>NC_060175.1:47241571-48565321 GCF_021184085.1 Oncorhynchus gorbuscha
ATTTTGTCATATGGTCAGATGAAACCATTCTCCCAATCTTCTTCTGGATAATCCAAATGCTCTCTAGCAAACTTCAGACAGGCCTGGACATGTACTGGCTTAAGCAGGGGGACACGTCTGGCACTGCAGGATTGGAGTCCCTGGCGGCGTAGTGTGTTACTGATGGTAGGCTTTGTTACTTTGGTCCCAGCTCTCTGCAGGTCATTCACTAGGTCCCCCCGTGTGGTTCTGGGATTTTTGCTCACCGTTCTTGTGATCATTTTGACCCCACAGTTGATCTCTTCAAACCAAGCTGCTTACCTATTGCAGATTCAGTCTTCCCAGCCTGGTGCAGGTCTACAATTTTGTTTCTGGTGTCCTTTGACAGCTCTTTGGTCTTGGCCATAGTGGAGTTTGAAGTGTGACTGTTTGAGGTTGTGGACAGGTGTCTTTTATACTGATAACAAGTTCAAACAGGTGCCAATAATACAGGTAACGAGTGGAGGACAGAAGAACCTCTTAAAGAAGAAGTTACAGGTCTGTGAGAGCCAGAAATCTTGCTTGTTTGTAGGTGACCAAATACTTATTTTCCACCATAATTTGCAAATAAATTCATTAAAAATCCTACAATGTGATTTTCTGGATTTTCTCATTTTGTCTGTCATAGTTGAAGTGTACCTATGATGAAAATGACAGGTCTCGAGCATCTTTTTAAGTGGCAGAACTTGCACAATTGGTGGCTGACTAAATACTTTTTTGCCCCACTGCATCTCCCTCACTAACTTTAAGCATCAGCTGTTTGAGCAGCTTACCGATCGCTGCGTCTGTAAATAGCCCATCCAATCATCTACCTGCCTCATCCCCATATTTGTTTTTCTGCACTTTTGCCCACCAGTATTTCTATTGCACATCCTCATCTGCACATCTATCACTCCAGTGTAAATTGCTAAATTGTAATTAATTCCCCACTATTGGCCTATTTATTGCCTTTACCTCCTCATTTCATTTGCACACACTGTATACAGATATTTTCTATTGTGTTATTGACTGTACATTTGTTTATCCCATGTGTAACTGTTTTTGTCGCACTGCTTTCCTTTATCTTGGCCAGGTCGTAAATGAGAACTTGTTCTCAACTGGCCTACCTGGTTAAATAAAAGGTGAAATAATTTGTATTTTAACTTATAGTCCTCCCTCAAGCACCCTCTTCATCCCTCCCTCTTCTCCTCACTTTGTTGAGTAGGTCTCGTAGCCCATCAGCCATAATTCCCTTCTTAACGCTGCGGTCAGCACTGGTGACCCGGAAGGGCTTAGGTCGAGGAGTCCCGACAAGAAGCTGCTGGGTCATGGAGGCACTGGCTGATACACTGGCTGTCACACACCTGGTGGAGATACATACACAGTCAAATTATGTCAAATCTATTGGAAAACGATGCTGACTCTATGACTTATGTCCTACGATGTAAAAAGAAAAACCCATTAAACATTAGTGAAAGCATTCTTATGATAACCAATAGGGCACATCCCCTTAGTGATGCGGAATCAGGCTCTTACTTGGAGAGTGAGGCAGGGGACAGGAGACTGAGGGACTTCATGGCATAATCCATCCTTTGGATCCTCAGCTAACAGCGTCTGAAGATTCACCAATGTGGTCTTTATTGCTGCAGTTACAACATATCACCAACAGGTGAGGCTATCACCACACTGACTGAACATGGCACTGGTGGAATTATTTTTTACCAAAAAGTATTTCTTATGGTAGAAACATGACCGACATGAACACACAAGCAAGCCATGACTACAGCTCCAAACAGTAATATTGCTGGAGAGAAAAGGCAACCCTTGACAGCTCACAAACAGACAATATGTTGGGTCACATGTGTAGGCTACAGCAGATACTCGAGATGTCAGCTACCATAATGTAGTTCACCACAGCTAGCACTTCATTATACTTTAATGGTCTTGTGATTATTACCCATCTGTCCTGAATGAAAAACAGTTTTATAAAATTAATGTAAAGTAATTCTACAAAATAAATACACTTTGTTAATTAACTCCTGAAACATTCATTCCTAAAAATGTGACAGAAAACAGAGCGGACAGTTGTGCCACTAAATCTCTAGTCTGTATTGAGTTTGGGTTACCTTCTTTGGCTTGCTCTCCCGTCTCTATGAAACAAAAGGTCCAATATCTAAATCACTAAATCGATAGATCCTTGATTTCTCCCTGTCGTCTCTTTTTTTGCTCCCTCTCCCTCTTGCATCACTTGTTCTTTCACCTTTGTTCTAATCTGTCGACTGTATGCAGTCATTTATATTGAGCAACTCTACACCCTCCCACTATCCCGCCCCTATAACTGTAATACCCTGCAATCTGATGTGTGTCACTTCTATTCTCTAGTCGGTCTTTCTACTTTATGCTTGAAACTTTGACGTGAATGAGTGAATTCCCTTGCCAGTAAAAAGAGCAGAAGCCACTTCTTAAATCGACACAGTGTGGGTCTGTCCTCTGATATAGCCCCAAAGCATTTTGTCTGATCAAACTTGATTACCACAGTCTAAGACACGCAGTGAGTAAGTGAAACTGTGGTATAGGTTAACACTATAAAGTCACGCTATAAAGTTTCCAAAAATAGAAACATGACAAATCCCAGCCCTGTAAATCACTAGATGCCAAGAGTAATAAAAGCGTCTGCTAAATGGCATATATTATTATTATTATTAATGGGCCAACTGATACGAGTCCATCAGTAGGCCCACAACCTTGCGGTTGTTATCTGACCAATGTATCACACACGTCACTCATTGTCTTGCGTCAGATGGCCACCTGCACGGACTCCCGGCAACAGCCTCATCACCTTAGAATGATGGAATCTGACAGAACCCAATGACACATCAATTGAATTATACATCATAGGGAGTGCCCTGCACTTTCAACTTCATCACACCACACACTTTGCAAAGCCCAGGTCAGATGTAGCTCTAGATGGTATTGTGTTGACTCTATGGGTCGTATTTCAACTGTGGTAAATCAAAAAGAGGCAAAGTATGTAGACAGGATTCATCTGACTCAAACTGAGGTGTGAGACAACAAAACCATCAATACAATCACAGATCATCTTCAAATCCCTCATTATTGAGTCTGATCAGATCTGAGCTAAAACCCTCCACCCGAGAATAGCAGTGCACACTAGCAGTGGCGTTTTTGGGGCAGCCACTGATGTACACACTTGTCCTTTGACCTCATGTCTGGTGTGGTCCAATGAAACCTCAGGGTCACTGGGGATGGAGGGACAGTCTTGGCTTTCACGTGTTGAGGGACTGAAGAGACATTTTACAGAACACAGTGTCAAGACCTCCTGCAGTCCTTTAGTTTGGTGAGAAATTACTGGACTCTTTCACAATTTGCTCTCTCTTGCCAGTTATTTCACACACTGTCTGTGACCCTCTAGCTTTTACACACAGCAATTCCTCACAACAATACAGAGCATTCACAAGCACACTCGACCACAAGAACATTTAGAACAAACATACACACTGAAATGAAAAGACAATTCAACTGCATCTCAAGTCGAAAACACACACACACACCTGGCCATGTACGCTCAGCCAAATAATAAAAGTACGTAAATGGATTAGGGACAGAGAGGAGTGCAGGAGAGTGTGATAAAATGCTTAAGTTCATTGAGATGACAATGTCCTGCTGTTTATGCTGTGCCGTTACAACACACACCTCATTACACAAGCCAGAGGCACATTATTAAACACAGTGGCAGGATTATCTTCACTATAAACCCTGACTCAGTTATACAGCTAGGGTAACTCGGGTCACAACACCAAGTTACCACCTCAGCCATCTTGCACTGGGTCAAAAATAGGTCAAGTGCCGTGGTCAGGACTAGCCCTTGATCATGACTCTCAGTTCCATTACGTTACACTTAAGTGTCATTGGACAAAGGCGTCTTCTGTACGAGGGAGTTTTGTTAAGAGCTCCAACGCTCGGTCTGAACATTAACGCACATTGCTTGCGGTACAGTTTTGGATGCATAGGGACCTTATCTTTCATATCAACAAGAAATCATTTTCAAAAAAGAAAACATTAAATTATACACCTTTATAGGGTTAGTGTCCCCACAAGTCCATATCTCCATGTCTCAGTGCAGAGGGACCAACTGTGAAAAAGCCGGTTAAAATAGTGTACATACAGCAAGTGTGTTTTCTGCATTTGTGAAATTATTTCGATGTGACATGAAAGTAACGGGCTTTATATTTCTAGAACCATAATGAAACTGAGATTCAATTCACGTTTAGATGGAGTATTTGGCTGCTAGAGCCAGTCTACCTCTGAAAAGAACCTAAGGTTCTTGGACTTTAAGGAGTAATGGTAACCTTGGGCTCCTTAAGAGTACATCTTGGCCTAGGTCAGGAATCGTCAAAGCTCAACAACCTAGGCTACTGTACATTAGAATGTGTGCAATGTGTATTATGGTGGTGTGCAGATTTAATCTGCACAATAACACACATTTCATGATATACAATGTCAAACTCAGGACCATGTCCATTCTATTCAATCAGTGCACACCAAGTACCTGCTATATTAGGCCTACTATTGAGAAGTCTTCAATTCATTATTTGATTGTCAGGGGCATATGTAAACCAAAAACTTACTTTTTGGTATTTCTTTGAGTCAAAAAGCATCTCCTTACGGCTGTCTGGAGAGTGTCATCCACCTGGCCATCATTGGCAGCACCTGCTTTAATCACATGATAAATTAGAGCTAAATTAGAGCTACTGTGCTGAACATAGGCTATAAACACTGACGTACATTAAATGTGTTCTTAATAAGTTTGACAGGACCAGAGGGTGTATCCGTGAAAATTATTCTGGTATTTTAATGCATGGTTTATTAATTGCTTCGTCCGACGTTGTGTGAATAACGACACCATGTGGACAAATGTCAAATTACCTTCCAACACCCGTGAGGCTGCTCTCGGTCGAGGCACTGAACCGGCATATCGTCTAATGATTCCCGAGGCCGTCGACGCTATCAGGAAGGTATTCGATCTCATGTCCTGCTTAACCGCTCTGATGCACCTCAGACCGCTTCGGGGTAGTAAACAATGGGCTACAATAAATTGTCAACTACGGTCTCGGTTACGCAGGAAAGTGACCAAATATTAGGCCCCAAGGTTCAGTGACTCATCTGTATTTTCTTTTCAAATATCCGTTTCTATTTCTAAAAATAGCTCTTAACTTGTTTTGTCAATGTTGGTAGTGTAGTAGACTACACACGACAACAGAAACCAAAAGGGGACCGATAGCCTACATTTGGGCTAGATCAGTTGGCTCATTATAGGCATTTATTTTATTCTTCAAAAATGTATGCAGATATCGTACAGATTGTGCTTATTAATCGATGATAAAATGCTTCTCATAATGAACATCGTATATTGAAAGAAAACATTATACTATACGCTACTTCTGTATAGCCTATGGTATGGTGTGTGTATATATATATATATATAGCAGACCTTTGTTGAACAATTAAGGCATATACTATATTTCCTTTCATAAGCATATGCTTTGATGAACACCATTGTGTTGTGATCGCACACCATAATCTCAGACATTTTGTAGTCTGTACATTAGCTCACCCCATCCAGTACTAATGTTTCTTTGTAATCATTTGCTCATAATCTGAGTTTAGTAATGGTGTGCGATGTATAAAAAAATTAACTGTCAGAATTGCTGCTTAAAGAAGCAATCAGCAGTTACTACATCTATTTTGGGATTTATAAATTAATGACATGTACACGGGGGTGTAATGCACCCCAAAAATCAGAGGGGGCACAAAGTATGTAGGGATGGCTGGGGATTGGTCCTGAGTTGGGGCTTGGCCCCAATCCATAAATTGGACAATTTTAGCATTTTTCAAACACCTGAAACAACTTTTTGTCTTGCAATTTAGAGCCATAATCATTATGCTTAAATATATTTTTAAAATATGTATATTTTTCTGCATATCTCTTGAGCATTTTAAAGAATTGACATGTTTCTTTGCATCTCTGCTAAATTATGGGTAAAGATTTGAAAGGAATATGAGTTTTATTATGTAGGTCTACATTTAAAAATTGCTTGCTTTTCTCAAGTCTACCAACCTTGCCAGCAAGCATGCCAGCTAAGATAGTTAGACAAGCTAGCTCGTCCAACTTAATTGATGACTTGAAATGGCTTCTTGATACCTAGTTATGAGGCTGGGAGATTGAGAACCTATCTGGGCTAGCTAAACCCATGTTCATAAAATTGCAAGTTGGCTAGTAGTATGGCAGAGCAACAACAACTATATATACATTTACAGTATTTTAATTAAAAATATGTAATCAGGACAAATCTGAGGGGTGACATGACCCGATGGGCATGACACCTCTGTATGTACCCAATGATTCTTCAATAATATAACTTAATGCCTCATTGTCATACCCCTTCAGAACCTTAAATATAAGCTTGTTTTACTCCTATATATTTTTTAACAAAGTAAACAAACACTATATAGTCTCAAACATGGTTAAAACTATACTTTTGATATCATGGATGATCAGTCCATACACTTTTTACCGAAGGGGGCAGGGAGTCACTTTGTTATTGTTTCTACTGCTGATTGCCACTTGAATTATCCAACTCACTTGGGATCAGGGCCATAACCAGGGTCTGAAAAAAAGTATTATAATATCCACAACATTTTAAACTAATTTACTGCATTTCTATACAATTTTTAAAAAACACTATGATGCTATTTGGAGAACAGCAAAAATGAATCCAGCCGTCATCACATTGGATGCTTAAGTCACCTCAGTCGATCTACAAACACATTGGCTATTAGCCAATCAATTAGACGCTACACATTAACACGCATTAACTCAGCACCGGGATTAAAGACAATAATTGAATACTTTAGAGGGATCTGTTGGCAGAAAAAACATGTATTAACAAAATGTAAACAAATATGTTTGCTTTACAGAACAATTTTTTTTTGTTGCAGTTTTCCTGCTAATTTCCTGCATTCTACACATTTTGCCGTGACCTATGCCATGTTAATATATCGGAGCGAGAATGATTAACAAATTCAATGGGGGCCTCCTGGAGGTCAGCCAGTGCCCCCTGGGTACGTACCCTGCGTGCCCGGTCGGTAATTTGGCCATGATTACTACAAATTCAGATAGCTGGTTAGATTAACTAAACCAATTTACCAATCTAAAAAAAATGTAACTGACACAGGTAATTGTGTGAGTGACGTATAGCACAGTTTCGCTGACGCACAGGCATGTTTCCAAATTGTACCTTGTGTATTCTACTATTCTTTTTTTTCTTCAATTAAGAACATTTAAACCAAAAGTGAAATGATATTAGACAACAATATGACAAAGTGACAGTAACAGAGGAGCGTAAAAAAATAATAATAATACAATTATACAATAAATAAGTCATAATAAAGAGTAAAATAAAAAATAATAATAATAATGAGACATTGGATTATATGGTCACCTGCCGTAAGCTACATATTATACATTACGTGTGAAACGTTATATACAAATTATATAGAGATTCAGTCAATGTGATGTGGGTGGAGATTCTCCATATAGTCAATAAAAGGTTGCCAAATTCTGTAAAATGTATTCTACTATTCTAACTCTGAACATGAAGTTAAGTTCATGTTACTTTGACAAAAAAAAAATATATATATATATATATATATTTTACATTCGAAAAAATGACAGATGTTCCGACCTCTGTGTTTTCATATGTAGCTACTGCCCTGACTGGGATCAAGTATAAATCAACTAGATGGATGATCACTAAAACAGGGGGCTCTGTTTGTCTCTGAGGTCAATTTCCTCCCCGTACCATTGTCCTGTTGTCAAAGACCCGTTGGGAATGACGCAGTGTGATAATGCTTATTCCTTAGTGCTTTATTGGTTACTGATGCTTGAAATTAAAAAACACCTCTGACGTCAGTGCAGATTTAGCAAGCAGTACACAGAAATGAGGTTATATGATCAGATTTTATTTTGCAACCTTTCCTTACATTGTTACACATACAAACACAATAAACACAATTCAAATGGTTCCCTACCTATTACAATGTCATGAGACCATCTGCTTGTAAATTAGTATTTATGCTCACTGTAGTGGAGACAAAAGACCAGCTTCATCTTATATTTGATCAGTGACATTTAACTGGCAAAATGTGTCATTCTTTTTACATAATGTTTTAGTACAGGCAGTCAGTGGAACTTTTTGGCATAAAATGAGGTAAGAATTATGCAATATAAAACAGATAAAGGGTAACATTTATTAATGACTTCAAGATGTCTTTTCCTCTAATAACAACACTTGATTCATCCCCATGACCTATCCATCCCTCAACCTGCTTTTGTAAACCCACAACCCTGGTGAGGTGAGAATTACCCCCTAGCCTTTGCCAATGTGACCCCAGCCCTTATTTCCTTTTGCCGATGCGTGCCATCAGCTCTGCATTGGCAGCAGCCTTGGCTCTCATGTCGTGGTTCTTGGCCAGGTCTATGAGGACACTGAGGATGCTGGTGGGGACATCCAGGGACAGGGCAAAGCGAGACCCTTGCTGGGCTCTCTTGGCGACCTGGGAGGCCGGGCGTGGGGCTCTGGTCTCCCGGAGGGTTGGGTGAAACTCTAGGGGGAGCAGGGAGCCCAGAATGCCACTGCGGTTTATGATGTTGACAGCCACCAGGTCACTTTCTGTGTCTTCTTCTCCCATCCTTTGGCACAAGCTGCACAATGGCAGCAACAGAGCCAGGCTCAGACACATACGCATGCCTCGCATGGTAAGCCCAGTTGATCTGAAGTAGGAAAGGTGGAGAGAGAAGACGGTCAATAACTCAAAATCTCTTGCTTTAGAGTGAGAATTGTCCTACAATTTTGAGGCATTTGTTAATTTGTTCTAAATATACCATGGTCCTTGTAATGATGGTAAGGCACACCATGAATGTTTTCTCCATGCTATGTAGTTACCACAAATAATGGTTACCCACTGGGATGTATTTACATATTAGTGGTCCTAACAGACGCATAACTGGTTGAATTAGTGAAGAAATGTAGCTTTGGAGTACATCAGACCATTCAACACCTGTTCAATTGATAATTAAAGACATTCTGGTTCCTTAGAATTATTTTTACAATCACATTTACTGTGTAAGTTGTTGTTCATCCTAGGAAAGTATAAAACACAATGTAAGCATCAGTAATAGGGACTTACCCAATGCCCTGGCTTAGAAGTAGTAAGGTCCCCAAAAGTCACCTCTTAGATGCAGGGTGGTGGCAAAGTTATTTAGTTTTTTTTGTTTCCCTCTGTCCTCTTCTGGTTCTCACAATATCTCTGTCAGTTTTGCCCAGCAAGTAGAGGAGCGACCACTGTAATGCAAGCACAGATTTTCAACTGGACTTCTCTCTTGTTACCCAAGACTCTATCTTCCTCCCTCTCCATCGTCCACGTGTCACTGCACCGTCACATCCAGCTTTCCCTCTCTGTTTATCTTGTACATCTCTCCGTCCATTGCCCTCCCATCTCATCTTGTCTCGTCTCATTTCCTTTTCTGCCACAGTTTGATATCATCCTCTTAGTCTAACAATAACGTGATGGTAATTGCATTTTTTTTTGCTCTGTCTTGATTGGATATCACCCCCACCACCACTCTAAAAATACTGTATATTTATCTCTTACAAAGAGATAATAAACACGTTTTCTCATGCTTTAGACAGAGATGCTAGATTAGTAATAATTTGGTGGGTGCTTATATTTGTGCTATTTGACACATGTACAAGTGCGTCTTATACGCATGTTAAAATACCATAATCATTTTTGTGTTCATTTTTAGGGTTAATACCTCTGGTCCTGTCAACTACTAAGAACACAAATGTGTTTTTTGCATATCCCAACTCCCCCTGAGACACACTTGGAGAGTTGGGTCAGCCATCAACGGTGACCCTGGAGCGATTAGGGTCTTGCTCAATGGCACATCGACAGATTTCTCACCTTGTCTGTTCAGGGATTCAAACTAGTGACCTTTCAGTTACTGGTCCAACGCTCTAACCACTAGACTCCCTGCCACCCACCCACATATATATTTTTTTATCAGTATGACAAAAGAAAGACCATATGCTTTGTACACTTTTAGGTTGACCAAGAGTCTTTATGATACAACATTTCACCATCCTCAAACAATAGGTCCATGGGTATCAAGTAACAACACTATGGAGCCCTGACCTGTTCACCGGACATGCTACCTTGTCCCGGACCTGCTGTTTTCGACTCTCTCTCTCCCTCTCTCTATCCCTGTCTCTCTCCCTCTCTACCGCACCTGCTGTCTCAACCTCTGAATGCTTGGCCATGAAAAGTCAACTGATATTTACGTGTTGCATCCTCTACAGCCACTGTGATTATTATTTGACTCTGCTGGTCATCTATGAACATTTGAACATCTTGAAGAACGATCTGTCTTTAAATGGCCATGTACGTTTCTTTTCACCAAGCAAAGCCAAAATAGGCCTGGCCACCCCTCAGAGCCTGGTTCCTCTCTAGGTTTCTTCCTAGGTTCCTGCCTTTCTATGGAGTTTTTCTTAGCCACGGTGGTTCTACATCTGTATTGCTTGCTGTTTGGCATTTTAGGCTGGGTTTCTGTATAAGCACTTTGTGACATTTGCTGGTGTAAAAAGGGCTTTATAAATACACTTGATTGATTTTTAACTATGGTATTTGAAAAGAGAATCAAACACTGAAAGATGAATGCAGATCTCTATCTTTGATTTTGAAGTTATCGTGATTAACGTTTTACCTATGTGATTATCTTCTTTTCAGAGTGGAAGTTTAAGTTCTTCTACTCAGATCAGATTGACTTCACATCAAGGGCCATTCGACTGTCACAGCATTTTGCCACTCAAGATCATCCTGTCCTAGAGTACTGTGACAGCAAAGCCACTCTACTGACAGATTCCTTCTGTCAATCCTGCCAACAGTAAACTGGAGGGTGTATGCAACTAGGGTTTCACTGTAACTGAGTTAATCAATCCAACAATGAGATCAACTGATCAATGACATACAGTAGAGTCACATCCAAAATGATTGGCGCACTTGTTAAAGATGAGCAAAAATGACTATAAATGATACAAATACAGATAGATATATTGTATGCAATAGTATTTAATACTACAATAATGTCTCAGAGAAATACTTTTTGTTTAACATGTTAAAAAAATACATAAAAAATGGGTGTCAATGAATGGCACCTGTAACAATTCTAATGAATGAAATCAAACACAATTATATCTGCATTCATTTTCTACTTTTAATCTCAGTTTAAGGAACTGTATTGTGAACTTTCATGGTTCCTGTTTCACTGAGGTATAACAATTAGGTAACACACATGTAAAATCCATTTGTCATCCATCACAATGGAAAAAGGCAAAGAACTCACAGATGAAAAGAGATAATGGTTGTTGACTTTCATAATTCATACAAAGGATACCATTTAAAAAATAAATAAAACGTATACTATTTACCACTATTAGGGCAATAATTTAAGAAGTTTAAAACCACTGGAACAGGGAGAAGGATGCTTCAGAGTGTTTATTAAAAGACCAAGGGCCACAGTCAGAGAATTACAGAACTTCCAAATCTACAATTAGATGCCACCTCCATGCCAATAGGAAATATGCAAGGGTTGCCATAAAAAAAGCCTTTATTGAGAAACCAACCTATTAAATGCCTGGACTTTGCTAATCAGCATTGGCACCATTGCTATGGTCAAATGAGAAGAAAAAAGAGCTATTTGGCCACGCAAACCAATGTTTTGTTTGGCGTCGAAAGAAGGATGCATGCAGAAAAGAACATCCTACTGTATCTACTGTAAAACATGGATATTTGATGTTGTGGGGCTGTTTTGCTTCCCCTGCTCTTGCGGCCCTTGTTAAGGTCAACGGCATCATGAACTTTATCAAGTGCCAGGACATTTTAGCCAAAAACCTGAAACCTGGTCGCAAGGGGATCTTTCTGCAAGACCATGACCTGAAGCACACTCAAAATCCACAAAAAAAATGGTTAATTGACAACAAAATTGCCATCCTTTGGTTTGACAGGTTTTTTTGACAGGTTTTTAAGAGGGCAGTCCATATGCTCAGACCAAAGGATATCAAGGATCTGCAAAGATTCTGTATGGAGAAATTATCTGTGATCCCTCCCAATGTGTTGTCCAATGTCATAAAACATAGTCTAAGTGCTGTTGTCCTCGCTCAAAGTATAAAAACCGGGATGTCAAAAATGTTGACCAATATTAGTTGGACTTTTTTTGTATTAATTGTTAAACATCTCTTTTTCTCTGAGCAATTGTATTAGTATATAAGAATATCATTATTTTGAGCATACGATATACACTGAGCATTCACAACATTAGGAATATCTTTCTAATACTGAGTTGCACAAGAAAGAGTTCCATAGTGTCATGCCCTGACCTTAGATATCTCTGTTTTCTATATATTTTGGTTAGGTCAGGGTGTGACTAGGGTGGGTACTCTAGGTTTTTGTATGTCTAGGTTTTTTTGTATGTCTAGGGGTTTTGTATGTCTATGTTGGCCTGATATGGTTCCCAATCAGAGACAGCTGGTTATCATTGTCTCTGATTAGGGATCATATATAGTCAGGCCCTTTTCCCCACTTTGTGGTGTGGGATGTTGTCACTGTAGTTGTCTGTCAGCACTATATTGTATAGCTTCACGTTTCGGTTGTTATTTTGTTCGGTGATCATTCTTTTAATAAAGAGAATGTACGTATACCACGCTGCGCCTTGGTCTCCTTCATACGACGACCGTGACACAGGGATGCTGGTCCATGCGGACTCCAATGCTTCTCGCAGTTGTGTCAAGTTGACTGGATATCCTTTGGGTGGTGGATCATTTTTGACCTCTCTTATCATCACCCAGTGCCTGAGCTTACCTCCGCTGTACCCGCACCCCACCATACCCCTGTCTGCGCATTATGCTCTGAATATATTCTACCATGCCCAGAAATCTGCTCCTTTAATTCTTTGTCCCCATCGCCTTTAGCCGCACTCTCATACTACTCCTTCTCTGTTCCGTGGGTGATGTGGAGGTAAACCCAGGCACTGCAAGTCCCCAGGCACCCTCATTCGTTGACTTCTGTGATCGAAAAAGCCTTGGTTTCATGCATGTCAACATCAGAAGCCTCCTCCCTAAGTTTGTTTTACTCACTGCTTTAGCACACTCTACTAACCATGATGTCCTTGCCGTGTCTGAATCCTGGCTTAGGAAGGCCACCAAAAATTCTGAGATTTCCATACCCAACTATAACATTTTTTGTCAAGATAGAACTGCCAAAGGGGGAGGAGTTGCAGTCTACTGCAGAGATAGCCTGCAAAGTAATGTCATACTTTCCAGGTCCATACCCAAACAGTTCGAACTACTAATTTTAAAAATAACTCTCTCCAGAAATAAGTCTTTCACTGTTGCCGCCTGCTACCGACCCCCCTCAGCTCCCAGCTGTGCCCTGGACACCATTTGTGAATTGATCACCCCCATCAAGCTTCAGAGTTTGTTCTGTTAGGTTACCTAAAACTGGGATATGCTTAACACCCCGGCAGTGCTACAATCTAAGCTAGATGCCCTCAATCTCACACAAATCATCAAGGAACCCACCAGGTACAACCCTAAATCTGTAAACAAGGGCACCCTCAGAGACGTCATCCTGACCAACTGGCCCTCCAAATACACCTCCACTGTCTTCAACCAGGATCTCAGCGATCACTGCCTCATTGCCTGTATCTGCTACGGATCCGCAGTCAAACGACCACCCCTCACCACTGTCAAACGCTCCCTAAAACACTTCTGCGAGCAGGCCTTTCTAATCGACCTGGCCCGGGTATCCTGGAAGGATATTGACCTCATCCAGTCCGTTGAGGATGCCTGGTCATTCTTTAAAAGTAACTTCCTCACCATTTTAGATAAGCATGCTCCGTTCAAAAAATGCAGAACTAAGAAGAGATATAGCCCTTGGTTCACTCCAGACCTGACTGTCCTCGACCAGCACAAAAACATCCTGTTGCGGAATGCAATAGAATCAAATAGTCCCCGCGATATGCAACTGTTCAGGGAAGTCAGGAACCAATACACACAGTCAGTCAGGAAAGCAAAGGCCAGCTTCTTCAGGCAGAAATTTGCATTCTGTAGCTCTAACTCCCAAAAGTTCTGGGACACTGTAAAGTTCATGGAGAACAAGAGCACCTCCTCCCAGCTGCCCACTGCACTGAGGCTAGGTAACACGGTCACAACCGATAAATCCATGATTATCGAAAACTTCAACAAGCATTTCTCAACGGCTGGCCATGCCTTCCTCCTAGCTACTCCAAACTCGGCCAACAGTTCCGCTCCCCCCCCCCCGCAGCTACTCACCCAAGCCTCTCCAGGTTCTCCTTTACCCAAATCCAGATAGCAGATGTTCTGAAAGAGCTGCAAAACCTGGACCCGTACAAATCAGCTGGGCTTGACAATCTGGACCCTCTATTTCTGAAACTATCCGCCGCCAATGTCGCAACCCCTATTACCAGCCTGTTCAACCTCTCTTTCATATCATCTGAGATCCCCAAGGTCTTCAAAGGGGGAGACACCCGAGACCCAAACTGTTACAGACCTATATCCATCCTGCCCTGCCTAAGGTCTTCGAAAGCCAAGTCAACAAACAGGTCACTGACCATCTCGATTCCCACCGTACCTTCTCCGCTGTGCAATCTAGTTTCCGAGCCGGTCACGGGTGCACGTCAGCCACACTCAAGGTACTAATCGATATCATAACCGCCATTGATAAAAGACAGTAAAGTGCAGCCATCTTCATTCGACCTGGCCAAGGCTTTCGACTCTGTCAATCACCATATTCTTATCGGCAGACTCAGTAGCCTTGGTTTTTCTAATGACTGCCTTGCCTGGTTCACCAACTACTTTGCAGATAGAGTTCAGTGTGTCAAATCGGAAGGCATGTTGTCCGGTCCTCTGGCAGTCTCTATGGGGGTGCCACAGGGTTCAATTCTCGGGCCGACTCTTTTCTCTGTATATATATCAATGATGTTGCTCTTGCTGCGGGCGATTCCCTGATCCACCTCTATGCAGATGACACCATTCTGTATACTTCCGGCCCTTCCTTGGACACTGTGCTATCTAACCTCCAAACGAGCTTCAATGCCATACAACACTCCTTCCGTGGCCTCCAACTGCCCTTAAACGCTAGTAAAACCAAATGCATGCTTTTCAACCGTTCGCTCCCTGCACCCGCACGCCCGACTAGCATCACCACCCTGGGGGCCAGAGTCGGCTTTCTATTCCGCAACAAAGCCTCCTTCACTCACGCCGCCAAACTTACCCTAGTAAAACTGACTATCCTACCGATCCTCGACTTCGGCGATGTCTTCTACAAAATAGCTTCCAATACTCTACTCACAAAACTGGATGCAGTTTATCACAGTGCCATCCGTTTTGTTACTAAAGCACCTTATACCACCCACCACTGCGACCTGTATGCTCTAGTCGGCTGGCCCTCGCTACATATTCGTCGCCAGACCCACTGGTTCCAGGTCATCTACAAGTCCATGCTAGGTAAAGCTCCGCCTTATCTCAGTTCACTGGTCACGATGGCAACACCCACCCGTAGCACGCGCTCCAGCAGGTGTATCTCACTGATCATCCCTAAAGCCAACACCTCTTTTGGCCGCCTTTCGTTCCAGTTCTCTGCTGCCTGTGACTGGAACGAATTGCAAAAATCGCTGAAGTTGGAGACTTTTATCTCCCTCACCAACTTCAAACATCTGCTATCTGAGCAGCTAACCAATCGCTGCAGCGTAGCCTAGTGGTTAGAGCGTTGGACTAGTAACCTGAAGGTTGCGAGTTCAAACCCCCGAGCTGACAAGGTACAAATCTGTCGTTCTGCCCCTGAACAGGCAGTTAACCCACTGTTCCCAGGCCGTCATTGAAAATAAGAATATGTTCTTAACTGACTTGCCTGGTTAAATAAAGGCTAAAAATTTTTTTTAAAGCTGTACATAGTCTATCGGTAAATAGCCCACCCAATTTACCTACCTCATCCCCATAATGTTTATTTTTATTTACTTTTCTGCTCTTTTGCACACCAGTATCTCTGCCTGTACATGACCATCTATCACTCCAGTGTTAATCTGCAAAATTGTAATTATTCGCCTACCTCCTCATGCCTTTTGCACATAATATATATAGACTCACTTTTTTTTCTACTGTGTTACTGACTTGTTAATTGTTTACTCCATGTGTAACTCTGTGCTGTCTGTTCACACTGCTATGCTTTATCTTGGCCAGGTCGCAGTTGTAAATGAGAACTTGTTCTCAACTAGCCGACCTGGTTAAATAAAGGTAAAATACAAAAATAAAAAATACACACGGTAAACTTTTGAGCATGAACCCAGCAGCATTGCAATTCTTGACACAAACCAGTGCGCCTGACACCTACTCCTGTACCCCGTTCAAAGGCACTTACATTATTTGTCTTGCCCATTCACCCTCTGAATGGCACTCATACACAATTCATGTCTCAAACCTTTCTTTAACATGTCTCATCCCCTTCATCTACACCGATTGAAGTGGATTTAAACTGGATTTATCCAGCGTTCACCTGGATTCAGTCATGGAAAGTGTTCTTAATGTTTTCTATACTCCATGTATCTCAGTATTTGTATTATTTCTTTATTTTATAGTCTTTTTTTGTTGTTCATCTTTATCAAGGGTGCCAACAGTTTTGGATGTGACTGTATGTCTTGGGTGTGTGTTCAGTACGCGTTGACCCAGTTATCATTGTTGTCTTGAACTTCACCATTAAGGATAGCCAGGGCCGTAGTTACAGGACACCGATGTCCAGGCCTAGGAAATGTTTAATAAAAATAAAATAAACGTCTTGGAACTGTCTGGTCTTAACTTACTGTTGAGAGTTAGAATAGTAGAATACACAAGGTGCAATTTAGAAACTTGGTTGTGCATCAGCAGTTTTCCTCTTACAGTGCCTTGCGAAAGTATTCGGCCCCCTTGAACTTTGCGACCTTTTGCCACATTTCAGGCTTCAAACAAAGATATAAAACTGTATTTTTTGTGAAGAATCAACAACAAGTGGGACACAATCATGAAGTGGAACGACATTTATTGGATATTTCAAACTTTTTTAACAAATCAAATTTTGCACGCCCAATTTTTCAGTTTTTGATTTGTTAAAAAAGTTTGAAATATCCAATAAATGTCGTTCCACTTCATGATTGTGTCCCACTTGTTGTTGATTCTAAACAAAAAAATACAGTTTTATATCTTTATGTTTGAAGCCTGAAATGTGGCAAAAGGTCGCAAAGTTCAAGGGGGCCGAATACTTTCGCAAGGCACTGTATAAGTCACACAATTAGTCCGTGTCAGTTCAATTTTTTTAGATTGGTAAATTGGTTTAGTTAGTCTAGCCAGCTATCTGAACTTGTAGTAATCATGGCCAAATTACCCAATGGGCACGCAGGGCACATGCCCAGGGGTCCTGACCTCCATGGGAACACCATTGACTTAAAGTCATTCTCACTCAGATATCATATTAACATGGCAAAATGTGTAGAATTGCAAGAATTTGGCTTTTAAGCTTTTTTTTTATTTTTAAGTTTCCCCAAACCATGGCAAAATGTGTTAAATTACAGGAAATTAGCTGTTAAACTGTCGTCACCCCCCCCCCCAAAATAAATAAATAATAATAATCTGTAAATCAAATGTATTTATTTACCTTTTCTTAATAAAATACTGCTTCTGCTAACAGATCTCTCTGTGTTATAAATTATAGTTTTTCATCCTGGAGTTAATGTGTAGTGAGTAATTGTATTAGCTAATAGGCTTTGTGTTTGTAGACTGATAATAGCTGGGCTCATTTTTGCTTGTTTCTGATCTTCCCCAAATAACATTTTTGAGTTTTTCAATTGTGTAGAAATGCAGTAAATGAGCTTCAACTTTCTTAAAATGTATTGGATGGGGCTGTCAACCTCGAAAGGAGGAAAAAGGAAGACATGCCTCTTTCGTTTCCTGTGTCACATCTTGCCCATCAAGACATTATCCTCATCTGACTAATGATAACCATGGTCTTACTTACACAGCCTGAGCCAAGGGACTCGACCCTGAGGGCCACAGAGAGAAGGCCCAGCTTCAGTGACCCTGTATGTAAACACAGAGTTGGGGGGTCATGTACGCATCATTCAACGTAGTCAGGTCAGTGGGGGACAATACATAAGCTATCCTCTTTGTAGCTACAGCAAGGAACAGCTTGAAATAGAGACGTCTTGAATGGCTGAATGAATATCTAGTCTCCCCAGCAGACCCAGAGTCATAGATAGAGCACAGATGATGATGATCACTTTAATCATCAATCGTATACAAGGTCTAACCGAAGTTTGACTTCCGCTTTATCTCTACCCCTCTGAAAGACACGCATACAGGTTGGAGCAGGGGGCTGCCGCACTGGGGTCCTGTGGAGCAGTTTTAGGGGTTGCTTTGCTCAAGGGCACAACAGCAGGCAATGGCATTTAGGATTTGATATCAGCAGCCCTCCGGTTGCCAGCTCACTTCCTGACCAATTTTTATTGCTTGAACTGGCAGCCCTACGTTGAGTAAAAGTCTAAAAGTATTTGGTTTTAAATATACTTAAGTATCAAAAGTAAGTGTAATTGCTGAAATATAAAAAGTATGAATCATTTTTAAGTCCTTATATTAAGCAAACCAGAAGGCACCATTTTCTCTGTGTGTGTGTGTGTGTGTGTGTGTGTGTGTGTGTGTGTGTGTGTGTGTGTGTGTGTGTGTGTGTGTGTGTGTGTGTGTGTGTGTGTGTGTGTGTGTGAGAATAGCCAGGGGCACACGCCAACACTCAGACATAATTTACAAACGTGGCAGTAGGGATGACCAGGGATGTTCTCTTTAAGTGTGTGAATTGGACCATTTTCCTATCCTGCTAAGCATTCAAAATGTACTGAGTACTTTTGGGTCTTAAGGAAAATGTATGGAGTAAAAAGTACATTATTTTCTTCAGGAATGTAAAAAGTTGTAAAAATATAAAAAGTACAGATACCCCCAAAAATGCCTTAAGGTAAAAAAAAATAGGGTTGGTTACCTGCCGCCTTCATAAGGATGTGAGATGATGTCACACGGTCCATATGATACAATAGCAGAGTTGTATAGCCGGGGGTATGACATTGGTTCTTTAAATAGGCTTTATTCATAGATATGACAAACAAGATAACACCAATGAGCGGTCTCTCTGCCATTTGTCCACAACTCATCTGTAATGAATTAATATTTTTCTGTGTTCTGTTCCCGGATATGAGTGGTTGGAAGAACATATTCACAGATTACATGTTGATTTTGTTTTTTTTAAGGCATGGAATGGTTAGGTTGCGGTAAGGGTTCAGGTTTGGTTTAGCCATACAGCCAGTCATGTCTGTACAGTGAGAACAGGCAGATCAGTGACGTACCACACGCCCCCGCAAGTAGGTGGGGGGGGGGGGCAAAGTCTCCAGTTGAATCCAGGTGAAAGCTATGATCCCGCCCCCTTAAATCCACTTGAATCAGTTCAGATAAAGAGGAGACAGGTTAAAGAAGGATTTTTAGACCTTGAGACATGGATTGTGTATGTGTAGAATTGCAGGCAATTTGCTTTAAAACAGCAACATTTCTTCTCAGCCCAATGGCATAATCAGTAGAGTAGCTATAAAACTGCATATTTTTCTCCTTCCCCTCTCGCAAAATGTGTCGAATTGTAGGAAGTTAGCTGTTTCCCTGCCCTTGTTTAGACCGCAAAACTGCAGTACGCCATTGAGGCAGATAGTAAATTTACCATCTTGAGAACAGATAAATGGTCAAAATAATATTATTGGTATGTTTAAGGTAAAGGGGGATAAGGGAGGTACATTTAGAGGGGGGAGTTGAAGCACAAATAAAGGGAGAGGAGATGCGGTTAAGGGAGCGTGTTTGTGCCGTCAGTAAAAAAATGTTTTAAAAGTATCAGGGGACAAACGTAGGCATAGTCAACTCTGGTATCATCATAAAATAACATCTGGACCAAACGTTTGTTAGTGAGTCAGTCCTTCACTGAAGTGTAAATGAGAATTCCTGTCCCCTGTAAAGCAGTTGAACTACAGTGACCTCTCCTGACATGTCTCCATCTATCTGATCCTGCCCAAGCTGATGGAGTTTAGGAGTTATGTTTGGCATGTATGTATGTGTGTGTGTACATACATACATACATACATACATACATACATACATACAGAACAAAAATATAACAACATGTGTTGGTCCCATGTTTCATGAGCTGAAATAAGATTCCAGAAATATTCCATACGCGCAAAAAGCTTATTTCGCAAAAATAAATTTGCCAAAATTTCTTTGCATCCCTGTTAGTGATCATTTCTCATCTGACAGGTGTAGAATATTAATAAGCTGATTTAAACAGCATGATAATTACACAGGTGCATCTTGTGCTGGGGACAATGAAAGGTCACTCTAAAATTAGCAGTTTTTTCATACAACACAATGCCACAGATGTCTCAAGTTGAGGGAGCATGCAATTGGCATCTTAACTGCACGAATGTCCATAAAAGCTGTTTCCAGAGAATTTGTGAACTTCTTAACCATAAGCCACCTCCAATATCATTTTAGAGAATTTGGCAGTACGTCCAACCGGACCCACAACAGCAGACCAGGTGTAACCACGCCAGCCTAGGACCTCCACATCCAGCTTCTTCAACTGCAGGATCGTCGGAGACCAGCCACTCGGACAGTTGATGAAACTGTGGGTTTGCACAACCAAATAATTCCTGCACAAACTGTCAGAAACCATCTCAGGGAAGCTCATCTGCGTACTCGTCGTCCTCACCAGGGTCTTGACCTCACTGCAGTTCGGCGTTGTAACCGACTTCAATGGGCAAATGATTACCTTTGATGGCCACTGGCATGCTGGAGACGTGTGTTCTTCACGGATGAATCCTGGGTTCAACTGTACCAGGCAGATGGCAGACGTGTATGGCGTTGTGTGGGCAAGTTGTTTGTTCAATGTTGACATCAGCAGAGTGCCACATGGTGGCAGTGGTGTTATAGTATGGGCAGTCATAAGCTACGGACAACGAACACAATTTCAATTTACATCTTTGAATGTACAGAAATACCGTGAGGAGATCCTGAGGCCGGCCCATTAATCTGCCATCCCCCTCATGTTTCAGCATGGTAAAGAACGGCCACATGTCGCAAGGACCTATTCATGATTCCTGCAAGCTGAACATTTCCCACTTCTTCCATGGCCTGCATACTCAAGACATCTTACCCATTGAGCAAGTTTGGGATGCTTTGGATTGACGTGTACAACAGCGTGTTCCAGTTCCCGCCAATATTCAGCAACTTCGCACAGCCATTGAAGGAGTGGGACAACATTGCACAGGACACAATCTACAGCCTGATCAACTCTGTGTGAAAGAGATTTTGCTGCGTGAGGCAAATGGTCACACCACTTTGTTTTTTAATCCATGCCCCTACCTTTTTGTAAGACATCTGTGACCAACCGATGCATATCTGTATTCCCAGTCATGTGAAATCCATAGACTACAGCCTCATGAATTTATTTCAATTGACTGGTTTCCTTATGAACTGTAAAATCTTTTAAATTGGTTATTTTTGCTCCGTGAAGTTACAGTACATATCCCTTGTTTACTCTTCCCTAGTGACAGGGTGTCACATCACTGTTATCCTTTTGTCTAACTAATCTGTGGGGACATCCAATCAGCCACAATGGGAGAGATCTGTAATCTACTTAACATTTGATATTCATAGGTCATATTTCAAACATTGGAAGACATGTCATTTCATGACTGGTAATCTCCTCCCTCGTCAATAAAGCGTGTTCATACCATTGACGCTACTAGAAGATCAGTTCATACTGAAGTCATCTTGTCCCCCTGGTGGGTAGAAGTGGTCCCTGCAGCTCAAGTCAGAGGAACACAAATTTTGGCTGAAGTAGAACAAGGACTAACTAAATACTGGAATTATGCCATTTGATACAAAAACAAGGATAGAGCATAACATGTTAATTCTTACTAATCTAATTATGTGTGGGACAATGACTCACGAACATGTTTTACAATGTTTTACTTGAATGTCAGAATGAGTTTATGTACAATAGGACAGAAACAAAACATTGCCTCAATTCATAAATACTTCTCTACAACTGGTTGTACAGTGCTATGATTGTAAAGTATATGCATCTCTGGATGTGTTCAGGTGTCCCCAGAACAGTACCAGGTGCCTGAAAAGGCTCAGTGATAATAACAATCTTCTGTATTACAATCTTCCAAGATCATCCGTGACAAATACAAGGAAATGGAACACAACTTATGCACACCCTCAACACCATGGTTCTCTCCCTCATAACCAATTAGAACTGACTTAGTGAGAGGAGAGATGGAGAGAAGGCCTGGAGTCCATACCGGTCTGTGCTAATGAGCTGAGGCAGTCCTCGGTTCTTTACTCTTGCAGTGATGGGAGGAGTATGGGAGTGGAGGAGCATAGCAACACTATGGGGGATCTTAGAAGCGGAGCCAGTACATGGCACTGCGCATCCTGTTGTAGTCAGGCAGCTGCTCAATGGGGCCTGTACAACAGAGAGAAACAGATGAGAGAAGGATAGAGTCCGGACTTCCAGACTCTGTCCTAGACAAGAGGATAAAGGTACAAAGGCTGCTTGGAAGGAATACGGATGTGTGGTAACTAGGGATGCAATTTTTTGTAAATTTCACTACCGAATTACCAACCATCATTAACCGGTCAAGAAACTGAATTTTTTCCCAATGAAAAATTGTGACCAACAAACTATGCATGCATACAAGGAACTGACATTTTTCATTAAGAGCTTAATGGAAACATGCAACAATAACAAGCCTATTGTCTTAGTCAAAAGACTAGAGCCTATTATTTAACATCCACCTCCTGTAATGAAGCAGACAATTTAACATTCGCCAAAATGCAATAGTGGGCCAACACTGTTCTGAACAGCGCACCCAAGGCTCCCGAGTAGTGCAACGGTCTAAGGCACTGCATCTCAGTGTTAGCAGACATCACTACAGGCCCCGATTCGATCCCGGGCTCTGCATCACAACCGGCCGTGATCAGGAGTCCGATAGGGCGGCACACAATTGGCCCGGCGTCATCCGGGTTAGGGGCAGGTTTGGCCGGGGTAGGCCGTCATTATAAAATAAGAATTTGATCTTAACTGACTTCCTAGTTAAAATGAAGGTTAAATAAAAATTAAACCTAATGTGAGCAATTCCATATTAGAAATCTCAGAAACAGAGGGATTCTTATAGCAACAACTAGGCTGACTAGGATTGTGCTTCTGGACAACAAAAATAAGTTGATATGAAAACCAATAGAACAGGAGAGAATTGCTGGTTAATGTCAAGAGGAAGTCTTTATAAAAGAATTGCCTCCACTTTTCTATGGCTGGATTTTGGCAAGGCTACTTTGAAGCAAGTTAAGAATTGCCTCTATGAACTAAAGTAAAACGTTCAGGTTTCAAACAATTCTACTGCCTCAAGGTCACATTGCAAAGTGGCGTGTGACACGCTGATAGCCTCCTGTTGACTATGGTCTACACACGTGAATGGGAGGTGCGCTTTATGTGTTGAGATGGAGAAATAAAGTAGCTCTAAAATCACGGCCATCAACAGTTACACTCGATTGGATTTAGAATAGTTATTTGTTGCGCAATGACTGGGCTTACGAAAGCACATTTCACTCCGGTACCGGCTTTTTGAGGAGCTGCTCTTGTGCAGTCTGACAGTTGATAGGCTATTCCGTTTCTCAAACTAGGCTCTGTATGCTGTGCGCATGTGATAAGGTATTTATTTTTTTAAACCTAGAGACCGATAAGCATGACCAGTCAAATGTATTTTCGGATTTAAGTCAACATCCCTAGTGGTAACTTACCAACAGCAGAAACGGCAGGACACTTGTCATAGATGTATTTGGAGCAGATGTCACGCACCATCTTGGGCGTCACAGCCTGAGGGGGAGACAGGGACAGAGGTGGTAGGAAGAATATGGGTGAGCGCAGTGGGGGTAAAAATGAGGTGCAGAAATAGCACCCTCTAGGTGGTAGGAGGGTGTAACAGCCGTATGTGTGGTGCAGAGAAGGGGGTTGTACTCACGTTGATGCGGGCGTCCCACTCTGCAAGAGGGATACGGCGGCCGTAGTTCAGGACATGTCTGCCGATGTCATCACATATCGGTGTCGTTCCTACAGGAGAGCAGTAAGGCAGTGTTAGTGGGCACCAAGGAGTACTAGTGCACCATGTCATCTCCAGTACCACCCCAACATTAACATGGGAAAAAACCAGCACATTTCTATATTTTGTAGTAAGAGGAAGATGAGTGTTTCCAATGAAATCAACCAATTATTAGGCATCACCTACTCACAATTGGTTAAAATCACATGATGCATACCGATGTCTTTGGAAACACACATCTTCCTCTTTCAATATAAAACAAACGCGCCATTTTTAAACATGTTGATGTTGAGGTGGTGCTGGAAATGAAAACATTTCTGAAATGGCCATTGAAGTTTCTTATTGGCTACATGAGGTAAAGATCTTACCGTTGAGCTGTCCCACCAGGCTGGCCTTGAGGGCATTCTTGGCCCTGGCAATGTCACTCTCTGTCACTGTGGTGCACAAGTTCATCCTTCAGGGAGAGAAAGAAAAAGGCGGGTCAATACCATCAAATTGAAGAGGTAGAAGAACATAGGCTGAGGACAAGTGTTTGACCAGGACTGCATCCATGTGTAGCGCTTGAGTGTACGCATTGTAAATCCCAACTAACCAGGCGTTCTGTGACCAGTGCATCATGTCGTCGATGTGGTGTTTGTCGGTGACAAAGTAGATGCCCAGCAGACCAGTGTCGCTGTAAGAGGAGTGGAAGGCCTGGAAGCTGTGGCACAGACTCTCCTCTGAGGCTAGACGAGCCAGGCGGCTACTCAGGTGCTTTCCACCACCAAAAGTAATGTCATAGCTGCCAATGATGGAGTTGGCCACCATGAGAGGCACAATGTCTGGGCTGGCGGCACTGGCACCCTCCACAGCGATGGCAATGTGTGCCAGGGGCATATCGTCATCACGCATGCGGATCTACAAAGAGGGAGACAACAC
The DNA here is from genome assembly GCF_021184085.1 of Oncorhynchus gorbuscha. Taxonomy (NCBI): domain Eukaryota; kingdom Metazoa; phylum Chordata; class Actinopteri; order Salmoniformes; family Salmonidae; genus Oncorhynchus; species Oncorhynchus gorbuscha. The sequence continues at coordinate 47,266,860 of NC_060175.1, forward strand.
AAGGTTAACAATATGAACAATCTAAATAGAACAAAGAAGAAAAGCTCCGGGCCTCCTGAGTGGCGCAGCGGTCTAAGGCACTGCATCACTACAGCCTGGGGTTCCATCCCGTTACCGGGAATCCAACAATTGTCCCAGCGTCGTCCGGGTTAGGAGGGGGCTTTACTTGGCTCATCACGCTCTAGTCGACTTCGATCATCAGCTAAACGGTGTTTCCTCGGTCACATTGACGCTTCTGGGTTAAGGGAACTAGTGTCAAGAAGCACAGTTTGGTGGGTCGTATTACAGGACACATGACTCAACATTCGCCTCTCTCGAGCCCATTTGGAGAGTTCCAGCAATGAGACAAGATTGTAATCACGAAAAAGGGGGTAAAAGTGACAAAGAATAAAACCTGATGGGATACCTGCACCCTTGTTCAGACATCTGTAAATTCAGACACAGAGAGACAGGAGCGTTCCTCACCTCGCTGCCAGAGAAGCGGCAGGGGGACAGAACAGGCACAGCATCATCCTCGTACTCAAAGGAAACGCCACTGAAGTGCTGCTTGGCCAACCCAACCAGCTCCTCGTGAGACACACCTACACAGGAATCAGGCAGTGTGCCGTTACAGACAAGGACGACATTACACACACACACACAAAACAATCAGGGCCGGTTTGTATTTGCATATTATACGTCTCTACACAGCCTTAACATGGCAGTGGTAATGTATGGGAGACATACCTCCAGCAGCTGCCAGCACCATGCGGGGGGCCTTGTAGTGGCTGCTGATGAAATCTACCAGATCCTGTCGACTCAAAGTCCTGAAGGGAAGAGACAGATCTAAACTAACTCGGGAGTGCTGTGAAGTGTAACAGGATGCTGTAACGGGTATGTGGGACTTTCCCTAGTGTTTTGGCTTGGCCCTAGCATGCTCTGACTCAATAAGATTCCCTGGTAGGCTCAGGGTGTGTGTACCTGGCGTTTTGGGATGGCCCCAGAACACTGTGTCCTAAGGGGGTGCCCTGGAAAGCTGTAGCGTGCAGCAGGTCCAGACACACGTCCTGCAGACTGCCCTCCACCTCCTCCAGCTCTTTCAGTACTACACTCCTCTGCTGCTCAATGTCAGCCTCACTCAGGACATTGCTCTGCAGCACCTCGGATAACAGCGCCACCGCTGGGAATAGAGTACTGATTCAGTACACACACACACACACACACATATACACAAATAGCCACGACAATAACTAGAGGACATGCACAGTAAACTATACTGAACAAAAATAAACATGTAAAGTGTTGGTCCCATGTTTCATAAGCTGAAATAATAGATCTCAGAAATGTTCTATACGCACAAATTTGTTTACATCCCTATTAGTGAGCATTTCTCCTTTGCCAATGTAACCCATCCACCTGGCAGGTGTGGCATATCAAACAGTGTGATCATTACACCGGTGCACCTTGTACTGGGGACAATAAAAGGTCACTCTAAAATGTGCAGATGTCACAACACAATGCCATAGGTGTCTCAAGTTGAGGGAGGGTGCAACTGGCATGCTGACTACAGGAATGTCAACTAGAGCTGTTGCCAGAGAATTGAATGTTAATTTCACTACCATAAACTGCCTACAAAGTAGAGAACTTGGCAGGGAGTCCAACCGGCCTCACAACCACAGGCCAGGACCGCCACATCCAGCTGCATCACCTGCGGGATCGTCTGAGGGGAGTGTGAGGGGTGATGAGTATTAGTTTAATAAAGCCCGTTTGTGGAGAAACTCATTCTGATTGGCTGGGCCTGGCTGCTAAGTGGGTAGGCCTATGCCCTCAAATGGCCCCTGCACAGTCATGTGAAATCCATAGATGAGGGCCTAATTCTTTCATTTCAATTTACTGATTTCCTTACGAACTGTAACTAAGTAAAATTGTTGCGTTTATTTTTGTTCAGTATAATTGACCAAAAGGCAACAGGTGCTTAACATTTACATTTTACATTTAAGTCATTTAGCAGACGCTCTTATCCAGAGCGACTTAACAACTACAGTGGAGTCTGAAAGTATCCAGACCCCTTCATGTTTTCCACATTTGTTACATTATTCTTATTCTTAAATTTATAAAATTACATATTTACCTAAATCTACACACAATACCCAATAATGACCAATCAAGAACAGGTTTTTCAAAAAGTATTCAGACCCTTTGTTATGAGACTCGAAAATGAGCTCAGGTGCATCATGTTTCCATTGATCATCCTTGATGTTTCTACAACTTGATTGGAGTCCACCTGTTGTAAATTCAATTGATTGGCCCCACAGTTGACAGTGCATGTCAGAGCAAAAACCAAGCCATGAGGTCAAAGGAATTGTCTGTAGAGCGCCGAGACAGGATTGTGTCGAGGCACAGATCTGGGAAAGGGTACAAAAACTTTTCTGCAGCGTTCAAGGTCCCCAAGAATACAAGAAGGGTCTTGGTAAAGGAGGTGACCAAGAACCCAATGGTCACTGACAGAACTCCAGAGATCCTCTGTGGAGATGGGAGAACCTTCCAGATTGGTGGAGTGCTGCAGAGATGTTGTCGATCTAGCCTTTATGGTAGTAGCCAGGCGGAAGCCACTCCTCAGAAAGAAGGCATGACAGTCGGCTTGGGGTTTGCCAAAAGGCACTTAAAGGACTCTCAGACCATAAGAAACAAGATCCTCTGGTCTGATGAAACCAAGATTGAACTCTTTGGCCTGAATGCCAAGCGTCACCTCTGGAGGAAACCTGGCACCATCCCTACGGTGAAGCATGGTGGTGGTAGCAGCATTTTGCTGTGGGATGTTTTTCAGCAGCAGGGACTAGGAGACTAGTCAGGGTCGAGGTAAAGATGAACAGAGCAAAGTACAGAGAGATCCTTGATGAAAACCTGTTCCAGAGCACTCAGGAATTCAGACTGGGGCAAAGGTTCACCTTCCAAAAGGACAACGACACTAAGCACACAGTCAATACAACGCAGGAGTGGCTTCAGGACAAGTCTCTGAATGTCCTTAAGAGGCCCAGACAGAGCTCGGACTTGAACACGATCGAACATCTCTGGAGAGACCTGAAAATAGCTGCCGTGACGCTTCCCATCCAAACGGACAAGAGCTTGAGAGGATCGCTGCCAAAGGTGCTTCAACAATGTACTGAGTAAAGGGTCTGAATACTTATGTAAATGTTTGTCAAAAAAAAAATGTTTTTGCTTTGTCATCATGGGTTATTGTGTGTAGATCTGATGAGGGGAAAAAAACAATGATCCGTTTTAGAATTAGACTGTAATGTAACAAAATGTGTAAAAGGTAATGGGGTCTGAATACCTTCCGAATGCACTGTATATACACAAACACACTCGCTCAATCTCTATGACGAGGGGCTTATAAAGAACCCCACATACACACCACTGAATTATCACATCTTATAAACAGTCTCCATTCCTTATTCCTATCTCATTGTGTCTGCAGGTGTCTGGTTGGCTCACCTTTGGGCAGGTCCTTGGCCAGGGTCTTCATGTAGTAAGCAGTGTGCTCCCGGGAAGTGTATGCACTCAGGTGAGCACCCATGGACTCCACCTGATGCTCCAGGGCCATCTGGGGGTGCTTCTTTGTCCCCTGGGGAAAAGAAACAAAGGGAAAAGGGGGAGAACAAAAAAAGTGTCAAATGCTTTTGGGACAGTCTGGTGCAGTAGTTAAGTGTGAAATCTCTTGAGACTCAAGGTAGATTGCACAGATGTCACAGCTGTTATGTACCTTGAAAGCCATATGCTCCAGGAAGAACCCAGCTCCATTGTTCTTCTCAGTCTCGTAGCGACTTCCACAGCTGATCCACAACCCAACCTGAGAGAGAGCACAGGTGGAACTTATACCGTGCTGCGCAAACAAATACAGTCAGGTTCATCTGAAATGTGATTGTATTACGCAATGTTTCCCAAAACCATTATGATCAGTACTTAGATTGTATAATCAATGACACAGCAGAGGTCCTTACAGTGCATGTGCCGTGTCCAGTCTCCTCGGATGCGATCCTCAGGCCATTGTCCAGGGCAGTGAGACGGGTCTCCGGAGCTCCTAGAAGGCTCTGGGCGTAGGTCACCGTCGCCTGGCCACGCCGTAGAGACAGCAGGATGGGCTAGAGGGAGAGAATAGTCAGCTGTGAATAGATTATTCAGCAAATAGTAAATTAATTTGGTTGTGTTGATAAAGACTACAGCTGGTGTACGGATTACATGTATGAAATTGCTGAAATAATTTGTAGTAATGGGATGAAGAGACAGCAAAATATATTTTTTACCAACTCAATGTCATCATGGCCAATAAAAAAGGTTAAATGGACAAGAGCAAGTGCTTGTGGGGTGATCTGCTGACTTGATCCCACAATAAGTGATAGCTACCAATTTACACGTAAAGCCTGTCGACCTTGCTAGCTAATACGTTGGGGGTAACAGTGAGGGGCTATTTTTTTTTATCTTCAGTGAGGGTCCGTCAAGAAAACACTTCACCGGTTAGCTAGCATAGCAGCCCACTACAGTTTGAAGTCAAACTAAACTTCATAGTTAGCTAAGATTATATAATGACTTTCTAGCGAGTTCAACTTAACATATGGCCAGTGGAATGTAATTACTAGTCAGCAAAGCAACTGGTCGACTACTAAAGTATACTGTCATCATTTAGCAGGACAAGAGGTAACCAACATCTGCTAGCTAACTGGTTAACAATTGGCCGAATAGCTAACGTTAAGGACAATGACCTTGGGTTATTTCTTAAAATCGAATAAACCCAGGTATAGGTTAACTAACATGATGTCAACATTTCCACTCATATTACGTAATCTACAGTGATGTGTTGCGCCTTTCCTGCCAGTTGACCTTGCGCTAACTCCAATATAATGCTTACCGGCTAGCTATCACTTTGTCTGTATACAGCCACGGGCTTACTTTTTTTTCGCTGTGGTGAAAGAAATGCAGATACCAACCAACAACTTTATTTTCCTTTTCAGACCCTTCAAATGCCAAGATGTTCCTGAATACTTACGCTACGTGCTTTGGCTAGGGCTCGACCCACTGTGCTCCCGACTCGGCACACGGACGCTGCCATCTTTTCCTGACAAATAAAGAAAGATCAGCTGCGCGCACGTTCCACAACCTGGACGCCCGCGAAGTCCTTGTATAGAACTGTGACGTCAGCGGTTCACGCAGGCAGCAGCGCCAACAAGTCGGACAAAGGCTACATACACTACACTGTAGCAGCATACACTTTTATCTAAATGACAGTAGCATTTCTGTATAATAAACAATCTAGCTAAGTTGATTCGATACTGACTTTATTATAACGAGGTAGGCCTACAATGGCTGGTTGCAAAAAACTGCTTAAAACATTAGGCAACAGTAGTCCAATACCCCCTCTGTCAGGAGCTCTTGTAAGTTCCCCTCCATGCACATATGGTCCTGATCACCCTATGGGTGAGGTTCTGGTGCCTGGAGATGTTCTGGAACCTGATCCCAGCATAGGGTACCAGAGGAGTGGGCACAAACAGGGCAAGGGGCTCCTTGTCTGGGTCTTGAAGGTTGATGGCCTCCAGAGGAAGGAAATGGCTTTTGTAACTATCAGGGACAGCAGGGGGCTTATAAACCTGGGTCCTTTATAACCTGGGGTCTCCATCAGCAGTCCATGTTATGGGACTGGGTGACAGTTGGAGGGAGTTGACAAGGCTCAGGCGCTGCAAACTCCAGGACTCTCCGGCCAGGAGCCTCTCAGGAGACAGTAGGGGCTGGACTCTGATGACAAAGGTGAGGTGTCGTACCACAGCCTTCAGCCACCTCTTAGAAGAGGCCGGCTTGGGTTTCTCTGCCACAGCCTCGTTGTCCTTCCTTTGGTGATGCCGTCTGGTTTGAGGCTCCGGGGAATTGGATGTTTTTTTAGGATGACGGCGGGTCATTTGATCTGAGAGCCCTCAACAAGGAGGTTGACCCCCACATACTGAGGCACCTCCCTATTGCCTATAGACAGAGAGCAAGAGAGAACATCTGTATAACCTCTTATTCAGGGCAGAGGTAGTCTGGCTAACACCGAACTCTCAAAGTCCTCCTGACATCAGAGTCTGGAATGGATCTTTGGTGTCGGCACAATGTGTCGATAATGATTGGAGTTGTGCTTTTACTGGTTGCCTCCTCTGTCTTTCTCACTCAAACACCCACACACACAGCCTCCGAGTGAGATGTATTGGTTCCCAGTCTTTAATTCAGGAAAACTTAGGTAAAAATGGATTTAAGTGCTACCAGAATGTTATATGTGCAACCAGAGGGAAAAAAACTAGACCACCTTTACTCCACACATAGGGATGCGTACAAAGCTGTCCCTCACCCTCCAAATGGCAAATCTGACCATAATTATATCCTCCTGCTTCCTGCTTACAAGCAAAAACTAAAGCAGGTAGTACCAGTGACTCGCTTGTCACGGAAGTGGTCAGATGACGCAGATGCTAAACTACAGGACTGTTTTGCTAGCACAGACTGGAATATGTTCTGGGATATGTTCTGGCAACATCAGCACCGACCTAAAGGCTAGAGGTACCGCTTTCAAGGAGTGGGGCTCTAGCCCAGACGCTTATAACAAATCCCGCTATGCCCTCCATCGAACCATCAAACAGGCAAAGCGTCAATACAGGACTAAGATTGAATCATACTACACCAGCTCTGACGCTCGTCAGATGTGGCAAGGCTTGCAAACTATTACGTACTACAAAGGGAAGGACAGACACGAGCTAGCTGCCCAGTGACGCGAGCCTACCAGATGGGCTAAATGCCTTTTATGCTCGCTTTGAGGAAAGCAACCCTGAATGCATGCATGAGAGCACCAGCTGTTCTGGACGACTGTGTGATCACGCTCTCCGTAGCCGATGTGAGTAAGGTCAACATAAACAGGTCAACATTCACAAGGCCGCAGGGCCAGACAGATTACCAGGACATGTACTCCAAGCATGCGCTGACCAACTGGCAAGTATCTTCACTGACATTTTCAACCTGTCCCTGACCGAGTCTGTGATACTACCATGTTTCAAGCAGACCATCATAGTCCCAGTGCCCAAGAATGCCAAGGTAACCTGCCTACATGACAACTGACCTGTAGCACTCACGTCTGTAGCCATGAAGTGTTTTGAAAGGCTGGCTCACATCAATACCATTATCCCAGAAACACTAGACCCACTCCAATTTTCATACAACCCCAACAGATCACGCAATCACTTGCACTCCACACTGCCCTTTCCCACCTGGACAAAAGGAACACCTACGTGAGAATGCTATTCATTGACTACAGCTCAGCGTACAACACCATAGTGCCCTCAAAGTTCATCACTAAGCTAAGGACTCTGGGACTAAACACCTCCCTTTGCAAATGGATCCTGGACTTACTGACGGCCCGCCCCCAGGTGGTAAGGATAGGTAACAACACATCTGCCATGCTGATCCTCAACACTTGGGCCATCATGGGCTACAGGAAGAGAACGCGTAAGCACACCCCCATTCTCATTGACGGGGCTGCAGGGGAGCAGGTTGAGAGCTTCAAGTTCCTTGGTGTCTACATCACCAACAAACTATCATGGTCCAAATGTATTTATTTAACCTTTATTTAACTTGGCAAGTCAGTTAAGAACCTACTCTTATTGTCAATGACGGCCTACACCGGCCAAACCCAAATGACTCTGGGCCAATTGTGTGACGCCCCATGGGACTCCCAATCATGGCTGGATGTGATGCAGCCTGGATTTGAACCAGGTACTGTAGTGACTCCTCTTGCACTGAGATGCAGTGTCTTAGACCACTGCACCACTCAGGAGCCTTACTACTGTTATTTGAAAAATCGTTTTGAACAGTCATCAACTCGGAATTTCAAGTTGTAAACTAGCATCTTTCTAGAACTCTGACTTTCTGAGAGGCTTTGAAGCCACTGGTCGGCCATATTGGCTCTACCCAGAAAAACTGTCCCCCATAGGAATGAATGGAATTCTACAGTATTTCAATTAAATATTTTAAAGACACAATTACATGTATTTAAGTATTTTTTGTTGTAGTGGGGACAGTAAGATATAACATAAAATCAAATGTAAACTTCTAGCTTACATAATATAATTTAAAAGTATGTATTAAGGTGTTCGTAATAGAATAAACATTGCAAATACAAATGACATTAATAAATGCATTAAAACTACCCTTTCCTCAATAAAAGGCACACATCGCACCTGTTTGTATATCAGCTGAAAGCCCCCAGTGTGTACCCCTCGGTCCAGCCAGAGCTCCAGGTCCACCCAGGGAGTGTCCCCCTGCACAGCAGCACACAGGCGTGTTGTCACTGGTGGGGCTGGCATTGATCTCTATCAGCCAGGCATCGACCTATGGAATAAAATATGTTTAGCTATCTACCTTTTCACTCTTCACTGCCAATAATAACAAATACTGATGTAACTAAGTGACATCAACAGAGATCCTATTAAATTGCTAGAGGAGAGATGTCAAACCTTCAAAGTTCCAGAATGGTCCGAAAATAGCAGCCACAATCCCAGTCAGAATGGGCGAGTTCGTTTTACATGACCCGTTGCCCCAGGTAGCCGGAGTTTGTACCCCGGGCCATGCAAAACAAACTCTCCCTAAAATAGAATGTCGCGGCCCTGCCCTCCTTGGGGGAAAACAACCCGTGGTTATATTTGTTACTATATTGGCCCACAGCAAAATCTTGACCTTTTTCCAAACGCAATTTTCTTGTGTGCTTGTTTTAGTCAATTATAAAACTATGGGTTAATTATAAAACAGTGGGTTAACTGCCTTGTACAGGAGCAGAACGACAGATTTTTACCTTGTCAGCTCGGGATTCGGTTATGGATTCGGTTACTGGCCCAAAGCTCTAACCACTATGCTACCTGCCCTCCCTGGAGTTAGAGATTCCTAAAATGAAAGGTGGGAGGTAAGAGGAATATGAACAGATGGGTATAGTCAGATAAATTGGGGTAGGAGAAAAGTATGGAAAACTAAAGGGATTAAAAGGCAGTGCTGTAAATCCCACCAAGACTCATGAAGTGACGCATTCCGTTAGAGGGGGGAAATAGGAAGATCAGAGAAAGAGGGTTTGGGATAGAGAGCGGTGAGGATTCTGACCGCTAAACTCATGTTTCTGATCCTCTGCCCCCAGCCTGTAGCAGCATGGATATAACGCATCAGGGTCTGCAGCATCAAACCAAATGATCACAGTGAAAAGGTAAAGAGTTTATTATTTTCAGGGTCTCCCCTGTGAAAGTCACGCAACCTTGGCGGTGAAGGTGCCTGCTTTGGCATAGTGATTGGTCATCTGCTCCTTTTGTAATGAGCGGTTGTCGATTATCTCTCTATGTGTCATGTTTTGTCTTATATTGTCTTGTCATTTTGCTTTTCCTTCTGTTCGTTTTCCCCCTGCTGGTCTTTTTAGGTTCGTTCCCCTTTTTCTCTCTCCCTCTCTCTCTCTCTTCTCTCTATCGTTCCGTTCCTGCTCCCAGCTGTTCCTATTCCCCTAATCAATCATTTAGTCTTCCCACACCTGTTCCTTATCTTTTCCCCTGATTAGAGTCCCTATTTCTCCCCTTGTTTTCCGTTTCTGTCCTGTCGGATCCTTGTATACTGTTCACCGTGCTGTGTCTTTGTATCGCCCTGTCGTGTCGTGTTTCCCTCAGATGCTGCGTGGTGAGCAGGTGTCTGAGTCTGCTACGGTCAAGTGCCTTCCCGAGGCAACCTGCAGTTCATTATCAAGTCTCCAGTCAGTTCTCGTGATTACGAGTGAAATTGTTTCTTATGCTTTATTTACCGCTCCGATTTGTCTAGGAGTATTGCTATTTCCTTAAACTGGATTAAAGACTCTGTTTTCGCCAAGTCGCTTTTGGGTCCTCATTCACCTGCATAACACTATGTGTCATCCAATAGAAATATGACGTTTCGTCCTCATTAAAAAGATGAGCAGTCGTTTAGTCCGACTGTCAAAAAGATGAGTGGAGAAAATCCACAAAAACTTTGTGCTACAAGAATTGATCATATGACAATAGAAGCCACACACACACACACACCCTTGAGCAAGGCAGTTAACCCCCAACAACAACTGCTCCCTGGGCACCGATGACGTCAATCAAGGCAGCCCCTTGCACCTCTCCGATTCAGATGGGTTAAAAGACACATTTTGGTTGAATGCATTCAGTTGTGCAACTGACTAGGTATCCCCTTTCCCTTTATTGTCGTCTGGGTCTGTCTCTCTGGGCTGTCTAAACAGATCGTACGGTGTTACAACACTGTATATAGACATATGACATTTGAAATGTCTTTATTCTTTTGGAACTTCTGTGAGTGTAATGTTTAGTGTACATTTTTATTTTTATTATCTACTTCACTTGCTTTGGCAATGTTAACATATGTTTCCCATACCATTACATTACATTACATTTAAGTCATTTAGCAGACGCTCTTATCCAGAGCTTGAATTCATAGAGAGAGAGAGAGGGAGGGACAGTCTATCTACATGTCCTTAAGCATCACATACAGTATATGGACAGAAGGGTTGTGCTATTTTAGAATCTTACCTTTACAGCTCCAGCTGTACTCCACCAGTACTTTGGTTGTCTGCAGTCTCTCTGGGTTGATGCTGGGCAGGTTGAGGCTGTGCCTCACTCTTCCCTCACCAGGTGGCGCTGATACACACACATGTACATAAACACACAGTCAGATACAGTGGCTGTAATAACCACTTACTTTACAAGCTGTTTAAGTGTTACTGTAGGCCAAGTCCGTGTTAAGTATGAATGGCTAGTCAGAGTGTTAAGTGTCTGAGGGTTCTGCGTGCAGGCCTGCATGGTGTTTGCTGTTGGCCCTTCTCTGTGGGGAGGTTCAGCAGCATTGGAGTGCGTCGCTGGCACAGGGCTCTGCTCTGCCGGTGTTTACAGGGGTTTCCCTCCTAGAGGGTCTGAATCTGAGGAGGGAAAACAACTCCATCCGTCTACATGGGGTTTGAGGTACATGTAGCAATTCAGTGTTCTAACCAAAGTTCTGTATTCAGTCAAAACAAAACACATTGCTGTGACAATGACGCAGAACAATTCGCAGAGTACTAACAAGTAAATAACATGACATGCTGCTAGACACTCTGAGGGAAGAATATAACATCATCACGTCTCCATGTAGGCCTAATGTGCTCTGCAGATAAATGTCATGAAGTTCACAAACCCCTGGGAGTGGAAATGAAACCTAACCCCTGACCTCTTCAGCCCAGGACCAAAAGATCAAACAACCTCTCCCTCAACGTAGACAAGACTAAGGAGATGATTGTGGACTACAGGAAAAGTATGACCGAGCACACCCCCATTCTCATCGACGGGGCTGTAGTGGAGCAGGTTGAGAGCTTCAAGTTTCTCGGTGTCCACATCAACATCACCCACCTGTAGCACGTGCTCCAGCAGGTATATCTCTCTGGTCACCCCCAAAACCAATTCTTTCTTTGGCCGCCTCTCCTTCCAGTTCTCTGGAAACACTTATCTCCCTCACTAGCTTTAAGCACTAGCTGTCAGAGCAGCTCACAGATTACTGCAGCTGTACATAGCCCACCTATAATTTAGCCCAAACAACTACCTCTTTCCCTACTGCATTTATTTATTTAGCTCCTTTGCACCCCATTATTTTTATTTCTACTTTGCACATTCTTCCACTGCAAATCTACCATTCCAGTGTTTTACTTGCTATATTGTATTTACTTTGCCACCGTGGCCTTTTTTTGCCTTTACCTCCCTTATCTCACCTCATTTGCTCACATCGTATATAGACTTGTTTCTACTGTATTATTGACTGTATGTTTGTTTTACTCCATGTGTAACTCTGTGTCGTTGTATGTGTCGAACTGCTTTGCTTTATCTTGGCCAGGTCTCAATTGTAAATGAGAACTTATTCTCAACTTGCCTACCTGGTTAAATACAGGTGAAATAAATAAAATAAATAAAAAACTAGAATGGTCCAAACACACCAAGACAGTTGTGAAGAGGGCACGACTAAGCCTATTCCCCCTCAGGAGATTGAAAAGATTTGGCATGGGTCCTGAGATTCTCAAAAAGCTCTACAGCTGCAACATCGAGAGCATCCTGACCGGTTGCATCACTGCCTGGTACGGCAATTGCTCGGCCTCTGACTGCAAGGGTAGTGCGTACGGCCCAGTACATCACTGGGGCTAACCTGCCTGCCATCCAGGACCTCTACACCAGGTGGTGTCAGAGGAAGGCCCTAAAAATTGTCAAAGCCACCCCATCTCTCTACTACTACTACTGGAGTACCAAGTCTAGGGCAAAAAGGCTTCTCAACAGTTTTTACCCCCAAGCCAAGACTGCTGAACAGGTAATCAAATGGCTACCCGGACTATTTGCATTGTGTGCCTCCCCCCAACCCCTCTTCTTACGCTGCTGCTACTCTCTGTTTATCATATATGTATAGTCACTTTAACTATACATTCATGTACATACTACCTCAATTGGGCTGACCAACCAGTGCCACCGCACATTGGCTAACCGGGCTATCTGCATTGTGTCCCGCCAACCCCTCTTTTACGCTACTGCTACTCTCTGTTCATCATATATGCATAGTTACTTTAACCATATCTACATGTACATACTACCTCAATCAGCCTGACTAACCGGTGTCTGTATGTAGCCTCGCTACTGTATATAGCCTGTCTTTTTACTGTTGTTTTATTTCTTTACTTATTTATTGTTCACCTAACACATGTTTTGCACTATTGGTTAGAGCCTGTAAGTAAGCATTTCACTGTAAGGTCTACACCTGTTGTATTCGGTGCACATGACAAATAAACTTTGATGTGATTTTAAAAGTTAATGCCTAACCTCTGTAATCAAACATTCAACCATCTGACATTTTCAAGTGTGACCTCATGACTTATCCAACTGTCTTTATACATACATACGGTATACACACAAAGGCTGAATCTACTGAGAGTGTAGGCCGTGCAGAACACCCATAGCTTATATTATATCTGCTGCTGAGTTCAGTGGAAAATAAATGCTGCACTGTAGCAGAAACCCCTATTAGTTGAAATGTGTGTATGTTCCTTATCTTTGACAGGCAGATGATTACAGAGGGTTTCCCACACCACTGTCAATGCATGGTGTTGGGCTTCCATCAGTGTGCTGATCTCCCTCCTGCCTCTGCCCTGGATGGACACACTTTTTGGGCTTGGGGGCCTCCAAAGAGACACTGACTTAGGGGCCCCTGGTCTCTACTCCCTATATCATGTTGTCTCCAGCTTGTACTCTTCTTTTAAGTCTTTTGTTTGGCTTGATCAGTTTGCCATAGTAACTGTACAAATAATTCACAGGTTATTGTGAGGTTTCAATTATGGAAACTATAATACCCCATGCATAATTACAAACATATCATATCCATTCAAATGTTTACATCCACTGTTCATCTAATGCGAGACAGTTGATTGGTGCATGCAACGTGTCTTTACTAGATGCAGTGGACTATAAAGTGGGTCAAATTGCTGAGTGGAGACAGCTTGGCTACACCTATCACGTTTCTTACAGCCTGTACCAGGCACTGTTACGTTACACCTACTATTGGCACCTACTACTTCAGACAGTGGAACACTGGCCGAGTTCTGGACAGCCTATATCTGTGACATTCACAGATTAACACAGCAGGAGGACTGACCAAAAATCCTAAATGACAAAAATGAACCTGTCATTGATAGACAGACACAAAAATCAACTACCTCTTCTCACACTGCCACGTCTGTATTCGTGATTTTGCTGTTCGTTTACAAGACACCCACGCTTCTAAAGACCCCAGCTTCACTCAATGATTGTGACGCTACAATAATCGGAATGATTGCCCGATTGCACAAAACATGCTTCCCGGGAATAGGTTTAATTTTCCGTTCACTTTATTCTGCGTACGGGGTTTCTTGATGTTTAGGCCTACTGACATTTCAGTACGGGAAAAATCGAGTTGTCAGAAAGCACATTTTCGGGCATACTTCACTGTTGCGTTCTCCAGCTTGCAGGGTCGCACCTGTGCAATGCCATTTCTCCCTGCTATCAGTTTAGCCAGCCTAGCCCACTGTTTCCATACTGTAACAATAGCGAATATGAGACATATGAAGACAGTGTGAGGGCTAGGCTACATAGGCAAACGTTTTGCTCAAAGCAAAATACATTTGTTTTTTTGGACAACATTTCATTCAGGTGACATTACCTTTCCATTTCATTTACTGCACGACTTTGCTTATCTCGTGAGAGGTTAATCTACGGAAATCTAAGAAGAACTGATATTTGTGATGCGTTGCCTTCTGCTCAGAGTTGCTGTCTTGTTACAATGTTGTTATGTAGCAATATTGTTTCCTGTAGATTTTTAAAAAATCAGAAATTGATGTTATGATCACTATGTTTATGATCACTAGGTGGCGGTCAATGCCCATAGTAGCATATCTCCGTATATGGAGAAAAGGGCAAAGCCTCTCTAATGTGGTTCGAGGAAAATGCACAAGCCGACAACCATGTTTTATTTCTGGCTTTTGTACAACGATGGACTGATATCTATCCACATCTCATCCATGTTTTCATGGATATGGACAGAGAAAATCTGGGTAATCTCACTCTCACTGCCAATGGCTCCATGTGGGATGACTATGCAAGGTCATGGTTCTCATCCTATGTCCATTGCCCTCTGGGGCTAGTATTTTATTTATTTATTTTTATTTAAATTCTTATTGACCAGGATGGCCTACCAAAATGCAAAATGCCTCCTGCAGGGACGGGGGCCTGGGATTAGAATGTTTAAATAAATACATTAGAAATATAGGACAAAACACACATCACAACAAGAGAGACAACACTACATCAAGAGAGTCCTAAGACAACATAGCAAGGCAGCAAAACATGACAACACATCATGGTAGCAGCACAACATGGTAGCAACACAACATGGTAGCAGCACAAAACATGGTACAAACATTATTGGGCACAGACAACAGCACAATGGGCAAGAAGGTCGAGACAACAATACATCACACAAAGCAGCCACAACTGTCAGTAAGAGTGTCCATGGTTGAGTCTTTGAATGAAGAGATTGAGATAAAACTGTCCAGTTTGAGTGTTTGTTGCAGCTTGTTCCAGTCACTAGCTGCAGCGAACTGAAAAGAGGAGCGACCCAGGGATGTGTGTGCTTTGGGGACCTTAAACAGAATGTGACTGGCAGAACGGGTGTTGTATGTGGAGGATGAGGGCTGCACTAGATATCTCAGATAAGGGGGAGTGAGGCCTAAGAGGGTTTTTATAAATAAAAAAGGTTGCAAGTATTCAGCCCAGTCATTCAGGGATCTCTCACCGGGGAAATGTCAGGGCCTTATGCAGCTGGTGAAGTAGTGTAAATCTTGGATACTTTTTGTATACCATAACATGAGATAACACAAGCTATTTCAACTCCAGCATTGTCAGTAGGCCTACAGTAGCTACTGGTATAGGAGGCAGCCCCCATGGTAGCCTACCTGAAGACCTGGGGTCTCATTTATAAATGTTGCATAACCACAAATATATGTCCCGAAACATGCATGCACCCGTTTTCACGCAAAAGTCAGCATTTATAAATACTGAACTTGATGTGAGAGTGTGGTTATCCTCCCCAAAACTTTAGATCATGCTTGTACACAGTTTCTAGTTACGAAGTATTGCATTGCAAGAAGGCAAAAGTAGCCTAGTAGTAGCCTGGTAGCCTTGTGTAAATGTGGAATATACGATAACACTTTTATTCAAAACAAAAAAAACAGGTAGGCCTAGCTAAATATAACAGTGTTAGGGGAAAAGTTAGCTGAAAGGGTTATGGTTAGTGGAAGGGTTAGCAAACATGCGAATTAGCTAAACCGCTAAAAGTTGTCCGTGATGAGATTCGACCTTGCAACCTTTCAGTTGCTAGATCTGCACGTTATATGCCCACCCACCCTACTTTTGTTTTTGCCTTAAGTAACCATCTGTCTTATGCAACCATACCAAAACATAACATATCATACTAAACATAATGTACTCCCGGTTCACTCATGACTGCAATGCCAGGCCCGACTCCAACACCATTATTTAGTTTGCCGACAACACAACAGTGGTAGGCCTGATCACCGACAACCATGAGACAGCCTATAGGGAAGTCAGAGACCTGGCCGTGTGTTGCCAGGACAACAACCTCTCCCTCAATGTGATCAAGACAAAGGAGGAGATTGTGGACTACAGGAAAAGGAGGACTGAGCACACCCCCCATTCTCATCGACGGGGCTGTAGTGGAGCAGGTTGACAGCTTCAAGTTCCTTGGTGTCCACATCACCAACAAACTAACATGGTCCAAGCACACCAAGACAGTCGTGAAGAGGGCACGCCAAAACCTATTCCCCCTCAGGAGACTGAAAAGATTTGGCATGGGTCCTCAGATCACTTAAAGGTTTCTACAGCTGCACCATCGAGAGCATCCTGACTGGTTGCATCACTGCCTGGTTTGGCAACTGCTCGGCCTCTGACCGCAAGGCACTATAGAGGTTAGTGCGTACGGCCCAGTGCATCACTGGGGCAAAGCTTTCTGTCACCCAGGATCTCTATACCAGGTGGTGTCAGAGGAAGGCCCTAAAAATTGTCAAAGACTCCAGCCACCCTAGTCATTGACTGTTCTCTCTGCAAACGCACAGCAAGCGGTACCAGAGTGCCAAGTCTAGGTCCAAGAGGCTTCTAAACCGCTTCTACCCCTAAGCCATAAGACTCCTGAAAATCTAATCAAATGGCTACCGACTATTTGCATTGCCCCCCCCCCTTTACGCTGCTGTTACTCTCTGTTATTATCTATGCATAGTCACTCTACCTACATGTACATATTACCTCAATTACCTCGACTAACAGGTGCCCCCGCACACTGACTCTGTACCGGTACCCCCTGTATGTAGCCTCGCTATTGTTATTTTACTACCTCTCTTTAATTATTTGTTACTTGTATCTATTTTTTTATGTATTATTCTTAAAAATGTATTGTTGGTTAAGGGCTTGCTAGTAAGCATCTCACTGTAAGGTCTACTACACCTGTTGTATTCGGCACATGTGGCAAATAAGATTTGATTTAATAATTTGAGTGTCCCGGATTAACATTTAGCATGTTACATCTGTCTATGAGACCAGGCTGTTAAAAGCTTGTAAAGCTGCTACCTGTGTCCTCTAAGCAAATTCATCATGCTAATGACTGTCATTTAATCTTTAAAAACAGATGGAGCTATTGAAGCCTATTCAACGAGTGTGTGTAAGTGAATGAGATAAAAGGTCATGAGATGCTGAATAGCTGTTGGTTGGTTGCATTGTGCCGTGTGCTATTGTTCCGTTCTGTACTGTAAACTGAAGGGCAGGAGGGCTTTATGTTGATTCAGAGCTCATACACCCTCAATGATGCTCATCCACTATTTGCAAGAACACATTGCATTGGCTTTAAATGCAAGTAGGACTCATTTTACTACACAGGTGGTTCTACCCTGTCATGAATCTTCAAGGCCATAACTTCACCCTGCCTCACACCAAAGCTCTACTCAGTCACAGATGACCTCCTCCTCCTCAATGTGCTTGTGAAATTGAGCTCAGTAGTGAGCGTATTCGCTCCTCTCTGTTATGGCTAGTAAACCTTTGTGGGTGTTTGAAGAGGAAGGCACTCCATTTGGAGGGTCTGGTAAACACTACTCTAACTCAGATCTGCTCCACTGGCACAAGGTTTAAATGGCAAGGAAGGGAACGAGGCAAACGGTGTGCACCGTGTGTGAGGGTTGTGGTGGTGTTGAAGAGAGGATGAATATATTGTGTTTGTGTGTGTCAACGTGTTTGTACGTGCCTGCGTGTGTCTCTACAGAGAGAGGGGCTCTCTGTCCATTGGACCTTTGTCTTTCAGTCTGTGCAAGCCATCTCTTTATGTCGGTCTCTCCTCCTACTCCACCTCCATCCCTACGTTCCAGTGTTTGAGGCAAACAGAGAGAGGGAGTGGGGTGAAGGCAGGGAGACACACAGCGGTTCAGACAGCTGCTGTGGTCCTTCCAGTCTGAGGAGCCTCTGTCCAGATAGGCCACGCCCCGGCTCCTCTGCCTCACAGAGCTTCCATTGTCCACACCATGACTGCCTCTACTATTGTGATGTCACAGTTTGTCATTCTCAGAGCTATGCGGCTGCTGCTAGGGTAAACTGACATTCAAATTTGATTCGGGAGAGAATAATCACTAATACACATGTTGACACGACATTCGCACACACTTGTTTTACTATCTTTCTCTCCAACCAAGAGGAAGAGATCCAGCCTCCCATATTAACCTGGTGTCTCTGGTACAGGCTCTACTCGTGTGGATGTAACTGTGACCCATATGTCATGACAGATGTAAACAGACTGTCTGTAACCCTCACCCTTTGACCCGCTCTTTATCATCCCTCATTTCAATCTATTTGCATCTCATTTGCATGGCAGTTGGAGCTCCCTGTGTAGCGCCAATGAGGCTGACAGCACATGCAAACCAAACTTGTTCTTTCCCATCCAGCTCAGATGACTATTAGAACCCAGAGGTGTTAAAGAAGTATGTGGAGGTCTCCCCCACTTCCCCCTCATTTCCCTTCATGACCTGGGTAGCACTACGGGCCATTCACTCTCAGGGGATCAGCAGAGGAAACAACAGTCGACATGTGAACAGGACAACACCCTCCTGTTTACTTTGTAGGCTGTTGTTGGTGCTTATATCAATGGGAACGAAATGTGGTTATTGGACTGTCTGATATGCAGTAGATCCGGATAGAATCGACAGTGGTTTACTATCTGATATGCAGTAGATCCGGATAGAATCGACAGTGGTTTACTATCTGATATGCAGTAGATCCGGATAGAATCGACAGTGGTTTACTATCTGATATGCAGTAGATCCGGATAGAATCGACAGTGGTTTACTATCTGATATGCAGTAGATCCGGATAGAATGGTTTACTATCTGATATGCAGATCCGGATAGAAGACAGTGGTTTACTATCTGATATGCAGTAGATCCGGATAGAATCGAGTGGTTTAGAGATCCGGAAAGAATCGACAGTGGTTTACTATCTGATATGCAGTAGATCCGGATAGAATCGACAGTGGTTTACTATCTGATATATAGATCCGGATAGAATAGTGGTTTACTATCCAGTAGATCCAGAAAGAATCGACAGTGGTTTACTATCTGATATGCAGTAGATCCGGATAGAATCGACAGTGGTTTACTATCTGATATGCAGTAGATCCGGATAGAATCGACAGTGGCTAGACCAACAACATCATATTATGTTCCATTTTGCTCCACTATACGTTCAATGGGGTTCTTACATCATGTCATACTTCATGGTGACAAAGCTTGAAACTACATGGAGGTTGCTCTGGCAACCGATACAAGAGATAGAATCGCTATGATGCAGCGATAACGACCAGACGCTGAATTATCAGTTAGTTCATATTTACTTTCTGTATATTTTCATTGTTGTTCTTTCTGAGACTCACCCACTGTTAAACTCTCCTAGTTCACGATGTGTCCTTGTCAGCACAGGATCATAATTGAATACCTCCCCCCTTATGCTCCCGACCTATGAGAGAGCCCCCTGAGCTGACAGGGTGTCCTTCATTGGTAGTCTACTATTTCGACCACACAGAGCAGCAGTTTGTAAGAATCACTAAGGGATTACATGGGAGATAAGAAAAGTAGGTTTCCTGCGGGCGCCACATTAGAGCGCTGTTTGGACAGCAGTGGTCAAAGTTTTTGAGTGGCGATGGAGATAAGGCCTGATACAAGAGGTATGTGGAGAGCAAGTTTAACAAAAATCTCTGAAACTGGAAACACTTATCTCCCTCACTAGCTTTAAGCACCAACTGTCAGAGCAGCTCACAGATTACTGCACCTGTACATAGCCCACCTATAATTTAGCCCAAACAACTACCTCTTTCCCTACTGTATTTATTTTATTTATTTATTTAGCTCCTTTGCACCCCATTATTTTTATTTCTACTTTGCACATTCTTCCACTGCAATTCTACCATTCCAGTGTTTTACTTGCTATATTGTATTTACTTCGCCACCATGGCCTTTTTTTTGCCTTTACCTCCCTTATCTCACCTCATTTGCTCACATCGTATATAGACTTGTTTATACTGTATTATTGACTGTATGTTTGTTTTACTCCATGTGTAACTCTGTGTCGTTGTATGTGTCGAACTGCTTTGCTTTATCTTGGCCAGGTCGCAATTGTAAATGAGAACTTGTTCTCAACTTGCCTACCTGGTTAAATAAAGGTTAAATAAATCAATACATTTTTTTAATGGCAACAAAATGCACTGAGAGGCAGGCTAGGAAGGTCGTACACACAGAGATGTGTGCGCACAAAAACAAACCACAAGCACATTTTAGCATATAATTGAAACAATTATAGTCACCCCAGGGTGCCTAAACAAACCAAGAGGTGGAACAGAGCAGAGACGCCTGTCAAGGGGGCAGTAGAAGGACCCATTAGGGGCTGATAATACGTGCCCTGTATTGACTGCCGAGATCCCACCAGGCCACTGGCAGACACAGAACACTGATGGAGATTTAGATGACAGCCTTTGAAGAGCGCCCAACATGTGAGGCACAGTGACACCCACAGTGACTCTTTCTCTCTCCTCCTCTTTCTCTCTTACACTGTCTTTCTGCTCTGTTATTATCCAGATCATTATTATTCTCCTCTCCCTTCTGTTCTTAGGGAGAGAAAGGCCTGCATGCCCGCCCACATGGCTTTGCTGAGATTCCTAACAGAAGTAGAGGGGGAGAAAATAGACAAGAGGCCCAGTAAAGTCTGTCTAAATATAGACTTACATGCCTTTTTTCCCTCTGTCCTTATAAAGATCTGTGGTGAAACCGTGTGGAGTATCTTCCTCGCTCCCGAGAGAGCAGAGCTGTGCGCTCCCCCCTCGGACTGGGAACACAGCCACACTGCCTCTGTACTGTTTAAAAAATATATTTTCTTTAAAAAAAAAAACATCTTAACTTTTCATCTTTACACGAGAGAGGGGGAAATAACATTAAGCGAAACATACTGAAATAGGAGAGATTCAAGGGAGGAAATCAGGGAGAGAGGGAGTGTGAGGAGTTAGGCTTCACAGAGGAAGATACTGTGGCAGATTAGGAGTTGACCTTCAGATGAACTGCTGTCAATGAATACTGCCCAGGTATCTTTTATTCTATAGTCCTATTCAATACAATTCCTTCCTAATCTAATTTATATGACCAAAATACCATTGACAGCCTTTGTCCTTATCGGTTTCTTTCTCCCTCCCTGAGTTGAGTTTACTTTATATTTCCCCTAGTAGATTCTCTTGAGATTTAATCTACATTTAAGGAAAAATCTCTGTTAAAGCACAGATTTCTAGAGATTGTTGCACAAGACAGGCAGATGGGCAGACTGGGACCAGAAATCGGCCCTGGCATTCCTAACACACCTGATCATTTTTTTCCTCGAGGCCCCCACACTGCCAAAAAAATGTCCTTAAATCTCCTATTATTAGCCAGTAAATTATAATTGAGCACAAAAGAAAAACCAAGTTACACAGGCCCACCTGGCATTTGCCCAAAATTCCAGATGGCCGGTCTGCCCATGAAGACAGGTGAGAAAGACTTGAGTCTAGTCTTTGTCTATGACCCCCATCCCATCTCCAGACTGTTCCTGTCTGTCTCTGTCCCTTTTTATCAGTAATTGACTGCCCTGCTTTCCTCAGCCAGCTGTAGCATGGTGCCGCTGTCAGCATCCAGCTGCTCTGTCGCACCGTTATCTCAATCATCATTAACAACACAAGTGCCCCCTCACTTATCAGCAGATTGAAAGAAACACATACATAGTCAAAAACATATATTCATGCATTTACACACACACGGACAAAGACACAATATCACGAATAGATACCAACTCACAAAATACAACTCTTCATTCTGCTTGCAAGGGTGTTAGATAACAAAATCTATACAGCTGTCTCCATATGAGAACAATGAACCAAGAGGGCCTCGGTTCAGAAGTCGCTGACAGACAGAGGGAGAGAGTTGTTGTGTTTTTAACATCCCCCTTACACCTGTTGCCTGCTCTGTCCTGTTGTATGTGGCCACACACAAAGGACCTTATGAGAACACATACTGTGAAGTCTCACACACACTTCCTGTGACTGTAAAGCCTCACACAGGTCCGCACACGCAAACACGCACACACGTGCAACACATGCTCGCACACACACGCCTCATGTTAGTATTGTGCTGGCCGTCTGAACTGAGATCAGTTCGAATGCTTCAAAGAAAGGCAGGCTCCGGGAGGCTGAATTAACATCCATGCAGAGCAGATAACACAGACTCATCATAATATAATCAGCCATTGCATTCCTTTCCACAGCAGAGCCAGTCAGAGTCGGTGTGTGGAACAGAGCTAGTATTTCTCAGTGTATAGGTCTTTTTTTGTTTTGTTTGTGGATGTGTTGGGGTGTGTGCCTGTACCAGTACATGTATGCATGTGAGTGTGCAGAATGTGTGGGCACACATGTCCCCTGTTTGCTGCTGTGAATGATACACTGAATGAGGAAGCTCAACTTTCAGAACACATCAGGCTTTCAGGCCTCTCTGTCTCTGTAGGTTCTGCCACTTAGCCTCTCCTCCCTTCTCCTGTCAGTAGCTCTCTCTTGGGCACTGCTGGGGGTTAGGGCAGGGGCCAAGCCCTGGGTGTATGCATGCTGACCAGAGATAAGAAAATCTGGCATAGAATCAAGGAAACCCCACTGCGGAGAGCACACGCGAGTGCCCTCTCACATTGGGGCCACGGTATGGTTTGGTCCTCAGAGGTAGAGTAATGGTTGGGGAACAGGGGTTAGGAGGGAGCAGAGGCACTTGTTCCAGTTTGTTAAAAGCTAAAATAACACCTTGAGTGGATCCCTTCCCCCCTCACTCTCTCCTCTCACCCCTGCTCACCCTAACCCTTCCTCCCTCACCCTCTCCTCTCACCCCTGCTCACCCTAACCCTTCCTCCCTCACCCTCTCATCTCACCCCTGCTCACCCTAACCCTTCCTCCCTCACTCTCTCCTCTCACCCCTGCTCACCCTAACCCTTCCTCCCTCACCCTCTCCTCTCACCCTGCTCACCCTAACCCTTCCTCCCTCACCCTCTCCTCTCACCCCTGCTCACCCTAACCCTTCCTCCCTCACTCTCTCCTCACCCCTGCTCACCCTAACCCTTCCTCCCTCACTCTCCCTCTCACCCCTGCTCACCCTAACCCTTCCTCCCTCACTCTCTCCCCTCTCACCCCTGCTCACCCTAACCCTTAACCCTCCCTCACTCTCTCCTCTCACCCCTGCTCACCCTAACCATTCCTCCCTCACTCACTTTCTCCTCTCACCCCTGCTCACCCTAACCCTTCCTCCCTCACTCTCTCCTCTCACCCCTGCTCACCCTAACCCTTCCTCCCTCACTCTCTCCTCTCACCCCTGCTCACCCTAACCATTCCTCCCTCACTTTCTCCTCTCACCCCTGCTCACCCTAACCCTTCCTCCCTCACTCTCTCCTCTCACCCCTGCTCACCCTAACCCTTCCTCCCTCACTCTCTCCTCTCACCCCTGCTCACCCTAACCCTTCCTCCCTCCCTCACCCTCCTTAAGGCGTCCGCATGCTTCCCATCTGAAACAGTTCGGAATAGTTTGTGCATATATTCTGAAATTATTTTGGCAAGGGGTGTTCTTGCACACAAAACATTTTCTCGAGGCAAGCCGAAGTCTATGTCTCTTTGTCTGTGACTTGTCAACAGAGAGACTACTTTTCAAGCAATTTTTTTCACTTGAGAAATACTGCACCAAACATCTTAGTCAGATGTAAAAATTGCAACTAAGATCTCGTCGACAAAAACGTTAAAATGAATGACAGATTTCTTGAGTTACCTTAGATTAACACAGACTATTTTGAGGAAACGGCTACAGCGTCTCAAGATGGACAAACGTTTTTTCTAGTTTTCAAGCGAAGGTCTTTTAAGTTAGTATAAAGCACACTGGTTCAGCCGAACCAAACTATGCTGATGCCTTTACATAAACCTATCACCCCTCCTCATAACCACACACACACAGACACACACATTTTAATATCCTTGTGGGGACCTAAAATTGATTTCCATTCACAATCCTATTTTCCTTAAACCTAACCCCAAACCCAAATCCAAATCCAAAACCTAACTCTAATCCTAAACCTAACCCCTAAGCCTAAAATAGCATTTTCTTCTTGTGGGGATCGGCAAAATGTCTTGTTTCACTATCCTTTGTTAGAACTTCTTTTCCCCACAATGATAGTCAAACCAAAAGCACACGCACAAACACATACACCTCACCCTTCTCTTCTCACCGCTCCTCACACTATAACCTTTCCCCTCGCCCCTGTATGTGATCTCACCCAGAGGAATGTATTAGCCATGCTACATTAGCCACTCATACTGCATGATGACACAAAGCCCTTGTGACTGCACAGAGAAACCCCCCTTTTCCAGCTGTATGCACAGCAAGGCCCATGTCCTGTGTGTGAGCACACTGTGCAAAATCACACATCGCTGGGGAAAGTGTGTGTGGTGCACTGTCCATCCTACTGAGGATTGTGTTTGTGTGCATTGCTGAAGAGTGTGTGTGACAGTGTGTATGTGCATCGTGTAGGGCGTGTGAACTGTACATATAGGCTGGTGTGAACAGATTAGCAGACAGGGGGAAGGATATGGAGATAAGAGGGTTTTGTCTTCCTCGCCTGGCCTGGTCTGTATGTCTGTCTCTTGGAGACTGAGCCAATGATTACACACTGCTCCTGCCTGTCCTCCCCAGGCTTAAACTCAGTGAGACAAACTCAGATCAAATTACAGGCTTGAAAACATGGGGGATCTGAAGGGAGAGAGAGAGAACAAAACACAAACACTCCATCACAAAGGTGATGAGAGCACACATACACTCACTCACCCACCCACCCACCCACCCACCAACCCACACACATTTAATTTCACTCCCTCACACTTCCTGTAAATTCATACATAATCACACTCCCAGAGCAAAACCTGTGCATCAACATGCTGTTATTAACACCAAAAGACTGAATATGTCCAAGTGCATCATCGCACTAGAATAACACACTCATGACCTTGCAAGCACACACACACATAATCACACGCATACCAATTAACCAACCTCCACTTCCATTTAGCCTTTAATGCACATGACTGACAGTAACAGCCTGCTATAGATAGTCTGAGTAGTAGATGTCTTCATTATCATCACCCACCCACGCCTTTTAATGGCTGAGTGTGAGAATCACACAGAGGTCCATTAGCCTGGCTGATAGGGAGCAAGACTGTTTATTGGAACGCACAATAACCCATCCCATTCCCACTCAACGGCCCCCTGTCCATAGCAACCTATGCTCTACTCCCTACCTCCTGGTTTTTCTACATCCCATTCCTTTCTAACTATGTCCATAAGAGCAGGCTGCTCACAGGGACATCAAACCTGCCTTCACAATAAACCCCTGTCTGCCCCCCCCCCCATACCCTACCACCCATCAGCCCTCTGCCCTGTCTGTCGATGTTCCACATACATATCCCCAACACTCTACCCCACTCCAGACCTGTCCTTATAATCTCTCTGGGTTGCGCGGGAAGATGACATGGGTCAGGGCACTTTGAGGGGGGGGGGGGGGTAAATATAGAGCTGACCCTATCTGAAATGGCTGCTGATATTACCCAGGCCCCAGGGGGCCACTTCAGACTGTTACACAGGACCACTAATACAGCAGAGTTGAGAGATGGTCAGAGTAGCTGGATATAGGGGGCGGTGTGTTTACAGAGGAAACAGAATACAGACTTTGAGTAGATGGGTTAGTTCAGTATTGCAACAGTACACAACATTCCAGATATAGTACGCAATAGGATATACCAGAACATTCACCTTTTGCTGTTGGTGTTTTCGCAAAGGGGTTTCCTTCAATCAAATCTGTGGCTTTTTGAATATCACTAGATGAGGTGACCATGACAGGCATTACCTCGTACCATTTTCCATTTAAAAAAAAGTTCAGTAATAGTTGTCGATTGATGTTAAAAAACATTACCCAAATATGTTACAATTATAAAAACGAGTAATTGCAAGAGGCATCACGGAGAGTTATAAAATGTGTCTGAGGGATGGTGTGGAAATCCACCTCAAAGTGAAAGATCAACACATAGTGAAATCAAGAAGGATGGGAGTTGGGGGGTAACCGAGTAGAAAAAGTCATTTCATTCTGAAGGTAGCTGGGGGCTGATAAGACAGGACCGAGTTATATGAGTTCTGAGGAATCCATTGACATCAGAGGGGAACATGACTCAGAGTAGAGCATGTGTGGAGTTAGATTTGAGTGAACTGCACTGTAGAATGTGCGTGTGATGCCTTATGGTGACTCTGCAAAACATGCTCTAATGGGCCTGTGTATGACCTCGTTCATCCACCTGACACTCTGTTTCTCCCCGCTCATGATTCAGTGAGAGACAGTGGGAAGGTGCGAGAGGGGTTAGAATGACAGGGAGAGAGTGAAATAAGAACAACGAAGCGTGAGGAGGAGAAACAGAGGCAGTAGGAAAGAGAGAGGGAGAGTGAGAAAATAACGAAGCGTGAGGAGAAACAGAGGCAGTAGGAAAGAGAGGGAGAGTGAGAAAAGAAAGTGAGAATAGAAACAGAGCATGCAGGGGAAAGGTCTACAAGGAGAAACTGTGAGGACTGTGAGAATGTGAGGGAAGCCAGATGATTGGGAGGAGCATCGGGGAGAGTAGGGAAAGTAATGAGGCGACCATACATTCACAGCACTTGAACTCAGCACTCTCCTACTTAAAACACAGTGACGTCACATAGACCAGAGGACACCCAGTCTGTCACCACACACTTGCCATAAACACCTATGACATGATTCAATGTAACTGTAACCCCTGAGACATGTGTTCCATTACTGCACATTGCTTATTTAAACATGCTGTATGGTTCCCTGAAAATGTCCAGAATACTGCAACAAAGCCATCTGGTATCCCTCTGCGTTCTTTAAATATACACACGGTCCTTCTTCCTCCACTAGACCTTTGTACGGAGTCCTGTCAGTCAGTGAGGCTTCACAACCTTGTACTTGACATGTTCCAAGCCGTTTTACAAGACTCCGCCAGCATCTCTGATGTGTGGTCTGGTAAAATAAAACAGCTCAAATTGTTAAACAAAGGACTTAAGCGCAGATAGAGGGAACCAACCAGGTAAACCGTTTATATTCGACAACTCACATTGTTACGATGCACTAAAATAAGCACGGTAACCAGGGTGACTGTGCTTTTAACCACTTACTGTACTAATAAACTCCTCCCCTTCTGTCTCTACAGTTCCAAGCTTGTCATGTCCTCAGCAACACCCCGTGGCCCTGGCAGGTGGTAGTGTTGTGGGCTGATAAAGTACGGTCTTCTGCTCACAGAGCCCTTACCCCCAACCACAAAGCAGCCAGAACACACAGCACTGTGATAACGACTGTCACACACACTAGCAATTGAACCCTCTCACCCCAACAGGAGCTAGTTTGTAGCTCTAGTCAACCTTAGTCATTTCTAATAGAGTCCAATGTTATCTGCACTTCATAGAGTTGTGGGTATCAAGTTAGATTTAAAAAATATTTAATAAGGAAACAAGTCAAGACCTTTTTTAAATACAAATTCTTTATTTTTCCAAGATTTTTTTGGTTTGGCTTCTTTGAATGGACTGGAAATGACATTTTGCTGAAACAGTCTACAGAGTGTCTGATCCCAGCCAGCAGCAGTGAAACTGGGGCTACAAAAGAGCATCTAGCATTGTGCATACAGGCAAATCCATTGGTTCAGAGGGAACATGGAAAATACAAATATGGCCATCATCAAATGAAGACAAATTATGGATCTGCACATACACTTACCAAGTTGTAGGACTTCAGTGCAACAAGACCAAGTTACAAAAAAGCTACAGAATTTCCTATAAATACCTCAAAATATAAATATTGTAAATGTACTTGATAATGAAACACTTACAAATACTGTACATGTCCTTTCTGAGATCAAAATTTGACAATCCTGGATGAACAGTTCGACAAAATATGCTGGCACTGGTTACATCAGCTGCCTTACATAAAATACCCAATGCTCTTTGACCCCTCCTCCCACTTCCTGCATATGATATCTACAACAATCAAGACAAAGTGAGTCAATAGACTACAAGTGTCTGGTATAAATATGTAGTCAGGCCATGTGAAAACTACCCTGTGGCTCTGTGAGTGAAGGAAGGGGTTAAAGGAGGAGTGTTTGTAAAAACAGGAGTTTTATTAAGGCATCTTTCATGAAAATAAATGTCGTCCTGATGTCTAACGATTGATCGACTCAAATAAGGGGATCCCAGGATCTCTTCGTTCTCCATTTAGTGATGACCTCTGAAAGACAGAGTCATGCCCCCCATGGTGTTGGAGCAATAACACTGGGGGTATGAGAAGGCAGAATCCTTGTCTGCTCTGGTGTGGATGGAAACAGTTGGCGTCATGCCTCCCACCTCTGTTCCAATTCCCAGTGTACCCAAGCAGCAGTGCCGTCGCCAACCCCATGCCCTGGTAAAGAGGGGGGAGGGGGCAAATGTCCAAGTAAGCCCACCACCCCCCTCAGCTCTCTCCAAAACACAGATATGTACCATGGACATTGAAGGTTTCCACTGATTGAAACAAAACAATTAATAATTACATTGATAAAGGATACTAGTATTAATACAATAAAGACCAATAATAAAAATGAAGTGTCTGTTTCTGGAAGCCCTCTGAAGCAACCATGCATTTTATTCTAGCCCAACCCCCCCACCCCAAACTCAGGGGAGGGCTCATTCTATATAGTGCAATAGTCCCGCTTTCTCCAGCCCTTCCCTGGAAGCCCTGGCAGGGGCAGCACAGGGTGACTCCCCAGGCGGCCTACAGGACTCCCTGCATCCTGCCTCGCCTCACTGCATGCGGTCTGGCTGAACATGCTGCTGGGGGGCGTACTGTAAGTAGTTGGGGGCTGGGCCTGCCCCTGTGGGGAGAGTCTGATGAACAGAAGCAGGGGCCTGGGAGGGGGCGGTGGCAGGGCTGGGGGTGTAGCCGTAGCCCAGGAACCCTGGGGAGGCAGCGTAGGGGTACTGCTCAAAGGCTGCCTGGGCGTACTGGGCATAGGCAGCACTGTAGTCCAGGTAGGGGGTGGAGGAGGACACCTGAGAGGGGAGAACCAGGCTGGGCTGGATGAAGGCTTGTGGATACACATACTGCTGGGCCAACCTGGAGAACACAGACAACAGGACATTAGTTACACACTTGAACATACAATGAAGGACAGGAGCAAAGAAAGCTTTAGGCCTGGATGGTGTCATTTACATTCTCCAGCAAGTCTTCAATACAGTAGAGTTGTGCTGAGCCCAGTACATCCCATCCAGTGGTGGGGAAACTAACCAGATGCCACACCACCCACTACTAATGTGCAAAGAGAGCGAGGTAATGAGAAGAAATCAACATCCCTCGTCACTTAAAAAAAAACTACAAAACCTGTTTGGTAAGCCCCCTGAGAGAGAAAGGGTGTGGTAGTGGGGAGAAGAGAGACAGCCGTTACTGGCAGGTTTTCAAGCCCAGACACCAGCTAGTGTTTTAACAGCTGCTGCTCTTCACTCACTGAGCACACTCCAACCAATGTCTGCACGCACACACACACACACACTTGCTCACAAAGGGGAAGTTTGATGGAGTTCTGGTTCCTGTTTTTGAGTGCAAGCTACATTGGGCATCAATGGTTGAAAGATGGGGAGTACTTATCAAGGCAGTCTATTAGCCAGTTGGATCTCATGTACTCAAAGCTCTCCCTCCCTGAATGAGGATTTGTGTTTAGACAGCTCATTCTCCTCCAGTCTCAGTCTAGCAGCACATCATTCATGGGGAGACAGACAAGAGTTGGGGCGATATTTTTAACCGGGCCTCAAAGTGCCTCTAGGGTCTGTTCCTCTGGGGTTGTGCCCCCCCCCTCCTTGATACTGCAGCTCGAGGGAAACAGAGAAACTCGCTCACTGCAAAAGCACACAAGCAAAAAGCAGAGCTCAGAGGAGAGTAAAATGGGGAACGGTCTTCACACAGAGTGTCTGGTAGGAGACTGCAGTACGGTCAGAGTGAAAGAAGGTAAAGACAAGATGGTACAGTCACAGCACACAACGCAACACTTCTCAGCTGAGTTTCAATACACCAAAGGCTTCCCTTCCTTGCCTCTTAACGTCATGGCCACTGGATGAGTTACCACCATGTTGTGTTCACCCGCGTCCTTTCAGGTCAGTGGTCATGAGTGAAGACGTGGGAATGAAGCAATGGAAGACAGCCATCAACTCAAACACAGCAAAGGGGAAGCGTGCAGGAGTGACAGGACATACTCACAACATCCAATAGCACCCTGCCTTACACTCTCCCAGCCACACCCCCAAACCCTTCAGCCCCACACTGAAACTTTAAAACAGCAACCAAAGTCACCACTGCAAACCATGCCATAATAGGGAATAGGCACTCTAATCAGCATAACCTTTTCATGTCATATCACACACACAGGGAAAAATAAAGGCACTCCAAACCATCACAACACACTGCACTCTCAAGCCATCGTTGGCACCTTAGAGAGGGGCGGGAACAGTCACAACTGCCTGCCACCCTCCTCCTGGGAGCCGCCAGACAAGGCCGAACGAAGCCTGTACCTCGGGTATCTTCACTCCCCTTCCGGCACACTGTTCAGCTGGGAGCACAGAGCAACCATAAGGGGGTTGGGGAGGATAGTGGAGGTTAACAACATGTATTCATTAGCTGGATCCTCATTGATACTATTGGGATTGTTCCATCCTTCAGGGTGATGAATACAGCTAGTGGCTAAGCTGTTTTGCAACGTCTGAAGACATGCTGATATGATACTGAAGTCGAGACCAGTGTTGCCTGGGTTCACACACATAGCAAGTCTTTCTCTGTGTAGGTAGGCATTTAATAGTCAGGACAAGAGGTCTGCTGAGTGGTATAGACCAACAATAATCCACACAAAAATAAAAACATGAACACTATAGACAGAGATAATATGACCCAACCAGGAGCCCATGGCAGAGGGAACAGAGCATGCTGATACACTGTTCTCCCCTCTAACGGTACAGAACGGTCAGCTACTCACAAAGAACCATTCAGACACCCACACAGACAGGCACAGACAGTTGACTATACATGAAGCCTGTCGGACATACGCACATTCACACACGGAGATGAGCCTCTCCTTTCTGTGGCCACAGACCTCGAGCTAGATCAAGATGACCTTTCTGATGTACATTAGTAGGAAGTACAACAAAATGGTAAATGCTTCAATCATTTTGATAGAAAAGTTAATAGAAATTACTATACGGAGAGGATGAGATGTGAATGCAGAGAAACCGAGTGAGAGAAGAGGCAGAAAAGGAGAAGATGAAACAGGGAAGCAGAGCTCCCTGGGCCATCTGACATCACAAGGCCTGTGGGGGTCTTGGGAATGGAGGGATCGGGGTCATTTGGTTTTGTGGCAGGGCGAAGGGACTGCCGCACCAAGCAGATGGACTACCTGACCTAGCCCTCATGTTTTCGTCGCGGTGAACAAATCAAAGGGCTTCATCAATTCATGCTAAATGTTGCTAGCTAGGATAAATCCGTTACATTTGGGCTTTCATGGCAAATAAATCCACTGCCAATACGTAGTTCTGACCAACATGCTAGGGCTGACCCCATTTAGTCGACTGGTCGATTGTTTGGTCAATAGCTTGTCAGTCGATAAAAACAAATTTTTACCCTCGTCTCGTCGCTGCAACTCCCCTAAGGGCTCGGAAGAGGCGAAGGTAGAGTCATGCATTCGCCGAAACACCCGCTCACTTAATCCAGAATCACCAATGTGTCAGACGAAACGCTGCGCAACTGATGACCGAAATCAGCCTGCAGGCACTTGGCCTGCCACAGGGAGTTGCTAGAGCACAATGAGCCAAGTAAAGCCTCCACTAACCCGGATGACGGGACTCCCGGCTACAGCCGGTAATGATCAAACCCCAGGCTGTGGTAATGCTGCAACACTGCGATGCAGTGCCTTAGATCACTGCGCCACTCGGGAGGCCCCTTTATTGCGCATCTTGATTGACACCAGTCTCAGTGGACTAATCAATTGGAGAAGGCACCGAAACCGGTAGCCACCTTCACCCCAAGCCCTTCCAAGCCGACCCAGAGCCGGTCGCGGCGCACCACCGACAGAGGAAATGCGCCCGGCGGGGGCCGAGCCCGACACACCAATAGCAAACTTATCGTTAATTCTAATAATTTCTCATCTACAATGTTTGTGTGGTTACAGTAATTTCTGTTAATGGATTCAATATACACTGAAACAATATAAATGCAAAATGTAAAGTGTTTGGTCCCATGTTTCTTAAGCTGAAATAAGACATTTTCCATGTTCATAAAAAGCTTATTATTTCGCTCAAATGCGTTTACATTCATGTTAGTGAGCATTTCTCCTTTGCCAAGATAATCTATCCACCGACAGGTGTGGCATATCAACAAGCTGATTAAAACAGCATGATCATTACACAGGTGCACCTTGTGCTGGGGAAAATAAAATGCCACTTCAAAATGTGCACAACTTAGACAACACCTGTGAGAGAAAGTGTTTATTTCATTCCATTTATGAGTTGTCAACTCATATGCGCAAATGTAGGCTTATAAAATGTGCCCATTTGGGAATCTGATAGTATTTCTGATCACTCACCACCACTAATGAGCTGTGGAGCTTCTTAAAGTAACTTTCTCTTTACAAAAAACAGCAAGTCTGTTTCTACATCCATTGAGAATGACAATAGTTCCTCAATGTAGCCCATTTGAAAAATCTTTCCAGCCCTCTCCCTTTCGATAACCACTCGGCGTGAAAGGGAAAACAATGTCATGCTCTGATCCACTGGAAACATAAAATAGGTCTACCTGATTACTTCTTATCCCTTGCGCAAATAGCCTTTAGCGGTGTCTGTCCAGATCTCACTTTCACAGGAAAATGAGCTGCAAGTTTGTTAGATCAAGCATTCTGCTGGACCAAGTTGATACAACATTTCAAGTTCCTAGCAGACAGTCTGTGTGGCCAATGTGATTTATTTGTATCAAGATATTTTCGACCTGCAGGTGGCAATGTTTTTATTTGTTGGCTTTACGTAAGCGATTTTTTTATAGATTTTTTTTTACAGAGATTTGTATAATTTATATGATTTTCAAATGCATCATTGGCACGCAGATCAGTAGAAATGTTAAGATAAATTGGCACTCCAAATGGAAAAAAAAGGTTGCCAACACCCAGTGTAGCCTATTTACCAGCAACTTCGGGAGTGTAATGGCAGCCGACATATACAGTGTAATAACCGACATATACAGTAGTCGATTTTATTAAAACGCATAGGGTGTCTATATGGAAAATTTTCGGCCAGTCCATTGGTCCAAAGAATAGACTACTCTTGGTCGACCAAGATCGTTTAACTTTTTGGGGCCGGGGACAGCCCTACTACATTCAAACTTAAGGCTACATGCAAAAAAAGGTCCTGGCATTGCAAATCCTGGCCTGGAAGTAAAACAAAATTATACAGAAAAGCAATCATAAAAATGGAATGCAAAAAAACATTGTGGGTAACACCTGTAGGAGGTGTGGCGCCTGGTGAAAGTACAGCATCATTAAGCACAATGCCTCTTCAGAGAAAGAGCTGTCGCAACCCCCCAACTTAAAACCCTTACCTACTAATCTTCCCCCCTTATTCCCACCCCCAGTCTCACAGGGGTGTCAATTTTCAGTGTCTCAGTCCAATCATCCTCCCGACACCCAGCAGAAAACAGTGTTAGGGCATTGTCTTTCTCGTCTCGTTTCTTCTCCTTCTGGGAGGGGACGACAAGAGGGAAAAATACTATAGGGTAAAATGAAGGGGGAGTGGAAGAGGAGCACTATGCTACGGTCCAGTCTGGTCCACACACATGCTCAATCCCTCCCAACAATACCACTTCATAACATGCCGGTTAAGGGTCTGGGTGCAGGAGAAAGGCTGAAAGAACACCTGTGTGTGCTCCATCTTAGAGCAGCCTGTTTCTGTCACAAGCCCATAGAGAGATCTCAGAGCTCAACAGACAGGTGCCCTCTCTCCCTCTGGGGCTGCAGTCAGTCATGGGGGATTAGGTAGTGTAAAAAGCTCCAATAAGAGCCAACACCTGTCAGACACATGACCACGTTTCAGAACCTGAGGGGCTCCGCCCAGCCCGTTATGGACATAGGGGGGGATTCTAAGCACCCAAAGTCCATTGACACGATCTTATAACATGTAAGGGCTTAGACCCCTGGCTTCAAAGCTAGGACTTGAGGGGGGCACTGCAACAGCAGGGGGCGAGTGGTGTCAATCCAATGTCAGTGGCATGGCCATTAAAAGCCCAGTGGAACGCTTGTCCTGGGCATCAGTCACAGACTGGCCTCCCTCCAGACTGTTTCTACAACACAGACAAACACTCTGCCCCAGAGCCTTGCTCAGTGAGAGCCCACTCAACCAGATAGATACTAGAGGGTCTAAAAGAGAGGATGAGCGCCACATGTCCCCATGGAATGTACCATGCTACGACCATTTGAAAACAAAAAAGTTAACAATTGCCAAAAGTCTAAAGCATACATACATTATGCACATATGGGTAAATCTGTCCTAATGTGTCATTCAGAAAATTAGGTGGTATACTACCCACTCACTTACCCATACTGCCTCTGGATGAGTGCTGGGTGAATAGGTTGCACTCCGATGGATATGCCTGGAAGACAGGAAACTTCCCTTCAGATACATTTGCATTTACAGAAGAACAATGCAGAGGAGAGGCAGAGCAAAATTCACTGAACTCTGGGGTAACTCAAGCAACCTACCAATAATAAACAAAACATGCAGAGATCGCAAATGTGTTTTTGTTATACATTAACCCAGTCCCCTATTACACAAGCGTAAGAGTCAATCCAGATGCAATTAAAATGGTTTGTACATTTCTGTATGACATTAGATTTGAAGTACCATTTACCAACATATATTTGTCTAAACATTCCGATACGGTGTGTGTGTGTACGTGACAAGTGTGGTCGTGGTGTTGGTGCGTCCGGCGGTTGTTCTCACCCCTGGTCGGCTCACCTAGTTGCATATTGCGGGGCTTGGCGCCAATGTAGGCCAGGTTCACGTTGGACTTGCGCCCGTCGATGATGGGGTTGGGGTCTTTACAGGCCCGCTCTGCTGATCCCCGATCTGTCATCGTCACCTGACATGTAATCACACAGACGTTGACAATATTAGCAAAACTGAAAAGACACCAGTTCCCCCCCTTTAGCTGGTAATACAGTCAAAAGTAGAAATCTATTCATTGCGAATTGTGGCAGCGAAGCTATGAAAAGGTCAGTCAAGGACAGGGCCACCCTGATCTACCAAGCAGAACTAAAAGAAACAACCCCTGCTGGTCTGTCATCACAGAAATCCCCCTGTCCAGCTTCCACTGTAAAAATACCCCTTTCTGAATAGAAGAGGAAATTGCAAACAAAGCAGTGATTATCAGTTAAACACAACCCACAAGACTTGATCAGCCACCCACCCACTTGTCAGCAGCACAGTCAAAGAAGTCAGCTGAAATATGTCTCAGTAATGATGAATAACAAGGGCTTATCCAATTAGGCAATAGAGCATAAGGAGATTGTTAGCTCCACCCCTCACTCTCCTTCCAAAGCATTAGACAGCATCACCTTCTGCCAATTCAAGATGTCTCAGATGATTACATATCTAAGGTGTAGATCTATTCTAGTCTGTTGAAGAAAGCATACCTCTTTAGACTAGACGAGAGGTTGAGCCCACTCCATGACGTGTTATGAACACACATGAGCAGCGAGGCCGTGTTGACACTGAAACTATTAGAGAGGGTCTACTAATCCACCATTGGAGTGTGTTTAAAAGTCCTCCTGCTACTCAAGCAGTGAGCAACAGGATGATCAAGTTGGCCCTGTCGGTTACTGGGATAAAGCCGGAGGGTTTTTTTGCCCTCCACTGCATGCAAGGTGGGGAACACCTGTTTCCCAACCTCGAGCACCCTCATATGCCCGAGCCAGTCAGACCTGAAACACCAGACCCATTTGGCAGCAGTAGCAGCCATTAATGACAGAGCTCCACTGTTTTTTGGTCACCGCTGATGTGTAAACAATGTGACATTTTCTTAACAGTTCAACTGGCTGAGGCGTAAACGACACACCAGTTTTCCATTCCATCTTCGGCCTCTGTTAATGCTGATGAGTCTCCAAGTTTCTGGTAAATATTAGCATTTATTTTTGCCTGCCTCATACAGATTCTCTTTGTTACGGTTTCTGCTCACACTGGCTGATTACCAGAGGGTCATTACAGAAGCTGGCAGACAATCTGAATTTGGGCTGAATAATGTCAATCTTAGGAGCTGAAGATTTGGTTTTATAAAATGATTAATGGAACCATCTATGGCAATCAAAAACCCACCTGTGGTGATTGGTTAAGCTGACACAGGAAAGGGAAGTGCACAACTTCCATCTCCATCTTGGGAGAGAAAAGAACTCCCACTTTCTAACTCATAACCGCAGTTATGATTCTATAAACACCACATGTAAGGCCTGAGTGCTTCAGTTGTTTACAAATGGGAGGGCCCATGTCCACACCGCTCCAAAATCCCCATATAAAGCAAGTAAGGACTGCAGCTCTCACTTCAGTGTGTGCCCTTGCAGAGCTCATAAACGATAAGAGCTAAGTCCTTCACGGGCCAGTGCCGGGAGGTTGGTGAAAAAAAGGAAAGGCATGTGGTGTGTTCCGTTTTAATGGATAAGCAGAGGGACTTTAGATATATAATCTTCTTATCAATAACTCGTGTGATCTCTCATCCTGATTACAGCTGTGATAACAGCAAGGCAAAAAACGATTCTCTGCATTTGCGCGTTTAAGCCGTACATTTGGGCAAGGAATTATTGTGACATGCGTTTGAATGACCGCAATACGCAGAGATGCAACTTTGGCGACAGCATTGTATTCGGCTGGGGATATCCATTTGTACTTCAAGGTCCAGTGCAGTCAACGTGATTTTTCTGAGTTTTGTATACATTTCCACACTGGGGTTGGAATAGGAATGTGAAATGAAAATGATGCCCTTTTAGTGTAATGGCGAGGTGTTGCTTGATGCAATGGGTTAAGTATAAAACTTTTTTTTAAAGTGACCTACGTTTAAATTGCGCCGCCATTTTCTGACATTTGAAGTTTCAGTTTGTGACAAAACAAGCCAGTATGGTGCAGATAATCATTGACGCGATGAAATAACTATACCATAAACAAAAAGTGTGTTTTCAGCAAATGTACAAAAACGAGAATGAAAGATCTATAACTCACATTTCTATGGGAATTTGGTCAGGTCGTCCAAAAAGTTACATATTGCAGCTCTAAAATGGGAATTGCTCATACAGTAAATGTTCCAGAATATAAACATGTACTGAAAGCAGCCCTGGTCAAGATCGTTTTGCATGGCAGTGCCCCTGGTGGGCAGCGTTTGACCACTCAATTGGTCTTCAAGTGAACTCCACCAACAGTTAGCAGTTCAGTTCCCCCTCCCCACTCAGACCGCTCACAGGCAGTCCTAGCTAAATTCATGCTTGCGAAAATGCATGCCAAGAAAAAAAAAGTATTTTTAACCATTTTAATTGAAAAACAATCACCGCCAGGTCCTTAATCATTACCAATAAATTATTTGAGATTGAGATTAAAAACTGCTGCTTTGTGCTTTTATACAGGTACTTGGCGCAGCCTCATGTATTACGGTTTTCCTCTAGGCAAGTAGCACAGACAGTTCCATGGAACAATAACTTGGTGGCGGAAGGAAACGTGGTGAGCATTTGCCCAATGACAAATACATAGAAAACAAATAGACCAACCATTAACATTGTATAGGCAACTCGATTTTACGGTGTCGCCGTAAAGACGCACGTGCTGCCACTGATCAAGCTGCAGGATAAACGCATAACCGACAAGTGTCAATGTTACTTACAAAGCCATATCCTCTGGATTTCCCCGTTTGTCTGTCCGTTATCACCACCGCCTCGTCGATGTCTCCGAAGGCCTCAAAATACTTTCTCAAGGAAGCATCGTTAGTGTGGTAGGGCAAACCGCCCACGAAAATTTTGGTAAAAGTAGTGTCTTTTTGAATTGCTGTAGAATGCATCACTTCCAGGCCTCCGTTCCCGAACTGATGCAAAAGCATTGACAAGCCGAGCCGATAGGAGAGCTAGGCTAAAGACTAGTGAACAGTTAACTAAAAAGGTAGCCTAGTTGGTTAACCAACTATTGATATGACCAGCATCAAAAGGCTATTAGCTGCTCGACTCGAGATGTTTTCAAATATGCAACAGGGGTCTGTTCTCGCTTGCTTCTCAATTTTACGTTTTTTCTTTCCTGATTCAGAACTTGAACTTCTTGTTGCCAAGTTCACTGCGTTTCCGAATAGGCTACTGCTTGAAATAGTTTTTGCGCTTTCGAAATAGTTCCTTGAGTTGCCTCTATATTGAAAGTGTTCCGGGAGAGTTTATATACTCGCCGAACCTGATCACGCCCATTTTAGATGACTGGCCTATGGGCAATGATTCTTGATGGCCATTTTTTTTCTAACGCAGTAAAGCCCGCCCCCACGCGTTCTTCTTGCACCTGCTTTTGTCCTTTACTGCACAAAGACGAGTAATAACTGTAGGTCTATACAGCCCGCCTCACGCACATGTTACATTGTATCACTCTCGTAGTAATAGAGTAACACATCTCTACCTCATCTGTTGTACCTTAATAAAGATACATTTGTTGACTTCATTTTGATTTTGTTTTGCAATTTTCTATGACCATATGCTGCACATGTGATATGCCTTTTGATTGTAATGGCTCGTCACAATACTGACACCTCCACTGTGACACTATTTTGACTATGCCTGCTAAAACGCATTATGCCTGCTAAAACGTGAGTGTCTAATAGTTCATCTTGTCATTCTTCTCATTCTCATAAATTCCAAATTGTCATTTCAGTTTTTATACTTAGCCTACAAGGGGTTCTCAATATAAGTGGCACAAACACATGTGATTCCAATATACAAATGACATGGATTTCACCTTAGTGAAATCCATGTGGTTAGTATATACCACAATAATGATAGCCTATAAGCCAAATTGTACACCTCAGTAGCAATAGGTTACAGACGGCCGTGTTTTCCGGTCAGCCCATTCATATAACGAGGATGATACATAGCATTATAATAGGCCCTTTAGGTTATTATCAACAAGGTAT
Source organism: Oncorhynchus gorbuscha (assembly GCF_021184085.1). Lineage (NCBI taxonomy): Eukaryota > Metazoa > Chordata > Actinopteri > Salmoniformes > Salmonidae > Oncorhynchus > Oncorhynchus gorbuscha. Next base: position 47,306,369 of record NC_060175.1, read on the forward strand.
TTTTGCCAGCGCCCATTATAAAACAAATGCTTGGCTCACATTGATTACAAGAGTGATAACAGCGTGCAAATACCGCATTAGTCTGTTTACTTAAACATTGCCGTTATATGATTCAGGGGGAGTTCACACACTCGTAAATGGTGTGTGTCAGTCAGACAAGATTGTAGGCTATAATGCCACGTTCAAAATAACTGGGTTCTCAGAAATCTCCGACTTCCGAATTCAACGCGCAAAAGACAACTGGGAACTCGACAACCAAAAAGATCTCCTCCTGGGAAAAAAACGTTTAACGGTTATCCAACTACGAATTCCAAGTCGGAAACTTGGGCATTTTTCTAGAGCTCTGACTTTCCTACTTGAAGATCACTTATATCATGATTTGACCTATATATTTTTTTTTGAGTTCCCCATTGTCTTGAAAGCACCATATGCAAGTATGTCATCCTGAGACTCAGCAATTCATTGTTGTCCTCTAGTGGACATCAGTTCTTGGGCCATATCTCTGGGGCCATGCAAACCACTGTATTAAGTCCTGTTGTCCCCTTTCAGAGGACATTCTGCAGGCTTTTCATTGATATCACGTGTAGGGGTGTGACCTTGACAACTTTATCTTCCTGGTTCATGCAAAAATGTCTGTCATCAAAATTAGCACATTTGATGGACATTTTAAAAGTAGTGTGTGTAATTATTTATCATCATTTTGTGAGTTTGATATTCAAATTGTTTCTAGTAAGTGAATATCTCAGGAATAGTTAAGGGAGTTGTCAGTACTGTGTTATAATTTTCACATGAAATAAGAGCTTATCAAGAAATGTCCTCTGTAGTGGACAACTATGCAACTATGTTTTTCACCTACTGTACCCATTAACTGTAATGTTAATTTTTCATAATTACTTCCGAATGACCACTACAGCAGACCATTATACACTTACAGTAAAAGATAAATAACAATGTTTTGTCCATTTTTTTCTTGGTAACCTTTCCCAACTCCCTGCATTAAAAAATAAATAATAATAATCCCCCCCAAACAATTATCAGGACGATAGGGAGGGGAGTAGAGCTATCCCGTAAAAGAAAGGTTCTTGTGGTTAAGTTATTGCTCAAAAACAGTCAAGCCTTTCTTTTTGGAATAACCTACCCTCTGAATTTATCACTAACGGTTTAAGCCACGGCTTAATGTTACACTGGTTGCCATGTTCACAGCGACCTCCAGTAGTATATAAATGATCGGTTAATTGTTTTCCGAGGAACATCAGTTAGGGCTGACTAGGGTCTGGAGAACATGCCAGGGCAAGTACCAGAATTGTGGGTCACCACCATTACTCCTGAATAAGACATTCATAGGACTCTACTTACTACAGGAGCATGGTACAGCATGGTACAGTGTTAGCTGGACTACTATTAAACAACTTGACACACTGACAACCACATCATTTATGAAAATATGGCGTGGAGCGGGTAGAGGTAATAAAACATTGGATTTTAAATGAAGGATGGTGACCTGAGTGGCTGGAAACATTGGTTTGTTTAAATTGACAAGGCCATTTTGATGAAAGCACAGAACAGTTTGTGAGGAGCCAGTGGACAGTAACACTAACTTCCAATCCTTGGTGCTTTGGAGCACATCTGCTAAGTACCCAGGCCCTGGCTGGCAGTGAGACACTAATGACCACAATATAAGGCCTTTCAGTCACACCTCCATGTCCAGCATCTATTCACACATGGCTTTTGTAGCTCCCCACCACCCCTTCTTCATATCCTACTGACAAATCCCCAATATCAGACTCCTTTCCCACTCCAATTCAAGACTCACCTGATGAATCAAACTGCACTGCGTTGATCCTCAACTGACCTCCCAACCTTTCTCTCTGTCTGTCTGCATCACCGCAGGCGCAGGGGCCAACTAAAAGACAAAACATACCACCTAGTGGCCAATTAAAGAGCATCATGGTCATGTTAGCTCCAGTTTGAAGTTTATACAGTTGAAATCGGAAGTTTACATACACTTTAGCCAAATACATTTAAACTCAGTTTTTCACAATTCCTGACATTTAATCCCAGTAAAATGTCCCTGTTTTAGGTCAGTTAGGATCACCACTTTATTTTAAGAATGTGAAATGTCAGAATAATAGCAGAGAGAATGTGGTCCTTCTGTAGCTCATTTGGTAGAGCATGGCGCTTGTAACGCCAGGGTAGTGGGTTCAATCCCCGGGATCACCCATACGTAGAATGTATGCACACATGACTGTAAGTCGCTTTGGATAAAAGCGTCTGCTAAATGGCATATATTATTATTATTATTATTAGAATGATTTATTTCAGCTTTAATTTCTTTCATCACATTCCCAGTGGGTCAAAAGTTTACATACACTCAATTAGTATTTGGTAGAATTGCCTTTAAATTGTTTAACTTGGGTCAAATGTTTCGGGTAGCTTTCCACAAGCTTCCCACAATAAGTTGGGTGAATTTTGGCACATTCCTCCTGACAGAGCTGGTGTAACTGAGTCAGGTATGTCGGCCTCCTTGTTCGAACACGCTTTTTCAGTTCTGCCCACAAATTTTCTATAGGGTTGAGGTCAGGGTTTTGAGATGGCCACTCCAATACCTTGACTTTGTTGTCCTTAAGCTATTTTCCCTCAACTTTGGGGTCTATTTGGAAGACCCATTTGCGACCAAGCTTTAACTTCCTGACTGAGGTCTTGAAATGTTGCTTCAATATATCCAGATAAATTTTCCTTCCTCATGATGCTATTTATTTTGTGAAGTGCACCAGACCCTCCTGCAGCAAAGCACCCCCACAATATGATGCTGCCACCCCGTGCTTCATGGTTGGGATGGTGTTCTTCGGCTTGCATGCCTCCCCCTTTTTCCTCCAAACATGACGATGGTCATTATGGCCAAACAGTTCTATTTTTGTTTCATCAGACAAGAGGACATTTCTCCAAAAAGTACGACCTTTGTCCCCATGTGCAGTTGCAAACCGTAGTCTGTCTTTTTTAGCAGTTTTGGAGCAGTGGCTTCATCCGTGCTGAGCTGCCTTTCAGGTTATGTCTATATAGGACTCGTTTTACTGTGGATATAGATACTTTCGTGCCTGTTTCCTCCAGCATCTTCACAAGGTCCTTTGCTGTTGTTCTGGGAATGATTTTCAATTTTCTCACCAAAGTACGTTCATCTCCACCTCAAACTTAACACTACACAGCAGCACTGAAAACTTCTATCACACTACTCTCAAAACAGCCAAACTCCGGACAGCCCACATCCCTGCATTCAAAGAATCATGGGATGCTGATAAAGGGACCAGGAAGTGATGAGCTTGGGACTATAAGGTTCAATCTGCATCTTTTTCAAAATTGAGTTATTAACATAGCTTTGTTCTGTTCAATGTTCTCTACCAACACTGAGTACACCTTACTAATATTGACTTGCACAAGGTGTCGAAAGCATTCCACAGGGATGTTGACTTCAATGCTTCCCACGGTCATGTCAAGTTGGCTGGATGTCCTGTGGGTAGTGGACCATTCTTGATACACATGGGAAATCCATCAGTGTTGCAGTTCTTGACACAAACCGGTGCTCTCACCTACTAGCACACCCCATTCCACCTTCTCCACTGCTGTCCCTTTTGATGTGGATAGGTTGTGCTCCCTCTGCTGTTTCCTGAAGTCCACAATCATCTCCTTTATTTTGTTGACGTTGAGTGAGAGGTTGTTTTCATGGCACGACACTCCGAGGGCCCTCAACTTCTCCCTGTGTAGGCTGTCTCGTCGTTGTTGGTAATCAAGCCCACCACTGTTATGTTGTCTGCAAACTTGATGAATAAGTCGGAGGCGTGCATGGCCACGCATTCGTGGGTGAACAGGGAGTACAGGAGGGGACTGAACACTCACCCTTGTGGGGCCCCAGTGTTGAGGGTCAGCAAAGTGGAGATGTTGTTTCCTAACTTCACCACCTGGGGGCGGCCCGTCAGAAAGTCAAGGACCCAATTGCACAGGACGGGGTTGAAACCCAGGGCCTCCAGCTTGATGATGAGCTGGGAGAGAACAGTGCCTTGCAAAAGTATTCACCCCTTTGGTATTTCTCCTATCTTGTTGCATTACAACTTGCAATTTTACATGTATTTGTATTTGTATTTCATGTAATGGACATGCACAAAATAGTTCACATTGGTGAAGTAAAATGGAAAAAAAAGACTTAAAAAAATAAAATTAAAAAATTTAAAAAATTACAAACGGAAAGTGGAGTCTGCAACACCACCAAGCAAGTGGCATTATGAAGACCAAGGAGCTCTCCAAACAAGTCAAGGACAAACCTGTGGAGAAATACAGATCAGGGTTGGGTTATACAAAAATATCCAAAACTTTGAACATCATACGGAGCACCATTAAATCCATTATTAAAAATGTTTAAGAATATGGAACCACAACAAACCTGCCAAGAGAAGGCCGCCCACCAAAACTCACGGACCAGGCAAGAAGGGCATTAATCAAAGAGGGAACAAAGAGACCAAAGATCACCCTGAAGGAGCTGCAAAGCTCCACAGAGGAGATTGGAGTATCTGTCCATAGGACCACTTTAAGCCGAGCTGGGCTTTACGGAAGAGTTTCCAGTAAAAATGCCATTGCATAAAGAAAAAAATAAGCAAACATGTTTGGTGTTCGCCAAAAGGCACATGGGAGACTCCCCAAACATATGTAAGACAGTACTCTGGTCAGATGAGACTTAAACATAGCTTTTTGGTCATCAAGGAAAATGCTATGTCTGGCGCAAACCCAACACCTCCCATCACCATTAGAACACCATCCCCACAGGGAAGCATGGTGGTGGCAGCATCATGCTGTGGGGATGTTTTTCCATCGGTAGGGACTGGGAAACTGGTCAAAAGGGAAATTCTTGAGGGAAACCTGTTTCAGTCTTCCAGAGATTTGAGACTGTGACTGACGTTCACCTTCCAGCAGGACAATGGTGGTGGTGTGACCCTAATGACCCTAAGCATACTGCTAAAGCAACACTTGAATGGTTTAAGGGGAAACATTTAAATGTCTTGGAATGGCCTAGTCAAAGCCCAGATCTCAATCCAATTGAGAATCTGTAGTATGACTTAAAGATTGCTGTACACCAGCGGAACCCATCCAACTTGGGTCTAGGGTGGCAGGTAAGGTGGAGGTGATATGATCCTTGACTAGTCTCTCAAGCACTTCATGATGACAGAAGTGAGTGCTACGGGGCGGTAGTCATTTAGTTCCGTTATCTTTGCCTTCTTGGGTACAGCAACAATGGTGGCCATTTTGAAGCATGTGGGGACAGCAGACTAGGATAGGGAGCAATTGAATATGTCCGTAAACACACCAGCTAGCTGGTCTGCACATGCTCTGAGGACGCGGTTAGGGATACCGTCTGGGCCAGCAGCCTTGGGAGGGTTAACACGTTTACATTTTTTACTCACGACGGCCACGGAGAAGGAGAGTGGGCGCAGTCCTTGTTAGCGGGTCGCGATGGTGGCACTGTATTATCCTCAAAGCGGGCAAAGAAGGTGTTTAGTTTGTCTGGAAGCGTGACGTTGGTGTCCGTGATGTGGCTGGTTTTCCTTTTGTAGTCAAAGCCTATTACTGTGACCCTCATATTGGCTATTCAGTAGCTACCTCCCAAGTCGTTGTGGGACAGTAGTGCTTGGCAAGCGGGAGAGAAGGACAGTGTCCTCGTGTTGTTGCCATTCATGTCCTCCCCATTGAGTAGACTGTATGTATGCATCAAGTTGACATCAAGATGGTTATCAATAATAGTTATTTCTTGTGTAGGCTGCTATCCTACACAATAAATATGATAGAGCTGCCGCTCTTTTGTTATGTCTTTGTTTTCTGTTTTCTGTTGTGTGTCTGCACCAGCCAGAACTGTTTTCGGTCATTCCTCTTTGTTATTTTAATTTTATTTCCGTGTTCATTTAATAAATATGGACACACACCATGCTGCACCTTGGTCCTCACCTTCTTCCACCGACGACGACCGTTACAGAATCACCCACCACCATAATCAAGCAGCGTGGTAACAGGGAGCAGCAGCAGCGATCTCAGGACTCCTGGACATGGGAGGAGATCCTGGACGGCAAACGACCATGGGCACAGGCTGGGGAATATCGCCGTATGAGGAGGCAGCACGGCAGCGCGGCTGGAAGCCTGAGAGGCAGCCCCAAAAATATCTTGAGAGGAGGCACACGGGGAGTGTGGCGAAGTCAGGTTGGAGACCTGTGCCAACTCCCCGTGCTTACCGTGGAGAGAGAGGGACCGGGTAGGCACCGTGTTATGCCGTGAGGCGCACGGTGTCCCCAGTGCACAGGCATAGCCCGGTGCAATACATAGCAGCGCCTCGTATCAGCCGGGCTAGAGTTGGCATCAAGCCAAGTGCTATGAAGCCGGCTCAGCGCATCTGGTCTCCAGTGCGTCTCCTCGGGCCGGGGTACATGGCACCAGCCTTACGCATGGTGTCCCCGGTTTGCCAGCACAGACCAGTGCGGGCTATTCCACCTCGCCGCACTGGCTTGGCTATGGGGAGCATTCAACCAGGCAGGCTGGGTGCTTGAGAGCTCCAGTGCGCCTTCATGGTCCGGTCTATCCGGTGCCACCTCCACGCACCAGCCTTCCGGTGGCAACCCCCCGCACCAGGCTATCTCTCCGTCTCCTCCCTACATGTGCTCCTGCCTGTCCAGCGCTGCCAGAGCCTTCCTCCTGCCCAGCACTGCCAGTCTCCCGTCTGTCCTGAGCTGCCAGAGTCTCCCGTCTGTCCTGAGCTGCCAGAGCTCCCGTCTGTCCTGAGCTGCCAGAGCTCCCGTCTGTCCTGAGCTGCCAGAGTCTCCCGTCTGTCCTGAGCTGCCAGAGCCGCCAGTCAGCCAGGAGCTGCCAGATTCGTCCGTCAGCCAGGAGCTGCCAGAATCGCCCTTCACCCCGGAGCTGCCGAGTCTCCCGCCTGTCCGGTGCTGCCGGAGTCTCCCGTCCGTCCGGTGTTGCCGGAATCTCCCGTTCATTCGGGACCCGTGGCTTGGGCCCCCAGTCCGAGGTCTGCAGCGAGGGTTGCCGCGTTAAAGAGGCCACGGAGGCGGGTAAAGAGGCGGAGAAGGTCTATGGTGGAGTGGGGTCCACGTCCCGCGCCAGCGCCGCCACCGCGGACAGACACCCACCCAGACCCTGCCCTATAGGTTTAGGTTACGTTCTGACCTTAGTTCTTTTGTTATGTCTTTGTTTCCTGTTTTCTGTTGTGTGTCTGCACCAGCCATAACTACTTTCGTCGTTTCTCTTTGTTATTTTGTTATTTCCGTGTTCATTTAATAAATATGGACACATACCACGCTGCACCTTGTTCCTCACCTTCTTCCACCAACGACAACCGTTACTGTCATGTTTTGTCTTATATTGTCTTGTCATTATGCTTTCCCTTCTGTTCGTTTCCCCCTGCTGGTCTTATTAGGTTCGTTCCCTTTTTCTATCCCTCTCTCTCCCCCTCCCTCTCTCTCCTCTCTCTATCGTTCCGTTCCTGCTCCCAGCTGTTCCTATTCTCCTACTCACTCATTTAGTCTTTCCACACCTGTTCCCTATCTTGTCCTCTGATTAGAGTCCCTATTTCTCCCCTTGTCTTCCGTTTCTGTCCTGTCGGATCCTTGTATATTGTTCGCCGTGCTGTGTCTTGTTTCCCTCAGATGCTGCGTGTGAGCAGGTGTCTGAGTCTGCTACGGTCGGTGCCTTCCCGAGGCAACCTACAGTTTATGGTCGAGTCTCCAGTCTGTCCTCGTCACTACGAGTGGAATTAGTTTTTTATGTTTTGTTTTCTGCTCCGATTTGTCTAGGAGTATTGCCTATTTTCCTTTACTGGAATAAAGACTCTGTTTTCGCCAAGTCGCTTTTGGGTCCTCATTCACCTGCATAACAGAAGGATCCGACCAAGAATGGACCCAGCGACTATGGATTCTCTCTACTCTACTCTCGAGTTCCAGGGAGCGATGCTCGGCAGACACGAGCAGGAATTGTCAGCTGCTCGGCATGCCGTTGAGACCCTGGCCGCTCAAGTCTCCGACCTCTCAGGACAGTATCAGAGTCTTCGTCTCGTGCCACCAGCTACTTCCGGGTCTTCCGAGCCTCCGGAACCTAGGGTTAATAACCCACCATGTTATTCTGGGCAGCCCACTGAGTGCCGCTCCTTTCTCACCCAGTGTGATATAGTGTTCTCTCTCCAACCCAACACATACTCAAGAGAGAGAGCTCGGATTGCCTACGTCATATCACTCCTTACTTGTCGGGCTCGGCAGTGGGGCACAGCTATCTGGGAGGCAAGCGCTGAGTGCACTAACGATTATCTGAACTTTAAAGAGGAGATGATAAGGGTTTTTGATCGTTCAGTTTTTGGGAAAGAAGCTTCCTGGTCCCTGTCTTCCCTATGTCAAGGTAATCGATCCATAACGGATTACTCTATAGAGTTTCGCACTCTTGCTGCCTCCAGTAACTGGAACGAGCAGGCGTTGCTCGCTCGTTTTCTGGAGGGACTCCACGCTAAGGTTAAGGATGAGATTCTCTCTCGGGAGGTTCCATCCAGCGTGGATTCTTTGATTGAACTCGCTATTCGCATTGAACGACGGGTAGATCTTCGTCACCGAGCTCATAGAAGAGAGCTCGCGTTAACTGTGTCTCCCTCTCTCCGACACTACCATCTTTCCCCACTGACTCTGGTGTTGAGCCCATGCAGCTGGGGGTATTCGCATTTCGACTAAGGAGAGGGAACGGAGAATCACCAACCGCCTCTGTCTCTATTGCGGTTCCGCTGGTCATTTTGTCATTTCATGTCCAGTTAAAGGCCAGAGCTCATCAGTAAGCGGAGGGCGACTGATAAGCGCTACTAGACGGTCCTCTCCGTCAAGTACCTGTACTACCTTACCGGTCCATCTACGCTGGACCGGATCGGCAGCTTCCTGCAGTGCATTAATAGACTCTGGGGCGGAGGGCTGTTTTATGGACGAAGCCTGGGCTCGGGAACATGACATTCCTCTCAGACAGTTAGGGAGCCCACGGTCATGTTCGCCTTGGATGGTAGTCCTCTCCCCAGTATATTATGTGAAACCCTACCTTTAACCCTCACTGTATCTGGTAACCATAGTGAGACCATTTCTTTTTTGATTTTTTGTTCACCTTTTACACCTGTTGTTTTGGGTCATCCCTGGCTAGTGTGTCATAATCCTTCTTTTGATTGGTCTAGTAATTCTATCCTTTCCTGGAACGTTTCTTGTCATGTGAAGTGTTTAATGTCTGCTATTCCTCCTGTTTGTTCTGTCCCCTCTTCTCAGGAGGAACCTGGTGATTTGACAGGAGTGCCGGAGGAATATCATGATCTGCGCTCGGTCTTCAGTCGGTCCAGAGCCAACTCCCTTCCTCCTCACCGGTCGTATGATTGTTGTTCTGATCTCCTCAAGAAGCGTTTTGCATCCGCTCCTATCCTTGTTGCACCTGACGTCACTAAACAGTTTATTGTTGAGGTTGACGCGTCGGGGCTGGGCGTGGGAGCCATTCTGTCCCAGCGCTCCGATACTGACGATGGGGTCCACCCTTGTGCGTATTTTCCTCATCGCCTGTCACCGTCGGAACGTAACTATGATGTGGCTAACCGCGAACTGCTCGCCATCCGTTTAGCCCTAGGCAAATGGCGACAGTGGTTGGAGGGGGCGACCGTTCCTTTTGTCGTTTGGACTGACCAAAGGAACCTTGAGTACATCCGTTCTGCCAAACGACTGAATGCGCGTCATGCTCGTTGGGCGTTGTTTTTCGCTCGTTTCGAGTTCGTTATTTCTTATTGCCCGGGTACTAAGAACACCAAGCCTCATGCTTTATCCCGTCTCTTTAGTTCTTCTGTGGCTTCTACCGATCCCGAGGGATCCTTCCTGTTGGGCGTGTTGTCGGGTTGACTGTCTGGGGAATTGAGAGACAGGTTAAGCAAGCACTCACGCACACTGCGTCGCCGCGCGCTTGTCCTAGTAACCTTCTTTTCGTTCCTGTTTCTACTCGTCTGGCTGTTCTTCAGTGGGCTCACTCTGCCAAGTTAGCTGGCCATCCCGGCGTTCGGGGTACGCTTGCTTCTATTCGCCAGCGGCTTTGGTGGCCTACTCAGGAGCGTGACACGCGCCGTTTCGTGGCTGCGTGTTCGGACTGCGCGCAGAATAAGTCTGGTAATTTTTTTCTGCTTCTGCTCCTGGTCTTGCTGGGTCTCAGTCTGTTCCCTGCCATCGCATCTCTCCTGTTCTTGTTCCTGCCCTTGCTGTGTCTCAGTCTGTCCCTAGTTGTTACTCTCCTGGCCTGTTTGGTCCTGTTTGCTCTAAAGCTTTCAGTTCTCTACCCGTGTCTCATTTTTTTTTTAGAGTAGTACCCTAGTTTCCCTTTTTATCGTTTTTCGTTACGGTCCTGAGGAGAGGAGTTGGGTTCTTTCTCGGGACGTGCTGGACCGTTTGTGATCTATGATTTCCTCCGTTGCCGCCAGTGTTCCTCCTCGAGAGCGCCAGGAGGCGCTCGGTGAGTGGGGGTACTGTCATGTTTTGTCTTATATTGTCTTGTCATTATGCTTTCCCTTCTGTTCGTTTCCCCCTGCTGGTCTTATTAGGTTCGTTCCTTTTTCTATCCCTCTCTCTCCCCCTCCCTCTCTCTCCTCTCTCTATCGTTCCGTTCCTGCTCCCAGCTGTTCCTATTCTCCTACTCACTCATTTAGTCTTTCCACACCTGTTCCCTATCTTGTCCTCTGATTAGAGTCCCTATTTCTCCCCTTGTCTTCCGTTTCTGTCCTGTCGGATCCTTGTATATTGTTCGCCGTGCTGTGTCTTGTTTCCCTCAGATGCTGCGTGTGAGCAGGTGTCTGAGTCTGCTACGGTCGGTGCCTTCCCGAGGCAACCTACAGTTTATGGTCGAGTCTCCAGTCTGTCCTCGTCACTACGAGTGGAATTCGTTTTTTATGTTTTGTTTTCTGCTCCGATTTGTCTAGGAGTATTGCCTATTTTCCTTTACTGGAATAAAGACTCTGTTTTCGCCAAGTCGCTTTTGGGTCCTCATTCACCTGCATAACAGTTACACTTCCCTATAACTGCCACTCCATTTGGTTCTTTCCATAGGTGTTATTGACTATGTTTGTGTTCCATGTCATCCATAGGAACGAGTGCAATTCTACAGTATTTCAATAAATGTAAAGGACACAATTATATACTGAACAAAAATATAAACGCAAATGCAACAATTGCAAAGATTTTATTGAGTTATAGTTAATATAAGGAAATCAGTCAATCGAAATAATTTAATTAGGTCCTAATCTATGAATTTCACACAACTGGGAATACAGATATGCATCTGTAGTCACAGATACCTTAAAAAATGGGCGTGGTTCACCAGTCAGCATCTAGTGTGACCACCTCATGCCGTGCGACACATCTCCTTCGCATAGAGTTGATCTGGCTGTTGATTGTGGCCTGTGGAATGTTGTCCCACTCCTCCTCAATGGTTGTGCGAAGTTACTAGGTATTGGCGGGAACTGGAACATGCTATCATACACGTCGATCCAGAGCATCCCAAACATGCTAAATGGGTGACATGTCTGGTGAGTGTGCAGGCCATTTCAGCTTCCAGAAATGATTTACATTGGGGCTGTGCATTATCATGCTGAAACATGAGGTGATAGAGATGGATGAATGGAACGACAATGGCCCTCAGGATCTCGTCACAGTATCTCTGTGCATTCAAATTTCCATTGATAAAATGCAACTGTGTTCATTGTCCGTACCTTATGCCTACCCATACCATAACGCCACTGCCTCCATGGTTCACTCTGTTCATCAACAAACCACTCGCCCACACGACGCCATACACATTTTATGCCACCTGCCATTTGCACAAATTTGTACCTACTGCCAAATTGTCTAAAATGACATTGGAGGCGGCTTATGGTAGAGAAATGAACATTCAATGCTCTGGAAACAGCTCTGGTGGACATTCCTGCAGTCAGCATGCCAATTACACGCTCCATCAAAACATGAGACCTCTGTGGCATTATGTTGTGTGACAAAACTGCACATTTTACCTTTTGTCGTCCCCAGCACAAGGTGCATCTGTGTAATGACCATGCTTTAATCATCTTTTTGATATGCCACACCTGTCAGGCAGATGGATTATCTTGGCAAGGGATAAATGCTTACTAACAGGGATATAAACAAATTTGTGCACAAAATATGAGAGAAATAAGCTTTATGTGCTTATGGAACATTTCTGGTATCTTTTATTTTAGCTCATCAAACATGGGACCAACACTTTGCTTTCATATTTTTGTTCAGTTATAGTTATGTTTTCATGTTGTATTGTAGTAACACTCAAGCATGTTTTCGCCATGAGGGGCGGCAGCGTAGCCTAGTGGTTAGAGCGTTGTACTAGTAACCGGAACGTTGCAAGTTCAAACCCCTGAGCTGAAAAGGTACAAATCAGTCTTTCTACCCCTGAACAGGCAGTTAACCCACTGTTCCCAGGCCGTCATCGAAAATAAGAATGTGTTCTTAACTGACTTGCCTGGTAAAATAAAAAAATAAAAAATTTCATCACTCAGATTGTTTAGACTAAAAAAATATTTGACTTTGAGCAGTATCTATAATCTAAATGTGTGTATCCAACTTTCTTGTTGTTTTTCTGTTTGACTTAATATGGTAATTTATTTTAGGTCAAATCATGGTTGATATGCATATAACGTGACTTAATAAGAAGAAAATAATACATCAGCGCATTATCACTTATAAATAAATCTTAAAGCCATTTTCTTCAGTTTCACTGTTTGCGTAGTTACTGCTCTTTGCCTTTCTATGGCAGAGCGGCTAACTACATTCAAAACTTGGTGAAACAAAGCCACAATGTTTGTTTACATTGGTTTTTACTTGGATTTTATAGTTACTGCAAATTTTACAATCGATTTTCTCTGAAACAGAACATAATTGAACCTGGACACTTTGTCACAAGATAAAACAGATACCACAAAACCTCATTTCAGTCTCAACTCAATTTTGACCAAAAGCGTAGTTACTGCGTTTTGCCTTTATAGGGCAGAATGCATAGCGTTAGCAATCCAGGGTTTCTATATACATGATTGGTAGTTACACTAGGAAGATTTTACTTGACACCCAATTATTTACCCAAACAAAATGTATATATATATTTACAGCACCAGTCAAAAGTTTGGACACACTTACTCATTCAAGGGTTTTTCTATATTTTTTTTTGACTATTTTCTACATTGTAGAATAATAGTGAAGACATCACAATTATGAAATAACACATATGGAATCATGTAGTAACCGAAAAAGTGTTACACAAATACAAATATATTTTAGATTCTTCAAAGTAGTCACCCTTTGCCTTGATGACAGCTTTGCACTGACCTTCATGTCTTACACCAATTAGGGGAGTGGTGGTAGGGTTAGCGGAAATAATAAAATATATTTTAAAAGATCTATATGTACAGTACAGTACCAGTCAAAAGCTTGGACACACCTACTCATTCAAGCGTTTTCCTTTATTTTTACTATTTTCTACACTGTAGAACAATAGTGAAGGTCATCCAGTATGATTTCTATTTTGCCATACATTTTTAACTGTGCTGTTTCACAAAAGTTCTGAACCTATATACATTTTACAGACAGAGTATTTTACATTTGTTATCTCGTTGTTATTAGTCCCACCTTTCAGCTCCGTTCAACTCTTCCCATCTATCTCTATTTTCCATATTTATATTTAACTGTGCTGTGGTGCTTCAAAAATATTCTGAACCTTTCTATAGTTACAAATTGTAAAATAAAAATGAACATTTTTGCTTAAATTATTATTTTATTATTGATCGACTATGACTATGACTTTTCAAATCACCCAGTATCGCTCTCTCTGCAGCGTTAGCTCCAGGTAAATGTTGCAATTTTTCAGCCATTCCTTGACCTGAGACCAAAAAAAAGCTACATACAGTATGGACAGTACCAAAACAAATTATCTAATTATTCTGTGTCTTTACAGCACAATATGCAAAGCTGGGAAGGTTGTATCCCCCATATATATAACATTATGTTGGTTGCAATCAATTTTTGTATAATAATTTAAATGGAGACATTTCTAAGTTTTGAATCCGTCATCGTTTTTCGCATCAGCTCATAAACCACGTGCCATGGAATCGGTACATCGAAAATCTTACAGCTATCACTTTTTTTGGTCCTTAAATTAAACTGGTATATTTTTTATTTATCACAAATTTCTTTAAACAATTATGGTTTTTAATGCAGGGACGACAGACAAGTTCATTACTTTTTCCCCCTTCCACTTCACACTTTTTCTGTGGTAATGCTGAAATTAGTTGGCTGTAATTTTGGTTAGAGCAGACATTTCCATATATTTTCGTAAAATGCATGTGTGACATAACCCCAGAAGTCCTGTTTATGTCCTCTGTATGTGAGAGGTTGCAATCTGAATAAAGAGGAAAAGGTCATTCTTGAACATGGGGTGAGACATTCTTACTAATCTGTTAGAGAACCAGTTTGGATTTCAATATAACTTTTGTATGACTGACGCCTTTAGTGAGAGGTCTAATGCTTTAATATTTAATAATTTCATCCCTCCAAATTCATATTCATTATATAAATAGACCCGTTTAATTTTGTCTGGCTTGCCATTTCCAAAAAAAATGAATATGTTTTGCTCATATGTTTAAAAAAAACAGGTCGCTAGGTGTAGGCAAGACCATAAGCAATTAGGTAAGCTGGGATATGATTAGAGTTCATCAGGGTGATTTTTTCACAAATAGACAGATTGGTTCCTGTCCATGGTAGCTAATCATATCTTGGAAACAAAGAGGACGGGTGAAACTGATCAGCGTGTGACAATTATAATCTCCCACCATAATAATAGAGTCTTGTATTGCTTGTATGTTTGATAAATGATTATATATATTTTCAAAAAAGTGTGGATCATCATTATTTGGAGCATATAGATAAATTAGCCATATCTGTTTAATAACATACATAAAATCATCCATCTACCTTGCAGATCTGTTTGGACAATTTGCACATTTGGATCAAAATGATTGTTAATTAATATCATCACCCCTTTTGAGTTTCTTTGCCCAAGGGAGAAGTATATTTTGCCCCCCCCCAGTAATTTTTCCACACAACTTCATAACATTGTTGACTGAGTTTCCTATTAACAGTAGATACAACACACAACACACAACTTCATAACATTGTTGACTGAGTTTCCTATTAACAGTAGATACAACACACAACACACAACTGCATAACATTGTTGACTGAGGTTCCTATTAACAGTAGATACAACACACAACACACAACTTCATAACATTGTTGACTGAGGTTCCTATTAACAGTAGATACAACACACAACACACAACTTCATAACATTGTTGACTGAGGTTCCTATTAACAGTAGATACAACACACAACACACAACTGCATAACATTGTTGACTGAGGTTCCTATTAACAGTAGATACAACACACAACACACAACTTCATAACATTGTTGACTGAGTTTCCTATTAACAGTAGATACAACACACAACACACAACTGCATAACATTGTTGACTGAGGTTCCTATTAACAGTAGATACAACACACAACACACAACTTCATAACATTGTTAACTGAGGTTCCTATTAACAGTAGATACAACACACAACTGCATAACATTGTTGACTGAGTTTCCTATTAACAGTAGATACAACACACAACACACAACTTCATAACATTGTTGACTGAGGTTCCTATTAACAGTAGATACAACACACAACTGCATAACATTGTTGACTGAGGTTCCTGTTAACAGTAGATATTATATTCCTTCTCTTTAAGCCAGGTAAATACTGATCTGCGTTTCTCATTATCTACTAAGCCATTACAATTGTAGTTGGCTATACTTATTTCACCATAGAGACCGGGTCCCATCTTTTGAAAAGAGCACATAGTGCCATCCACAGAACAGAAGCAGATCAACCCCCAAAACCATTTCCATTTAGACTTAGACTTGTATTATATATAGTTATCAAAACATACATATACTGTAGATAAAATCTTGCATATCTTAATTTCCACAATTCACAAAAAAAAATGTGTATGTACTGTAGGCAGTTCATGTGAAGGATTGTTACTTATAACCGGTAATTGCCATTACAAAGATGACATTTTTTGCAAGCAACTATTATTTTAGCAAATCAAATATTGTAATTCATCCTATATTGTCCCCAACATTATGACCCCATAGCAACAGATGTGGTATACATACATACACACACATACTCATACACAGTCGACCTATTTCCCCCACAAACAACCACAAGCTCAGATGTTCAAAAGTTGATCCATACCGGAGCCCAAATCAAGAAAGGACTTGATGTGCGAATGCATAGACAGTTGCATCTGTTTGAGAAGGCATGCAAAATGTTGCAAAGAAAATGAATTGGGATATTTGATGAACTAATGTCAAGTCCTAGCTGTTGGAAACACACACACGCTGGTCCCCCGTTGTGACCATTTTGTCAAGCATCTCTGTGCAGTCAGACCTTTGAATATTCCGTGCAACTAGGGCCACAGTAATTTGCCCCGTCTCTGAATGTCTGAGTGTGACCCCTCCCTCCCCAATGGGTTACTGCAACTAGTGTTGCCAGCACCGCCACTAACTGGGTGGGGGCACCCCACCGGAATCCCCACCGGCTAGGTATAAGGTCATCAAGGTTCACATAAACAGCTTTAAGAAATTCCTTGCATATTATGCTCACCTAATCAGGGTGCTTTGGCTTTGTAGGTCCAACCCTGCCAGGCAGGCTCAGAATCTTGAGTGGGACATGCTGCTTTAGTGGGTTTCTGACCTCATTTATCTTTCTGTTTTGGCTGCGTATAGGCTACTTACAGTAGTCCATAAAACAGATAAGGACTTCTCCTTAATGTGTGGGTCGCTCAGGTGGGTGTCAAGGGTATAGGGTTGGGGACCGTTCCATCATGATAGGACAATAAATAAATAAACTATATTTATTTATTTAAAAATGTATATCCCATATCTGCACACAATTCAAAGCTCTCTCTGACAACCTCTGCTCGCAGACATACATTGGCTCTTGTATTCGCAACCATTTTCCTTTTTCATTGACTTAACACAGTTTTGTCACCAAAGCCCCATATATTACCCACCACTGCGACCTGTATGCTCTCGTTGGCTGGCCAGGTCATCTGTCAGTCTTTGCTAGGTAACGCTCTGTCTTATCTCAGCTCACTGGTCACCATAGCAGCACCCACCCGTAACACTCGCTCCAGCAGGTATATTTCACTGGTCACCCCCAAAGCCAATTCCTCCCTCCTCCTTTCCTTCCAGTTTTCTGCTGCTAATAACGAGAACAAATTGCAATAATCACTGAAGCTGGAGACCCATATCTCCCTCACTAACTTTAAGCACCATCTGTCAGAGCATCTCACAGATCACTGCACCTGTACATAGCCCATCTGTAAATAGCCCATCCAACTACCTCATCCCCATACTGTTATTATTTTTTTGCTCCTTTGTACCCCAGTATATCTACTTGCACATTCATCTTCTGCACATGTATCACTCCAGTGTTTAATTGCTAAATTGTAATTATTTCGCCACTATGGCCTATTTATTGCCTTACCTCCATTATCTTACCTAATTTGCACACACTGTATATCGACTTTTTTCTCGATTGTGTTATTGACTGTATGTTTGTTTATTCCATGTGTAACTCTGTGTTGTTGTTTATGTCGCACTGCTTTGCTTTATCTTGGCCAGGGCGCAGTTGTAAATGAGAACTTGTTCTCAACTGGCCTACCTGGTTAAATAAAGGCAAAAAATATATATATAAAAAATAAACTCCACACTTTTCCAAAAGCAAAAACACACACCCCACCTTCCATCACAATACACCCGCACATACTCACATAATGTGCTTTCTATGTCTTCTGGTTGCTGTGTTTTTATCTCTACCATGTTGATTGAGTACTTCTGTGTTCCAATTCGTTATTTTTCAAGATGTATTATTTTGCTAATTATCCTTCCTTCTAATGCTGACTTATCTATTTATAAACTACTATATATAGAAAGTCGAATACAAATGATTTGACAACATTCCCTATCTTGATTGGTATAGGGTAGTTGTGGTTTATTTCTTCATCAATGTTTGTATTTGATTGTTTTCCTATATATATTGTTTTATTACAATCTCTACTGTAGTATTGGGTGTTCCATTGTAATATTTAGAATAACCATGGAGAAGTCTTGGTGTCTCGGAACTCCGGTTTTTCACTTTAAAATGTATGACATACTAAACCCAATGATTGCAATCCATACAACTCTATGCACAATATGTACCTTGTTATTGTTAGAAGTAGTCCTTGTGCATGAAGACTTGTGGTTTTCTTTAACTTTGCAATCATGCTGTGGAATTGCCCAACTAGAATTTCAAGGGGTAGTGTATGTATTGTATTCAACAAATGTTATTGTTGTAAATTAACCAATTCATTTGAATAGTCTATATATTCCTACTGACTAGTTTACTCACATAGGGAGTTTATTGCAAAAAACTAGTTATCGAGCATTATACAACTTTTCTATTAGGTCATAATTGAGGAGGAAAGGTACCCTACTACTGTATGCTGATGTCTGTTCATGTGGTGCATTACCACATTGATACACAAGAGGGCAGCATGTGGCTGTGTACGCAACAGTTGTAGGGTACTGCAGATGTAAGGGTTTAGGGGATTTAGTTGTTTTTCCATGGTTGTTCTCAACAGCAGTAAAATGCTTAACTTCCACAGCATCTTCTTCCCCAACAAAAAGTGGTGGAATTAGGCCCCCTGTTAAAATGACTAAGCTGAAGAAAATGATGTTGTACTCATTATAATGTTGTCATTTTTAGTTAAATCTTTTATGTGCAGTTAATATTAAAGTTAATTTTGGTTTGTTATAGGGTAAGATGTGAGGTTGCCCACATGTGAAAACCATGTCCTTTGATAATTTCCTTTAGATGAATCCAGGGATTATTTCCACCCCAAACCCACCGAGACACAATTTCTGAGTGGGACATGGTTTTGACTGAGGCAGTTTGATGTGGGTTAAACAACTGGCTTTGTTCTTGGCATGAGGTCCCCCCCCCCCCCACACACACACACACACTGCACACATACCTTTGAGTGGATTGAAGGGCTATGAAAGTGTGTATGCATGTTACTTAAATAGATCTTCATTATAATAACACCACATTTATAGCCAGGAGAATATTTCGTTTTGGTGGCTCAAGGACAGCAAATGTAGGTACCCAGTGAGTAAAATGACGTTGAAAAGACATCTAAAAGATGTATTTTTCGAATGTTTAAAAGTAGTATTTTAAACATGTTGGGAAAAAAGTATTTTATGGATGTTGAAATCAGGTTAATTTTCAGTTCTGAATGAGTGTTGAAAATACATATTTTTTGGTAATTTAATATTTCCATTTAATTTAAAAAAGTGGAGCCAACATAGAATGTTTTATTGCTCCCATCTGTCACATGCACTTATGTTAGCTTTTCAAAATACACAAAAATTACACAAAAAAAAATATATATATATATATATGAATAAAAAATGTTTTTTTAAACAGCAGCAATGATGTTCATAGTAGGCCAACCTACACAAGAAATCAATAGAACACTTCAACTACCATAATATTCTCACTACATAATTATTACAGGATTATTGTTCTTACTATGACTGTGATATGTTGTTGTTTATCTACCGTAGTTGAATGAAATGACCGAAAGTCGCTCTAGATAAGAGCGTCTGCCGAATAACCAAATTCTAAATATAAAACAAACACTTGCAAAGCATACTGGGTATCAGCTCAACCCCCAAACAAGTAAAAAAAATGTGGTCATTCCAGACCAGACCGAATCTGAATGAATCATTGAGGTCTAGGCTATTTTTCACAAGTTTGAAAATCCCAGTAAAGTATGGCACCGGACAGTAAAGTTTAATTTAGCAGAGTACAGTAGAGTTTAATACTCTGTACTGTACTGTACTGAACTATACTGCACTGTACTATACACAATTTTTCTTTACTGTGCGGTCCATACTGAACCGTAGTCAAGGCCGGTCTATACACAAAAAAAGACGTCCAAAAGACATGGTCGCCATTCGGTGCTTAGTGGGTATTTTACCTTTCAGGTGAGGATTTTCAGAAGTTATTTATAGGCCCACTACATTCTTAATGCTCTGTAGTGTGGAACAATAGAAAACCTCCACAGTAGTAGGCTGTGTGTCGTGTGTGGGTGATGCCAAAGATTCTGGGCCCCTCCCCACCCTCCTCTCACACAAAAAGAAGAACCCTGGCCTTGGGGAACTTCGCACCTTTGTCCTGTAATTCAGTGGCTACATTGGCACCTCCCTTGTCATGTGTCTCCACAGGGCTGCTGTTGATCATTCACACAAAACAAGGGTGGACCCTGACTCATTGTTTAGGTTCAAAGGTATCTGCTGGTGTGAAAGAGGGATTAGAGGATTAGCCCTCATTACCCATTACCCTTTGATTGACCACAGGGCAGTAGTGGGAACACTCATGCAACAATCGGTAAAAAAGTAAAACAGGGTTGCTTGTGCCTTAACAAAACTCAATTGGAATTTGTGATTTATTGACGTCATAGGCTGAAAAGCATGCTCTAAACTTTCCAGAGGGGTATTGAAACGAGATGTTGGTCAGATACCAATTTAACCTTTCAGCTGAGGAGCTGTGTTGGGATGTATTTGACCTTTGAGCTCAGGAGCAGAGGAGTGAGGAACCCTGGGACGGCCACACAGCGGGGGGGACCCCAGGCCTGAAGACTCTGTAGTTACAGTAATGGGAAAGGGAGGCACTTACACAGCAGGAGTCAATGCTGTGCCAAGAAGTAATCAACTGTCCCTAACTGTCACATGCTTCACTTGCAGTTCAAAATTAGGCTGGAGTGGAACCTTTGAGTCTGGATAGACCTATTGGAAACAGGTGCTTTCAGCTCTTGTAATTTATATTGGTATTTTTTATTTTGTGTGTGTGTGTGTGTGTGTGTGCGCGCGCGCACATGCCAGCATGCAAGCTAGCAAAAACTGTATGCGTAAATGTTGTCCCTATAGAAAAACTAAAATGAGATAAACTGTGATAATGATAAACTTGTGGTGGTTATACTATTTGCACACCTGCAAGTTTATCAGGTGCACAATTGAACAGAATCTACTGAATTCTTGTCTAAGTTACTTAGTAGATATATGGCACCAGTTTATCAACTGATACACTAGTTGCAATCATGTCCAAACAAAGGATTGATAGGACAGGACAATTAGGTTTTAAACGTTTACCCAGATAGAGGTGCATACGCAACCAGCAACGACATTGACCCCCCCCCACTCCCCCCTGATCCCCCATGGGGAAATCCCATCCTAGAGCCCACTGACCCCTCCCCTCAGATACTGCAACTCAATAAAGTCCGATGGCAGGGGAGCTGGTTGACATCGCAGCAGCAGCGCGAGCACACTCCAACAGCAATCGCGAGTGGTGTGCACCAATATGCAGATGATGTGTGGCTGATGTTTGATTTAGTTTCTAAAGTAAAATCCGGGTCTAAATTCGTCCTCCAATGCATGCGGATTTGAGACACTAATTTTATATAGCTTATCTCTACCCTTATACGAATCAATTACCCGGATGAATTTGATAATGGTGGTTTTATTGCATCTACGTGCGTCGGCGATGGTTCTTGCTTGGGGTTATTGTATTTTGGCCGACACAACTTTTTCTAACTTCACTCTGGATAACGAAGTTCAATCCAGCTTCATCCAGCGCCGTCTGCGGAACCAGGAGCGCCGGGAGATACAGCGAGAAATCCTCTCCATCCTGGGGCTGCCCCACCGGCCCCGGCCACACATCTATACCAAACATAACGCAGCCCCGATGTTTATGCTGAATTTGTACAACGCTATTTCCACTTATGGACAACAGCCCGCCGGCTACTCATATTATAAACCCGTCTTCACGACCCAGGGACCCCCGATGGTGACCCCCCAAGACAGCAGTTTTCTCAATGACGCGGATATGGTGATGAGCTTTGTCAATATTGGTATGTCCTTATCATCACCCTATCCAGAGACGTATGAATTCATTTCGATGGATATGAATTGAGAAGTTATTGTTTAGTCTACATTATCTCATTATTGCTGTAGCATAAAACAGCTTTCCCAATATATCTTACTTTATTTTTTAAAAGCAAAAACCATTTTAGTTCACCTTTGCGCAAGAGACGACGCAGTCTTGACACAGGCTCTTAATCTCTTTAAACTGTTTTTTACTCAACACATCTCACATGAACATTACCTAGACGTTACCGAAACAGCTGTTTATGTTTACTTTGTGATATCTGATACTGGCACTGTCATGCTGATAGTTTACAAAACACTCTTAATGCTTGCTTTGACTCATTCAGTGACTCAATGTCTCATCGCAAGGGTGGCCTACATTTCATTGGAAAATAGTTTTGAAAAACACTTCTCTCAGGGGTTCTCTGTGGACCTGTCTGGTCTGTAGGTCTGCTGACTAGGAGAGCAAAGGTCAGACAAGGTGAAGTGTGGGTGTGTTTTAATGCTCAGACAGAGCACTGCTGAGGATCCAGTGGTGCTCCCAGACAACAGTCTCTCTGGGCTTAACCTAGCCTTATAGCACAGGAGTTGACTGAAAAAAAAACAGGCTTACTTCCAGTTTACCTGTTGGCATAAGGATTAAAGAGTGAAAGCTTTCTTCAATGCCTTTTTGTTGTCTGAAGGCACTTTGCAGAAAGGACAGTACTGTTGAACCCGAAGTGCATTAGCTAAGTGTTTGTCTGTGTGCATGACGTTCGATTTGTGTACAGCTCCTAAATGTGGAGGCTTTGAGGTAACTTTCCCTGTGCTTCCGATAAGACTGCTCTAAGACTGTTCTGCATTCCGAGTTGTAAATGTTATGACAACATGGCTGTATCCGATTTCCCCTGAATCCTGTTAAAGCTCTGGGAGACCGGCTTCAGCAAGGCTTTGTTTCGCATGACTAGGATTTGAACAGGCATTTCAGTACCCTGGGGAGGGCAGGACAAGTTGACAGGGAGATAAAGACTCAGGTACTGCATCTAAATACTCTTTACAGGAGACAGCTGGCAGTGTGTGTGTAAATCAAGGGGAGGGGAGGGGGGGGGGGTGCTTCCTTGGACATGATTGCGTTTCTAAAAACCCAAATCCTGCTTTTGTTTCCTTTGGAGATCTCACTACGGGTCTGATATCACTAAAGTGAAACAGTAGACGGAATGGTGCCTGTGACTCCCACCCGGATGTGGCTTTTCTTCCAAAGACAACCATTTCCCCTTCATTGTCCTGTGTCAGGGCTTACAGGTTGGGCTTCATGGCCTGCTTTACATTTACATTTCAGTCATTTAGCTTATCCACTTATCCAGAGCAACTCACAGTAGTGAGAGCATATAGTTTCATACTGGTTCCCCATGGGAAACAAACCTACCACGCTGGCGTTGCAAACACCATGCTCTACCAACTGAGCCACACAGGACCACTGTATGTGTTAGGATGTCAGTTTATCATCAGGAATAGATTTGGCACTTTTACACTTTTATTCCAATTCACGTGATGAATGTACGGAGTGACCTTGTTAGAGAGAAGGGGAAGAAGTAAGTGCATTAATTCAGAAAAAAAGAAACGGCCCTTTTTCAGGACCCTGTCTTTCAAAGATAATTCGTAAAAATCCAAATAACTTCACAGATCTTCATTGTAAAGAGTTTAAATACGGTTTCCCATGCTTGTTCAATGAACCATAAACAATTAATGAGCATGCACCTGTGGAACAGTCGTTAAGACACTAACAGCTTACAGATGGTAGGCAATTAAGGTCACAGTTATGAAGACTTAGTACACTGAAGAGGCCTTTCTACTGACTCTGAAAAACACCAAAAGAAAGATGCCCAAGGTCCCTTCTCATCTGCGTGAACGTGCCTTAGGCATGCTGCAAGAAGGCATGAGGACTGCAGATGTGGCCAGAGCAATAAATTGCAATGTCCGTCCTGTGAGACACCTAAGACAGCGCTACAGGGAGACAGGACGGACAGCTGATTGTCCTCGCAGTGGCAGATCACATGTAACAACACCTGCACAGGATCGGTACATCCGAACATCACATCTGCGAGACAGGTCCAGGATGGCAAGAACAACTGCCCGAGTTACACCAGAAACACACAATCCTTCCATTAGTGCTCAGACTGTCCACAATAGGCTGAGAGAGGCTGGACTGAGGGTTTCTTGGCCTGTTGTAAGGCAGGTCCTCACCAGACATCACCTGCAACAACGATGCCTATGGGCACAAACCCACGGTCGCTTGACAAAGACAGGACTGGCAAAAAGTGCTCTTCACTGACGAGTCACGGTGTTGTCTTACCAGGGGTGATGGTCAGATTTGCATTTATTGTCTAAGGAATGAGTGTTACACCGAGGCCTGTACTCTGGTGCGGTATTGATTTGGAGGTGGAGGGTCCGTCATGGTCTGGGGCGGTGTGTCACAGCATCATCGGACTGAGCTTGTTGTCATTGCAGGCAATCTCAACACTGTGCATTACAGAGAAGACATCCTCCATCATGTGGTACCCTTCCTGCAGGCTCATCCTGACATGAACCTCCAGCATGACAATGCCACCAGCCATACTGCTCCTTCTGTACGTGATTTCCTGCAAGACAGGAATGTCAGTGTTCTGCCATGGCCAGCGAAGAGCCCAGATCTCAATCCTATTGAACGCGTCTGGGACCTGTTGGATCTGAGGGTGAGGGCTTGGGCCATTCCCCCCAGAAATGTCTGGGAACTTGCAGGTGCCTTGGTGGAAGAGTGGGGCTCACAGCAAGAACTGGCAAATCTGGTGCAGTCCACGAGGAGGAGATGCACTGCAGTACTTAATGCAGCTGGTGGCCACATCAGAAACTGACTGTTATTTTTGATTTTGAACCCCCGCCCCCCTTTGTTCAGGGACACATTATTCAATTTGTGTTAGTCACATGTCTGTGGAACTTTTTCAGTTCATGTCTCAGTTGTTGAATCTTGTTATGTTCATACAAATATTTACACATGTTAAGTTTGCTGAAAATAAACGCAGTTGACAATGAGAGGACGTTTCTTTTTTTAAGGGCAGAGAAAAGAGAAAGAAAGATAAGGAAACACAGTGCCCCAATCCTCTCATGAACCAATGGCCACTCCTGTTGATTGGCAGTCTGTTTTCCCACCATTTTGTAAAGAGCCAGTCATGGTGGTCTCTGGAGTGATCGCTTAAAGCCAAACTGGATTAAGGCATTTCCCCTCGACAAACCACAGCTTCCAGTGAGGGAAAGAGAGCTACTCTTCCCCCCTCTCTCTACTGTATGTGCAGGTATATAGGTGGCCAACGTTGACGCTTCATGGAAATTATGGAATCTCTTCAGTTTTATTTGTTTTGTGCCTTTCACTTTCTAAACAAATTAACAGTGGAAAAGCTTTGTCTTCCAATGCCCATTATTTTTGGAATTAGATGCTCGACTACCAGGTGTCCACATACTTTTGGCCATGGAGTGTATGCACATGCCCACAGACTCAGTGGTGTTAGAATCTCCAATCACCATCCAGTCTGCCCACTACCAATATGTATTCATCTCATGTCCATGCAACACATCTGACCATACAGATGCAGTTTGACTGCACGCATCTGTAGCTTGCCTGCCCATCTGTGTGATTATAATAGAGCTATAGCGATACTGAATACAGAGCCCAGGCCTGCTTTAGCAGTCTGACTATATTCTGACTGCATGGTTCCTGGTTGGACTGAGTTGACCTGCATTCCTGCACTGCTAGTGCTTCTTGCTGGGAGTCTGCCATAGGCTGATACAGATGTCTCTGGGATGTTCTTGTTCCCATGAGAACACACCTGCAGCATATGGGAATAGGAGACAGGCCTATCCGTCATCTTTCACAGCTCTCCATGTGAAATGAAATAAAGAAGATTATGCTGTATAGATAAAGTTTGACTTATAACAGTTTTGGGATTAAAAAAAGGGTTTTATAGTATAGACATAATGTAACTGTAAAAATGTATTACCTTTAAATGTGGCATGAATACAACCATTCATGGTGTTTTCATCTGATTGTCAAACAAATCACTTCAAAAAGTAGGTTACCTTCACACATTCATCCAAAATAATTCCAGCATCTGAACAGTGCGTTGTGCACCCGCCAACTTTCCTTCAATTCGCAGGAGGTTGAAACTATCTCACTGGAGAAAGGATCCAAGCAAGTAAAACAGTGCCCCTCTGTCTTACTATATGTATCGGATGCTGTCTGGCCAGACAGCATCAGATACATGGGCTACACATGCATGTCCTCTGCCTCAATGACAATAGCAGTATTATCTGCAGCACCTGTCTTTTTACTAAAGAAATGCTTTTTGTATCAAATCAAATTGTATTTCTCACATGCGCCGAATACAACAGGTGTTGAACAGGGAGTACAGGAGGTGACTAAGCACACCTTACCACAAAATGCTCACTTACAAGCCCAACAATGCAGTTTTAAGAAAATAGAGTTAAGAAAACATTTAGTAAATAAACTAAAGTAAAAAAATAAAAAGTAACAATAAAATAACAATAATGAGGGGAACCGGTATGTGCGGGGGTACAGGTTAGTCAAGGTCATTTGTACATGTGGGTGGTCCTTCTGTAGCTCAGTTGGTAGAGCATGGCGCTTGTAACGCCAGGGTAGTGGGTTCGATTCCCGGGACCACCCATACGTAGAATGTATGCACACATGACTGTAAGTCGCTTTGGATAAAAGCGTCTGCTAAATGGCATATATTATTATTATTATATTTATTATTGATAAAGTGACTATGCATAAATAATAGACAGCGAGTAGCAGCAGTGTAAAAACAAAGGGGTGGGGGTCAATGCAAATAGTACGGGTGGCTGTTTGATTAATTGTTGTTAAGGAGCCTTTTGGACCTAGGCTTGGCGCTCCGGTACAGTCTATGACGGTGACTGGAGTCTTTGACAATATTTGGGATCTTCCTCTGACACCACCTAGTATATAGGTCCTGGATGGCAGAAAGCTTGGCCCCAGTGATGTACTGGGCTGTACGCACTACCCTCTGTAGTGCCTTACGGTCAGATGCCGAGCAGTTGCCATGCCTGGTAGTGATGCAACCGGTCAGGATGCTCTCGATGGTGCAGCTGTAGAACTTTTTTAGGATCTGCGGACCCATGCCAAATATTTTCACTCTCCTAAGGGAGAAAAGGCATTGTCGTGCCCTCTTCACAACTTTCTTGGTGTGTTTGAATAGTTTGTTGCTGATGTGGACACCAAGGAACTTGAATCTCTTAACCCGCTCCACTACAGCCCCGTCGATGTGAATGTGGGTGTGTTCGGCCCTCCTTTTCCTGTTGTCCATGATCATCTCCTTTGTCTTGCTCACGTTGAGGGAGAGGTTGTTGTCCAGGCACAACACTGCCAGGTCTCTGGCCTCCTCCCTACTGGCTGTCTTATCGTTGTCGGTGATCAGGCCTACCACCGTTTTGTCGTCAGTGAACTTAGTGGTGGTGTTGGAGTCGGGCTTGGCCACGCAGTCGTGGGTGAACAGGGTGTACAGGAGGTGGCTAAGCACACACTCTTGAGGAGCCCCCATGTTGAGGACCAGCGTGGCAGATGTGTTGTTGCCTACCCTTACCACCTGGGGGCAGCCCGTCAGGAAGTCCAGGATACAGTTGCAGAGGGAGGTGTTTAGTCCCAGGGTCCTTAGCTTAGTGATGAGCTTTGGGCACTATTGTGTTGAATGCTAAACTGTAGTCAATGAACAGCATTCTCACATAGTTGTTCCTTTTGTCCAGGTGGTAAAGGGCAGTGTGGAGTGTGATTTAGATTATATCATCTGTGGATCTGTTGGCGATATGCAAATTGTAGTGGGTCTAGGGTTTCTGGGATGACGGTGTCGATGTGAGCCATGACCAGCCTTTCAAAGCACTTCATCAAATCAAAACAAATCAAATTGTATTTGTCACATACACATGGTTAGCAGATGTTAATGCGAGTGTAGCGAAATGCTTGTGCTTCTAGTTCCGACAATGCAGTAATAACCAACAAGTAATCTAACTAACAATTCCAAAACTACTGTCTTATACACAGTGTAAGGATAAAGAATATGTACATAAAGATATATGAATGAGTGATGGTACAGAAGAGCATAGGCAAGATACAGTAGATGGTATCGAGTACAGTATATACATATGAGATGAGTATGTAAACAAAGTGGCATAGTTAAAGTGGCTAGTGATACATGTATTACATAAGAATGCAGTCGATGATATAGAGTACAGTATATACGTATGCATATGAGATTAATAATGTAGGGTATGTAACATTATATAAGGTAGCATTGTTTAAAGTGGCTAGTGATATATTTTACATAATTTCCCATCAATTCCCATTATTAAAGTGGCTGGAGTTGAGTCAGTGTCAGTGTCAGTGTGTTGGCAGCAGCCACTCAATGTTAGTGGTGGCTGTTTAACAGTCTGATGGCCTTGAGATAGAAGCTGTTTTTCAGTCTCTCGGTCCCAGCTTTGATGCACCTGTACTGACCTCGCTTTCTGGATGATAGCGGGTTGAGCAGGCAGTGGCTCGGGTGGTTGTTGTCCTTGATGATCTTTATGGCCTTCCTGTAACATCGGGTGGTGTAGGTGTCCTGGAGGACAGGTAGTTTGCCCCCGGTGATGCGTTGTGCAGACCTCACTACCCTCTGGAGAGCCTTACGGTTGTGGGCGGAGCAGTTGCCGTACCAGGCGGTGATACAGCCCGCCAGGATGTTCTTGATTGTGCATCTGTAGAAGTTTGTGAGTGCTTTTGGTGACAAGCCAAATTTCTTCAGCCTCCTGAGGTTGAAGAGGCGCTATTGCGCCTTCTTCACGATGCTGTCTGTGTGAGTGGACCAATTCAGTTTGTCTGTGTAGTGTATGCCGAGGAACTTAAAACTTGCTACCCTCTCCACTACTGTTCCCTCTGCTGTTTCCTGAAGTCCACAATCATCTCCTTAGTTTTGTTGACGTTGAGTGTGAGGTTATTTTCCTGACACCACACTCCGAGGGCCCTCACCTCCTCCCTGTAGGCCGTCTCGTCGTTGTTGGTAATCAAGCCTACCACTGTTGTGTCGTCCGCAAACTTGATGATTGAGTTGGAGGCGTGCGTGGCCACGCAGTCGTGGGTGAACAGGGAGTACAGGAGAGGGCTCAGAACGCACCCTTGTGGGGCCCCAGTGTTGAGGATCAGCTGGGTGGAGATGTTATTGCCTACCCTCACCACCTGGGGGCGGCCCGTCAGGAAGTCCAGTACCCAGTTGCACAGGGCGGGGTCGAGACCCAGGGTCTCGAGCTTGATGACGAGCTTGGAGGGTACTATGGTGTTGAATGCCGAGCTGTAGTCGATGAACAGCATTCTCACATAGGTATTCCTCTTGTCCAGATGGGTTAGGGCAGTGTGCTGTGTGGTTGAGATTGCATCGTCTGTGGACCTATTTGGGCGGTAAGCAAATTGGAGTGGGTCTAGGGTGTCAGGTAGGGTGGAGGTGATATGGTCCTTGACTAGTCTCTCAAAGCACTTCATGATGACGGAAGTGAGTGCTACGGGGCGGTAGTCGTTTAGCTCAGTTACCTTAGCTTTCTTGGGAACAGGAACAATGGTGGCCCTCTTGAAGCAAGTGGGAACAGCAGACTGGTATAGGGATTGATTGAATATGTCCGTAAACACACCGGCCAGCTGGTCTGCGCATGCTCTGAGGGCGCGGCTGGGGATGTCGTCTGGGCCTGCAGCCTTGCGAGGGTTAACACGTTTGAATGTCTTACTCACCACGGCTGCAGTGGAGGAGAGTACGCATGTTTTCGTTGCAGGCCGTGTCAGTGGCACTGTATTGTCCTCAAAGCGGGCAAAAAAGTTATTTAGTCTGCCTGGGAGCAAGACATCCTGGTCCGTGACTGGGCTGGTTTTCTTCGACACTGACGTGAGTGCTACGGGGTGGTAGTCATTTACACAGGTTAACTTTGCTTTCTTGGGCACAGGGACTATGGTGCTTGAAACATGTAGGTATTACAGACCCGGTCAGGGGGAGGTTGAAAATGTCAGTGAAGACACTTGGTAATCTTTCTGGCACCGCGGCCTTGTGAATGTTGACCGTTTTAAAGTTCTTGCTCACCGGAACAGCTGGTGCTCTCATGCATGCTTCAGTGTTGCTTGCCTCGAAGCGAGCATAGAAGGCATTTAGCCCATCTGGTAGCTTGCGGCTGGGTTTCCCTTTGTAGTCCATAATAGTTGGCAAGCCCTGCCAAATCTTACGAGCGTAGGATTCAATCTTAGTCCTGTATTGACACGTTGCCTGTTAGATGGTTTTTCTAAGGGCATAGCAGGATTTCTTACAAGCATCCAGATTATTTTCCCGCTCCTTGAAAGCGGCAGCTCAAGCCTTTAGCTCGATGCGGATGTTGCCTGTAAACCATGGCTTCTGGTTGGGATGTGTACATACGGTCACTTTGGGGACATCGTCATTGTGTAAGCACTTATTGATGAAGCCGGTGACTGAGATGGTATACTCCTCAATGCCATTAGATGAATCCCAGAACATATTTCAGTCTTTGCCAGCAAAACAGTTCTGTAGCGTAGCATCCGCATCATCTGACCACTTCCGTATTGAGCGAGTCACTGGCACTTCCTGCTTTAGTCTTTGCTTGTAAGTAGGAATCAGGAAGATCGAATTATGGTCAGATTTGCCAAATGGACGGGGAGTAAGAGCTTTGTACATATCTCTGTGAGTGGAGTAAAGGTGGTCTTGAGTTTTTTTTCCTCTGGTTGCACATGTGACATGCTGGTAGAAATGAGGTAAAACATATTTAAATGTGCCTGCATTAAAGTCCCTCGCCACTAAGAGAGCTGCTTCTGGATTAGCATTTTTTTGTTTGCTTATGGCCTTATACATCTCGTTGAGTGCGGTCTTCGTTCCAGCATCGGTTTGTGGTGGTAAAAAGGCGGCTATGAAAAATATAGATGAAAACTCTCTTGGTCGATAGTGTAGTCTACAGGTTATCATGAGGTACTCTACCTCATGCAAGCAATACCTCAAGGCTACCTTAATATTAGACATCGCACACACCCCCATCCCATGGAAAACCCAACCAACTATATATTATCTGTGTCGTCGTTCAGCCACAACTCGGTTAAGCATGAGATATTACAGTTTTTAATGTCCCGTTGGTAGGATAGTCTCGTTTATTCTCCAGCGATTGCACATTGGCCAATAGAACGAATGGTAGAGGTGGGTTACCCACTCGCCGAGTAATTCTCACAAAGCACACTGATCTGCGACCCCTGTATTTCCTTATTTTCTTCATCGGAATGACAGGGATTTGGGCCTTTTGAGCAACATTATATCTTTCGCGTCAGACTCTTTTAAGAAAAATCTTCTTCCAGCTCAAGGTGCGTAATCTCTGTTTTGATGTCCAGAAGATCTTTTGGGTCATAAGAGATGGTAGCATCAACATTATGTACAAAATGAGTTTCAAACAATGCAAAAAAACACACAAAATAGCACAATTGGTTGGGAGCCTGTAAACCGGCGTCATTCTTCACCCTAGAGTCTAAGGTCCGGGGCTGGGTTTCTACTACCTTGTCGAGAACAGGTTTCCCTAATCAATTCTAATCAAATGTTATTTGTCACATACACGTGTAAAGCAGATGTTATTGTGAATTGCTTGTGTTTCTTGCTCCAAAGGCGCAGTAATATCTAACAAGTAATATCTAACAATTTCACAACAATACACACAAAACAAACAAATCTAAAGTAAAGGAATGGAATTAAGAATATATAAATATTTGGACGAGCGATGTCAGAGCGGCATAGAGTAAGATAGGATAGGATACAGAATATACACTACCGTTCAAAAGTTTGGGGTCTCAGAAATGTCCTTGTTTTTGAAAGAAAAGCACATTTTTTGTCCATTAAAATAACTTAAAATTGATCAGAAATACAGTGTAGACAATGTTAATGTTGTAAACGACTATTGTAGCTGGAAATGTCTGATTTAATTTTTTACTTTTTTTAATGGAATATCTACATAGGCGTACAGAGGCCCATTATCAGCAGCCATCACTCCTGTGTTCCAATGGCACGTTGTGTTAGCTAATCAAAGTTTATAATTTTAAAAGGCTAATTGATAATTAGAAAACCCTTTTCCAATTATGTTAGGACAGCTGAAAGCTGTTGTACTGATTAAAGAAGCAATAAAACTGGCCTTCTTTCGACTAGTTGTATCAGAAATCAAGGTAAGACGCAGATGCAGAACAGTTGAATAAACAATGGTTTATTAGACCAAGGGACAGGCAAGAGACAGGACATGGCAGGCAAGGGTCAATAATCCAGAGAAGGGGCAAGGGTACAGGTCAGCAGGCAGGGTCAGGGGCAGGCAGAGTGGTCCGGCAGGCGGGTACAGAGACGGGAATAGGCGAGGGTCAAAACGTGGAGGTCAAGAAAAAGAGAGGCTGGGAAAAAACAGGAGCTGACAGGACAAACGCTGGTAGCTTGACAAACAAGATGAGCTGGCAACAGACAAACAGAGAACACAAGTATATACAAGTGGGGCAAAAAAAGTATTTAGTCAGCCACCAATTGTGCAAGTTCTCCCACTTAAAAAGATGAGAGAGGCCTGTAATTTTCATCATCATAGGTACACTTAAACTATGATAGACAAAATGAGAAGAAAAATCCAGAAAATCACATTGTAGGATTTTTTATGAATTTATTTGCAAATTATAGTGGAAAA
The DNA here is from genome assembly GCF_021184085.1 of Oncorhynchus gorbuscha. NCBI lineage: Eukaryota > Metazoa > Chordata > Actinopteri > Salmoniformes > Salmonidae > Oncorhynchus > Oncorhynchus gorbuscha. The sequence continues at coordinate 47,339,315 of NC_060175.1, forward strand.
TAAGTATTTGGTCACCTGCAAACAAGCAAGATTTCTGGCTCTCACAGACCTGTAACTTCTTCTTTAAGAGGCTCCTCTGTCCTCCACTCGTTACCTGTATTAATGGCACCTGTCCACAACCTCAAACAGTCACACTCCAAACTCCACTATGGCCAAGACCAAAGAGCTGTCAAAGGACACCAGAAACAAAATTGTAGACCTGCGCCAGGCTGGGAAGACTGAATCTGCAATAGGTAAGCAGCTTGGTTTGAAGAAATCATCCGTGGGAGCAATTATTAGGAAATGGAAGACATACAAGACCACTGATAATCTCCCTCGATCTGGGGCTCCACGCAAGACCTCACCCCGTGGGGTCAAAATGATCACAAGAACGGTGAGCAAAAATCCCAGAACCACACGGGGGGACCTAGTGAATGACCTGGACCAAAGTAACAGCCTACCATCAGTAACACACTACGCCGCCAGGGACTCAAATCCTGCAGTGCCAGACGTGTCCCCCTGCTTAAGCCAGTACATGTCCAGGCCCGTCTGAAGTTTGCTAGAGAGCATTTGGATGATCCAGAAGAAGATTGGGAGAATGTCATATGGTCAGATGAAACCAAAATATAACCTTTTGGTAAAAACTCAACTCGTTGTGTTTGGAGGACAAAGAATGCTGAGTTGCATCCAAAGAACACCATACCTACTGTGAACCGTGGGGGTGGAAACATCATGCTTTGGGGCAGTTTTTCTGCAAAGGGAGCAGGATGACTGATCCATGTAAAGGAAAGAATGAATGGGGCCATGTATCGTGAGATTTTGAGTGAAAACCTCCTTCTATCAGCAAGGGCATTGAAGATGAAACGTGGCTGGGTCTTTCAGCATGACAATGATTCTAAACACACGCCCGGGCAACGAAAGAGTGGCTTCGTAAGTAGCATTTCAAGGTCCTGGAGTGGCCTAGCCAGTCTCCACATCTCAGCATGACAACGAGCCCGGGCAGGGGGGTGGAGACAATCACAAAAACAAGTGAAACAGATCAGGGCGTGACAGTAGCCCCCCCCCTCCCTGGCGTCCTACCTGAGAGCATACCAGATTGGATGTCGGCGATGAGGGCTGGGTCAAGGATGTCGCTAGCGGAGACCCAGCACCTCTCCTCCGGGCCATAACCCTTCCAGTCAACCAGGTACAGAAGACGAACAGCAGAGGGGCTAAAGACCTTGGAGATGGGGAAAGGGCCGATGAACCGGGGGGACAATTTGCAAGACTTCACTCACCTGATCCTAGATCAGCTCTCCTACTCTAAGATTATTAATGAATACAATCCAGTGTGTTTGACCTGCTGTGGTGTACATGACCTGTAAAATTACCTCCAGGCTAACTTGTGTTATGTGTATTTGCTTATCTTTTTTGCGGCGGCAGGGTAGCCTAGTGGTTAGAGCGTTGGACTAGTAACCGGAAGGTTGCAAGTTCAAACCCCCGAGCTGACAAGGTACAAATCTGCCATTCTGCCCCTGAACAGGCAGTTAACCCACTGTTCCTAGGCCGTCATTGAAAATAAGAATTTGTTCTTAACTGACTTGCCTAGTAAAATAAAATAAAAATAAAATGAGCTGGTCATCTCCTTGGCAGAGGGTAGTTTGAGAAATAGAGAGAAATGACGTGGGTAGCTTTGGAGATCCGTTCCACCACGGTCAGGATGCCAGTGATGTCATCAGACTTGGGAAGTCCCGTGACAAAGTCCATGGAACTGTGGGGGACATGCAGAGGTTTGAGGAGACCAGCTGGAGCTTGCCGAGGAGTCTTGTTCTGTGCTCAAACTGAGCAAGCGGTGACGAATGCGGACATGTCTGGGACCATAGTAGGCCCACATAGTAGGCCATAGTAGGCCACAAAGGCCAGGGTCCGACGGGCGCCAGTGTGGCAGACCAGCCTGGAAGATTGGGTCCACTCCAGGACTGCGGAGTGGCCAGTGTCAGGAATGAACATCCGGTTATCAGGGCCCCCTGGGGTTTGGCTGGAAACACTGCCTCACGGACCAGCTTCCCTATCCCACAGCTGAGATCCATCGCCAGGAAGGTTCCGGGGTAATAGTCATGGGGCTATAGCAGAAGGACAATGCATCCGGCTTGACATTCTTGGATCCCAGCCAGTACGAAAGGGAGAAGTTGAACCGTGAACAGCAGGGCCCATCTGGCTTGCCTGGAGTTGAGGCGCTTGGCGGAGCGGAGATACTCCAGGTTCTTGTGGTCAGTCCACATGATGAACAGATGTTCCACCCTCTTCAGCCATTCCTCCAACGCCATCTTCACCGCGAGAAGTTTCCGATTCCCCACATCCTAGTTCCTTTCAGTGACGTTGAGGCGATGGGAAAAGAAGGAGCAAGGATGTAGCTTGAGGTCAAGGGCAGAATGCTGGGACAGGACGGCCCCCACTCCGACGTCCGAAGCATTGTCTTCCACCTCGAACTGACGAGATGGGTCCGGATGAACCGGGATGGGAGCTGTGGTGAATCGATGTTTGAGAATGCCGGAATGCCCGGTCAGCAGCTGGGGACCACGTGAAGGGAACCTTGGGCGAGGTGAGTGCTGACAGGGGGGAAGCCAGGGTGCTGTAACCTCAGATAAAGTGGCGATAGAAATTGGAGAACCCCAGGAAACATTGGAGCTGCACCCTGGACGTAGGCTGAGGCTAATCCATCACAGCTATAACCTTCCTGGGATCTATCTGGCCACTCCCAGCAGAGATTATGTAACCCAGAAAGGGGATGGTGGAGCAAAGCCTACCATCAGTAACACACTACGCCGCCAGGGACTCAAATCCTGCAGTGCCAGACGTGTCCCCCTGCTTAAGCCAGTACATGAACTCGCACTTCTCCGCCTTTTGAAGGACCTTCCGATCGTGGAGCACATGTTTTTGACGGGAGCGGAACAAGACGAGGATGTCATCAATGTAGACGAAGATGAACCAGTTCAACATGTTGCGGAGAGCATCATTCACCAGAGCCTGGAACACAGCAGGAGCGTTGGTGAGGCCAAAGGGCATGACTAGATACTCGTAGTGGCCACTGGCCATGTTGAAGGCAGTCTTCCACTCGTCCCCCTCTCGTATCTGCACCAGGTGGTAGACATTCCGTTGATCCAGCTTGGAAAACACAGTGGCCTCATGAAGTGGCTCGAAGGCTGAGGAGATGAGTGGTAGTGGGTAACAGCTCTTAATGTTGTTGAGTCCCCGGTAGTCAATGCACGGGCACAGGGTCTTGTTATTTTTCTCCATGAAGAAGAAGCCTGTGCCGGCGGGGGAGGAAAGGGACAAATAAATCCAGTAGCTAGGGAGTGGAGTGGTGCAAGGGAGAAGGTCAATCCTGCAGTCATAGGGTCGGTACGGCAGAAGCAACATGGCCCAAGCCTTGCTGAACACCTCCCAGAGGTCCTGGTACTCCGCGGAAATGGCGGAGCGGTCTGGGGCACCTTCCGAGCCCCCAGGAAGATGTCCCGGGTCAGGTTGTGCTGACTTCCGGCAATGGGCGTGGCACAACAGGTTCCAGCCATGAAAAGCGTCTGCTAAATGGCATATATTATTATTATTATTATTGCACCAGTAGACCAGTTAATGAGGAGATTGTGTCATTAAAGCCAGGAGAATCCCAATGTAACGGGAATCAGAGGGGACTTAATGAGCAGGAACTGGATAGCCTCGATGTGGTTCCCTGACACCCGTAGGTGGATGGGAGTGGTGTTGTGGGTGACTCTGCCTAAAGAGTGCCCGTCCAACGCTCTAACATCCATGGGAATGGAGAGGGGCTGAGTGTGGATGTTCAACTCGGATGCCAGTGTAGTGTCCAAAAAACTCTCGTCAGCCCCAGAGTCAATGAGAACCCGGAGATATTTGGATTGGTCTCCCCACAGTAGAATGTCATGAAAAGGGGTGCGAGCAAGGGAAGCAGGAATGTTCTCCATATGGCCCACCAGAGTCCTTTCTCCTACCGGTGAGTCTGGCTTCTTTAAAGGACAAGTGGACACAAAATGACCAAGAATCCCACAATACAGACAACTCTTTGTGTCAATCCTGTATTGCCATTCCAGCTCTGCCTAGTGGCATAGGCTCAGGAAGTGATGACTCGGCCGTTTTCAGCAGCCCTCGGGGCAGGTCTTGAAGCCTCCGGTCCTCTCTGCAACGAGACCGTCGGGAGCTTCCGGGTTGACTCAGAGGCAATGTGATATCCCTGGGCGTGTGAGCGAAATCCATTTTCTTCTCCCTCCGTCATTCCCGTAATCGCTCATCGATACGGATGGTCAAAGCGTTGAGGAAATCGAGCTCCGTAGGTAACTCCCGGGCTCCAAACTCATCCTTAACCTCCTCCGAGGTGCCGTGCATGAACATATCAAACAGTGCCTCTTGATTCCAAGAACTCTCTGCTGCCAACGTGCGGAAATCCACCGCATAATCAGCTACACTGCAGGAGTCCTGCCGAAGCTGGATTAGCTTCCGGGTGGCCTCTCGCCCAGGGAACGGGGCATCAAAGACCTTCCTCACTTCTTCCACAAAACCCTCCAGACTAGCGCATATGGCTGGCTGTTGTTCCCACACGGCGGTAGCCCAGGTAAGAGCCCTCCCGGACATCAGTGTGATGAGGTAGGCTATCTTGGAGCGATCCGAGGGGAAGGAGGAGAGCTGAAGCTTGAAGATGAGGGTACACTGAGCTAGGAACGCCCGACAGGTGTTCGGCTCTCCATTGAAGCATTCCGGCAGAGGTATGCGGGGCTCCCAAGAAGGTGGAGTGACCGATGAGCCGGCAATGCTAGTAGCTGTGGAGCTTTGGGGTTACCACCGTGCTAGGCGACCTCCCTGACAATCCGTGGAATTTCTCCAGCAAACTGGCCAATGCCCAGTCATGGTGGTCAGCCAACGTTTGGACCCCCTCTCCAAGGCCACGAAGCAATTTCTCGTGCCTACCGAGGGTGGCTACCTGGGTGGAGATGGCGTTGCGCAGCTGGGCCGTGTCTGCTGGGTCAGTCATGGCCAGTTCATACTATCAGAAATCAAGGTAAGACCCAGATGCAGACACGTTGAATAAACAATGGTTTAATAGTCCAAGGGGCAGGCAAGAGACAGGACATGGCAAGGGTACAGGTCGGCAGGCAGGGTCAGGGGCGGGCAGAGTGGTCCGGCAGGAGGGTACAGAGATGGGACAGGCAAGGGTCAAAAAGAAAAGCTCATGAGGCCCCTTGATGATGTGAGGCAATTGCCTCTTCTGCCTAATGGTAAGTCCGCCAGTGTGTGAACCCAACAGGCTAAATTGAAAGCTGACTGTTTATCATGGTAATCTGATTTTGGGGGAGAATAAAGAGATTACACCAGGGATTTATTCTCTATACTCATAATACTATAATTCCTCCAATTATTTTTTAATCCCTTTTTGAAAGATTGCTTTATTTTTCCGTTGGACACGGTTTTAGCTGAAATGCCAAGCAAGGTGTAAGGTTGTTTTGGTGGATAACGTCATCTGATCCAAGAAATAGGGTTTTCGAACATAAACCACTGAATTTTGTCAAACTTCCACCAGTGGCGTTCGGTGCTGTTTACGGATAAGGGAGGACAATATATATATATATATATTTGTAGCATGGCCTTATTTCTATTACAGCATATTGGATGACTGTCATTCATATTCCATTCACCCAGCTCAGTGTATCATCATATACATAAGTACATAATACTCCAATTCTCCCGATACCCATGAGGTTGCTACAACCTATTCTATGAATTAAAGTTTATAATGTATGTAGGTGCACATGCCAAGAAACAAATTTGAGTAATCAAGATGACAGACAGTGGCACATTCAGTGACACAGTCTTGGCACACTCTTGCTTTCATCTAGCTGATCTAGGGTGGAATCATTAGTCCAAACAGTTGCAATCAAAAGTTTATATTGGACAAATTCATGTAGGTTTACCCCTGTTTCAGGTGCAATATGGAATTGTTTCAAAGTCATACCATGGATCATTTAGCAATTTGATTTAGGTATCCAATTTCTTTGTATTTTTTATTATTTGATCAAATGTAGAATTTGGCCTTTACTTCTATATAAAAATTCTTTGAATAACACATTAATAAATGTCAAATAAGACAGTCCAAAAAATGTATCATAAGGAATAAGGTTTTGTCTGTCCTTTATATAAGAAAGCTCAGGAGATATATATATATATATATATATATATATATATATTTTGTTCACACATAAAACCCCTTGTAGTTTTGTGGCAATGTTTTATTTATTTCATCCATTCATTTGAATGGGTTACTTTTAGACGAGGCCACAGGGCTTGTGGCCAAACTGTTCGGATGCTACAGACGTTTTTGTGAGAAGACAGGTTTTCGGGATGTCTCCTAGTCTGACAGACAGCGCTGTAACTCTGCCACTTTCCACCGCAGAATGGAGACATAGGTGAATGTGGCGGATTGAGATTCAGACATTGTAAAAAAATATCTCTAGCTTGAACTGAGGGATTTTGATGGAGATTTTTTTATTGTTACTTCGATTGACACAATATTCTTGTTTTTGTATTTATTTACGGATAGCCAAGGGCACTCTCCAACACTCAGACATCATTTACAAACTAAGCATGTGTGTTTAGTGAGTTCGCCAGATTAGAGGCAGTAGGGATGACCAGGGATGTTCTCTTGGTAAGTGTTGAATTTGACAATTTTCCTGTCTTGTTAAGCATTAAAAATGTAATGATAATTTTGGGTGTCAGGGAAAATGTATTGAGTAAAAAGTACATTATTTTCTTGAAGAATGTTGTCAAGGAAAAGTGAAAGTTGTCAAAAATATAAATAGTAAAGTACAGATGCCTCCAAAAACTCTTGAAATAGTACTTTCAAGTATTTTTACTTAAGTACATTACACATCTGGCTGTCTGCCAGTCAGTCTGTGTTTCAGCTTACTGATTTTCTAGGGTTTAGTTGTGCCTCTGATGTAGGATATTCATAAACTTCACCCATATCTTTTGATTGGCAGCTGAAAATTATTAACGCCAGCACGGCAAGTTGAACCCTTCGTCATGAGCAAAGAAAAGTGTTGAAATGCCTCACAAAGAGAAGTTTGCATATCTGAGGGCTGATCTCTGGAGCTAATGGTCCCTAACGTAAACACACCAAGTCCTTACAAGCAATTATTGCCTTCATAAAAACGCCCCTGGTTTCTTTCCAGCGTTTAATTGCGGTCAAACAAATGACTAGCAGGGTTCAGAATGCTCTTCTTTATGGCGTATGTGTGTGTTGTGCATGTGTGTGCGGTTAGATGTCGTTTTAAGGGGTTTAAAGCATTTTGGTGCATGTGTGCTGCATTAAATTGTGTGTCTGCTGTAAGAAGGTTTATGCTATTGTGTGTGTGTGTGTGTGTGTGTGTGTGTGTGTGTGTGTGTGTGTGTGTGTGTGTGTGTGTGTGTGTGTGTGTGTGTGTGTGTGTGTGTGTGTGTGTGTGTGTGTGTGTGTGTGTGTGTGTGTGTGTGTGTGTGTGTTATCCGGCACTGAAACAATACCAAGGCATGAGTGAGACAGACGTATGATGTCATGGCGGCTGCCAGTGGGCAGGATGTGTTTAAGGTGGGTAATCATCACTCCACTCTGCACACCTCCAGTGTGGGAAGTCCCCCATTGCTCCGGAGACCTCCACCAAACTTTCCAAGGACAAACACATTGGGTAACACTGTAAAAACATGGCGTTGGAAACCTCCAGGAAATCTTTGGCTCTGCCCCACCACCATTATTCTGGAAACTCTGAGAGTAGCTCAGCTGTTTCAGGGCAGGGTGGGATATCGTGGATCTCAGTGGTGGCCCTTCAAAATTTCAACTGTTGGGATTTATCAAGCATACTCTCAGAAAGCCCATTCATATAAATGCTATTTTATAGCTTTATCATTACCTCCAGAGTATAGTACTTTACGTATAGTGGTTAAATGCATTCTAGTAGGGTGGATTATGGAAAACATACTGTACACTGAGTGTACAACACATTAGCAACACTTTTCTAATATTGAGTTGCGCCCCCTTTTGCCCTCAGAACAGCCTCAATTTGTCGGAGCATGGACTCTACAAGGTGTCGAAAGCGTTCTACCGGGATTCTGGCCCATGTTGACTCCAATGCTTCCCACAGTTGTGTCAAGTTGGCTGGATGTCCTTTGGGTGGTGGACTATTGTTGATACACACGGGAAACTGTTGAGCGTGAAATACCCAGCAGCGCTGCAGTTCTTGACACACAAATCGGTGCGCCTCGCACCTACTACCATACCCCGTTCAAAGGCACTCAATTATTTGTCTTTCCCATTCACCCTCTGAATTGCACACGTACACAATCCGTCTCAATTGTCTCAAGGCTTAAAAGTCCTTCTTTAATCCTTCATCTACACTAATTGAAGTGTATTGACATCAAGGTGACATCAATAAGGGATCATAGCTTTCAACTGAATTCACCTGGTCAGCCAGCCTATGTCATGGAAAGAGCATGTCTTGTATTACCAGTGTATTGAAGATGATGACATTATGACCATAGTGTTTCTGCAGGGTGTATGTCTGCATGTGCATGTGCATTGGATTGGCTGCTGTGGTTTTCCAGTCAGTGCTTTTCTTGTGGTCAGCACATGTGTGCAATTTAAACATAGAGCCAAATTGAGCCTTGAGTGTGGTTTTCCTCCCACATTGGCACATTATGCAGACTGATGTTTAGATCAATCAGCTCTCTCATGGAAGCAGGAGTTTCCTATTTTTGACACAGTGCTTCCTATATGTGGGCTGAGCAATGTGGATCAGAAGACTTTGATTCAGCGACAGTTTTGACAGAATTAAACCATGGACTGGATTCCGATCTGATTGTATTCACAGCAGTGGGTGTGTTGGGACACATGCACCCCCACTGTTTCAAAAGACCAGGGGATGTGGCGAGAAAAGGGAGGTGCCTTTAACCATCCAGCGTCTGTGTTAGTTGTACAGCTCATAATGGGTGAGGTTAGCCATTGGAAAAAGCTGGTCCGGGGTGAGTTGGTATCAGTAGTGAGTAACCTCTTCTCTTCCCCATCTCCTTTCATCAGCTAAGCTGGATCAGGATGTCCTGTCTTCTCAGCACAACAGAGAATTCCGCTTTGACTTGTCCCGGATCCCAGAGGGAGAAGCTGTCTCCGCTGCAGAGTTCCGAATCTATAAGGACTACATCGGAGAACGCTCTGAGAATGAGACCTTGCACGTGAGCGTGTACCAGGTGCTACAGGAGCCCTCTGACAGGTGACGCCGCTTCCATTAATCTTTGTGTGTGTGTGGCCTTATAAAACGATATACCACTCGCTGAAACAGCAGAGACGCCACCTTGAACAAATAGAGCACCCCACAATGCCCACACCTCCACCATTCACTTAATCCCCCTTCTCCATTACCTAACACCCCTCCCTTATCCCAACCCCTCTCTTCCTGGAGAACAGACCACACTAGGCGTTTTGATTGTAGTGAACAATGGTTGGATTTCTCCAACGAGTAAAAACACCCCCTTCTCTCCAACGCACACAAACACACAGCTTGTCATGCTCGGTGACATCAGAGCTCAGTCGTGTGTAGGCATGGCCTGTGCCACAGCGGTGACGGTGAGGCTATAAAGGTGCTGAGAACAAAAGCATTGTTATTCAGAGACACGTTTGCCTTTCATACAGACTAGGCAGCAAGACAAAGAGACAGCCTGAGGAGTAAGCCTGGGGGCCTGAAACTCAATCTGCAAACAAAGCCATTGTCTGTGAGATATGCCCCAATCAGTCTGGGAATTTTCATCTGTGATAAGGAGAGAGCCATTATTAAAAGAGCTATCGGCAGGGTTAGATCGACACTGCGTGTTGTCTCTTGTTTTGGATTTCATGTATCCTGTGTTCTCTCTGGGTGGCTAATCTTTACTGTTATTAGAATATGAATCTACCACCTAGATCAACTTTTATATAACTGCTTTACTTTTACATACTGCACTAGATAGCATCACACCTGGTACTGAGGAGAAGGGTTTGAATTGCAATGTGAAGTGGCAAGGCTATACAGTTATGCAGATTTTAGTCAACCAATGTTAGAATTTAGAGCACACTTCCTAGGTCGGAAACTCTTTGTTGTGTATCTAACTGTTAGACTGCATGTGCTGTGTATCTAATGTTAGTAGTCTGCGTGCCCCGTAGTAGTGACGACTACCTGTTCCTTCTGGACACGCGGGTGGTGTGGGCTGCAGAGGAGGGCTGGCTTGTGTTTGACATCACGGCCACCAGTAACCAGTGGGTGGTGAACCCGGATCAGAACCTGGGCCTGCAGCTCGCTCTGGAAAGTATGGACGGTGAGTCACTGTCAGAGTTAAAAGGGTGCTGTATGTCCACTTGTCCAACAGAGATAGAGCTCTATGGCTGGTACACACCCACCACATAAGATTGAACTGAAGCATACCAATATCAAAGACGATGTATTATATTGACAAGATATTCAAGTGACCGCTCTAACAATAGAAATATATGTCCTCAACGATGGAAGGCAGGCGAGAACAGATGGAACCGTTCTATCCAATGAGAGGGCAGATATGCGTGTGAACAACAGACGCAACTATGTTGCTTCCCTCAAAGTTGCCGGAATGCCACGTGTATCCACTTGTATCAGTACATTTGTAACAGCCTAAACTGCTATTCGATCAAATAAGCCTCAGGTAATTCGACACTCTCACATAGACCTCCAATAAAAAAGGGCTTATCTCACACGGGCAGATTTTGGCCGGAGTAAATCCTCTGGCTTCACCTCTCCCTCTCTGCCCAATGTGTACCCTGGACTGAAGTGTGCATGTCTTTCTGTCTCCCCCTACAGGTCAGAGTGTGAACCCCAGACTAGTGGGGCTGCTGGAGGGCAGTGGGCCCCAGGACAAGCAGCCCTTCATGGTGGCCTTCTTCAAGGCAACCGAGGTTCGCCTCCGCAGCGTCCGTTCTGCCCACGGCCACAAGGGGCGCAACCCCAACCGCTCCAAAAAAACACAAGACTCCCCAGGATGCACTGAAGGTTGCTGAGGCTGCAGCAGGTGCACAGACGGAGCACCCACTTGGAGCACGAGGAATCAGTCATCTAGCCACTAGATCTATACACAGACATTATCTGATAAACTTGTAACATAATGATAGAAAAATGGCTGCTCCTTTGACATGTTAGAGTACTTTGTGTTGATTAAAGCATTCAGGCTATGGATAATAGATAGCATATACCAAGATACAGTGCTCACAGTTGATTGTGTTGATTCATCTGTAATGTTGTTCATATGACCCATTGTCTTTCAGAGACCCTCAGCACAGACCCGAAACAGGGCTGTAAGAAGCATGAGCTGTATGTCAGCTTCAGAGATCTGGGGTGGCAGGTACAGTACTACGACTCCTTCTATCAACACCAGGTCCTGTTCTGATCTGAGCACGTCCTCCTCTTTCCCTGTTCACCCACTTAGATAGGTGTTTGACTTCACTAGATTCAATGACATCTGCATCTCCGTTGGTTGGATGTGCCGTTGTTATGAGTCCTATCACTTGTCCTCTCAGGACTGGATCATTGCACCAGAGGGCTACGCAGCGTACTACTGCCAGGGCGAATGTGCCTTTCCTCTGAACTCCTACATGAACGCCACCAATCATGCCATTGTGCAGACTCTGGTAAGAATATTCATGGTTTTCATGAATCATATCGTCATGTACATTTCTGAGGGGGTTGAATATGGCATTTACTCAGGGTTTCACTGTAGGTTCTCTAGCTTCGTTGTAAATATAACCATTCAGCAGCGGATTGAAATTCTTATATTCATTTTGTGAAATCAAAGCGCTCTTTGATGCCTCACATCCTGTGTGAAAAACTGCTTGAAGTATCAACACACATTTTCCCACACACTTGAATCTTTCTAATTGTGCATGATTTCCCTGATACTGGTGTTATATTCTTTCCCCCCCAGGTCCACTTCATAAACCCAGAGACAGTGCCCAAACCCTGCTGTGCCCCCACCCAGCTCCACGGCATCTCAGTCCTCTACTTTGACGACAGCTCCAACGTCATCCTGAAGAAGTACCGCAACATGGTGGTCAGAACCTGCGGCTGCCACTGACCACCATCAGACCTCCCCTTCCCAGGATACACGGGGGCTAGTAGAGGAAGATAAGGAAGAGGGGATGGTGCAGGGAAATTCATTTACTGCCTGATCTATAAGGACCTGTTGCTTCAGGACTTGCAGGAAGACCAACTTCCTTTATTATTGGCTGCAAACTGACAAGTACATAAAGTACTGGCAAAGATGTTCTACTTTATTGCCTTGGTGCATTGAAACAAGTAGAGCCATATTGCCTTAGTGCAACTGCAAAGAGGATCTTTGGCATCTGGACTGTATACACTACATGGTGCATGACACACAGGATCAAGAATGCTCATCTAGAGACCATCGTAGAATTCCCAGTCAATACCATGGAAGAATGAAACATCAGACATTGAACTGTCGTCAATTTATTTATAAGCTCATTTGACTTCAGTGATCAAAGTAAGGAAAGCGTTGATGAATACAAGAAGTCAGCCCCGAGGACAGAGGCTTGAGACTCAAATGAAATATGATAGAGATGCTCAATAACTGCTACAAATTTAGAATTGAGCAATTGTTTGTTTGTCCACGAGCAGACATTTTACAGTGTCTTTTACAAAGATAAGCTCTGCTGTGTGCACTCTGCGTCTCTGTGTAAAAACATTGCATTAAACGGTCTACAAAAATGTGTTTACTTTGACACATGATTATTTATTTTACAGCATACATTCTTTTTCACAAGCAGCTGGGTTTACTTAGATTTCACTGAGAACAAAATGGCGGCCCATTTTTCCTTTGAACAACAGGTAGGTGAAGGTGTAGTTTGCAGAGTGGAGGTCAGGTGTAAGACATATGGCTGTCTGTATGCAGATTGAGAGGCGGCTGCTGTGAGCGATGATGGGGCTGACGTTAAATACGAGACTGCGCGGGATTAATAGAGCAAGCCCTGTTGGGTTCCGTTTCCTGAAGGAGGGGGCACAGACCTACTGTACATCGCTAAGCTCTGCACAACACAACAGAGGCATGTGGTCCCAGAGATGCCAAGGTTTTTGCCCACAAGAGACAGATCGAGAGAACTCTGAGCTATCATTCAGTTTCAGCTGCCTTTTGATGTCCTTCCAGATCTGCAGGTGGGCGAATCGAGGCTATATTTTCTGTCAAAACTAAATGTCAGACTACAGCAACAAAATATATCAGAACTGTCAGACATAGCAGGTGCAATACATTTATATCATTTGGCCAGAAAAGCATTTTCTCACACAGTGACAGCCAAAACATGGGAACTGAAAACGCTGATGGATTTATACATGATATACATATTGTAAACATCATCTGGTGAGGTAAAGCATAGAAAATACACTTTAAACATTTACTATTCTTAATCAACACAAACCGTTCCTAAATCAGTCGCAGTTATTTACCTTACAATGCTTCTACATCTGCATTGCTTGCTGTTTGGGGTTTTAGGCTGGGTTTCTGTATAGCACTTTGTGACATTGGCTCATGGAAAAAGGGCTTCATAAATACATTTGATTGATTGAGTTATCATTTCAGAACCAAAATATTGTCATACTCAAGTAAGAACAGACAAACACCAACGAAAAGACACCGGTGTATAAGGTAATGCCAACAACTGTCAGCTATACAGCACACAGAGAGCCATTCACACTCACTGAGACATACTGCAACATTCACTGTTCTACATACAAAAAAAACAGTTGTCAATTAAAATGGTATATATAGGAGGTAGCGAATAATAAAATATATCCCCTCTGAATGATATAATTGATCAAATTCTAAAGTAGGCTAAAGGTAATATGTTGTGCCTGACATATTCTGTCTCTCACATCTCTGATAATCCACGGCTTTTACACCAGTACTTGCAATTGTCCTTTGCTTACTATCCGTACAGAATCCTGAGTCAAATGTACATTTCTTTCCTACTTTATCATAATGATTCTTTATACAAAACAGAGACAGACAGTCACGAAGAAAGGGATGGAAAGAATGTGAGGTTGAGATAAAGATAATAAAACAAAAGTTAGGCTTGGCTTGGCTCCCTCTCCATAATGGCAACGGTGTTTATCACTGTCAGTAAGGGCAGTTGGTGCCTGGGCCACGCAGCTCAGGGGCTGACCAATGCCTCTTCCGTGCTGGGCCCAGCCCCCCTCCCTGCCCTTTTATTGGCCTGTCTGGAGCAGCGGGAAGGGGAGAATGGGGAAAGGACGTTCGTAGAGTCTTAGGCCCTCCATGTCTCCCTCGGGCTGGGGTGCCAGGCTCCTGTGGCTGGGTGGCAGAGGGTGATGTCGGTATAAGAACCAGGCAGACATCACCAACACTGAGCTGATGGCAGCGGAGTCCACACAGACGGGCTGTTCTCGGGGGGCAGCAAGAGGACCAGCCACGTCCGCACAAAAAGAATGGGTACTTCACATACACATCCAGAAACTCCTGTGATGAGAGATACTGTTAATCATGACAATGCAGTACCTCTCTTTGTCCTCTAAGTGGTGGTAGGGTTCTGCAATTGGGGGGTTGGCATCAATACTTGCACCGTGTCATGATGAGGGATACTTTAGGAATGTAAATCATTAGCATTTTATTTACCTTACTTTATGATGTAGACGGATCAAAAAGTGTGCTATTTGCAAATATGTATGATATCTTGTATATTGAATTCCATGTTATAAATTATGGAAATGTAAGAAGCCAAAATCACACGGACCAAAAACATACTGACCCTGTTATGATCATGTGTGATGTAATGATGTAGTAGACTCAGCAGGATCAGGACCAGCTCACCTGAGAATGTTCTTCGTGTAGGAGGATGAGGAGGCGGGAGAGGGAGGGGTCTGTGGAGGGGGAGATGTGCTGCACAGTACAGCAGCTCAGATGTAGCGCTGGACAGGCCTCTGTGTTGATCAGGAAGTCTTCTGTCTGCAAATCCTCCACCCTCCTCAGTCGCCCGTCTCTGAGCTCGATTAGAGAGCCTGCCGCAAAGTGAGGGAGCAACCAGGGCAGCTGGTCAGAAGAGGTGGAGGGGTAAGAAGAGTGCTGGGTGGAGAGAGGGGTAGACACGTCTACTTTTTCTGTTACTCCCACAGTCCAGTTTTTCTCTGTTGACTGAACAGTAAGTGACAGTTTTATGGGAGATTCTTCTGCAAACGCCGAAGGACTTTGCCCTGAATCAGGATACTTGGGGCTGTGGAGTGGTGTGTGTAGACCAGTTCAGGTTGGTGGTGTAGGTCCTTGGAGGCAGTAGGAGAAAGAGAAGTGTTCAGGGGGGCAGAACCTGCCTCTGAGCTGTGGCTCTGTGGCTGGTTTACTCCCTGTTTCTCTCTTCTCATATACAGGCCCCTCTGTCTGTTTTGCTGTTCGGTGTGTAGACTTAACTTCTCCCTCATTTTTTTATTAAAGTGGCAACTGTACCCTCCATCCTCCCCACCGGGCTCCTCTGTAGGCTGGGCCATATTTCTGCAGATAGAGTGGCGGCGTGGGTGTTCTGAGGGATATGTTGAGCGGTGATTGAAAATGTAGGGAATATGCCAGCCTGGCGGGACTGCAGCCCATCCTCTGTAATAGTGCTCCCTCCACTCAGCCCAGCCATGGCTATCCCTGATAGGAGAGGAGAGATGGTTGGCTCTGGTGGTGGAGGCTGTGGTGGGGGACTGGGTCCAGGGCTGGTATAGCGGGGGAACAGATGCATGTGTAGGTGGGAGCAGGTTTGAGTGGGATGCATTGTAGGGCTTGACTACATTATGGCTCTTGTAGGGAAAGGGGACCTTGAATGTGACAGCAGCAATCTGCTCTGAGAGGCCTGGTCTGGGATCCCTCTTTTCGGGCGGGAGGCTCTCTCTGTCTGGGTCTGGTGTTGGTGTGTTGCTCATTGGTTCACCCAGTCGTCACATATACTGTCACTTCTCTTCTCCGGCCTACAGGTTGTTGTGGAAAGGTTAAGTCAAATAAGCCTCCTGTGAAAGAGGCCGGCTGAGGGATCCTGTCACTCCCTGGTGAAGCATCACTGACAGAGAGGTCACAAGGGGTCTCAGTCTCAATGCTCCAGTCTGAAAAAAGACAGGAAGGAATTTGTTTGACATATGTTATAATTGAACCAATTCTTACATTTCCATATAATTTATGTCAAAAGCACTAAGATAATTGTATACATTTTATAGCCTCATAAAACAGGATTCTCAGCTTCTAGTCACATGGCTTTTGATGATTTCATAAACCATACTTCACTATGTACTCATAACACCTCTCTCTCTCTTATCCCTCTAACTTCTACTTCATTAGTGATAGACAGAGAGACTTTCTCTGCCCTTTCTCCCTCGCTCTCTTAGACCCCTGTGGAGTAACAGATGGTAACTATGAACCTTAAAGTCTCATCACTAATGTCTCCGTTGCCTCGAAATTGGAGCCTTTCAAACCATAGACTGCTGCATCGAGAGTGTGATTGACAGCTGAAGTCTGGATCAGTAGAACACTTACATTTTAACAGATCTCCCTCAGAAGACGTTACTATGGTTAATCAGTGTATTACAGTATATGTGCATACTGTGAGAAAAGAGTAGATAAGGGTGCTGTGCTTTCCAACACTGCCATGCCGGGACATTCGGTTCTGGGCATGAAGCCATACATTTCCTGATAAGTAAAATTGAACGTTTTCAAAATGTTCTAAGAACGGAAGTGAAAAATGGGCAGGTTCTGGAAACGTACATTTTTAGGTTGTAGGGAGGTTTTAGGTTGCAGGGAGGTTGATTATCCTCAGATCCTCAAAAGGTTCTACAGCTGCACCATCAAGAGCATCCTGACTGGTTGCACCACTTCCTGGTATGGCAACTGCTCTGCCTCCGACCGCAAGGCACTACTGAGGGTAGTGCGAACAGCCCAATACATCACTAGGGCCAAGCTTCAAGCCATCCAGGACCTCTATAAAAGGCAGTGTCAGAGGAAGGCCCTACAAATTGCCAAAGACTCCAGCCACCCTAGTCATAGACTGTTCTCTCTGTTACCACACGGCAAGCGGTACCGGAGCGCCAAGTTTAGGTCCAGAGGCTTCTAAACAGCTTCTACCCCCAAGCCATAGGACTCCTGAACATCTAGTTAAATGGCTACCCAGACTATTTGCATTGCACTCCCTCCCCTCCCCTCTCCACATCACTGCCACTCTCTGTTGTCATCTATGCATAGTCACTTTAATTGACTCTACCGTATATATCGTTATTTTTTACTGCTGTTCTTAATTACTTGTTACTTTTATTTCTTATTCTTATCTGTATTTTTTGAAACCGCACAGTTGGCTCGGGGCTCGTAAGTAAGCCCTTCACTGTTGTATTCGGCGCATGTGACTACTAAAATTGGATTTGATTTGATTCTGAGAACGTTTTACTATGGTTCCATGAACGTTTTAAAGTTCTGAGAACTGAAATTATAGGTTATGTGGAAGTTTTTGAATAACTTCTTTAAAACTTTCAACTTTCAGTGTCAGAGGAAACACCATGCATCTGGCAACCTTGATTGCGCCCGGCCCGCCACAGGAGTCGCTGGTGCGCGATGAGACAAGGATATCCATACCGGCCAACCCCTCCTTAACCCGGACTACGCTAGGCCAATTGTGCGTCGCCCCACGGACCTCCCGGTCGCGGCCGGTTACGACAAAGCCTGGGCATGAACCCAGAGTCTGGTGGCACAGCTGGCGCTGCAGTATAGCACCCTTAACCACTGTGTCATCGCATTCACTATTTGACAAGCACTTCACGGCATCCCCTTTGTGTGGCCGTAATGCAACCTAAAATAATCTATGCCTTTTATGGCCAGTGGCCGTTGTGTCCTTGTCCAAGTGAAGACAGACACATCAGGGACGCAACTGCCTGCGTCTTTATCCAATTCCAAGGTGCATATTGAAGCTATTGTCCACATTTACTTTTCGTCAGCCAACCAGATGAGTAGGCCTAACGAACATCACAAGCACTAGCTTATGTCAATCTAATATCCCCCATAGTACAAAAGTTGACCTATTCTATTCTGTGTGAGAAATTCATATTCCAAACATAGTCTGGGACAGTTGGGGATAACAATAGAACCCAAATTAATACAACCACTAGTTTCAAAAAACTTTTTGACGCAATGTGGTTGACTCAACAGATGAGAACGTTTATCTTAAAATGTTGCTAAACTATTAGTCTATTTCTTCACATTATAAGGGAAGGAATGCACACATGGCAGTAGGCTATAAACACAGCAATGGACACATGGCAGTAGGCTATAAGTACGAATGTTCCATTAGCGGGACAACACCATTAACAAAGTGACCACAAATGGGATTATGCATATAATGCATTTATTATGAAGGTGCATTTCTATGGTGAGATTGACCTTCCCCAAACTTGAAACTCACACGCTGCTTATGTAGGCTCTACACCCCTTGTAAAGCGGATTAATGTGCTCCATTTTAAGATGTTTTTTTGGCCACTTTAGTTGTGATGCAAACCTTATTAAAACATATGGGCTAGGCTACATGAGGTGTTTTTTTTTAAAAGGGCATAGTTTCTTGCCTCATGCTGGGCATCTGTTATGCAGGTGAATGAGGACCCAAAAGCGACTTGGCGAAAACAGAGTCTTTAATCCAGTAAGAAACTTTACAAAACAAAAAGCATAATACTACTCGTAAAGACGAGAACAGACTGGAGACTTGATCGAGAACTGCAGGTTGCCTCGGGAAGGCACTTGAACCTAGCAGACTCAGACACCTGCTCACCACGCAGCATCTGAGGGAAACACGACACGACAGGGCAAAACATAGACACAGCACGGTGAATTATAGATGAGGATCCGACAGGGCAGGTACGGAAAACAAGGAGAGAAATAGGGACTCTAATCAGGGAAAAGGATCGGGAACAGGTGTGGGAAGACTAAATGATGATTAGGGGAATAGGAACAGCTGGGAGCAGGAACGAACGATAGAGAGAAGAGAGAGCGAGAGAGTGAGAGAGGGAGGGGAGAGAGAGGGATAGAAAGAGGGAAAGAACCTAATAAGACCAGCAGAGGGAAACGAATAGAAGGGGAAGCACAGGGACAAGACATGATAATTAATGACAAAACATGACAGTACCCCCCACTCACCGAGCGCCTCCTGGCGCACTCGAGGAGGAATCCTGGCGGCAACGGAGGAAATCATCAATGAGTGAACGGTCCAGCACGTCCCGAGACGGAACCCAACTCCTCTCCTCAGGACCGTAACCCTCCCAATCCACTAAGTATTGGTGACCCCGTCCCCGAGAACGCATGTCCATGATCTTATGTACCTTGTAAATAGGTGCGCTCTCGACAAGGACGGGAGGGGGGAGGGAAGACGAACGGGGTGCGAAGAAAGGGCTTGACACAGGAGACATGGAAGACAGGATGGACGCGACGAAGATGTCGCGGAAGAAGCAGTCGCACAGCGACAGGATTGACGACCTGGGAGACACGGAACGGACCAATGAACCGCGGAGTCAACTTACGAGAAGCTGTCGTAAGAGGAAGGTTGCGAGTGGAAAGCCACACTCTCTGGCCGCAACAATACCTTGGACTCTTAATCCTGCGTTTATTGGCGGCTCTCACAGTCTGTGCCCTGTAGCGGCAAAGTGCAGACCTCACCCTCCTCCAGGTGCGCTCACAACGTTGGACAAACGCTTGAGCGGAGGGAACGCTGGACTCGGCAAGCTGGGATGAGAACAGAGGAGGCTGGTAACCCAGACTACTCTGAAACGGAGATAACCCGGTAGCAGACGAAGGAAGCGAGTTGTGAGCGTATTCTGCCCAGGGGAGCTGTTCTGCCCAAGACGCAGGGTTTCTGAAAGAAAGGCTGCGTAGTATGCGACCAATCGCCTGATTGGCCCTCTCTGCTTGACCGTTAGACTGGGGATGAAACCCGGAAGAGAGACTGACGGACGCACCAATCAAACGACAGAACTCCCTCCAAAACTGTGACGTGAATTGCGGGCCTCTGTCTGAAACGGCGTCTAACGGGAGGCCATGAATTCTGAACACATTCTCGATAATGATTTGTGCCGTCTCCTTAGCGGAAGGAAGTTTAGCGAGGGAATGAAATGTGCCGCCTTAGAGAACCTATCGACAACCGTAAGAATCACAGTCTTCCCCGCAGACAAAGGCAGACCGGTAATGAAGTCTAGGGCGATGTGAGACCATGGTGGAGAAGGAATGGGGAGCGGTCTGAGACGACCGGCAGGAGGAGAGTTACCCGACTTAGTCTGCGCGCAGTCCGAACAAGCAGCCACGAAACGGCGCGTGTCACGCTCCTGAGTCGGCCACCAAAAGCGCTGGCGAATAGACGCAAGAGTGCCTCGAACACCGGGATGACCAGCTAACTTGGCAGAGTGAGCCCACTGAAGAACAGCCAGACGAGTGGAAACAGGAACGAAAAGGAGGTTACTAGGACAAGCGCGCGGCGACGCAGTGTGCGTGAGTGCTTGCTTAACCTGTCTTTCAATTCCCCAGACTGTCAACCCGACAACACGCCCATAAGGAAGAATCCCCTCGGGATCAGTAGAAGCCACAGAAGAACTAAACAGACGGGATAAGGCATCAGGCTTGGTGTTCTTGCTACCCGGACGGTAAGAAATCACAAACTCGAAACGAGCGAAAAACAACGCCCAACGAGCTTGACGGGCATTAAGTCGTTTGGCAGAACGGATGTACTCAAGGTTCTTATGGTCTGTCCAAACGACAAAGGAACGGTCGCCCCCTCCAACCACTGTCGCCATTCACCTAGGGCTAAGCGGATGGCGAGCAGTTCACGGTTACCCACATCATAGTTGCGCTCAGATGGCGACAGGCGATGAGAAAAATAAGCGCAAGGATGAACCTTATCGTCAGACTGGAAGCGCTGGGATAGAATGGCTCCCACGCCTACCTCTGAAGCGTCAACCTCGACAATGAATTGTCTAGTGACGTCAGGAGTAACGAGGATAGGAGCGGACGTAAAACGTTCTTTTAGAAGATCAAAAGCTCCCTGGGCGGAACCGGACCACTTAAAACACGTCTTGACAGAAGTAAGAGCTGTGAGAGGGGCAGCAACTTGACCGAAATTACGAATGAAACGCCGATAGAAATTAGCGAAACCTAAAAAGCGCTGCAACTCGACACGTGACCTTGGAACGGGCCAATCACTGACAGCTTGGACCTTAGCGGAATCCATCTGAATGCCTTCAGCGGAAATAACGGAACCGAGAAAAGTAACGGAGGAGACATGAAAAGAGCACTTCTCAGCCTTTACGTAGAGACAATTCTCTAAAAGGCGCTGTAGAACACGTCGAACGTGCTGAACATGAATCTCGAGTGACGGTGAAAAAATCAGGATATCGTCAAGATAGACAAAAACAAAGATGTTCAGCATGTCTCTCAGAACATCATTAACTAATGCCTGAAAAACAGCTGGCGCATTGGCGAGACCAAACGGCAGAACCCGGTACTCAAAATGCCTAACGGAGTGTTAAACGCCGTTTTCCACTCGTCCCCCTCTCTGATGCGCACGAGATGGTAAGCGTTACGAAGGTCCAACTTAGTAAAGCACCTGGCTCCCTGCAGAATCTCGAAGGCTGATGACATAAGGGGAAGCGGATAACGATTCTTAACCGTTATGTCATTCAGCCCTCGATAATCCACGCAGGGCGCAGAGTACCGTCCTTCTTCTTAACAAAAAAGAACCCCGCCCCGGCCGGAGAGGAAGAAGGCACTATGGTACCGACGTCAGAGACACAGATAAATAATCCTCGAGAGCCTTACGTTCGGGAGCCGACAGAGAGTATAGTCTACCCCGAGGAGGAGTGGTCCCCGGAAGGAGATCAATACTACAATCATACGACCGGTGAGGAGGAAGGGAGTTGGCTCGGGACCGACTGAAGACCGTGCGCAGATCATGATATTCCTCCGGCACTCTGTCAAATCGCCAGGTTCCTCCTGAGAAGTGGGGACAGAAGAAATGGGAGGGATGGCAGACATTAAGCACTTCACATGACAAGATACGTTCCAGGATAGGATAGAATTACAAGACCAATTAATAGAAGGATTATGACATACTAGCCAGGGATGACCCAAAACAACAGGTGTGAAAGGTGAACGAAAAATCAAA
Organism: Oncorhynchus gorbuscha; assembly: GCF_021184085.1. Classification (NCBI taxonomy): domain Eukaryota; kingdom Metazoa; phylum Chordata; class Actinopteri; order Salmoniformes; family Salmonidae; genus Oncorhynchus; species Oncorhynchus gorbuscha. Next base: position 47,361,531 of record NC_060175.1, read on the forward strand.
AAAGAAATAGTCTCACTGTGGTTACCAGATACTGTGAGAGTTAAAGGTAGTGTCTCAAATCTGATACTGGGAAGATGACTACCATCTAAGGCAAACATGGGCGTAGGCTTGTCTAACGGTCTGAAAGGAATGTTATGTTTCCGAACCCATGCTTCGTCCATGAAACAACCCTCAGCCCCAGAGTCAATCAAGGCACTGCATGTAGCACCGAACCGGTCCAGCGTAGATGGACCGACATAGTAGTACAGGATCTAGATGAAGAGACCTGAGTAGTAGCGCTCACCAGTAGCCCTCCGCTTACTGATGGGCTCTGGCCTCTTACTGGACATGAATTAACAAAATGTCCATCAAATCCGCAATAGAGGCACAGGCGGTTGGTGATCCTCCGTTCCCTCTCCTTAGTCGAGATGCGAATCCCTCCCAGCTGCATGGGCTCAGTCTCAGAGCCAGAGGAGGGAGATGGTTGCGATGCGGAGCAGGGAAACACCGTTGATGCGAGCTCTCTTCCACGAGCCTGGTGACGAAGATCTACCCGTCGTTCTATGCGGATGGCGAGAGCAATCAAAGAGTCCACACTGGAAGGAACCTCCCGAGAGAGAATCTCATCCTTGACCACTGTGTGGAGTCCCTCCAGAAAACGAGCGAGCAGCGCCGGCTCGTTCCAGTCACTAGAGGCAGCAAGAGTACGAAACTCTATAGAGTAATCCGTTATGGATCGATCACCTTGGCATAGGGAAGCCAGGGCCCTAGAAGCCTCCCCACCAAAAACTGAACGGTCAAAAACCTGAATCATCTCCTCTTTAAAGTTCTGGTAATTGTTAGAACAATCAGCCCTTGCCTCCCAGATAGCTGTGCCCCACTCTCGGGCCCGGCCAGTAAGGAGTGAAATGACGTAAGCAACCCGAGCTCTCTCTCTAGAGTATGTGTTGGGTTGGAGAGAGAACACAATCTCACACTGGGTGAGAAAGGAGCGGCACTCAGTGGGCTGCCCGGAGTAGCAAGGTGGGTTATTAACCCTAGGTTCTGGAGGCTCGGCAGGCCAGGAAGTAACAGGTGGCACGAGACGAAGACTCTGGAACTGTCCAGAGAGGTCGGAAACCTGAGCGGCCAGGTTCTCCACGGCATGGCGAGCAGCAGACAATTCCTGCTCGTGTCTGCCGAGCATGGCTCCTTGGATCTCGACGGCAGTGTTACGAGCGTCTGTAGTCGCTGGGTCCATTCCTTGGTCGGATCCTTCTGTTATGCAGGTGAATGAGGACCCAAAAGCGACTTGGCGAAAACAGAGTCTTTAATCCAGTAAGAAACTTTACAAAACAAAAAGCATAATACTACTCGTAAAGATGAGAACAGACTGGAGACTTGATCGAGAACTGCAGGTTGCCTCGGGAAGGCACTTGAACCTAGCAGACTCAGACACCTGCTCACCACGCAGCATCTGAGGGAAACACGACACGACAGGGCAAAACATAGACACAGCACGGTGAATTATAGATGAGGATCCGACAGGGCAGGTACGGAAAACAAGGAGAGAAATAGGGACTCTAATCAGGGAAAAGGATCGGGAACAGGTGTGGGAAGACTAAATGATGATTAGGGGAATAGGAACAGCTGGGAGCAGGAACGGAACGATAGAGAGAAGAGAGAGCGAGAGAGTGAGAGAGGGAGGGGGAGAGAGAGGGATAGAAAGAGGGAAAGAACCTAATAAGACCAGCAGAGGGAAACGAATAGAAGGGGAAGCACAGGGACAAGACATGATAATTAATGACAAAACATGACAGCATCATTCTCAAGTGACAATATGTAATTCACAAGTGATAGGCTAATATTATCAACCATCAGACTATCCTTGATTTAATCTTGTCTTTACATATGCTAAATAATAAACATGTGAAATTTGTTTTGATTTAGAATGGACCATTATCATGCATCTGTCTCGAAACAAGGACAGCAGAAAAAAATGTCATCTATGCACTTAAATAGTGAACGGAGGATGCTTTTCCCATGGTTCATTTTCATGCCAGCCAGGTAGGATATACTCTTGTTTTAAAGATAAGCAATGTGCTAAATATTAGAAAAGGTTAGAAATAAATATATTAGACCTAGCATATAGAAAGATGATGGGATCCTCCTCTTTTTAATAGAGGCCATCACTCTCTTTTCTCACACAATTGCATAGCTTATAGAAATTATGCGCAACATGAGTTCATGGGCTCTCATGAAGTGTTTGATTAGATTGCAAGAATGGCAAGAATGGCAAGAAGCATCACTCACACAAGTTTAATGCAAATCGGGCCAGTGCTGTCTGAGACATTGCGTGTAACTAACATACAAACGTACGAATGGACGGAGACAGATCCACAGTTCCTTCCCCGATTTCATTGTGGGGGACAACTGTGCTGTATGTACTCAACTGTGTTACTATTAGCCTAATAGTAATTGGAATGAAAGTCCTGACATTTAATGTTTAATGGTTATCATTATATATGTGCAGAGATCTTTTGTCACGAACAAAACATTGCCAAGCTATTAAAGTTACACCACAAAACACATCATATCAGAATATGTAAATTCTTATTGAACCCTAATGTCCTAGATGAGTTACAGTAGATGCATTTCATCACTGATGCAATACAGTGTTCCTGTTAAGTTTTTACCACTTGGTGTAAATGTAACACTTCAGGCAAAACATAAAATAAATAGCATGTATATCTAATGATGATAAGGGCAATGTTAACATGAATACATTCCTCCCACACACATTCACACATGATTATTATCACATACACATGTGAACACTTGATGCCTTACCTCTCTCTTCTGGTGAAGGTATGAGTCCTTAGTAAAGCATGTTGCAGAGTGAATGAACATCCAGACAGCGTCACTGTGTCTATCAGACAGATGCATGCTCTATTTATCCTCCCACCCTCTTTAACACCTCGGTAAAAGAGAGTGGGAGGAAAAATAGAGCACGCATCTGAGAATGTTTTATTATAGAAGGGCGTGACCTCTATAGAGCATGCATCTGAGAATGTTTTAATTATAGAAGGGTGTGAACTCTATAGAGCATGCATCTGAGAACATTTTATGATAGAGGGGCGTGACCTCTATAGAGCATGCATCTGAGAACGTTTTATGATAGAGGGGCGTGACCTCTATTGAGCATGCATATGAGAACGCTTTATTATGGTTCCCTAAACATTTTATTGGGAGGTTAAATGAACACTCTGAGAATGGAAATTCTAGGTTACTTGAAGGTAATTAAATAATGTTTTTTTTACTCATACAAAGCTGTTTATTTTCCTTATATTCAAACAGACTCCATTTCAAAGGAAACAAGCAGTCATTAAGATCAGGTGTGTGAGATTAGTTAATGCGGCCAACACACCTGAACACACTTAACAAGATAGAGGCTAGAGAGTGTTTGGTTTGCGCTGAGAACAGAATGTATATGTTTTTAAATAACATTCTTAGAACGTTCTTTGAATGTTATGAAGGTTTTCTTATGTTTTTTATGGAAAGTTTTCTTAATGTTCTGAGAACATGAAAGTAGAGAATTCAGGCAGCTTTTCGCAGCTTTTTGTTAAAAATCGCGCAACATTTCAGCGCCCTGCTATTCATGCCAGGAATATAGTATATGCATATGATTAGTATGTGTGGATAGAAAACACTCAGACGTTTCTAAAACTGTTTAAATCACGGCTGTGGCTTTAACAGAACGTGCGTTTCATCGGAAAGTGCAAGAAAATCTGTTTACTGAAAATGGAAAAATATATCCTTCCGCGACTTCAAGGAATTGTTCAAAGTGAACCGAATTAAATAGGGCCGAGGTTACACAAGTTTTATACATGGACAGCAAAAGAAATTACATCGCCTCCTGATGAATTTTATCGCTTATTAACGTGTACTAATACCTAAAGTTGCATTAGAACAGTATTTCGAAGTGTTTTGTGAAAGTTTATCGTCGACTTTTTGAATTTAAAAAAATGACGTTACGTTATGAAACGCTATTTTTTTCCGTTTATCACACAGTATTCTTAGATCGATATCTAGGCTATATATGGACCGATTTAATCGAAAAAAGACCCTAAATGATGTTTATGGGACATCTAGGAGTGCCAAGAAAGAAGCTCGTCAAAGGTAATGAATGTTTTATATTTTATTTCAGCGTTTTGGTTTGCGACGGATAACGCAAAATCTGTCGTGTTAGGTGACGTTGCAGTATTTTGAGGGTGCATGGTATCAGATAATAGCTTCTCATGCTTTCACCGAAAAGCATTTTACAAATCTGACTTGGTGGATAGATTCACAACCAATTTGTAAGTCGCTCTGGATAAGAGCGTCTGCTAAATGACTTAAATGTAATGTAAATGAGTGTAGCTTTAATTCAGTATATTGTATGTCAATTTTAATGAAAGTTTGAGGTTTATCAACTTCTATAGGTGGCGCTCTTTAACATTTCCGCTGATTGTGGTTCCCACCTCGGTACCACGTCCTTAAGAAGTTAAATACACTGAACAAACATATAAACACAACATGTGAAGTGTTAGTCCCATATTTCATGAGCTGAAATAAAATATTCCAGAAATGCTCCATACGCACAAAAAGCTTATTTCTCTCAAATTTTCTCAACAAATTTGTTTACATACCTGTTAGTGAGGGTTTATCCTTTGCTAAGATAATCCATCCACCTGACAGGTGTGGCATATCAAGAAGCTGATTAACCTCTCTAGCGTACGTGGGATGCTAACGTCCCACCTGACCAACATCCAGTGAAAGTGCAGGGCGCCAAATTCAAACAGAAATTTCATAATTAAAATTCCTCAAACATACATGTATTATACACCATTTTAAATATAAACTTGTTGTTAGTCCCACCACAGTGTCTGATTTCAAAAAGGCTTTACGACAAAAGCATACCATGCAATTATCTTAGGTCAGTACCTAGTCATAAAAAAACACAGCCATTTTTCCAGCCAAAGAGACGAGTGACAAAAAGCTGAAATAGAGATAAAATTCATCACTAACCTTTGATGATCTTTAATAGATGGCACTCATAGGACTTCATGTTACACAATACATGTATGTTTTGTTTGATAAAGTTCATATCTATATCCAGAAATCTCTGTTTACATTGGCGTGTTGTTATGTTTTGCCTCCAAAACATCCGGTGAAAGTGCAGAGAGCCACGTCAATATACAGAAATATACACGTCAATATACAGAAATGTTGATGAAAATACAACTGTTATGCATGGAATTAAATACAGTGTATACTTCTCCTTAATGCAACCACTGTGTCAGATTTCAAAAAAGCTTTACGGAAAAAGCACACCATAGAATAATCTGAGTACAGCGCTCAGAGACCAAAACAAGTAATACAGATACCCGCCATGTTATGGAGTCAACAAAAGTCAGAAATAGCATTATAGATATTCACTTACCTTTGACAATCTTCATCAGAATGCACTCCCATGAATCCTAGTTCCACAATAAATGTTAGTTTTGTTCGATAAAGTCCATCATTTATGTCCAAATACCTCATTTTTGTTTGCGCATTTAGTACAGTAATCCAAATAGGCAGGCACTAGGTCCAGACAAAGTCAAAAAAGTTATATTACAGTTTGTAGAAATATGTCAAACAATGTGTATAATCAATCTTTAGGATGTTTTTATCATAAATCTTCAATAATGTTTCAACCGGAGAATTCCTTTGTCTTTAGAAATGAAAGGGAACGGAGTTAACTCTCACAGGCGTTCGCCTGACTGAGCTCAAGGCTTTCTGGCAGACCCATGACTCAATCAGCTCGCATTCTCTCCCACTTCACATTAGAAGCCTGAAACTATAGATTTGAATGTTCCGGGCATTACACACCTTTAGCTTTCTTGAGTGTTCAACCAGGTGGAATGCAAAACTTTCCTATGGACTATACACTGAGTGTACAAAACATTAGGAACACCAGCTCTTTCCATGACAAAGACAGACCCGGTGAATCCAGGTGAAAGCTATGATCCTTTATTGATGTCACTTGTTAAATCCACTTCAATCAGTGTAGATAAAGGGGAGGAGACAGGTTCTCTGATGGACAAATCTGGGTTTGGCGGATGCCAGGATAACGCTACCTGCCCCAATACATAGTGCTAACTGTACGGTTTGGTGGAGGAGGAATAATGGTTTAGGGCTGTTTTTCATGGTTTGGGCTAGGCCCCTTAGTTCCAGTGAAGGGAAATCTTAACTCTACAGCATAGAAAGACATCCTAGATGATTCTGTGCTTCCAACTTTGTGGCAATAGTTTGAGGAAGGCCCTTTCCAGCATGACAATGCCCAAGTGCACAAAGTGAGGTCCATAAATAAATGGTTTGTCAAGATCGATGTGGAAGAACTTGACTGGCCTGCACAGAGCCCTGACCTCAACCCCATCGAACACCTTTGGGATAAGTTGGAACACAGACTGTGAGTCAGGCGTATTGGCCCAACATCAGTCCCCGTCCTCACTAATGCTCTTGTGGCTGAATGGAAGCAGGTCCCTGCAGCAATGTTCCAACATCTAGTGGAAAGCCTTCCCAGAAGGGTTGAGGCTTATAGCAGAACAGGGGGGGGACCAACTCCACATTAATTCCCATGGTTTTGGAATGAGATTTTCGACGAGCAGGTGTCCACGTACTTTTGGTAATGTAGTGTGCATCCGTTGGCTTCACAGTTATTGCAATTCTCAGTTGTTGAAAATTCCCACAGCCAATTCTCACATGTCTATCACTCTATTACTGTGAACACCAACAGTCTTTTCTTAATTCTCTCGCTGCTGCATACCTTTGAGACACCCAATACATCCGATCCAATGAACAGAACGCCAGGCAGTGTGAATGACAGTAAAGTTAGAAAATGAACAGCCATAATTACTTTCTATTCAACAGTTAAAGAGATCAGCATTTAGACCGAGATACATTCAGAACAGACATCATTTTGAACTCATGACACTAAAATATATGTTCCTTCTTTTACTCTCCTTTGTTCTCCTCTCTTTATATTCTGATATTACATTCTATTCAGCTCTACTCGCTCATTCTACAGACTAAAAAGTGATGATTGCCTGATCTGATTCACATTTAGCTGCAGATGCTACATTCTCTGCATGGTGAAAACCCAATCATGATGAGGCCCACCAACACATTCGAGAGAGGTGACAAGAGCTTCTCATTTTGAGTCACATCATGCTTCCTCTGCCCACACACACTTTCTCAGACAGTACAGGACATGCCATTAGCGTTATGCATGCATCTGCAGTCAGTAGCTTACATCTGCACCCATGCATGGATGCCAAGACTTGTTATTGTTAAGGTTTCCACTTGTATACAAAGACAGAGTTATTCATATGTCCTTCCCCTCTCTCCAGTTCTTTCTCTTTATGTCGCTCTCTGGGTGTTATCATGTGTGTGTGTGTGTGCTTTCAGTTCAACGCTACCTCACAGGAAAACATTGTATACAATAAAACCCCATTGACATTACTGTTTATATACCATATATAAGGCCCATTCACGTCAAGCTAATACATTTATTTATGAGCTATTTGGATGCTGGTATAATAATGATCTATTTCCAACAGCTCAGGTTGCAAGGAAAAGAAAGCGTATATATTTTCACCACTAGATGGTGTCAATAATGTTGATATTCACATAACGCTATTTTGCTAAGTGATCATTATTTATGTACTTGCAGGCAATCATGAATTATCATTAACATTGTCCCAGGCAACATATACATTTACTGGGACTGTACTACCCTTACATCAAAAATACCTACTTTTACATGATACTTTTTGAATTATCAGTATATAGTACGATATCAAAACTGCATTGCAATTAACATTAGCAACACTTGCTCTTTCCATGACATAGACTGACCAGGTGAAAGCTATGATTCCTTATTGATGTCACTTGTTAAATCCTATTAAATTACTGTAGATAAAGGGGAGAAGATAGGTTAATGAAGGACTTTTAAGCCTTGAGACAATTGAGACATTGATTGTGTACTTGTGCAATTCAGAGGGTGAATGGGCAAGGTGAAAGATTTAAGTGCCTTTGAACAGGGTATGGTAGTAGATACCAAGCACACCAGTTTGTGTCAAGAACTGCAACTCTGCTGGGTTTTTCACACTCAACAGTTTCCCGTCTGTATCAAGAATGGTACACCACCAAAAGGATATTCAGACAACTTGACACAAATGTGGGAATCATTGGCTTCAACATGGGCCAGCATCCCTGTGTAACACTTTCAATTGAGGCTGTTCTGAGGGCAAAAGGGGGTGGAACTCAATATTAGGAAGGTGTTCCTAATGTTTTGTGTACTTTGTATAATTGTATGCTTTTACGGCTACAAATATTTATTTAAAGTATATTCCTATAATAAATATTTTGCAGTCGAGCTAAACACAACAGGATATTTTAGAGGTATTGGCTTCTAATTACATTTCTTTGTGAAAAAAATGGAACCTATGCCATGAACTGAATGATACATAAAGCCGCTGAAATCAACTATTCCTCTGAAGAACAGTGTGTGCTCGGTCAAAAGGGCGAGCCTTTGATTTGTTCAATAACATCAATGCTATTCCATTAATGGCAAGAAGATCTCGTATCCTGCCGCATTACATTTTGTACACATCAATTGACCCTTGAAGTGAGAGGGACACAGAGGAGAAAGAAGAGCCGGAGAGGGCGAGGACGACAAAAATAAAAGCGAGTGTCTGTCTACTGACTTGGTATTTTCCACTGTTACATAAAAGACCCAGCACTATAGCCTATCCACCCCTCTCACACCAAGCTCCTCCCTCTGTGAATAACCACTTGGTATGCTCCACAAGCCATAACTTGCTGTCCTCATCCAAATACTTTAGTTGACTGATTGAGTACACTAAGGGAGAAGGGTCCTGTAGAAGAGAGAGCGTGTGCTTGAGAGAGCCAGTGACTTTCTTGGGAGTGCTTTGACTCTGTCTCTCTGTCCCAGGGGAGGAGGAGGGCGATGAGCTGTCCTGCTAAAGCTCTGGAGGGCTGATTGTTCCCCACCTCATCGCATCTCTGTGCCTGACTGTGTGAACTGACCCTCCAGTCCTCCTCAACAGTACATCTTATCTGATTCTGTAGCTCTCTGTCCGAATCTGCGAGCACCATGAGCTCGTCTGGGGCAAACCTCCACAACAAGCGTCTACCCTGTGAGTAACTTTACAGCTTATTTAGCTCTCTCAGCAACTGCTTGAATGTGTAGGAGTTGGAGAGACTGTGTCACTGTGTGAATACGCCGTAAAGTTATTACAGATCATTTTTGTAATTTATTCTGTACTGTACTGTTTTTATTAACTTTCTACATAGGTTCATTTACTGTAATCCCCCTATTCCTGAGCAGAAAGATACATAGAAAAATGATTGTCCATATTTGGTTATCTGCTTTAGCCTTTACAGACAGACAAACACATTCAATATTTAGGGAAGAGAAACATAAATCAAGCCACAATCAACATAACCTGTTGAAGTAATTATGGGTGAAATACTGATTCCTGTTGTGTTTGATGTTGTTGTTGTTGATGTTGGTGGTGTTTGAGCATTTAAATGTGTCAGTGTCGGTGTTGGCGGCTTTGAATGTTCAGCCGATGTAGTAAGGACCTGCTGTTTTGATGTTACTAAGGCTGGCATACTGTACATGCTTTCCTGACCAAATAAAGACAAGAATGTTGAATAATCACCGTATATACTGTCCCGCTGTAATCAGTGGGACTCTACTCAAGCTGCTGAGGGTTCTTAAAGGGATATATTCTCATTTTGGTTTGGGGCCACAAAGGCATCCATTGGTTTCACTGACATAAATCTCTAACTCCTAATGAGATTGTGTGTCTATCTCTTATGGGAACAGATTTACTGCAGTGACATAGGGCTATAGACTGTCCTACAGATGGTGCTCTCACAGAGAAACCCAGATAGGGGTAATTTAATTTTTCAGTCAGTCAGTGGCGTCTGGGGCTAAATTGGATCAGAACATGACTGTGAGAGAAGACATCTTCCATCTGTTGCGTTGACCAGTCCCGGTGCACAGCGCCCTGCCTGTATGGACTGAATTGTGTGGGAATGTTATGTTTGGAGCAGTTTGGGTTGGCTTGGAGGACTGAACAGCTGTTGTCACACTGTTGAAAAGTTAGATGACGGGCTGAGAATTATGAAGTGAGTGCGCAGTTGGTATTGAATGGTCACAGACAGGATGGTTGCTGCCAGAGTGCTCCTTTAAAACGGAGCCAGCCTCCCACTGAGGCAGACACAGCCTGGTACTGTCCTCATAGTGACACAGGCCACTGTAGGATGGAGAGATGGTCACAACACAAGTCTGTTTTTAGTTCACCTGTACTAATTTCACTTTGACTGCTACTGCTGCAGTGTAGATACTGTAGTTTGTCCCTAAGCATGGCTGACCAACAACTTGATCAGACAGATATTTATTTTTCTAATGCTATTTGGTGGCAATTAGCCTGGGGACGAGGTTAGGCGAGAGAACAACTTGATTGGTATATGGGGGGGGGGGTGTATCTATATGTATTAATATATGTGCACATGTGTATTTCCACTCATATCCTTTAATCTATGCAGCCCTCAGATCAAAGACCAAGTCCTCTTAATTCGCTTTGAACAAATCTTCCATCATCCGTAAAACTGACTATCCTACCGGTCCTCGACTTTGGCGATGTCATATACAAAATAGCCTCCAACACTCTACTCAGCAAATTGGATGCAGTCTATCAGAGTGCCATCCGTTTTGTCACCAAAGCCCCATATACTACCCACCACTGCGACCTGTATGCTCTGGTTGGCTGGTCCTCGCTACATATTCGTCACCAAACCCACTGGCTCCATGTCATCTATAAGTCTTTGCTAGGTAAAGCTCGGCCGTATCTCAGCTCACTGGTCACCATAGAAACATCCACCTGTAGCACACACTCCAGCAGGTATGTCTCACTGGTCATCCCCAAAGCCAACACCTACATTGGGTGCCTTTCCTTTCTGTTCTCTGCTGCCAATGACTGGAACTAATTGCAAAAATCACTGGTTGGAGACTTATATCTCCCTCACTATCTTTAAGCATCAGTTGTCAGAGCAGCTTACCGATCCTTGCACCTGTACACAACCCATCTGTAAATAGCCCATCCAACCAACTACCTACCTCATCCCATATTTGTTTTTCTGCTCTTTTGCACACCAGTATTTCTACTTGCACATCCTCATCTGAACATCTATCACTCCAGTGTTAATTTGCTAACTTGTGATCACTTCGCCAATATGGCCGATTTATTGCCTTACCACCTTTGCACACACTGTATACATATTTTTCTATTGTGTTATTGACTGTTTGTTTATTCCATGTGTAACTCTGTGTTGTTGTTTTTGTCGCACTGCTTTTGCTTTATCTTGGCCAGGTCGCAGTTGTAAATGAGAACTTGTTCTCAACTGGCCTAAATGGTGAAATAAAAAAAATCCCACCCTCTGCTTGGTGAAAAAACAACCCCGGGTTCAGACCAGGTACATGTGAATGCCTATAGGCATATTGTAGTTAATTAAATACAACAATACAATTATTATTCATTATACATAAATCTGTCAATATATGCTGGAAACACAAAGCTCTTAAACCTCTCCCACATCAACACAGGTATCACTCCCATTATTCATTGTATGGGAAGTACATAGTGGATTGGTTTCAGGTTTTTGCTGTTCACCATGGACCTATGGCAGGATAATTACTAACTACTACTCACCCAGCTAGCATTCCTTGGAGGTGGTGTAAACGTAAGTTTTTGTTTTCCCATTGGTTCTGGGAATGAATCCATCAGTAGTGATGTGTGGGTAAAATCATTGCGGAAGCCAAGCCAGAAGAAAAAGCCATTTTACAACCTGTGTTGTGATAATTTCATTTTTTGCTCTATAACCTGTTCGTTCATATGCTTTGACACTGTGATACATAGGCCTAAGGCCAAGACAATAAGAAGACACAGTGGCAGAATAAATTCAACCACAAAATTCATCACAAAACCAGAGAGCAACCTCTGTCCAGTGAACTTTTTGAACTCCAGGAAATGAATTTGCTTAGGGAATAAGTAATAAATGTTTTATTGTGGCATGGCGTCGGGGGAATTCGAGCCTACGATATTCTGTTCTCTATCCATGACATTAGTCCACTGTGCCACCAGGATGGAGCTAGCATTCCATGTTTTGTTTTTTACTTATACGAAGCTGTTCATTTTAGTCTTTTCAAACAGACCCTACTTCAAAGGAAACAAGCACTCATTAAAAAGATCAGGTGTGGCCAATTACTGGGCGTGGCCAACAGACCTGAACATACTTAACAAGATAGAGTTTTTTTTATTTTTAACTGACCACGGGAGCCAGTTTGCGCTGCTCTGTGAAGGGTGTAGTACACAGCATTGTACGAGATCTTCAGTTTCTTGGCAATTTCTCGCATGGAATAGCCTTCATTTCTCAGAACAAGAATAGACTGACGGGTTTCAGGAGAAAGTTCTTTGTTTCTGGCCATTTTGAGCCTGTAATTGAACCCACAAATGCTGATGCTCCAGATACTCAAATAGTCTAAAGAAAGACAGTTTTATTGCTTCTTTAAATCAGGACACCAGTTTTCAGCTGTGCTAACATATTGCAAAAGGGATTTCTTTTAAAATGATAATCTTGGATTAGCTAACACAACGTGCCATTGGAACATAGGAGTGATGGTTGCTGATAATGGGCCTCTGTACGACTATGTAGATATTCCATTTAAAAAATCTGCCGTTTCCAGCTACAACAGTCATTTACAACATTAACAATGTCTACACTGTATTTCTGATCAATTTGATGTTATTTTAATGGACAAAAAAGTGTTTTTCTTTCAATAACAAGGACATTTCTATGAGACCCCAAACTTTTGAATGGTCGTGTATGTTTTTAAATAATATTATTATAACCTTCTTAGAACATTAATGTTTTCTTGTGGTTTTCATGTAAAGTTTTTTTAATGTTCAAAGAACATGACTTCAAATGGAACCATGAGGAAACCTGTAGAAAACATTATGCTGAAGTACCTAAATTGCCACCTATTGTTCTCAGAACATTATGGTAGCTGGGTATCCTGCACCATTCCCAGAACATTGTGAAAAGGTTGTATGCTAAATAACCATAGGACAACCAAGCTCTCAACAAGCTCTAAGAAACATATGGTTCTCAGAACGTTATTTGCTAGCTGGGCAGGCTCGTGACAGCACAATATTTGAGAAATGATAGATCAGTGGAAGGCCAGAACTATTCTTTTGGGTTTAGCCAAACATTTCAGTGACACTCCCCACTGATATGAAAATAGCAATCTGAACTATTCATCACAAAAAGAGGATCCGCAACAAATAGGTTCCAGGAACACCAGGGAAGATGAACAATTGGACAGTTTATGTATTGCCAAAGGGCTGGTAATGAGTTATCATGTGATTATGACTAGGAGTCTTCAACTCACGATGGAGGGAGCTCAGTTGACCGACACATACATCCACTCCCACAACACTCCTGGCTAAACCTGCACATTCATGGTGAGTGAGTGTCGTCTAATGGAGACATTTCTCAGATGTCAGCTGCTTGGGTCCATTGTGGACCAGTAGTCTGCTCATGGACCACAAAGGGCACTAGGACAGGAGATTGAGGCTGACTGACACATAAACGGTCCTATTGTCTGTTAGGGGTGTGTATGTTTGTGCTGGGGGAAGGAGGGGGTTCATAATGTCATTTTGGTGTTTACTGAGTGAGATATGTGGTGGTGCCAGGCTGTGATTCAACCCATTGCAAAAAGCTTATCCCACACACCCAATCCAAACAAACACACACACTGCTCCACTCTCACCATCAATAATTCACTCTCTTTGCAATTGGAACCAAGCCCAAATGGGAGTTTCCGGCAGAGAGCAGGAAGATACAAAAAAATTACCCAAAATAAGCAGTGTAAAGCGAGGCATCTTGTTTTATGAAAGGGAGGCTGCTGCCTGCCACCGAGGTCAGTTTACCACCTACAAAACCTCTTCAATTAACTAAGTAATTGCACAGGGCTTCATATAATCTGATGGTAATGCTAGTTTTTCTGAAGCTGTTTAAATGTTGACCCCTGATTCTCAGCAGTTTATCCAGTGAATTTCCAGTTACAGGCAGTCATGGCCAGCTGGTGATCTCCATAGTGCCTGCTTTAGCCAGCTACTAGACTGCTGAGAGTGGAATGTGATGATGAGAGCAGCAGAAAATACATCCTGTCAAAACAGCAAGACATCCTCAGCTAATGAGCCCCAATCAGAGTTGTCACATTTCTTCTCTTGGCTCTCCCTGTCTATTCCACACCAATTCATTTTGCTTCTCTTTTCAATCCTACTGCTGGCTTTCCTCTGAAGCTAAGTAGGGTTGGTCCTGGTCCGTCCCTGGATGGGAGATCAGAAGCTGCTGGAAGTGGTGTTGGATTACTAGTAGGAGGCACTCTTTCCTCTGGTCCCCCAAAAAATATCTCAATGCCCCAGGGCTGTGATTGGGGACATTACCCTGTGTAGGGTGCCGTCTTTCGGATGGGATGTTAAACCGGTGTCTTGACTCTCTGTGGTCACTAAAGATTCCATGGCACTTACCATAAGAGTAGGGCTGTTAACCCTGGTGTCTTGGCTAAATTCCCAATCGGGCCCTCATACCATCATGGCCACCTAATCATCCCCAGTTCTCAGTCAATTTACCTGGTAAAATAAGGGTGAAATAAAACATTTAAAAAATACATTCCTTCTTTCTCCCACCTTCTTTGTACTTCTATTGAAACATTTACTCTTTATCTGACCTTTCTCACTCCTCTCTGTATTCTGTCCACATTCCCTCCTGACTTGACTCCTCTCAAACTCCAGAACAAGTGATGAGATGGTCCATGTTAAAATAAAATGTTTCCTGTCGCCCTCCCACCCCCTCAGCAACATTAAAAGGTCAGTCTCATCTCCCCAAACAGCATTACATCACGTCTTGTTGGTCCTGATGCATCTGGTCAGGAGTCACTGCCTGGTGAAGGGAGGGAGAGAGAAAGAGAGAGGGCGAGAGACTTGCAGAGTGATGTGTAATTCCAACATTTTGAATTTTCTTTCCAAATTTAGAATGACTGCCGGGTTGGAATGACTAAGATATGAGACTACCTAAAGCATGTAACCTGGAACAACTAGTTCAGTAATGGGTGCAATAAATCCAAGTAATAGATTGGATTAGTTTATTAAAATGTATGTTATACTGTACATAAATAGCATAAGATTAATTCATCAAAAATATGGTTATTGAAACAATTTAAAAAATCTACCTGCAATAGAGCATGCTGGGGAATATGAGAATGATGCCTGTGGTTTTGGTTTAACACTTGTTTAATTTGCTGTATGGCAGAGAATTCCCTCAAAATGAGAGTCTGGCAAACTAGTCTATACTCAGTTTGCACAGAAGGAAGTGGCCATTCCCATAAGGGTTTTAGTTTCAGAGCTGCTCTAGCAGGGCCACAAACCAGCAGCCCGGGTGAAAGATCTAAAACCCAAAAGCATCTGGATCATCTGGAAAGCTAATCATCCATGTTTTGTTCCCAAACACAGTTTGTTGTTCTGAGGCTCTTCCGGTCATCACCCTCTCAGCACTAAGATTTAATGTGAGGATGAATACAGGGAGGGACACTGTGTTGTTGATTTAATGGGATACCCCTTCCTACTCTTCCCTACATGCCCATTGAGTAAAATAACTTCCTCTCACTCGCATCCAGTCTTCAGAACCAGGCCCAGGCCCACTCCCTCACATCCCCGCTTTTGCATTTCTTTTGTTTTTACTGTCAGATCTGTGTTTGTCTTTGTGTGGGAAGGTAGAGTGGGCACGCTGACATGTCCGGCTCTGTCTGAATCCGACAAATTTCACACGTCCAGCTGGTACTGAGCCCTAATCCTACACTCTGTCCCTCCCACAACTCCCACTGCATTCACTGAGACGGAGGGAGGGAGTGAGTAAAAACGGTGAAAAAACCTGTCTTAAAGAAAATCAGACAATCTGCCTTCATCCTTTTTGTCCTAGTCCTCTCTCATTGCCCTCCCTCCTCTTCCTCCCTCCTGAATAGCCACTCTGTGTTGCCTGCTGGCTGTCACACTGGATCGCTTGTGGTGTGAACTGGGGGGGTTTGGGTAGGGAATGGAGAATGACTGACCGGAAAAATGATCTCATCAATCCAGGACATTTGTGATCACATCATTGTGTGACCTAGGGAACTGATCAGAGGTTAAAAAGGTCCATTGTGAATTTCCCACACCTTATTGAATTAAGGTGACTAGATGGTAACTAAATGGAATAGGAAGAAAAGCATCTTTAACTACTCTCCCTTTAGCTCATGTATAAGCCAGGTCCCAGGCCTCTAAGAAAAATAAATCAATGCATCAATGTCAAGCAGGTTGTAGGATCTATTGCACTGACGTGACGGGTCATATTCAATTTGTATAGCTGAAGCAATTGAAATGGTAATTTACGATTGAGCCGACATATGCAGCATTTACCGTGAATGCAGTCTCCATGATATGAGACAGAAACCGTTGGAAGCAGTAGAACGGTGAGTAGACATTCCCCTTTATAATGGCTTTTTCCCCCAGCTTTTAGATATTCATAAAACCCTCTATAGCCCACGTCGCCTCAATATCATATGCCCATGGGGAGCAATTATGGTGCCTGTCGCTGTATTTAGACATAGGTTATTTAAAACAAGTTTAATTTTATTATAATTATTCGTCATCTTTTTAGGTCTTGTCATACGTGAATTTAATCGTGCTTAATGTCAATGCTTAGCATGTCCATGGCTCACAGGCCAACTACACCGCTCGCGTCGCAAAATAAATGTCGAAATCTAAAATATTAAATGATTGCGCGCGCCAGCGTTACCTAGGGTTAAAATAGAAGTCAGTTCTATTTCTGGCGCAGATCGCACTGCAAGTCCTGCCTCTCACACCTCCTCATTGGTTTATAGAAGCAGGTACCCACGTGCCATCTCCTCATTAGTTATACCCACGTGGGTGACAAAGACGAAATAGGTCGGTGGCGGTAATGCACGTAATTTATGAAAGTTGCCAATCGCAATATAAAGTCAAGAGAAGAAAATGCCTGGAAGGAGGAGAGATGACTATAAACAATTCGGTTGACTGTTTTATGTGTGGATTAATTGGTGGAGTAAAGGACCTTGTGCATTTCAGGTTAAATAACAACTCAATGTTTATATCCCAGGACAAATTAGCTAGCAACAGCAACAGCTAGCTAAAATAGGACAAATTAGCTAGCAAGTGCAAGCTAGCTAGCTAAATTGCCATAACTGTTTAATGCTTTTCGACCTGTCCCCAAATTAATATAATTGGTTCAGAGTTTGTTTTGATATTTTAACCTGCGTGTCGCGATCGGTGTGGGGGGACAAAATACATTTATGCACGATGGCGCACGCGCGCAGCAGGTTTCTGTTAGTTGTCAGACATAATTGCAATTTAGAGTACAGTAGGCATGTATCAGTGCTAATGCTGTGTTTTAATATTTTTTTTCCAACTATTTCCAATATTTTTCTTACAACAATATGGACTGCAAAGATGTTCAACATATTTAGCAAACATGGGATAGGTTTACATTTTATTTCGGTTGGCTATTTCCACTGAGTGTACAAAACATTAGGAACAACTGCTCTTTCCATGACATAAGCTATGAAGGCTATGGTCCTTTATTGATGTCACCTGTTAAATCCACTTCAATCCGTGTAGATGAAGGGGAGGAGACAGGTTAAAGAAAGATGTTTCAGACTGAAAACAATTGAGACATGGATTGTGTATGTGTACCATTCAGAGGCTGAATGGGCAAGACACAGATGTAAGTGCCTTTGAAAGAGGTATGGTAGTAAGTGCCAGGTGCACTGGTTTGAGTGTGGCAAGAACTGCAACTCTGCTGGGTTTTTCACTCTAAACAGTTTCCCGTGTTTATAAAGAATGGTCCACCACCCAAAGGCAATCCAGCCAACTTTACACAACTATGGGAAGCATTGGAGTCAACATGGGCCAGCATCCCTGTGGCACACTTTCGACAACTTGTAGAGTTCCTGCACCAACAAATTTAGGCTGTTCTGAGGGCAAAAGGCGGTGCAACTCAATTTTAGGAAGGTGTTCCTAATGTTTTGAATTGGAGCTGATAAGAAAAGACTGTAAATACACAACTTCAAGCAAGCACATATTTAGCCATTGAGTATGTTCTGAGTGACCAGTGAAGGGCCAAGCCTCAACACACCTACAACTTATTTATTCATCAAAACCCAGCACTTTTGGGCAATCAGCTATTGCGCCCATAATTCCCACTGTGAAATTACCCAAAATATTTTTGACACACCCAGACCTATAGTGCTATTGCCAGCGCTAAGATATGCCATTGCATTAGGTTTTTTTTAAAGCCTGTGCAGTCAAAAATTCTTCCACACTATGAGATAGGAATACTAGTCAGACACTTCAAAAATTATGACAAAGGACATTTGGTGTAAAAGCTGTCTGAAAAGATCGCCTGAAATGTCAGCCTGTATTGGTGGGATGGAGTTTTGGTCTGCCTGGTGACATCACCAGGCTGTAAATTAGCTAACAGACCAATGCATTGTTTTCTTCAAACCTCTTTGCCAATAACAGCTGGTTTTCCCTTCCCCACTCAGACTACTCCCAGACAGTCCTAGCAAGGTTCTTGCAGGAAGGTACTTAATTGTTACACAGAAATGATTTGATTTTGTGATTAAAAACAGCTGCATTGGACCTTTATAAACCTCTTAAATTTAAATAAATGTAATCAAAAATGTATTCTATTTAATCCCCAGAAGTAATTATTTATCACGAGAGGGCCATAAACAACAACGAGTCATTCTGCATACTCCAAGAAAGGTTCAAATCTCACATTCTGGTAAAAAAATATTCATAAATGACTGAGGTGTAGTCACTTTTGTACACAGTACAAATATGATAAAAATATGAGAATGTTACATTTTATATGATGTATTTCCTATTCAACAAACTGAACTCAGCAACAAAACAAGAAAAGGCCCTTTTTCAGGACCCCGTCTTTCAAAGATAACTCATCAAAATCAGAATAATTTAACAGATCTTCATTGTAAAGGGTTGAAACACTGTTTCCCATGCTTGTTCAATGAACCATAAACAATTAATGAACATGCACCTGTGGAACGTTTGTTAAGACACTAACAGCCTACAGACGGCACGCAATTAAGGTCACAGTTATGAAAAATGAGGACATTTAAGAGGCCTTTCTACTGTCTCTGAAAAACACCTGCTCATCTGTGTGAATGTGCCTTAGGCATGCTGCAAGGAGGCATGAGGACTGTAGATATGGTTAGGGCAATAAATTGCATTTTCCGAACTGTGAGACGCACAAGACAGCGCTACAGGGAGACAGGATGGACAGCTGATTGTCCTCGCAGTGGCAGACCACGTGTAACAACATCTGCACGGGATCGGTACATCCGAACATCACACCTGCGGGACAGGTACAGCATGGCAACAACAACTGCCCGAGTTACACCAGGAAGACACGTCAGTGCTCAGACTGTCCGCAATAGGCTGGGAGAGGCTGGACTGAGGGCTTATAGGCCTGTTGTAAGAAAGATCCTCACCAGACATCACCGGCAACAGCGTTGCATATGGGCACAAACCCACCGTCGCCGGACCAGACAGGACTGGCAAAAAGTGCTCTTCACTGATGAGTTGCTGTTTTGTCTCGCCAGGGGGGGGATGGTCGGATTCGCATTTATCGCCGAAGGAAGGAGTGTTACACTGAGGCCTGTACTCTGGAGCAGTATTGATTTGGAGGTGGAGGGTCCGTCATGGTCTGGGGCGGTTTGTCACAGCATCATCGGACTAAGCTTGTTGTCATTGCAGGCAATCTAAATGCTGTGCGTTACAGAGAAGACATCCTCCCTCATGTGGTACCCTTCCTGCAGGCTCATCCTGACATGACCCTCCAGCATGACAATGCCACCCGCCATACTGCTCATTCTGTGCATGATTTCCTGCAAGACAGGAATGTCAGTGTTCTGCCATGGCCAGCGAAGAGCGTGGATCTCAATCCCATTGAGCAGGTCTGGGACCTGTTGGATCGGAGGGTGAGGGCTAGGGCCATTCCCCCCAGAAATGTCTGTGAACTTGCAGGTGCCTTGGTGGAAGAGTGGGGTAACATCTCACAGCAATAACTGGCAAATATGGTGCAGTCCATGAGGAGGAGATGCACTGCAGTACTTAATGCAGCTGGTGACCACACCATATACTGACTGTTAGTTTTCATTTTGACTTTCCCTTTGTTCAGGGACACATTATTCAATTTCTGTTAGTCACATGTTGTAAAGGCGTTCGTCTGTTGAATGAAGAGAGTCGGACCGAAATGCAGCGTGTTGGTTACTCATGCCTTTAATGAATGAAAACGCGGTACATGAAATAACTGAATCTAAATACAAAAACAACAGAACGGAACGTGAAACTAATTACAGCCTATCTGGTGACTACAACACAGAGACCGGTACAAACACCCACAAAATACAAAGCGAACTCAGGCTACCTAAATACGGTTCCCAATCAGAGACAACGACAAGCACCTGACTCTGATTGAGAATCGCCTCAGGCAGCCAAGCCTAACAACACCCCTAATCAGCCACGATCCCAAATAATACAAACCCCAATACGAATCACAACATATAAACCCATGTCACACCCTGGCCTACCCAAACATATAACAAAAACACAAAATACAATGACCAAGGCGTGACACATGTCTAATGGAACTTGTTCAGTTTATGTCTCAGTTGCTGAATCATGTTATGTTCATACAAATATTTACACATGTTAAGTTTGCTGAAAATAAACGCAGTTGACAGTGAGAGGACATTTATTTTTAGCTGAGTTTAGGAATAAGGCTTAAAATTACTTCTAAATATAGTATAATCAATTTATAAAATGACTATTAGATTACACCTCATATATTTATTTTGAGAGAAAATTAGCAAATTTTCTAAAAGTCTCACAGAACATAGCTTCCTGAACTTGCCTTTTATCTCATATTAATCATGTTCGTCTATGACAAACAGAAGGTGTGTTTTCTTTAAAATCCACAAATTCCTTTAGATTACTGGATATAAATCGATCTCTGAATGTGCTACAGTGGCGAAACCATATTACAATGTAAGGATTCCAGGCATATGCTGTGAGGTAGTGTTCAGCCAGGAGTTGATGGACTTCACACAGGCAGAAGAAACATACACCTGTGAGAATTAGGGTTACTGCTCATTGCAAGCCATTTTGATCTATGGTGACCACATATCAATATATAAGTGAAATGTCAGGGGACTTTACATTTAATACATTTTATTTTAAAGAGCCCTAAGATATTGGTAATTTCACCAGAATTTTGAGATGCACCCTGGCATGTTTTGATATCCCAGAAATCAAAACGAATTCAAGTTCATGTTGGACATCCTCCTCAGATGCCTGGCCTCAATTCTGTCTGGCATCTTGCTTTGTCAGCATGGCTTCCACTGTGCCGTTATGAGAGAACACAGTGTCTGGTTATCTGGTTGTGTAAGACTCTCTTTCCCCATGCCTACAGTGAGCAGCTCTGGTCTGAGCATGCAGACCTCCCCAGTGACCTTGTTGCCATCTCTACCTGACGGGGGACATAGTAAAGAGATCCTGATCCATTGAGGTTTCTTTTTTTGGACAAATGTTAAGAGCTTATCTTACACTTATCTTATAACGACAATATGCATTAATTTATAAATGACAAGGGCTCAAATTACAAGACGTAACAGAGATTGGGGTTGGATCATGTGTTTATGTTGCCGTAGAGATGCAGTTGTCTGTATTGCTGTTAAGCGCCGGTTGTCTCTACTTTGGTTGTGATGTCAGGCGTCATGGAACTTCTCGCTGAAGAAACTCTCTCCACTTCATGTACACTGTCAGGGCTGCCAGATGGTTTCTCCTCAGTGGTCTTGGTTCTTTTGTCGTCCGAAGGGGTAGGTGATGGAGATGGCACACCAAGCAGCTGCCAGCCCAATAGAGATTCCTGGGGACCTTTGCTGGTCCTCGTGAATGATGGTGAGGAGCAGGATTGGCAGTTGTGAGGCCATGACCGTGAGGAGGTTGGAGTCTGGAAGAATCTACCCTTAGGATCCACTAGACACTTTTATGTCGTGGAGACCAATGTCTATTTTGTGTTATTAAGCTATATACTGTCATGTTTTGTCATTTATTATCTTGTCTTGTCCCTGTGCTTCCCATTCTATTCGTTTCCCTCTGCTGGTCTTATTAGGTTCTTTCCCTCTTTCTATCCCTCTCTCTCCCCCTCCCTCTCTCACTCTCTCGCTCTCTCTTCTCTCTATCGTTCCGTTCCTGCTCCCAGCTGTTCCTATTCCCCTAATCAATCATTTAGTCTTCCCACACCTGTTCCCGATCCTTTCCCTGATTAGTGGATTAAAGACTCTGTTTTTACTGGATTAAAGACTCTGTTTTCAAGGAGCCAAGTCGCTGTCTTCTTGGGTCCTCTCAGGTTTCACTCTCTGGACAGAAGGAACCTGGCCTACTCAGAACCTAGGGAATAACCCACCTTGCTGGCAGCCCACTGAGTGCCGCTCCTTTCTCACGCAGTGTGAGATTGTGTTCTCTCTCCAACCCAACACTTCAGACGCTCCTTACTGGCCGGGCTCGAGAATGGGGCACAGCTATCTGGGAGGCAAGGGCTGATTGCTCTAACAAGTTCCAGAACAAGAGGAGGATTCGGGTTTTCTGCGTTCAGTTTTGCCGTGGAGAACCTAGGGCCCCGCTTCAGGTTATGCCAAGGTGACGGTCCATCTGGATTATTCCAGAGTTTACGCACTCTTGCTGCCTCCTGTTAGTGGAACTGCCGAGCCTCCAGAACCTCGTTTTCTGGAGGGACTCCACGCAGTGGTTAAGGATGAGATTCTCTCCCGGGAGGTTCCTTCAGATGTGGACTCTTTGATTGCTCTCTACGGGTAGATCTTCGTCACCGGGCTCGTGGAAGAGAGCGGGCAGCTCCGCATCGCAACCATCCCTCCTCTGGCTCCAGAGTCTGAGCCCATGCAGCTGGGAGGGATTCGCATCTCGACTAAGGAGGGAACGGAGGATCACCAACCGCCTGTGCCTCTATTGCGGAGTTGCTGGACATTTTGTTAATTCATGTCCAGTAAAAGCCAGAACTCATCTGTAAGCGGAGGGCTACAGGTGAGCGTCAGTCTCTCCATCAAGATCCTGTACTATTGGTCCATCTACGCTGGACCGGTTCGGGTGCTACATGTAGTGCCTTGATAGACTCTGGGGCTGAGGGTTGTTTCATGGACGAAGCATGGGTTACATGACATTCCTTTCAGAGAGTTAGAGAAGCCTACGCCCATGTTCGCCTTAGATGGTAGTCATCTTCCCAGTATCAGATTTGAGACACTACCTTTAACCCTCACAGTATCTGGTAACCACAGTGAGACTATTTCTTTTTTGATTTTTTCGTTCACCGTTTACACCTGTTGTTTTGGGTCATCCCTGGCTAGTATGTCATAATCCTTCTATTAATTGGTCTAGTAATTCTATCCCTATCCTGGAACGTTTCTTGGCCGTGGTCTGCCATCCCTCAGGAGGGGCAGGAGTGCCGGAGGAATATCATGATCTGGGAGGCCAACTCCCAAGGGCTTCTCAGGAGTCCAGTCCAGAATGTCATCAGCTGTAATTCTATCCATTTAAGCTGAGAGGCTACAGGTGATGTCTTCAGTCTCGGGTCTCTTGACCGTTGATTGTAGTATTGCCTTCTGGTCCATCTCCTCGGGGGGACCGGTTGTTTCAGGTGTCTCTTATAGTGCTCTCCCGGCCGGGGCGGGTTCTTTTTGTTGACGGGTGTTATCGGCTGAATGACATAACGGAGAATCGTTATTCTTTGAGTATGTCACGCAGCCTTTCGCCTCTAGGAGGTAGTCATCTTCCCAGTTGGACCTTTAACGCTTACCATATCTGCGCATCAGAGATTTTTCGAGTGGACTCACGGCGTTTACACTCCGTTGCATTTTGGGTCATCCCGGAGTTCTGCCGTTTGGTCTCCAATTCGCCAGCTGTTTTTCAGGCATTAGTTAATGATGTTCTGAGAGACATGCTGAACATCTTTGTTTTGTCTATCTTGACGATATCCTGATTTTTTCTCCGTCACTCGAGATTCATGTTCAGCACGTATTGATCTCCGTGTTCTACAGCGCCTTTTAGAATTGTCTCTCGTAAAGTCTGAGAAGTGCTCTTTTCATGTCTCCTCCGTTACTAGTTTCTCGGTTCCGTTATTTCCGCTGAAGGCATTCAGATGAGGGATTGACATAAGGCTAAGGTCCAAGCTGTCAGTGATTGGCCCGTTATGTCACGTGTCGAGTTGCAGCGCTTTTTAGGTTTCGCTAATTTCTTCGGCGTTTCATTCGTAATTCGGTCAAGTTGCTGCCCCTCTCACAGCTCTTAGGGCTTCTGAGTACCGGGTTCTGCGTGTTTTAAGTGGTCCGGTTTTTTCCCAGAGTTAATGATGTTCTAAATGCTGAACGTTTTGTTTCCGTCCTTCCGTTACTCCTGATTTTTTCTCGTCACTCAGATTCATTGTCGAGGTTCTACAGCGCCTTCAGAGAATTGTCTAAACGTAAAAGTGAGAGCCATTCTATCCCAGCTTTTCTCGGTTCCAGTCTATTTCCGATGAAGGCATTCATCCTTGCGCTTATGTTTTCTCATCAAGGTCCTGTCGAGTTGCAGCCATCTGGCGCAACTATGATGTGGGTAACCGTGGAACTGCTCGCCATCCGCAGCTCTTAGGCAAGATGGCGACACGCCATTCTATCCCGCTCTGACGATGGGTTTTCCCTCCTGGGTAACCGTGAACTTCCATTGTGGTTGGAGGTTGACAGAGGGCGTGGGACAGCGCTTCCAGTCGTTTCCTTTTGTCGTTTGGACAGACCATAAGAACCTTGAGTACATCCGTTCTGCCAAGCGACTTAATGCCCGTCAAGCTCGTTGGGCGTTGTTTTCGCTCGTTTCGAGTTTGTGATTTCTTACCGTCCGGGTAGCAAGAACACCAAGCCTGATGCCTTATCCCGTCTGTTTAGTTCTTCTGTGGCTTCTACTGATCCCGAGGGGATTCTTCCTTATGGGCGTGTTGTCGGGTTAACAGTCTGGGGAATTGAAAGACAGGTTAAGCAAGCACTCACGCACACTGCGTCGCCGCGCGCTTGTCCTAGTAACCTCCTTTTCGTTCCTGTTTCCACTCGTCTGGCTGTTCTTCAGTGGGCTCACTCTGCCAAGTTAGCTGGTCATCCCGGTGTTCGAGGCACTCTTGCGTCTATTCGCCAGCGCTTTTGGTGGCCGACTCAGGAGCGTGACACGCGCCGTTTCGTGGCTGCTTGTTCGGACTGCGCGCAGACTAAGTCGGGTAACTCTCCTCCTGCCGGTCGTCTCAGACCGCTCCCCATTCCTTCTCGACCATGGTCTCACATCGCCCTAGACTTCATTACCGGTCTGCCTTTGTCTGCGGGGAAGACTGTGATTCTTACGGTTGTCGATAGGTTCTCTAAGGCGGCACATTTCATTCCCCTCGCTAAACTTCCTTCCGCTAAGGAGACGGCACAAATCATTATCGAGAATGTATTCAGAATTCATGGCCTCCCGTTAGACGCCGTTTCAGACAGAGGCCCGCAATTCACGTCACAGTTTTGGAGGGAGTTCTGTCGTTTGATTGGTGCGTCCGTCAGTCTCTCTTCCGGGTTTCATCCCCAGTCTAACGGTCAAGCAGAGAGGGCCAATCAGACGATTGGTCGCATACTACGCAGCCTTTCTTTCCAGAAACCCTGCGTCTTGGGCAGAACAGCTCCCCTGGGCAGAATACGCTCACAATTCGCTTCCTTCGTCTGCTACCGGGTTATCTCCGTTTCAGAGTAGTCTGGGTTACCAGCCTCCTCTGTTCTCATCCCAGCTTGCCGAGTCCAGCGTTCCCTCCGCTCAAGCGTTTGTCCAACGTTGTGAGCGCACCTGGAGGAGGGTGAGGTCTGCACTTTGCCGTTACAGGGCACAGACTGTGAGCCGCCAATAAACGCAGGATTAAGAGTCCAAGGTATTGTTGCGGCCAGAGAGTGTGGCTTTCCACTCGCAACCTTCCTCTTACGACAGCTTCTCGTAAGTTGACTCCGCGGTTCATTGGTCCGTTCCGTGTCTCCCAGGTCGTCAATCCTGTCGCTGTGCGACTGCTTCTTCCGCGACATCTTCGTCGCGTCCATCCTGTCTTCCATGTCTCCTGTGTTAAGCCCTTTCTTCGCACCCCGTTCGTCTTCCCTCCCCCCTCCCGTCCTTGTCGAGAGCGCACCTATTTACAAGGTACATAAGATCATGGACATGCGTTCTCGGGGACGGGGTCACCAATACTTAGTGGATTGGGAGGGTTACGGTCCTGAGGAGAGGAGTTGGGTTCCGTCTCGGGACGTGCTGGACCGTTCACTCATTGATGATTTCCTCCGTTGCCGCCAGGATTCCTCTCGAGTGCGCCAGGAGGCGCTCGGTGAGTGGGGGGTACTGTCATGTTTTGTCATTTATTATCTTGTCTTGTCCCTGTGCTTCCCATTCTATTCGTTTCCCTCTGCTGGTCTTATTAGGTTCTTTCCCTCTTTCTATCCCTCTCTCTCCCCCTCCCTCTCTCACTCTCTCGCTCTCTCTTCTCTCTATCGTTCCGTTCCTGCTCCCAGCTGTTCCTATTCCCCTAATCAATCATTTAGTCTTCCCACACCTGTTCCCGATCCTTTCCCCTGATTAGAGTCCCTATTTCTTCCTTTGTGTTCCGTTCCTGTCCTGTCGGTTCCTTGTCTAGAATTCACCGTGCTGTGTTTGTGTATCGCCCTGTCGTGTCGTGTTTTCCTCAGATGCTGCGTGGTGAGCAGGTGTCTGAGTCTGTCTGGTTCAAGTGCCTTCCCGAGGCAACCTGCTGTTCACCTGCTGTTCAAGATCGAGTCTCCAGTTTGTCCTCGTCATTTCGAGTGAAAGTTGTGTTTTTTGTTTGTATTTACTTTACTGGATTAAAGACTCTGTTTTCGCCAAGTCGCTTTTGGGTCCTCTTTCACCTGCATGACATATACAATTTGGGTTGTCTATGTGTATGGCTGCATTTCAGGTATATTTTTGTACATTTGAATGTTGCAGTAATCGGACCTAGGCTTAGCATTTGAGCAAGTTAGAGAGAAAATTATTTTTGATTGCAAGCCTTGATCCCAATGAGCGACAAAAGAGTGATCAAGTTAAGATCCAGCATCTGTAGGTCTCCATAGAAACCAATGATGCATTACAGGTAATAACCTTATGACATCACTTTGTGATGCGTTTGGGTTCTGTACACACTAGTGATGCAGTAAACATCACAATAGGCTTATTTTTCAGCCTAGTATTGAGAAAATTGAGAAATCAGATGACGTATTAGATTTCCGTTGAGTTTTCTATTGTATATGTCTGTAGACCCACAGCATGAGTTCACATGATCTCCCAGATTGAGGCTGAAAAAAGAGCAGCCTGCATGGTGAGAGTGTTTCAGTGGGCTCTGTCGTACGACTTCATGACGTAATCGTAACTCCATCACTCACACCATGCTTTGCTTTCTGCGGGGGAGTAAAAAGAGTGACACTATCCTTCTCTCTATGTTGGTTACATAAAAAGCAGCTCTGGGAGACTTGACCTTTAGAAAATACAGAGTTGGAAATGACAATGAAAAATGTTCTCAATGCCGGGTAATGATTTTTCTTCACTTGATGTTAACAATGAACCACGAGGGGAGAGAAAAGGGGATGATAAGAGAAGAGAATACAGGAAAGGAGAGAAGAGACTGCTTAAGGAGGGAAAGCCATATTTCTAATTATATCGGCTTGTTAGATAGCTGTTAGCTATAGCAGATAGCTGTTAGCCTGCACACCACTGCAAGTTATGTTAGGAAATAGAAGTGACAGATGAAATCATGTTGCTCAATGTAATGAGTTATGTCGTGTACATACACAGAGCGATAGAATCTAAGATGAAGCACAGTTTTGGCCTAATTCCATGACTGCAAACTTGTAACCCATAGAGCACACAGAATACCAATGTTATGAACCGCCACAACTCATTTAATGTTTGGCAGGACGCAGTAGACATCTCACCAGCTCTGTATTTTTGCTGTGTCATTTTGGTTTTGTGCCTCTGGAGCTCTGAGAGTTTTCTTGGGCTGGTGTCAGAGGCTCTCCATCACACGGCTCAGTGTCTTAGTGTTTACCCACGAATGCCCAGTGGTGCAGACAAACAGACAGACAGGCCCAGGGGGCGTCTCCCCTCTCCTCCCCAGCTGACCCGAAGCCCCAGGACAGGGCTGTCAGACTGAAGGAGACAGGAAGTTGCTGTGACAGGCCTGCCTCCTGCTATCACTAGACAGAGGACTCCACAGGACCCACAGGGAGGCTGGGGCTGACACAGCAGACTGGACTGGGGGGATTCTGTTGCCCTTTTCAGATGGGCTTGAATCATTCTGTATACAAAGGAAAACGAGGAACACTATTGGTATTATCATTATACTGTACCATTTTCTTACTGAGAAGCATGGTCATACACAAACAGAAGCAACACTGCTTCATGTGATTCCTTGTCATGACTCAGCAATGATTAAAAAAATCATTTTCTGAAGACGATGTGAAAATACAATCAGACACCCATTTGGAGCTTGCAGTCCTGTAGTCTGAGGTCTAGTTCCTCTTTCCCTTGTCATTGTTTCTATCCTGATGCCTCTCTGTCCTCAGCTGCTCAGAGCCTAAGTACTGTGCTGCTAATAGCACCACTGCCTGTGTGTGATCAGTGCTCACTGCACAAGCCAGATAATATTTACATTATTCCCATTTTAAAAACCTCATCCAATTAGCCCAATCCCTGCCTGTAGCTTCTCATTATGCCTAAATCCCTAGACACTTTTTTCAGAGTAGGGGGTCAATACATGGATGTGGTGAGAGGACAGAGCGAGGGCAACACTTTTACAGAGCTGTGTTGAAATCTCCAATGTATATCAATCTGCTGTCTGCTCAAATGTGTGTACATGTCACTTTATGATGTCCATATTCCATCGCTAATCCGTTAGTGACTGTGTTTACAGATTGAGTTTTATGTTGACAGTGGGAGAATATGTCTTGTCAGTCTGTATATGTGATGTGTTCAGGGAGCCCACCATAAAAGGTGATGTAACCTGATTTACTCTGAGTCATAAACACACTGGCATTCCTCAGGTTATTCTGGGTTCCTGCATTTCTCTTTCCTGTCTCCTGTGTATCACACTTGTGTGCTGTCCCCTCCCCTGGCTCTAGCAGCACTTTGCTTTATTACAATGGTGCTGATGAGGTGGGAAATGTGATTGCATTGTATCCCAAACAAGATTAACTCAGGGAATTGACAGTTGACATTTGCAAAGCAATTGGTGGGTGCTGAGCGATTAATACAGTACACTGTGGTACTGTGTGAATATTGTATGTTTTGATTTCTCAAGCCATCCACACTGGTCAGGAAATGTATGGGTCTGCAACAGTAAAAGCATTAGCTTTATGTAGAATGGGCCGGCTCTAGCATTTTGGGGGCCCTATGCGAGATTTGGTTGGGTGGCCCCACACCTCGCAGCAAAACATTTTACTGGCCCCCCTACTGATGGCGGAGATCTGCCTACGGTGTGGATCTGCCCAATGAAGTCTCTCTACCAGATGAACTCAATGCATTTTATGCACAGTTCAACAATAACAACCATGCCATGCGTGAGAGCCCCCACCAACCCAGAGGACTGACTGATCTTGCTCTCAGAGGCCGACTGAGGTCTTTAATTAGGTCAACACTTGCAAAACAGCAGGGCTGGATGGTATACAGGTCCGAATTCTCAGGGAACGCGCAGAACAGCTGGCAGGCATATTCACAGTCACTTTGAACCTCTATTTGTCCGGGTCTGTAATCCCCACGCCTTAAGCTGACCACCATCATTCCTGCTCCTGAGAACTCTAAGGCTTCATGCCACTATAACTAGCGCCTTGTAGCACACATCTGTAATCATGAAGTGCTCTGAAAGGCTGTCTATGGTACATATCAACTCCATCATACCCTAAACACACTCCAATTTGCCACCCCAACAGATCCATATACAATCTCAATTGCACTCCACACTGCCATCACCCACCTAGATAAGAGGAATACTTACAGTTCAAGTTGGAAGTTTACATACACCTTAGCCAAATACATTTAAACTCAGTTTTTCACAATTCCTAACATTTAATCCTAGTAAAAATTCCCTGTCTTAGGTCAGTTAGGATCATCACTTTATTTTAAGAATGTGAAATGTCAGAATTATATTAGAATAGCAGAGAGAATGATTTATTTCAGCTTTTATTTCTGTCATCACATTCCCAGTGGGTCAGAAGTTTACATAAACTCAATTAGTATTTGGTAGCGTTGCCTTTAAATTGTTTAACTTGGGTCAAACGTTTCCTTCCACAAGCTTCACACAATAAGTTGGGTGAATTTTGGCCCATTCCTCCTGACAGAGCTGGTGTAACTGAGTCAGGTTTGTAAGGCTCCATGCTCGCACACACTTTTTCAGTTCTGTCCACAAATTTTCTGACGGACTAAGGTCTGGGCTTTGTGATGGCCACTCCAATACCTTGACTTTGTTATCCTTAAGCCAATTTGCCACGACATTGGAAATATGCTTGGGGTCATTGTCCATTTGGAAGACCCATTTGCGACCAAGCTTTAACTTCCTGGCTGATGTCTTGAGATGTTGCTTCAATATATCCACATCATTTTCCTTCCCATTGATGCTGTCTATTTTGTGAAGTGCACAAGTCCCTCCTTCAGTAAAGCACCCCCACAACATGATGCTGCCACCCCCGTGCTTCATGGTTGGGATGGTGTTCATCGGCTTACAAGCCTCCCCCTTTTACCTCCAAACATAACGGTGGTCATTATGGCCAAACAATTCTATTTTTGATTCATATATCATCTAGTGTTCAACCTTCCCAAGTTCTCTCACGTCACCCCGCTCCTCCGCTCTCTCCACTGGCTTCCAGTTGAAGCTCGCATCCGCTACAAGACCATGGTGCTTGCCTACGGAGCTGTGAGGGGAACGGCACCTCAGTACCTCCAGGCTCTGATCAGGCCCTACACCCAAATAAGGGCACTGCGTTCATCCACCTCTGGCCTGCTCGCCTCCCTACCACTGAGGAAGTACAGTTCCCGCTCAGCTCAGTCAAAACTGTTCGCTGCTCTGGCTCCCCAATGGTGGAACAAACTCCCTCACGACGCCAGGACAGCGGAGTCAATCACCACCTTCCGGAGACACCTGAAACCCCACCTCTTTAAGGAATACCTAGGATAGGATAAAGTAATCCTTCTCACCCCCTCCCCCCTTAAAATATTTAGATGCACTATTGTAAAGTGGTTGTTCCACTGGATGTCATAAGGTGAATGCACCAATTTGTAAGTCGCTCTGGATAAGAGCGTCTGCTAAATGACTTAAATGTAAATGTAAATGTAATTCATCAGACCAGAGGACATTTCTCCAAAAAGTATTATCTTTGTCCCCATGTGGAGTTGCAAACCGTAGTCTGGCTTTTTTATGGCGGTTTTGGAGCAGTGGCTTCTTCCTTGCTGTCGTTATAGGACTTCTTTTACTGTGGATATAGATACTTTGTACCTGTTTCCTCCAGCATCTTCACAAGTTCCTTTGATTTTCACTTTTCGCACCAAAGTACGTTCATCTCTAGCAGACAGAACACGTCTCCTTCCTGAGAGGTATGACGGCTGCGTGGTCCCATGGTGTTTATACTTGCGCACTATTGTTTGTACAGATGAGCGTCGTACCTTCAGGCGTTTGGAAATTACTCCCAAGGATGAACCAGACTTGTGGAGGTCTACAATTGTTCTTCTGAGGTCTTGGCTGATTTCATTTGATTTTCCCATGATGTCAACCAAAGACGCACTGAGTTTGAAGGTAGGCCTTGAAATACATCCGCAGGTACACCTCCAATTGACTCAAATGATGTCAATTAGCCTATCAGAAGCTTCTAAAGCCCTGACATAATTTTTTGGAATTTTCCAAGCTGTTTAAAGGCACAGTCAACTTAGTGCATGTACACTTCTTTCCCACTGTAATTGTGATACAGTGAATTACATTGGGGCAAAAAAGTATTTAGTCAGCCACCAATAGTGCAAGTTCTCCCACTTAAAAAGATGAGAGAGGCCTGTAATTTTCATCATAGGTACACTTCAACTATGACAGACAAAATGAGAAAAGAAAATCTAGAAAATCACATTGTAGGATTTTTAATGAATTCATTTGCAAATTATGGTAGAAAATAAGTATTTGGTCGATAACAAAAGTTTAGAATACTTTTTTTGCCCCACTGTATACACAGAGGATAATGGGGAAGATGGGCGACAACTGGAGGGGGGTGGAGACAATCACAAAAACAATTGAAACCGATCAGGGCGTGACAGTAGCACCCCCCCCCCCTCGAGAGGCGCCACCTGGCGTCCTACCTGGGCGCATACCAGATTTTTAAGTGGGAGAACTTGCACAATTGGTGGCTGACTAAATACTTTTTTGCTCCACTGTATAAGTGAAATAATCTGTCTGATAACAATGACTTGTGTCATGCACAAAGTAGATGTCCTTCCGACTTGCCAAAACTATAGTTTGTTAACAAGAAATTTGTGGAGTGGTAGAAACATTTGTTTTAATGGCTCCAACCTAAGTGTATGTATCTCCCTCACCAACTTCAAACATCAGCTAGCTGAGCAGCTAACCGATCGCTGCAGCTGTACATAATCTATTGGTAAATAGCACACCCATTTTCACCTACCTCATCCCCACAGTTTTTATTTATTTACTTTTATGCTCTTTTGCACACCAATATCTCTACCTGTACATGATCATTTATCACTCCAGTGTTAATCTGCAATATTGTAATTATTCGCCTACCTCCTCATGCCTTTTGCACACATTGTATATAGACTCCCCTTTTTTCTCTGTGTTATTGACTTGTTAATTGTTTACTCCATGTGTAACTCTGTGTTGTCTGTTCACACTGCTATGCTTTATCTTGGCCAGGTCGCAGTTGCAAATGAGAACCTGTTCTCAACTAGCCTACCTGGTTAAATAAAGGTAAAAAATAAAATTAAAATTAAAAAATTAAAAAATTCGGACTACAGCTTAGCATTCAACACCATTGTCCCCTCCAAGCACGTCACCAAGTTTAGGACCCTGGGATTGAACACATCCCTCTGCATTTGGTTCCTGGACTTTTTGACGGATCGACCCCAGGTGGTGAGGGTAGGCAACATTACCTCTGCAACGCTGATCCTCAACACGGGGACTCCACAGGGGTTTATGCTTAGTGCCATTACCTCTGCAACGCTGATCCTCAACACGGGGACTCCACAGGGGTTTATGCTTAGTGCCATTACCTCTGCAACGCTGATCCTCAACACGGGGACTCCACAGGGGTTTATGCTTAGTGCCATTACCTCTGCAAGGCTGATCCTCAACACGGGGACTCCACAGGGGTTTATGCTTAGTGCCATTACCTCTGCAACGCTGATCCTCAACACGGGGACTCCACAGGGGTTTATGCTTAGTGCCATTACCTCTGCAACGCTGATCCTCAACACGGGGACTCCACAGGGGTTTATGCTTAGTGCCATTACCTCTGCAACGCTGATCCTCAACACGGGGACTCCACAGGGGTTTATGCTTAGTGTCAGGACAACAACCTCTCCCTCAATGTCAGTAAAACAAAGGAGCTGATCATGGAGTCCAGGAAACGGAGGGGTGAGCACGCCCCCATCCACATCAACTGGGCTGCAGTGGTGCGAGCCGAGAGCTACAGGTTCCTCAGTGTCCAAATCACTAAGAACTTAAAACGGTCCACACATTCCCGCACAGTCGTGAAGAAGGCGTGACACCACCTCTTCCCCCTCAGGAGGTTGAGAATGTTTGGCGTGGGCCCTCAAATCCTCAAAAAGTACAGCTGCACCAATGAGAGCTACGTCACTTGGGCCGAGCTCCGTGCCATCCAGGACCTCTATCAGACAGTGTGAAAGGAAGGCCTGGGAAATTTGTTAAAGACTCCAGAAACCCAAGCCATAGAGTATTCCATCTGGTTCCACACAGCAAACTCTACCAGTGCATCAAGTCTGACACCAACAGGCTCCTGAACTGCTTCTATCCCCAAGCCACAAGACTGCTAAATAGATTAACAAAATGGCTACACGGGCTATCTGAGTTGACTGTTATTTTATTTTTGCACTCTCTATGCACACTCACAAGAATCTACACACTCAAGCACACTGATACTCCAACACACACACACGCACACGCACGCGCGCGCACGCACGCACGCACGCACACACGCACGCACGCACGCACGCACACGCACACACACACACACACACACACACACACACACACACACACACACACACACACACACACACACACACACACACACACACACACACACACACACACACACACACACACACACACACACACACACACACACACACACACACACACATTTATGATGACTCTACACAACCACTCACATACAATCATCATATATGCTGCTGCTACTCTGTTTATCATATACCCTTATTCATACATTATCTACTGTACCTCTATTCTATCACTCCAGTATCCCTGAACATTGTACATATGCTATTCGAACTGACCCTGTATATACAGTGCCTTCGGAAAGAATTTAGACCCCTTGACTTCTTCCACATTTTGTTAGGTTACATCGTCATTCTGAAATGGATTAAATTGGTTTTCCCCTCATCAATCTACACATAAAATCGCATAAAGCAATGCAAAAACAGGTTTATAGAAATTGTTGCCAATTTATTAAAAATAAAAAACTGAAATTTCACATTTACATAAGTATTCAGACCCTTTACTCAGTACTTTGTTGAAGCACCTTAATAAGCAGCTATTACAGCCTCGAGTCTTCTTGGGTATGATGCTACAAGCTTGGCACACCTGTATTTGGGGAGTTTCTCCCATTCTTCTCTGCAGATCCTCTCAAGCTCTGTCAGGTTGGATGGGAAGCGTTGCTGCACAGTTCAAGTCCAGGCTCTGGCTGGGCCACTCAGGCTCTGGCTGGGACATTCAGAGATTTGTCCCAAAGCCACTTCTGCGTTTTCTTGGCTGTGTGCTTTGGGTCATTGTCTTGTTGGAAGATAAACCTTACTGCACATGCAGGGCATCATTAAGTGATAATACATCATTCACAAGTGATAATATCGTCACTCATCAGACTATTTGAATCTTGTCTTTACATATACTAAATAATATATGTGTGAAATGTGTTATGATTTAGAATGGACCATTATCATGCACCTGTCGGAATAGGTGAGATTTTCCCCGTGGCTTATTTTCATGCCAGCCATGTAGGCTATACTCCTTTTGTAAATTGAAGCAATGTGCTTAATATTTGGAAAGTTGAGAAATAAATATAGTAGGCCTAGCCTATAGAAAGCTGATTGGATCCTCTTTTTAAAAGAGGCCAAAAAACGGTTTTATCGCGCCTATAGAAATGTTGCGCAATGTGAGCTCATGGGCACTCCTGAAGTGTTTGATTAGATTTTTAATTACATTTGCATTGATGTCAGTGTGATTAGAGAGACAGAGTGCTGAGTACCAGAACATTAGCAACTGGCAGTTAGCAAGTTTGGTACTCTACTAATAACCATATGTACCATCAGAGCGCAGTTTTGGAGAAGGTCACGTATTACCGTCACCATAACAGCCCTACCCTAAACCTTAAGTGAACATTTCTCTCTCTCCTTACTTGTGACAAGTGACGGGGTTAAAGGTGAAGCCAGGTTCAGGTATGGGGGAGAAACCTGCCCCCTGGGTGGTGCCAGGTTTCCTCCAGACGTGATCCTTGGCATTGAGGCCATAGAGTTCAATCTTTGTTTTATCAGACCAGAGAATCTTGTTTCTCATGGTCTGAGAGTCTTTAGATGCCTTTTAGCAAACTCCAAGCGGGCTGTCATGTGCCTTTTACTGAGGAGAGGCTTCCGTCTGGCCACTCTACCATAAGGCTTGATTGGTGGAGTGCTGCAGATATGGTTGTCCTTCTGAAAGTCTTTCCCATCTCCATAGAGGAACTATAACTCTAGAGCTCTGTCAGAGTGACAATCGGTGTTCTTTGTCACTTCCCTGACCAAGGCCTTTCTTCCATGATTACTCAGTTTGATTGCACGGCCAGCTCTAGGAAGTGTCTTGTTGGTTCCCATCCTCTTCTATTTAAGAATGATGGAGGCCACTGTGTTCTTGGGGACCTTCAATTTTACAGACATTCTTTGGTACCCTTC
Source organism: Oncorhynchus gorbuscha (assembly GCF_021184085.1). Lineage (NCBI taxonomy): Eukaryota > Metazoa > Chordata > Actinopteri > Salmoniformes > Salmonidae > Oncorhynchus > Oncorhynchus gorbuscha. Next base: position 47,398,052 of record NC_060175.1, read on the forward strand.
CCCAGATCTGTGCCTCGACAAAATCCTGTCTCGGAGCTCTAAGGACAATTCCTTCTACCTCAAGCCTTGGTTTTTGCTCTGACATGCGCTGTCAACTGTGGGACCTTATATAGACAGGTGTATACTTTTCCAAATCATGTGCAATCAATTTAATTTACCACAGGTGGACTCCAATAAAGGTGTAGAAACATCTAAAGGATGATCAGTGGAAACAGGATGCACCTGAGCTCAATTTTGAGCCTCATAGCAAAAGGGTCTGAATGTAAATAACGTATTTCTGTTTGTAATTTTTAATACATTTGAAAAAGAAAATGTTTTTCACTTTGTCATTATGGGTTATAGTGTGTAGATTGATGAGGAAAACATTGTATTTAATCCATTGTAGAATAAGGCTGTAACGTAACAAAATATGGAAAAAGGGAAGTGGTCTGAATACTTTCCGAATGCACTGTAGCTTGCTCACTTCTCGTGTTCTTGGTCGGGATTCGGCAATGATTACTACACGTTTAGATGGCTGGCTAGTCTAATTTACCAATCTAAAAATGGTTAGCTGACATGGCTAATTGATTGACTGTCAGTGTCTGACATAACATGAGAAAATGCACAACTGCTGAAGCAAAACCACATTTCTAAATTGCACCCAGTTTATTCTACTATTCTTACTCTCAATAGTAAGTTGATACCCCAACTGAGTTCCTAAAACTTGTTGTTTCATGAATAAAACAAAGGAGAGAATGTATGATATGTTTTACAGGATCAATCATGCAATCATATTTCACCGTAAAGCATTAGTAAGAAATGTCGCATATGCATGCTCTATCTACATTATGCTAAAAGTGTCTGCTACTGAGTGGTACCAAGGAAAACAAGTCTGCTAGAGGACATGAAAAGCCCAAAATTCACTGCCCCAAAACCTGAGATTACAGTAAAGGCTGGGTTTTCCTGTCATTTCTTGTTCCTATGGTTCAGTGTTACCCCTTTCTGGCATTCACATTGTTTCTTGCAGCTTTGGGGAGTGTTGATCTTGCAGACCTGTTTGACCAGAGTTTCTGACAGATATGTTCTGTTGTTCTCTGTGCCAGCGGAGACCGAACATGCTCAGAGGGTCCCAGGAATGGACGCAGCCCAGCAGATGAAACTGAGGGAGCGACAGCGCTTCTTTGAGGAGGTCTTTCAGCACGATGTGGATGTCTACCTGTCCTCTGCCCACTTGCAGATTCATGACTATAAGAGACGTGAGCGCAGTCAGCATCACACATGTCCATACCCAAGCTCAACCCTTACCTTAGCCATTACCCTAACACTAGATTCATGTCCACACCCTGGCTAAACCCTAACACTAAACGTATATTAATGTCGAAACCATGGCTCAACCCGAATACTAAACCTAGATTAATGTCCAAACCATGGCTCAACCCAAACCCTATCCATAACCCTATATCCAAGACCGCACAATTCAAGTACTCGCTTTCTATCACTCGCCATATTACAGTGAACAAAAATAAATAACTATCCCAGAAATGTTCCATATGCACAAAAGCTTATTTCTCTCACATTTTGTGCACAAATTGTTAACATCCCTGTTAGTGAGCATTTCTCCTTAAGCCAAGATAATCCATCCTTACCTGACAGGTGTGGCCTAAAACAAAGCAGATTAAATGGCATGATAATTATACAGGTGCACCTTGTGCTGGGGACAATAAAAGGTCACTCTAAAATGTGCATCTTTGTTACACAACACAATTCCGCAGATGACTCAAGTTTTGAGGGAGTGTGCAATTGGCATACTGATGCAAGATCATTTAATGTTTATTTCTCTACCATAATCCGCCTCCAATGTTGTTTTAGAGAATTTGGCAGTACGTCCAACCGGCCTCACAACCGCATGTAACCACGCCAGCTCAGGACCTTCACATCCGGCTCCTTCACCTGTGTGATCGTCTGAGGGGAGGGGGTGGTATTTCTGTCTGTAATAAAGCCATTTCGTGGGGAAAAACTCATTCTGATTCGCTGGGCCTGTACCCCTGCCCAGCCATGTGAAATCCATAGATTAGTGTAACGTCGTTCGTCTGTTGTATGAAGAGAGTCAGACCGAAATGCAGCGTGTAGGTTACTCATGACTTTAATGAAAATAATCGCGGTACATGAAATAACTGTATATGAAAACAACAAACGAAACGTGAAACCTATTACAGCCTATCTGGTGACTACAACACTAAGACATGAACAAACACCCACAAAATACAACGCGAAAGTCAGGCTGACTAAATACGGTTCTCAATCAGAGACAACGACAAGCACCTGACTCTGATTGAGAATCGCCCCAGGCAGCCAAGCCTAACTAGACACACCCCTGATCAGCCGCAATCCCAAATAATACAAACCCCAATACGAAATACAACATATAAACCCATGTCACACCCTGGCCTACCCAAACATATAACAAAAACACAAGATATAATGACCGAGGCGTGACAGAATCCCCCCCCCTAAGGTGCGGACTCCGGGACGTACCTCAAGAGCATAGGGAGGGTCCGGGTGGGCGTCTGTCCATGGTGGCGGTTCTGGCTCGGGACGTGGACCCCACTCCATAAATGTCCTAGTTCCTCCCCTTCGTGTCCTGGGATAATCCACCTTCTCCGCCGACCATGGCCTAATAGTCCTCACCCTGATCCCCACATAACTGAGGAGCAGCTCGGGACCGAGGGGCAGCTCGGGACAGAGAGGCAGCTCAGGACAGAGGGGCATCTCCGGACAGAGGGGCAGCTCGGGACAGAGGGGCAGCCCGGGACAGCGGGGCAGCTCGGGACAGAGGGGCATCTCAGGACAGAGGGGAAGCCCGGTACAGAGGGGAAGCTCAGTACTGAGAGGAAGCTCAGTACTGAGAGGAAGCTCAGGCAGGTAGTAGGCTCCGGTAAATCCTGGCTGGCTGGTGGAACTGGATGATTCAGGTTGTCTGGCCGATCTGGCGGATCTTGGCAGACTGGCACTTCTGGCGGATCCTGGCAGACTGGCACTTCTGGTGGATCCTGGCAGACTGGCGACGCTGGGCCGACTGGCGGCGCTGGGCAGACTGGCGGCGCTGGGCAGACTGGCGGCGCTGGGCAGACTGGCGGCGCTGGGCAGACTGGCGGCGCTGGGCCGACTGGGAGCACTGGCGGCGCTGGGCAGACTGGGAGCACTGGCGGAGCTGGGCAGACTGGGAGCACTGGCGGAGCTGGGCAGACTGGGAGCACTGGCAGAGCTGGGCAGACTGGGAGCACTGGCCGCGCTGGGCAGACTGGGAGCACTGGCGGAGCTGGGCAGACTGGGAGCACTGGGCAGACTGGGAGCACTGGCCGCGCTGGGCAGACTGGGAGCACTGGGCAGATTGGGAGCACTGGCCGCGCTGGGCAGACTCGAGACTCCGGCAGCGCAGGAGAGGAGAAAGGCTCTGGCTGCGCTAAACAGGCGGGAGACTCCAACAGCGCAGGAGAGGAGAAAAGCGCTGGCTGCGCTGAACAGGCGAGGCGCACTGGAGGCCTGGTGCGTGGTGCTGGAACTGGTGGTACTGGCGCGAGGACACGCACAGGAAGCCTGGTGCGGGGAGCTGCAACCGGAGGACTGGTGTGTAGAGTTGGCTCTGGATAGACCGGACCGTGCAGGCGCACTGGAGCTCTTGAGCACCGAGCCTGCCCAAGCTTACCTGGCTCGATGCCCACTCTAGCCCGGCCCATAGGAAGGGCTGGTATGTGCCGCAGCTGGCTCTGCACCCGCACTGGAAACACCGTGCGCTTCATAGCATAACACGGTGCCTGCCCGGTCTCTCTAGCCCAACAGTGAGCACAGGGAGTATGCGCAGGTCTCCTACCTGGCATAACTATTCTCCCTTCTAGCCTCCCCCCAATAATTTTTTTGGGCTGTTTTTCCGGCTTCCAACCGCGTTGCCGTGCTGCCTCCTCATACCTGCGCCTCTCCGCTTTAGCTGTTTCTATTTCCTTCTTGGGACGGCGATATTCTCCCGGCTGCGCCCAGGGTCCTTTACCGTCTAATATCATCTCCCAAGACCAGAAGTCCTCATATTGCTGCTCCTCACAATGAACAGGGAGAGTAGGCTCAGGTCTGACTCCTGACTCAGCCACTCTCTCTCTGCGCTTTCCCCGTTACTTTCAGTTTTCGCTCTGCGCCTCCGTGCTTTCCTTTTCGACTCCATACGTCTATAGCCCTCTTCGCATTGCTGTAGGGAATCCCAGGCGGGCTCCTGCACTCGCTCTGGGTCGGCCGCCCACCTGTCGATTTCTTCCCGGTCTGTGAGTGGTGGGTGTTTCTGAAGAGAGTCAGACCGAAATGCAGCGTGTAGGTTACTCATGACTTTAATGAAAATAATCGCGGTACATGAAATAACTGTACATGAAAACAACAAACGAAACGTGAAACCTATTACAGCCTATCTGGTGACTACAACACTAAGAGAGGAACAAACACCCACAAAATACAACGCGAAAGTCAGGCTGACTAAATACGGTTCTCAATCAGAGACAACGACAAGCACCTGACTCTGATTGAGAAAACCCCAGGCAGCCAAGCCTAACTAGACACACCCCTAATCAGCCGCAATCCCAAATAATACAAACCCCAATACGAAATACAACATATAAACCCATGTCACACCCTGGCCTACCCAAACATATAACAAAAACACAAGATACAATGACCAAGGCGTGACAATTAGGGCCTTATCAATTTCAATTGACTGATCTGCTTATATGAACTGTAATTCAGTAAAATCTTTGACATTGCTGCATGTTGCATTTATATTTTTGTTCAATATACACACGTGAAAGTTTCTCAATGTTGCTAAACATTTCCTATGAGAAGTGAAACTGACATTATATGCCTCTAATCAACCTCACGGTTGTCTCTTGGGTTGTTGTTAGCTCCCATTGGCAGTGTCTCGTCCATGGAGGTTAATGTGGACATGCTGGAGCAGATGGACCTCATGGACATCTCTGACCAGGAAGCACTGGATGTCTTCCTCGGCTCTGGAGGGGATGAGGGGGTGCTGGCCTCCTCTCTGCCAGGTAAAGGTGAGTGGAGGGGAGACGCCAGTCTGAGGCCGTCCTATGTTGATAGTGTAGTATTTGGCAGAGTCGAGGCTTTTATCCTCCCCTATACTAGCTGGCAACACTAACTGCAATATTGAGAGTAGCACTGAGAATCTTTTGTCTAATATCCCCTTAATTTTACCTACAGTAGTTCATGGAAACAACAACAACGATAAGGTAATCAACCAGGGACGCTCTCTCCACTACACTGACGGTTGTGATGGGAAGTTCCGCGTGGCCTCCACCTCCTCCACCTACAGCCAGAACACCAATGAGGACGGACGGGACACCCAAGTCATCCAATCAGATGATGAAGATGTGCATGTCGACACAGTCTTGCTGATGGGATCACCCCCAGGGAAAGATGAAGAGAAGAATCGGTCTATTCTCTCTTCCTAGGCGCCTTCCTTCACTTCCAATATTCCGTAACATTTTGGACTTACTGATGCTTACAAGTATCACTTAAACTGGACACACACACTTCCATGGACTGGCAAGACAACTGCCATTTTCCACAGCCTTTTCTTTACTGTTCATTTTGTTTTGCCTGAACTGTACATATAAAGCCAACTCTTCTCCAAGCTTGTCCCCATTTATACTTCTGGAATGTAGATGACAGGACATTCCTTTTTATTTCCTCATTTAGCATCCTATTAAGATCTGGCAATGTGTGGTACTGTTTTGGGAAGGACATTTTTGTGTGTAAGCAGGCTTTACTATACTACAGATCGGAACAACTGAGTGTTAGTAAAAAAGTAATCATCTGTATTAACCAGGTTGAAATAAAGGTTGAATAATTTATGAAATAAAGATGTAGAGAATTAATATTTTTTTTTATGTGAGAACTTTTTTTTCTTTAGAGAGAAACATATAAACTGTGCACAACTTTGCCATGCTTTGTAAATATGGCCCTTAGTTCCCATATTCCCTAAAATGTTCAACCAACCCAAAACACCTGCCACAAATAAGGACATATTGTACATAGTGCTTAGTGGTGCTTTAATTTGTTGTCTCTTTCACTTAGTCTCCTCTTATTCTCTGACTTAAGGTTTATTTATTTTAACTATGAATAGGAATAAAAAAATAACATTTGTTTCCTGCAAACAATTATTTTTGTTCCTTTTTTGTGTGTGTGTGGAGGTATTTGTAATGAACAGGAGGGGAGACAGAGAGCTGGTTTCAAGCGCAGGGCGTTGCAGGTGTTTATTGCAAAGGACCACAGGAGGAGGCAGGTAGCTGGGTCCAGGGGCAGGCAGAAGGTCATACACAGGGGGTCGAAAAAGGAAACAGTATAAAGGCAAGGAAAAAGCTAGTCTGGGAGATCAGGCAATAGGTAGATAACAGGAAATCTGATAGGCTAAAGTACAGACAGGGAATAGGCAAAAGGCGTCATCTGTGAGACACGGGAGGCGTAAAATCACGGGAAACCCAGAGCTCCGAAAGACATGTGTCACAAATCAAACAATACCTCACAGTGATGGGGTGCAGAGACCTGAACTAAATAGTGTGAGATAATGACATACAGTAAAAATACTTTCACACAACATTTTCACACAATACTGTAACATCTGCTTCCAACTCACACCCTCAAACACGTAGATCCCCTGAATGCAGCTCACTTTCAAGCCCACTTTCCAGCTCACACTCTCTAGATCCCCAAAACGCAGTTCACTTTCCAGCCCACTTTCCAGCTCACACTCTCAAACACCTAGATCCCCTGAACGCAGCTCACTTTCCAGCCCACTTTCCAGCTCACACTCTCAAACACCTATATCCCCAAAACGCAGTTCACTTTCCAGCCCACTTTCCAGCTCACACTCTCAAACACCTAGATCCCCTGAACGCAGCTCACTTTCCAGCCCACTTTCCAGCTCACACTCTCAAACACCTAGATCCCCAAAACGCAGTTCACTTTCCAGCCCACTTTCCAGCTCACACTCTCAAACACCTAGATCCCCTGAACGCAGCTCACATTCCAGCCCACTTTCTAGCTCACACTCTCAAACACCTAGATCCCCTGAACGCAGCTCACTTTCCAGCCCACTTTCCAGCTCACACTCTCAAACACCTAGATCCCCAAAACGCAGCTCACTTTCCAGCCCACTTTCCAGCTCACACTCTCAAACACCTAGATCCCCTGAACGCAGCTCACTTTCCAGCCCACTTTCCAGCTCACACTCTCAAACACCTAGATCCCCTGAACACAGCTCACTCTCGAGATCCCAATCACCTGACTTCTAATAACATGTTCAAACATCCAGTGTTTGTTCCAGTGGCTCCCCTGAGAATCTAGACATTTTGGGAGGCAAAGTCATTTATGAACCCTGGTACTGAGCTTGCTTGTAGGCTAGATGTGCACTGTTCACAGGTCACCAGGACCTGTTAGACTTAATACCTCTCCTTAAAAAAAAATAGGTATTCTTTTTCACCCAAAACATCAATGCAAATGTGCATATACAAAACAAGCTCATTGAATGTGAGACAGCTTGACATGCATTACCTTAGGCAGATTTTATCTGAAAAATATATGCATAGGAAGGAATTCTGTTCAACTTTTTCACCACTCTATTGAACTGACATGAGCACACATCCATCCCCAAACACATTCATCCTGGATGAAAACCTATTATCTCCAAAACATAAACTTTTCAAGAAATAAAAAAATCCCATATTTTCCCATTAACAAACAAATATAATTATGAAACTTCAAACAATATTCTTGGTCCATGAGTCATGAAATGTTAGTATATTGAGTGGAGTTCAATTAATGCTTTCAATGAATGCAAAAATATACCCTGCCGTTTGGGGTCACTTGGGGTCACTCAGAAATGTCCTTGTTTTTGAAAGAAAAGCTTTTTTTTGTCTATTAAAATAACATCAAACTGATCAGAAATACTGTGTAGACATTGCTAATGTTGTAAATGACTATTGTAGCTGGAAACACCAGTCTCAACGTCAACAGTGAAGAGGCGACTCTGGGATGCTGGCCTTCTAGGCAGAGTTGCAAAGAAAAAGCCATATCTCAGACTGGACAATTAAAAAGAAAAGATTAAGATGGGAAAAAGAACACAGACACTGGACAGAGTTTCTCTGCCTGGAAGGCCAGCACCCCGGAGTCGCCTCTTCACTGTTGACGTTGAGAATGGTGTTTTGCGGGTACTATTTAATGAATCTGCCAGTTGAGAACATGTATATGTATATATATTTACAGTCTGTTTCTCAAATTAGACACTAATGTACTTGTCCTCTTGCTCAGTTGTGCACCGGGACCTCCCACTCCTCTTTCTATTCTGGTTAGGGCCAGTTTGCGCTGACAACATCCCTGGCCATCCCTACTGCCTCCGATCTGGTGGACTCACTAAATACAAATGCTTTGTTTGTAAATTATGTCTGAGTGTGCCCCTGGCATCTGTCACTAAAAAAGACAACATTGTCCTGTCTGGTTTGCTTAAAATAAGGAATTTGAAATGGTTATTACTTTTACTTTGACTTTTGACAGTTAAGTATATTTCAAACCAAATACTTTTAGACTTTTACTCAAGTAGTATTTTACTGGATTACTTTATTATTTTACTGGGTGACTTTCACTTTTACTTGAGTCATTTTCTATTAAGGTATCGTTACTTTTACTCAAATATGACAATTGAGTACTTTTTCCACCACTGCCAAGAAGAATCGAGGATGTATTTGTTGCAAAAGGTGCTTCAACAAGGTACTGAGTAGAGGATCTGAATACTTATGTAAATGTTATATTTCAGATATTGTTTTGTTTTTGCAAAAATATATTTAAACATGTTTTGCTTTGCCATTGTGGGGTATTGTGTGTAGATTGATGAGGGGAATTTAAAAAAAAATCAGTTTTAGAATAAGGCTGTAACGTAACAAAATGTGGAAAAAGTCAAGGGGTCTGAATACTTTCCGAATGCACTGTGTAGATGTATATATACAGTTGAAGTCGGAAGTTTACATACACCTTAGCCAAATACATTTAAACTCAGTTTTTCACAATTCCTGACATTTAATCAGAGTATAAATTCCCTGTTTTAGGTCAGTTAGGATCACCACTTTACTTTAAGAATATGAAATATCAGAATAATAGTAGAGAGAATGATTTATTTCAAATCAAATCAAATTTTATTTGTCACATACACATGGTTAGCAGATGTTAATGCGAGTGTAGCGAAATGCTTGTGCTTCTAGTTCCGACAATGCAGTGATAACCAACAAGTAATCTAACTAACAATTCCAAAACTACTGTCTTATACACAGTGTAAGGGGATAAAGAATATGTACATAAGGATATATGAATGAGTGATGTTACAGAGCAGCATACAGTAGATGGTATCGAGTACAGTATATACATATGAGATGAGTATGTAGACAAAGTAAACAAAGTGGCATAGTTAAAGTGGCTAGTGATACATGTATTACATAAGGATGCAGTCGATGATATAGAGTACAGTATATACATATGCATATGAGATGAATCATGTAGGGTAAGTAACATTATATAAGGTAGCATTGTTTAAAGTGGCTAGTGATATATTTACATAATTTCCCATCAATTCCCATTATTAAAGTGGCTGGAGTTGGGTCAGTGTCAATGACAGTGTGTTGGCAGCAGCCACTCAATGTTAGTGGTGGCTGTTTAACAGTCTGATGGCCTTGAGATAGAAGCTGTTTTTCAGTCTCTCGGTCCCAGCTTTGATGCACCTGTACTGACCTCGCCTTCTGGATGATAGCGGGGTGAACAGGCAGTGGCTCGGGTGGTTGATGTCCTTGATGATCTTTATGGCCTTCCTGTAACATCGGGTGGTGTAGGTGTCCTGGAGGGCAGGTAGTTTGCCCCCGGTGATGTGTTGTGCAGACCTAACTACCCTCTGGAGAGCCTTATGGTTGAGGGCGGAGCAGTTGCCGTACCAGGCGGTGATACAGCCCGCCAGGATGCTCTTGATTGTGCATCTGTAGAAGTTTGTGAGTGCTTTTGGTGACAAGCCGAATTTCTTCAGCCTCCTGAGGTTGAAGAGGCGCTGTCAGTGTGAGTGGACCAATTCAGTTTGTCTGTGATGTGTATGCCGAGGAACTTAAAACTTGCTACCCTCTCCACTACTGTTCCATCGATGTGGATAGGGGGGTGTTCCCTCTGCTGTTTCCTGAAGTCCACAATCATCTCCTTAGTTTTGTTGAGTGTGAGGTTATTTTCCTGACACCACACTCCGAGGGCCCTCACCTCCTCCCTGTAGGCCGTCTCGTCGTTGTTGGTAATCAAGCCTACCACTGTTGTGTCGTCCGCAAACTTGATGATTGAGTTGGGGGCGGCCCGTCAGGAAGTCCAGTACTCAGTTGCACAGGGCGGGGTCGAGACCCAGGGTCTCGAGCTTGATGACGAGCTTGGAGGGTACTATGGTGTTGAATGCCAAGCTGTAGTCGATGAACAGCATTCTCACATAGGTATTCCTCTTGTCCAGGTGGGTTAGGGCAGTGTGCAGTGTGGTTGAGATTGCATCGTCTGTGGACCTATTTGGGCGGTAAGCAAATTGGAGTGGGTCTAGGGTGTCAGGTAGGGTGGAGGTGATCTGGTCCTTGACTAGTCTCTCAAAGCACTTCATGATGACGGAAGTGAGTGCTACGGGGCGGTAGTCGTTTAGCTCAGTTACCTTAGCTTTCTTGGGAACAGGAACAATGGTGGCCCTCTTGAAGCATGTGGGAACAGCAGACTGGTATAGGGATTGATTGAATATGTCCGTAAACACACCGGCCAGCTGGTCTGCGCATGCTCTGAGGGCGCAGCTGGGGATGCCGTCTGGGCCTGCAGCCTTGCGAGGGTTAACACGTTTAAATGTCTTACTCACCTTGGCTGCAGTGAAGGAGAGACCGCATGTTTTCGTTGCAGGCCGTGTCAGTGGCACTGTATTGTCCTCAAAGCGGGCAAAAAAGTTATTTAGTCTGCCTGGGAGCAAGACATCTTGGTCCGTGACTGGGCTGGGTTTCTTCTTGTAGTCCGTGATTGACTGCCACATGCAGGGTCTACAGCTTTTATTTCTGTCATCATATTCTCAGTGGGTCAGAAGTTTACATACACTCAATCACTATTTGGTAGCACTGCCTTTAAATTGTTTAACTTGGGTCAAACATTTTGGGTAGCCTTCCACACGCTTCCCACAATAAGTTGGGTGAATTTTGGCCATTCCTCCTGACAGAGCTGGTGTAACTGAGTCAGGTTTGTAGGGCTCCTTGCTCACACATACTTTTTCAGATCTGCCCACACATTTTCTATAGGACTGAGGTCAGGGCTTTGTGATGGCCACATTAATACCTTGACTTTGTTATCCTTAAGCCATTTTGAACACTTCTCCTTCATGAGAGTTATGATGGCTGCATGGTCCCATGGTGTTTATACTTGCGTACTATTTTTTGTACAGATGAACGTGGTACCCTCAGGCGTTTGGAAATTGCTCCCAAGGATGAACCAGACTTGTGGAGGTCTACAATTGTTCTTCTGAGGTCTTGGCTGATTTCTTTTGATTTTCCCATGATGTCAAGCAAAGAGGCACTGAGTTTGAAGGTAGGCCTTGAAATACATCCACAGGTACACCTCCAATTGACTCAAATTATGTCAATTAGCCTATCAGATGCTTCTAAAGCCGTGACATAATTTTCTGGACTTTTCCAAGCTGTTTAAAAGCACAGTCAACTTAGTGTATGTAAACTTCTAACACACTGGAATTGTGATACAATGAATTATAAGTGAAATAATATGTCTGTAAACAATTGATGGAAATATTACTTGTGTCATGCACAAAGTAAATGTCCTAACCGACTTGCAAAAACTATAGTTTGTTAATAACAAGAAATTTGTGGAGTGGTTGAAAACAAGTTTATAAGACTCTAACCTAAGTGTATGTAAACTTCTGACTTCAACTGTAAATTAACACAACATATAAAAGTGTTGGTTTCATGAGCTGAAATAAAATATCTCAGAAATGTTTCATACACAAAAATCTTATTTCTCTCAAATGCTGTGCAGAAATGTGTTTACATCATGTTAATGAGCATTTATCCTTTGCAAGATAATCCATCCACCTGACAGGTATGGCATATCAAGAAGCTGATTAAACAGCATGAACAGTACATAGTTGCACCTTGTGCTGGGGGAATTGTCTCACAAATGCCACAGATTCCAAAGTTTTTGAGGGAGCATGCAATTGGCATGCTGATTGCAGGAATGTCCACCAGAGAATTGAAAGTTTAGTTCTTTACCATAAGCCGCCTCCATTGTCATTTTAGAGAATTTTGCAGGACGTCCATCTGGCCTCACAACCGCAGACCACATGTGTGGCGTTGTGTGGCTATACGGTTTGCTGATGTCAACGTTTTGAACAGAGTACCCCATGCTGACGGTGGGTTTATGGTATAGGCAGGCATAAGCTACGGACAAGAAACATCATTGCATTTTATCGATGGCAATTTGAATGCACAGAGATACCTTGATGAGATCCTGAGGCCCATTGTCATGCTATTCATCCGCCGCCATCACTTCATGTTTCAGCATGATAATGCACGTCCCCATGTCACAAGGATCTGTACACAATTCCTGAAAGCTGAAAATGTCCCAGTTCTTCCATAACCTGCATACTCACCAGACATGTCACCCATTGAACATGGGATACTGGGATACTGGGATACTCTGGATTGACATGTATGACAGTGAGTCCAGCCAATATCCAGCAACTTCGCACAGCCATTGAAGAGGAGTGGGACAACATTCCACAGGACACAATCAACATCCTGATCAACTCTATGTGAAGGACATGTGTCGCACTGCACCAGGCAAATGGTTGTCACACCAGATACTGACTGGTTTTCTGATCCACGCCCCTACCTTTTTTTTTAAAGATTGTCCGTGACCAACAGATGCATATCTGCATTCCCAGTCATGTGAAATCCATAGATCCTTATATGAACTCTCAGTAAAGTCTTTGAAATGTTGCATGTTGTGTTTATATTTTTGTTCATTATAGTAAAGGAGAGAACAGCCTCAGGGCTTTGGATTGTTGACACCACCGGAGGTGAGTTACACACAGCATGGTAGTGTCAAGCGATGCTGAGTCAGGAGACGGACCAAAGCCCACTTCTAAGAAATGCATTGAAGTAGAGGATACCAACAACTCACCAGTGTTTCTGGACTCTGTCCAATATGTCATGGTGGAAGAGAAAACAGAGATTGGACACCCTGTAGAGATGCTTACTGCCATTGACCATGATGCTAGGCATAAGTCATTTCCATCTTTTTTTTGTAAGAGTAGTTTGACCTATCCATTGACATGTTATACTTTTATGGTGCTGACAACTATCAGTCATTAATCAGTCACTGATTTTGCTTGACTTATGCTTCCACACTTCTGCCTTCAGGTATGTGAAGGGTGGTGATCGGATGACTGGATGACAGAGGAACCTCATACAGGTCTCGTCACTTCAGCGAAGAGACTGGAGTCACCTTTCATGATCAACTATGTATACACAGTCATACTCTATGCAGTTGACAATGGTAAAAACATGAATACAATCAATGCAGGTGATCAGAGTTGTTTGAGTTTTATTCTGTGCCAAAATGCAAGATATATAATTTCACCCACTATGGTATTTGTACATTAACTTCACTTCGTAATGGACAGGTGAACCACCGATGACAGGCTACGGGACCCTGAGAATCCACGTGAAGGACCAGAATGATAACGTCACATATCTGAGAGAGGACTGGACGTGTGTCTGTTGGGCCAACATTGCAGCCTCTGACCTGGACCAAGAGCCCTATAGAGGACCCTTCCAATTTGAGCTGCTTGGAAAATGGGTAATGGACCCTTAATATGCCATTTAAAAACACACCTTAAGTTCGTGACAACTAAATCCTTGAGAACAGACAAAAAAACCTGCTGGAGCCTGCTGTGTATGCAAGCCAATGCGTTCTCCTTGTACAACCCCTCACAGTTCTTTCCCGCCCAACTGCCACCAGAGAAGGGACGAGCAACTGTCACCCGATGGGACCATAGTCAGTCACCTCCATGTGTGGTACTGCTTTTAATTTATAGGAAAAGACTTCAATTAAAATTTATATCAGACTCTTCTTCCTGCTGCTGGAGATTATGTCTCGTGGAGATGTAGATGTCAACATCTCCATCTCTGGAGCTGTCCTGCTTCACTCAAACATTGAGGAAACAGGAACTGAGGTAATACTCAACCTATGTAAAAGCATTGTTTTGTATGGCTTGACAATATAGTAAGGCACAAGTTTAGTTAACTGTTGACAAGGGAATTTAATGCCAAGGTACACAATATGCTGCCTAAAGTAAATGAGCAATCAAATTAGTTGGGATCACATTGGAGGAATGCAACAAATCGAATGGAGCTACAGTTATTGGGGCAATAAACAAACTTTTGGGGATGAATCACTATCCCTCACCAATTGTACAGGTTTTAGGCCAGTGCTTTATAAGACCTAAGAGACCTAAGATCAAGGGGAACAGTATTTGCCATCTCTTCAATGGCAGCTCAATATATACCGTATGCATTATCTCTGGTCATTTAAAATGATCCACTTCAATTATACACGCAGGCCTCATTTTAGCTTGGTCTTGATTTCATACCCATATGCTGTGCTTTCCACTATGAACCTTTAGAACAAGTGCACAATTACAAAACATGGCTGCCATCACCAGGTACAAGACCCTTGACCTGAGAGTGATAACCCAGTTTGTTGAACCTGGGGCCCAGGGTATCTGCACACACCTATGCTAAGGGTTAATTCTACAACAGCAGTTGGAAAAGCATATCAAAATATGTAAATTTGAGATTTCAATGTTGAGTTCACCAAGTTTATTAAATCAGGCCACAAGCAATTTCTCATGTAGTTTATTACTGGATTAGTAACTATACAGGTGTCCCACAGTTGCAATTACATTCAGTACAGAGAAAAAAAAAAGTTTTGCTTTTGTACAACTATAACCAATTTCCATAAATTTACCATGTGGGGAAAAAAACTCCCTTTAAGGGCCATGTGTACATACTTGGCAAGTCCATAGACATGCCAACTTATTTTATTTACAAGAAATAATAGAAAATAAATAAAGGTACATCGCTTTGGTCCAATCGAAGTAAACATTTCCTGAAGAATTATGCCTGCAGTTTTTTTTAACAAGGCAAAATCATGTTCTAATATGTACAGAAATTGCACTACCATGAATGAAAATGGATTCTGAACACAAACTATGTACACAATTGGAATTCCTGCTCAAATAGTGAAGTTCCGTACACAACTTTGACAAGGCACAAATGAGAAATGAAAAGAAATGGCAACTTAAAAATCTTAACCGTCATTTGGATTGAAGGGCTCCAGGGCCAAGAACAAGTCTTTCAAGAGGAAGGGAAGGAATCATAGGACACTTAGTATCAACTCTTACATAAATACCAGTCAAATATAAAACAAAAATACTGATGCCAAGTGATGGTAGTAGGAAAGCACCTAGGAAACTAAAACGCAAATAAAAGCTAACATTATTACAGTAAGTAAGCGGTAGGTAACTGCACACCTGTTCACACCCTTGCACTGTCTACTTTGGGCATAGGGCGCTGGTTGGCCCTCCCAGCTCCTCTCCCACGATTGTCCCCTCGGAATCCTCTGCCCCTCAGGAATCGGCCCGGAACGCCAAACGTCTCCACATTCAGCTTCCTCTCCTCTGCCCAGGTGGTCCTACTGAATGACAGGGCGGGACAGAATCAGACCGCCTGTTAATTCACTACTATTTAAAATTTTAATAAGGTACATATGTTTTTTCTTTTACCTAGACTTCATCTCAGAGACATTGTCAAAGAAGCACTTTGTTTTGTCATAGTAGAACTTCTCCCCAGGAGGATCCTCCACTGTGCCCTCAGTGTTCTGGCCCTCACTAACCCCAGACTCCTCCTCTGGGTCTGAATGAGAACAGGAATTAAAAGAGAAAGGCTACCAACTCCTATAATAATTTTAGGTGTGGTTAAATTGGCATTATATTTCTCTACAGTTAAGCAACTTAGTGTTTAGATTGACAACCAATGTTATACATGCAGTATTTCACTGAGCATCAGTTGGGTTTCAAATTTGGAATCTTGAGAATTCACTTTGTATGCAGGTACCTTTAATGGTCAACTTTTCCTGAAGCTCCTTCTCGAGTTCATCTTTGTGGAACTGAGCATTGGCAGTTTCAAAATCAAAGTCAGACTCAAATTGTAAGGTACTGGCTTTTGAGTTTCCTACAAGAAGCTGACCTCTCCCACGGTTCCTTGCCCTACGATTGCCTGTGAACATGTCGATACATTTAGACATTAAAATATAAAAGCAAATCGCTACAATAGACAATGACATTGCTAATTACCTTGTCTTCGTCTCTGTGGTCTGCAGTTCTCATCATTGCCTTGCCTTTGTTCCTGTGATGTGCCACGCAGTGCTTGACCTAAAAATGGACAAGGGATGAGGGGGGTACCACAACGTCTAGTTAAAGGTCATGACAGCATTGCCAATAAGTGCCATGCCGTCACATTACTCATAGGACAAGTGCAAGTTTCATTTCTCGTGCTCCCTCAATTGATGAGAATGCATAAAGCAGGAGTAAAAACACTTTATGCATTAGTTGAATACCACCGCAAATCAATTAGCAACGGAAAACCTTTTAATCAAAATATTTTGCAATGAAACCTGTTTCTATAACAAATTCAGGTCATTTTCTGTTTCCTGCCATTTGGTTCATATAGTAAAGTTAGTTTCATAACGTTTTGCAAGAGATGAAATGTTTCGCAACGGAAGCCAACTAATGACTACAAAGGTGTTCCTGGTGAGTATTCCAACTATGTCCCACGCTGTACAAGAAGCCCTGATCCTGGTTGTCTGAGCTTACCACTGGAAGGAGCCCTCTGAGACAGAGGGCCATCTCTGCCAGAGTGCTGGGAAGGCCAACCAGACTCTCTGCCTTGCTGCTGGGGGGGCTGACTGGACCCTTTTTTCAGCAGCATTCTCAGCTGGTACAGTCTGGACAGCCTGCTCTACCATCGGGCCTCGTCTTGCTGGAAGGCTGTGAAGTCCCGCTCCTAAGGAAGGCCACGGAATACATGGAGAAAGAGGTTGAGAGATGGATATTTCCCAGAATTCTTGAGATAAGACACTACATGGAGACAAAGTTCAAGAAAAGGTGCTATATAACAGTTAATAAGGGCCTCAGCAGTTTAGGGGCTATTAAGACAATCTTGAAATACAGTACATCATGAAGGTGGCTGTGTGTTTACAAGGGTCTCCAAGACAATTTCACTCACCTAGACCCAGGGAGGCAGCATACTGCTGGTTGAGTAGAGAGCTAGCAGCCAGTTGGTTGTAGGAAGGCACCATACTCCGGTAGGGACTGTATGGGGCCTGGGATGGGTATGTGGACAGGGAGCTCCCAATGGATGACTACAAAAAGGAAAGAAAAAAAATGCTTAGGTCTTATGATGGCTGTGCGCTTCATCAAATACATGGAAGCTAATTCTGTGAAGTTTTTTTTCTTTCAGAGTTAATGTACTAGCCCTCGTCTCCTACCTGTACAATTGCAGGGTCCTGAGGTAAACCATGGTGTGGTTTATGGGGCTCACAGACCGTTATGTCCTTGATGTCACTCCCTCTGAAAATTATGTATTCATAAATGTCATCTTTGGGTGGCACTGGTCTGTCTGTAGGCCGTCGTTCTGTCCCGAATGATTTAACTGTGTGGGGGGAAAAAAGACAATGTACCTTTGGAAGCAGGATTGTTACCCAAGGCATGTAGGACCTGTAGGTCCAAACGCAGCGTGCCAGAGTAGTTCATTCCAAACGTGGAGCATCAATTCGAGGCAAAACCTAATGCTGAAACTCCTCAATTGAGGGAAAGCTCACCCTTTGCCAAAGCCACCGTTGCGTTATCCGTGTCGATTGTATACAAAACGCCCTCATAACGAATCCCGGCCTTGGAGATTAGACTTATTTTACTACCAATATAAGGTGTTCCGGTGCTCATTGTTGCTGTTACAGTAATATCTTATTTCGAATTCTCAAAACAAGTCATCGTTGTTTCCGCATTCCCCTAAGGCTGACACCAAACTCGAATTTATAATGTATCTGCAGGTGCACAATCTGTGAAAACAGGTGCGTTATATTACAAAACCAATAAGCCTCCATTAGCCACGCCTGCTGTTTGAGCGAAATGAAATGAGTATCGTATCACTGCAACATGTCCCTTTTAATAGAGCAATGTTTTTTGTTGGATTTAGCGATTAGCCCAAACGTTTTCTGACAACTCGAAAGTGATTTCTCGATTGACCTACACATGTAGGCTACCCATATTGCATAGGCCTGTCATTGAAGGGGCATCATGAGTCAAGTGTCCGATGCACTATGTAATGTCAGAATTTTTTCAGTCGTTCATGCAAAAACCAACCCAATCTGTTACATTTATTTAACGTGCATTTTTCTAAAAATGTCTAAATAGTCTATTTGTGGGCAAAAATCATTTGTATGGGAAACTGGCTCTATTGTCATAGTATTTGTGCTTTTATTTGTTTCACTTGTGTTAATATATGTTTTATACATTTAGTCCATTTTTCTTCATTGTCTGTAAGCATTGTTTTTTTTCGGCAGTAGGCCAATCTGAAAAAAAGGATAGGCTACAAGCATATGCCATCAATTACAGAACATTCTGTAAATAGTTTATCATTTATCAATTCCATACATTTATTTCACACCGAACACAACTTGTTCATATATGTTGACTGTCCCCGTGTGGTTTTGACAGCATTCTAAAATGTTGTTGGCAGAGAACTTTTGGCCGCGGCCCCCTCAAATGCATTTCCAAAGTGTAGCTCCAAACTTCCTGAGCAAAAACAGTGGAAGCTGTTGAAGCTGGAGACTCAGATCCGCAACAACGGGGAATTTGCATAAATGTATGGTCCGAATTCTGTCGCTAACCATAATTTCATAATCGAATATATATGGTAGCATAGAGCAAATCTAGAATATGAATGGAAACCAGTGGATTAGTGAATGAAGCGCGCCAGTTAACTGAGTTTATGGGGATATAAAGAAGGACATTATCGAACAAAAGGACCATTTGTGATGTAGCTGGGACCTTTTGGCGTGCCAACAGAAGAAGATCTTCAAAGGTATGGCATTTATTTTATCGCTATTTCTGACTTTCGTGGCCACCGTTGCCTGATTGTAAAATGTTTGTCATGCTTTTGTGTGCGGGGCGGGGCGCTGTGCTCAGATAATCGCATGGTGTGATTTGCCGAAAAGCCTTTTTAAAATCTGACACAGAGGCTGGATTAACAAGAAGTTAAACTTTATTTTGATGTAAGACACTTGTATTTTCATGGAAGTTGAATATTACAATTTCTGTCATTTGAATTTTGCACTCTGCAATTTCACCGGAAGTTGTCATATCTATCCTGTTAACGGGATTTGATTCATAAGAGGTATTAAGAAAATCAAAATATATTTGAGCTAATTCAAATAGCCACCCTTTGCCTTGATGACAGCTTTGCACACTTGGCATTCTCTCAACCAGCTTCACCTGGAATGCTTTTCCAACAGTCTTGAAGGAGTTCCCACATATGCTGAGGACTGGCTGCTTTTCCTTCACCCTGAGGTCCGACTCATCTCAAACCATCTCAATTTGGTTACGGTCGAGGGATTGTGGCGGCCAGGTTATCTGATGCAGCACTCATCACTCTCCTTGGTAAAATAGCCCTTACACAGGCTGGAGGTGTGCTGGGTCATTGTCCTGTTGAAAAACAAATGATAGTCCCACTAAGCCCGAACCAGATGAGATGGTGTATCGCTGCAGAATGCTGTAGTGTCTTGAATTCTAAATAAATCTGTGCCACCAGCAAAGCACCATAACACCACCTCCTCCATGCTTTACGGTGGGAATTACACATGCATAGATCATCCGTTCACCCACACCGTGTCTCACAAAGACAGCGGTCGGAACCAAAAATCTCAAATTTGGACTCCAGACTAATGGACAAATGACCATTGCTCGTGTTTCTTGGCCCAAGCAAGTCTCTTCTTCTTATTGGTGTCCTTTTAGTAGTGGTTTCTTTGCAGTCTCCTCTGAACAGTTGAAGTTGATATGTCGTTTACTTGAACTCTGAAGCATTTATTTGGACTGCAATTTCTCTAATAAATGTATCCTCTGCAGCAGAGGTAACTCTGAGTCTTCCATTCCTGTGGCGGTCCTCATGAGAGCCAGTTTCATCATAGTGCTTTATGGTTTTAGCGACTGCACTTGAAGAAACTTTCAACGGTTTTGTAATTTTTCGTATTGACTGACCATGTCGTAAAAGTAATGATGGACTGTGGTTTCTCTTTGCTTATTTGAGCTGTTCTTGCCATAATATGGACTTGATCTTTTACCAAATAGGGCTATATTCTGTATACCAACCCTACCTTGTCACAATACAACTGATTGGCAAAAATGCATTAAGAAGGAAAGAAATTCCACAAATTAACTTTTAACAAGGCACACCTGTTAATTGAAATGCATTCCAGGTTACTACCTCATGAAGCTGGTTGAGAGAATGCCAAGAGTGTGCAAAGCTGCCATCAAGGCAAAGGGTGGGTACTAAAAATGATCTGAAATTTAAAATATATATTTTGATTTGTTTAACACTTTTGGTTACTACATGATTCCATATGTCTTATTTCATAGTTTTTATGTCTTCTTTATTCTTCTACAATGTAGAAAATTGTACAAATAAAGAAAAACCCTTGAATGAGTAGGTGTGTCCAAACTTTTGACTGATACTGTATATTTGGCTATTTCTTAGGAACTCTGATGGTGTTTATCTTTTTCCAACAGGAGGGTAAAATTGAAGCCGAGGACTTCACCAGCAGGTTATGCAGAGAGCTAAACTTCTCACCTCAGCCTTACCTTGTGTCTTTCCTCAAGGTTAGGAATCCTTCTGCGCACCAATCAATAAACAAAACCAAGTCATGACCCAGTCTTCAGCACCACCACCAGTTTGCTCTCACCAAACTCTCCAACCATTCTAACCAATTACCATATTACTGCACTGTTTCTAATGTCTGCCTTTCTGTCTGTGTCTTTCTGCACTCCAGAGGACCCTCCCTGCTTTCCATACAGTGCTGGACAAATATATGAACACCCTGTCACTTTTCTTAAATAATTCCATACATTTCTTCTAAAATAAATTTTCATTAAAAAAAACTTCATCACACCTTATTGAATATTCAACATTGCAGAACCAATTTTGTTTTTGTAAAATTAAGTTCACAATTTTTATTTAGAAAATGACATGGCATGGACAAAGTTATTGGCACCCTGGAGCTAGTACTTGGTTGCACAGGGTTTGGCCAAGATGACTGCAGACTTAACCTTCTTTTAGCCATCAATGAGCTTGCTGCACCTTTCTACTTGAGGTTTTACCCAATTCTCAGCAGAAAACTGCTCCTATTAACTGCTGTTTTCAGCTCTTGCCATAGGTTTTGAATGGGATTCAGGTCTGGACTCTTCGCTGGTCACACCAGAACAGTCCAGCATCTCTTCTTGAACTATTTATGGGTGCTTTTTGATGTGTGTTCGGAGTTGTCCTTCTGTAAGACCCACAACCTTCAATGGAGACTCAGTTTGTGGATACTGAGTTGAACATTGGACTCCAAAACACCAGATAATCTGCTGATTTCATGTCTTGTGCACTTTCAAGTACCAGAGGCATCAAAGTAACCCTGCAGCATTATCAAACCTCTGCATCTTTGATTGTAGGGAGGGTGATATTTTCAATGAATTATTAATTTGGTGGAAAGTAAACGCAGCACTGATCTGTATTGCCAAAGATAGGCATTTTGTTTCATTGGTCCACAGAACATTTCCCCTATGATTTAGGCTTGTTTAAGTTAAATCAGTCTCTTGTGATTCCTTCAGCAGTGGGGTCTTCCTATGTTTGCCAATGACCAAATGAAGCATTCAAAGAAAATAACACCCTCCCTACAGTCAAATATGGGAGAGGTTCGATAATGTTGGGGTTGCTTTGCTGCCTCTGGTACTGGGGGGGCCTTAAATGTGTGCCAGACATCATGCAATCAGCAGATTATCAAGTTATTTTGGAATGCAATGTTCAACTCGGTGTCCAAAAATGGTGTCTCTGTTGAAGGTTATGGACCTTCCAGCAGGACAACCCCAAATATACATCAAAAGCAACCTGGAATGGTTTAAGAAGAAATGCCAGCAATGAGTACAGATCTCAATCACATCCATAACTTATGGCTATAGCTGAAAACAGCAGTTGATGGAGGTTATGACACCTACCGCCATACCCCGTTTAAAGGCACTTAAATCTCTGAATGGCACACATACACAATCCATGTCTCAGTTGTCCCAAGGCTTAAAAATCCTTCTTTAACCTGTCTACTCCCCTTCATCTACGCTGATTGAAGTTCTTCTCCACTTATTTGAAGTGGATTTAACAAGTGACATAAATAAAGGATCATAGCCATATAAAATATCTAGTTTGTAAAATAGTTGCTGTTGAGCTCAAAATTGAGAGCTGAGAAATAAAAAGTATATCTACAGAATGCTGATAATCTCCTCTCTCCAACTGTGACGATGGGATAGCAGTGTTCTCCCTGCAATTGGGTTTTAAAATGTTATACAATCAGAACACTTTTTCTCACGGAGCATTGGCTCATCACTGCCTCGTCCCTGCTGTATTCACTTCTTGCACACATCCTCTTGAAACATAATAGCAGCTAGCAAGATGGCGATCATGGAGTTTCTTTTTCATGGATGCATTTCTAAAGTGGCTAGTTTGCATCATCAATCTTTTTTTTTTAAATCCATTGAGTGGATGGTAAGGGGGCCGGAACATAACAAATCATTTGTAGACTGCAAAATGACAACAAGAAGCCCAAACATATGTAATATTTGACTAAAACAAAAATGTAAAACTTTACATTTTGTATACGATCACATGTATCTCTGTTATGTGTGGGAATACTTTGGAACAGATTACCAAAATTAAAATCACTTGGAGCTGATTTGCTGGTGTTTTAACAGTCCCTCAAACACACACACACAAAATAAATCAAATCACCTTTGGGCCATGGGCCGCCCGTTGGGGAACCTGCCCTAATCAAATCCTCTAAGTTCTACAGCTGTTCTATTGAGAGCATCTTGACTGGCTACATCCTTGCTTGGTATGACAATAGCACCGCCCTCGATCGCATGCTACTACAGAGGGGTACTGAGGACAGCTCAGTACATCACTGGGGCCGAGTTCCCTGCCATCCAGGATCTCTACATCAGGCGGTGTGAAAGGAAGGCCCAGAAAATAATGAAAGACTCCAGCCACAAGACTACTAAATAGCTAACAAAATGGCTGCATGGAATATCTTACTTGACCCTTGTATTTTATTTGTATTTTTGCACTGTCTCTATATATACTCACACGGCCCTACACACAATAATGACAAAGCTAAAACAGCTTTTTTAAATAAAAAATAAACAGATACCTTATTTCCAAAAGTATTCAGACCCTTTACTATGTGACTCGAAATTGAGCTCAGGTGCATCCTGTTTCCATTGATCATCCTTGATGTTTCTACAATTTGATTGGAGTCCACCTGTGGTAAATTCAATTGATTGGGCATGAAAGGCAAACACCTGTCTATATATACGTTCCCACAGTTGACAGTGAATATCAGAGCAAAAAAAACAAGTTATGAGGTAGAAGGCATTGTCCGGAGAGTGAGATTCTGATGAAAGGCAGCAAAGGTACTGGAATTGTATCAGAAGCACAGACCAATTCCACTATCACTCCCTTTTTATATTTGACTTTCAGGGCCACTAGTGGGGAGAAGTGAAAATGAATGACTTTTTTCTGGAGACCCACTTGATCCACTCTGATCTCTTTTCTGTTGGGTGTCCTTTCAGTCTCGATCTCGTCAGGAAGACCCTGAGCAGCTGCGGTTGAAACAGAAAGCCAAAGAGGTTAGAGATAAGAGAATTTGTCATAACAAAATACTGTGTGTCTCTGGAGTGTCCATAGTAGGTGTGTGTGTGTGTATCTCACACGTGTTTCTCCAGATGCAGGAGCTGTTTCAGTTGAGATCGAAGGAAGCTAACCTGATGGCACTGGCAATTGTCGGCCCCAGGAAGATGAGGAAAATGGAGGCAGCAGCCGCTGGAGCTGAGAACATGGTATCCTCCTCCTCCACTCACAGTGTGATGTTTCTTTCTGTATTTAATTCACATTATTAGCTGTCTTTCATTCTCGCTCGCTCACTTACTTGCTGCCTTACACAATCTCTTTGTCTTGCTTTGTTTTTATTTCAATTTTGCCCTCAAACTCACTCTCACCTCTCTGCCCCTTTATTTCTTTCCCCCCACAAACTACCTCTATTGTTCTGACTGTCGCCCTCTCTCAGGGCTCTGGGTCATGTCCCTCTGCGTCTGGTAGTGCTAGTTCTGGAGCGTCCAGACAATTTACCCGCCAGAGCATCACTCGTGTCGACCCCAGGGACATGCTCTTCTGTCTGGAGAATGAGAGAGAGACCAGTCACTCCCACTTCATCGACAGAAGCTTCCTTAAAAAGACACCCCATAGAGACAGACCGGAGAGCTGTCACTCTCGCATCCACTATAGCAACTCCCTCAAATAGAGAGCCCAGACAAAAAGGTATCTACCCTAGAATTGGATAAGAGGGATGGGACAGTGATAAATGGATATCATGCTTCTCCAGGTCACAGTGAATGGATCTGACCAAAGTGAATGGAACGTTTGTCTCCACTGTATACTCTGGTTGTCCTTTTGTTCTCCATCTAGTTCTACGCCTGACTGCTCCCTCTACACTCCACCTTCCCCCAGAACATTCCTGGGACTCTCACATCTTCTAGATTTTTATAAATGTTTTACTTACAATGGAATTCTAAAAATAAAAAAGTAAAGAAGTAAATATTTGCATTATATTAATATACATTTGACTTGGAAGGCCATTTTGTAGTTGCAAATGACAGTTGTACACATTAGGCCTACTGGTCAAATGCACATGAGGGGGTACTTCAGGGGTACTTAAGGCAGAGCAAAATTCAGTTGGTGGTTCAGTAACCAAAAAAGGTTCGGAACCACTTGTCGTCTGAGTTTCCTTCCTGACAAAATAAGCCATATATTTGTATCTGATCTTAAACAGCAACGCAGTGACTCTAGTGACACTATTTTACTTTAACTTTTTATTTTCTTTACCCTTTAACGTGTATACTTTTACTGCATTTATACTAATGGGATATCGCTGTTCAACAGGAAAAGTTAAATGACAAGAGGACGTCTTTAAGGACTGCATGTATTCTATTACCCTTTTCTCAAATAACTTATTAGTGGGGATAATGTTCTATTCTAAACATCAAAACATGCAAACGTTGTACCTTTTTCTAGTGAGATTCTGATGATATTTAATATTAGTGTGAACGAGGATGTTATGCTTTCCTATCTGCTCAATCGGTGCTTCTGTTCCGATGCCTCATTGGACAGCCCTAGCTAGAGCTCAGTATTTCTTTTCCAGATCACTTTGATTTTAGATGCAGATTGTTCAATACCTTTCCATATTTGCCTCTTACAAAGAAATAAAAGTAAGAGGGGGGGGGGGGGGGATTGGAAGCATAGCATGTCTCCCTTATTTTGAGTACATTTTGCACAGACACTTGTTCATATGTAAATATTTTACCTAAAGTGTTTAACTGCAATGGTTTTGTTTAGGATTGGAAGAGAATAAACCCCTTCAATAAAAGTGGAAAAAATATTTATTCCTTGCCATATCTTATACAAGTACTTGGGAGTATGTCTAGATGGTGCACTGTCCTTCTCTCAGCACATACCAAAGCTGCAGGCTAAAGTTAAATCTAGATTTGGTTTCCTCTATCGTAATCCCTCTTTCACCCCAGCTGCCAAACTAACCCTGATTCAGATGACTATCCTACCATACTAGATAACAAAGACATAATTTATAGATCGGCATGTAAGGGTGCTCTCGAGCGGCTAGATGTTCTTTACTATTCGGCCTTCAGGTTTGCCACCGATGCTCCTTATAGGACACATCACTGCACTCTATACTCCTCTGTAAACTGGTCGTCTCTGTAGACCCGTCGCAAGACACACTGGTTTATGCTTATTTTTAAAACCCTCTTCGGCCCCTCACTCCCCCTATCTGAGATATCTACTGCAGCCTCATCCTCCACATACAACACCCGTTCTGCCAGTCACATTCTGCTAAAGGTCCCCAAAGCACACACATCCCTGGGTCGCTCCTCTTTTCGGGTTCGCTGCAGCTAGCGACTGGAACGAGCTGCAACAAACACTCAAACTGGACAGTTTTATCTCAATCTCTTCATTGAAAGACTCAATCATGGACACTCTTACTGACGTTTGTGGCTGCTTTGTGTGATGTATTGTTGTCTCTACCTTCTTGACCTTTGTGCTGTTGTCTGTGCCCAATAATGTTTGTACCATGTTTTGTGCTGCTACCATGTTGTGTTGCTACCATGCTGTGTTGTCATTTGTTGCTGCCTTGCTATGTTGTCTTAGGTCTCTCTTGATGTGATGTGTTTTGTCCTATATTTATATAGTATTTTTTATTTTAAAAATTATCCCAGGCCCCAGTCCCCACAAGAGGTCTTTTGGTAGGCCGTCATTGTAAATAGGAATTTGTTCTTAACTGACTTGCCTCGTTAAATAAAGTTTAAATAAATAAATAAAATAAAAATTTCTTAAGATCCAGATTCATGCACTAGAGGGCAATGCTACATCACTGATCAGCAGCAACCCGGCAAATGATTGGTTCTGATTAATTTGATTCAATGCAAATTCAACCATAGAAATACAATTGACATAATAAGCAGTGTTGGGTAGGTAATAGGTGTGAACTACATGTAGTTCAACCATGAATTAAACTACGGTTTGCAGTAGCTTGGTGGTAGTTGAAATAAATTATTGGTTGTGTTTTCAGTAGTTTAATACATTTTTTGCCATGTAGCGGTGCAGCTAACTACTGGATCTACACACTGGAACTACTTCTCCATACTGTAGTAGGACTTAGATGAAGTTGGAACTCATGCACCACAGTTTGTGGACTCCACAGTAGGTAAACCTAGCTAGTCCTTCACTACTACCAAAATGAAGCACCGACTTGGGTG
Source organism: Oncorhynchus gorbuscha (assembly GCF_021184085.1). Taxonomy (NCBI): domain Eukaryota; kingdom Metazoa; phylum Chordata; class Actinopteri; order Salmoniformes; family Salmonidae; genus Oncorhynchus; species Oncorhynchus gorbuscha. The sequence continues at coordinate 47,425,374 of NC_060175.1, forward strand.
AAGCTACAGCAGTCACGTGGCACCAGAAAGCACACCACATTTCAATAATAATTCAAGAGTAGCCTTGTAACTCAGTCCTCCTTACAATCCTCATCACACCTCAGCACACCTCAGCCATATTTATTTTGAGCTTCTCTCCATCCTCAACCTCTGGACACATGACTGGCATTTGAATCAAAACAATTGCCAGCTAGCCAGCTGCCATTAGATAGCGAGCCAAACTAACAAATTACTTGCCAGCTTTAGTCTTTAAACTCCATGCTGGATTCTGATGACATTAACTGTTCATCCTAAAAACAAAAATGCCATAAAAATGTATTAACTATACAAATATTTACAAAATGTACAGGAGCTCCCTGCCTATGTACATATAATACCTATGTACAATGCATTTGGAAAGTATTCAGACCCCTTCCCCTTTTTCCACATTTTGTTACGTGAAAGCCTTATTCTAAAATGCATTAAATAAAAACATTTCCTCATCAATCTACACCCAATACCCCATAATGACAAAGCAAAGACAGGTTTTTTTAAATAAAAAAATGGAAATGCCTTATTTGCATAAGTATTCAGACCCTCGGGTGCATCCTGTTTCCATTGATCATCCTTAAGATGTTTCTACAGCTTGATTGGAGTCCACCTGTGGTATATTCAATTGATTGCACATGATTTGGAAAGGCACACACCTGTGTATATAAGGTCCCACAGTTGAGTAGGATTGTTGTCAGAGCAGGATTGTGTCGAGGCACAGATCTAGGGAAGGGTACCACAAATGTCTGCAGTATTGAAGGTCCCCAAGAACACAGTGGCTTCCATCATTCTTAAATGGAAGAAGTTTGGAACCACCAAGACACTTTCTAGAACTGGCCGCCTGGACAAACAGAGCAATCGGGGGAGAAGGGCATTGGTCAGGGAGGTGTCCAAGAAACCCATTGTCACTCTGACAGAGCTCCGGAGTTCCTCTGGAAATGGGAGAACCTTCCCGAAGGACAACCATCTCTGCAGCACTCTACTAATCAGGCCTTTATGGTAGAGTGGCCAGACGGAAGCCACTCCTCAGTAAAAGGCACATGACAGGCCAGTTGGAGTTTGCCAAAAGGAACCTAAAGGACTCACACCATGAGAAACAAAATGATCTGGTCTGATGAAACCAAGATTGAACTCTTTGGCCTGAATGCCAAGTGTCACGTCTGGAGGAAACCTGGCACCATCCCAACGGTGAAGCATGGTGGTGGCAGCATCATGCTGTGGGGATGTTTTTCAGCGTCAGGGACTGGGAGACTAGTCAGGATCCAGAGGAAGATTAACAGAGCAAAGTACAAGAGAGATCCTTGATGAAAACCTGCTCCAGAGCGCTCAGGACCTCGGACTGGGGCAAATGTTTTACCTTCCAACAGGACAACAACCCTAAGCACACAGCCAAGACAACGCAGGAGTGGCTTTGGGACAAGTCTCTGAATGTCCTTGAGTGGCCCAGCCAGAGCCCATACTTGAACCCGATCAAACATCGCTGGAGAGACCTGAAAATAGCTTTGCAGCGACGCTCCCCACACAATCTGACAGAGCTTGAAATGATCTGCAGAGAAGAATAAGAGAACCTCCTCAATTACAGGTGTGCCAAGCTTGTAGCTTCATATCCAAGAAGACTCAAATATGTCATCGCTGCGAAAGGTGCTTCAACAAAGTACTGATGAAAGGGTCTGAATATTTATGTAATTGTTGCATTTAATTTATTATTTATTTATTATTTATTATTTATTAAATTAAATTAATTTATTAAATCTATAATCCCATTGTTGTGTGATTGAATAAGGGGGAAACAACTATTTCATCCATTTTAGAATAAAGGTGTAACGTAACAAAATGTGGAAAAAATCAAAGGGTCTGAATACTTCTGAATGTACATGCAAGACTTATATAGATGACTTTATAATTGACTGATAACCGTAGTAGATCTACTGATCTGGAACATAAATATTCAACTGGGTGGGGATACCTATGATTTGGGAGAAAATGGACTACTTTAAAATGTAGACACTATAATGGCATATGATGGCACAGATACGAAGATGAGTCCTCTATGGCCTTTTCGTATCTGTATCTGCCCCTCATTGGCTAGAATGGTCCCACCTGATCTCGCCTCCACCTGCCTGCCATCGTTGACCACACGTATTTCCATTGTTAGAGCGGTCACTTGACTATCTTATCAATATAATAGACAATCTTTGGGCAAATGGTGCTTGTTTAAAGCTGTAATATTCAGAAATCTCTCTGTCATTTCCTGCTTTTTAAAATTCTAATAGTTTGCATTATTTCAGTTTATGTGACAAAACAAGCATAGTGAAGAGAATCATTGTATGATCTAAACCACCGTGAAATGTATTTTCAATAACCAGAAATATTTTGTCAGCTTTTTGAAGCTGGTCTACAAAACCAAAACTTAAGAACAGGAAGCATAGAACTAACACACATAGAACAGATCTACCAATTCTTTAACTAGTTTTCAATGCCAAAACGTTAGATACTGCAGCGTTAAATGTCCAATGAAGCTGTTTTTTAAATATCTCAATATCAAATCATTTCTGGGTAACAATTAATTGCCTGAGTTCAATTAAAATGGTAAATATATATATTTTTTTAAAGGTTATTGACCAGTGGACGATGCGCTTCTTTGATTATTTCAGTATTTTATTAGGATCCCCATTAGATGTTGCGAAGGTAGCCGCTACTCTTCCTGGGGTCTTTTGAGCCTAAAATGAAGAAAACCGAGATCCTCCGCAGCTTAGATTGCTTAGCGTATTGTAATATAGATTTGGTTATTGCAGGTCTTGGATAACCAATGCTATAGTAGAGCTGTCAATGGCAATATGCTGTACTGAATTAACATAGTAGCACATTTTTATAAAACATCATAACAGACATTTAGGTAGTCCTAATCGTCCGATTGAACCAATAGAATTGAGATATTCTCTCGTTCCCCTGATCCATTTCCAGTTGGTGGTGTGGTGGTTCATTTCTTTACTATCAAATGAAGATAGACAAACTTATCACACAAGTCAGAGTTATACTTAAACTCAATCATTAATAGTGAGAGCTTTGCAGTAGTGATGGCTGGTCGACGAATCACCGTTTCTGATGATCTGTTGAGAGCGCCGAGACAAAAGTACAAAGGTCTTTTATAGCCAAGATACACCCCTTTCAACCTACATGACGAACAACAGGTATATAGAATGGGTCACAAGGTTCAGATTTGTATGAAAGATACCTATAATACATAGCAGACAGTATCTGCTGTGTCAACAGTTTTCATTGTGTAGAGACCAGTGTCTGGCCCTCCGACTCCAAACTGGAGCCATCTCTCCCTGGTACGGTATAGAACAGAAACATTAACTCATGCTCTGGAATGCTCTTTAGATTTTATCACCCAAAATACATCATACATCTCCTGTCAGTGTTATCTCCCAGAGGCCCATCCTACGCAGAACACACATACACACACAATCGTTTTGAATACTCTATTCTGTTAAATAAAACAACCATTTGATGCAATAACAGCATTATAACATGATCTTGCAAGTTTGCCACCATAATGGACATGCACACGGTGGCGCTGTCTACCAACATATGTACACCCAACATCTGTCATCATCATCAACATCTGTCCCCTAGCTCTATTCTCAACAGAACAGACAGACATACATCTCCACGTGAACATACAGCAGCAGCACACCAAACACATTGGGTGCATCATCATCAGCTAGGCCACTGTGTCCGTCTGCTAACCGTCTGTCCTCTGTTCTATGTCGGGCCGGCTCGGTTCAGTCGTCCACTATTATCATCAAAAGACAGGGAATGGGCTGCACAGAGTGCCGGACGTATTGGAAACAGATGCTACATCAGATGCTAACTGTGGGACAATAGCACCATTCTGCATGCCTGTTGGGACATAGGCCTGATGTTACACTGATTGTGACCAGCTTCAACATGCAGAACAATTCATATAATGGAGAGTTGCTGCTTTCAATACTAATCTATTCTATTTCCATTTCCACTCTGTTCAGTGGTCATGCTGTTGATCTCCACAAAGATTGCAGTAGACCTGGTGCTATTGACGGGTACATGTTTTCAGCTAACCTCAGCAGAGCAAGATCTTCTCAATATGGACGTCATTATGAAATGTAGGCCTACATGGCGCTCTGATTTGATGAATCCCTTGTCCTCTCAACTCAAACAGTGCAGTTTACTCAGTCCAATCTCCAATCTAATACAGCCCGAGGGCGGGGTTAGTGCTCACTGTGTGTCACTCAAAAGCATAATATCATGGAGGCCCTTGCTGTGCATTTTGCTAGATTTTCATTGAATAGTGATGTTTACAGTATCCATAACTTCCACGTGGGCACAATGAGAATGTGGACGAGATCAGGACACAGGTCGCATGTTAGCTCCAGGTATAGACGAGGCTAGCGTTAGTTGCTTCCTTCGTGCCAGACAGACAGGGCATCTGAATACAGCTCTGGTGTGTCAGGCTCACCTGACCTTTGTGCTTCGGCCCAATCCAATATTTTCCCTGGTAATTCCCCCTCTACTGCACGACATGGCTGCTCTTTCAAGAGTTAAGTCCACATAAGCTCCCACTTGAGTGTCAGAAGCAGAACGATGACTGTGGTTGCCTAGCGACATCTCAGCGAGTGCACCTAGAGGTGGTGGGTAAACACTTTGAGCCTTCCAGGGGGAGAAGTGACATCACGCTGTCTCCTGTGACAGGTGTCATATAACATGTTTGTTTCCATCTCTTATTTGTTACATTTTAATTGATGTCATACTGCTGTTTTTGATTAGTCAATATATTCAGTGCTTAAAGGCCCTTCAACCCTGTTTTTTATGATTCATACTTTCCTAACCCTAAAATCTACCAGTTGGTGCTGAAACAGAGATGCATATGCATATACTTAGATGGCTTTTTCTTATTGAGCCCTATATTCTGAACCCGATTTCTCTATGTATTCTAATATGTCGACAAAATACGAATGAAAGGTATATCGTATTTAAAGGGATGGCTTAAGATACATGTACTGAAAACCCCAGTGAATGAAAACCACATGAGAAAATCTGTTGGCTATCAAGTGGGAGGGTTTTCAGCGGTTTACTTACTTTTATTCAGTGCGCAGTTGAAGTCGGAAGTTTACATACACCTCAGCCAAATACATTTAAACTCAGTTTTTCACAATTCCTGACATTTAATCCTAGTAAAATGTCCCTGTTTTAGGGGAGTTAGGATCACCACTTTATTTTAAGAATGTGAAATGTCAGAATAATAGTAGAGAGAATGATTTAATTCAGCTTTTATTTCTTTCATCACATTCCCAGTGGGTCAGAAGTTTACATACACTCAATTAGGATTTGGTAGCATTGCCTTTAAATTGTTTAACTTGTTCAAACATTTCAAGTAGCTTTCCACAATAAGTTGGGTGAATTTTGTCCCATTCTTCCTGGCAGAGCTTGTGTAACTGAGTCAGGTTTGTAGGCCTCCTTGCTCGCACACCTTTTCAGTTCTGCCCACAACTTTTCGCACCAAAGTACGTTAATCTCTAGGAGACAGAACGCATCTCCTTCCTGAGCGGTATGGCGGCTGCGTGGTCCCATGGTGTTTATACTCGCGTACTATTGTTCGTACAGATGAACATGGTACCCTCAGGCGTTTGGAAATTGCTCCCAAGGATGAACCAAACTTGTGGAGGTCTACAATTTTTTCCTGAGGACTTGGCTGATTTAGTTAGATTTTCCCATGATGTTAAACAAAGAGGCACTGAGTTTGAAGGTAAGCTTTGGAATACATCCACAGGTACACCTCCAATTGACTGAAATTATGTCAATTTTGTCACGCCTTGGTCATTGTATCTTGTGTTTTTGTTATATGTTTGGGTAGGTCAGGGTGTGACATGGGTTTATATGTTGTATTTCGTATTAGGGTTTGTATTAATTGGGAGTGTGTATTATTAGGGGTGTGTCTAGTTAGGCTTGGCTGCCTGAGGCGATTCCTAATTGGAGTCAGCTGATTCTAGTTGTCTCGGATTGGGAACCATATTTAGGTAGCTTGAGGGCGCGTTGTATTTCGTGGGCGATTGTACCTGTCTTTGTGTTAGTCACCAGATAGGCTGTAAGTAGTTTCACTCGTTTGTTGTTTTGTATTCTCAGTTATTTCATGTACAGCATTTTCTTCATTAAAAGTCATGAGTAACCTACACGCTGCATTTCGGTCTGACTCACTTCAAACAACAGAGGAATATCATTACAGAATCGCCCACCACGATTCACAGACCGAGCAGCGTGTGAACTGGCAGGATCTGAAGGAGGACGATATGGATTATACTACGTGGGAAGAAATCGACAGGTGGGCGGCCCGACCCAGTGCGAGTGCAGGAGCCCGCCTGGGATTCCCTACAGCAATGCGAGGAGGGCTATACACGGATGGAATCGAAAAGGAGAGCACGGCTATACAGAGCGAAAACCGTAGGTAACGGGGAAAGCGCAGAGAGAGAGTGGCAGAGTCAGGAGTCAGACCTGAGCCTACTCTCCCTGTTAATTGTGAGGAGCAGCAATATGAGGACTTCTGGTCTTGGGAGATGATATTAGACGGAAAAGGACCCTGGGCGCAGCCGGGAGAATATCGCCGTCCCAAGGAAGAAATAGAAGTAGCTAAAGCGGAGAGGCATGAGTATGAGGAGGCAGCACTACGACGCGGTTGGAAACCGGAAAGTCACCCCAAAAAATTTATTGGGGGGGGCTAAAAGGGAGAATAGTTATGCCAGGTAGGAAACCTGTGCATACTCCCTGTGCTCACCGTTGGGCTAGAGAGACCGGGCAGGCACCGTGTTATGCTATGGAGCGCACGGTGTTTCCAGTGCGGGTGCAGAGCCAGCTGTGACTTATACCAGCCCTTCCTATTGGCCGGGCTAGAGTGGGCATCGAGCCAGGTAAGCTTGGGCAGGCTCGGTGCTCAAGAGCTCCAGTGCGCCTGCACGGTCCGGTCTATCCAGAGCCACCTATACACACCAGTCCTCCGGTAGCAGCTCCCCGCACCAGGCTTCCTGTGCGTGTCCTCGCGCCAGTACCACCAGTTCCAGCACCACGCACCAGGCCTCCAGTGCGCCTCGCCTGTTCAGCGCAGCCAGTGCTTTTCTCCCCTCCTGCGCTGCCGGAGTCTCCCGCTTGTTTAGCGCAACCAGAGCTGTTCTCTTCTCCTGCGCTATCGGAGTCTCCCGCCTGTTTAGCGCAGCCAGAGCCTTTCTCCTCTCCTGCGCTGCCGGAGTCTCCTGTCTGTCCAGCGCCACCAGTGCTCCCAGTCGGCCCAGCGCGTCCAGTGCGCCTCGCCTGTTCAGCGCAGCCAGAGCCTTTCTCCTCTCCTGCACTGCCGGAGTCTCCTGTCTGCCCAGCGCTGCCAGTCGGCCCAGCGTCACCAGTCTGCCAGGATCCACCAGAAGTGCCAGTCTGCCAGGATCCGCTAGAAGTGCCAGTCTGCCAAGATCTTCTAGATCGGCCAGACAACCTTAATCATCCAGGTCCAACAGCCAGCCAGGATTTACCGGAGCCTACTACCTGCCTGAGCTTCCTCTCAGTACTGAGCTTCCTCTCAGTACTGGGCTCCCTCTCTGTACCGGGCTCCCTCTCAGTACCGAGCTTCCTCTCAGTACTAAGCTTCCTCTCAGTACTGAGCTTCCTCTCAGTACCGGGCTCCCTCTCAGTACCGGGCTTCCCCTCAGTACCGGGCTTCCCCTCAGTACCGGGCTTCCCCTCAGTACTGGGCTGCTTCGGTCCCGGGCTGCCCCTCTGTCCCGAGCTGCCCCTCTGTCCCGAGCTGCCCCTCTGTCCCGAGCTGCCCCTCTGTCCCGAGCTGCCCCCCGGTCCCGAGCTGCCCCTCGGTCACGAGCTGCCCCTCAGTTATGTGGGGATCAGGGTGAGGACTATTAGGCCATGGTCGGCGGAGAAGGTGGATTATCCTAGGACGCGAAGGGGAGGAACTAGGACATTTATGGAGTGGGGTCCACGTCCCGAGCCAGAACCGCCACCGTGGACAGACGCCCACCCGGACCCTCCCTATGTTCTTGAGGTGCGTCCCGGAGTCCGCACCTTAGGGGGGGGTTCTGTCACGCCTTGGTCATTGTATCTTGTGTTTTTGTTATATGTTTGGGTAGGCCAGGGTGTGACATGGGTTTATATGTTGTATTTCGTATTAGGGTTTGTATTAATTGGGAGTGTGTATTATTAGGGGTGTGTCTAGTTAGGCTTGGCTGCCTGAGGCGATTCCTAATTGGAGTCAGCTGATTCTAGTTGTCTCGGATTGGGAACCGTATTTAGGTAGCTTGAGGGCGCGTTGTATTTCGTGGGCGATTGTACCTGTCTTTGTGTTAGTCACCAGATAGGCTGTAAGTAGTTTCACTCATTTGTTGTTTTGTATTCTCAGTTATTTCATGTACAGCATTTTCTTCATTAAAAGTCATGAGTAACCTACACGCTGCATTTCGGTCTGACTCACTTCAAACAACAGACGAATATCATTACAAATTTGCCTATCAGTAGCTTCTAACGCCATGACATAATTTTCTGGAATTCTCCAAGCTGTTTAAAGGCACAGTCAACTTAGTGTATGTAAACTTCCGACCCACAGGAAGTGTGATATAGTGAATTATAGGTAAAATAATCTGTCTGTAAACAATTGTTGGAAAAATGACTTGTGTCATGCACAAAGTAGATGTCCTAACTGACTTGCCAAAACTATAGTTTGTTAACAAGAAATTGTGGAGTGGTTGAAAAACGAGTTTTAATGCCTTCAACCTAAGTGTATGTAACTATCTGACTTCATGATGGTTAAAGGTTAACCATGGTTCAAATCAAGAGGAGGCTCAGTCCTAGAGGACCAGAGGTCAGGGGGAGGTTAAGAGGAGTCTACCGTTTGAAGTAACAAGTCAGAGATCATCTAGCAGCTGGCCTTGATCTCCATGAAGAGGAAAAACACCTAGGGCTCTATTCAAACTGTATCGCCTGACCGTTACAGACTTTGCTACAGAAATGTAAAGGTAATTTCTGATTGAGCCGACATGTACAGCATTTACTGTGAATGCAGCCTCCGCCAACGCTAAACATTGCCTTTAAATTTCAATTAGCGCTGAACTTCCGCGATACATATTGAATAGAGCCCTCGTTCTTTATTTACGCTAACTTATTGGGGTCTTTTCTCGTTCATGTCTTTTACTGTTCCAGAGTGGGTTAATGAGTATTGGGGTCGAGTGAAGCGGTCTGCTCTGCCCTGCAAATGAGCCCAGTGTTTATGACTGCCGCCGGAATGGGTTCATAACTGTGGCTGAACCTGTGAAGTATTGAATCTGGGGTTAATAGCCTGTTGGCCTCTTTAATGGGCCTCATTCAGACCATCTCACTGCTGCAGGCCATACACACACACAACACACACACACACACACACACACACACACACACACACACACACACACACACACACACACACACACACACACACACACACACACACACACACACACACACACACACACACACACACACACACACACACACACACACACACACACACACACACACACACACACACACACACACACACACAGTGTCATGCTGCTGACTAGTCCCCTAGGCAGTGTCTCTCAGGCTCATCACCTGGGGCCCCGATTCAGACTTAGGAAAGGTGTACTTTTCCTGCGCACTTCTCAGTAGTTGGTATTCAGACTAACCTGCAAGCGCGTAATGTGTTCTACAGGTGTGGCTACCTTTCGCGCACTGAATAAAAGTAACAGCCGAAATCCCTTCTACGGATTTTCTCATGGAGTTTTCATTTCAGTCAATAGGGTTTTCAGTACATTTATCTTAAGCCATCCCTTTAAATACGATGTATCTTTATTCGAAATTTGTCGACAGACACCACAATGCGTTGAGGAAACGGGGTCAGCAGGTACATAGTCAGTTAGGTTTGGCATTACTCTTCATCATGTTACTGTGATATCTTTACACATACACAGTTAATGCTAGTACACATGGTGGCTGATGACTTATTTATACTAATCACTCTGCTTCCAATTGATTGTTCATGTGAAGCCCTGGTCTGCATGCCTGTACTGACGCTGGACGAATGGAAATGCGATTGAATGGAAATAGCAGACAGAGCAGACATACTCTACACCCCAGTCTGCATTAGCCATGGATGAAGGCTTCTAAACCCTTCAAAGTGGGCTTGCTCAAAATCACCACACTCTGACAGGACCAGATAAGGCACTAACACCACATTGGGAAGGGTAGATGCTGCAAGTCAGTTATTCAACAAGGGGTTTTAGTGCAACTCAGTGGTACTTTGCAGAGATAGACCTACTAACAGATACACAAGCACATTCTGGTGGAAAGTTTGCAAAGTCTATGGTAGTTTGGTATGTGATGGGTAAACTAACATCTGAAAGATGTTATTTACATAAATACAGAGTTTGACAGGTTGAGACCCATCTGGTATCTGCTCCATCTCTCTCCCCACCACTGCAAACCTTTCAGATGAGCAGCCAGAGGTAGACTGGGATGCGGACAGAACTAGACTGGACTTACTAGACTGGACTTACTCTCTACTCTGAGGATTCACATCAGATTCTCCTGCTTTGGGGCCCAGTTCAATCAGATCCTCTTTTGCCAAAATCTGTACAGCGGTTGTTTTGGCGATGTCAGAGGTGGAACTGCGTTAGAGTTGTCAAATCCACAAGCTGCCCTGTGCAGTAGGCTATCACGGACACTGCCCTGTGCAGTAGGCTATCGCGGACACTGCCCTGTGCAGTAGGCTATCACGGACACTGCCCTGTGCAGTAGGCTATCGCGGACACTGCCCTGTGCAGTAGGCTATCACGGACACTGCCCTGTGCAGTAGGCTATTGCGGACACTGCCCTGTGCAGTAGGCTATTGCGGACACTGCCCTGTGCAGTAGGCTATTGCGGACACTGCCCTGTGCAGTAGGCTATCGTGGACACTGCCCTGTGCAGTAGGCTATCGCGGACACTGCCCTGTGCAGTAGGTTATCGCGGACACTGCCCTATGCAGTAGGCTATTGCGGACACTGCCCTGTGCAGTAGGCTATTGCGGACACTGCCCTGTGCAGTAGGCTATCGCGGACACTGCCCTGTGCAGTAGGCTATCGCGGACACTGCCCTGTGCAGTAGGCTATCGCGGACACTGCCCTGTGCAGTAGGCTATCGCGGACACTGCCCTGTGCAGTAGGCTATCGCGGACACTGCCCTGTGCAGTAGGCTATCGCGGACACTGCCCTGTGCAGTAGGCTATCGCGGACACTGCCCTGTGCAGTAGGCTATTGCGGACACTGCCCTGTGCAGTAGGCTATTGCGGACACTGCCCTGTGCAGTAGGCTATTGCGGACACTGCCCTGTGCAGTAGGCTATTGCGGACACTGCCATTGGATGCAGCGAGTCGCATTAGTAACAATCCCATACAGCCTCTACACCTCGATAACTGATATACATCTTTATTTGCTTCGTTTAATGATTTTAAACTTGACTGTCATTATTTCGATAGGCTATACAGCCTACACTTTCTCGTTCCGAACTTCTGACACGAGTGGGAGGGGTGTAGCTTCGTGATAAACACACGAGCAGCCGCTCACCGATTTGACAGCTCTTAATGCAGTTACACCGGCGACACCGCCAAAACACCAGCTATGCGGGTGTCTGCTATTGTCGGTTAACGCTTAATCTGATTGAATCGCAGCCTTGATCTCATTCACGACCTGATCTTAAAATAGCAGGAGTGCCCCACTGTGTCAGCACAACAGACCCGGTGTACAAGGGACCGGAGCAGCCCCATCAGCACTAAATTGTAAACAGTCAGTTACCAGGGCACCACCAACACCCAGTGGTCCAGGTCTTTCTCAGATTGGATTGTTCCCTCTGCCGGCCCAAGAGACGAGGCCTTTATGGGGAGGAAATTAAAGAGCTGGGCTGAGCGCATTTGAAAAGGAAAACTTTATTTACAACACATAAGGGGCTGGCTGATGGCCAACTGCTAAACTATTGCTCAGTAGCCTATACACAATTGATCAATAATCCACATCAATTTTGCTTTACTCTCTCTTTAACTCTTTAAACCTTATCAGTCATAGGGACTCCCAATAAAAAATCTGGTTTCTTTCACTACATTAATTTATCTGCATGTCTAGCCCTTATATTTAGCCTCACAATGAAGTGTTTTACCATTTTATTTTCAGGACAACTAGGGCTAAAAGTAGAACACAAAACCATTTAACATTAACAATGGCATTCATGAGTTTTATTGACAAATGTGACCGACTGCCTTGATTTGGTCTTATGTAGCAAAATTTGAAATTGTGTTTTTTTACATTGGATAAAAGCAGACACACAGAGCTACAAAATGGTATATCATACACTACATTTGAGGAATAATGGGAAAGTAATTCTGCTTTGAAAGTTGACAAACTTGTAACCTCACTTTTGAGAAAATGGTCTTTGAATTTTTGTTACACCTACTGGAGAGCTTTTTGCCCACACCCATTCAGCATCGTTCACACCCTCTTAAGATTCAGCCCCCACCCAAACTCTGACCATTTTACTTGTCCTAGCGTTGGTGACTAACTGTGCTGCTGGCAGCAATTTCATTACGCTTTTTTGACGGCGTTCGCTGACACCGGCCATATTCAACGGGTGTTGAGCATTCGTAAATTCATCAGTTATTCTGCACTCTGGCACACTCAGATGAGAGTGCTCTGAAATCGGAGTAGATGGCCAGACTGAATTTACAAACAAATCTGAAATGGTTTTGTTAACCATTTAGTTAAGACATGTAGTGAGCTAGCTAGGTAAACAATTTAGCATCATCCCAACTCATGATGTTACTACCCTGCATGAATCTGCAGGTAGCTAACCAACCAGGTTCAATGTTAGCTAGCTAACATTAGACTAAAACTAGCAAAGCAACTGGCTCTGCAATACGAATAATAAGATCATACATGTAACGTTAGCTAGCGAGCCAGCCAGCTAACGTTAGCTAGCTACCAGTACACTTTAACTTGAAATTAAACCACTTTCTGTCAAAATTATAAACGTGTAATATCTGAAAATGTAGCTAGCTAGACTATCTTACACATATACATCAAGGGTGGATGCATCTCCCTGTCACGGATGCCATGGTTGCCCTTAGTTTGAAGATGTAATCCAGAGACTGGTGTTTTCTCCATCTCCTTAGCTATGATACTCAAATTCCACAGATTTCAAAACTCGGTCCTCCAGAAAGTGGAGAGCAACACTTATCCAGTTTTACTACGCGATACATTTTTATAAAAAGCTAAGGTTAAACAGGAGTTCCTACACATACAGACCAGCTCAAATAGACAGAAGTATGCTATATAGCAGACCAATCCAAACTCATCTCTCGGCATGTCCACTCCACTCATTATCTCAGCCAATCATGGCTAGGGGGAAGGTTGCTGACTTTTCTGTGGCTAAACCAACTAGGCTCGTAATTTAACAATTGTATTAGTATTTACATATGCCATACTAGTTTGTTATTAAGGCACATGAAAGGTCACATGCATTTTTATAAAAAAACGGCTCTCCTGTGAAGTAGTGACCTGCGACATACACCTATTTTCTTGAAACGAGTCACAAACGTCGAGCAAAAACCAAATAGAAAATGAATTTATAAGAATGCTGTAAGTACAGAAATGGTTTGCTCAGTAGAAAATGAATATCCAACTACTTAGTGACAACTGTGTGGTGTTTGTGACAGAAACTACGTCAGCATTGTAGACACTATGTCCTGGGATTTCCTATGATATTCTATGTAGAAGAAACCTTACTTTCTAATGACTTGTTTGACTTGTGAACGTCCTCGAACAAAACATTGAGCAAACATGCGCATTTGTGAGAGTCTCCGCTATTCATAGTGGGCTCATAATAGTATGTCGCTCAAACCGTATGGATTTTACAGACATTTTTGTGAGAAGAACCGTTTTCGGGATCCGCCCTTATCTCACAATCCGCTCTAGCTCACCCCCTGTTAATCACACATACTAATGGTTGGTATCAGCTGAAGCAGAAGAACACAAATAGACAAAACCAATACAAAAAAAAGAAGTCTGTAACTCAAACACACACTGTTTAAGGGGTTGAAAGCACTAAATCACGCCGGTGTGATTGTGGGATTCAAAGTGTGCAGGACAGGGCCACAGGAACTGTTTGCCAATATATCAAAGTAGCTTGACCCTTGAAGAAACCGAAGTAACTCTCCATTTGCATCATCATCTGAAGACAATTATTACTTTTTAATAGTTTCTTGTGCAAAAGCAATGCCATTCATTGGTGATGGAATCTTCTTGTTAGTATGGTTGCTGTGCTTCACCGTATGAATGGAAGGAAATCCTTATTAAATTTCTCTCTCTCTTTCTCCAGGGTTGGTTCTGAGTGGACCTGGGTCTAAAACAGGTTAAAAAAATAATATATATATATATATATATATATATATATATATATATATATATATATATATATATATATATATATATATAATTTCTCTCTCTGGGTGTCTCATTAAAGGCTCTCTATCTAATGAGATTAGGTCCTGGGGATTAATGGTGTGGCTAATTGATAGACACACAGCCGGGGAGGATTAAAATCCTTCCATTCCCCCGCCACTTTTTGGGGCCTCAGCTGACTAATTGAAATCACAGGGATGGACACAAACACACGTTGTGACCCAGCTCTGCAGTGTACAGGGAGTTAGAACCGTCAGGCCTTGTCATCCAGCAAAAACACAAACAGAGAATAGTACAGTCAGTCATTCAGCGAGGGTGCAAAATAACCAATGGCCAAGTTTAAGATAAAAAATAGTATCAAGAGTATATTCCAGGAGGGTGTAATCTCAGAAAGTCGGGAGTGAAGAACACTGATGGTTGAACAGGGTAGAAATAAGTAAGGTGCCACATTTTTAAAACATGTCTCATTTATTTTCTAAAGCACATATCCAGATCAATGAAGAAAATAATTCAGATACACTGAATAATAGAACAACTATCAGCAGGCATGGCTGTTTAACCCTTGAACAGTTCCAACTTCAGAGGCCGACAGGAATGCGTCAAAGACACATGAGAAGAGAGGGCTGCATTTGACATATTAAAAAAACTGAACTATAACAAAGCTTTCTTAATTCTTAAAAAAGAACCAACAATTTTTTTTGTGTGAAAAACAGATAAACTGAAAGAAACCTACATACAGCATCTTGACCAAAATTAGAAAAGAAACACGCGCACACATTGAAAATGGCCGGGCCAAAATGTCATTCAGCCCATTGAAGAGCATCAACCTTTTGGTTGTTAATACTTCAAAAAATAGGTATCTTACAGCATTTTCTTTTTTGAATGTCTTTTTACAGAGTATATTCATATATTTTCAGCTTACTATTTTTTTAAACATTCTCACCACATAAGAACAAGTGCGTTGAGTAAAACATTTTGGAAAAAAATCATGCACCTTTTAATTGTTTTGTTGACCTAAAAAATGGGAATGTTCAAGGCAAAAAAATCCTTATAACGCTTCTTTTTCAGTGCCTTCTTTCCAAGCCATTTAAAGTCGTACTGTCTCATACTGTCTCACTACTCAGATCATGCCTATATAAGTTTTACAGTGTGGAAAGCAACACAAAACCGTACAGGGCAGGCAAGCGTCCAAACGTAAATGCTCCTAGACTGAGTTCACAGAGGAAAGGCAGGCATTCTCTGTTTGTTAGAAAACCCCCACATTTATAAAAACAACCACATACACTCACACACCCAATGTCAGTGTGTTGTTGTGTTGACCGGATGATGCTTGGGAAAGTCTTCGATCACCCTAGTGTGTATCAGGTCTCACTGACAGAGGGTTGCTTTAGTTGTACTTCCCCAAAATGCTCCAAAAGGTCAGAGTTCAACTGATCTTAACCTGCAGCCAGCCCTCGTTGTGAGGTTCACTTCTCTGTGTTGCTGCTGGGTACAGTAGTTCTTTCTACACCAGAGAGAAGAGGAGAGGGAGCCATATGAAGGTTGGGGGCATGGAGGTTACAAGGGAGTGTGCCGCTCGAAACCACTCCAATGGCAAACAACCCTGAGATAGCAGGAGTCCAATACAAAACACACCACAAAAGGCACTTTATAAAACGACAGTGCTTCTGTTCTAATGAAATTCAAGTTGAGAGAGAAAGTGTCTTTCTGTACACTCTGTTCAGTGTTAGGCCAAAAAGAGACGGGTTTGTCCTGTTCCTTTTTACCATCCAAGCCAAACGAGCATCATCACTCCTGTTTCTCAGACGTGCCTTGTGTCCCCAGATAGCTTGAAATTCAGTAGAGTGAGAAACAAAACACACTAAAAACTTGCCACTAAAAAAGCCAGAATAGAGTAGCAGCAGAACCTGGTGAGGTCACAGGCCGTGTTCTAGAACAGTCTCTAACGTCCGTTCTGTCCTCACTGGTCTACTATGGAAATATCTAATGTGGTACTGCTTGGGCCCTGCCTGTGGTTTCGAGGAGCATCTGACCCCAAACCCTCCCCCCGGACCCCCTCCGTACCCCACCCCTTTCTCAGTCGTCGTCTCCTCCGCCGTAGAGGTCAGCCAGCTTCTTGAAGCGGGGGCCCCAGTCGTTGAGGTAGTCGTAGTCCTGGTCCCCTGAGCTTGAGGAGTTGAGGGAGCTGACGGAGCCGGCCGTGGAGCCGCTGCCCTCATAGTCAAACACCAGCAGGGAGTCATAGGGCGGGGCTGTGGGGTCGTTGTCTGCTGCCCTCAGACCCTGAGAGGGAAACACATAGAGGGTTAGTTAATACTGAGGAGAGGAAGGCAAAATACTTCTACTGTGCCTTGCTACTGTGTTTGAAAACTTTTGAAAAGATATCACTGTTAAGTACAACAAGGACGTGAACATTAACAAACTTGAATGATCTTTTGAGATGAACAATGTCTAATAGTTAACATACGTCGTTGATGAAGTCTCCAATATCTCCGGGATGAGGCAGGCTAGGTCTGATTGGGTACTGGGACTCAGCGATGACAGGCCTCTCGTCCACCCTGCGCACCCCCGTTGGTTTACAGATGATGTGGTCCAGAGCCTCGGGCTGCTGCAGTTGGCTTAGGTCATAGTCCTGCAACACCAGACAAGGAAGGGGACTCAGTGTAAGTGTAAGAATGGCGGAGAAAGTGTCTGAGTCCAATCACAGTACTTTTTAAACATTACATCTACATCATCGTTGTCGTCGTCATCATCGTGGTCATCATCAGGTTATAAGTATGGCTGCGTTGTTAAACGAAGTCCTAGTGCATGTGTATATCACTGACCTGGTCCTCCTCTCCTCCTCCCTCCTCATCGTATTTCAGGATGTTGTCTCTGACGTCGTCCTCTGGGTCAATCAACAGGGGCTTGGCCTGACGCTCCTTCTCCCTCCGCTTCATCCACATCACAAACACCAGTACCATTGCTGCAACACACACAGCACATCAGCAGGGTAGACAGAGGAGGGCTGGGAGTAGCATGTTGACACAGTCAATGACACCTACAGCACAGGTGTGTGTGTGTGTATAAGTGTGTATTATACTCACTAAGCAGTATGATGATACAGATGAGTATGGCTATGATCGCTCCGGTCCCCAGTCCAGCGGCGGCTACAGCTCCGGTGGTAGTACAGTCTCCGTTGTCGTCACACGGACACACCTTGACCTTTATCATAGACCTGTTAGAGAGGGGCGGGTTCCCAGAGTCCGACACTATGATGGGAACCTCATACACCCCTGCATCCAGGTAGGGAATCCTCAGTCTCAGCTGGGCATAGTCACCTGCACATAATCACACAGACACAATGTCCCGTCACTGCGTGAAGCTCCCAGTATCCGATAGCAATGGTGTAAAATATAAACAGTTGACCATTCTGGGGTTTTACTGTAGTCATCTATGTGAGCAGTACTGCAGAGATACAATACATGCAAATGCATACTGAATAATACACAGGCAGTTACTGTAGCTCAATACACACACAGCTACAGCACAGGATATCTCATTCAACCTAAACCAAGAGTATCAGTTTAAAAAAATATATGATTTCCACAGCACCTCACAACACAAAAACACAAAAACAAAACGCACGCTATACAACACATTCCCCGAGGTGATCAACATATGGTTTCCAAATTTCGTCAAACACATCTGGTTTTTATTTCGCTTTATAATATACAAAATCCAACAGTATGTAGCCAGATAGTTCAGTCCTCCAGTTTCTTATTGAGGGTGAATATGAGGTTTACTATTTCATGGATATACATTTTCTTTGCAGCAATTAGACCTAGATTACAAAACCTTCTCTGATATTGATCACCAATATTTACATTTCCCAACGGACAGAAATGGATGTAAATTCCTAGACACAATGAAATGACAGCTCATACATGATCCCACAATGGTGTCCGTTTATCACAGGACCACAGCATGTGCAATAAAACGGTTCCTTTGAGCTTTCTGCATCTCCAACCAAAATGTGACATTACATTACAGTCCTATGAATTATCTTAAATAATCATACGGTAATACATTTTTTGTTACAATACTCCTCCATGCACCAGGATAGTCTGCTGTCCATTGTTTAAGTGAATGCAGATGTGTAGCACAGTAATACATGTTCATATGAGGTAGTCCAAGACCCCCAGGCCATTTCATTTATTCAAAAGGTTGGATGAAATTGAAACTGTCAGGGCATGGAATAAATACATCAATCTTGGTAATATATACATTTTTATTGTGTTGACTCTACCTACATGTAACATAGATATTGAGAGAGATCTCCATCTCTGAACATTGAATTCAATCTTATCTATTAAAGGAAAGTAATTGATTTTATATGCCTCCTCCAGATTGCATGGCATCAGGACATCCAGGTATTTCATATGTGTCTTTGTCTAGTTCCACTTAAATGTACTTTCTAAGCTTGAGAAGTATAATTAGAAATGGGCATTATTTCAGTTTTCTCCCAATTGACTTTAAATAGAGCACCATATGTGTCCAACAGTAGTAAAAGAAAAGACAGATAAATAAAGTCAAATGTAATCCTCATACAATGACATTACATGTTGATCTCCACTAATCTCTATGCCCCAGATTGAGCCATGAGTTCTAATTACTGATGCTAAGGGTTCTGTGACTACAGAAAATAAATAACTAGACAAAGGGCATCCCTGTCTTGTCCCTCTTGATAACGGAAATGATGCATAGATCTGTCAATTTGTTCATGTAGATGCTTTGTGGGATTTGTACACTAGCTCATCCCAGGAAATAATTAACAGATCAAAATCAAACTTTTTTTAAAAGACAGTCACCAAATATGCCAATTCCAGCCCGTCGAATGCTTTTTCAGCATCTATTGATACTGCCACTTTTGGAGCGTTCAAGTTCTTGGTATGATGAATTATTGGAGGTTGTCAGAAGAAATCCTGTTCCTGTTTCTATGCGAAAAGCCAATATTTTAGCAATGATTTTGTGATCCACATTCATGAGTGATAATAGGCAGACAGATCCGCATGACAATGGATCCTTATCTTTCTGTTTAAATAGGGTGATTGTAGCCAAACAGAGACTGGGGAAGTATGTTTTTCTCTAGACCTGCTGTGAGCAAAAGTAATATAGGCTCCAGCCATTTGGAACGGAAGTGTCAATATATTTCACTGGGAATTCATCATTAGATTTCCTATTTTTTAGATTATTGATGGACTCCAACAATTCACCCGGGGTAATGTTTCTATCCATATTCATTTTCTCTGATACACTTATAATTGGTCAAATTGGCTTATTAAGGAAATTGTCTATATCCTAATTTGAACTTTTGTTTTATGATTGATACAGTTTGTGATCAAACGTTTTAAAGACTCAGTGGATTTCAGAAGGATCCACTGTTATGCTACCTGGGGTTTGAATGCTATGGATGAAGCATATTCCCCCTCAGGAAACTAAAAAGATTTGGCATGGATCCTGAGATCCTCAAAAGGTTCTACAGCTGCATCACCATCACTGCCTGGTACGGCATTGCTCGGCCTCTGACCGCAAGGCACTACAGAGGGTAGTGCGTACGGGCCAGTATATCACTGGGGCTAATCTGCCTGCCATCCAGGACCTCTACACCAGGCGGTGTTAGAGGAAGGCCCTAAAAATAGTCAAAGACCCCAGCCACCCCAGTCATAGACTGTTCTCTCTACTACCGCATGGCAAGCGGTACCGGAGTGCCAAGTCTTGGACAAAAAGGCTTCTCAACAGTTTTTACCCCCAAGCCATAAGACTCCTGAACAGGTAATCAAATGGCTACCCGGACTATTTGCATTGTGTCCCTCCCCCAACCTCTCTTTTTACGCTGCTGCTACTCTCTGTTTATCATATATGCATAGTCACTTTAACTATACGTTCATGTACATATTACCTCAATTGGGCCGACCAGCCAATGCTCCCGCATATTGGCTAACCGGGCTATCTGCATTGTGTCCCACCAACCCCTCTTTTACGCTACTGCTACTCTCTGTTCATCATAGTCACTTTAACCATATCTACATGTACATACTACCTCAATCAGCCTGACTAACCGGTGTATGTATGTAGCCTCGCTACTGTATATAGTCTCGCTACTGTATATAGTCTGTCTTTTTGCTGTTGTTTTATTTATTTACCTACCTATTGTTCACTTAATACCTTTTTTGCACTATTAGTTAGAGTCTGTAAGTAAGCATTTCACTGTAAGGTCTACCAACACCTGTTGTATTCGGCGCACGTGACAAATAAACTTTGATTTGATACTGTATGTTTCCCTTCCTCTTTCTTAATTTACCAATCAAGTATTTTCCCTGCACTTTCACCTTGCTCAACATATTGTTGCTTAGATCTCATGGCAGCAATCTCTGCAGATCGGGTGTTTATTGTGTTACATTCGAGCTTCAAAGTGTTCAACTGTTGAAGGGTGTTCAAATTTTGTGTTAAAATGTTTGTTCTCGTATTTCTAATTCTTTATGGGTATTCTTTTTCTTATGTCAAGAGTAAGACATGATTAAACCTCTCGTAAATGCTCTTGTATAAGAGCTTCCCAGACAACAGTTGGGCATACTTCATGATTTAAATGTATTTCCAAAAACATGCATATCTGTGTGTTGAGCTATGAGGTAAACTTCTTATCTTCCAAGTAACATTGTGTTAAATTGCCATGTTTTTGCTACCTTACCGTGAAATGCTTTCTTACAAGCCCTTAACCAACAATGCAGTGTTAAGAAAATAAGAGTTGAACTGAAGTAAAAAAAAGAAACACAATAAAAGAACATTAACGAGACTATACACAGGGGGTACCGGTTCAGAGTCAATGTGTGGGTGTACAAGTTAGTTGAGGTACTTGAGGTAATATGTTCGTGTAGATATTGCATTGATGATAAACAGCGAGTAGCGGCAGTGTAAAAAACAAGAGGGGTCAATGCAAAGAGTTTGTAGCCATTTGATTATTTGTTTAGCTGTCTTGTGGCTTGAGGGTAGAAGCTGTTAAGGAGCCTTTTGGACCTAGACTTGGCGCTCTGGTACAGCTTGCCGTGTGACAAGTCTATTACTTGGGTGGCTGGAGTCTTTGACAATTGACAATACAGTGGTGTGTATTCATGGATGCCAAGCTAAGCCACGTTTACCCAAAAATATTGATCAAGAAAGAAAGAAAAAATGTATCTTTCTTATCTCTGTGTTTCATAATTTTCCCGCAATTCGCAAGGGGCTGAATGTATCTCATCAGAGAAAGCAGCTGAGCGAGCAAAATAGCGGCCCTCTTTCTTTGTATGTGTAGCCCATCTATAAATGATTGCCAACCCACGTTGAGCTACACTGAGTGTGCTCAACTGTGAATGGTCCTGGTGGTCCAAAACAAAGTGTAAAGGAAAGCCAGTTTGGATTTGGCTTCATACCAATCACATCACATCAAAAGCTAAACGTTATTGACAGAAAAATACTTGAATTGTTGCATCTCGTTGTGTTGTTGTCCTCCGGTGGTTAGCTAGCTAGCTAAAATTGTTCCTTTCCCAAATTAGCCATGGATGGAGATAGGGATTTGGACTTGCGGTTTTACTTCATTCTCTGTACTGGCCAATGATTATGACGGCGATTCTGATCTTATCATGAATTAATGAATTGTGTCCCTGGCCTGAAGTTCAATATGTAGTAGGCTAATGTTAACTAACTGGCTCGTCGTTGCCCATGGAAGGAAGTTAGGCTAGTTAGCAAGCATTTTAGCCAGGTAGCCTAGGATAACTAAAACTAAAAGTGTGTACTGTATGTCAGTCATAGACTGTTTTGGCAACATGAAAGAGGAGGATGGCATTGGCATTTCTCAACAAGTAGGATGAGTCAACATGTTTTTTTCTACTTAGCACAGAAATCAGTACCAGTTACAGCCAAAATCATATTTAGCTTAATTAAGTTGATTGGAATAAATCGTTTAAAAAATATATATTTTTGTGCACTGTATTAGACTAAGCATAGGTGATTTAATGATGTTGAAATGTTGAAGTTGAAATGATGCTGGAATATTGGAGCCAGCTCCTCTTTTCTTTGCGACTTGCTGTAACTCTGTGGTTCTAAATCAATAATTGTTTAGTAGTCCGAAAATGTCAGAAACATAAACTTAATTGACCAGCAACTGTTTGTTATTTGCAATATGCTTTGTGGACTCCACTGGACAGATGTTGCTCTCCGGTTTTGTGATGAAACAAAGGTGTGGTTGAATTTATGATGCCACTGCGTCTTTTTATTGTCTCAGCCTTAGGCTATATCAACGTGGCAAGGCAAATTAACTCACAGGTTATAGGTTAAACAATGCACTTTCTTTTCTGGCTTGATTTCTCCACACATGCTACTGTATTTATATAGTCTTGGCCAGATACATTTTTTTGACCATTATTTAACTAGGAAAGTCAGTTAATAAGAACAAATTATTATTTAAAATGACGGCCTACACCGGCCAAACCCGGTCCAATTGTGCAACGCTCTATGGGACTCCTAATCACGGCCAGATGTGATACAGCCTGGATTCGAACCAGTGACTGTAGTAATGCCTCTTTCACTGAGATGTAGTGCCTTAGACCACTGCACCTCTCGGGAGAGCTCTAGTCAACCACAAATGCCCTATTTTAAGTAAGTAAGGTGTATTACGAAGGACAATATTTATCTACTGAAACAAAATATAAACGTAATATATGTGTTTATATCATGTTTCATGAGCTGAAATAAAATATCCCAAAAATGTTCTATACACAAATGATCTATATCTCAAACTTTGCTCAGAAATGTATTCACATTCCTGTTAGTGAGCATTTCTCCTTTGCCAAGATAATCCATCCAACTGACAGGTGTGGCATATAAAGAAGCTGCTTAAACAGCATGATCATTACAAAGGTGCACCTTGTGCTGGGAACAATAACAGGGTTTTCTCCACCATAAGCAGCTGCCAACATTATTTTAGAGAATTTGGCAGTATGTCCAATCGGCCTCACAACAGCAGCACGCCCCTACCTTCTTTTTTTAAAAGGGGTCTGTGACCAACAGATACATATCTGTAGTCCCAGTCATGTGAAGTCCATAGATTAAGGCCTAATTAATTTATTTAAATTGACTGATTTCCTTACATGAACTCTAACTCAGTCAAATTGTTGCATATTATGTTTATATTTTTGCTCAGTGTTTAAAAATGTCCATTGCCCAACTAGTACTAAATTAAACATTTTTTAAATATATAACATTTAAATAACATTTCTTAAAAACGGGCAAAGTTTTTATAACACCTGCTCATTCCGGGTTTTTCTTTAATTGAACTATTTTCTAAATTGTAGATTAATAGTGAAGACATCAAAACTATGAAATAAAACACTTGGAATCATTAGTAAACAAAAAAAGTGTTAAACAAATCAAAATATAATTGGGAATCTTCAAATAGCCAGCTGTTGCCTTGATGACAGCTTTGAACACTCTAGGCATTCTTTCTACCAGCTTCACCTGGAATGCTTTTCCAACAGTCTTGAAGGAGTTCCCACATATGCTGAGCACTTGTTGGCTGCTTTTCCTTCACTCTGCGGTCCGACTCATTTCAAACCATCTCAATTTGGTTGAGGGCGGGGGATTGTGGAGGCCAGGTCATCTGATGCAGCACTACATCATTATCCTTGGTAAAATAGCCCTTACACAGGCTGGAGGGGTGTTGGGTCATTGTCCTGTTGAAAAACAAATGATAGTGGGACTAAGCCCAAACCAGATGGGATGGCGTATCGCAGCAGAATGCTGTGGTACACATGCTGGTTAAGTGTGCCTTGAATTCTACATAAATCACAGACAGTGTCACTAGCAAGGCACCCGACACCATAACACCTCCTCCTCCATGCTCCACGGTGGGAAATACACATGCGGAGATCATCTGTTCCCCCACACCATATCTCACAAAGACACAGGGGTTGGGACCAAAAATCTCACATTTGGACTCCAGACCAAATGACAAATTTCCACCGGTCTAATGTCCATTGCTCGTGTTTCTTGGCCCAAGCAAGTCTCTTCTTCTTATTGTTGTCCTTTAGTAGTGGTTCCTGTGCAGCAATTCGACCAGGAAGGCCTAATTCATTCATGTTCAGATGTGTGTTACTTGAACTCTGTGAAGCATTTATTTGGGCTGCAATTTCTGAGGCTGGTATCTCTAATGAACTTATCCTCTGCAGCTGAGGTAACTCTGTTTCTTCCTTTCCTGTTGCAGTCCTCATGAGAGCCAGTTTCATCAAAGCGTTTGATGGTATTTGCGAGTGCACTTGAAGAAAGACATTTTCCGTATTGACTGACCTTCATGTTTTAAAGTAACAATGGACTGTTGTTTCTCTTTGCTTATTTGAGCTGTTCTTGCCATAATATGGATATGGGCTTTTACCAATTAGGGCTATTTTTTGTATGCCCCCCCCCATACCTTGTCACAACACAACTGATTGGCTCAAAAGCAATAAGAAGGAAATAAATTCCACAAATGAACTTTTAAGAAAAGTTTATTTATTTTGATTGTTTATTGAAATTCATTCCACGTGACTACCTCATGAAGCTGGTTGAGAGAATGTCAAGAGTGTGCAAAGCTGTCATCAAGGCAAAGGGTGGCCACTTAGAATAATCTAAAACCTTAAATATATTTTGATTTGTTTAACACTTTTTTGGATACTACATGATTCCATATGTGTTGTTTCATAGTTTTGATGTCTTCACTATTATTACACAATCTAGAAAATAGTAAAATAGCAATAACAATTGAGAAAAATCCTTGAATGAGTAGGTGTGTGCAAACTTTTGATTGGTACTGTATATATTATTATCATGATCATTATAAAAAAAATATATATAATATATATATATTAATTTCAGTCTGTAGGTGTAATCTACGATAGTAGAGTCTGGATCACTGCGTGTTCAGCTCCCAACCACTGCGGAGTGAGTGTTAGTATTACAAGTCCATGTTATGTACAGTCACATAGTCCGAAAAGCATTCAGACCCCTGGACTTTTTCCACATTTTTTTAACGTTATAGCGTAAATAAAATGATTTCTTATTGTACTTTTTCCTCATCTATCTACACACAATACCCCATAATGACAAAGTTTAAACAGGTCATTAGAAATATTTACAGATGTATAAAAAAAATAAAAAAAAGAAATACCTTATTTACATACAATTGAATCGGAGGTTTACATACACCATAGCCAAATACATTTAAACTTTAAACTCAGTTTTTCACAACTCCTGACATTTAATCCTAGTAAAAATTCCCTGTCTTAGGTAATTTAGGATCACCACGTTATTTTAAGAATGTGAAATGTCAGAATAATAGTAGAGAGAATAATTTATTTCAGCTTTCATTTCTGTCATCACATTCCCAGTGGGTCAGAAGTTTACATACACTCAATTAGTATTTGGTAGCATTGCCGTTAAATGGTTTAACTTGGGTCAAACGTTTCCTTCCACAAGCTTCCCACAATAAGTTGGGTGAATTTTGGCCCGTTCCTCCTGACAGAGCTGGTGTAACCGAGTCAGGTTTGTGGGGCTCCATGCTCGCACACACTTTTTCAGTTCTGCCCACAATTTTTCTATGGGATTGAGGTCAGGGCTTTGCGATGGCCACTCCAATACCTTGACTTTGTTCTCCTTAAGCAATTTTGCCACAACTTTGGAAGTATGCTTGGGGTCATTGTCCATTTGGAACACCCATTTGCGACCAAGCTTTAACTTCCTGACTGATGTCTTGAGATGTTGCTTCAATATATCCACATAATTTTCCTTCCTCATGCCATCTATTTTGTGAAGTGCACCAGTCCCTCCTGCAGCAAAGCACCCCCACAACATGATGCTGCCACCCCCGTGTTTCACGGTTGGGATGGTGTTCTTCAATTTGCAAGCCTCCCACTCCAAAAATAAAGATGGTCATTATAGCCAAACAGTTATATTTTTGTTTCATCAGACCAGAGGACATTTCTCCAAAAAGTATGATCTTTGTCCCTATGTGCAGTTGCAAACTGTAGTCTGGCTTTTTTTTTTGAGACAGAACACTTGGTGGCAGCGTGGTCCTGTGGTGTTTATACTTGCGTACTATTGTTTGTACAGATGAACGTGGTACCTTCAGGCGTTTGGAAATTGCTCCCAAGGATGAACCAGACTTGTGGAGGTCTACAAATAGTTTTCTGAGGTCTTGGCTGATTTCTTTTGATTTTCCCATGATGTCAAGCAAAGAGGCACTGAGTTTGAAGGTAGGCCTTAAAATACATCTGCAGGTACACCTCCAATTGACTCAATGATGTCAATTAGCCTATCAGAAGCTTCTAAAGCCATGACATAATTTTCTGGAATTTTACAAGCTGTTTAAAGGCACAGTCAAATTAGTGTATGTAAACTTCTGATCCACTGAAATGGTGATACAGTGAATTATTGTCAGGACCCGGTTACGAACCCGGGTCTCCGGAGTGAGAAACAGTCACTTAATCAACTGAGCCACGAATAGTCGGCAGAGCCCAGAAGATGAGGCAGACACAGCAGTACTTGAGACGGTGTATTTAATGAAGTAAAAAGTGAAGTTCTTCAGGAAAACATGTAACTCCACAACCTCAAAAGGAATTCCACAAGAACAAAGGTAATCCTCCAAGACAAAAAAGGTAAATCCACAAGGTGGAAGGTATAGCACAAAAAGCCTCAAAAGATACTCAAAAACAAACAAACAAGAACAAAAAACAGAATTCCACAAGAGAGTCTACCGGGATCAACAAGAGTTCACAGAGTACTAGGGCTGGGTGCTAACATACAAACACAGAGCAAAGAACTGAGGAAAACAAAGGGTTTAAATACAATCAGGGGAAACGAGGCACAGGTGCAAATAATAATGGGGATCAAGGGAAAACAAAAGGTCAAAAGGCACAATGGGGGCATCTAGTGACCAAAAACCGGAACTGGCCAAATCCTGACAATTATAATTGAAATAATCTGTCTGTAAACAACTGTTGGAAAAATGACTTGTGTCATGCACAAAGTAGATGTCCTAACCGACTTGCCAAAATTATAGTTTGTTAACAAGAAATGTACTAAGTATTTTACTTAAGTACTTCGGGATAAGTGTCTGAATGTCCTTGAGTGGCCCGGCCAGAGTCTGGACTTGAACCCGATCAAACATCTCTGGAGAGACTTGAAAATAGCTGTGCAGCGATGCTCCCCGTCCAACCTGACAGAGAGCTTGAGAGGATCTGCAGAGAAGAATGGGAGAAACTCCCCAAATACAGTTGTGCTAAGCTTGTAGCGTCATACCCAAGAAGACTCAAGGCTGTAATCACTGCCAAAGGTGATTCAACAAAGTACTGACTAAAGGGTCTGAATACTGATGTAAATTTAACATTTCAGTTTTTATTTTCGTTCTAAATTTAACATTTCAAACAATTTAATATTTACAATATATTTGCAAAAAGTTCTAATAACCTGTTTTTGCTCTGTTATTATGGGGTATTATTATTATTATGGGGTACAAAATGTGGGAAAAGCCACATGGCCAAGGGGTCAGAATACTTTCCGAATGCACTGTAATTTGTGTTGGTGAAACAAATATAGTGTTTACTATTAAGGAGTCCTGTCTAAGGCTGGTTCTACCTTCTGAGAGAGATGAGACCCATCCAAAGTATACATCATTTCTTCTGGCCAGAGTGATAGGCTTACCTCTGCTTTTCCAAAGCAAAGGACTAAGTTATCCCTCGCAAGGTCAATAACAAGAGAAAAACAACATAAAAAGCACTTGCCATCACTCTGTTAATTGAGAATAAAATCAAATGGATTATTTAGTCATTAGGCATCATTATAGTATATTAAATAGAAAAATGTGTTAAACTCCAATTAAATAAATGCAAACAAATGCAGGCCTATAACCACTGGAGTAGCCTACAGATCCGTTGTACCGTACACATCCACATGTGTGGCTCACTTGTCTTGACCCACCGGGGTACAGAGCTCTGGGCACTGGTAGAGGCAAAGCAAGTGCCATTTGTTCACGTGTTGTTTCAGAGTTTATCAGCTACATGTTCAGTTGGCCTAGCTACATTTCTTGTACATTCCACCTTGGGATTCAGTTAATGACTTCACTTTGATATAATTGTCCAACAAAGAGCTGGAAATAATGATTGAAAGGTGCATAATTGTGGGCTTGGTGCACATAGCCTGCGTGTTTGTCACTCTCTTTTATAAACTCGGCAATTGTCCATGTTTCTTCAACATTCATTCAACCAATTCACTAACATTATTCAATGCACTTTCTATGGGAAAAGAGAAAAGAAAAGCATAATCGGCACGTGATGATATCATGTCGCCCACATTGATAAGACATTTTCCAATTCGCATATCAACTTCCCCGTTAAGATGCCTAAATTCGGGCGAAAGTAAATGAAACGTGTTAAACAGAAGGAAGGGAGAGAATGCAACGGAAATAAAAGTATTGTGTGCTTACAATTTCAGTGTATTCGGCTGTATGATATTCCATCTCTCCCAGCCTTTTATCCCCCCCCCCCCCCACATACGAGACATTTAATTTCTTCCCACCCACTCGGGCTTTTACAGCCTATCGGCTGGGGACCGTTCAAAAAATAATTGTCCAGATCACACCAATCATCATGTTGTCTTGTTCACTTGTCAGTTCCTTATTTAAACAAATAGTTCATGGCTACAGCCTACCAATGAATGGTTTGCCATTCATGCTGCGTAGTCAATAGTCATAAAAGTGTTATTCATTTAGACAGATGGCCTGAGCGGTGCTGTGCTTTTCTTTCCAATAGGCATGTGAGGGAAGGCCTTAACAACACATACTGTTCTTTTTTTGTGTCTTTGATGTGGTGGGGTGTAAAAGTCCATCGTTCACCTCATTTCAGTAGCCTAAAAAGTTCAATAGTCCAGTCCATCTGTCATACATCGTCTGTTGTAGAGGCTGTCCTGTAGTCTATACATTTAATTCATGGCCATATCCACTGTTCTCCTTGTCCAGGTTATCCAGGAATCAGGTAGCTTATTTTGCTGATTTCAGTGTGAGGTCTGTCTATTTCCTTCCGTCTTACCTGTAGATGTGCGGGGTAATTGTTTTTCCCATAGCTTTTCTTTATCGGGTCAAATTCTCAGCTTTTCATGTAGAGGTCTCTGCTCATGTCGGCGTTGATACAGGTCCGACTACTCCACTTTTTGGCTTGGTCAGCCGTACAACTTTATCTTTGACCCTATGCCCCTTGGTTTGCTGCTCGTGTCCTCTCTCGGGCCGCCTGTTCGATGTGCTCGTTCAATTGTGGGGGCCCTTGTGAAGTTCTCCTGGCCCAGTAGTTGCGGTATTACCTTTTCCAGGAATTCTGAATTCATTTCGGTTGTTTTCGGGGGAAATATACAAAACAAAGGCTTGAACGGCATTTGAAGTCCTCCGTCCTGTTTCATTAAGTCCCATAATTATGATTTTCACCCGGTTAAGTCATATCAGCTTAGAGTTTTTGAAATCATCTGATATTTTCTTCATCTCCTTGGACAGTTTGCCACTGCCGGTGCGAATTTCGGTTAGTAGTGTCTCTAAATTCACTTAAGTCCAGTCGTCAGCTACTTGGTCCACGGTCGCGTTGTTTCACTGTGTTTGCTTGTCTCCATTTCCTGATCTTGTATTTACCATAACATGCAGTTATCTCTTGACTTCAGAGTCGAGTTCTTTTCTATTTAAGAGGCATATTTTGTGTAAAGAAAGGGAATGCCAAATGGATCCCCTAGACCTCACCGAGGCATAGCGGAAAACATAGCCCTCAGTAGTATCGGATTGTTAAAATAAATAGTGTCATAGATGAATCTGTAGGGGTGGCATCTTGTCTATCAATGCAGAGAGATGAATGGACGTGATCTGTCACAAAGCACACAGCTCATACGTCAACATGAGACAGAGCCATTCTGGGAGAATA
This sequence comes from Oncorhynchus gorbuscha, assembly GCF_021184085.1. Taxonomy (NCBI): domain Eukaryota; kingdom Metazoa; phylum Chordata; class Actinopteri; order Salmoniformes; family Salmonidae; genus Oncorhynchus; species Oncorhynchus gorbuscha. Next base: position 47,455,933 of record NC_060175.1, read on the forward strand.
GTGTAATTTACTGTAAGACCTCCATTATACCACAGTCCATCAGCCTGAGACCACACCATTGTCATCTGTCACACAGCAGCAAACACACAGGGAGCGAGCATCCGCACACACACATTAGACAATATAAATCAACAGAAAGCATTATACTGGGACTGTGTGGAGAAGGGGCTTCAGTATTTTGAATTCTGACACGTCACACCTCTGGTGGAGATCTGTCAATAGTGACCCAGGCTAGCCGTGTCTTACCGCTTATGCGGGAGACGGTCCAGTTGCGGCGGACGCTAGGGGGGTAGGAGGGCAGCTCGAACACAAAAGGCCCCACGTGAGGGTCAGCGTCGGCGTCGGAGGCTGTGATGTTGACCCTGGAGCGGGGGCTGGCCCGTTCACACACCTGGGCCTCCTTGGGCAACAGCACTGGAGCGTTGTCATTCACATCTATCAGATGTATCTGTAGGGTGCCTGTCCCACTGGCTGGGGGAGAGCCTGAGAGATGGTGAAGGGGTGGCAGAGGAGGGCGGAGGAGAGAGAAGGAGGAAAAAGAGAGACAGATAGAGGAGGGGTGAGTGAGGCGGGAGGAGAGAAATAGAGAGGGGTGAGAAGGGAGAGACAAATGTAATCAATCCGAGGCGAAGAGGGTAACTTCATGCGTATACAGTCCCTAAAAACACTTCCATCTGAAGGGAGGAAATATCAACTAAATGGAATACAGAAAATGGGCAGAGGGAAATGAAGGAGCTGAGAGAATATTGAGGGAGGGTTTGAGAGTGATGGAAGAATACAGCATTTGTTGTGAATGCTCCCAGTGATGACAGCCATAACAAATGAAACGGCACATAAATATTCCACTCTGTGTGAGTCCAGAGCCCAGCACTCTCAAAGGACACATGAAAATGACTTTACTGGAAAGCACCACATACCTCCCTCCCACAGCACACAGGGGCTGTTGTTAAAATGAGGAGAAACATACCTTAACCTACGATATACTATGACAACAAACACATCCTAAAGTACAGTCAGACTCTGACACTATAACAACGCACCCTGACCTACAGTCCGTGGCCAACAGACTAACAGTCTTGTGTAGCTGACTGATTACCAGTCTATTTTCTGCTAAGTAACGGATGCGGCACTGTCTGCATGAATGGAGTTCAACCAAGCTCATCACACTGAGGAGATCCAACTGTTTCTCCTATTAGAGAGTAACACAATGCATGAGTTACAGCGCCAGTATGTGAAGCTCTACTGCCTCAGCACCACAGAGCACCCCAATCGACTGCTTGTCTGTAATGATTGGCTTGGCGCTTTGTTGAGCTACCTCCTTGGTGGAGCAGAATAAATAAAAGCAAAACTCAATCAAAGTAGAATATATCCCAGTGTTGACTGGTGTTTGAAATCAATAGGTCGTCAACAGCTTGTTGGCCGAAACTCTGCATGCTCGAGAGCAACCCACCTCATTCCCGCAATCCAATCCCTTCATATCTCTGAGGTACAACACCACCTGGGCCCTCCCTCTCAAACACGGAGAGCACACACACCTCTATTTGTAATGGTTTGGGTCGAATGGTTTTAGAGTACTTCACCGATCGCTACAACAGCTTTGAAAGCACACACCTGTGGCACATTCAGACATATATTTCACTTCTCTCCACAGTACACATGGGATGCATTGTGCAGGCAACTCACTCACTCACTCACTCACTCACTCACTCACTCACTCACTCACTCACTCACTCACTCACTCACTCACCTCACTCACTCACTCACTCACTCACTCACCAGACTTACCATTGTCGGCAGCCAGGAAGGTGGCCTCATAGATGTTGTTCCTGACGTACATAGACTCCCTGTCCAGCACGGCCATGGTGGTGATCTGACCGTTGGTCCTGTTGATCCTCAGCCAGTTAGCTGGGTCAGACAGCTTCGAGTACCTGGAGGCACACAGTAGAAACTGTTACAACATATTGCATAGTGATGACCAATGTTACATCTAATTATTTCGGCACTAAGCAAATTTCAGGTCTGCTTGAGAGCAAACTTGAATGTTGTGAAAATTCTTTGCAACTTCCAGCACAAGTTTACTGTGAACACTGAGGCTGTACCCGCTTTAACTTACAGTTTGAACAGTGGCCAAGTAAACTACTGTGACTATTTGATCACAATATAGGCCTACCAGATTGGCCACCATAAAAAAATTGGGCGTGCAAAAAATGCATCCTATAACATGTTAACATGGAAAAAGCAGTTCTATCATTCAGCCTGCAGTAGCAGCCCATGTGTGGTGTTCAATGTACGCCAACATTCCATGAGACTTTTGAAACAAACATACAGGGTCTGACATTAACCTGTTAATCCACTTGTCCTTCAGACAAGGAGCTGACTGAAAATGTTGTGTTGTTTGATGGAAGAAACCGCTTTACAAAATAAAATGCATTATTATTCCCATATCAATATTACAGAAAATCAGACAAATTATACTAACCTCTGCCTATTGGCTACTTAACTTATTCAAGCATGTCTCAAAATACAACACTGCCCCTTTAAGACAACAAAAAAGCTCTGGCTTTTTAAAAGATGTCTAGAAATGTATGTCTTGTACTCTTGTAGGAAGCAATCACTCCCGATAGCTAACTACAAATGATCTATAACTGGGCTAATAACTCACTAACTAGCAAAGGATATGAACAACATGTGCACACGCAGCCACATGCAGCTCTTGCTTTGATCTCAATACAAGCGCATCTACTCACGACCACAGCTGTAAACACAGTCCAGTTCAAAGTAAATGGCCTATATTTGCGTATAGGCCTACTGCAGCTCTGATTGGTTATGCCTCACTGGTCTGTGTAGAGTATGGGCTGAGTCATGCACAATAGAATCCTACTCCAATGTGTTCTGCCGACAACAAAATCTCTTGCATAGTTGGTTTTGTTAGGGTACTGTATGTTGCATTGAAAGTGGCTAATGTTGCGTTAATTCGATCACAATTGCCACAGTAAAGGGAAACATTGATAGTGTTGTTAACTAACAGGGAAAAATCTAGAAAGTTGAGTGAAGTTCAATCTCGTGCTTCTCTCCATGGGCTGAGAGTGGTTCTGCGCTCTGCGCGGCAGTCCCGGGGAGCTGCAAGGCAGTCTTGGGGCTACAGCACACCCCCACACGCACGCAGAGTAGAGGGAACATTGGTAATAACGCCTTAATATATCATACAAGTGGAATCAGCGAATACCCTGTGTTTAATCTTAACCCCCAGATAGGGTCCCCTTCGCAACCATCTCCCCTGCATCAGGAAACAGAATGGTCTTCTTGCAGCTCGGTTCTGTCATGTAAACAGTTGAGAGTAAACTGATCCAAATGAAATGCAATTTGCAGAAAGGAAACAAATGAGTATTGAAGTGGAGAGTGGAGAGGTTAATTACAGGTAAAGGACCTTAACCTTCATGCAGGCAACACTGACACGCGAATGCAACTTAAGGTGTTCCTATGTTTGTGTACTCAGTGTATATTCTTCTCAATAAAACAATGTAAATCAACGTGATTACTCAGTTAAAATGTGTCTGTCACTGTGTGGAGAGATGGATACACAGTATATACAGTGCCTTGCGAAAGTATTCGGCCCCCTTGAACTTTGCAACCTTTTGCCACATTTCAGGCTTCAAACATAAAGATATAAAACTGTATTTTTTTGTGAAGAATCAACAACAAGTGGGACACAATCATGAAGTGGAACGACATTTATTGGATATTTCAATTTTTTTTAACAAATCCAAAACTGAAAAATTTGGCGTGCAAAATTATTCAGCCCCCTTAAGTTAATACTTTGTAGCGCCACCTTTTGCTGCGATTACAGCTGTAAGTCGCTTGGGGTATGTCTCTATCAGTTTTGCACATCGAGAGACTGACAATTTTTCCCATTCCTCCTTGCAAAACAGCTCGAGCTCAGTGAGGTTGGATGGAGAGTATTTGTGAACAGCAGTTTTCAGTTCTTTCCACAGATTCTCGATTGGATTCAGGTCTGGACTTTGACTTGGCCATTCTAACACCTGGATATGTTTATTTTTGAACCATTCCATTGTAGATTTTACTTTATGTTTTGGATCATTGTCTTGTTGGAAGACAAATCTCCGTCCCAGTCTCAGGTCTTTTGCAGACTCCATCAGGTTTCTTCCAGAATGGTCCTGTATTTGGCTCCATCCATCTTCCCATCAATTTTAACCATATTCCCTGTCCCTGCTGAAGAAAAGCAGGCCCAAACCATGATGCTGCCACCACCATGTTTGACAGTGGGGATGGTGTGTTCGGGGTGTGTAGCTGTGTTGCTTTTACGCCAAACATAACATTTTGCATTGTTGCCAAAAAGTTCAATTTTGGTTTCATCTGACCAGAGCACCTTCTTCCACATGTTTGGTGTGTCTCCCAGGTTGCTTGTGGCAAACTTTAAACAACACTTTTTATGGATATCTTTAAGAAATGTCTTTCTTCTTGCCACTCTTCCATAAAGGCCAGATTTGTGCAATATACGACTGATTGTTGTCTTATGGACAGAGTCTCCCACCTCAGCTGTAGATCTCTGCAGTTCATCCAGAGTGATCATGGGCCTCTTGGCTGCATCTCTGATCAGTCTTCTCCTTGTATGAGCTGAAAGTTTAGAGGGACGGCCAGGTCTTGGTAGATTTGCAATGGTCTGATACTCCTTCCATTTCAATATTATCGCTTGCACAGTGCTCCTTGGGCTGTTTAAAGCTTGGGAAATATTTTTGTATCCAAATCCGGCTTTAAACTTCTTCACAACAGTATCTTGGACCTGCCTGGTGTGTTCCTTGTTCTTCATGATGCTCTCTGCGCTTTTAACGGACCTCTGAGACTATCACAGTGCAGGTGCATTTATACGGAGACTTGATTACACACAGGTGGATTGTATTTATCATCATTAGTCATTTAGGTCAACATTGGATCATTCAGAGATCCTCACTGAACTTCTGGAGAGAGTTTGCTGCACTGAAAGTAAAGGGGCTGAATAATTTTGCACGCCCAATTTTTCAGTTTTTGATTTGTTAAAAAAGTTTGAAATATCCAATAAATGTCGTTCCACTTCATGATTGTGTCCCACTTGTTGTTAATTCTTCACAAAAAATACAGTTTTATATCTTTATGTTTGAAGCCTGAAATGTGGCAAAAGTTCGCAAAGTTCAAGGGGGCCGAATACTTTCTCAAGGCACTGTATATATATATATATATATATATATAGAGAGAGAGAGAGAACGAGAGAGTGACAGAGGTATAGCGAGATCAGATGCCTGGCGAGAGGTTTGATGCTGCTGCTGATGATGATGAGAATAGGTCTAATTAGAGAACACGCTGGAGGATGACACAAGTTAGCGAGTGCCAATGAGATGTGTGGGAGATAATGGCAGCTAAGCAGCTAAATCTATCTCCTCTTAATGAAACACTCTGCCACATTTAGATTCCAAGGGACGGAGGGAGGTAAATGACTGAGAAATACATTAAGGTATCGATGTGGCGTTTCATCGTGGGGAAATCAACAGATTAGAAGACAAAATAACAAGAAAATGAGAGTCAGAACATCACGCCAACAGACTTGGGTGTCAGTTTGGATTTGATGTCCCGTGGCAGGTGAAACAGAGGTCTCTAGTTGTTGTGAGAGGCTCTGTCATCTCTCTCTCCATGCCACGGTGGCAGCCCGGGGGCACTCACGCCTCTCTCTGACACCCAGCTGGCAAAGGCTGGCACATGGAGAAGGGCACACAGCTTGTGGTGCAGTTCTACGATCCACCCATGCACGCTACCACTTCCCCCAAGTCTGACAGTAAAACCAGCTGGCAAATCAGACCCTGTCTACCCCCTCTCTTCTCCTCTCCCCTCTCCACCGCTCTTCTTCCCCCTCCACATGAGAAAGCAGGGGGAGGAGTGACAGGGAAGGAAGAGCAGTCTTCTGGTACACACACAGACTGCAGCTCCTCACGTCATCTGTCGGCAAGGTCACTAAAGTGAATCAGCCAGTGGTGATCAGGCTGTCCAAACATGAGCTGCCTGTCGGCTGCCACGACATCTCTGGAGAAGACGAAAGGGCTGAATTCCCATCAATGAAGGAGAAAAAAGAGACAGAGAGAGTGAAAGGAGTGAGAGAGAGGCTAGCGAGAGAGAAAGAGGAGTTCTGTGGCTCTCAGAAGACAAAGCAACAGTGAAAGACTAAGTTTGAGTAAATCCATTTGTGAGAAGAACTTCTGTTTTTAGAGTTTATTTGTTTGCCTGCACTGCATCGATTCTTTAACGGGTGTCCGACTGAACTGAGAGTGGAATTGATTGGTGCTGAATCTGGGGATGGAGTGGCTCAATGACCTTTGACCCAGTGAGTATGTGGGAGAGGGGAAGAGGGGGAAAGAGTAGCTGGACACAGTCCAGCTTATTACGATGTAACCTTTCCTCCTTCGTTGTTAGGCAACAGGGAAATGAATGGACTTTGGTTTTGGGAGCAGGTCAGTTAAGAATGTCACAGAAGGCAGTTCAGCCTTACGACGGCCAAATCCATGCAAAATACAATCATCGTCTATCTGAAATTAAGCCTGTAGTTCCTAACAGTCTGTAGTTCCTAACATACCGGACAGTCTGATGGATGAAGAGGTCAGGGTCTTGGGCAGCAAACACGGTGAGTGTGGTGCCTGCAGGGACACCCTCCTCGAAGCGGATGGACTTGGGGTTGGAAGGGAAGACAGGGGGTTCGTTGACATCCTGTACGGAGATGGTGACCCCAGCTGAAGACTGGAGAGAAGACTGGATCCCACTGGCCAGAGGGGCCTTGTTAGAGACTATCACTGTCAGCATGAAGGCCCTGTTCTGCTCATAGTCCACTGGCTGCAGGGAGAGAGGGGTGGGGAGAAAGATATATAGGGAGGGAGGGTGAAAGTGAGGGAGGGAGACAGAGAGAGAGAAAGATGAAAGAGAAATGAAATAACTCAAATGCACACATCAATATGGAACAAAAGTTAATCATAATTTAGCACATGGAGTTGTTTATTTAAACAGTAAAGTAGTTCCCTACCTTGACCACAGTGACCATGCCGTCATTGTTGACAGGGTTGGTGCGGATGAGGAAGTGACCCTGGGGGTCTCCGCTGGCGATGCGGTACTGGGCAGCCCAGTTGGGGCTGTGAGGCTGATCCCTGTCAATCACTGTCAGATTGGCCACCACCACATTCACCCTGTTCTCTGGGACCTCCCCCGAAAACTAGAGAGAGAGCGGGAGGGAGGGAAGGAAGGAAGGAAGGAGAGAGAGGAGGGAGGGACGGAAGGGAGAGAGAGGAGGGAGGGACGGAAGGAGAGAGAGGAGGGAGGGAAGGAAGGAAGGAGAGAGAGGAGGGAGGGAAGGAAGGAGAGAGAGGAGGGAGGGAAGGAAGGAAGGAGAGAGAGGAGGGAGGGAAGGAAGGAGAGAGAGGAGGGAGGGAAGGAAGGAGAGAGAGGAGGGAGGGACGGAAGGGAGAGAGAGGAGGGAGGGACGGAAGGAGAGAGAGGAGGGAGGGAAGGAAGGAGAGAGAGGAGGGAGGGACGGAAGGAGAGAGAGGAGGGAGGGAAGGAAGGAAGGAGAGAGAGGAAGGAAGGAAGGAAGGAAGGAAGGAGAGAGAGGAGGGAAGGAAGGAAGGAAGGAGAGAGAGGAGGGAGGGACGGAAGGGAGAGAGAGGAGGGAGGGACGGAAGGAGAGAGAGGAGGGAGGGAAGGAAGGAAGGAGAGAGAGGAGGGAGGGATGGAAGGGAGAGAGAGGAGGGAGGGAAGGAAGGAAGGAGAGAGAGGAGGGAGGGAAGGAAGGAAGGAGAGAGAGGAGGGAGGGACGGAAGGGAGAGAGAGGAGGGAGGGACGGAAGGAGAGAGAGGAGGGAGGGAAGGAAGGAGAGAGAGGAGGGAGGGACGGAGGGAAGGAGAGAGAGGAGGGAGGGACGGAAGGGAGAGAGAGGAGGGAGGGACGGAAGGAGAGGAGGGAGGGAAGGAAGGAGAGAGAGGAGGGAGGGACGGAGGGACGGAGAGAGAGGAGGAGGGACGGAAGGAAGGAGAGAGAGGAGGGAGGGAGGGACGGAAGGAAGGAGAGAGAGGAGGGAGGGACGGAAGGAAGGAGAGAGAGGAGGGAGTGACGGAGGGAAGGAAAGAGAGGAGGGAGGGAGGTAGTGAGAGAAAGTGAGATATTTCTATTATTTTAGATAATAGAGACAGCGTTTGTATAATAGTAATGCCTTTCCTTATACTGCTGAATGTCAATGTGTGGAAGTCTTTATACAAACCAATGGATTTGTTCAATGAAGTGTTTATCCATTTACATCTAATGCTGCACATTTAGCAATTAAGAACTGAAATAAGTACTGTAATTAAATGGATGGCACGAACCATCTTTGGGTAATGATCTTCATTATATTCCAATCTAAAACTATTCAGTCTCACTCAGTGATACAGAAAACTCAGAGGTATAGTCAGAGCAAAAGCGGCATACACAAAAACCTACTGTAAAGGAATTTAGCCCAAACAAAGTGAACACATTCTGCAGCGGTCTCTTTCATATTCAAGAGACACACACACACACACACACACACACACACACACACACACACACACACACACACACACACACACACACACACACACACACACACACACACACACACACACACACACACACACACACACACACACACACACACACACACACACACACACACACACACACACACACACACCACATCTTTTATTGTCAGACAGTAATCCCTGTTTCCTCTTGTGATGCGTTAACTGGTTTATGGTGTGTGTCTGCCAGCTGCTGTTCACTCTAATGGCTTCATCATGGCGCTGGGGCTGCATCCAAACCCCCCTCTCCTCCTCCTCCCCAGCCCCTGTCCCCTGCAGCATCGCCACGCCGATAAGCACAGAACAAATTAAATATGCACATTCTCTGTGGTGTGTCGGCTCCTCTATTTTATTTTCACTCCGAGCTTCAACACAGACAGGAAAAAAAAGCTTGTACGGCAACGCTGGGAGAGAGAGAGGGAGAATGAGATTTAAAAACCTTATGGAAGGGTTCTAACTGGATAATGGGCTCTGGGAAGATGTCCCCACCCTTGAAAGTAACAGGTAGTCCGTCTGATAAGCAGCCAGAGAGACAAACAAGAGAGCCTGATGGGAGCTCGTTACTGGCTAGGGAGCTGGAGTGCCCAGTAATGGGTTCTGATTGAAAAATGACCGAGGACAGGTTCAATTCAGAATGATATGGTAAACTCCAATTTCATTAATGCATCAACGTTTGACTTTGAAAGTCAAGAGAATTCAGATCCAGATCCTCACTGGGAATTCATTCCACTGAACTGCTACTAACCACCTAATTGGAGATTAAATTGAGACTAACTAACGGAATAATATAAGAATTGAGCCTTGTGATGATGCAGCGTTTTAGAAAGCACTGCATTCTGTTTTCCCTTTCTGACGACGAGAGAGAGGGAAAGAGAATCAGCTCCACAACTCAATATGGCTCTACGGGATATTTGACTGTTCTCAATAGAAGCATAGTCTTGGTTGAGAACAACAACAACAACAACCACAACAAAAGGGCAATAATGTTAGCAAGAAGTGGAAATAAAAATGCCCTTAAAAATAACTCTCACAATGTTTCTCTCTGAGTAGAAGGGTGAACAGTTGAATCAGTATTAAGGGTGTTATTATATCCTCTTTGTGATGGTGATGGAGCCCCAGGCATTGGCAACCCACATCATTTCAGCCTTTTACATGTCACACTAGTGCCACATGCAGTGGCGCATCTCCTATCACTAACAGCTAATGAAGTCTGCTGTGCCAACAATGTCCAAGAAACATTATTGACTAAACGTTCAAATCCTGTTGCTTCAGGATTATTTTGCTGTGACAATATACGTAGGCCAAATTAAGATCCTACATCTGTATGCCCCTGACTGTTCTTCAGTAACAAGCCTCAGCAAAACTCTACAATGTATGAGAGACAACTAGTCTGCCACACACAGACGCTCTTCAGGTAGACCAGGAATAGCTATTAAGGTCTACTGGAATCCAGCGGGCTGATATTTGAACATATGAAACTACAGACTACTGCTCCAAACACCGATCAATGTGGATGTGAATTGAAAACGTCGGCAGGAGTATAGAGTTTAGTTTGAGTGTGATGCACTTGATTAGATCTCATTACCATAACCCTAGGAGAGTGAGATTATACAGTCGCTGAATGCAGCCTAATGAGTTGTGGCAAGTATCATTGTCTTTTTGTTTTTCACATAACGACGAACATCACACTCTCATATTCATGCCCATGTTCTCAAATGAATAAAACATTTGGCTTTTTTAATTTACAAAAAAATTAGAAGCAATATATCTGCTTGGTTTATACCCCTGCAAGCAATTTTACTTAATTAGTGTGCTTATGTTTTCTCTCCATCTCCCGTTGAGAGATGCACATGCTTTCCTGCGTCTGTCATACACAAATAATTACTGAACTGCTCCGAGTGGAGTTTGCTGTGTGGGAAGAGAAGAAAAGGAATTGACAAACAAAGCAATGGAGAAACTGGAAAAATACTGAAATCTTATAGGAAAATGTGTATGTGTGTGTGTGTGTGCCTGCGGGTAAAGCTCTATGTGTGTGTGTGTGTGTCGAATACACAGCAGTAAGATACTAAGACAGCTGCCTCAATATGACTAACATGTCCTCTCCTTTCCCCATTCATCATCTCTTCCTCCCTCTCCTGTCCTCTGCACCACCACAACCACTGTCCCTCCACAACAGAGGCCCATCCATCTGTTACTATTGGAACACGTAGTTTGACTCTTGTGTTCCAAACCATGTGTTCTAAACCATGTTGCCAGAGCTTTTCTTTTCTCCCTCATTGTCATCCTGGTTGTTCTATAGCTGGTATAATTCATTATCTCCCCTGCAATGCCACATGGTTCTAAACTAAGTGAGGCAGTGAGGATACTCAACACTCTCCCACCACACCAGTGCCTTAAAGTATTTAAGTAAAAATACATTAAAGTACTATTTATATTTTTTTGTCAAATTTGACTTTTACTTCACTAAATTCCGGGAAAAAAATATTGTACTCTTTTACTCCATACATTTTCCCTGACAACCAAAAGTACTCTTTTATTGGTCCCAATAGAAGCATCGTTTTGATTGATAATAACAACAACAATAATGTTAGCAAGAAGTGGAAATAAAAATGCCCTTAAAAGCAACTCTTACATTTGAATGCTTAGCAGGACAGGAAAATGGTCCAATTCACACACGTATCAATAAAAGATCCTACTGCCTCTGATCTGGTTGACTAAACACAAATGCTTAATTTGTAAATTATGTCTAAGTGTTGGAGTGTGCCCCTGGCTATCCGTAAATAAAATAAAAAGTAAAATTGTGCCGTCTGGTTTGCTTGTTAAAAGGAATTTGAAATGATTTATACTTTTACATTTAAAACCACATACAGTTGAAGTCGGAAGTTTACATACATAATACATACACTGGAGTCATTAAAACTCATTTTTCAACAACTCCACACATTTCTTGTTAACAAACTATAGTTTTGGCAAGTCGGTTAGGAAATCTACTTTGTGCATGGCACAAGTCATTTTTCCAACAATTGTTTATTTAATTTATAATTCACTATATCACACTTCCAGGGGGTCAGAAGTTTACATACACTAAGTTGACTGTGCCTTTAAACAGCTTGGAGAATTCCAGAAAATGATGTCATGGCTTTAGCAGCTTCTGATAGGCTAATTGACATAATTTGAGTCAATTGGAGGTGTGCCTGTGCATGTATTTCAAGGCCTACCTTCAAACTCAGTGTCTCTTTGCTTGACATCATGGGAAAATCAACAGAAATCAGCCAAGACCTCAGAAAAAATATTGTAGACTTCCACAAGTCTGGTTCATCCTTGGGAGCAATTTCCAAACGCCTGAAAGTACCACGTTCATCTGTACAAACAATAGTACACAAGTATAAACACCATGGGACCACACAGCTGTCATACCGCTCAGGAAGGAGACGTTGTCTCCTAGAGATGAACGTACTTTGGTGCGAAATCAATCCCAGAAAAGCTACCTTGTGAAGGAAGGACCTTGGGATGATGCTGGAGGAAACAGGTACAAAAGTATCTATATCCACAGTAAAACGAGTCATATCTCGACATAAACTGAAAGGCCGCTCAGCAAAGAAGAAGCCACTGCTCCAAAACCGCCATAAAAAAAGCCAGACTACGGTTTGCAACTGCACATGGGGACAAAGATCGTACTTTTTAGAGAAATGTCCTCTGGTCTGATGAAACAAAAATAGGACTGCAAGCTGAAGAACACCATCCCAACCGTGAAGCACGAAGGTGGCTGCATCATGTTGTGGGGGTGCATTGCTGCAGGAGGGACTGGTGCACTTCACAAAATAGATGGCATCATGAGGAAGGAAAATTATGTGGATATATTGAAGCAACATCTCAAGACATCAGTCAGAAAGTTAAAGCTTGGTTGCAAATGGGTCGTCCAAATGGACAATGACCCCAAGCATACTTCCAAAGTTGTGGCAAAATGGCTTAAGGACAACAAAGTCAAGGTATTGGAGTGGCCATCACAAAGCCCTGACCTCAATCCTAATATAAAATGTGTGGGCAGAACTGAAAAGGCGTGTGCAGGCAAGGAGGCCTACAAGCCTGACTCAGTTACAGGTTACAGTTACAGGTTACAGGCCAAAATTCACCCAACTTATTGTGGGAAGGTTGTGGAAGGCTACCCAACACGTTTGACCCAAGTTCAACAATTGAAAGGCAAAGCTACCAAATACTAATTGAGTGTATATCAACTTCTGACCCACTGGGAATGTGATGAAAGAAATAAAAGCTGAAATAAATCATTCTCTCCAATATTATTCTGACATTTCACATTCTTAAAATAAAGTGGTGATCCTAACTGACCAAAGACAGGGAATTTTTACTAGTTTTAAATGTTCAGGAATTGTGAAAAACTGAGTTTAAATGTATTTGGCTAAGGTGTATGTAAACTTCCGACTTCAACCGTACATTTTTAAACTTTCAAGTTCAACTTTCAACACTCAAGTAGTATTTTACCCTGGTGACTTCACTTGAGTCATTTTATATTAAGGTATCTTTACCTTAACTCAAGTATGACAATTGGGTACTTTTCCCACCACTGCCCAACACCATGTCTGATACACCAGCAAACAGCATACAGAGACTGAACAGTGGAGAGAGTAGAGACATAGAGTAGAGGAGAGAGGAGTGTGGCTGTGTGGAGGTTTGAGTGTTCCCCTGTGAGAGGGGAGTGACAGAGACAGGACAGAGCAGTTTGAGGAGAGGCGTTGTTCAGTGGGTTAGTCTCTGACAGCTGGGGCCTCTTATCAGAGCAACCGGCTGGAACTACACAGCTGCCTGCCTGGCACACGCAGAGAAGATACCGCCGTGCCACCAAGAGATGGATCACACATCAGAGGAGGCAGCGTGTGACGTGGACACACTCCTCCCTCTGCAGATGGATGGACATACAGAAAAAAGGAGAGAGGGAGGGAGAAAGAAAGACCAATGAAGGGAGAGTCTACCCCTCCCTCGTGATGCACGCCCACACACACACACACACACACACACACACAAAAACAAGTGGGCCAGAAGAAGTCAGGCAGCCTCCAGTGCGGATGTGTATGGGACTGGGGCCAGATGCCTGCAGACAAACCATGGTCACCAGAGAGGCTGCTGGCAGAAAGAGTGGAGGGAGGGCTGCTCCCATCACCAAACAGCATGCCTATGATCTTTCTCTCTCATCCCTCTTTTTCTGTCCCTCCATATGTCGCTCCGACACACTCTCCCTTTACTGCAGTAGCTCGGTTTCCCTCTGACCCCTTTCTTCTCCGTGTTTTTGGTCCTCATATTTGTCCTCGCCTGCTGTTTATCTCTCCACGTCTCTGTCCTGCTCCTCTGTCCAGCTCTCTAACCTCCTGTCAAAGAGCCATGAAATCTTGTTCTCTAAGATAGCATCAGACACATGGACTGCATCTACAACAGAGTTGGGGCACTGCCCTGGTGAATATCCATCAGCTGATGTTATCCTGTCATGAATACAGATGTGTGGCCCTACAGTAGAGGTCAGTCCAGGGGTGGAGAGGAGACTCACCGTCCTGGCGGTCAGCTCGGGAGGGTTGTCGTTGATGTCGGTCACAGAGATGAGGGCAGTGGCCGTGTTGGACAGGCCAAAGTTCAGGTTCCCCTCCATGTCCGTGGCCTGGACGATGATGGTGTACTGGGACACTTTCTGGAAAGACACACCACATTCACGTTAGTTAAATAAGACGTCATAGAGGGTGAAGGTAGTTCTGAGCATACTATAGCCAGGTGGGCTGACTGACAAACAAACAAATTAATAACTAGCACAAATAGCTCTGAACCTGACACACACACACTTATGTGCAAACTCATGAACACACGCGCGCACGCACACACACACACACACACACACACACACACAAAGGCTTAGGAAGTGAGGGACCAACGGGCGCGAGTGAAAGGCTCATCCATTATAGCCTACAAGTCCCTGCTTTTAGCTCTCTGAGCAACCCTCATCATCACTCACTCTAATGGAGGTGCCATCCCTTTAAGAAGAACCACTATGCTGCAAATATTAAAGAGAGTGAATGGACATTATTTAGGCCAGTTAGATGGGAGAGAATAGCTAGAGGCGGTGCGGCCGTACAGACCACCATTGAAAGAACAGTCAATCATGACGTCAGACAGTATAACATGCATTCACACTGAGAAGATACGGCAGACACTGTCTTCTCCTCTCTTTTCATCTCTCCCTCCTTCCCTCTCATAACACACACAGATGCACACACACTGCACACACCGCATTACAGTATATATTATTTTGACTCAAAAACAAAACTCATTGACACTTTGCTGCTGTCCATGGTGCTGAAAGTTCACTGTGTCCATCAGTGCAGCGATAGTTTCGCCCCTCTCGCCAGTCCATCTCTCTCTCCAGTCTCCCAGGCTCTCCCCTGGTCTCTCCCTGTAAGCCTCTCAGAGTCGCCGCTCCTCTCTGCTCTCATTAATCCTTTTGGCTAAACCTCCTATTGTGCTGGTGTCAAAAATGGACGTCAAGGACAGGTCAGTCAGTGTGAAGAGGAGAGGGAAGCCCAGCCTAGTCTACTGCCATGTTCAGTCACACCATATTTGGATAGTCTGGATTTTCCAGCGGTAGATGCTCTACAGATGGTTATAATATCAACAAACTATCTGTTGATAAGCAACTGTTTGCTATGGTAATGCCTATGGTTAGGTTTAGAATAAGGGTAAGAGTTAAGGTTAGGGCTAGGTTAGGGTAAGGGCTAAGTTTAGGGATAGGATAAGGGTTAAGGTTAGGGCTAGTGTTAGGTTTCAGAAAAAGGGTTAGAGTAAGGGCTAAGTTTAGGGTTAGGATAATTGTTAAGGTTAGGGCTAGGGTTAGGTTTAGAATAAGGGTTAGGGCTAAGTTTATGGTTAGGATAAAGGTTAAGGTTAGAGTTAGGGTTAGTAGTTACTTGAAATGGGCTGATTTAAAGGTTTTACTGCTTACCTGCAAAGCATTACATGGGCTTGCTCCTACCTATCTCTCTGATTTGGTCCTGCCGTACATACCTACACGTACGATATGGTCACAAGACGCAGGCCTCCTTACTGTACCTGGAATTTCTAAGCAAACAGCTGGAGGCAGGGCTTTCTCCTATAGAGCTCGAGTTTTATGGAATGGTCTGCCTACCCATGTGAGAGATGCAGACTCGATCTCAACCTTTAAGTCTTTACTGAAGACTCATCTCTTCAGTAGGTCATATGATTGAGTGTAGTCTGGCCCAGGAGTGTGATGGTGAACGGAAAGGCACTGGAGTAACGAACCGCCCTTGCTGTCTCTGCCTGAAGCAACGAACCACCCTTGCTGTCTCTGCCTGGCCGGTTCCCCTCTCTCCACTGGGATTCTCTGCCTCTAACCCTATTACAGGGGCTGAGTCACTGACTTACTCGTGCTCTTTCATGCCGTCCCTAGGAGGGGTGCGTCACTTGAGTGGGTTGAGTCACTGACGTGATCTTCCTGTCTGGGTTGGCGCACCCCCTTGGGTTGTGCCGTGGCGGAGATCTCTGTGGGCTATTCTCGGCCCTGTCTCAGGATGGTAAGTTGGTGGTTGAAGATATCCCTCTAGCAATATGAGGGCTGTACTTTGGCAAAGTCGGCGGGGTTATATCCTGCCTGTTTGGCCCTGTCCGGGGGTATCGTCAGATGTTGCAACAGTGTCTCCCGACCCCTCCCGTCTCAGACTCCAGTATTTATGTGTCGGGGGGGGGGGGGGGGGTGCTAGGGTCTTTCCTGTCCCAGACCTGCTGTTTTCAACTCTCTAGAGACAGCAGGAGCTGTAGAGATACTCTGAATGATCGGCTATGAAAAGCCAACTGACATTTACTCCTGAGGTGCTGACCTTTTGCACCGTCAACAACAACTGTGATTATTATTATTTGACCCTGCTGGTCATCTATGAAAATTTGAGCATCTTGGCCATGTTCTGTTATAATCTCCACCCGGCACAGCCAGAAGAGGACTGGCCACACCTCAGCCTGGTTCCTCTCTAGGTTTCTTCCTAGGTTCTGGCCTTTCTAGGGAGTTTTTCCTAGCCACCGTGCTGCTATACCTGCATTGCTTGCTGGGCTGGGTTGGGTTTCTGTACAGCACTTTGAGATATCAGCTGATGTAAGAAGGGCTTTATAAATACATTTAATTTGAAATGTTACGGATATTCTGTAGATAGACTATTCAAATAAAGTGTTACCCTGTGTTCAGCTGAAAGGGCCTCTTTTCAAGCCTTTCACCATTCAGCAGCCCTGCTATCTGCTATGCCTGGGCCAGTTCTGCACGGTTGACCTCGATAACACGGCCTATAACAGCTCTGGGGTCAGGACCTGAATCTCAGACGCATTTAGGGTGGAACCCAGGTGGCTGGCTAATGAACCCTGATGGAGGCCAGTAAAATGCTGGGGAAAGATCAGTGCCCTTTCTATTTTTTTTTCTCCGTCTCACACTCTCCCTCTCTCTGTCTCTCTCTCTCTCTGTCTCTCTCCGTTTCTCTCTCTCTCCGTTTCTCTCGCTCTCCGTCTCTCTCGCTCTCCGTCTCTCTCGCTCTCTGCTCAAGGAGCAGTGTGCTTAATAGTCAGGTCAGTTGATCCAGCAAGGCTTTTTAAAACACTTAAACTCACCCAGAGTCATTTAAAGTTCTGCAGAGTCATTAGGACTTGCTCCACATGTTAATTTGAACTAGACCAGCTCTATTAATGAAAACTCAATATGGGCTGCGCTTTATTACAGTCATAATGAAAGATCAATACCATCTCTTCTCATCGTGCACTGCAGCAGATACACCCTTCATTCAGCTACATCAGGGTAACAGTAGTCCTGGATAGTTGCTGTCCTGTGGCTAGCCTGACTCTGAGTAGCAGACGTGCATAGTCTTTGATCAAGCATGGAAAGGTGTGTTAAGCCCAACAGCAGGTGGCACTCTGACACAGTCGGGGGAATGAGACATGCTGTCCTGCAGCACTTTGTTCCAAACCTGACAGTTGATAGAAGTTTAACCCAGCACACACATACACACACTCTTCTAGCCTCTTCCGTCCGTGTGTCTGCCCTAACAAGCCATTAATGGTGTCTCTAATGAGTCCTATAGATCTTTGAAAATAAGTATCTCTGTTAGATTAGAGCCCAACTCAAGAAAGGAAATACGCCTTCTTCTTTCACCAAACAGAACAAAAGCAGCGCTTTTCCCACGGGCCTAAGCTCTTGGACTTTAATGGGAAGGGTTGAAAGGCATCTAGGGCCATAAGAACAGAACACTGCTGCAAACTCTGAGGTAAAATGAGATCCTTTGCACAGGAGCTGAACGAGACCAGAGCGTACAGAAAGAACAAAAGGCTACAGGCTAACAGAACTCTATTGCCAGTACTCATTTTAAACCAAAAAGGTCAAAATAAATCCTGAAATGTTTGTCTAATAGTCACTGTTTGGAGTTGAGTTTGTTTTCAAATCTTAGTTACAAAAAAGATAGAAAGACATTACTGACATTGATAGGAAAAAATGCAAGGTACATTTTTTACTTACAAAACATTAAAGACATGCTCCAGAACTTTGGATACTACTAAGTGTTTTTTTAAACTCCCACTTTGGGCTGGATGTGTCAATGTGTAGTTCATACAAGCATAATCTATGAGTAGAACGACTGTCTTACCTCAATTAGCCACAAAATCCCTAGTTTGAAAGCAACACCTTTTCTGGAAGCTGTGCTGCGCCATTTCCCATGACATTTTCCCCCACGTGGGCCAACACCCTAGCAATTCGAGTTCAACCAAAGACCTTCAGCGCCTCGCCATATGAGTGACAGCTAGCAAGATGCACATGATGCACCCACAGCACAGCGAGAGAGAGACAGCAATGATGTGTTGCACACACTGTATGTGACATATTACGCAATTTTCGGGGACCACTACTGGCAAAAAAATATACAAAGAATCCGAGCTGTGTGTGTTTGTGCTTTGTGTGCTAGGCAGACTGAACATGTGACGAAGACAAAGCAAGCGTGAATGAGCACTGAACTAGCACTTTCCGTATTTGCTCTGTGGTTTGTGTTCCGGCCTGTCAGTTTGGTACTGACCACAGTGATTACCCTGTCACTAACAATCTACCTCAAACAGCCACTGACTCACATTTAACCCAGAGAGACTCCCTCTCTCCCATTCACTGCAGCTTTCTGAGGAAGATGGAGCACAGCCCCCCTCCTAAATACACTGTATGAAACACAAAGACACATGGACATACAATATACATACACACCCAGACCAGTATGATATACTCATGACACATGAAATACTGTCTCACAAATACTCCGATACACCCATATGCACAGACACTTGCCCCCCCCAGATATGTCAAAAACAAACTTTTCTCTACTTTTCTCCATAATGGTTAACCACTTCCCCAGCTTGAAGGAGTAATACTCAGTCCCCTGGAGCTGGCACATCCAAGCCCCTGTAGATGCCCAGTGCCCTGCCTTATCCCCTGCCCAGCCTCTCCTCCCCCATGTGGACAGTCTTTAGGCACTCAGAAACACCGACTACAGTGTCAGATCAATGCCCTAATCAGGCAGAGCGGAGCTTACATGGTCCAACCTGGAGCTGACACGAGTCAGCACCGCCGCCCAGCATCGTGCCCAGCACCGTGCACAGCCAGGCTCCGGTGAGGCTGCAGTAGCCTGGGGGAATGAAAAGCAACGGACCTGCCACTCCAGCCAGGCCTAGAGAGCACCGAGACAGCCCAGTCCATCTGTGGCACACAGTACAGGACAGCATGACTCTTACACTCAGCAGCTCTGACACCCAGCAGGCTACCTCCTACTGTACCCCACCGCTACACACTCAGGACCAGGACTAACAAATGCTGCCCATTACATTACATTACATTTAAGTCATTTAGCAGACGCGCACCAGCACAAGAGAAAGACACAGTGGCTTGTTTATGTGCACTACCTCTGTTTCTCAGGCAGAGAACGAGGGACCCAGAGACAGCTTAGCCCTGCTTGTTAACCAGTGTGCTGAAACATGCAGTGGCACGAGGGCACAGAAGAGGTGAGGTCAGGGATGCAGTGAGTGGCAGGGTAATTGGCATTCAGGAGTGTTCAGGGCTGGGTGACACTGAAGTGCCCTTCCTGTTCCCCTGCTCTTCTCCACACTGAAGAGGCTCACTCACCCCTTAATTAACACATGAATATTCCATTTAGTCTCCAGTGCAACTGATGAAGAGGATTAGCTGCTACATTGCAGTGTGTGTGTGTGTGTGCGTGCGTGTGTGTGTGTGTGTGTGTGTGCGTGTGCGTGTGTGTGTGTGTGTGTGTGTGTGTGTGTGTGTGTGTGTGAGCGTGCGGGTGTGTGCATGCATACATGTGTCCTAATGCCTGAGAGTGTACTTATGTGTGTGACCTTGAGCGTAGGTGGGTGAACACCCAGGTGTGTCCCAGTTTTAGGGGAATGATCAGAGGGAGAGAGGCAGGTGGGACAGGGCTGCTGGAGTTGCTGCTCTACCTAGATTAATGAGGTTGACTCCCATCCGTTCAGCTGTGGGGGAGACCAGGGGACAGTGAAACAGGCCCCTGCATTAACTGCAGATGATTTCTACTGTCAACCCTTTACTGTATAACA
Source organism: Oncorhynchus gorbuscha (assembly GCF_021184085.1). Lineage (NCBI taxonomy): Eukaryota > Metazoa > Chordata > Actinopteri > Salmoniformes > Salmonidae > Oncorhynchus > Oncorhynchus gorbuscha. The sequence goes on from NC_060175.1 coordinate 47,476,203, forward strand.
TGCATACTTGAATGAGTAAAGTACATGCATACAGAACCTGGATGCAATTGTGATTGTTTATGTTCCTCAATTATTCAGACACAAATCAGATATTAAACAACTAAACCTGGTAGCCACACCAGTCTTTTGTTTCCAATATAGGTCAAATCCGTCTGGTTTCCACAAGATGGTCAGGATGGAGCTAGTGCCATGTGGAACTATTGGGGAATCTGCGAATATAAACGTTATGAGACTGACTCGTGTTGCCAGAGCTCAAAGGCTTAGACTCAGCACTTGTGCTTTTATGTATGTGGTAAAAGCACCCAGACTAATAATATCATAATGATACAGTATGTTATAAATTTGTGTCTTTGGAGCATTAGGAGTAGGACGGGCGGACGTGTTTCCCTCTGAATGTCAGGCCACAGAGGAGTGTTAGGAGTGTGAGTCTGAGAGGCTGACTGTAAGAGGGTGAGCACAGCTTCTTATAAAATACTCTGCTGGCAGCTTACTGATGCATTATGGGATGAACAGAGTTGACCCACCGTGACCTCCCTCATTAGTGATCTAAGAAGGGGGGGCACAACACCTGCGGGAGTGCGACACAAGGAGGGTAGAGGATAAACCAGGTGAAATCCATTCCCATGACCCCCTTAAGGAGGGCCAGCACATGTTGGTATTTTATAGCCATTAGCAGTGCTGTTCGCAGGGTCAGGGTCGATTCCATTTCAACTCCTGTCAACTGAATTGGACATGAAAAGTCTCTACACATGAATAATTCAATTCAGTTCCTGAATAGACTGGAATAGGAATCAACCCCAACCCTATCTGACTATTTTGCTCATCACGTTTAAGGTTTAGTCTAGGGAGAGAGGGAATCCTGAGTTTGTTATTAAGGGTAGAAGGTGACTGACTGGTGTACAGGAGTGGTGACCTATAGGAATGGGAACAACACCCAGGGTCAGACTATATTTAATATAATGACTTAGTTTGACATGGTACCCCTGCCATGAGATGTAAGGTGACACAGTAGACACCATCAACATACCGTAACCCTGTGGATGTGCAGTAACAGGCTGACATGAACACCTATCCAAAAAGATGTCAATACCCCTTCCTCCCCACTGTTCCCCCTGCGCCCCCTGACAGACAGTGTGACCTTGTTGTGCTACTGACCTCCCTGTCCAAGCCGGCGGCAACCGTGAAGATGTCTCCCGTCTCGCTGTTGATGGTGAACATATTGGGGATTGGCATGTGGGGGGTCTGGGATAGGATCCGGTACCGCACCATCCCATTGGCTGTGGTGTCGTCATCTGAGTCGTTGGCGGTCACCTGCATCACTAACGTGCCTGCCAACAGGGAGGAGGCAGAGCCAGCAACAGTTACAGAAACACAATGTGAATCACACAGCACAGGAAACACCTCCTCCTGGCAAAGAAAAAGCCATGAACAGTCATACAAACACCAAGAGTTGTAACATATGTGCCCCATCATCATACACAAACACATATTTAACATACAGTACACAGTATACACACTTCTAAACGTATTTCAAACCCATTCCCTGCATCTATGTCTTCAGCTAAGGGAAAATTCAAGGGGAAAATAAGCAGACAAAAAAACTCTGTGAAAAAGCCCCCATTCATCCCATCCCTGTATATACCAGGCTGGCAGGCTGGCAGGCAGGCAGGCAGGGTAAAGTTCCTCCCTACAGAGTCCATTTAGTAATGAGCAGCATGGGCTCTTCTGCCATTTCCACCATCCATTATTTCAGCCTTCAGCAGAACGGCTGCTGCCCTTAATGCTCTGATGCTCTCTCCCTATTTGTCTTGGAATCATGGGTAAAAAACACAGCCATTTAAGGCTGGCGGTGGGGGTGGTGTGTGCCTGTGTACGTGTGTATAGAGGTGGGGGGGATGGGGGTGAAAGGCCTGTGCCCCCATCTCCCCTAGCAGAATTATTGATTTGTAAGAGCTTGTCAGCCAGGCTCACAAATGTGACCAGGCAATTAGGAGCACTCTGTCCAGGAAAAGGGAGAGATCTCCTCGTTCCTCTCCCCAGCTCAGGGAAAATGTCACTCTCCATCAGGCAGCCATTTAAAGGCTGCTACTGCTACTGCTGCAGCAGGAAATCTAGGGTCTTGTCAGCTTAGGGGGAGAGAGGCAGGAGAACACACATGCTAGGGTTGTTGTACTGTATAAGGAGGCAGAAACAAAGAGAAAGAGACAGGGGGAGAGAGCAAGAGGAGAAGAAAGAATCATATATAGAGAGATATAGGGATTGATAGACAGAGACAGAGAGGAGTGTAGGTAGAGAGCGAGTGAGAGAAACAGAGACAGAGAGAGAGAGAGAGAGAGAGAGAGAGAGAGAGAGAGCGAGAGAGAGAGAGAGAGAGAGAGATGGGAGGAAAAACAGGGAGGAGTGAGAGACATTAGAGCTGATCTAGGGTCAGTTTTGCTGTATATCAGAAGTAGGGGCACGGATAGTATTAGATAGGATTAGCTAGTGCAGAAACATGTTGAATTTCAGACAGACAGGAGAAGAGACACACAGTGGGTACTCGCAGCTACAGGTGTCTGTTCTGCTGGCTCTCATAATTGGGCAGAGATAGCACCATAATTCCCGTGACAGCCAGAATCAACAGAATAATTGTAGCTGAGAATTCTATTTCAAACTTCATTAAGTTTCAAAGCAGGAGTTGTCACTTTGCCCATGGAGAGAAAACAACGGGGAGAGAGAGAGAGCCATGGAAGGGAGCGAGGAGAAAAACAATGACCCTTATTACAGAGGAGAGCATCAACATTTGATCAAATGTTCAGTCCGATGGGGGAGGAGTAATGTAGAGAATCGTATGTCAACTCTGCCACCTTTAATTTCAATAAGAGGGATTTCTTAATAAGCTTAAAGACTGCTCTTTGTCTAAAAGTGTGGGCATGCCTGAAAGAGTTAACCTCTGAGCCTGTTTAATTCTTTTTTTCATTTGAAAATGAATTCTAAATCCTAATTGCTTTTCCACCAAAACCACTGGAGCTGAAAATTTCACTGGTGGCAGGCAAGGCAGGCATGTTGGCCATTTGGTTACATGGGAAAGAGAGCGGAAAGTTGAGATCCCTGATGGGCTCCATCCACTGACTAAACATGACTGAGCTGGGGGTCAACACCTCCCAGCTAACACATGTGGTTCCTTGGAAGTTGTGGGAACGTACGTTTTAGATTTTCCATTGGTTCTGGGAACGAAGCCATACGCTTCCTGACCAGTAAAACTGAATGTTTTTTTAAACGTTCTGAGAATGGAAGTGAAAATCTCACGGCGTCAGTGTGATTCAAACCGACGATCTTCTGATCTCTAGTCAGTAAATTAGTCCACTGCGTCACCAGAATTGAGCTAGCATGACATATTTGTTTTACTCATTCAAAGCTGTTCAGACACTGAGAACGAAATAACAATCTTACAAAAAATATTTGAACGTCTAATGATTTCTTGTGGATTTTATGGAATATTTTCTTAATGTTTCCAAGTTGTGGAAAGGTTGTATGCAGAATAACCATCGGACAAACACGCTCTCAACGAGCTCTAAGAAACATATGGTTCTCAGAACGTTATGTGTTAGCTGGGCTGCCTTCCAATTACAGATGAATTACAGATTATAGTAGCGGTGTGAGGGTAAAATCACTGGGGAAACCAAGCAAGGAAAACAATATATATATTACAACCTGTGTTGTGATAATTGCATTTTTCGCTCTATAACCCGTTAGTTCATTTGCCTTGACACCGTGATACTGTATATAAGCTTAAGGCCGAGACAATAAGAAGGCACAGTGGCAGGATAAATTCAACCACACCTTTGTTTCATCATAAAAGAGAGCAAGAGAGCAACATCTGTCCGGTCAGGTCCACAAAACATTTAGCCTGTAACAAACAGTTATACGACCTACAGCATGGTCAAGTACATTTTTGGACTACTAAACGACTATTGATTTGGAGTCATCGGGAGTTGCACAGAAAACAGGCTATTCCAGCACTATTTCAACGTCAACATTATCTAATCACATATGCTTAGTCAAAAACATTTATTAAACCTTTAATTAACTAGGCAAGTCAGTTAATTAACATACTCTTATTTACAATGACGGCCTACCCCGAATCCAGACGACGCTGGGCAAATTGTGCGCCGCCCTATGGGACTCCCAAACACGACCAGATGTGATCAAGCCTGGATTCGAACCAGGGACTCACTGAGATGCAGTGCCTTAGACCGCTGCGCCACTTGTGAGCCCTAATACAGGGACAACTAAAAGATACCAGAAACAATTTAGTCCAATCAACATAAGGTAAATATGATGTATCTGTCCATGGTACTGATTTCTCTCTGTGTGTGTGTATGTGGGGGTGGGGTGTGGGGGGAGTTATGGTTGGATCAGAATTTCCGTTATAATCATTGGCCAGCATGGAGATTTAAGTAAAACCACAAGTCCAAATCCCTATCTCCATCCATGGCTACTTTAGGAAAGGGACAATTTTAGCTAGCTAGCTAACCACCGGAGAACAACGACACAATGAGATGCAACATTTCTGTCAATGATGTTTGGCTTCTAATGTGGTATGACTGGTTTGAAGGCAAATCCGCACTGGCTTCCCTTGACACTTTTTTTGGGGGGTGCCAGGACCATTCACAGCTGTGTTCTGTTTAGCTCAACGCTGATTGACTATTATTATTATTTATTTTTTCATCAAGGGAAGCCAAATGCTCCCTGGCTTCCCTTTCATTCAATACCACGGGCGGCAACAATGTCATACTCTTTTTGACCAGACAGCATCAGATAGATGGGCTACACATACAGAGGGCGGGGTGTTGTTCACTTGGTTTGCTTTCTCCGGTGAGATACATTCAGCCTCATACGAATTGAATGACATTTATGATACACAGAGAGATGAAAGATCAATTATTTTGTATGTTTTTTTTCTTGGTCATTTTTTGGGGGAAGCCTGGCAGCCATACACACCAGTGGAGGATGTGGAGGCAAAGGGGCAGAACAAGAGAGAGATGGACACAAGTATTATTCATATTTGTATTGTCTCATTCACTTCCCTTTTTTGACCTGCACTTTTTGCACTCAGAGCATAAGAATTTCACGGTCCTTGTGATTACATCTGCGACGCTGTGCATGTGATTAATAAACTCATCTAATCTAAAGCACAGATGCAGAAAGATAGCATGGCAAGGCATTTCCGGCGATGAAAAGGGAAGGGAGAGAGAAGACAAGGCTGGAAAGGGCACTAAAAGGGGTAGCAAGAGGGAGAGAGATAGGGGTTGGAAGAGGAAAGGACAAGAAAAGGAGGGTAAGAGGAGGATTAAAAACAGGCATTGAGAGAGGGACAGGTAAAGTAGAGTACAATATTAATATGGGGAGGCAGTAGTGGGTGAGAGACTGTGTGGAAGGGCAGGAGGAGAAGTATGAGGCCAAGGAGGAGAGGTGAGAAGGAGAGGGATGTGGCAGTCACTCTGTGTGTGTGTCTAGGGACAGAGTGATAAAGGGGACACAAATCACTGCGGTCACACAAAGTTGGCTCTAATGGCACTACTGGCCCTCCCCGGGCTTTTAACAGACCACACTGCAGCTCCACCCACCACCATACACAACCCTGCCATGCCCGGGAGGGACCAGTGAAAACCAGCCGCCAGAAAATTACCTCACACCTCAATGCATGGGCAGTCAGAACAATTTACTGCAATGTCTCTTCACATGTCTTCACAACTTCCCATGCTGAAGGAATTATTAGAGAAGAACAGACTTGAGGGAGAAGAAATCTATTTTATACACTACTTGGACAAAAGTATGTGGACACGTCTCATTCCAAAATCATGGGCATTAATATAGAGTTGGTCCCCCTTTGATGCTATAAACAGCCTCCACTCTTCTGGGAAGGCTTTCCAGTAGATGCTGGAATATTGCTGCAGGGACTTGCTTCAATTCAGCCACCAGAGCGTTAGTGAGGTCTGGCACTGATGTTGGGCGATTAGGCCTGGCTCGCCGTCGGCGTCCCAATTCATCCCAAAGGTGTTTGATGAGGTCAGGGCTCTGTGCAGGCCAGTCAAGTTCTTCCACACCGATCTCGATAAACCATTACTGTATGGACCTCGCTTTGTGCACAGGATAATTGTCATGCTGAAACAGGAAAGGGCCTTCCCCAAACTGTTGCCACAAAATTGTTTAGAATGTCATTGTATGCTGAAACATTAAGATTTTCCTTCACTGGAACGAAGGGGCCTAGTCTGAACCATGAAAAACAGCCCCATACCATTATTCATCCTCCACCAAACTGGCATCGGCCAAACCCAGATTCATCTGTCAGACCGCGTCATAACTGATTCAGAGTCCAATTGGCAGCGAACTTTACACCACTCCAGCCAATGCTTGGCATTGCGCATGGTGATCTTCCTAGGCTTGTGTGCGGCTGCTCGGCCATGGAAACACATTTAATGAAGCTCCCAACGAACAGTTCTTGTGCTGACGTTGCTTCCATTGTTACGCGCTACATGCTTCAGCACTCTGCGGTCCTGTTCTGTGAGCTTGTGCGGCCTAGCACTTTGAGGCTGAGACGTTGTTTCGCCTAGATGTTTCCACTTCACCAGAACAGCACTTACAGTTGCCCGGGTGTGCTCTAACTGGTCAAAAATTGGACAAATTTACTTGTTGGAAAGGTGGCATCCTATGACGGTGCCACGTTGAAAGTCACTGAGCTCTTCAGTACAGCCCATTATACTGCCAATGTTTGTCTATGGACATTGCATGGCTGTTTGTTTGATTTTATACACCCAGAAATGGGTGTGGCTGAAATAGCGGAATCCACTCATTTGAAAGGGTGTCCATATACTTTTGTAAAGTATTCAGACCCGTTGACTTTTCTCACATTTTGTTACGTTACAGCCTTATTCTCCCCCCCCCCTTTTTGTTGAATTTTACCCCTTTTCTCCCCAATTTTGTGGTAGTTACTATCTTTTCTCATCGCTACAACTCCCTTACGGGCTCGGGAGAGACGAAGGTTGAAAGCAATGCGTCCTCCGAAACACAACCCAACCAAGCCGCACTGCTTCTTAACACAGCGTGCATCCAACCCGGAAGCCAGCCGCACCAATGTGTCAGCGGAAACAACGTGCACCTGGCGACCTGTTTAGCGCACCACACGAGTCGCTGGTGCGCGATGAGACAAGGATATCCCTACCGGCCAAACCCTATTCTAAAATAGATTAAATAGTTCCCCCCCCCCTCATGAATCTACACAAAATACCCCATTATGACAATGCAAAGACAGATTTTTTAATATTTTTTAGAAATGTTTAAAAATAAATAAAATACTGAAATAGCACATTTACATAAGTATTCAGAGCCTTCACTAAGTCATTTGTTGATGCCCCTTTAGCAGCGATGACAGCCTCGAATCTTCTTGGGTATGGCGCTACAAGCTTGGCACACCTGTATTTGGGGAGTTTCTCCCATTGTTCTCTACAGATCCTCTCAAGCTCTGTCAGGTTGGATGGGGAGAGTCGCTGCAGGTCCGGGCTCTGGCTGGCCTACTCAAGGACATTCAGAGACTTGTCCCAAAGCCACTCCTGTGTTGTCTTGGCTGTGTCCTTAGGGTTGTTGTCCTGTTGGAAGGTGAACCTTCGCCCCAGTCGGAGGTCCACTCTCGAGCAGGTTTTCATCAAGGATCTCTCTGTACTTTGCCCCGTTCATCTTTCACTCGATCCTGACTAGTCTCCCAGTCCCTGCCGCTGAAAAACATCCCCACAGCATGATGCTGCCACTACCATGCTTCACCGTAGGGATACTGCCAGGTTTCCTCCAGACGTGACGCTTGGCATCCAGGCCAAGGAGTTCAATCTTGGTTTCATCAGACCAGAGAATCTTGTTTCTCATGGTATGAGAGTCCTTCCTTTGGCAAACTCCAAGCGGGCTGTCATGTGCCTTTTACTGAGGAGTGGCTTCCGTCTGGCCACTCAACCATAAAGGCCTGATTGGTAGAGTGCTGCAGAGATGGCTGTCCTTCTGTAAAGTTCTCCCATCTCCACAGAGGAACTCTGGAGCACTGTCAGAGTGACCATCCCCCAATTGTTCAGTTTGGCCAGGCAGCCAGCTCTAGGAAGAGTCTTGGTGGTTCCAAACTTCTTCCATTTAAGAATGATGGAGGCCACTGTATTCTTGGGGACCTTTAATGCTGCAGACATTTTGGTACCCTTCCCCAGATCTGTGCATCGACACAATCCTGTCTCGGAGCTCTACGAACAATTCCTTCGACATCATGGATTGGTTTTTGCTCTGACATGCACTGTCAACTGTGGGACCTTATATAGACAGGAGTGTGTCTTACCAAAATCATGTCCAATCATTTGAATTTACCACAGTTGGACTCCAATCAAGTTGTAGAAACATCTCAAGGATGATCAATGGAAACAGGATAAACCTGAGCTCAATGTCAAGTCTCATAGCAAAGGGTCTGAATACTTATAAATACGGTATTTCTGTTTTTGTTTTTTAATAACTTTGCAAACATTTCTAAAAACTGTTTTCACTTTGTCATTATGGGGTATTGTGTGTATTTTAGAATATGGCTGTAAGGTAACAAAGTGTGGAAAAGGGAAGGGGTCTGAATACTTTCTGTATCTCTGGCTTGCAAACTTGATGAAGTCCCTAAGGAACCACTACATGTTTACGATATTCATACCCGGGTGTGTGTTTGTGAATGTAAGGCAGCAGAGTTTGTAACCAACCAAAGCACTTACTTCTGCCTGAAGGTCCTCCATCTCTGGGTGGCCTTTCCTGCTATAAATGCCCTCCCCAGCTCTGAGACTCCATCTATTTGGTCTTAAATCCTCTGTAAAGTATCACCCAGGAAAAAGTATTCTCCTGCACACAGCGCAGAACGAGCAGTCAGTCACAAATTCTGGGTCCATTACACTGATTGAAACATCCCTGCGTTCCTCCATCCCTCCATCTCTCCTCACCTGTGTACAGACGTTGGGGTCTAATAAGCACCCCAGGCCAGGAGGTGGTGGGAACTCTTAAATCTTTCTCCGACTGTTAGGAAACTCTTCAGGACAGAACCCCCCCCCCCGAGATGACAAATTGAGTGTATGAGAAAGCACTCCGCTGGATTTGTCTTTTGCTCTCATTTCAGAGTGTCTCTCTAAAAGGGCCATGAAAAGGAACTACTTCCCATCGGTCCGCCACAGAGGGAGGAAGCGGGATAGAGTATAGAACTACGCTCTGAGGAAGGAGGACCTCGTTGTACAATAAAATAGAGAAATCCTTTTACATCCCAGGCTCGATCACGTGAGTGTTTTCTCTGTGATCTCTTGTGCACGAGGAGAGAGTGGTGGTGGTGTGTGTTTGGGGGTTCTTCTTCATCTCCTTTTAAATAAAATACATGGGGTTCACCAATTTGTCAACGAACCTTATCAGTTTACAATAACCATCCAATGTCCAGCAAGCTCCCAGAATACCCTAATGATGACACGTGGATGGACACCACACTGGTCAGACCACATTTGTTCCCTGTCTGAATCACGATAACAATTGGATTAGTTAATTCTGTAATTGCATCAGGACTTGCATGTAAGACCGATCCAATGCAATGACATGCTTGTCTCTGTGTCTCCCGATGGAAGAACGCGGGTGGAGGCGGATGGCGAGCGTGACATTTCAAACCCACGTTCACTGATGGATTGATTTGATACACAATGTCGCATCTGGCGACAGCGATAAGGGCAACTCCCCGCAGGTCTGTCTCTTTGAATGCTTTTACATAGCAGCCAGAGTAGATGGGGGATAAGCCGTAATACTTCAGAGACACATTGATATCAGAGTCTTCTAGATACACTAGAGATGAACACGTCACACATCTCCCTTTGCTCTGAGCAGCTAGAAGAACATTCTGTCTGATGGAACCAAAAGAGTTACGGGGAGGGGAGGCCCATTCTCATTACCAGTCGAAAGAAAGCAGCTTAAAGTTGAAGTGATACGTTGGATAAACATGGCGCTGAACTTCTTTGTGTCTTAAAATGGCCCAGAAAAATAAAACCGTCCCACAGAACATACACCAGTGATGAAAAATGGCCCCACTCTCATTTCCTTAAATAGTCAATTAGGCAACCATATCTAAGTGGCACACTCTCTCATTTAAAATTCATGATTGCATACAATAGAGGGGAATAGATAGACAGAAAAAGGGAGAGGGAAAAGCTCTATGGTCTATGTAAAAGTACTTGTCAGTGTGTTAACTCCATCATACAATAGTGGGACATTGTGTTCACATTCCACTAGCGAGCTATGTGAGACAATTTCAGAATAATTAGCTAATAAGCTGTGCGACCTACGTTTTCTTCTCCAACACAATTGACAGTGTTGTAACCCCAACACACACTTTGTCCTCATATGCTAAAAATAACAGGTTTTTACAAGAGAGTACCAGTCAGTCAAATATGTTTGGTTCTTCTCGTTAATTAGCAGAGTTTGTTCTAAAATAGACAACAGATCCACGCTCCACTGAGGAGAGACCATTGTTGCAATGTGTGTGTGTGTGTGTGTGTGTGTGGTGTGCTCTTTTCCCTCTCTCTGTCTCTCGCCTGCGTTGTTTCGGAAATCTCCTGAGATTAAACTGTGCAGCAGAACATTGTCTGAACACAAAGTAAACAAACATCGATGTCTGACTGGTAAACCAAGTGTTCTTCCAACCATGATACGTTGCTCCCTCTGCCTTCAAAATGACCATGCTTCTGTTCACTAAGGTGTTCTCAGATACACTTGAAGAAGCAACACGCTGTATTCCGTCATAGTGAATGTACCTGGTTTAGAGCCTTCAGCCACAGAGCCGTTGTAGACCTGGTTCTGGAACTCTGGCCGGTTGTCATTCATGTCGATGACGTAGATGTACAGGTCTATGGGGCTTTCCACCTTGTTCCCGTTCATGTCCACAGCATGGGCCCGCAGCTGCAAACAACACAACGAAACCACACGAGCATTGTGTAAGTCCTGTCAACGCCACAGTAGCTTTGACGATACATAACGCAGCACTGATCGGCATGAAACATCACATAAGGCAAATTGACACAAACATGACAGCGGACAAACGCATACAGGCTGGAATCCCTCCTGTAACTGCAAGTATTTCTGCCATTGCAGATCTCTTTCACAAGTATGTTCACTGTAATTGCACACTAGAGAGTCCATGAAAATCCACTATCTCTGACCATTGAATTCCTGCCATGCAACCTTGATTTTGATTGCTGGTTGTGAGAGGTTTGTTAATTGGAAGCTCCACAACTGAAGCAGTAATTCCAGTTTTTTTATTTGTCGTGACAGAGAGAGCCTGCTGGAGTGCCTGTGCTGATAATTGCCAATAAGAGAAAGAGAATATAAGGTGTTGTGTCCAAACACAGATACAGCCTGAGGTGTGTGCTGCTCAGCAGACACAGCAAGAGCCCCAGAGAACACCCAGAGACTCTATTCTATTCAACACAACTCATGTGGTGTCTGGCTTTTGTTCTCCTAAGGAAAATGACTGTCCTGGTTGGTTTGTGCAACACCACCACTGATTGGCCACAATGTCTTTTACTGAGATAAGCAGATAAGCCAATCCACAAAAATTCCCTGTGAATCACAGTGTTAGAAAAGGAGAGCGAGAGAGATGGAAGGAGCATGCCTCGTGTAATACCAGTAATGAGTCAGAAACACAGAGAGAATCACAAAGAAACAGTTGGGGACCCTAAGAGGAAAGAGTGACAATCAATACATGCACTGCTATGACTTCTTCTCCAACCCAGCTGTAACAACCCCATGTCTGAATATACTCATGTCGACTAAAGATGTCTCACAGCTCCAGACAACATTATGTTGGAGAGAAGCTTTGAAAGGCAAAGAACAGCATCATTGTCTCTCCCAATAGCTCTGTAAAAACATAAAACCATACAAACCTGGACAGAGACCGAGAGCCTGGAGTCTGAGGTTGTCGTTCTCATACACCTTCACAGACATGTGGGCAGTGGACCCTTTAATAACACTAAGTACAACGTTGACTAATGGAATCTCTGTAATATTCACAGAAAGAGGCCATGTTCATTCGAGGACTGAATGGTACAGAGGAGCCTCAAGCTACAGCATCGATACCTGCCTTCCTGACAAAATGACTCATCTTGCTTTTGAGTCGCATCCGTATAGTGTGGACACACACACACACACACACACACACACACACACACACACACACACACACACACACACACACACACACACACACACACACACACACACACACACACACACACACACACACACACACACACACACACACACACACACACACACACACACACACACACACACACACACACACACAGGCTGACTTCTGCTCTTAGACACACATGCCCACACACACACTCACACTGTATAAACGCATTCAAACCCTGTTGCTTCAGCCACTTAATATTCCCCCAGACGATGAGTTTCCATAGGCCAGAGCACAACAAACAAACAGAGAGAAACACAAACAAACAAACAAGCCCAATCTGTTTTCTCAGCTGTGGGCTCTGCATGGTGAGTGGGGAAAGGGGGGTGTGTGTGTGTGTGTGTGGGGGGGGGGGCTGACAGAGCCAATGGAAATTTGATCTGAGAGCCTGGAGGAGTGTGTGAAGAGTGTGTGAGCAGTGTGTGTGGACTGCTAATGTGTGGTTTTGGTCCTGTCATTAGCATGCTGGAGGGCAGGCCTGAAAAACACAACCACGGGGAGAAAACTCTACCAGAACCACCACAGCAACCACTGATGGGGTCTGTCCAGACACACACACAAACCCGCATGTAGAAACATGTCACATACGCACACACAGCTACCGGGTTGTAAAGCTACTGGTAATTTACCAAAGTTATCAGAATCTTTGGTAATTTAGGTAACCAAAGGCAATCTATGATAACTCTGGTAATTTATACTTGAACAATAAATAAAATAAAAAACATATATAGTATTAATTTTGGATATACGAGTCTACATTGACCATTAGTTTCTAGTGGATAGACCAAATGGTTCAAGAGAAACTAGCCTAACTAATGAAAAAAGCATCTAATCAACCATGGCTTTATTTTTTAAATAACACAAAACATTTTCACAACTGCCAACAGTTTGTCTTGAAAAACATTTACAACAAAGACAAATTGACGTAGTCAAATAAATAAGTGTGTAAAGACTTATGAAGGATATTTCATGCGGTAACCCTCATATTAAACACTAATGGTTTTCACTAAGTTGCTGATTTATATTTAGGATCCAGTTTCACAGCTTTATCAGTATATACACTACAGTTCAAAAGTTTGGGGTCACTTAGAAATGTCCTTGTTTTTGAAAGCAAAACACATTTTCTGTCCGTTAAAATAACATTAAATTGATCAGAAATACAGTGTAGACATTGTTAATGTTGTAAATGACTATTGTAGCTGGAAATGGCAGATTTGATATGGAATATCTACGTAGGCGTACAGAGGCCCATTATCAGCAACCATCACTCCTGTGTTCCAATGGCACGTTTTGTTAGCTAATCCAAGTTTATCATTTTAAAAGGCTAATTGATCATTAGAAAACCCTTTTGCAGTTATGTTAGCACAGCTGAAAAATGTTGTCCTGTTTAAAGAAGCAATAAAACTGGCCTTCTTTAGACTAGTTGAGTATCTGGAGCGTCAGCATTTGTGGGTATATATATACATATATCTTATTTGATTTCTTTATATAGTCTCCATGTGTTAATTCTTAGGGCTGCAATCCCATTAACGGGATGATATGACAACAGCCAGTGAAAGTGCAGGGCCACAAATTCAAAACAACAGAAATCTCATAATTAAAATTCCTCAAACATACATGTATCTCATACCGTTTTAAAGGTAATCTTGTTGTTAATCCCATCACAGTGTCCAATTTCAAATAGGCTTTACAGCGAAAGCACCACAAACGATTATGTTAGGTGACCACCAACTCACAGGAAAACCCAGCCATTTTTCCAGCCAAAGAGAGAAGTCACAAAAAGCACAAATAGAGATAACATTAATCACTAACCTTAGATGATCTTCATCAGATGACACTTATAAGACTTCATGTTACACAATACATGTATGTTTTGTTTGATAAAGTTAATATTTATATTTAAAAAATCAGAGTTTACATTGGCGTGTTACGTTCACTAGTTCCAAAAACATCCAGTGCTTTTGCATAGCCACATCAATTCAACAGAAATACTTATCATAAATGTAGATGAAAATACAAGTTATACACATGGAATTATAGATATACCTCTCCTAAATGCAACCGCGGTGTCAGATTTCAAAATAACTTTACGGAAAAAGTAAATCATGCAATAATAAAATAAATACAATTATCCGCCATGTTGGAGTCAACAGAAATCAGAAATCACATTATAAATATTCCCTTACCTTTGATGATCTTCATCAGAATGCACTGCCAGGAATCCTAGTTCCACAATAAATGCTTGATTTGTTCGATAATGTCCATTATTTATGTCCCAGAAGTGTAACGTCGTTCTTCGCTTGTCGAAAGAGAGTCGGACCGAAATGCAGTGTGGTGGTTACTCATAACTTTAATGGAAAAAGTGACACATGAAATAACTATACAAAATACAAAACGGAACGTGAAACCTAATTACAGCCTATCTGGTGAAACTACACAGAGACAGGAACATTCACCCACGAAATACAAAGCGAAACCCAGGCTACCCAAATACAGTTCCCTATCAGAGACAACAAGAATCACCTGACTCTGATTGAGAACCGCCTCAGGCAGCCAAGCCTATACAACACCCCTACTCAACCACAATCCCAATAATTACAAAACCCCAATACGAAATACAACAACATAAACCCATGTCACACCCTGGCCTGACCAAATAATATAACGAAAACACAAAATATAATGACCAAGGCGTGACAAGAAGCTACTTTTGTTAGCGTGTTTAGTACAGAAATCCAAACTCTTGTGCAGGTCCATCAGAACGTCAGATGAAAACTTCAAAAAGTTATATTACAGATCGAAGAAATTTGTCAAACTAAGTATAGCATCAATCTTTAGGATGTTGTTATCATAAATCTTCAATAAAGTTCCAACTGGAGAATTCCTTTGTCTGTAGAGAAGCCATGGAACGCAGGTTGCTATCATGTGAATTGCGCATGACCAGCCCTTGGCTCTCTGCCAGACACCTGGCTCATTCAGCTCCCATTCAGCTTCACAACACAGTAGAAGCCTCATTCAAGTTTCTAAAGACTGTTGACATCTAGTTGAAGACCTAGGAAGTTCAAGTTCATCCATATCCCACTGTGAATTCAATAGGGGCTGCGTTGAAAATCGACCAACCTCAGATTTCTCACTTCCTGTTTGGATTTCTTCTCAGGTTTTTGCCTGCCATATGAGTTCTGTTATACTCACAGACATCATTCAAACAGTTTTAGAAGCTTCAGCGTGTTTTCTATCCAATACTAATAATATGCATATATTAGCAACTGGGACTGAGGAGCAGGCCGTTTACTCTGGTCACCTTTCATCCAAGCTACTCAATACTGCCCCTGCAGCCATAAGTATTTTTAAGGCCACACACATGGCCAGATAAAACTAGACACCTTTTATAATCTGAAGTACCCCAAAAGGCCACCATATTTTTTTTACTTCTAAGTTACCAACATTCTGGTAGTTTACTGGTAAACTTTGAAAGTTTCCAGCAATATATCCTTCATCACGCACACACACACACGCACGCACAGACATCTCCAGGCTGGCTCCCAGCTGCTCTCTCCCTACAGCTGTCTGTGGAGAAAAACTCAACTTCACCCACACGCTAACCTCAGAGTTCATCTTCATCTCGTGGAAGTCTGTCAAAAACACCAGTCATGTCTTTCTTGTTGAAGAACAGACCAGTAAATATGAAGTTATCTTCGTCAACCATGAGCAGTAAAACCCAAGAGCAGAGAAGGTTCTCAACAGGTAACTCATCAAGTGAGAGTCTAGTGCTAATTGACTTAACACTGACTGTGAGTGAAGATGCTCTCACTTTCTTAACTAGTAGGTGACTAAAACAAGGAACTTCTCATGCTCTAATACCGGGCTCCGACACAAGGCTCCGACACCAGGCTCTACCACCAATATCTAACACCAGGATCTAACATCAGGCTCCACTCAGTTTCTAACACCAGTTTCTAACACCAGGCGCTAACACCAGGCGCTAACACCAGCTAACACCAGGCTCCTCTCAGGCCCTAATACCAGGCTCTAACACCAAGCTCCTCTCAGACTTTAACATGCAGGCTCCTTTCAGGCTCTAACACCAGGCTCCTCTCAGGATGTAACACCAGGCTCTAACACCAGGCTCCTCTCAGGATGTAACACCAGGCTCTAACATTAGGCTCCTCTCAGGCTTTAACATCAGGCTCCTCTCAGGCTCTAACACATTTACATTTACATTTAAGTCATTTAGCAGACGCTCTTATCCAGAGCGACTTACAAATTGGTGCATTCACCTTATGACATCCAGTGGAACAGCCACTTTACAATAGTGCATCTAAATCTTTTAAGGGGTGGGGGGGGTGAGAAGGATTACTTTATCCTATCCTAGGTATTCCTTAAAGAGGTGGGGTTTCAGGTGTCTCCGGAAGGTGGTGATTGACTCCGCTGTCCTGGCGTCGTGAGGGAGTTTGTTCCACCATTGGGGGGCCAGAGCAGCGAACAGTTTTGACTGGGCTGAGCGGGAACTGTACTTCCTCAGTGGTAGGGAGGCGAGCAGGCCAGAGGTGGATGAACGCAGAGCCCTTGTTTGGGTGTAGGGCCTGATCAGAGCCTGGAGGTACTGAGGTGCCGTTCCCCTCACAGCTCCGTAGGCAAGCACCATGGTCTTGTAGCGGATGCGAGCTTCAACTGGAAGCCAGTGGAGAGAGCGGAGGAGCGGGGTGACGTGAGAGAACTTGGGAAGGTTGAACACCAGACGGGCTGCGGCGTTCTGGATGAGTTGTAGGGGTTTAATGGCACAGGCAGGGAGCCCAGCCAACAGCGAGTTGCAGTAATCCAGACGGGAGATGACAAGTGCCTGGATTAGGACCTGCGCCGCTTCCTGTGTGAGGCAGGGTCGTACTCTGCGGATGTTGTAGAGCATGAACCTACAGGAACGGGCCACCGCCTTGATGTTAGTTGAGAACGACAGGGTGTTGTCCAGGATCACGCCAAGGTTCTTAGCGCTCTGGGAGGAGGACACAATGGAGTTGTCAACCGTGATGGCGAGATCATGGAACGGGCAGTCCTTCCCCGGGAGGAAGAGCAGCTCCGTCTTGCCGAGGTTCAGCTTGAGGTGGTGATCCGTCATCCACACTGATATGTCTGCCAGACATGCAGAGATGCGATTCGCCACCTGGTTCTAACGCCAGGTTCTAACACCAGGTTCCTCTCAGGCTTTAACACCAGGCTCCTCTCAGGATCTAACACCAGGCTCTAACACCAGGCTCTAACATTAGGCTCCTCTCAAGTTCTAACACCAGGCTCTAACACCAGGGTCCTCTCACGCTTTAACACCAGGCTCTAACATTAGGCTCCTCTCAGGCTCCAACACCAGGCTCTAACACCAGGCTCCTCAGGTTCTAACACCAGGCTCCTCTCAGGTTCTAACACCAGACTCTAACACCAGGCTCTAACACCAGGCTCTAACACCAGGCTCCTCAGGTTCTAACACCAGGCTCTAACATTAGGCTCCTCTCAGGCTCCAACACCAGGTTCTAACACCAGGCTCCTCAGGTTCTAACACCAGGCTCCTCTCAGGTTCTAACACCAGACTCTAACACTGGGCTCTAACACCAGGCTCCTCTCATGCTCTAACACCAGGTTCTAACACCAGGCTACTCCCATGCTTTAACACCTGGCTCCTCTCAAGTTTTAACAACAGGTTCTAACACCAGGCTCCTCTCAGGATGTAACACCATAATTCTCTTAGGTTCTAACACCAGGATCTAACACCAGGCTCCTCTCAGGCACTAACACCATGCTCCTCTCAGGCACTAACACCAGGCTCCTCTCAGGCTCTAACACCTGACTCCTCTCAGGTTTTAACAACAGGCTCTAACACCAGGCTCCTCTCAGGATGTAACACCAGAATTATTAGGTTCTAACACCAGGATCTAACACCAAGCTCCTCTCAGGCACTAACGCCAGGCTCCTCTCAAGTGGTAACACCAGGTATCTAACACCAGGCTCTAACACCAGGCTCTAACACCAGGCTCTAACACCAGGCTCCTCTCAAGCTCAGGGTTGTTTATAGTTGTTTACAGTTGCCAGTCTAGTCCACTAGAACTTAACAAGAACCCAAGGACCTGTATGACTTATTGATCCCTCCCATGCCAAGAGGTGTAGCAGCAGGTGTACTAACATCCACCAGCCTCATAAAGAGACCAGACACCACGGGGCCAGCCTGGCCAGGTTAGACCCCCACCTCCAACAGACGATAGGCTCTGGAATAGTGATTGATACTGTAGGAGTAATGACAGACAGGACCTCATCTGGAACTAAGTGGACCAACAGGAACCCTGAGAGATGAGTGAGTCAGGCCAAGGGGAGATGAGAGAGCTGCAAAAAGCAGGGAGGGCCTTGGACTTACTGACTGACAGGATCTTAGAGTTGGCTGCTAATCTGTTATGGAGAACTGCGTGTTTTAAGTGTTTGTAATAAAGCTAAATCTGTCTTTAGGATTAACAAAATAAAATTATGAGCTGGTTTACTAAGGTAACACATACTTGATATTGTGTTATATACAGTGCCTTGCGAAAGTATTCGGCCCCCTTGAACTTTGCGACCTTTTGCCACATTTCAGGCTTCAAACATAAAGATATAAAACTGTATTTTTTTGTGAAGAATCAACAACAAGTGGGACACAATCATGAAGTGGAACGACATTTATTGGATATTTCAAACTAATTTTAACAAATCAAAAACAGAATGCAAAATTATTCAGCCCCTTTACTTTCAGTGCAGCAAACTCTCTCCAGAAGTTCAGTGAGGATCTCTGAATGATCCAATGTTGACCTAAATGACTAATGATGATAAATACAATCTACCTGTGTGTAATCAAGTCTCCGTATAAATGCACCTGCACTGTGATAGTCTCAGAGGTCCGTTAAAAGCGCAGAGAGCATCAAGAAGAACAAGGAACACACCAGGCAGGTCCGAGATACTGTTGTGAAGAAGTTTAAAGGCGGATTTGGATACAAAAAGATTTCCCAAGCTTTAAACATCCCAGGGAGCACTGTGCAAGCGATAATATTGAAATGGAAGGAGTATCAGACCACTGCAAATCTACCAAGACCTGGCCGTCCCTCTAATCTTTCAGCTCATACAAGGAGAAGACTGATCAGAGATGCAGCCAAGAGGCCCATGATCACTCTGGATGAACTGCAGAGATCTACAGCTGAGGTGGGAGACTCTATCCATAGGACAACAATCAGTCGTATATTGCACAAATCTGTCCTTTATGGAAGAGTGGCAAGAAGAAAGCCATTTCTTAAAGATATCCATAAAAAGTGTTGTTTAAAGTTTGCCACAAGCCACCTGAGAGACACACCAAACATGTGGAAGAAGGTGCTCTGGTCAGATGAAACCAAAATTGAACTTTTTGGCAACAATGCAAAACGTTATGTTTGGCGTAAAAGCAACACAGCTCATCACCCTGAACACACCATCCCCACTGTCAAACATGGTGGTGGCAGCATCATGGTTTGGGCCTGCTTTTCTTCAGCAGGGACAGGGAAGATGGTTAAAATTGATGGGAAGATGGATGGAGCCAAATACAGGACCATTCTGGAAGAAAACCTGATGGAGTCTGCAAAAGACCTGAGACTGGGACGGAGATTTGTCTTCCAACAAGACAATGATCCAAAACATAAAGCAAAATCTACAATGGAATGGTTCAAAAATAAACATATCCAGGTGTTAGAATGGCCAAGTCAAAGTCCAGACCTGAATCCAATCGAGAATCTGTGGAATGAACTGAAAACTGCTGTTCACAAATGCTCTCCATCCAACCTCACTGGGCTCGAGCTGTTTTGCAAGGAGGAATGGGAAAAAATGTCAGTCTCTCGATGTGAAAAACTGATAGAGACATACCCCAAGCGACTTACAGCTGTAATCGCAGCAAAAGGTGGCGCTACAAAGTATTAACTTAAGGGGGCTGAATAATTTTGCACGCCCAATTTTTCAGTTTTTGATCCAATAAATGTCGTTCCACTTCATGATTGTGTCTCACTTGTTGTTGATTCTTCACAAAAAAATACAGTTTTATATCTTTATGTTTGAAGCCTGAAATGTGGCAAAGGGTCGCAAAGTTCAAGGGGGCCGAATACTTTCGTAAGGCACTGTAGGGTGGCAGGTAGCCTAGTGGTTAGAGTGTTGGGCCAGTAACCGAAAGGTTGCTAGATGTAATCACTGAGTTGAACAAGGCAGCTAACCCACTGTTCCCCGGTAGGCTGTCATTGTAAATAAAATGTTGTTCTTAACTGACTTGCCTAGTAAAATAAATAAATAAGCCCATATGGACTGGGAACCAACAAAAATGTAAATCAAATCATGTAATATAATCGTGTTTACAGTAGGGCTATCAGAACGTGAAGTGTTTTTTGATGTGGTAGTGGACATTGTCATGAGATGTTGTGAGCATGTCTGAAGTGTGCAGTAAGAGTTCACGGGGTACATGTTCCAGTCTGATGGGGGTAAACAGGCAACTGTAGACAATGTGTGTGATCCCCAAACAGAACACCCAGAACACCGCCTGTTCATTAGCAGTGGAAGACGAACACACTCCGTTTCCAAGCCGTCTCTCTCTCTCTGCTGAAAAACCTCAATCTAGTCTAATTGACAGCTTGAGTGGCTGCAGAAATCTGTGCTCTGTCAAGGCAATCTTTCTTTCATTTCGCACAGAAAGGAAAGTCGGGGCCAAAACCAGACCGTGTTGGTAAAGGGCAGTACTCGGAATCTGAGACAGCAGTACTCGTGATTCCCAGTCTTTTGCTGAGAATACACACTACACGACTTCTAAAACAGCTCACATTTCGCGGTTTCCTTGCCGGCACGCAAACTGTGCGCTGCTTCATTAGTGTTTACATTATTATGTGTCGAAACATCAAAAAAGAGACAGAGGCGCAGAATATGGACTTAATATGAAATAATAATGATAACATGAAATTATCTTTTTGGTTTCTGTCATGGTAGGAGTCCTGGTAGGATGCGGATGTAATATTGGTGGTGTTTGTTTTGCATGGCCCGGTGCCCCAGGTGTGTGGCGATTTCAATTAAGGACCAATGGAATGGTCGAAAATATTCAAAGAGGAACTCGCCAATTGACAAGGCAGCTGCGTTCTCTCCACAGCACCACCAATATGTCTTCCATCACCTCGGTCCACACGGTGCGTGTTGTTGTCGCTTTCCTCTTCGCCATCATTGTTTTGGTCTAACGTGCTGAACCCTCATTGGCTATTGGCAGCAGTCCTTGCCCAATCGCGTGGTAGCACTGCTCACAATACAAGATGCATGACCAAAATATCAAAATATTGGACATGTCAGATATCCGACAGGAGTCTGGAGAACGGAACAGCCATCATCGGTGCGTCCTTGACCCGCTCAAACTACACGAGTCCCGACGTACTGATCCTAGCCCAAGTTCATAGAACATTTGTTGGAACATTTGTTTTGCAGTGGCAAAAACGTGGCGAATTCGTGGCAAAATTGTGTAATGTTTGCCTGCCATTACTCTGTCACTGTGAATTACGGCTGCCACCCTGCACAGACAGACGGACAGACAGATGTGTGGAGGGACAGTAACAAGCAATGTAACTCACATGGTAGGAGGCCCTCTCCTCTCTGTCCAGGGGTCTGGTGACAAACATCTTGCCGTGCACAGGGTCAATGTTGTACACGTCAATGGGAGGCTGGTCCGCCCCTGCTCCAGTGATGCTGTAGCGGATCCCCTTCTCCAGGTCCTGGTCCGAGCGGATCTGGCAGAGGGAGATATAAACACTATGCATTAAACGTTGTATGAGACAAGCACGGCTCAGAAAGGGTACAGGGCGATATTTGTGGTCCTTTGTAGCTCAGTCGGTAGAGCCTTTTACTTGTAATGCCAGGGTAGTGGGATCGATTCCCGGGACAACCCATACGTAGAATGTTTGCACACGACTGTAAGTCACATTGGATAAAAGCATCTGCAGCACGACATAGAATATCACCCTGTGTTGTTTTGACTTATGCGACAGTTTAGATTGAATGAGAGCCTCAAGGTTCCAAGGTTGGTCATGAAGATTCAAGTGAGTCACAATCTAAAACTGTCAAGAGCACTTGACGGGGAATATGATGAAATGTATGATACTAAAGAAGATGTACGGTGAGGCATGCATCTGCTCTGATCAGCCTAACACTTCGTTACAAAGAAGCCCTTTGAGGACTGAACTCAAAGGAAGAGTTGGTAAATGTGCAAGTTAGAGCTAACGTGCAAAAGAGAAATCTGTCTGCTTGTGATAATTGGTTCTGAGAGGTGTAGCGCAGGTGAGATGGCATATTGAAGATTAGATTTCATCTACTTTTAAGTGGTGGAAAGTTTAGACAATTTTCTCTCAATTTGCATATGTTTTTTTTAGGGCAAACTGTTTGTGTTTTTACATTTAGAGATTATTATTTTTTTGTCTCTGAGGGGATTGAACCATCTCCACGGTAACAAGTCGGGAGGAGTAATCACATATTCAAATTGTAAAAATAAATCCTCTCTCTCTCTCCTATGCAATTTTCCTGGTCTGCGGGGCTGGAAATCATGCGTGAAAATGAAATTACTTCATCCGACGACCGGCAACTGGCTTTTGCATAAAACATTTCTCTGTTTGAACATGATACCCTTCTCTTAATTTCCTACACATCCGTCTTAAATTCACTCACTACCTGCCACAGCAATCTCTTTTCCATGAGCTTCCATTGTCGTCTTTCCCCTTTGCAATCAATTCCAATAGGAGACATAATGGCAAATATACAGGTAACTGCCAAAATACAGGAAACACCAACATAAAGTGTCTTAATAGGGCGTTGGGCCACCATGAACCAGAACATCTTCAATGCTCCTTGGCATAGATTCTACAAGTGTCTGGAACTCTATTGGAGGGATGTGACACCATTCTTCCAATAGGAATTCCAACATTTGGCATAGGGTTTACATTGTTTTCATTCTCATCCAGCATTTTTATACATGATGGGATGTTAATTGCTTAGTAACTCAGGAACCACACCTGTGTGGAAGCATCTGCTTTCAGTATACCTTGCATCCCACATTTACTCAAGTGGTTCCATTATTTTGTCAGCTACCTGTACATGTGTTGTGTGTAACACTTCATCTTTCTGAGATCGTGTGTGGGCAGTAGGGCATTTTATTGCAGCCGTTATCTATCAAAGCACTCAGGCAACTCTGATCAGTGTGACTGACTGACTGGAAGCGCTGTTCTGTGATGATTACTCTCCCCATCTAATCAGACTTATTCCTCTCCACCCACAGACCCACATCTCTTGTCACACTGACTGGATGTGGCTAGGCAGCACTGGAATTTCAATCTCAAATGCGTTTCAGAGAGAGGATATGTAGAATAACAGATTGCTCACACATACTGCTTCCTTGTAATAATATCACCTCTATTAAGAGTTGAGCAATGTGCAGAGGCTGTATATTCTTCCCTATCCCAAAAAATGCCAAATATATTAGTAAAACACACATTCTAGTTGTGGAAAGGTACAGAATTCTTTAACAGAGCGGGAATGTCTACATACAACAGTATTTCCCCCCTGTGTACAAATGAGGCAGCTCTGTAGGCACCCATGTCTGTGTGTACTGAAATGTTTGACAGGTAAAGGATTCACTCTGGGGGCTCTAACGTGTGCATCAAAATGACTATTTCAGTTGAATCATTCAGGAGGCCGCCATCTGAAATTTCCGCACGCCTTGGATCCGCATCCACAGATTCCACCCAGGCATGCGGTCTCTTCACAGAACATCAAAGCCACGCTGTGTTGATGACATGTTAAGTTTAATAGACCCAAGAGGAAGGAAGCTTTCACATGGCACTTCGCCTTTGCTTCTAGCTGCTTAGAATTCCACTTTAAGGCCACCTGAGACCAGGTGTCACATTCTTCGAGTGTCTCTTAACGAACACTCGTTGTATCGATAAATTGAATAAATGAAGAGGTGCGGAATCTCAGAGTCCTGGGACTCCCCTGAGTGACGACTGCTCAATTGAGTTGTTTGAATGGAGCGCTAATGATGAAAGGCAGCTTTTCTATCCTTCCGTCTCTCTCTCTCTCTCCTAGACGGGACAAACTAGAAGATGTAAAGGACGGGTTGGTTCTGTGTCTGACAGAACAGATATCTGATAAGTGACACATTTGTAGTTCTTTAAGAGTGACTGCCTTAATTACTGTCAACCGTGGACAGATGAAGAATCAGATGAGAAATTAGCATTCTGTTTAACTCTCCAGGGAGAAAGAGAGGGAGAGGCAGCAAAACAGAGACAGAATCTAAAGGAATACATTTACATTGATTTAGCGCTGCTGTGCCTCTAATTAGTTCACGAGTGGGAACTTTCGGTCTGCCCATTTAATTGATTCAAGTGTTTATGATTGCGCCTGTCCATGTGATGTCTACACTGATAGGGAGTAATTTGATGTTTAGTTGATGTTGGTCATCTTATTTCTTTCTCGTTCAACATTGGATTTTCCCATTTTCCCAATTATTCACAAGAACCCAGAAATAAATAAATCAACAAAGAAAGACCTTGTGGACAGATATATTCAGCAAGATGTGCTACAGGCTAATGTCATATATAAAATGTGAATCTGAGGTTTACACACTTTGATAGTAAAAAAAATAAAAAATAAATGTAATGGTTGAAGGCCGGGCCGCACAAATTCCTGCATTCTATGACCACTCTCTCCTTATTTTTGTAGGCCGTCATTGTAAATAAGAATTTTGTTCTTAACTGACTTGCCTAGGTTGGGGGGGGCAGAACCGAGTTTGGGATACCCTGGTGTAAAGTGTAAATAGAAGGGAGAATGTTGTAACCCTTACTAGCTAACATTGTCATTAAAAGGGTCACTGCTCTGTACCACTCTCTACCGTGGAGAAAGATAAAGTAGCACTAGTCTGAGGTGGCACCTCAACAGTACACATAGAGAGAGTCAGAGGGATAAGAAACAGTGGTGTTTATTAGTTGCACAGTTACCGTCAGCCCTGAGACGTTGTGACCGTGCGTTGGATAGTAAGAGGGGGTGATGACAGACAGATCGGGCAATGCCAGCCAATCAGGAGACAGGAGAAGACTAAGCCTTCTGGGAACCTCTCTGTCACACTGCAGCCGTCACAACTGTCACCCCTAATTAAGAGCTCTCTGCAAATATCTGCATGGCTTTAATGGGAATTATATGCGACACCACCATTTATTCTCACTGTCTGACTGGCAAGTTAACGCTCTCCTTCCCTTTTCCCACTTATTCTCTCAACTTCCCTCTGTCTCTCTGCAAGACTCTGTCTCTCTCTTAGATGCACATGCACACACAAACAAATGTCTAAACTACTTGCGACATAGATAGTTTGGTCATCAGTCAGAATAGCGAGAATAGGATTGCTGTTCACAGGCTTTCCTTTAGGGGGCACTACAGGCGATCATACAGGGCAGTGACCAGGATGGATACTTCCTCACAGGGGCGTCTAATGTCTTTGATAAACGCTACATGATTGAAGTGATATTCAAAGACAGTATAGAGTACGAGAAAAATGAAATCCCAGAGAAGCACAGGAATCCCTGAATCATCTCTGTTTTGTGCGAAGCCATTTCATTTTGATGATGCATCCTTTTTTCATTCAACCTCTTTGTTCCTTTTGTTCAACATCGGGGAAATGGCAACAAAAGTATATGCTTTGTTTGACTCCACCTAATTTGAAGTGTTGTCTTGCTGTGATCTTTCCTGCTGTATGCTTGTCTGTCTTCAAAGAGCTGACAGAAAAGATATCTCTGGTTTTGATGATAGAGAAATTCAGATTCTAGCATAGGGCATTTATTACAAACAAAGTGACAGAGAGGGGTGGAGGTAGAGAGAGGGGTGGAGGTAGAGAGATAGAGAGATAGAGAGAGAGAGAGAGAGAGAGACTGAACAGACTGAAATAAAATAACAACTGGGCGATATTCAAAGCTCAAGTTTTGCCAGCCTTCAAAGTTTTCCGTCCTCACACAAAGTAAAATAACAACCTTACATGAAAGAATGCGAGCATATAAAAACATGCCAGTTTAGTGCCACTGGAAAACAAAATGAATTCTTGAGATATTGTTTTAAATAGTCATAGTGGAGGTATGGCTGGAGAAGGAGCTGCACTGAGCTCAGGTTTAATATCTCTCAAGTGAGAGCCACTGACAGCCACAGTCGTACACAGTTATCCCTGATCCCATAAAGAACAGCTGTGTCTGCTGCTCTGCACCCAGGGTACTCCATTATGGATCGGAAGCTGAATGGGAAATGAACAAAGCACAGTACCAGGGCACTGAAATATGGATTTTAGTTTCTGCTCCCCCTCCTTCGTTACCCCCTCTCCTCTCTCTCCCCTCTGTTCCCTCTCTGCCCCCGCTCTCTCTCCCTCTCTCTCCCTCCATCCTTCCCTGAACAGGTACCACAGAGAGGAGCTCCATCAATATAAATGAGCAGTAGTAGCCACCTGACAAGGAGGTATTCCTGGTCTGCTATTGACATTCCCACTCAGGCATTCTACTCCATTCTACTCCACACACAATGTCCTATTGAGCTAAATCCTCTCATCCCACAGAGCAACTTGGCCTAATCCTCTACTGCAATAATTGGCCAAATATCCATTACTTCATCTCAGTGAAAAGTTATGTGAAGAATACGTGAAAGATCTGTGGGGACATGATGCATAGGTCTACCTCTTTGTGTGTTCAACTTGTCTCCCTAAGAGATGCTTTGATCGAGGCTAAGAGAAGAGAAGAAACGCCCCCAAAATACAGCAACGTAAATGTATCGTCACAAACACCAGATAGGTGCAGTGAAATATGTTGTTTTACAGGGTCAGCCATAGTAGTACGGCGTCCCTGGAACAAATTGGGGTTAAGCACTTTCCCAATGCAAACACCATCACATTAAAGACAGGCTCTGAGCTTGAGAGTAACCTCGTTGCAAACACCATCACATTAAAGACAGGCTCTGAGCTTGAGAGAAACCTCGTTGCAAACACCATCACATTAAAGACAGGCTCTGAGCTTGAGAGTAACCTCGTTGCAAACACCATCACATTAAAGACAGGCTCTGAGCTTGAGAGTAACCTCGTTGCAAACACCATCACATTAAAGACAGGCTCTGAGCTTGAGTAAGCAAACACCATCACATTAAAGACAGGCTCTGAGCTTGAGAGTAACCTCGTTGCAAACACCATCACATTAAAGACAGGCTCATTAAAGACAGCTTGAGCTTGAGAGTAACCTCTTGAGAGTAACCTCTGTTGCAGCTTGCAAACACCATCACATTAAAGACAGGCAAACACCATCACATTAAAGACAGGCTCTGAGCTTGAGAGTAACCTCGTTGCAAACACCATCACATTAAAGACAGGCTCTGAGCTTGAGAGTAACCTCGTTGCAAACACCATCACATTAAAGACAGGCTCTGAGCTTGAGAGAAACCTCGTTGCAAACAATCAAACAGATTTCTTGTTGCAAACACATCACATTAAAGACACATTTGCAAACACCCCATTAAAGACACCTGGTCTTCCTCATTAAAGAAGCTTATTCTCACATTAAAGAAATGGGTGGCAAACACCATTTAAAGACAGGCCTTGAGAGTAATTGCAAACACCATCACATTAAAGACAGGCTCTGAGCTTGAGAGTAAGGCAAACACCATCACATTAAAGACACTGACACGGACACACATATGCACGCAAGCGCATGCACACAAACATACCATTACCCTGACGGAGGTGCAGAACGTGGAGTAGAGGGGATAATTGGAAAGAGTACAAATATGAATGGAAATTAAAAGCAGACGAACAACCCCAATTATTACATTAGCCGGCCAATTTAGATCAAAGATCAGAGAAGCCAGCAAGAACTTTGTTGAAATAGACCAGTGGCCTCTCTGCATTAACAATCATCCCCATCCAGGAAGAATAGAGTAGAAACAGACACACATTCTGCCTGCAGGTCAGACTGCAGTATAAAGCCAGCCACATTCCCGTGCTCTCCAGGCTGAATGGATGAGGCAGAGGGCAACACTGCTTTTTTCTCTCTCCACAACATAAAGACAGAGGGCCCTGGAGACAGATGACTCGTTAAATGGCTGCTTTCTTCCCGGTCCCTGAGGTTTCTTAACACAAGGACAATAGGCAGATCCCAGGAGACGGCCGTACAGGGAAACACACTATGTATAATTAGAGTAAAGATGTGGCTGCTGCTGTTTGGTGGGGGAGGAGGAGGAAGAAGGGGAAGAGGAGTGTGTGTGTGTGGGGGGGCAGGTTGAGTTTGTGCTGCTGTTTGGAGGGGGAGGAGGAGGAAGAAGGGGAAGAGGAGTGTGTGTGTGGGGGGGGGCAGGTTGAGTTTGTGCTGCTGTTTGGAGGGGGAGGAGGAGGAAGAAGGGGAAGAGGAGTGTGTGTGTGTGGGGGGGGCAGGTTGAGTTTGTGCTGCTGTTTGGAGGGGGAGGAGGAGGAAGAAGGGGAAGAGGAGTGTGTGTGTGGGGGGGGGGGCAGGTTGAGTTTGTGCTGCTGTTTGGAGGGGAGGAGGAAGAAGAAGGGGAAGAGGAGTGTGTGTGTTTGGGGGGGGGGGGGGCAGGTTGAGTTTGTGCTGCTGCTGCAGTTTTCCTCCACCGCTGCTTGCTAACCTCTCTCCCTTCTATTGCCCAATCTACTTCCACGACTCAATTTGCTCCCTCTAGCCTATTCCTGGGAGACCTGCAGAATGCACCAACACTTCCACTCCGGCCAATCACCAACACCCTGAGGCTACATTGGCGCCCTATTGGCAAGCTGTGGGCAGCCAAAGCCTGGCGAATCAGGTGGAGCCAGGAGCTGAATGGATTTTTTGGTTTGGCTGTGGGAGGTGCAAGGCCTGCCAATGAGGGCTCAGGAGTGGCATTGTGTGTCTCCGAGGGAGGCTGCCAGAGGGGTCAAGGCTGAGGACTGCAGGCTGACAGTTATTTAGTGAGGGGCAGAGCTCTCTGTCAGTCAGTGGAGGCAATGCCTTTGTACAGCTAGGTCCGCAGTAATGGGACTGTCACCCTCTAATTGTCCAACTGGGATGCTGCAAATACAGGCACAAGCACTTAGGACACACACGTGCGGGCGCAAGCGGACACACACACACACACACACATACGCACATCCTATACAAGTTTCCTAATGCATTTTAATGTTCAGTTTTGAATAAGAACTAGCAGTAACATAGAGACAGTATGCTAGACTAAAATAACAGTGGAATATGAATGTATTAATAAACCAATAAAGTGTTCCTATCTGGTTCTAAATAAACAGCATTACCACAGAGATGATTCTCTCCCACAAATACACCAACTCCAGCTGCTGAACTGAACACCAGGTTTATTGAGTCGAGAGACAACCGGGTGTAATTTACTGCCAAAACGGGTTCCTGGAAGTGGTGCACAGTTGTGTACAACGTCATCCATTTCTCATGATATGTTACGTCCCGCAAAGACGTACATTTTTGTTTTCTGTCTCAGTCTGTGTAGCCCAGGTATCTGTTGCTGTCTGGACCAAAAGAGTACAACATGTTGTCGCCGTAGCATTTGATTGATTGGTGCCAGCAAGCATTTGGCCGGTTTGGATTTGGCTTCAGACCACTCAAATCACTTCCTTTGCAAAACATCATTTTCAGAAAAACTTCTCAGTTTCTGGTCTGCTTGTGTTGATGTCCTGCAGTAGCTAGCTTGTGTTGATGTCCTGCAGTAGCTAGTTTGTGTTGATGTCCTGCAGTAGCGAGCTTGTGTTGATGTCCTGCAGTAGCTAGCTTGCTAAATCGTCCCTTTCCTAAGCCATGGATGGAGAAGGAGATTTGGACTTGTGGATTTTGATGGCGATTCTGATCTAACCATAAATTAATATGTTGTGCCACTGGCCTGAGACGATTGAAGTTCAATATGTACCCCAGTAGGTTCACATTAACTAGCTAGCTAACGTAGCTGGTTCATTGTTGCCCATGGGAGGAAGTTAGGCTAGCAAGCATTTTAGCTAGGTAGCCTATGACAACAAAAACTGCAAGTGTACTGTATGACAGAGCCATAGACCCGTTTTGCCAACATGAAAGAGAGGAGGATGCCATTGGCGGTCGACTAGTCTACAAGCAGGATGAAGGTATTCGGCGCATGTGACAAAAAAACATTTGATTTGTAATATGGCTTTTTTACTGTCTTTCCAGGGCTTCCTCAGTGATTTTACCCAAGCACAGACACTGAACTTGATAACTCCATAACACCTACCCTGAGGCGAGGTCTCATATTATGCATCATTGGTTGTCTTCAGTAAAGGAACAACATGAGCCTAGTCTGATTGGTGTCTGCCTCATTGTTCTTGACATGGTGAAAAGAATGTAATACATTTCCAAAGGACACAGTCCAGATTACAGCTCCAACCCACTTCAGAGTGGGCGTTCGCCTTCACATACCAGGACTTCAATCAAAGGCCCTCTCAGTCCATTCTTCTGCTTTGCCAAGGACTGTGTTTTTACAACCTTACCTCCTATTTTCATCCCTTCTTTTATCACGATTTTGTTCTTTGGTGTGTCTGTCTGACTGGCAGTCAGTGGTGAGGTTTGGTGGGGAGGACAGAGCGAAGCAGAGAGGCTCATCTTACCCCGTTTGGACTGGTTTCCATCAGATGTGGCTCATTGGGTCCAGTCTTAGGTGCTGGAGGAGACAGTTGAGATGCGACTGCCACAAATGGCCTGAAACTAATGCTGCTCTCTCTCACCTCACAGATTTACTATGCTCTTCAAATGGCTTATATCTCCCTCTCTCCTCCTATCTCAACTGTCCCCTTTTCTCCCTTTCATTTCTCTGCTCCCTCTATCTGCTATCTATTTAGGCCTAGCTGTATTTCAATCTATATTCCTCTTCCCTCTGTCATGAGCAAAAATGTATTTGACAGTGAAGGCATCGGAAGCATATTGCATTCTACCACAATGGTAAACCCTTGCCACCAAAGCAACACTTCTTGAGATTGATCATGAATGAATTGCAGAGAAAACCTCTCTGCAGAGGAATGCTGGGGCTGTTAGTTTCACTCTGATAATTTCCCCTCTGTTCATAAGGGAAAGGGGTTTACTCAATGTGTCATGCAGTAATCTCCCTTATAAACGTGTTTAATAAGTCATGTTTCCAACAATTGTTTACAGACAAATTATTTCACTTATAATTCACTGTATCACAATTCCAGTGGGGTCAGAAGTGTACATACACTAAGTTGACTGTGCCTTAAACAGCTAGGAAAATTCCAGAAAATTATGTCATGGCTTTAGAAGCTTCTGATAGGCTAATTGACATAATTTGAGTCAATTGGAGGTGTACCTGTGGATGTATTTCAAGGCCTACCTTCAAACTCAGTGTCTCTTTGCTTGACATCATGTGCAAATCACAAGAAACCAGCCAAGACCTCAGAAAAAAAAATTGTAGACCTCCACAAGTCTGGTTCATCCTTGGAAGCAATTTCCAAATGCCTGAAGGTACCACGTTCATCTGTACAAACAATCGTACACAAGTATAAACACCTTGGGACCACGCAGCCTTCATACTGCTCAGGAAAGACCCCATTAAACCCCTACAACTCATCCAGAACGCCGCAGCCCGTCTGGTGTTCAACCTTCCCAAGTTCTCTCACGTCACCCCGCTCCTCCGCTCTCTCCACTGGCTTCCAGTTGAAGCTCGCATCCGCTACAAGACCATGGTGCTTGCCTACGGAGCTGTGAGGGGAACGGCACCTCAGTACCTCCAGGCTCTGATCAGGCCCTACACCCAAACAAGGGCACTGCGTTCATCCACCTCTGGCCTGCTCGCCTCCCTACCACTGAGGAAGTACAGTTCCCGCTCAGCCCAGTCAAAACTGTTCGCTGCTCTGGCCCCCCGATGGTGGAACAAACTCCCTCACGACGCCAGGACAGCGGAGTCAATCACCACCTTCCGGAGACACCGGAAACCCCACCTCTTTAAGGAATACCTAGGATAGGATAAGTAATCCTTCTCACCCACCCCCCTTAAGTTTTAGATGCACTATTGTAAAGTGACTGTTCCACTGGATGTCATAAGGTGAATGCACCAATTTGTAAGTCGCTCTGGATAAGAGCGTCTGCTAAATGACTTAAATGTAAATGTAAATGAAAGAGATGCGTTCTGTCTCCTAGAGATGAACATACTTTGGTGCGAAAAGTGTAAATCAATCCCAGAACAACAGCAAAGGACCTTCTGAAGATGCTGGAGGAAACGGGTACAAAAGTATCAATATCCACAGCAATATCGACATAACCTGAAAGGCCGCTCAACATGGAAGTAGCCACTGCTCCAAAACCGCCATAAAAAATCCAGACTACGGTTTGCAACTGCACATGGGGACAAAGATCATAGTTTTTGGAGAAATGTCCTCTGGTCTAACGAAACAAAAATAGAACTGTTTGGCCATAATGACCACCGTTATGTCTGAAGGAAAAAATGTGGCTAAATGGCTTAAGGACAACAAAGTCAAGGTATTGGAGTGGCCATCGCAAAGCCCTGACATTAATCCTATAGAAAATGTGTGGGCAGAACTGAAAAGGCGTGTGAGCAAGGAGGCCTATACAAACCTGACTCAGTTACACCAGCTCTGTCAGGAGGAATGGGCCAAAATTTACCTAACTTATTGTGGGAAGGTTGTGGAAGGCTACCCAAAATGTTTGACCATAATTTAAAGGCAATGCTACCAAATACTAATTGAGTGTATGTAAACTTCTGATCCACTGGTAATGTGATGAAAGAAATAAAAGCTGAAATAAATCATCCTCTCTACTATTATTCTGACATTTCACATTCTTAAAATAAAGTGGCGATCCTAACTGACCTAAATAAAGTGGCGATCCTAACTGACCTAAGACAGGGAATTTGTACTAGGATTAAATGTCAGGAATGTGTTTAAATGTATTTGGCTAAGGTGTATGTAAACTTCCGACTTCAACTATACATTTTTTTAAAAGGCACATGTAGCCTACATATCAATGCATACACACAAACTATCTAGGTCAAATGGTGGTGGTGGGGGTGGTGGTGGTGGTGGGTGGCGGAGTTAGGGGTGGTGGTGGGTTGTGGCGATGGTGGTGGTGGGTTGTGGTGATGGGTGATGGGTGATGGCGGTGGTGAGTGGTGGGTGGTGTAGGTGGTGGTGGGTTGTGGTGGTGATGGGTGATGGTGGTGATGGCGGTGGTGAGTGGTGGGTGGTGATGGTGGGTTGTGGTGGTGATGGGTAATGGTGGTGATGGCGGTGGTGAGTGGTGGGTGGTGATGGTGGGTTGTGGTGGTGATGGGTAATGGTGGTGATGGCGGTGGTGAGTGGTGAAGGTGGTGTAGGTAGTGGTGGGTTGTGGTGGTGATGGGTGATGGTGGTGATGGTGGTGGTGAGTGGTGGGTGGTGGTGGTCATGGGTGGTGGTGGTGATGGGTGATGGCGGTGGTGGGTGGTGAAGGTGGTGGTGGGTGGTGAAGGTGGTGGTGGGTGGTGAAGGTGGTGGTGGGTGGTGATGGTGGAGGTAGGTGAGGATAATAAGGATATGGCCGGAGCCAGACATCCCTGGAAAGAGCAGTAAAATCAGATGATTAAAGTGGACATCAGACTCCCTCCACTCCAAGCCAGAGCACTAATGGACTAATGGACTTAAACCAGAGAACAGTCCCTAATTGGAAACCAACTGGCTGATCATGAATGTTGTGTGTTTATTGTTTATTATCCAGACTCTGTTTTGAATGTAATTGGGGTTAAACAAATCACAAACAATAACTCAGGCACATCTGCCTCCTGCAGCCTCATATTACATGTGTTGATGGAAACATACATCTTCTCCATGTGTTCAACTAAATCAAACTGGCCAACCTGGTGAAGGTTTCTCAGATGAAAACTGGGAATTACTTTAAGTTGTGAACCCTGGTGAATCTGGCTGTTTGGGACTGTCTCACCTCATAAAAAAGCTAGAGAGATAGTCGGAGAGTTTCTAAAGCTCTGGACGTATGGGGGACTCAGTGTACTGTCAGTGTGCTGCTGTAGCCACAGAGGTTGTTCTCGGTCACCTCTAACGGTATTTTCACACTTGGTCCCTCTTTCAGACAATTTTTATGCAGTGAGAACACTCCAAAGGAACTCAGACCCTTCAAAAGAGCCCCCAATGCGAATCGAACTGAAGTGGTTTGAGTTCAGTTCGCTTGAATTCCTCAGTCCGGTTCCCTTTTTAGGGCAATGTGAACACAAAGCTCCCCAGGCTTGGGGACTGCAACATCGTTTCTCCTCCATTAACCCTCAAATTGGTCCCACGAAAGAGAAAAGATGATAATGTTCAGGTTTGCAGAAAAACCTTTTTTGGATATTGATTAGAGATTGTCAAGCATGCACAGAAATGTCCAAATATGTGTTAATTTTTTGTTCATATTATTAGTTTGCAATATGTGATCTACAGGCTAAAAGCAGTTTATTTGATAGTGGGGTTTGAATAGTGTGAGAAGACACCAACATATTGGGTGAGAATCACAACATAGGTCTTAAAGGGGCAGTAGCCTACGTTGGGAGTACAATATCCAATTTAATTTGTAGTTTTTCTTCTGCTATTTATTCTGTTACCAATAATATTGACGTACATGTTAATAGTATCTTCTGATTACAATTATTATGTCAAATCTTTTAACTAAATATAATCTATTAGCTTCCAAAATGTAAGTACACTTCAAGAAAAAAGGTTTCCAAAAGGCTCCGCATAGGAGAACCCTTTTGGTTCCAGGTAGAATCATTTTTGGATTCAGGTTGAACCCTTTTAGGTTCCATATAGAACCCTCTGTGCAAACCTAAAAGCATTCTACCTGGAACCAAAGGGGTTTGACCTCTTAAAAGGGAACCTTTTCGGTTCTAGATAGCAATTTTTTACTAAGTGTGTAGGTATATCTAGCTGTTCTGGTGTAATGGCTTGCCCTGTACTTTGTAAAAACCCAGAGTACATTGAGTGAATGTTGGAAAAATATCCTTTATCCTTTCTAAACATAGAAATGTGAATGCAAAGAGGACACATACCACAAAATAGAGTCTTAATTCAAATGCAAGGGCAGTGTGAATACAAAGAGAACAGAGTTATTTTACCCCAGAGTTCACTTTAAAGAGGACTGAGATCGGTTATTTTAAAGAGGACTATATGTGAAAACCCCCTAAGACGAGAGATAAAGAACTAAATCCCTTCTGCTCTCTTCACTGGCTAGGTGTCACAATGGAACGGCCCAGTCAGCCAAGCGGTGTTGCAGCGAGAAGAGGGCATTTAATACCGCACTGGGCCACAGATGTGATGCACACACCCCCCATGGTTAAGGAACATAACTATTTTACTACAGCTAAAGGCTATAACCGAAGCTTGCACACACACACACACACACGCACACACACACACACACACACACACACACACACACACACACACACACACACACACACACACACACACACACACACACACACACACACACACACACACACACACACACACACACACACACACACACACACACACACACACACACACACACACACACACACACACACACACGAACCGCCGGGGTGTCAGTAAACCCAACCATCTGACGCTGAATATGAAGGAGATGAAAGGAGATGAAGGGGTGTTCATTTCTCCAGCAGGGTGGTACAATCCTACGCCTCCCCTCATCCACCCTGCTCCTGTAGTCTGTGTGTTTGTGTGGGTGAGTGAATGAGTGTTTTTTTGCTTTGGTGGAAAATCTGCCCTCTTGCCGACTCGTTGGTGAAAGACGATTTCAGTAATCCGGGAGTGTAAGCCGCGCGATACAAATGGGCGTTAGGGAGCTCTGTGGTGGCCCTGAGAAAGCTATCTCTGGCCTGGACGTCTGAACAGAGGCAGCACACAGTTTCCAGGAGCATCCTGGAACCATGGAGCTAACAGAACTAACCACACTGGCAGAGCTGCCATATAATGCCAACAGGAATGGAGATGGTTTGTCACTTCTAAGACAGTTACCTGGTGAAGCAGTGCCGTGTGTGTGTCCATCTGTCTGTATCCTCTTGTCTGTGTGTCTGGATTTCTGTCTGTGTAGAGTTTAAAGGCGTACCAGACCAATCACGTGGCGCTGCATCACCACTCAAATCATTCTCTTTACCTGCTGAAGGACCTTGATAGAAACTACCAGTGTGGTGTTCTGTTTTCAGCCCTTCATAGTGATTGTATGAGATCTATTCTACCCTTCTCTTCAGTTGCCTAGGTGAGTGACCCTTAGACAAACGTGGGATGTCTGGCTTTAAGATGTCTTTGGCTTTGGCTCAAATAAAAGTATTTTTACTTATGATCCGCGGGAGTGAAAACAGAGCAAGTTCGAGTTGTTGTTATCAGATTTGACGATGAACTCATTTCTAGTTTACAACACAGGCATAAGCGACTACCAATTGAGAATAGGATATATACAGTAGCTTTTTAACATTTAAAAAAGACAACTTCGACTTAACTGTACATCAGTAGTTCTTGATAAGTGTGATAACTGTCACTCACTCTGACAAGCATTTGTGGGAAGGGTCCTCTAGAGTTTTCGGGCACATTGATTGGTGGGATGACCCAGTCTCGCTTCTGTCGTCTCAGACCATTGGCAGAAGAGCTTCTTTGATGTTTCCGTGGAAACTTGATAACCCTGGGATTAGAGTCCCAGGCCCTTGCAATCATATCCTCCACCCCAATCTGAAAAGACAAGAAATCAACACATATTGTACATTAGCTGACCTACAGTAATCAACAATAACTTGAGAGCCAACTACACAATGTAAAGTCTCAATAGAAAGGAGTGGTGTCAATGAATTATGAGTTCATCCGTCATGAAAATCAACCTTGTCAGATGACAATGAACATAATAAAACATATTTTCACTGTTTCTTGAAGATAATACAACAATGAATGAAAATAAAAAGGTTTCCAATTCAAATACAATCCATGCTTTTGACTCTTCACCTTAACGCACTTGGCAAATCACCGAAGAGGACCCAGTCTTAGCATGAATTTCAGGTATTAGTCCTGCAGAAAGCTTACCAATTGCCTCTGCAGTCCACAGAGGTTGACTTCTATGTCTTTATCCAGCAAAAATCTTCTCAGTCTGAAAAATCGCAGTTGGATGTCTCCAACTTGACCTTCTGAGTCTCAGAACTATGCTGCTCCATGTGACGCATTCTGTGACATATCCCCCTGAAAGAGGCCTTACTCCAAATGAAAATGGATTGATGAAATCACTTCAATAACAGCAAGATCAGAATGTTAGGAGGACCAACAGTCATCCTGCAGTGTGTGAGATCATTGGCGATTCACTGCTATTATAAGCAAAGACTAGTTTCCCAGAGCATGAGGCCTAGTGGTTAGAGCGTTGGACTAGTAACTGAAAGGTTGCAAGTTCAAATCTCAGAGCTGACAGGGTACAAATCTGTCGTTCTGGCCCTGAACAGGCAGTTAACCCACTGTTCCTAGGCTGTCATTGAAAATAAGAATTTGTTCTTAACTGACTTGCCTAGTTAAATAAAGGTAAAACATAATAATTAAAAAAATGTACGCATGTAAATGTTGTTAGATAAAAGAGGAGAATAAAAAAATATATATTTTTAATTATACTGAACAAAAATGATAAAACTCAACATGCAACAATTTAAATGATTCTACTGAGTTACAGATCATAGGAGTAAATCAGTCAATTTAAATTCATTAGGTCCTAATCTATGGATTTTGCATACACGGACGGGAGCAGTTCTGGTTGGGGCTGGGAGGGCAAAGGCCAAGCACACACACTGGGGAGCCAGGCCCAGCCAATCAAAATGAGTTTTCCACCACAAAAGAGCTTTATTACAGACAGAAATACTACAGAAATACTACAGTTTCATCAGCTGTCCGGGTGGCAGGTCTCAGATGATCCCACAGGTGAGGAAGCTGGATGTGGAGGTGCTGGGCTGGCGTGGTTACACCTGGTCTGCGGTTGTGAGGTCAGTTGGATGTACTAACAAATTCTCTAAAATGACGTTGGAGGCGGCTTATGGTAGAGAAAGTAACATTAAATTCTCTGGCAACAGCTATGGTGGACATTCCTGCAGTAAGCATGCCAATTGGGGCGGCAGGTAGCCTAATGATTAGAGCATTGGACCAGGAACAAAAAGGTTGCTGGATCGAATCCCCGAGCTGACAAGGTAAAAATCTGTCAATCTCTCCTTGAACAAGGCAGTTAACCCACTGTTCCCCGGTAGTCCATCATTGTAAATAATAATTTGTTCTGACTTGCCTAGTTAAAAAAAGGTTACATTTAAAAAATAAATAATTGCACGCTCCCACAAAACTTAAGACATCTGTGGCAGTGTTGTGTGACAAAACTCCACATTTTTGAGTGGCCTTTTACTTTCCCCAGCACAAGGTGCACCTGTGTAATGACCATGCTGTTTAGTCAGATTCTTGATATGCCACACCTGTCAGATGGATGGATTATCTTTTTTGGGATCTTTTATTTCAGATCATGAAACATGGGACCAAGACTTTATATCTTGCGTTCATATTTTTGTTCAGTATACATTACACTTGACCTAATCTTAATCCCTCATTTGTTTTTTGGGATTTTTTTCTTTCATGTTTTATCTCTTCATATTAACAGGTACATCGCACACTGGTGTAAACACATTGTAAATCTGTCCCTATGTGTTTATAAGACATACTGCATACATTGGTAGACCTCTGGGAAGTGTATATGGTATCTAACCAGGGAGGGTTGCTGTGTCCTCATGCCTGAGATGGTAGTGTTTGTGTGACCCAGTGATCCTGCTGTTTCTCCTGCTCCCCACAAACAGAGACATGCATGCTGCTGTAGACTTGAAGCCAAGCAGAAATCCTTCTGTTAAACCTACTCAGAGGACACGCACACACCCAACTCAAACTTGAATCACCGGCGGGCAGGTCAGCTTATCTATACACATACGGGTTGTCAGACAGATGCAAGCTAAACCTGAGCAAAC
This sequence comes from Oncorhynchus gorbuscha, assembly GCF_021184085.1. Taxonomy (NCBI): domain Eukaryota; kingdom Metazoa; phylum Chordata; class Actinopteri; order Salmoniformes; family Salmonidae; genus Oncorhynchus; species Oncorhynchus gorbuscha. Next base: position 47,515,546 of record NC_060175.1, read on the forward strand.
ATACTGTATATTCCCCCCCCTTTGTTTTAATTCTTCACGGCTTAGTGGATTTGACTACAGGGCTTTACAGCAGGCCTCCTGATAGCAGCAGTGATGAAGGTAGCCGGGCAGGAGAGAGAGGGGAGAGGGGGGAGAGTGAGGGATAGGGGACCAGATGTGGTGCCCAGATAAGATAACTCTCGCTTCAGCTCCGCTCATCCACAACACTCACAGGTACCAGCACAGGGGCAGTGGTGCGAGATGCGAGCGTGCCATTACTTTCATGGGTGGCAGGTGGAGGTAGTGTGTGCGCGTGCATGCGTGAATTCGTGTGTTTGACATAAACAAAGAGAAAGGAAATAGGGGGAAGAGAAAAACAGAGAAAAAAGACAAATAAAATGTGAGATCCTATATTGATAGAAAGCAGAGAGGGTGGAGTTGATATGTAAAGATGCTGCTATGTGAGGATGAGTAAGGATGGTACCCATGATGCTCCAAGGCTTCCCTGCCTCTTGCATAGAACCTCTGTTTCTACCCCATGTGCTCCCTCCCTGATAAAGTCCTTATCGGCACCTCCGATATCTGTTGAATAACTCACACAGTACTGCTGCTCGCCATCATTATCAAAACCTTAGTCTGCTGACGAATGCAGGACATCAGGGCCGCTGATAATGGGGTCGATGCATCTGATCGCTGTTGCATTGGCAAACTCCCACATTCCTCCAAACGCGGTGCCAGGCATCCACAACAGAGCAAAGAGCCTGTCTATGGATGATACCACTGCAGTGTATCCACGTGACTCACACTCCAAACGGCATGGCAAATTATAGCCCTGCGAAGCTGGCACAATGACAAACATCACCACAATTAGAAAGAAAAAAGGGGAAACTGGAACAGGCTCTTTGTGCTGTGAGAAAGGTATGTTGAGTGTGTGTGTGTGTGTGTGTGTGCGCGTGCAAGCAGGGATCTTGGAGTGTGAAATCAGTCCCAGAACCACCCGGAGCTCCCTAGGCCCAGAGCTAGCGGGCTGGCCAGCTGGCTGCTCTCTCCTCCCAGCCAGGCTGCATGTCACTGGGGCATCAGTCAGCCCCGCAGCCCTGGAGCTGACATCTGGAGGTTGTCATTCTGAAGAGCAGGAGGCAACACTAAACAGGGCCTTTCAATTACACAATATCAAGTATGTGCTCGTTTCCCATCCTCCATTCACTGTTGATCTTGAGCTGTTCTATCGCTCCTTCATTCTCCCACGCTTATTCTCTCCCCGACGAGGCCTGATCAGAGCAGTGGTCCGTGCTGAACAGGGGGGGGGGGGGCGACGGGCAGGACAATCAAGAGAAGATAGGTATCCCAAATCTGAGCTCTTATAGAATCAAGGGAATTAAAGAAGGCTGCTATGACTATTGATACATTCCTCTTGTGGATGTAGAACTGGGCTTGCAATCACAACATAGACTAGTCATCATGACCTTCACTCTCAGACCCTGAATTGCCACCTCACCGACCAATAAGACCCTAGGTCCTAAACCCCTCCCCGCTACTGTACGGGTCTCTGCTCACTAATCTAACACATACAGGTATTCTGGTGAAGGGGGATAAAAGTAAGACTCAGTGTACTGGTGCATAACGGACTCTCTGCCTCTAAGCTGCAGGAGAAGGTAGACCAGAGCAGCATGATGTAGGGCACCATAGCCTGAGTACCTGGCAGCCAGAGTGACACTACTAATGCCTCATACTCTTAAACAGGAGGTAGACAAACTATGTTCACATATATAAATGTGCATCCGATATAAACAGATACGCTCTAATGCACACACCAACACATACCAGGCACTATGCACAGTTCATCGAGGAAGAGGTAAATCAAGCCAACTATTAATATAACATAATAACAGGAGTCCAATGAGTCCCTGTACACGTCTGCTCTGAAACGTAATATATGCAATTACCTGGTAATGGAGCCGTCTATCTTTTAAATCACCTAATATCTTTTGGCTGGTTAAGCACCTTTTAAAATTGTACTGTTGTCATTGCATGTTGATTATATTTTTGTGTAATCTGATTGTTCTTCCCTCTCCCTTTCAACACTATTGACTCAGAGATAGTGGCTCAGATGACACAGAGTGGCTCAGATGACACAGAGTGGCTCAGATGACACAACTCCGCCACAGCATTTCACACATTTCAATGTCTGTGCCCTCACAACATTCCTCTGTTTCAGTCAATACTTTTATAACCTCAATCTGCTCCTCACTGAGTAGGAGACATCTATTTTTGAAACTGGGAGCAAGCAATTCTGTATTATCGTTCCGTATACAATAATCTTTTAATCAATACTACAGAACCCTCAAACTCACCTCTGGACCTCGAAGCCAGTTCCACTCATTTCGTTTTTTCATTGTTCCCCTCTCAGCAGGGACTGATTTAGACCTAGGACACCAGGTGGGTGTAATTCATTATCAGGAAGAACAGAAAACCAGCAGGCTCCGGACAACAGCATCCCCAAATGAAATGAGAAAACAGTTGGGGTAGACTGCTGGGGAAGAATGCTGTTCCACAGTGGCTTTGTTGTTGTTGGTGAATTTGAGTTTAATTGCTTTACCTCTCCAAAGGAAACAGAAGAGGGAGGAGGGAGGGTGGACAGGACATTAGGATGGCCAGGGATGTGAGGACAGGACATTAGGAGGGCCAGGGATGTGAGGACAGGACATTAGGAGGGCCAGGGATGTGAGGGCAGGACATTAGGATGGGCCAGGGATGTGAGGACAGGACATTGAGGATGGAGGTGAGGACATTAGGAGGGCCAGGGATGTGAGGACAGGACATTAAGAGGGCCAGGGATGTGAGGACAGGACATTAGGAGGGCCGGCCATGGAGATGTGAGGACAGGACATTAGGAGGGCCAGGGATGTGAGGGCAGGACATTAGGTGGGCCAGGGATGTGAGGACAGGACATTAGGAGGGCCAGGGATGTGAGGACAGGACATTAGGAGGGCCAGGGATGTGAGGACAGGACATTAAGAGGGCCAGGGATGTGAGGACAGGACATTAGGAGGGCCAGGGATGTGAGGACAGGACATTAAGAGGGCCAGGGATGTGAGGACAGGACATTAGGAGGGCCAGGGATGTGAGGACAGGACATTAGGAGGGCCAGGGATGTGAGGACAGGACATTAAGAGGGCCAGGGATGTGAGGACAGGACATTAGGAGGGCCAGGGATGTGAGGACAGGACATTAGGAGGGCCAGGGATGTGAGGACAGGACATTAGGAGGGCCAGGGATGTGAGGACAGGACATTAGGAGGGCCAGGGATGTGAGGACAGGACATTAAGAGGGCCAGGGATGTGAGGACAGGACATTAGGAGGGCCAGGGATGTGAGGACAGGACATTAGGAGGGCCAGGGATGTGAGGACAGGACATTAAGAGGGCCAGGGATGTGAGGACAGGACATTAGGAGGGCCAGGGATGTGAGGACAGGACATTAGGAGGGCCAGGGATGTGAGGACAGGACATTAGGAGGGCCAGGGATGTGAGGACAGGACATTAGGAGGGCCAGGGATGTGAGGACAGGACATTAGGACTGCCAGGGATGTGAGGACAGGACATTAGGAGGGCCAGGGATGTGAGGACAGGACATTAGGAGGGCCAGGGATGTGAGGACAGGACATTAGGAGGGCCAGGGATGTGAGGACAGGACATTAAGAGGGCCAGGGATGTGAGGACAGGACATTAGGAGGGCCAGGGATGTGAGGACAGGACATTAGGAGGGCCAGGGATGTGAGGACAGGACATTAGGAGGGCCAGGGATGTGAGGACAGGACATTAAGGGGGCCAGGGATGTGAGGACAGGACATTAGGACGGCCAGGGATGTGAGGGCAGGACATTAGGAGGGCCAGGGATGTGAGGACAGGACATTAGGATGGCCAGGGATGTGAGGACAGGACATTAGGACGGCCATGGAGGTGAGGACATGACATTAGGAGGGCCAGGGATGTGAGGACAGGACATTAAGAGGGCCAGGGATGTGAGGGCAGGACATTAGGTGGGCCAGGGATGTGAGGACAGGACATTAGGACGGCCAGGGATGTGAGGGCAGGACATTAGGAGGGCCAGGGATGTGAGGACAGGACATTAGGAGGGCCAGGGATGTGAGGACAGGACATTAGGACGGCCATGGAGGTGAGGACAGGACATTAGGAGGGCCAGGGATGTGAGGGCAGGACATTAGGTGGGCCAGGGATGTGAGGACAGGACATTAGGAGGGCCAGGGATGTGAGGACAGGACATTAGGAGGGCCAGGGATGTGAGGACAGGACATTAAGAGGGCCAGGGATGTGAGGACAGGACATTAGGAGGGCCAGGGATGTGAGGACAGGACATTAAGAGGGCCAGGGATGTGAGGACAGGACATTAGGAGGGCCAGGGATGTGAGGACAGGACATTAGGAGGGCCAGGGATGTGAGGACAGAACATTAAGAGGGCCAGGGATGTGAGGACAGGACATTAGGAGGGCCAGGGATGTGAGGACAGGACATTAGGAGGGCCAGGGATGTGAGGACAGGACATTAGGAGGGCCAGGGATGTGAGGACAGGACATTAAGAGGGCCAGGGATGTGAGGACAGGACATTAGGAGGGCCAGGGATGTGAGGACAGGACATTAGGAGGGCCAGGGATGTGAGGACAGGACATTAAGAGGGCCAGGGATGTGAGGACAGGACATTAGGAGGGCCAGGGCTGTGAGGACAGGACATTAGGAGGGCCAGGGATGTGAGGACAGGACATTAGGAGGGCCAGGGATGTGAGGACAGGACATTAGGAGGGCCAGAGATGTGAGGACAGGACATTAAGAGGGCCAGGGATGTGAGGACAGGACATTAGGAGGGCCAGGGATGTGAGGACAGGACATTAGGAGGGCCAGGGATGTGAGGACAGGACATTAAGAGGGCCAGGGATGTGAGGACAGGACATTAGGAGGGCCAGGGCTGTGAGGACAGGACATTAGGAGGGCCAGGGATGTGAGGACAGGACATTAGGAGGGCCAGGGATGTGAGGACAGGACATTAGGAGGGCCAGGGATGTGAGGACAGGACATTAAGAGGGCCAGGGATGTGAGGACAGGACATTAGGAGGGCCAGGGATGTGAGGACAGGACATTAGGAGGGCCAGGGATGTGAGGACAGGACATTAGGAGGGCCAGGGATGTGAGGACAGGACATTAGGAGGGCCAGGGATGTGAGGACAGGACATTAGGAGGGCCAGGGATGTGAGGACAGGACATTAGGAGGGCCAGGGATGTGAGGACAGGACATTAGGACTGCCAGTGATGTGAGGACAGGACATTAGGAGGGCCAGGGATGTGAGGACAGGACATTAGGAGGGCCAGGGATGTGAGGACAGGACATTAGGAGGGCCAGGGATGTGAGGACAGGACATTAGGAGGGCCAGGGATGTGAGGACAGGACATTAAGAGGGCCAGGGATGTGAGGACAGGACATTAGGAGGGCCAGGGATGTGAGGACAGGACATTAAGAGGGCCAGGGATGTGAGGACAGGACATCAGGAGGGCCAGGGCTGTGAGGACAGGACATTAGGAGGGCCAGGGATGTGAGGACAGGACATTAGGAGGGCCAGGGATGTGAGGACAGGACATTAGGAGGGCCAGGGATGTGAGGACAGGACATTAAGAGGGCCAGGGATGTGAGGACAGGACATTAGGAGGGCCAGGGATGTGAGGACAGGACATTAGGAGGGCCAGGGATGTGAGGACAGGACATTAGGAGGGCCAGGGATGTGAGGACAGGACATTAGGAGGGCCAGGGATGTGAGGACAGGACATTAGGACTGCCAGGGATGTGAGGACAGGACATTAGGAGGGCCAGGGATGTGAGGACAGGACATTAGGAGGGCCAGGGATGTGAGGACAGGACATTAGGAGGGCCAGGGATGTGAGGACAGGACATTAGGAGGGCCAGGGATGTGAGGACAGGACATTAGGAGGGCCAGGGATGTGAGGACAGGACATTAGGAGGGCCAGGGATGTGAGGACAGGACATTAGGAGGGCCAGGGATGTGAGGACAGGACATTAGGAGGGCCAGGGATGTGAGGACAGGACATTAAGAGGGCCAGGGATGTGAGGACAGGACATTAGGAGGGCCAGGGATGTGAGGACAGGACATTAGGAGGGCCAGGGATGTGAGGACAGGACATTAGGAGGGCCAGGGATGTGAGGACAGGACATTAGGAGGGCCAGGGATGTGAGGACAGGACATTAGGACTGCCAGGGATGTGAGGACAGGACATTAGGAGGGCCAGGGATGTGAGGACAGGACATTAGGACTGCCAGTGATGTGAGGACAGGACATTAGGAGGGCCAGGGATGTGAGGACAGGACATTAGGAGGGCCAGGGATGTGAGGACAGGACATTAGGAGGGCCAGGGATGTGAGGACAGGACATTAGGAGGGCCAGGGATGTGAGGACAGGACATTAAGAGGGCCAGGGATGTGAGGACAGGACATTAGGAGGGCCAGGGATGTGAGGACAGGACATTAAGAGGGCCAGGGATGTGAGGACAGGACATCAGGAGGGCCAGGGCTGTGAGGACAGGACATTAGGAGGGCCAGGGATGTGAGGACAGGACATTAGGAGGGCCAGGGATGTGAGGACAGGACATTAGGAGGGCCAGGGATGTGAGGACAGGACATTAAGAGGGCCAGGGATGTGAGGACAGGACAGGGATTAGGACAGGGCCAGGGATGTGAGGACAGGACATTAGGAGGGCCAGGGATGTGAGGACAGGACATTAGGAGGGCCAGGGATGTGAGGACAGGACATTAGGACTGCCAGGGATGTGAGGACAGGACATTAGGAGGGCCAGGGATGTGAGGACAGGACATTAGGAGGGCCAGGGATGTGAGGACAGGACATTAGGAGGGCCAGGGATGTGAGGACAGGACATTAAGAGGGCCAGGGATGTGAGGACAGGACATTAGGAGGGCCAGGGATGTGAGGACAGGACATTAGGAGGGCCAGGGATGTGAGGACAGGACATTAGGAGGGCCAGGGATGTGAGGACAGGACATTAGGAGGGCCAGGGATGTGAGGACAGGACATTAAGAGGGCCAGGGATGTGAGGACAGGACATTAGGAGGGCCAGGGATGTGAGGACAGGACATTAGGAGGGCCAGGGATGTGAGGACAGGACATTAGGAGGGCCAGGGATGTGAGGACAGGACATTAGGAGGGCCAGGGATGTGAGGACAGGACATTAGGACTGCCAGGGATGTGAGGACAGGACATTAGGAGGGCCAGGGATGTGAGGACAGGACATTAGGACTGCCAGGGACATGCACGGCGCTACACCGGGGCTAGGACGGCTATAGCCCTGTCACAAATCTGTGTAGCCCCAGTAAGGCCCCCTCAAACGTTTTAGTATTTTAACATAAAGAAATATGAAAAAGTTCATAACCAGCCATTTTGTTCCCAATCAGATCCCTGGCTGCGTGAGTGTGTACCCTATGACGTGTGTGTGTGTGTGTGTGTTTGTGGTGGTGGTGGGAGGGGAGTCTGGTGTGTGTGCTCGCGCACGTTAGGCTATGTTATGTAAGCTAACTTCTAGCTAGCTAGTTGACATACATTTACATTTACATTTAAGTTATTTAGCAGACGCTCTTATCCAGAGCGACTTACAAATTGGTGCATTCACCTTGTGACATCCAGTGGAACAGCCACTTTACAATAGTGCATCTAAATCTTTTAAGGGGGGGTGAGAAGGATTACTTTATCCTATCCTAGGTATTCCTTAAAGAGGTGGGGTTTCAGGTGTCTCCGGAAGGTGGTGATTGACTCCGCTGTCCTGGCGTCGTGAGGGAGTTTGTTCCACCATTGGGGGGCCAGAGCAGCGAACAGTTTTGACTGGGCTGAGCGGGAACTGTACTTCCTCAGTGGTAGGGATGCGAGCAAGCCAGAGGTGGATGAACGCAGTGCCCTTGTTTGGGTGTAGGGCCTGATCAGAGCCTGGAGGTACTGAGGTGCCGTTCCCCTCACAGCTCCGTAGGCAAGCACCATGGTCTTGTAGCGGATGCGAGCTTCAACTGGAAGCCAGTGGAGAGAGCGGAGGAGCGGGGTGACGTGAGAGAACTTGGGAAGGTTGAACACCAGACGGGCTGCGGCGTTCTGGATGAGTTGTAGGGGGTTGATGGCACAGGCAGGGAGCCCAGCCAACAGCGAGTTGCAGTAATCCTCCCCGTGCACGTAGAGCAGGTGCAGCTTCATGTCGGCGAAGGTGGGGGTGATGGCCTGACAGCGACCACACTTGATCTGGAGCTCCACCGGGTCCTCGCGCTCCTCCTGGCCCTGCTCGTCCCCCTGGTCTGGAGACATCACCCCCTCCACAGGCGCGTCGTCTTCATGTTGGCTGATGGATGGCTCCACAGTCAGGATAACAATCTTGCCCAGTTGCAATGGACCGTTTTCTGACCAAGAGAAGAGTGCGGGTAGGAATTGAAAATCCAAACCCTGTCTCCGAGGGGGCCAAAGAAGAAGAGGAAGATAAGAAAGATGAGTCGGCGAGAGAAACCCGTGAGCCACGACGTGAGGGAGCACCAGAGAAGTTTGTCGCTGCTAGCTGCTCCACAGCCACCGTTAGCTGCACTGTTAGCACAGCCACCGCTCCCTCTGAGTTAAGCCAGTCACCTGTTGAAGAACCAAGGCGCCCTCTTCTTCGGCGTTATCCAGCCACAAAAGTTGGACATCAGGATCGCTACTTCAATCGTAGATGGTACGAGGATTACAAATGGTTGTAATATTCCATTTCAAAGGACCGTGCTTTCTGCTTTGCATGCGGCCACTTGCAGCGTCCAGGAAACCATGGTGGAGAGAAGGCGGCATTTACCCACGATGGCTACCAGAACTGGAAGAAGGCCACACGTTCGTTCAAGTGACAGCGTGGAATGAGTGGACTATTTAGAAAGAGTCTGGCTCAACAATATGCAACACTCTAAGTGATGGACATTCTAAACTAGTCAGAGAAAAGAGAGTATATGAGAGCAGTTGTGGAGTCATTGCGTTACACTGCCATACCAAGGACTTTCACAGAGAGGAGTCATTGCGTTACACTGCCATACCAGGGACTTTCACAGAGAGGAGACATTGCGTTACACTGCCATACCAGGGACTTTCACAGAGAGGAGACATTGCGTTACACTGCCATACCAGGGACTTTCACAGAGAGGAGTCATTGCGTTACACTGCCATACCAGGGACTTTCACAGAGAGGAGACATTGCGTTACACTGCCATACCAGGGACTTTCACAGAGAGGAGTCATTGCGTTACACTGCCATACCAGGGACTTTCACAGAGAGGAGTCATTGCGTTACACTGCCATACCAGGGACTTTCACAGAGAGGAGACATTGCGTTACACTGCCATACCAGGGACTTTCACAGCGAGGAGACATTGCGTTACACTGCCATACCAGGGACTTTCACAGAGAGGAGACATTGCGTTACACTGCCATACCAGGGACTTTCACAGAGAGGAGTCATTGCGTTACACTGCCATACCAGGGACTTTCACAGAGAGGAGACATTGTGTTACACTGCCATACCAGGGACTTTCACAGAGAGGAGACATTGCGTTACACTGCCATACCAGGGACTTTCACAGAGAGGAGACATTGCCTTACACTGCCATACCAGGGACTTTCACAGAGAGGAGACATAGAAAACGACACGGCTGTCAACCTGGGAAACTTCCTTGAACTTTTACAGTTCATAGGCAAATTCGCCAAAACAGTTGCACAAGAAAATCTCAGATGATACTCGAAAATCTTAGTACACGGATCATGAAATGCAGAATGAAATACTGGGCAAACCAGTATTTTTGTTATTGACCAAATACTTATTTCCACCATAATAATTTGCAAATAAATTCATTAAAAATCCTACAATGTGATTTTCTGGATTTTTTCCCTGTTTTTGTCTGTCATAGTTGAAGTGTACCTATGATGAAAATTACAGGCCTCTCTCATCTTTTTAAGTGGGAGAACTTGCACAATTGGTGACTGACTAAATACTTTTTTGCCCCACTGTATCTAGGGCCTACAAGTACTTTATTTTGCAATAGAAATATAATCACTAAGATTGTGAAGACAGCCAGTTCATTTTACAAGTGTGTGCACAGTTGACAGGCATAGGCTGAATGCATTGCATTTCTCGTTGTGGCTGCACTTATGATATTAATAATGTCATTTCTGACGTCGTGTTAGCTATTTCTGATTTTATTGAAGAAATGAGAACTTCCTTATAAATAAGTCATGAAAATCAACAATTCTCTTAGCACCCCCACATATTGGTCAAGCCCTCCCTTAGTCCCAGGAGAGAAAACATCCTGGCGCCGTGCCTGGACAGGGATGTGAGGACAGGACATTAGGAGGGCCAGGTGTGTGAGGACAGGACATTAGAATGGCCCTGTATATGAGGACAGGACATTAGGAGGGCCCTGTATAGGAGGACAGGACAGGGATCTTCTAGGCGGCAGGGTAGCCTAGTGGTTAGAGCGTTGGACTAATAACCGAAAGGTTGCAAGTTCAAATCCCCGAACTGACAAGGTACAAATCTGTCATTCTGCCCCTGAACAGGCAGTTAACCCACTGTTCCCAGGCCGTCATTGAAAATAAGAATTTGTTCTTAACTGACTTGCCTGGTTAAATAAAGGTTAAAAAAAGGCCACATCTGTGAGCCCCTGCCTGTCTGCAGTGCTGTTTGGGTCACACGGTAGTAGGAGGAGGAAACCCTAATGCCATCGGGAAGGACACACACACATACATGCATGCTCTCTCTCTACCCTTCAGTAACCATTCACCTAGCTTTTCTTGGAATTAGAGACTGACCAAATACAGTGGCTAACCGACATCAAATAGCCATGGGTTGTAAAGGGTTAACATGTGTTGTAAAGGGTTAACATGGGTTGTAAAAGGGTTGACATGGGTTTAGGGTTTGACATGGGTTTAGGGTTGACATGGTTTTAGGGTTGTAAAGGGTTAACATGGGTTTAGGGTTGACATGGGTTTAGGGTTGTAAAGGGTTAACATGGGTTTAGGGTTAACATGGGTTTAGGGTTGACATGGGTTTAGGGTTGTAAAGGGTTAACATGGGTTTAGGGTTAACATGGGTTTAGGGTTGTAAAGGGTTAACATGGGTTTAGGGTTGTAAAGGGTTAACATGGCTTTAGGATTGACATGGGTTTAGGGTTGTAAAGGGTTAACATGGGTTTAGGGTTGTAAAGGGTTAACATGGCATGGCTTTGTTAAGGGTTAACATGGGTTTAGGGTTGTAAAGGGTTAACATGGGTTTGGGTTTAAAGGGTTAACATGGGTTTATGATTGTAAAGGGTTAACATGGCTTTAGGGTTGTAAAGGGTTAACATGGGTTTATGGTTGTTTAACAAGTTGTAAAGGGTTAACATGGGTTTAGGATTGTAAAGGGTTAACATGGGTTTAGGGTTGTAAAGGGTTAACATGGCTTTAGGGTTGTTAACATGGGTTTAGGGTTGGGTTAACATGGGTTTAGGGTTGTAAAGGGTTAACATGGGTTTAGGGTTGTAAAGGGTTAACATGGCTTTAGGGTTGTAAAGGGTTAACATGGGTTTAGGGTTGTAAAGGGTTAACATGGGTTTAGGATTGTAAAGGGTTAACATGGCTTTAGGGTTTAAATGGGTTTAGGGTTGTAAAGGGTTAACATGGGTTTAGGGTTGTAAAGGGTTAACATGGCTTTAGGGTTGTAAAGGGTTAACATGGGTTTAGGGTTGTAAAGGGTTAACATGGGTTTAGGGTTGACATGGGTTTAGGGTTGTAAAGGGTTAACATGGGTTTAGGGTTGTTTAGGGTTGTAAAGGGTTAACATGGGTTTAGGGTTGTTTAGGATTGTAAAGGGTTAACATGGGTTTAGGATTGTAAAGGGTTAACATGGGTTTAGGATTGTAAAGGGTTAACATGGGTTTAGGATTGTAAAGGGTTAACATGGGTTTAGGATTGTAAAGGGTTAACATGGGTTTAGGATTGTAAAGGGTTAACATGGGTTTAGGGTTGTAAAGGGTTAACATGGGTTTAGGGTTGTAAAGGGTTAACATGGGTTTAGGGTTGTAAAGGGTTAACATGGGTTTAGGGTTGTAAAGGGTTAACATGGGTTTAGGGTTGTAAAGGGTTAACATGGGTTTAGGGTTGTTTAGGGTTGTAAAGGGTTAACAATATATTGAGCCAGAGTATGACCATTTGCTGCATGTCTTTTTTGTTTCTGAAAAGATTTTAGTGTCGGAGAAATCCCTTATCCTGAATTATACATTTCCACAATTTAGTTTTTCATGGCAACACATTTAATGAAACAATTTAAATTACTTATGACAACTTTTCTACTGGGGATAACAGCAATTTTCCACTTCGGAATCACCTGCTGACCAAAATTACACACTGCTGCCGGAAAGAAAAGTGTCCGGAAAGTACCTAGCATAAGTTGTAAGCGATTTCCAACAAAAATGTATCAATTTAAAACATGTAACTGGTTTTCACATTTTCATTTGATTGCTCAAACATAATTATTTCTTGTTCTATTATTGAATCTCTCTTGCTCCCACGACGTGGGAACATAATTACAAAGTGCTGTTACCACATCACCTGGTTCCTGCATGCCTCCCTCAGAGTGGAACATTAGCTCAATCAATGTCAATTATTTCATGCCCTCCATTATTGTGCTGGGAGGAGTGGGCAGAATTTTAATCCCAGCTCTGCAATTGCTTTACACAATTCTTGGACGTTTTCTATGATTAAAAGCATGACCTGGAGGGAGCATTAAGCCTCCCACTATTCAACATCTTATTTGAAAAGCAATGTTTGTTAATGATATTGAAAAGCAGAACCTGAAATGTGGTTTTATATAATGTACTTGAGGATCATTGTAAACTGATCTTACCTGAGAGGCTAGAGGTTTTCCAAGTGTATAAATAATGTACGTGTCTCCATGCAATTGTACAACTGAGGTTCAGTACAGTCTGTCAGTAGCAGGGGTGTGTTGGTGTGTCTATACCTAAGGCTTTAGCAGTGTGTATATGTTTACCTGACTCACAGGAACAGAAGGCGGGTGGCCAGCCAAGGCCAGCTTGACCGTGGTCTCCCAGATATGAGGGTCATGACCTCCGCGGGCGGTCACCATGAACTGGACTGGATCAGACAGGTTGGCCACCTCCTGCTCCGCGTACACCGAGCCGTCAGGACGCACACTGAAGTTAGGGTCGCTGCTCTCGAAGTCCACAGCCTTGCTGTGCTGACAGTCGTCAAACTTCACTAGAGAGACACAGAGAGACAGACAGAGAGGGAGCGAGAGGGAGAGGGAGGGAGGTAGGGATAAAAGAGAGAGGATGAGGTGACAAATCTGGTGACGTGACTGCTGTGAAATGCTGGCATAGCTTTTCCACCTCCCTAAAGACACATCTCTCCTCATCTTGTCTTCTGAGGTGAAGGCAATTTTTAATCTCCATCGAAACCAAAATAGATGTATGAAACAAATCCTTATTTCCTTGCGTTTTTGAGGAGAGACAGGGGTACATGGAAGCTATGTCAAATTAGTGCTGCACACTCTGAAGCGCTTTGTCTTTCTCAGTCAAGTTTCCCCATTCAAGCAATTACAATGAGCAATAGCTCCTCCCGCCAGCCTCCACTGATTTTGAGAGAGAGAGAAAGAGAGAGAGAGAGAGAAGGGGTGGAGATAGCATGGAGCACTTTGATATAGACACTGCAATGACAGATAACATCAAGTTGCGAGCTCAAGCACATCAAATCTAAGGGAAAACTCCAAAGCTATGCAGACTGAACATTCACTATCAATACCTTATCTTTTCATTCAGAGGAATAATCAAAGCTTTTATACTTTATTTTAGATTTGAGAATTTCAGGCAAAACACTCAGACATTAATGTCACATATTTTTACTCTTCAACATCTTGTTGCTGCTCACACGGACTTGGCATGTGCCACCTCCAGAATTGAGTGCTGAAGCATTCTGTCATCGCCAAGTGTCCCAACAGAGTGAGTCATGTAGGTAGTGGCTTGTCAGAGACGGAGGGTATGAAAACATTCTCTCCTGTGGCCGGGCCACTGATAAATGTCTCGGCATCTCTAGTTAGCAGATGGTGCCATCACGGCCACCTGAGGGATGCTTCTAGAGCCCAGGCCTGTTTAGTGGAGCCCAGAGAGGGATAAGAGGCAAGCAGGAAAATAAACCGGGTCTCACAGCAGCATTCGTCATGTGGTATAAACAATCTGTAGCACTTTGTCTGAGAATGGAGGTGTGGACGCTGCCAGAGTAACTGATACAACACCACCAGAAAAGACACATATACACACACAATAAATGCAATAACAAGGTCTTAAGAAGGGATTTAAGTGTCTGTAAAATCACCAAGGTTAACCAGGCTCTGACTTGTAATTACTGTTGGGCCAAATAACTGGTTGTCTTTATTTACTCCCGTAACATTAATCCTGGTGGAATGGCTTTTATGATCATTATGATGTCTGCACATTGCTGGGGATAATAAGCAGCATTCTAGAAACTGTGGACTCTGGATGAATCAATTTAGACATTTCATTTTCTGTAGTTTTCCCTTACTCAGTCCTAGTGCTGCGCTGTTGCAGGATTATGTCAAGTTATCATATAGGAAAGATATATACACACGCGCACACACACACACACACACACACACACACACACACACACACACACACACACACACACACACACACACACACACACACACACACACACACACACACACACACACACACACACACACACACACACACACACACACACACGGTGCACCCAGCTTCCATCCCCTTCTCCTTCTGTTTAAAAAGGCTGTGCGCCGATCTTATCTCTCAGTCACACTCCTGCTGCTGATAACAAGACACATTGATTTCATAAATCACCCTGGGAACAAATCGTCTGTTATGAGCCGGGGAGATGTCATTTTTCGAAATCCACCGTGAAGAATTCTGCACAACAAGCTTTTTATCAAGCCATCTATCCAATTTATCGCCCAGCTTCCTGTCAAAAGATGCACCAAACAACAGACGAATACAACACAAAATATTTTCAACAACTGCAGGCACCCATCACACAAATTAGGCTGCGACTTCGCCCGGAGAGTAATTGTACGTGTAATGGAGGAACGGCAAACATCATTTTGACAATGTGTGCATCAATCTTACAGCAACAGACAAACGCAATCCACCTTCTCTACCCTGGAAGGAAGCTCTGCAGAGCACAGCAAGTCTCTTCCATGTGGAGAAATTCACATCCAACCACGAAATGATTAACTGTTCACTCCTTCACTATTTTGAAGTTTCAAATGTAAGATCAGTCATGAGCAACGTCTCACAGTTTGCAGTAACACTCAGACAGAAACAACATGGTTCTATGTGAAAAACAACCAGTTTGGTGCCACAGCAAAGAACAGGCTGTATTGTGCCAATGGCTGCTATGTGCTTAAACAGAACAGACTAAATGTTGTCATTTAAGCGAGTTTCTTGTGGCGTGTGACTTGAGGGGGCTCACTGTAGGGGTGTAGGTTCTGAGGCTGTGTGTGTGTGTTAGCATAAGAAAGGCACAGGGTTCTGAGGGCACGTCTGTACCCATGGCCCCGTGCCCCTGTGACAGCGGGGTGGTTGGCATGGGAACACACGCATGGCCTTGGCGGTGGCGCTGTGGCGTGTCGTTGTGACAGGCAGGCTTGGTCTCGGAGGGCACTGGGCCAGCTCTCTGCCCACCTGCTGACATACCAGAGAGGAGGGGACACGCTGTGTTTACTGACACATCCAGTTAACAGGGACCGCTACAAATACCACCCATTCAACTGGGACGGAAATAATCCAGGTACAGTGTAACAGATCTGGAACACAGTCAGATACAATGGAATAACCACCAATGCGCCTCACGCCATCACGCCATAGTGGAGACAGTGCTGATTTACTAACACATCAAGCTGTGGGGGAAAATAAAAGATAAAAGGATGATGAGAGACAGAAATAAAACAGTGAGAAAAGTGAGCTTGAGAGACAAAAGAGTGGGGAGAGAGAGAGAGAGAGAGAGAGAGAGAGAGAGAGAGAGAGAGAGAGAGAGGAGGAGGAGAGCGAGGAATGGAGAGAGAGGAGTG
The DNA here is from genome assembly GCF_021184085.1 of Oncorhynchus gorbuscha. Taxonomy (NCBI): domain Eukaryota; kingdom Metazoa; phylum Chordata; class Actinopteri; order Salmoniformes; family Salmonidae; genus Oncorhynchus; species Oncorhynchus gorbuscha. The sequence continues at coordinate 47,531,729 of NC_060175.1, forward strand.
GAGAGAGAGGATGGGGAAAGTGAGGAGGGGGAGAGAGAGAGAGAGGAGGAGAGAAAGAGAGAGAGGAGGAGAGAAAGAGAGAGAGGAGGAGGAGAGAGAGGAATGGAGAGAGAGGATGGGGAAAGTGAGGAGGGGGAGAGAAAGAGAGAGATAGAGAGAGAGAGGAGTGGAGAGAGAGGATGGGGAAAGTGAGGAGGGGGGAGAAAGAGAGAGAGAGAGAGAGAGGAGGAGTGGAGAGAGATGATGGGGAAAGTGAGGAGGGGGAAAGAAAGAGAGAGAGAGGAGTTGAGAGAGAGGATGGGGAAAGTGAGGAGGGGGAGAGAAAGAGAGAGACAGAGAGAGAGGAGTTGAGAGAGATGATGGGGAAAGTGAGGAGGGGGAGGAAAGAGAGAAGAGAGAGAGGAGTGGAGAGAGATGATGGGGAAAGTGAGGAGGGGGAGAGAAAGAGAGAGAGAGAGAGAGAGAGGAGTGGAGAGAGATGATGGGGAAAGTGAGGAGGGGGAAAGAAAGAGAGAGGCAGAGTGAGAGAGGAGTGGAGAGAGAGGGGGAAAGAGAGCGAGGAGTGGAGGGAGAGAGAGAGAGAGAGAGAGAGAGAGAGAGAGAGAGAGAGAGAGAGAGAGAGAGAGAGAGAGAGAGAGAGAGAGAGAGAGAGAGGCAGAGAGAGAGAGAGATGGAGAAAGGAGAAAGAGAGAAAGAGAGAGAAAGAGAGACAGAGGATGGGGAGAGTGAGGAGGGGGAGAGAGATAGATAGAGAGGAGGGTAGAGAGAAAAAGGAGGGTAGAGAGAGAGATAGATAGAGAGGAGGGTAGAGAGAGATAGATAGAGAGGAGGGGAGAGAGAAATAGGAGGGGAGAGAGAGAGAGAGAGAGAGAGAGAGAGAGAGAGAGAGAGAGAGAGAGAGAGAGAGAGAGAGAGAGAGAGAGAGAGAGAGAGAGAGTGGAGGGGAGAGAGTTGGTGCATGAGAGGCAAAAGCATCTGCGGCTGGCCTAGCCAAGGTGTGAATTGAGCTGCTGCCAGGTGTGCTTTAAAACCTTTCAGAGCGTTCACGTTCAGAATGAATGAAGACAGGACTCAAGTGTTTGTTTTCTCAGCAGACGTCCCTGAAGGTCAGTGAACCCCATGCTCTCCAGAGATCGGAGCTGCCTTTATTAAAACCCTGCCGTCCCTCAGGTTTAATCAATGCTGCCTCCGGCCCCACTTCATCACGCACACTGTTAATCTGATTAAAGAGGGAGGATGACTTAGCCAGAAGCTGAGGGGCATGAACTCACTGTGTGGAACCTATACAACAGCATAAAAGCCAACGAGATGAGATATACCATAGTCCATGTCTCCCCATTCTGCAGGGCTCGGTTATCTCAGTATGTAGGGCCTACTGTATGCACCTGGTGCTTTGATGTTGATCTCAGTGAGTTCCCAGCTGGCTGCTGTCAGGGTTGTTCTTCTCTATCAGTATGACATGTACAGTACAGTATGCATCTGAGGACGAAGGGCATCGCCATGGTTGCTGCTCCGCTAAGCCCCGGTAGACATCATGGTGTATGTCCAAGTCTGCACCAGTCACATCACACTTGACAGGCTCCACCTGCACTGGCTACGTTTGGCTCGGGTCGATGGAGCAGGGCCTTTAGGGCTATTGAGCCAAGGTCTGCTCAGATTGGGACGTGTTCGCACGCACATGTGTGTATGTGTAGAGGTTCATTGGATTTGAGCCAAGTATAACTCCTGGGTACAGTATAGCATTTACATGTATATTTGTGTGTGTGTGTGTGTGTGTGTGTGTGTGTGTGTGTGTGTGTGTGTGTGTGTGTGTGTGTGTGTGTGTGTGTGTGTGTGTGTGTGTGTGTGTGTGTGTGTGTGTGTGTGTGTGTCTTCACATAGACTAGGATGTTTGGCAGGGTATGGAGGGCTGGTGCTGCGGGGGCAATTCTGCTCTGATGCTCAGGGTGTGTGTGTACCGGCACTGAACATTCTGTCCGACAGACAGAGCGGCCAGCGTGTCACAACGGCAGGACAGGACAGAGGGCGCAGGCAGCCGTGACCCCCCCAAACCCCTCTGACCTCCGGAGTAGTCTGTCACCACTGACAATGGCAGTCACGCTCGGCGGAGCGATCCGTTCTGTACCACACTGAAACGCTGTTATGCACTACCTGATATACACTACCGTTCAAAGGTTTGGGGTCACTTAGAAATGTCCTTGTTTTTCAAAGACAATGACATTTTTGTTGTCCATTAAAATAACATCAAATTGATCAGAAGTACAGTGTGGACATTGTTAACGTTGTAGCTGGAAACAGATGATTTTTAATAGAAAATCTACATAGGCGTACAGGGGCCCATTAACAGCAACCATCACTCCTGTGTTCCAATGGCACGTTGTGTTAGCTAATCCAAGTTTATCATTTTAAAAGGCTAATTGATCATTAGAAAACCCTTTTGCAATTCTGTTAGCACAGCTGAAAACTGTTGTCCTGATTGAAGAAGCAATAAAACTGGCCTTCTTTGGACTATTTGAGTATCTGGAGCATCAGCATTTTTAGGTTTGATTACAGGCTCAAAATGGCCAGAAACAAATAACTTTCTTCTGAAACTTGTCAGTCTATTCTTGTTCTTAGAAATGCATGGCCAGATTGGGAAATTAGCCAGGACACCAGGATGAACACCCCTACTCTTACGATAAGTGCCATGGGATCTTTAATGACCTCAGAGAGTCAGGACACCTGTTTATCGTCCCACCCTACACAGGGCAGTATCCCCAATCACTGCCCTGGGGGATTGGGATATTTTTTTAGACCAGAGGAAAGAGTGCCTCGTACTGGCTGGCCAACCCCACTTCCAGCAGCATCTGGTCTCCCATCCAGGAACTGACCAGTACCAACCCTGCTTTGCTTCAGAAACAAGCCAGCAGTAGTATGCAGGGTGGTATGCTGCTGGCATACATGTATGTTGATATTCCATTCACAATCTGCCATTTCCAGCTACAATAGTCAGTTACAAAATTAACAATGTCGACACTGTATTTCTGATCAATTTAATGTTATTTTAAAGTACAAAAAAATGTGTTTTTCTTTCAAAAACAAGGACATTTATTTTGAATGGCAGTATATATTCACAGCACCCTGGGGGTCACAAAACTGCCCCCGTATGGAATATCAGACTTACATAATATTAGATGTACATAATATTAGACGTACATAATATTAGATGTACATAATATTAGACATACATAATATTATATGTCCATAATAGATGTACAGTGGGGCAAAAAAGTATTTAGTCATCCACCAATTGTGCAAGTTCTCCCACTTCAAAATAAGGGAATATACTTATGTTCCACCATAATTTGCAAATAAATAAATTAAAAATCCTACAATGTGATTTTCTGGATTTTTTTCATCTAATTTTGTCTGTCATAGTTGAAGTGTACCTATGATGAAAACTACAGGCCTCTCTCATCTTTTGAAGTGGGAGAACTTAGACAATTGGTGGCTGACTAAATACTTTTTTGCCCCACTGTACATAATATTAGACGTACAAAATATATGTACATAATAGATGTACATAATATTAGTGGCGGGTGCTAACACTGCTCAGGCTGCTGTTGTGTGTTTGTTTTCACCTCAACACAACCTTCCCTGTCCTCCCTCTCCCTCATCCACTCTGCTGCATTCTGCTATCCCCTCCCTCGCTTTATTCTCCTCTCCCATTCCCTTCTCTTAGCCACATCTCCCTTTCCTATCCCTCGCCTACATAATTAACCCCACCTCCCCCCAGCCTCCTCTCCTTTCCCCGACAGACTGACTGACTGTGACTGCCGCTCAGACATGCTTTAATGCAAACAGGCTGGCAGGACAAAGGCATCAGCCAGCCACAAACGGCAGCTACGTTAGATTCTCTCTTCACAGTTCACACCCAACCACTAACACACAAATAGGTCCCTTTCCATCGCAATGGACTAGAGGGCATCTTATCCCAGAGATGTAACAGGATCCTTCCTGTGCCTCCCAGGCCATCAGATGTTAGATGGGAAAGCAGGGTCCCTTTCCATCGCAATGGACTAGAGGGCATCTTATCCCACAGATGTAACAGGATCCTTCCTGTGCCTCCCAGGCCATCAGATGTTAAATGGGAAAGCAGGGTCCCTTTCCATCGCAATGGACTAGAGGGCATCTTATCCCACAGATGTAACAGGATCCTTCCTGTGCCTCCCAGGCCATCAGATGTTAGATGGGAAAGCAGGGTCCCTTTCCATCGCAATGGACTAGAGGGCATCTTATCCCAGAGATGTAACAGGATCTTTCCTGTGCCTCCCAGGCCATCAGATGTTAAATGGGAAAGCAGGGTCCCTTTCCATCACAATGGACTAGAGGGCATCTTATCCCACAGATGTAACAGGATCCTTCCTGTGCCTCCCAGGCCATCAGATGTTAGATGGGAAACCAGGGTCACACAGGAAGCAGGGTGAGATCAGCGTGATGCTGCAGCCAGGTGGTAGTCCCAGGTTACAGCCCTAGTTGAGCCAACCATGGCATGTTTTGGTGTCTGCGGGTTATAGAGAAGGCCTGAGAAAAGCCTCGGATCCAGCCTTGTGTTCCTTTGATTGGGCTGTGTTTATCTCGGTGGTGGAGCGGAGCTAAGTAAACATTTTGCCTGCCACCCTGCCGCTTCCTTCAACCCAACAGGCCAATCAGCGCCTCCCACTAAATTTGCAAATAACAGTGTTTGACTGGCTGAGAAGAGGAGAAGGAGAACAACACAGGGCCTGGTGATAAATCCGACACACTGTGACCAATGTGACACATTAACAGTAGTGGGTTTAGTTGAACTGGGAGGGCGGAGTTGCAAGTTAACACCATAAGGTTTGTGTTGGAGCTACAGCACTTCGTATGGTCAGACTTGAAGAGGGAAAGTGCATGGCTGGACACAACATATCCATCCATCTGTCATGGCAGAGTTGGTGCATCCTGAAGAATGCATCTCATGATTGACGTTTCTAAATCCTTCGCCTCCCTTCTACAACCCACCAGAGTTGAATCCATCTGAATCTACTTTGATCAGAATGATGTATTGTGCTAAAGGGGGAGGTTAAATCCCTTCCATTTACATGCTGCTGTGTTAAGGCACTGCAGGTACCTTTGCAATGTGACTTTTCTCAAAGTGTTTTGCGTTGCCTTAGGAAATGAAATAAATTCCTCTGCCTCTCGTTCCCTATTGCTTAACTAAAAGCTCACACTTTCCCCCTCTGACAGCTCTGCCCATGACAAGGGAACCAACTGTGACTCAAGAGCGTTGGCAAGCTGATATGTATGTATGTATGTATGTATGTATGTATGTATGTATGTATGTATGTATGTATGTATGTATGTATGTATGTATGTATGTATGTATGTATGTATGTATGTATGTATGTATGTATGTATGTATGTATGTATGTATGTATGTATGTATGTATGTATGTATGTATGTATGTATGTATGTATGTATGTATGTATGTACGTACGTACGTATGTATGTACGTATGTACGTATGTACGTACATTGGGGCAAAAAAGTATTTAGTCAGCCACCAATTGTGCAAGTTCTCCCACTTAAAAAGATGAGAGAGGCCTGTAATTTTCATCATAGGTACACTTCAACTATGACAGACAAAATGAGAGATACAAAATCCAGAAAATCACATTGTAGGATTTTTAATGAATTTATTTGCAAATTATGGTGGGAAATAAGTATTTGGTCACCTACAAACAAGCAAGATTTCTGGCTCTCACAGACCTGTAACTTCTTCTTTAAGAGGCTCCTCTGTCCTCCACGTGTTACCTGTATTAATGGCACCTGTTTGAACTTGTTATCAGTATAAAAGACACCTGTCCACAACCTCAAACAGTCACACTCCAAACTCCACTCTGACCAAGACCGAAGAGCTGTCAAAGGACACCAGAATCAAAATTGTAGATGTGCACCAGGCTGGGAAGACTGCAGCTGCAATAGGTAAGCAGCTTGGTTTGAAGAAATCAACTGTGGGAGCAATTATTAGGAAATGGAAGACATACAAGACCACTGATAATCTCCCTCGATCTGGGGCTCCACGCGGGGTCAAAATGATCACAAGAACGGTGAGCAAAAATCCCAGAACCACACGGGGGGACCTAGTGAATGACCTGCAGAGAGCTGGGACCAAAGTAACAAAGCCTACCATCAGTAACACACTACGCCGCCAGGGACTCAAATCCTGCAGTGCCAGACGTGTCCCCCTGCTTAAGCCAGTACATGTGCAGGCCCGTCTGAAGTTTGCTAGAGAGCATTTGGATGATCCAGAAGAAGATTGGGAGAATGTCATATGGTCAGATGAAACCAAAATATAACTTTTTGGTAAAAACTCAACTCGTCGTGTTTGGAGGACAAAGAATGCTGAGTTGCATCCAAAGAACACCATACCTACTGTGAAGCATGGGGGTGGAAACATCATGCTTTGGGGCTGTTTTTCTGCAAAGGGGCCAGGACGACTGATCCGTGTAAAGGGAAGAATGAATGGAGCCATGTATCGTGAGATTTTGAGTGAAAACCTCCTTCCATCAGCAAGGGCATTGAAGATAAAACGTGGCTGGGTCTTTCAGCATGACAATGATCCCAAACACACCGCCTGGACAACGAAAGAGTGGCTGCGTTAGAAGCATTTCAAGGTCCTGGAGTGGCCTAGCCAGTCTCCAGATCTCAACCCCATAGAAAATCTTTGGAGGGAGTTGAAAGTCCGTGTTGCCCAGCAACAGCCCCAAAACATCACTGCTCTAGAGGAGATCTGCATGGAGGAATGGGCCAAAATACCAGCAACAGTGTGTGAAAACTTTGTGAAGACTTACAGAAAACGTTTGACCTCTGTCATTCCCAACAAAGGGTATATAACAAAGTATTGAGATAAACTTTTGTTATTGACCAAATACTTATTTTCCACCATAATTTGCAAATAAATTCATAAAAAATCCTATAATGTGATTTTCTGGATTTTTTTCCCTCAATTTGTCTGTCAAAGTTGAAGTGTACCTATGATGAAAATTACAGGCCTCTCTCATCTTTTTAAGTGGGAGAACTTAGACAATTGGTGGCTGACTAAATACTATTTTGCCCCACTGTATGTGTGTGTGTGTGTGTATATGTTTGTGTATGTATGTATGTGTGTATATGTATGTATATATGTGTGTATATTTATGTGTGTGTATGCTTGAGTGCGTTATTGTTATAGGAGATGTACAGTATGTGATATAACCAGGACTTCCTGTCAACAGCACCTTCAACAGGAATGTAGAGAGCAGACAGAAAGTTTAAAGCATCTGACCGAGATCAAATCCCATATTGCTCACAATCATCTTGGATTTTCCAATCGAACATGTTATTGGCAAGATTCCAGAGTGCTCTATGTTTTATGAAGGCACCAAAATGATTGTGTCACCATACTGAGTGTCAGGAGTGACACAGTGCCTGAGTGGCCACAGACGGTGTCATTAATCAAAGTGTGTTTTCAGCAGAGTCCGTTCAGTCTGTGCTGCCGGCCTATCAGGAGGCGTCTTCACCGGGCCCGCGGGCAGAGTGGTAAAGGTCCACAGATCTCGTCTCCTCTCTTATCTCTGCATTAGAGCTTCTCATGGGTACGGCTGGACGAAACCCGGGGAACGAGGTAAAGAATGAGTATGGGAGGAAGGCAGAACGGATGCAATTAAAAGACTGGGTCACAGATCACAGTGCGAAGCGTCAATGTGATTTATACACCTCCATTCAGCCCAGGGAGCTTTCTGAGTGTGTGATTGTGTGTGTGTGTGTGTGTGTGTGTGTTTGTGTGTGTGTATGTGTTGTCTCTTATGAGCCATCCACAGCTAGGGGGCGTCAGTGTGTGTCTCCTGGGCCCAAACACACACTATCCATCAGGTGCGTTAGTGACATCTTCAAGGTTATGCTAAGAACTACTGATGCCCCACACCCAGCCCGACAGTTCAAACGAATGATCTACCTCTGCCTGGACCAACTTCAAGCACTGCCAAATCCAACTTGAACCTGACCCCAACCTGCTGAAAATACACACACCGTTTATCAATCCCATTCTGTGGTATTTATGGTCCAATTAAGATAGAACCAGAAGAGAGTCCCTTTAAAATGCTATCTTAAGACATGCATTCCCCTCCGACACGGTGCATACTGGACAAACAGATCTGCTCTTTTATTCCTTTCATCTGACTCCCACTCAACAGAACTTGCCTCCAAGGCGTCCCCTTCAATTCAGCGGCACAGAGAAGTGCTTTATCAGAGCAATATCTTCCTTAAGAAGACACAGCACATCACACCGTGTGTTATCTCAAAGTACAATATAATAATATCACATAGCCATCAGCTACATGCTATGACAAACAGCATGGGGCAATTTACAGAGAGCCACATATACACTAGGAACAGACTGGGGGGGGGGGTCAGGGGAAACAGAGAAAGGAACTGAGACACATTCACAGATAGTGAACTTTTTATCTGTTTATCTGTAGTGCAAACAGCCACCAAAGTGATGCCACCTTTCTAAATGTAAGATGCAGATACAGTGTACAGAAAGGTACAATCAGCATTGAACTTTACTTATTGGTTATAAAGATGTTGGCCAATGTGCATGAAGGAAGACATCAGGAAGACATCAGCACAGACTGGCAAGTGTATAGTGTTATTGTCTAGTCCTCCTCCAACGGGTATTTTTTTTAGCCAATCCTGATTACCCTGGAGGCAGGCTTAATAAATACTAGAAGACTAGTTCCCTCCCTCAGGGGAACTGGAACTGTCTTTAGAAGGTAATCAGCATCGCTGTGTGTCACTTTCATTTTCTCTCTATCCCTCCCTCTCTCCTGCTCTGCATCCCTCTCTTACTACCGTAGTGCTTAACCCTCTCTACCCCTCCCTCTCTCCTGCTCTGCATCCCTCTCTTACTACCGTAGTGCTTAACCCTCTCTAACCCTCCCTCTCTCCTGCTCTGCATCCCTCTCTTACTACCGTAGTGCTTAACCCTCTCTAACCCCTCCTCTCCCCGAAACCCAACAGCCTTTTCCCAGTCTCTGATTATTAGCAGGACGTGTTCCCAGACATCCCTGGTGATTGTTTAGCTGCCGTGTTCAGCATCTTGATTTGATTTTGTACAATTAGCCTAATTAGCATTACAAATGCCCACTGAGACAGAAACAAAAATGTCTGTATTCATTGAAGAACATATTAAAATGAAAGGCAAATAATGTAGAGAGGAAATGAATAAATAAATAACCGATGAATCATGATGTGTGCAACTACGGTGGTGCATTAATCTAGGAACAACAGCAACATACAGGTGGTGTATACTGAACCGCAATAGAAGATTGCAATGCCATGGTTGGGACTATGTCCTCAGCAACACTAACCCCTGACAATATTGATGTTGGTAGAATATCTGAGCACCTACAGTATGTACTAGGAAGTGGGTTCCTATGTTGAGCTGTAGAATATCTACTGGGTAGTGGGTATCAATGTTACGATGTACAGTACCTGTGCAGTATCTGATGAATAGTGACTGGCTGTGAGTAATCAGACCAGGCAGACAGCCCTCTCTCTCTCTCTCTGACCAGATCATGTCTCCTTAAACCAGTGATTAGACTTAAGACGGATCTCCTTCATTATCCCTCACTCTCAATCCATTATGCTCTAATCCTCCACTCTGGTTCCCCAGGGCAACCCATAGACACGGGCCAACTATTTGTCTGAAACCCCTTGCTCTGGACTGGACGAGGAGAGACAGTCGTTTGTATTCTGCATTCAATGAGATCAAGGCCACCTGAAGTCACCTACAGCAAATTGACTACTTGTCGTTGACATCTATCTACAACTGTCCCCATGGTATGTTTCTGTGTCTTAAGGATGTAACTGATGTTATTACATCAAGGGGACTCAATTTGCATTTGTCACTCTCAGCGGAAGTGCATCAGGTCAGTGGAGGAAAGTGACACTTGTGCAAATGAATGCCAAAGTATTATTTCCCTGCGATTCACACGTCCCTTTTGTCATTTGGAGTTCACATCGAGATGCTCACAATACATGTCACCCCATTGATTCAGTGTATCATTATTATCCTCATGATCCTGGTACAGTCTTTAATGGGCACACAAAGAGGTCCCCCCCCCCCCCCTGCCTAGTCTACTGACAACCATTACATGTGCTTATGTAGGCACCGCAAATATACAGAGACAATATGGACATAGATTGTTGGAAGCCGGTTGCAGACGTTGGCATTATAGGGATAATTACACTCTAACCAGTGGTATTGAACCGGTAAGCTTTGTTCAAGTAAAAGCAGGAATCGATGCGGACTGATCTTCACCCGATGAAAAGGTTTTTTAACATTCAGAGCCAGCCTTGTAGTGTATACATTAAAGTGGACAAAGACATGCAGTCATGCACGTGCACACACATAACACCGAATGAAATGGACCAGATTATGGACTACATAAATAGAGCTATGTACAATGTCACAGCCAGGGACAAGGTAACAACATACACGTTTGGGATCACATAGAAATGTCGTTGTTTTTGAAAGGAAAGCCATTTTTTTTGTCCATTTAAATAACATCAAATTGATCAGAAATACAGTGTAGACATTGTTAATGTTGTAAATGACTATTGTAGCTGGAAATGGCAGATTATTTTATGGGATATCAAGATAGGCGTACAGAGGCCCATTATCAGCAACCATCACTCTTGTTTTCCAATGGCACGTTGTGTTAGCTAATTCAAGTTTATCATTTTAAAAGGCTAATTGATTATTAGAAAACCCTTTTTCAATTATGTTAGCACTGCTGAAAACTGTTGTCCTGATTAAAGAAGCAATAAAACTGGCCTTCTTTAGAGTATTTGAGTATCTGGAGCATCAGCATTTTTAGGTTTGATTACAGGCTCAAAATGGCCAGAAACCGAGTACTTTCTTCTGAAACTCATCAGTCTATTCTTGTTCTGAGAAATGAAGGCTAGTTTGAAGTTTGAAGGAAGTTGCTAAGTAGCGTTAGTGCAATTGCTAACTAGCATTAGCATAATGACTGGGAGTCTATGGGAACAGCTAGCATGAAGTTAGCATTGTCTTGCAAAACTACCTCTAACTTCCTTTATACCGGACTGGACGCAGAGACATACAAATGGAATCCACAATGTTATCTGACTCTGACAAAATCACAAACTACCCTTTTAATGTGATGGCTAGATGAATCTAAGAACATTCAATAGAGTCATACCATTTTACTCTTAACACTAGCTGACTGTCTAAACTACCCTTAAACAACCCTTAATCTTGGTCTGTATAAACAGACTGAGATTATTTGATCACGTAAACTGACATTTTAACAAAAAAAATGTCATACAAAGTACTTGACTCGCAGCAAAAAAATCTGAATTTATTTTTACATCAATTTACTTTGAAGTCAATGAGGACCGTTCCAGAAAATCCAGACTAATACATTTGCAGCGTGCTTTCTACATATCTTCTTCAGAGTGTTTGATCTCTCTGAGAAACACTGAGAAAATGTTGAGATCACAGAGATAATGAAAGGAGAGGATTTCGACAAGGCCCTCTTCTAAGTTCACTTTGGTGCCTCAAGTGACAGTTATCAATGGAATGCAATGTTACACTGCTCTTTTAGCCGCTCACATATCACATCTCAGACCAGCTTTAAAAGCATAGGACCCAGGTACTGAATGTAATGCGGCACAGGAAGCATAGTCTTTAATATATTCCTATGTATGTCTTTATTATGCATGTCATGGCTATGGAGGCAAACCAATTTCCCTGTGACATTAATAGAGTATGATCTCCTACAATCATACCTTACCCTCCAAACCCGTTTCCCCTTCTCTCCCATGAGAGCCAACCCACCTCCCAGTCTATTATCATAATGATCTGATACACTCCTGTGTGCTGGTGTGTGTTTTCCCCCTCAGTGTTCTGGTCTGCAGTGTGGCTTATTTTCTTCTTCAAATGCACAGGCACAATAGGAGAGGCTTGGCTCCTCTGGTCAGCTTTCTCCTGCCTGGGAATAGGAGACCTGTCTCCCTGGGCCATGGCGCCAAAACCAATATTCTTATCACTCTTACGGAAAACCCTTCAAAAAGGTCAAACGTGTGCATGTTTACCCCGTCTCTCTCTCTCTCCCTCTCTGTATTTGTTATTAACTGATAAGAAATAACTTTTATAGACCTTCTGATAAAAAAAAAAGATATTAGCTACTAATGATTGGTGAAGTCAAAAAGGGATCAGGTCAAAGTTCGGAAGGTCATGCTTGTTATGCTATCATACGACCAATACTGAGCAATTGCTTGGTGTCTTTGTATCTTGATGCTACATAGTCATGCACTTAGAATGCTCATTACTGTAGTTACATGGCTTTAATATCAACATGCACGTTGAACCGTTACCAAAAACCCCTGCCGTCATCTGCAAGAACAAATACAACCGTACAGCATTGAGCATCGCAATAGGCAATAAGTCTGCCTCAGCTCCGTCTGCAGTATGTCTCATGTAGAATGGCTATGCATAAATCTTTCTCCTGCATCGGGCCGAGATTTGACAGAGAGGTAGATGAGGACATAGAGTACGTTATGAGGGATGGTGGCAGCAGTTCCCGCAGGCCATGCCGCCGTGGTACTGCATCGATCCAGCCACCCGAGTGCACAGCCTTTTGGCTTTGTCAGCACTGTTCAGCACACCTCAAACTCTGAACGCTTCAAAAGCTCAAAGGAGAGAACAGTTAGGAAAGAAATGCAGTCAGGGTGTGGATTCACACAACTTCTACCTCGGAAAAATGTCTCTAATTTTGCTTTACTGTAAAAGTAGCCTTGTTTTGATGGGAGTATTCAGAACTCCTATCCAGAATCTCTCCTTTCTCTCCAGACATCCCATCTGAATCTGCTAATCAACTGAGCTCACCAAATGAGCTTCCAGGGGACACAATCCCTTCTAATCCAAAGATATGTTGATTCAGGTGGCATCATAGTGGAAGGCTCCTGTGAAGGCATTCGTGCCAAACACTGTGCTCTCACAGGGGCTCTACATATCTACAATAGAGATTCACAACTAGTAGTTTTCATACACCCCTGCGAGTCACTCTTTGGCTTTATTGATAAAGTCCCACCCACCTGCTCAAAATCAGATCCAATCAGATGGCAGGATCAGGGTAGCCTATACTCGTAATACGCTTCACAAAGAGACTGGAAGGCCGTGGCCTATTTGCCTGGAACCAGAATCTAATTCAGAAATGGAGCAATAGACCCTTATAAAAATGTATGTGTGTGAGAACGTAAACAGTAGCATTTTCCTTCTCAACTCTGTAAAACTACACTTTCACTCCCCACTCTGTGTAAGAAAAAAGCCTTTGTTCCTGCCATAACTATTTGTGTGTTCAGCAATAACCGGGAACAGAAAATCCATTAGGCACGATTGCTGTGCTGGCATGGTAACTGTTATGGAGGCTAAGCAAATTCCCGCTTATATGAGACTGAAATTTGCAAGGTTGTCAAATGTGAAAAGACATAATACCACCCTCATAAGTTAGGGCTCAATACAACAAGCCTGGCCTTTCTCAGGTTACACACACCCTCCTCACTCCTCTCACTTTCCCAGAGGAGAATCTGCTAAGGGTCTTAGATATCTGCTATCATATTCAATCTGTTTCTCATCCAAATCTCATTTGATCAAAATCGTGTTGGTAAATCTCTTTTCAGACCCTCACAAGGTTAATAAATAAACCGTTTTAAACCACAAAAGAAATGCGGAGAAAGGACGGGACCACTCTTTCTAAACCAGTCAATATAAAGATGATAAAACTAGGACCACAGCACACTATAGCATCACACAGTAGAATGACAAGGCATTTTTCTCTGGTGGGCTCAGGAGAATAATAAACATTCGGGATGAGTATTTCCGATGAAAAAGATTGGTAGGAAATGTCAAGTCGACTGTCATTAAAGACACACTGACATTTTTATTCCGTCTTTTAAGGCAGCGATTCCATCTCTCCTAACAGAGGCCCTAATCGCTCTCCCTCCACAAAAGAAGACATATTAACTCCATTACTCTTTGACTTTACTGAATAAAGGAAACAATACATTTCTCATTTAACTCTAATCCTGTGCCAGGGCTCTGGGGGAGGAATAATGCTGGCGGAAGGAGAGATGGAGAGATGGAAAGGCTCTGAATATGAATTCTAGAGGCAGCTTCCATGTTTGCTCATCTTTAAAAAAAAAAAATGTTTTTAAGTGCAGCAGTGGAGCGAGAGAGAGGAAGGAGGGAGGGAGATGGAGAGGAAAAGCAAGAGAGAGAGACACCGAGAGAGACATTAGAGACATGATGGAGTGACAGACAGAGAGAGCGAGAGAAAAGGAAAGTGGAAGAGAGGAAGAGAGAAATGAGAGAGACAGAATGATGTTTACAGCTACAATATATCAGAGTCAATATGCAGGGCAAAGCTCTAAAATCAGGAGGCTGCAGAGAAGCGGCTTCAAAGCCAATATACAGCACAGAGCATCAGAGCCAGCCTAGTGGATGAAACACACACTGACACATGCAGACCCGGTGTTGTTCACGCATCTATCAAGACATGGAGTGCACAAACGCGAGAGTGAGAAGGAGACAGCTAGTGCATAGCCGTATACTGAGGGCAGGCATGTGTGTCTGCAGCAGCATTGGAGAACACAGTGAACCCCTGGAGCTCCTCAAGTGAGACCCTAAACAAAGAGCTGTCAGAATGCAGGAGAGAGCTGTCAGAGCCAGGCCCCAATCCCTTAAGCGCTGAGCCTCAGTCCCTTCCCCCCTCTCACTGCAAGACTATGACTAACTGTGTCAACTCCTCAAAGTCTCCACACTCTCTCCCCTTGTCTATGTCTGGCTGTGGGCATCAGAGACATGAGAGAAAGTTTATGTCCAGCTTTTGCTTTTGTAAACAAGGAGAACGAATCCCTCGTAACTTGTGTGTTCCCCAGGATTTCTCAACATCCCTGACACATGACAGACTTAGTTTTAGCTTTCTTTCTCATTCTTTTACTTTCTGCAGAGTGAACGAGGAAAGGAGGGGAGGGAGGAAAAGAGGAAGACACGAGGAGAACAGTGTGAAAGACAGATACAGGGATATTGGAATTGACTTGGCGGTCCGAGCACCATTCCTGCTCTTCTTTCTGTGGTGTTATGGACTCATTAAAAATGCAGGTTCCTCTGATGAAAAGACCAGACGTGGCATTTTGACTGAGGTGGGAAGGAGCCTCGTATCCATGGCTTCCATGCGTGCTGTAGCTGCAGAGGTGGTGAGAGTGATGGATTTCAATACACAGAGAAGCCTGAATTACCAGGAAGTGTCAGCATGGTGAAGGGATGCATTTAAAATGATTTTACTGAGTTACAGTATTAGGAAAATAGTCAATTTAAATAAATGAATTAGGCCCTATGATATGGTTTTCACATGATTGGGAATACAGATATGCATCTGTTGGTCACAGATACCTTAAAAGAAATGGGACTTAGGTACTCGTCATGGTATTTCTGTGCATTCAAATTGCCATCAATAAAATGAAATTGTGTTCGTTTGTCTGTATGCCTGCCCATACAATAACCCCACCCCCATCATGGGGCATTCTGTTCACAACGTTGACATCAGCAAACTGGTCGCCCACCCAAGGCTATACATGTGGTCTGCGGTTGTTTTTGCTTTGTTATAATGCTGTATTGTGAGTAGATTGATGAGGGGAAAAAACAATTGAATCTATTTTAAGTCAAGGGGTCTGAATACTTTTCCGAAGGCACTGTACCTCAGATCATTGAGGACAACAGTGTTCAGGACAAAGTTTAGTATGTGTTAACATACAGAACATCTGTGTATATAGAACATCCATATACAGTCGCTAGTGATAGTCTACACACCCCTTGCAGTCTTCACATTTTGCTGCCTTATAATTCAAGCTTAAAAAGAGAATACAAAACAGATTTCCCCTGTACCACAACCTACTCCACATTTTAAAAGTTCAAGAAAAATGACAAATATTTTCCACAAAAAAAATAATAATAATGTCTTGATTGTGCATTTCTTTATGCCCCAGAGTTAATACTTGTTGGAATCATTCTGAATAAGATTCTACCAACTTTGCACAACTCTTAGGGCAACATTTATCCATGGTTTTTGTCTAAATTGATTTTTGTCAAAAAATGTGTTAAGTTCGGTAAATTTGTCATTGATAGACAACAATATTCAAACCTTGTCTCTGATTTTCAGGCAAATTTAAGTCAGGAATGAGGCTGGACCACTCTGGAACGCTCAACACCTCTTGGAAAAGCCATTCTGGTGTGTCTTTGGCATACAACATACACTATTTTCAAGTATATGTTGCCCTAAGAGTTGTGCAAAGTTTGTAGAATCTTATTCAGAATGATTCACAGCTGTAATGGCGGCCAAAAGGTGCTTCCGCTAAGTCTTAACTCTGGGTTGTGAAGACATACGCAATCAAGACATCTTTGTTTTTTATTTTCATCAATTTGGAAAACCTTATTGCACTTTGGAGTAGGATTTGTACAATTGCAGAGAGGTGTGTAGACTTCCACTAAGCACTGTACAGCAACATGTCCTGGAAGGACTATTTAAGTGACATTATGGGGGAAGCCATACGGTACGCGCTATATGTCCTGGAAGGACTATTTAAGTGACATTATGGGGGAAGCCATACGGTACGCGCTATATGTCCTGGAAGGACTATTTAAGTGACATTATGGAGGAAGCCATACGGTACGCGCTATATGTCCTGGAAGGACTATTTAAGTGACATTATGGGGGAAGCCATACGGACATTATGGAGGAAGCGCTATATGTCCTGGAAGGACTATTTAAGTGACATTATGGGGGAAGCCATACGGTACGCGCTATATGTCCTGGAAGGACTATTTAAGTGACATTATGGGGGAAGCCATACGGTACGCGCTATATGTCCTGGAAGGACTATTTAAGTGACATTATGGGGGAAGCCATACGGTACGCGCTATATTTTCTCCTACCCTGTTATTGACATTCACCACGTAAGCCAGTGTAAAACTGCATAAGCCCCATATGAATGGGATCCTGCGCTGTAATACAACAGGCTCCAGCGGATTTGTGGAAATAATCTACTTGCACAGTATTGGAATAACACATTGAGCTTCATCTCCTAGCCCGTCTCCCCAGTGCACATCGTATTTGCGGGGTAGATACACATGGTTTAGGCATGTAAATTGAATGAGCTTGTGAATGCATCTAGTAAAGTACAGTAGATCAGACCAAGGCTTTGGGTGGCCTGTTGAAATCACCCCCCAAACAATATTGGAGAGATAGCTGATGTTGTTTGTCCTGGAAATCTGATGTAGAATGGCACAGAGAATGCTGTTGACCTCTGTTAGCAAAATAAAGTAAATAGTGCATTGAGGAGAATTGTAAAATGGAGGTTGTGTCTGTTCTATGGGCCTGTATTATACAAACCATTGATGTAGACCCATTAAATGGTTCTAATTCAAAGGGAATCAAAACCACTGAACATTTTGGAGAGTTGCTCACCTCAGGGTTGGTAAACACTTATGTTGAATCACACTGGCACATTATGCAGATGCACTGGTGCACTACTGGAGGTTTTTCTGAAACCCCCCATTCAGTAACTGAGCACTCAAAAGTAATTGCAACTAAAATACCTGTAAATGCCAAGGGAACGGGTGATGCTGCTGGGCCAATGGAGACAGCAGTGGAGACAGCAGTGGAGACAGCAGCTCTCCTCTCAGACACATTGACATCCAGCTCTGTGAAATGTTCCTCTAATATGTACGAATGTCAGTGTCCCTTTTCTCCCACTGTTGCTTTTTCTCCAGCATAACCTTTTAATAAAGCAATAACGTGACCTTAACAGGAGAGGGACAACCCAGTCAGGGACAGGGACACTGCCTGCCTGCCACTACTGCTTTCATTCCCTGACAGGGCAAGAGGGAGCGACAGCATGTATAATTTACTGACAAGTGGTTCTCCTCTGAGACATCACTGTCAGTTAATAGGTCATCGTTATTAATGCAAGAAACTATCAGGAGCCTGCTGGATGGCACGTTACACTGTTTTGGGAGACAGAGAAAACAAGAGACAGAATGAGAAGCGAGGGATAGTGAGAGAGAGAGAGAGAGAGAGAGAGAGAGAGAGAGAGAGAGAGAGAGAGAGAGAGAGAGAGAGAGAGAGAGAGAGAGAGAGAGAGAGAGAGGAGAAAAATGAAATAAATGAAGAGGATGACAGAAAGAGAATGGACAGAAACGGGAAAGACTGAGAAAGTGAGAGGGGGGGGGGGGTGTTACATGCTAAGGGAGGGAGGGATGAAAGGCTGAGATAAACAACATGGAGTGCTCCTCCAGCACTAACAAGTAGCAATATGCAGTACAGTGACAATCACTTCAGATGCACCTGCAATGTCACACTTCAGAAGAATGAACCCTCTCTATCACAGACACAAACAAAGTAAACAGAGAAACAAACCCTGTCTCACTTCAAAGGGACGGTATTTAACGTCGACATTCACAAAATGATTCACAGGAGAATGCTCTCAATGTCCAGGTGGCACGCAATGAACGTACAATTTTGAAGGGTACTTCATGTGCAGTACAGCGTCTAAGTAATGTGTCTGATACTTTACCTCAACATTCTTGTGTAGCAGACATTACACACGTTGCTTTGTGGTCACCGGCAGAGCCTTGAGACTTAAGGAGACACTCAACTGTCATACAGGAAACGTTTCAAGTGGTTCCCCTGCACTGAAAGTCTCATTCTTTGTCATTGAATCAAACCCTACACTACATCTCCACGAAAAAAAAAAAATGCACCTTTATTTAACCAGGTAGGCTAGTTGAGAACAAGTTCTCATTTACAACTGCAACCTGGCCAAGATAAAGCAAAGCAGTTTGACAAAACAACAACACAGAGTTACACATGGGACAAAAACACGTACAGTCAATAACACAATAGAAAAATCTATATAGAGTGTGTGCAAATGTAGTAAGAATAGGGAGGTGAAGGCAATAAATAGGCGATAGGAGCGAAATAATTACAATTTAGCATTAACACTGGAGTGATGTGCAGATGATGACGTGCAAGTAGGGATACTCGGGTGCAAAAGAGCAAAAATAAATAACAATATGGGGATGAGGTAGTTGGGTGGGCTATTTCCAAATGGGCTGTGTACAGGTGCAGTGATCGGTAAGCTGCTCTGACAGCTGATGCTTAAAGTTAGTGAGGGAGATAAACGTCTCCAGCTTCAGTGATTTTTGCAATCCGTTCCAGTCATTGGCAGCAGAGAACTGTAAGGAAAGGCGGCCAAAGGAGGTGTTGGCTTTGGGGATGACCAGTGATGTTTACCTGCTGGAGCCCGTGCTACGGGTGGGTGCTGCTATGGTGACCAGTGAGCTGTGATAAGGCGGGGATTTACCTAGCAGAGACTTATAGATGACCTGGAGCCAGTGGGTTTGGCAACAAGTATTAAGCGAGGGCCAGCCAACGAGAGCATACAGTTCTCAGTGGTGGGTAGTATATGGGGCTTTGGTGACAAAACAGATGGCACTGTGATAGACTACATCCAATTTGCTGAGTAGAGTGTTGGAAGCTATTTAGTAAATTACATCGCCGAAGTCAAGGATCGGTAGGATAGTCAGTTTTACGAGTGTATATTTAGCAACATGAGTGAAGGAGGCTCTGTTGCGAAATAGGAAGTTGATTCTAGATTTAATTTTGGATTGGAGATGCTTAATGTGAGTCTGGAAGGAGAGTTTACAGCCTAACCAGACACGTAGGTATTTGTAGTTGTCCACATATTCTAGGTCAGAACCATCCAGAGTAGTGATGCTAGTCGGGCGGGCGGGTGCGGGGAGCGATCGGTTGAAGAGCATGCATTTAATTTTACTTGCATTTAAGAGCAGTTGAAGGCCACGGAATGAGTGTTATATTGCATTGAAGCTCGTTTGGAGGTTTGTTAACACAGTGTCCAAAGAAGGGCCCGAAGTATACAGAATGGTGTCGTCTCCGAGGTGGATCAGATAATCACCAGTAGCAAGAGCGACATCATTGATATATACAGAGAAGAGAGTCGGCCTGAGAATTGAACCCTGTGGCACCCCCATAGAGACTGCGTGAGGTCCGGACAACAGGCCCTCCGATTTGACACACTGAACTCTGTCTGAGAAGTAGTTGGTGAAACAGGCAAGACAGCCATTTGAGAAAACAAGGCTATTGAGTATGTCATAAGAATGCAGTGATTGACAGAGTCGAAAGCCTTGGCCAGGTCGATGAAGACGACTGCATAGTACTCTCTTATATCAATGGAGGTTATGATATTGTTTAGGACCTTGAGCGTGGCTGAGGTGCACCCATGACCAGCTCGGAAACCAGATTGCATAGTGGAGAAAGTATGGTGGGATTCCAAATGGAAGGTGATCTGTTTGTTAAGTTGGCCTTTGAATACTTTAGAAAGGCAAGGCAGGATAGATACTGTATAGGTCTGTAAAAGTTTGGGTCTAGTCTCCCCCGTTAAAGAGAGGGATGACCGTGGCAGCTTTCCAATCTTTAGGAATCTCAGACGATATGAAAGAGAGATTGAATAGGCTAGTAATAGGGGTTGCAACAATAGTGGCAAATAATTTTATAAAGAGAGGGTCAAGATTGCCTAGCCAGGCTGATTTGTAGGGATCCTGATTTTGCAGCTCTTCCAGAACATCAGCTATCTGGATTTGGGTGAAGGAGAAGTGTGGGGGGGGGGGGGTAGCCATAGCAAGCACGGCCAGCCGTAGAAAAATGCTTATTGAAATTCTCGATTATCGTAGACTTATCGGTGATGACAGTGTTTCCTAGCCTCAGTGCAGTGGGCTCCTGGAAGGAGGTGCTCTTATTCTCCATAGACTTTACAGTGTCTCAAAACTTTTGGGGATTTGTGCTACAGGATGCAAATTTCTGTTTGTAAAAGCAAGCCTTTGCTTTCCTAACTGACTCCGTATATTGGTTCCTAACTTCCCTGAAAAGTGTTATATCGCGGGGGCTATTCGATGCTAATGCAGTACGCCACAGGGTGTTTTTGTGCTGGACAAAGACAGTCAAGTCTATAGTGAACCAAGGGCTGTATCCGTTCTTAGTTCTACATTTTTTGAATGGGGCATGCTTATTTAAGATGGTGAGGAAAGCACTTTTAAAGAATAGTCAAGCATCCTCTACTGACGGGATGAGGTCAATAGCCAATATCCAGGATCCCCGGGCCAGGTCGATTAGAAAGGCCTGCTTGCTGAAGTGTTTTAGGGAGCGTTTGACAGTGATGAGGGGTGGTCGTTTGACCGCGGACCCATTACGGACGCAGGCAATGAGGCAGTGATTGCCGAGATCCTGATTGAAGACAGCAGAGGTGTACTTAGAGAGCAAGTTGGTCAGGACGATATCTATGAGGGTGCCCATGTTTACAGATTTAGGGTTGTACCTGGTAGGTTCCTTGATAATTTGGGTGAGATTGAGGGAATCTAGTTTAGAATGTAGGACGGCCGGGGTGTTAAGAATATCCCAGTTTAGGTCACCTAACATTACAAACATTGAAGTTAAATGGGGGCCAATCAATTCACATATGGTGTCTAGGGTACAGCTGGGGGCTGAGGGGGGTCTATAACAAGTGGCAACAGTGAGAGCCTTATTTTTGGAAAGGTGGATTTTTTAAAGTATAAACTCGAACTGTTTGGGCACAGATCTAGATAGTATGATAGAACTCTGCAAGAGCCTGCAGTAGATTGCAACTCCGCCCCCTTTGGCAGTCTATCTTGATGGAAAGTGTTGTAGTTGATGATGGAAATTTCAGAATTTTTGGTACCCTTCCTAAGCCAGGATTCAGACATGGCTATGACATCCGGTTTGGCAGAGTGTGCTAAAGCAGTGAATAAAACAAACTTAGGGAGAAGGCTTCTGATGTTAACATGCATGAAACCAAGGCTTTTACAGTTACAGAAGTCAACAAATGAGATCGTCTGGCGAATAGGTGTGGTACTGGGGACTACAAGGCCTGGGTTAACCTCTACATGACCAGAGGAAGAGAGGAGGAGTAGGATAAGGGTACGGCTAAAGGCTATAAGAACTGGTCGTCTAGCGCGCTGGGAACAGAGAATAAAAGGAGCAGATTTCTGGGTGTGGTAGAATAGATTCAGGGCATAATGTACAGACAAGGGTATGGTCGGATGTGAGTACAGTGGAGGTAAACCTAGCCATTGAGTGACGATGAGAGAGATTGCATTTCTGGAGGCACCAGTTAAGCCAGGTGAGGTGTCCGCATGTGTGGGTGGTGGTACAAAAGAGATATCCATGGCATGTTGAGCGGGACTGGGGGCTCTACAGTGCAATAAAACAATAAGTACTAACCGAGACAGCAGTAGACAAGGCATATTGACATTAGAGAGAAGGATAAAGCAATCACGGGTGTTGATCGGGAGAACTTAGACAACAACGGGTAAGTGGCGATGAATGGGCAGATAGGGTCAGTTAGGTACGCTCAGGACCTGAGTTCGAGGCTGGGGCCGACAGATAAACAAAAAGAGGTACCGCGTTAGTGAACAGTCCAGCAGGTATCCTCTGTGTAGCCGAATGATCACAGGGTCCAATGAGCAGCAATAGTTGAGTCAGGGAGCCATTTGGTAGTCGTTACTACGCTAGGCGAGCGGGAGACAACGGCGTTCAGAAAGTTAGCAGGCCGGGGCTAGCAGATGGGTCTTCGGCGACATTGCAACGGAAAAGCCAGTTGAAACCACATCGGACGATTACGTCGGAAGACCAGTCATGATGGATCGGCGGGGCTCCGTGTTGACAATAAAGGGTCCAGGCCAATTGGCAAAAGAGGTACTGTAGCTCAAGACGTTAGCTGGTATATTGGCCTAGCTCGAGGCTAGCACAAGGCTAACTGGTGCTTGCTTCGGGACAGAGGCGTTAGCTAACAGTAGCCACTCGATTGTAGCTAGCTTGCTGCGATGATTCGGTGTAATGGGCCAGAGAGAAGGAAGAGAGCAGCAGTCCGATATGCTCTGGGATGATATCACGCTGCACAGACTGGTAAGTATTGTCCGAGCTAAAGCTGGCTGGTGTCCGAGCTATAAAGGTGGAGACCGCTAGCCATGGCTAACAAAGACTGATAGCTAGTAGCTAGTTAGCTCCTGATGGAGGTTCCATTTATAAGGAATACAAATAGCAGACCTGTACCACATTGGGTGAGGTTGGAGGAAAGCATATTTAGTTTGTAGACAGAAAGTGAGATTACAATATATACGAAAAAAAACAGACTATTTAAACGGGATAAGACAAAGACAAACACACGTCCGACTGCTGCGCCATCTTGTTGTCGGAAAGGTCGCCAATGCTTTCCTATTCCAAGTGGGCAATCACTGAGCTATCATTCAAAACGCATGCACGTGCACACACCTGGAACAGAGTGACCTGGTTCTGCCACAGTCATCCTTCGTGAACACACACACAGAAATTCTCCTCCTCCCACCCCAACTGTGTGGATAGAAGACTCCCAGTGAGTATCTCCTCTCAGTGGGCCTGTTAAGTTATTAGCGCAACACTGCACACCACTGAGCACACAGGCGTATGCTGCGCTCACATGTCATATAGCATATCCTACTGCTCCGATGAGCTGGAGATTAGCCAAATGGTACAGCAGCTATTTGGGAGACGCTGCTAATGATCTCATCATTGAACGTTTGAGATGACATGCTTGGGGTTGCAAACAGACCCAGGGCTTGGAGAGATATTTTGGGACCCAAAAGGTATGAATGAACAGCTGACTGAACACATGACAGAACACATATGTCTTTAACAATTTTACAAGTTTATGTGTGTGTGTGTGTGTGTGTGCAACTGTGTGGATGTGCATGTGTAGTTTTGGTCTCCATAGTCTCAGTGCGGTAAGAGTTGTGTACAGCTGATGCATCCTAGTGCATGGTGTTGTTCTAATGAGTGTCTCAGGAGATGGCAGGTGCATGTCGAGCCGTCCCTTAACTAGACCCAGAGCAGGGCTTCCACTCTCAGCATCATTCATTCATACATTAACATGGCTAATGGCAACGACGGCGGCATAATGAGGCTAAGTGACATCATTATGTGGGATTACAATAAATGTCAACTCATATTTCTATGTCAACACAAACAGTATAAAGAAACAAGGCGGAGAAGAAGTCTCGTATCATCTTAATTAAAGCTGAGAATCTTCAATTGGCACGGGAGACATTCTTCAAACAGTAAGTAGCTGCCGGTGATTAAAAGCAATCGCACTGGTATACATTATGAGTACGGTACAGGAATTGAATCTACACTATTGTATCGGACCTAATACAATCTACATTCTGATTACAGACTTGACAGCAGTCCAAGCCTAGCAATGCTGATGTCATTGTGTGTACTCTGATTGTCGTTCAATAAATAGTGTCTGCCTGCGTTTCAGCAGTGGCCGTTCAGGCAGCGTGAGCCTCTCGAGGCGGCCATTTGCTGTTTGATTAATCAGATCTGAGACGGCTGGAACTCCTGTTTATATTTGTTATCCTTTAGGGTGTGCTTTATTTCCTGCTTCAGACAAACACAGATTCATTTATCACGTCCTCCCTGGAAAAGACACCTGTCGCCACGCTGCCAATAGACAGAGGAGAGGAGAGGCCTGAGGGAAAACGAGATGCAGCGCAGCAGATGCTCCTCATCCTCAATATTTATCACACACTTTCACCCCTCCCCCCCAAAAAAACCTGCTGATGCTAGCAGCAGCCACTTATAGTAGTGAGGGTGCATCGGTAAGCCTAGACCTCTGTGCAGGGAGGGAGGCATGGCCTACTTGTACAGAGGTGACCCCCATGTGTCTGCATGGCCCTCCCATTCACCATTGTTATTTATGAGCTTGTAAAGGTGTCCTTTTCCAAGGCGAATCGTGGGGATAGTGTGCCACCTGTTTGAACAGTGGGATATGTACCAGGTAAATCGTAACTGTACCCCACTCTACCATCCTGCAAAAGCTTTAAACAGCCAGTCCTGTAATGGTAACTTCTATAGCTGTGCTGTCAGGGCCACTTACAACAGAGAAAAGTTTGGGCCCACCTCCAGCTCCGTACAATTGGTCTCAAAATGCCTCCTTTGGTGCGTTTAAGGACAGACACATCTTTAGAGTTAATCCGGGGCAAATACTTTAGTGCTGATTTCCCTATTTCCTCATCACAGGGGGTTGATGGCACCTTAATTGGGGAGAACGGGATTGTGGTAATGACTGGAGAAGAATAAGAGGAATGGCATCAGATACATGGTTTCCAGATGTTTGATGCCATTCCAATTGCTCCGTTCTGGCCATTATTATGAGCCGTTCTCCCATCAACAGCCTCCTGTGTTCCTCGTGGATATAAAGCAGCCATTTAGGCCACCAGTCAAGCAATGAAATAAGGGCGTAATCAAAGCGGAAGATACTAATCTTGAGCTATTTGTGACTAAACAGAGGGTATAGGTTTGAAATGTCCTTATTAAGCACAGTTATGCTGAATAAGTGCCCTTGGGGTTCATTATCTGTTCTTTAAAATGCATGACATTGAGGAGAGTTAACACAGAGCAGACGTCAGGCTGACAGGAGCACCGCACTGTTTAACAGGGCTCTGCTAGCTCCTACCCATCATGCACTGGGGTGGATGCCGGTGGATACTGTGCTTACTCTCTTGGAATTTGAGAAGCTCCACTGGGAAATCTTTTCTCCTCTGACTCCCTATCGGTAAGGAGGATAATAAGGAGTGCTGTCGTGCACTTTTAATACACACACTCTTTAATTTACATTTACACACTCACATGCACGCACAAGCACAGGGGGGCTAAGAACAAACAGACACTGTCGTCAATGGATGCAGGTGAACATTTGCACCACTTTAAAAGCATCAAGGTTGAGCAGAGGGCTCCGTTTCCCATAATGAAGTGGAGACACTCAATGTAGTATTAACGCCTGGCTTCCCTTAAGGAGCTGCGAGGAATCTGGGAGGTAAGGAGAGGTCCTCAATATGCACACAGCCTATTTCCCTCTCACCACTGATAAAGACACACCACACAGGGGGCTGGAATAAAAGGGGCTGCAAATGGCCATTGATTTCTAATGGAGGCCTTTCCGGATCACCATGGGGCTGTCTGGGCCACGGCTCAGCTGCTTGTTCACATTTTGGTTTTTGTCTTATTCCCCTTCTAATTAGAATCCTTTCCCCTACTCGGCTATCACTCAAGGACATGATAGAGGATAGCATCGACCAGACCTTTCTCTCCACCAGACACCTGAGGGACCAACACACAGACCACAAAGACTGGAGAGCAGAGGAGCCTGCTCACATCTCAGGGGAACATCTCCCAGGAGGGTATGTCCTGTAATGGTAACTTCTATAGCTGGGCTGTCAGGGCCACTTACAGAGTTTGGGCCCACCTCCGGCTCTGTACAATTGGTCTCAAAATGCCTCCTTTGGTGCGTTTAAGGACAGGCACATCTCTAGAGTTAAGCCGGGGCAAATACGTTAGTGCTGATTTCCCTATTTCCCCATGGATATAAAGCAAACCACCAGTCAGCCAAGCAATACAGGTGTAAGAGTGTAATCAAAGGGTAAGATATTCATCTCGAGCTATTTGTGATCATTAAACACAGAGGGTATAGGTTTTCAATTTCCTTATTAAGCACAGATATGCTGAATAAGTGCCCTTGGGGTTCATTATCTGTTCTTTAAAATGCATGACATTGAGGAGAGTTAACACAGAGCAGACGTCAGGCTGACAGCAGCAGCGTACTGTTTAACAGGGCTCTGTTAGCTCCTACCCATCATCCACCAGCGCTGCTAGCAGCCAGTGATATTAATGCAGGAAAACTGAAATCCATTTTACCTCATTTCTACCAGCATGTCACCTGTGCAACTAGAGGGAAACATTTTTTTAGATCAGGGTTTACCAAATTTGGTCCTGGGGCCCCCCTGGCTTCACATTTTGGTTTTTGCTCTAGAACTACACAGCAGAATAAAATAACTAACTCATCATCAAGCTTTGATTATTTGAATCCGCTGTGTGTGGTGGTGGGGGGGCTGCTCTAGATCATCTTTACTCCACACACAGAGACGTATACAAAGCACTCCCTCATCCTCCATTTGGCAAATCTGACCATAACGCATCCTCCTGATTCCTGATTACAAGAAAAAAACTCAAACAGGAAGTACCAGTAACACGCTCAATTCGTGTTGTTTCTTCTGTCCCACTTCTCAGGGGAATTGGACAGGAAAGACGGTCTTTAAGTCCGCGAGCCAACTCCCTTCCTCCTGCATTGTACTGACTCCTCCGGGACCACCCTCGAGGTACCGACTATACCTTCTTGGTCCTAGTAGGATTATTTGTCGTGTGCCTCACGGGATAGTGACTTTCTCCGAAGTGAACGATGAAGCGGATGCTAAGCAACAGGACTGTTTCACTAGCTCAAACTGGAATATGTTCTGGGATTCATCTGATGGCATTGAGAAGTTTACCACATCTGTCCCCCATTAATAAGTACATCGACGACGATGTCCCCACAGTGACCGTACGTACATATCCCAACCAGAAGTCATGGATTACAGACAACATCCGCACTGAGCTAAAGGCTAGAGCTGCCAGTTTCAACCAGTGAAATACTAACCCGGACACTTATAAGAAATCATTGTATGCCGTCTGACGAATCCTACTACATCGGCTCGGATGCCTATATATAGCCATGTCATTATTTTTTATTCGTTATTCACTGTGTCACTATTTCTATTTGTTCTTTCTTTTTTTTATCTTATCTTTACTCGGCATTGTTGGAAAATGATTTCACTGTTCGTCTACGAAGCATTTGACAAATTCATTTTGATTTGAACTGTAACGCCCAACCAGAGCTGTAGAGATAGTAACTTAATGTACTCGCTGAACTCAGTTACACTGACTGGGAGGAACTACACTCTTCCTGGTTCTGATGCATGCTGGGAGAACCTCTGAGGACATTAAGGCGATCGAGTGGTACTACCACTAGGTACTACAGACTCCCCTCACAAATACTGTAGATGGTGCCAGTTCTCAGAAATATATATGTTTGTGTGCGTCGGCAGTAGTTTGCAAAAAAGGCAATGAGCAAACCTAATGATGGTTCAAACCTAATGATGGTTCAAACCTAATGATGGTTCAAACCTAATGATGGTTCAAACCGAATGATGGTTCAAACCTAATTATGGCTCAAACCTATTGTATCTTAAGCCTTGAATGGTGAACATTCGTATCGCTCTCAGCAGCAGAGCAAACCGAGATTAGCACGTGAGAAACACGGACATACAGCATAGCGCAGAGTGCCACGTGTGATCGTTCCTGCACTTCTCAGCAACAAATGGAACACGCATGGAAACCCTGAGGCATACTAGTGTCAGGGGAGCGTCTCCTCTCACTATCCCCAGTGAAATACCTTCTGACAGAGAGAGTAGCTGAGGCAGGAAGACCACACAAATCAACTGGGCTACAGGGTTGCGTGACTCAGTGTGAGATCCTGTAACATCAACGACTTCACACTTAGCACCACCTTTAGAGCCTTGACACACACCTCATCTTACAGCTACTCTCCACACAGTGCTCGCCATCCTCCTCGCCTAGCGTGGGAGGGCGCAGAAACAGAATGGCTGTAATTGCTCTCTCTGCTCTGGCCTTAGTTGAACCACAAACTGCAGTAGTCTTCTGAGAAGGTACTTAACCCAAGTGACAATTAAGGTAGATCTATGCTGTATTACACCTAGATCTATTGTATGATATTTTCCATTCACCATAAAAATGTGACATCTAATAGCACGAGTTACCATCTCAATGGCAATATCCCCCTACAGCTGATCGTAGAGCTAATGTAATGTAGTGTGGCATACGTCACCCTAGTTATGAGCGTCAACTCGTCTAATAAACAGCGTTGGACTGTGAGAGACCAGGGACAGGGTCAGGATGATGTACGGTGGAGGTCCTTCCTCTAGGACCAGAAGTGTATCAGAACCAACCACAGCACGGACAATACCAGAGACCAGCTCGCTGTTGAAGAGATTGGCCCTGCCACTCTTGGCTGCCCTGGCACACACGCCCCTCCACCTGCAGGGGTAGGCCTAGGCAGCCACATTAACATCTGGAAGTAGACCAGGTGGGAGGAGAGGAAGGGGGCCAATGCAGCCACCACCCTGCCTGCCTTATAAAAACAGCAGCTGATTAATGTTGGATTCCTCCAACATCATTCCACTGCTATTACAGAACAGGCCAAAAGAGGTAGGGGTTGAGGGAGGGAGGGAGGGAGGGAGGGAGGGATGGATGAAGAAAATATTTTATACAACCACTGTGACAAAGGAGAGGTCAAACATTCAGAGCGTTCTACTTTATTCCTGCTTGGCATCCAAAACAGGCAGTAGGCTATTATGTCTACCTGACATAATGCATAGTAACCATCCTGCCAAATGACATGTTCTCATCACAGGCTTTTTTTCATGATCTTGACAGTGGAGCGAAAGGAGTGGAGTGCTCTATAATCTGTCATCATCTTCAGTACATGGCCTCATTGAGTTCAATTCAGAACATACAAAATAAAAAAAAACACACATACTGTAGATTCACCCATTTGGTGAAAGTGGTATAATTCAGAGAATGTGATAAACATCAGACTCATAAGGCTCATCTCCATAATCAGATTGGTCACATTATATCACCATGATCTTCCTGCGTGTCATATGGTAGCCTGCTGCCTGCCTGTACAACACACTGCAGTAGTGAGGCCGCTTTCAGAAATGAGGATTGCCGAAAATGGCGATGGTAATTCAGGCAGAATGGTGTGATGCTGCTAGTTGTGCGTGACTGGGGAGAGAAAAGGCAGACTAAGGTGAGGAGAATACTGTTTCTCTGTTTCTCTGTTTCTCAGACTACACAGGAGCTGAATTAAGATGCAGGATGGTTTTCTGGAATCAACAGGATGTGCGGTGACTGCAGCCAGCAGCATTTCACAAGCCTGCTTCTATTTTTAACATGGTACTATTTAACAACGTTTCACATGATTCTAATTCTGAATCTATTTTGGTGACAAAGCCTTCAAGACTAAGTGAAATGGAGCAGTAACTAAAGATCCATGTTATTTATTGAAATAGAAAGTGTCCCTCTGAGACTTACACTGTTCTACATATTTTCTTAAGAATGAAAATGAGGTATTAGTGCAGTTTAACTGACATTAATTTGCCAATTTAGGGTCCATTAATGTGATATTAGACCATGGCGGGAGGGCTCCAGTCTTCACGGGACACAGTTCTCTCAGCTTCTGACAGCTAAGACCCCGACATGCACTGCATGAAAGCAGCCCTCACTGTAATGTCAAATAAATGACAGATTACACAAACAACAGTAGAGCAGTTGCACACACACACACACACACACACACACACACACACACACACACACACACACACACACACACACACACACACACACACACACACACACACACACACACACACACACACACACACACACACACACACACACACACACACACACACACACACACACACACACACACACACACACACACACACCTCCGTAGCATACAGCAGAACAGTAATCTGTGAGTATAGGGAACACACTCTGGAGCAGGAGTTTTGATTGACAGGGAAAGCACTCCCGCTGCTTTACCCATTTGACAGACAAAAGCATTGAAAAGCAGGGGAATTTATAGTAAAGCAGAGAAATTGCTTCGGAACGTTCAAACATGAAAGCAAACTTGGAGGATTGTGGATGCCTCTGACAAGCTGGAGTGTCGAGGCGAAGTGTGTGAAAAATAAGCTTTTCAAATTGGGGAACTTAATCCTCTTTGTGTTAGTGAAACTCGATGCCGATCATGAGCCAGCCTCTAGCAGGGCCTGCCTCCCATGAGTGGCAGCTCCTCCCAAACACATCATAATTCCACACCCAATCTAGGGAAACGACATGGTTTTAAAGCTCTACGTTCCGTTGCTCCGCTCGATCGTGGTGGGAAAAGAGGGCCATAAAAAAGGGGTTTCTTTTTGTTCTTAGAGACATGAGCAGGAGGGAAAAGGTTGTAATTTAACTGTTGGGGAACTACAAGGAGCGATTGGCTTTAATAATGTCTCTACACTTTAATTTGAGTAGGGATTTGCCTGGATGAGGCCGTCTCAGTGGGCCCGTAATGCTACAGTGCCTTTCAAATGATTCAGGGTGTGAGAAGAGAGGAGAGAAGAGAATAGAATAGGAGGAGAAGGAAGAGAGGACAGGATGAGAGGGAGATCGGATCATAGTGGGAGATAAAAGGGAGGGGAGGAAATTAAAGGTGTTAACATTGAGATTTGACAAGGGATGTTTTCTTGATAAGTGCATGAATTGGACCATTTTGCTGTCCTGCTAAGCATTCAAAATGTAACGAGTACTTTTGGGAAAATGTATGGAATAAAAAGTACCTTATTTTCTTTAGGAATGTAGTGAAGTAAAAGTAAATATAATTAGTAAAGTACAGATACCCCAAAAACGACGTAAGTAGTACTTTAAAGTATTTTGACATAAGTACTTTACACTACTTATGAGGGGAAAGTGGTTTTATATTCACATGAATACAGTGCAATAGGAATAGCCACTGTGGAGGACTTGTGTGTTTCTGGTTTGTGTGTGATCTCTTTATGATTTGAACCTATAGACAAATCCACATGGCTGAGAGAACGCCCTAGTCCTCCCGGTCTCCTGTCCTCTCTTGTCTGAATAAAAAAATGGGGGTTACACACTTCTTGGAAAACGGATCAAACTTCTCTGGGTCCTGTTTAATACTGCCAGCCCGCTGGGACGTTGAAGCTTGCAGCCATTAGGCTTTCTCCTCATGTGTCTCACCTCTCTTTGAGTCTCCTGTCTTTGTCAATGGACCCATAGTACAGCTGATCCCTTTTCAGTGAGGACCCAGAGCTGAGAGCTGAGGTCTAAGCTATGGGATCAGGTTGACGCTGAAGCTTTTCTCGTAGAAATGCTTTGTATTGCCTCAATACTTTTATAGGGGGGGATTGATGAGTTTAAAACCTATATGGCATTTTCAGCACAGTATCTTATGCCTCTGAAGAAGCTATGGCTCAAGGTTTGACAGTACGTTACATTTTATTTATTTAACCTTTGTTTAACTAGGTTACATTTGAAATTGGACTGGAAATAGGTGCTTTCCATTGTTGTCATTTCTATTTGCAAATTCCAAGCTTACCCAGCTAGAACATTTGGTTCCTTAGAAGTTATGGGAACGTAGATTTTTGGTTTCCCATTGGTTCTGGGAATGAAGCCATAATTTTCCTGACCACTAAAAAGGAATCTTTTTTTAAAAAACGTTCTGAGGATGGAAGTGAAAATTTCCCCTGTTCAAGGAACATTAATTGTTAGGTTACAGGGAAGTTCTGAGAACATTTTACTATGGTTCCTGAAAGTTTTCCTGGTAGGTTTAATGAACGTTCTGAGAACGGAAATTATAGGTTATTTGAAGGTAATTAAGTAACATTCTGAGAACAGCTTAGTTTAACTGCTTTGAACGCCAAGCTCAGATAGAACACATGGAAATGAATTTGCTTAGGCATTAATCATGCAAACACATTTTTTTTTTTTTATTCTGGCATGGCATCAGCGAGATTCAAACCTATGATCTTCTGCTCCCTCTCCATGGAATTAGTCCACTGCGCCACCAGGATGGAGCTAGCATGCTATACTTGTTGTTGTTTTTTAGCTCATACAAAGCTGTTTATTTTAGTCTATTCAAACAGACCCTGGAAAACAGGCATTCATTAAGATCAGGTGTGGCAAATTAGTGGGCGTGGCCTGAACACACTTAACACCTGAATACACTAAACAAGATAGAGGATAGAGAGAGTTTTGTTGATGCTGAGAATGGAATGTATATGTCAGGGGTAGGCAACCCTGTTGTTGGAGGGTACTGCAGGATTTTTTCAACTAGGCACCACACCTGGCCAACTGAACTAATTGATCAGTTCAGTGATTGCCTAAATTCAACACACCTGGTCTTCCTGGTCGATTAAATCTAAAACTGCGTAACGCCAGGGTTGCCTACCCTGGCATATGTTTTTAAATAACATTCTTGGAACGTTACTAATGTATTTTGGTGGAAAGTTCTTAATGTTCTGAGAACAATACTTTAAAAAGAACTATGAGGAAACCTGTATAAAGCGTTATGCTACAGTACTGAAATTCCCACCTACAAAACATATGGTTCACAGAATGTTATGTGCTAGCTAGGTATCCTGCACCATTCCCAGAACATTGTGGCAAGGTTCTATGCAAAATAACCATAGGACAACCATGCTCTCACCAACCTCTAAGAAACATATGGTTCTCAGAACATTGTGTGCTAGCTGGGTAACCATCTGCCATATGTCTTGAGTGACTTCACTTCAACTGTTTTCAGGAGCTCCAAATCATGCTTGAAAAAAAACACTTTTAATTGGCATTGAGGGGGAAGAGGGGCAGAAGGCCTCCCAATCCACCACATTTCAGAGAAAGCCTGCGCAAAAGATCAAGCAATGTATCCTCTGCTTGGAGAGTGCCAAAAGACAGCCCACACAAACCCATAGTCAGTGTGAGATATGCACTGCAAAATGTTCAAACCAAAATAAAATGTAAAGAGTGTCATTACAGCGTGCATTTAGAACATGTGTGTGTTAAAAGTGTGTATATTTAAAAAAATCCCTGCACTCTGCTCTGGAGTTGTGGAGGTAGATATAGTACTTTCAGATCACTAGAGAGCTGTATTAGAGATCCACCAATCTGTTTTTCACAGCAGGACCCTGAGCCAGCAACCTGGAGCTACTGTAGTACCCTCCAGCAGGCAATAAGGCTATTTCAGCAGGCCACTTGGAGAGCAAAGCAGTGCCTCAATTAGGCTGACAGAAATGGCCTTCCTGCAGACATGAAGGTAAAGCAGGACCAGAGGTTTTCTCCTTTCAATGCATCGGCTCCTGGACATTGTGTTGTGCAGTGTGTCTGCAGACATTAGCTTATGTTTTTTGCAGTAGGTTTACAGACATTTCTCAGCTAGTTAGCTGCTATTTCAGCCCAAACCGCTACTCAAAGCTACAGTGAGAAGAACAGCACTTTCAAGGCTGTTGAGGAGCTGATGAAAGAGAGTTTCTGTGTTCAAATGATTCCACATTGCTCCCAAGGATACATACAGAATTAAGCAGAGAGCCTTGGGGAAAATCAGTGCAATACAGCTACATCCTTTAATCACGACAATACTGTTTAATTTTGAAAATGGATAGTCCCCTTTCGGTCAGTCAACTTCGGTATAACATACTATGTGGAGTCGCACTCTCAAAGGATCTACAATCTCGCCTGACAAGGCCAATGAAATCCACGCCTCTCTGAAGGCCCTGCCTTCCACAGATGATAAGAGGCTCGGATTCATTCCTTCAAATATTCCCCACTTCACCTTGGTTTTGAACAGGAACAATTCACGCTACTAACACAAACAATTTAAACATGAGACTGTCTTAAGTTGCGCCAACTAAACTGTCCCTTAGTGGTAGAGCATGCTCACCTCTGGTCGTTGTGTGCTGAAGTTTGTCTAGTTCTCATAAGTTTCCTAACCACAAACAATTAGACAATTATTTTAATTGCTTGGCCTGGCTTTAGCAGCAAGTAAGATGGCTAACGTGACCGAAATGACGAAGGCTAACAAGCCGGGTTTGGGTTCGTTACAATGCCCCAATTAATTAAAAGTAACTCAAGTTGCTTGTCTTGTACATCTCAGGTTGGTGCATGCTCAGGCTGCCCTCGCTCAAATCAGTTTGTTTGCGAGACTAGAGGACAGCTGGCACTGTTCTCCTACTAGTCCACGGCGCATGTTCTCTTGACAATCGTGTAGCATTCTTTAGGTGTTTCCAATAATGGCTCCCTCTCCCGGGTGCCCGTACCTCAGACTGAGTTGTGGGGCGCAGAGATGATTTGGGTCACTGGTCGGGTCAAATGTCTCCCGGCTCCTGTGTGCTCGGTCTCCGGTAGCGGGAGGCTACTTGAAGACAGAGGGCGACCAGGTTCTGTGTGTATCCCCCCGTCACCTGTGTCGTCCTTGTTTGAGCACCTCGGCAATCCGCTACTACGTAGACTTTCAAGACCAGGCTAGCTAACATGCGTTGTATAACGTGCTAGCGGGGTTAGGTAACTAGCCGAGGCAAGATAGCTACTACTGGCTATTCCATTCTTGTTGCTTTTCAAACAAAATCAAATTGTATTTGTCACGTGCTCCGAATAAAACAGTTATAGGGTTTACCGTGAAAAGCTTATGAGCCCTTTCTCAACAACGCATAGTTAAAAAGTAAGAAAAATGTGCATAAAATGTCAAAGGATTTAAAAAAATATATATATTTCACCTTTATTTAACCAGGTAGGCTAGTTGAGAACAAGTTCTCATTTGTAACTGCGACCTGGCCAAGATAAAGCATAGCAATTCGACACAACAACACAGAGCTACACGTGGAATAAACAAAACATACAGTCAATAATACAGTAGAACAAAATAAAACAAAAAGTCTATATACAGTGAGTAAAAATGAGGTAAGATAAGGGAGTTAAGGCAATAAATAGGCCATTGTGACAAAGTAAATACAATATAGCAATTACACAGTGGAATGGCAGATGTGCAGAAGATTAATGTGCAAGTAGAGATACTGGGGTGCAAAGGAGCAGGTGGCGATGTAATTACAATATAGCAATTAAACACTGGAATGGTAGATGTGCAGAAGATTAATGTGCAAGTAGAGATACTGGGGTGCAAAGGAGCAAGATAAATAAATAAATACTGTATGGGGATGAGGTAGGTAGATAGATGGGCTATGTACAGGTGCAGTGATCTGTGAGCTGCTCTGACAACTGGTGCTTAAAGCTAGTGAGGGAGATATGAGTCTCCAGCTTCAGGGATTTTTGCAGTTCATTCCAGTCATTGGCAGCAGAGAACTGGAAGGAAAGATGACCAAAGGAGGAATTGGCTTTGGGGGTGACCAGTGAAATATACCTGTTGGAGCGTGTGCTACGAGTGGGTGCTGCGATGGTGACCAGTGAGCTGAGATAAGGCGGGGCTTTACCTAGCAGAGACTTGTAGATAACCTGTAGCCAGTGGGTTTGGCGACGCGTATGAAGTGAGGGCCAACAGGTCGCAATGGTGGTTAGTGTATGGGGCTTTGAAGACAAAACGGATGGCACTGTGATAGACTGCATCCAGTTTGTTGAGTAGAGTGTTGGAGGTTATTTTATTGTGTCCTCCTCCCAGAGCGCTAAGAACCTTGGCGTGATCCTGGACAACACCCTGTCGTTCTCAACTAACATCAAGGCGGTGGCCCGTTCCTGTAGGTTCATGCTCTACAACATCCACAGAGTACGACCCTGCCTCACACAGGAAGCGGCGCAGGTCCTAATCCAGGCACTTGTCATCTCCCGTCTGGATTACTGCAACTCGCTGTTGGCTGGGCTCCCTGCCTGTGCCATTAAACCCCTACAACTCATCCAGAACGCCGCAGCCCGTCTGGTGTTCAACCTTCCCAAGTTCTCTCACGTCACCCCGCTCCTCCGCTCTCTCCACTGGCTTCCAGTTGAAGCTCTCATCCACTACAAGACCATGGTG
Source organism: Oncorhynchus gorbuscha (assembly GCF_021184085.1). Taxonomy (NCBI): domain Eukaryota; kingdom Metazoa; phylum Chordata; class Actinopteri; order Salmoniformes; family Salmonidae; genus Oncorhynchus; species Oncorhynchus gorbuscha. Next base: position 47,568,467 of record NC_060175.1, read on the forward strand.
CTTGCCTACGGAGCTGTGAGGGGAACGGCACCTCAGTACCTCCAGGCTCTGATCAGGCCCTACACCCAAACAAGGGCACTGCGTTCATCCACCTCTGGCCTGCTCGCCTCCCTACCACTGAGGAAGTACAGTTCCCGCTCAGCCCAGTCAAAACTGTTCGCTGCTCTGGCCCCCCCAATGGTGGAATAAACTCCCTCACGACGCCAGGACAGCGGAGTCAATCACCACCTTCCGGAGACACCTGAAACCCCACCTCTTTAAGGAATACCTAGGATAGGATAAGTAATCCCTCTCACCCCCCCCCCCCCTTTAAGATTTAGATGCACTATTGTAAAGTGACTGTTCCACTGGATGTCATAAGGTGAATGCACCAATTTGTAAGTCGCTCTGGATAAGAGCGTCTGCTAAATGACTTAAATGTAAATGTAAATGTTATAGATGACATCACCAAAGTCGAGGATCGGTAGGATGGTCAGTTTTACAAGGGTATGTTTAGCATAAGTGAAGGATGTTTTGTTGCGATATAGGAAACAAACTCTTGATTTAATTTTTGATTGGAGATGCTTAATGTGAGTCTGGAACAATAGTGTTTACAGTCTAACTAGACTGTGTACTAGAGTCTAACCAGAGGTGTATCATAGAATCACCAGCAGCAAGAGCAACATCATTGATGTATACAGAGAAGAGAGTCGGCCAGAGGATTGAACTCTGTGGCACCCCCATAGAGACAGCCAGAGGTCCGGACAACAGGCCCTCCGATTTGACACACTGGACTCTATCAGAGAAGTAGTTGGTAAACCAGGCGAGGCCATCATTTGAGAAAACAAGGCTGTCGAGTCTGCCAATAAGAATGTGGTGATTGACAGAGTTGAAAGCCTTGGCCAGGTCGATGAATACGGCTGCACAATAATGTCTCTTATCGATGGTGGTTATGATGCTGTTTAGGACCTTGAGCATGGCTGAGGTGCACCCATGACCAGCTCTGAAACCCGATTGCATAGCGGAGCAGGTACGGTGGGATTCGAAATGGTTGGTAATCTGTTTGTTAACTTAGCTTTCGAAGATTTTAGAAAGACAGGGTAGGATAGATATAGATCTGTAGCAGTTTGTGTCTAGAGTGTTACCCCCTTTGAAGAGGGGGATGACCACGGCAGCTTTCGAATCTTTGGGAATCTCAGACGATACGAAAGAGAGTTTGAACAGGCTAGTAATAGGAGTTGCAACAATTTCGACAGATCATTTTAGAAAGAGAGGGTCCAGATTGTCTAGCCCGGCTGATTTGTAGGGGTTCAGATTTTGCAGCTCTTTCAGAACATCAGTTATCTGGATTTGGGTAAAGGAGAAATGGTGGGGGATTTGGCAGGTTGCAGTGGAGGGTGTCGGGCAGTAGACCGGGGTAGGGGTAGCCAGGTGGAAAGCATGGCCAGCCGTAGAGAAATGCTTATTGAAATTCTCAATTATAGTGGATTTATCGGCCGTGACGGTGTTTCCTAGCCTCAAAGCAGTGGGCAGCTGGGAGGAGGTGCTCTTATTCTCCATGGACTTTACAGTGTCCCAGAATTTTTTGAGTTAGTACTACATAATGCAAATTTCTGTTTGAAAAAGCTAGCCTTTGCTTTCCTAACTGCCTTTGTATATTTGTTCCTAACTTCCCTGAAAAGTTGCATATCACGGGGGCTATTCGATGTGAATACAGAACGCCACAGGATGTTTTTGTGCTGGTCAAGGGCAGACAGGTCTGGAGTGAACCAAGGACGATATATATTCATAGTTAAATTTTTCTTGAATGGGGCATGCTTATTTAAGATGGTGAGGAAGGCACATTTAAAGAATATCCATGTAGTAACTCAATAAAATAACATTACCAGTACTGAGTCAATGTGTAGTGGTATGAGGTAGTAGAGGTAATTGAGGTAATATGTACATGTAGGTCGGGATAAAAGTAAATCGGCAATCAGGATAGATAATAAACAGAGTAGCAACAGTGTCCGTGAAGAGTGTAAAAGTGTGTGTGTGAGTGTCTGTGTGTGGTCAATATGCATTTGTGTTTTTTTTTGTGAGCGTATCTAGTAAGTGTGTGTTTGTGTGTGTGTGCTTGTCGGAGTATCAGTGATTGTGAATAGAGCCGGTACAAGAGCCATTTGAAAAACTGTTCAGCAGTCTTATGGCTTTGGGGGTAGAAGCTGTTCAGGAGCCTTTTGAGCCTTGTACCAAGAGTGGGCCGGGCTTTAGGCAAACCTTGGCACATAAACACCGTTTGTTTCAACCCCAAGATCCACATTGTTCACGGGGTGTCAAAAGTGTTGTATCTCCACGTTCAGACACACCGGTGTCAAGGGTGGTGCAAATGAAAGAAGAACCAACCTCTTCCCACCCCTTCAGATGGCACTTCACAGGTCTTGCGCTCTGCTCCGACCAATTGAGCGCATGCGCAGTGTTGCCCTGGATCATGCGAACAGTGGCATCAGGGTACAAGGCTACATTTAGTTGTGCGTCCTGCATGCTTCTGCAGCGTCATCACTTCGACTGTTCCCGAGGCCTCAGCACCCGTTTTGAGGGAGGGAATATCCTCTAGTCTCCAGAAGCAGACAATCTGAGTGGTTCCTATTTCAAAGATCCAGGATGGCTGGAACAGTCGGTATTTTCTGGCTCCGAAAAGGAACGGGACTTTGCATCCCATTCTAGACCTTCTGTACATACCCTCAGCAAGCACCTTAGAGTCTACAAACTCAGCGCATTTTGTTGCTGTGTTTCGAGCTAGATTCCCTTGCTTATCGCTCTTTTATATCCACACGGAGGTTGCGTTCGGCTGGGTCACACAATGGGTCACACAATGTATTTTTGACTACGCCTATTGGAGCTGATGGCTTCTGTGATGGATGCCGTTCACGTGGGGCTATTGTAGATAAGGCCCTTCTAGGGCTGAGTGCTAGACACTCATCTGGACACATCTCGCAGCCTAAGCCAGTCACATTGGGTGTCCCTGTCAGGCCTATGGGCCATGGCCCCGGCTGAGTTGTATGCCACAAGGTTACCACAACAGGACCATCCCCCAATTTGTGGGGTATGGACACTGGTGGGAAGCGCACCTCATATCAATTAGCTGGAGCTCCTAACTGTGTATCTGGTACTCAGGCACTTCCCCCTACTTCTGTCAGGTCGGCTTGTGCAGGTCAGAACTGACATTATGTCGGTGATGGCGTGTATCAACAGACGGGGAGACTGTCTCTCTCCCTCCTAACCTTGGCTCGCTCCCTATTGCTGGGAAGCAGTGCGAGATCATTTATCCAGGTGGGATCCTCTCAAGAGTGGTGGCTACACCCCTGGGTGGTCTCCAGGGACGGGACATTTCCGTCAGGGCCGACGTAGGCCTTGACGCATTGCAGTGCCGTCTATTTTTCTCGGTGAGGCACCCGAGTGCCCTGTTGAGAACAGACGCTCTGGCGCACCAGTGGCATTGGACCCTACTTTATGCATTTCCGACAGTGTTTCTGATTCAGCCCATGTTGGAGAGGGCGAGCCGGGAGAGCTTATTGTTAATTATTGTGGCTCCTCATTGGCCCAGGCAGCCTTGGTTCGCGGAGATCATTTGCCTTTTAGACGGGGACCCATGGCAACTCCCATTGGCAGGAACCTTTTGTCCCAGGCGCACGGCCTGGCCCCTTAGAAGGCCAATCTGAAGGCTAGAGGTTTATCTCCAAATGTTATTGCTACCATTCAGTCTGCTAGGTCGCCCTCCACGAGAGGGCTGTATGCGTTTGAGCTCTGATGCCAAGATAAAGGGCTTGTTCCTATCAGTGCTCTGTGTGGGACATCCTTATGTTCCTACAAGAGCTTTTCGAGCAGGGGCAGCCATTTTCCACGTTAAAAGTGTACATGGCCGCTATCTCAGTGTTTCATATGGAAATTGATGGAGCCTCACCAGGGCCCCACCCCATAGGTGTGCGGTTCCTGAAAGGTGTACATCGTCTTAGACCGGCCTCCAAACCTATTGGGTCCACATGAGACTAGGCACTGGTTTTGGAGCCACTGTGTTCCACTCCCTTTGAGCCACTGGAGTTGGTGGATCTGAAGATCCTCTCCTACAACACCCCCTGCCAATGGTTTCGACCTCAGCTTAAGGTGTCAAGGATCTCCACTCATTATTCGGTACTCAGTTCGCCCCAGGCGACTCTAAGGTGAGGTTGCGTCCAACTGAAGGAATGAATCAGAGCCTCACTCTTTTCACCTGTGGATTCTGGGGTTTTCAGGGGTCGAGGATTTCAATGGCCTTGACAGGCGTGATTGTAGCTCTTTCAACTGAAGTCGCGAGAGTGCGACTCCCCATAGTATGTTGTACATCGTTTCCCTCCTTCAGGGAACAGTAGCTATAGTCATAATGTTACGTTCATGTACTGCATCAGCCGGAAATAATATTTGCAGTGTTCAACATCCCTTGAATTACTCTCCAAATAAAAGACAATTACTAAGGAATTTCTAATCTCAATGTACTGTATGGCCTTTATAACTGAACATCAAGCACTTAGAGAACATACAGGTACTGAGAGGGGAATAAATGTAGCCTCTCGGCTGTTTTGTATTGCCATAAGCAATATATGGCTCCATGTTTTATGGGTTTGCCGATGTGTTCTGCTCCCCCATTTGGTCCTGACACAGTTAAGGCAGTTTCCAGTGCAGTTGAAGGGGCTGAACAATTTGCTTGACTGGCAGAAAAACCATAATCAATCCGGAGATTACAGATAAAGGCACTAAAACCAGCCAGGCACAGCATTTTCTCTTATCGCAATTACACCTAGGCATCCTGTCTCAGGTACAGACAATTAAGCCGAGAGAGAAAGCTCCCAGCCACTTGACATTGAGGGTGCTATCTGGCACACCAGAACACGGGGCTGAAAGAGCCTTTTTGAGGACAGGGCGTAAGGGGGGGGGGGTGATTGTAACCCCCTTTTTTATTTTTTTTATTACACACAATGGCTGCTTTTACAAATGCAGCCCAATTCTGATTGTTTGCCCAATTATTGCCCGTAGAAGGGTCTGCGGTAGTGCATGTGCTTTAGTCATTATAAACTGTGATAAGCCCCCCCCCCCCCCGCCGCCTCCTAGCAGTAGTGTACAAAGGGGCCAAGGGCACAGAGACCTTGCACTAACTCTCCCTCGTCTCACGTATTCATCCGCCTTTCACTCCTTCCCTTTCATTACTTACTTCACACTTCCCCTCCTCTGGGGAAGGCATTCACATTATGTCCTGATTTTCCAACATAGGACCTAGTAGTAGAGAGAATGCATGCCCTGTCCCCTTTGTCTTCCTCCCCCTCTCAGAGATGACATGGCTAGCACGACACCTTACTACTACTTACTAATAATAAGTCAGAATTCCATGTCTCATTTACTACAATATCTCCCTCCATATATCCCCACCAATGTCACCTCAACCTACAGGGTATGATTTGACCTTTCATGGGATGCACATACTGTATGAGCTCCACAGACAAATGCTGGTGCATTGACAGAACGTGGGTTTCCCCACACATCAATGACCTGTGCATGCATCCTTCAAACACAAAGCTTTATCATTGCTGCTTTGTCTGTTCACCCGTACCCGTCCTAAACCCATCTCTGATAACACAGCCAGGCTGTTTGAGGCTGTTTGCAGAGTGAGAGAGGGCAGCTCTAAGCAGATGCAACTGACTGCACCACAGTAGGACACAGGGGTTTTATGCATGCCTGCCTGGTCCCTGGGATCTGCAGGTAGACCGGTCCAGACTCAATAGGCTCTTATTACAGCCCGTACATAGACCGCACGGACCGTACCGCAGACGATTTTATATCTCGGTTTGAGTGGAAATGGGTGATCACCATGCTCCTCCAAGCACGAAACAGCAGCACAGAGGAAGCCTATGTGGGGAGTCAAATGTCAAATGAAAATCGAGAGACGGACTCTGGAGGAGACGTGGTTCATCTGCTCCTTCTATGGGCCATGTGGAGATGAACTGAAGACCATTATAGTCAGCTGTATGAAGACAAATAGACAGTGGGCAGGAGATACAGCAGGCTACTATAAATATGATATCATTAGAGACACAGAGGGCCAATTGGCTAAATAGGACAGAGTGAATATATACAATATATGCCAAATTCAAACTCTGACTGGCCACATGGGTCCAGTGATGCTGTTTTGGTAATTACATTGGGTAGATGTTTTTCCCTTTCCAACATTGCTGTGATATGAAATGTGGTGAAGAGGAAAATAGCTTCGCGGCTGACGCAAACAACGTTCTGTGCTCATGGCATCAAACTCCCCCTGAGATGTCTCTCCACACACTCATCCACACAAACATCTGAGATGTCTCTCCACACACTCATCCACACAAACATCTGAGATGTCTCTCCACACACTCATCCACACAAACATCTGAGATGTCTCTCCACACACTCATCCACACAAACATCTGAGATGTCTCTCCACACACTCATCCACACAAACATCTGAGATGTCTCTCCACACACTCATCCACACAAACATCTGAGATGTCTCTCCACACACTCATCCACACAAACATCTGAGATGTCTCTCCACACACTCATCCACACAAACATCGCCAATCTGGCTCAGTCAAATAAGCCGTCTCTAAAATCAGGGAAACGTGCCTCTGCAGTACTTACCACGTTCACTCGACAGGGTGGTGTCTGTCAGGGAGAGAGGGAGGGAGGGAGCGAGAAGAGAGGGAGAGGGAGAGAGATAGAGAAAAGAGAGCGGGAGGGAGGGAGGGAGGGAGAATACAACGATTAGAACAACATGCAAGCTCTCAAGCTGCCATACAAGACTTTTGTCATTTAACAATAGAGAGTGATTAAGGAAAATAGAAATAACTGAGGAAACGTGATCACACACAATAAAAACAAACACACATTCTACTTAGTTTGTTGCTGAGCAGACCTCCACCTCTACCACGAGTAAAGAAAAAGGCGTTCGCATACTTTCATCCCCTCCAAAGAAAAGCACGTTCTTGTTCAACAGCCTTATTGTTCAGACCTTATTGTTCAAATATTCTACATCACTTCAAATACAGAGAGCAATTGTGCATTGACTATAGTCTGTTGTGTACTGCACACACTGCAATTCAACTGGACCAGTTTGCTGCTCTCCCCTTTCCGTACGTTTTGCCTCGAGAACTTAGATACTTTAACTGGGACACACCCCAGTTGTTGTGATGTCTATAATGCAATACTGCTCAAACGGAATGAACTCTGCACAACGCTTATGTACATCTTTATTGAGATATAAGCATCACAGCTGGATAAGGAGCGACGCAGCAAGGCGTTTGTGTTGCTAGCGACAGTTGCTCTCAGTGCCACCTACCCCTCCAAGGCCATCGAACGGAGACGCTGCACACAGATTTGATGAGAGACCATTTCAAATGGCTCCGTTTAACATTCATTGCTCTCATTTCGGCGCCGGGCGTCACAGGAAGTCGAACGCTGACAACAACAAAACCCCCTGCCAAGTCACCCCCCCCCACCCCCTGCTCACCAACATGACCCTCAAATTGTTGTTCTATCACAGCAAACCACGTTGTAGCACAATGGAGCACGCTGGTAACCGAGTGTGGCATGTGTGCAGAATCTGAACGAGCCTCAGAGAGAGCGAAGGTTGCCAGGCACTCTCGGAGGGCCCCCCAAAAAGTCACCGTCTTGGCCGAGGGGAAAACACGGCCCATAATATACTGTACTTTCTCTCACTTTGTTTGTCATGTTGTTTCTAAATACTCGGGGAAATGATTTGCAGACCATCTACTGACTTTTAGGCTGGGTTTCTGTACAGCACTTTGAGATATCAGCTGATGTACGAAGGGCTATATAAATGAATTTGATTTGATTTGATTTGATTTGACTTATGCATTGCGCAGAGTAAGCGTCAAATAAGTAAATGCATTAACACGGTTAGCTAATGAAGCATGAGAACTACTATTCACTTCTTCAATAAGGTCTGGTAAATTCCATTCTAAACCTGTAGAACATATTGCTCTATCGCGTTTTTTGTAGAACCCAATAAGCAACAACATCCCAAGCACAGTACAAACCCGTCAATATTTTAAGCGTCTTGGAATGCCTCGAGTGCAAGTAAAGGAATCTCTCGATCCGCCCCCTGCACAACAGCGAGCAATGTTTCAATAATTCATCTCCCTATGTCAAGGATTCAGCCTGCGCTGCACTTGCCAGTATCCCCACAAATTGGCAGGCAGACTCACATTTGGCACACGTGCAGCAGCCTAGCGCCACTCTCTCTCCTCTGTGGGCCTTGTAGCCCTCCCCACGACAACACTAATGCTGACTGTCCTGCTCTCAGTCTCCCAGGTTGAGTCCAGGGCTGCCTGTCCTGTATGTAAGGAAGGAATCAGGCACACTTCCTCTCATTACAGCTCTAGGGGAAAATGTCACAGTTGTTCATTTCCTCCTCAATTATAGAAACACACCTTTGTGCCTCTCTGAAAGGATTGCATGTGCATTTGCTGTGTGATTTCCTGTCTGTGCATGGTTGGTCGGAGAGGTTGATGGCCACCCAAAGACTTGGGCAGAGTGAATATCCCTGGGATTAATATCAGGTGTGAACTGTGAGGATGCAGAGCAGCGTGTCTTGAGTGAAAGAAAAAGTCAGTTCAGTTCTCACTAAACAGAGAGGACCTCTACAACTCTACTACCCTGATGTACAACAGTATATTACTTGAAAGCTTGACTGACATCTCACTGACACAGAAGCTAACAGGTTGTCTGGAAGCTTCTCCACACCATATACCCCTAACCCTAACCCACTAGGACGAATGGGTTAGCACATGGGAGCTACCACCTGGTGCCCTGTGTCAGTGTGTGTGTGTGTGTGTGTGTGTGTGTGTGTGTGTGTGTGTGTGTGTGTGTGTGTGTGTGTGTGTGTGTGTGTGTGTGTGTGTGTGTGTGTGTGTGTGTGTGTGTGTGTGTGTGTGTGTGTGTGTGTGTGTGTGTGTGTGTGTGTGTGTGTGTGTGTGTGTGTGTGTGTGTGTGTGTGTGTGTTTCCTCATGCGTAACAAATCTGGGTTTGACAGAAACCCTTCAAAACCCTAGTGTTGCCTAATTGCCAGAGAGTGTTCAGCTAATAAATTATGAATTAAAAAATCAAATCAAATTTAGCAAATTAATATGTCTAGAAAACAATTAATCAGACACCAAAAGTGTATTTACAAACAAAACACTCGCATAAACAATCAATTATTCATCAAGTGAATGCTGGGTAAGTGGGCTCCTTTCCCGGGTGAGATGCTGCCATAATTGGAGTGGGACTACAGGATAGCCGGGTGGTGTGTGTGTGGGAGTGTGTGTGTGTGTGTGCGTGTGCGTGTGCGTGTGTGTGTGTGCGTGTGCGTGTGTGTGCGTGTGTGTGTGGAAATGTGTGTGTGTGTGCGTGTGTGCGTGCGGGAATGTGTGTGTGTGTGCGTGTGTGTGTGCGTGCATGCATGTTCACTCCCCACGCTCCCAACCTCCCCCCCCCAAACAAGAAGAGCAACAAAGGAGTTAGTTCATTACTGCCTAATGAGTTGTCTGATTCATACGGAAAATAAAAGCCTTATTGTTTTGCGCTGTGTGTTGATTGGTGTACTAAAGTGGCTGAATAGAAGCACAATGAGGGGAAACATTTACATGTCTTCTAATATGGTAATAAGGCCCTAGAGGAGAGAATCAGGGCTGTCAAGTACAGTGAACACCACTTCCAGTACATAGGATACAACATGTCGCAATGTGTTGATGTCTGGTTGGTTGATGTGGAGATGTGTATCTGCTTACAGTATGTACTCAGTCAGCACGCGACATGTAATCTAGCAGTTCTAAACCTCTCTGATGATGGGTTATGTACTGAGTGATCTCTGAAACAGAATCCATTGTTACTGGGGAATAAACACGGCTCTCCTAGGCTGCTGACGCTGGAGAGGGATGGTCTTGTCAAATGTCATTGATTATCTCTCTCTCTCCCTCCATCCCCCTCTCTCTCTCTCTCTCTTTCTCCCTCCATCCCTCTCTGTGCCTTTGTCTTTCTCTTCCCATCTTTCTCACGTGTTCTCTCTCAGTTTTACTCTTCCCATCCCTGATCTCTCTCTCTCTATCTCCTATGCTGTACATCACCAGAAGATGGAGGTTGTTGTGAGCACAGTGGTGGACCCTTGCCTGTGCTCTGTGCACAGCAAAGATAATAGGGCTCTCCAGTGGGCCACAGCGATAAGCAGACCTCCCGAATAATCCCGTCCATGCAGCAGCTCTTCTACAATGTCCTACCAAGACCCCCATGCTGCCGCAGCATCATAGACTGTACTGGATGAATTAATGTGTGTCAAAAATATATAAAGGATATTTCATGCTGAAACCCTCATACTAAATAAACACCAACGGAATTCAGGAATTCACTAAGTTCATGGTTTATATTAAGGATAATTTTTACAGCTTTGCCATCCAAATGTTTTTATTTATCAGAGGGCCAGCGATAATTACAGCCATGTAATGGCCAAATAGGCCACTAGATGTCATGTGATAAAAAAAATGAAAAGTTAAAAGTTCTGCTAATTTACTGGTAAACATAAAAATGTAACAGTAACATACCCTCCTTTTGCAACTCTAAAGTAGAGAGAGGGAGATAAACGATAAACAGAATAAACTATCAAAACGGACTTTACAAGCGACTGAGAGACATTTCAAAATACTGCATGCGATATGGATCTCTTGAGATATGGATCGGCCTATCACATGCCAATATTGCGATTTCGATGTGAATTCGATTGTGCAGCCCTAACACACACACAGACACACACAGACACACACACACGGCATCGTCTCTCCGTCTTATTCATCCCTTAAGCTGTTGTGGAGAGAAAAAAAAGAAGCCAACAAATTGTGACTGTAATTTAATTTCCTCCAGCAACGTTGGCTTCCAAATGGTCTCCATCAGTGTGCCAATCAGCAGCTGATTCAGTGATTTCCCCAGCTGGGCTTCCTCTTAGACAGGAAACCAGAGAATTTCAGGCTCAGAGAGAGAGACCCAATGACAGGTCTGCTGGATCACTGGTTCAACACCAATGGATTGAATTAATTGCATTTCTAAGCCTTCTCCAGTTGACGGCAGGGACAGGACTCACTGGAATAGCTGTGATACATATCTGACAATATCCATTATGACATGAGTTCATGCATGTGCGTACATTTGTCCATTGATGACGAAGCATATGTGTGCATATTTATTACCACGTATGCAATGCACATAGACACATGTCCAGAGTCTCTAGACAACTCTGAAGTAATAGCTATGACGTATCCGATGGCTTCTCCCAGACACTAGACCACACTCATTCCAATGCACAGTGAGAGACCAGAGTGTATTAAAGACCCAGCTGTGATTAACTGGTTCTGACAGAGTCAGATGTTTTGTTAAAATGCAGAAAGCCCAAAGTGGAGCTCAGGGAGGGGGGGAGACGCGCGCTCCCTGCCTCCCCTCCGGTTTCAGGCAGCCAAGTGTTCCTCCATAAACACCCCAGATCACTTAAGGCAGAGCGGGGGAGAGCAGAGAGAGGTAAAGAGAGCATATGTCTAGGCAAATGTCTCCCATCGCTGCTCACTCTACAGAAGGAGGATGACATCAAAGAACAAGGACTGGAGGGCCTTTAGTTGCCTTTAGTGAAGGGCCATTGCTGAGTCAACGCTTCACCCACAACAGAAGCATGTTCATTCTGAGGCATGTTGCTCTGGTTGGTTGACACTCTCTCCTTTAGCAGAGGCACAGTAATGAGCAGAGTATATCATTCAAACCGTTAGCCTACTAGACGATCTTGTTCATATCATCGTCCGAATCATCCTCATCCTCTCATTCAGACTGGATGTCATTAGCTGTGGTGATGAAGATGACAGGAATGATGACTCACCCCGCATCTCTATGATTCTACTACACAGCCTCAGGGCTCATGGAGATACTCTCTCTGTGTGTCGCCGTCTCTCGCTCTCTCCATTTTCCTCTCGCTCTCCCTCACTCTCACTTCTTTCTTCCTCTCACCATCTTTCTCTCGCTCTCCATTTTCCCCTCGCTCTCTCTCTCTCTCTCTCCATTTTCCTCTCTCACTGTCCACACCCTAAATCTCATTTTCCCACCAGCTCGTATTAAATAAATGTTTGTCATTATGGCTGCTGGAGAGTGGCGGGAGTAAGGGGTGAAATGGACGGAGGAGAAAGGTCCCCTGGTCACACCACATCCATGGAAGGACATAATGAGAGAAACAGAAGAACAGGCAGGGATGGGAGGGAGGGAAGCAGACGTGTGTGTAGACAGTGAGGGAGAACACACCTTGCATCCTCTATCTGAGAGTGTACTCCAGTCTCTCCTGCTTCACACTTCCTCTGCAGATGAACAAGGCCAGGAAAACCTGATCAATCACTCAGAATGAATATGTGTGTGCTCTTCCGTGCGTGCATACGGCATGCATGTGTATATGTATGAGAGAGAGAGAGAGAGAAATAGAGAGAGAAATAGAGAGCGAAATAGAGAGAGAAATAGAAAGAGAGAGAAATAGAAATAGAAATAGAGAGAGAAATAGAGAGAGAAATAGATAGAAATAGAGAGAGAAATAGAGAGAAATAGAGAGAAATAGGGGGAAAAGCAATGGAAACTAGAAACATGTACGAAAGGAGAAAAGTGCATCTCTGCTAGAGGTGTTTTGTTTCAGGCTGGCAGTCATCCTGCACCGTGTCAGCAGATCCTAGTCCCTATCCCTTTTTCAGCCCACCGAGTGCAGCTTTCCCCACAAAGACCACAGTGACAAACTCAGAACGCAGTGCACACCCAGCTGCCGTCTACTCCAGGTCTAGACAGGAGTGCTCTTCTACACCCCATGGGCTCCATGCAAAACCAGCAAACGAGTGCTGTGTCAATCCACCGGGGACTTATCTCAGCAGCAGAGCAGTAATATTCATCCACCATGTGTCTAATAGAGGAGCGAAGGGCTGTCATCAATCCCCCAGGTGTCCATTCCTGATCGTGACATGGAGCTCTCCCCTCCGCTGGGGCTGGTAACCTGCCACGCTGCTTTGTGTGTCTCAAAGATGCTCTGTACCAGTTAACTGAAGGTGTCGGGGAGGCTACTCTGAAAATATTGTTGACCAAGCTACTTTCCACTGGAAGAAGTTAAGCTAAACTAAAGCTACCCGTAATGAAAATAGTTACTTTGAAAGAGTAGTTCACTACATCTAACCTCCCTCGTGAGAAATGATCATATGCATATCTGAAACGTCGTAGACTACAAATTGCAAGAACAGATCACATTTGGGTCATAAATCAAATCAAATGTTTTATGTCACATAGACATGCATAGCAGATGTTAATGCGAGTATGGCGAAATGCCTGTGCTTCTAGTTCCAACCATGCAGTAATATCTAACAAGTAATCTAACAATTTCACAACAACTACCTTATACCCACACAAGTGTAAAGGAATGAATAAGAGTATGTACATAGAAATATATGGATGAGTGATGGCCGAACGGCAAAGGCAAGATGCAGTAGATGGTATAAGAGTACAGTATATACACATATCAGATGAGTAATGTTGGGTATGTAAACATTATATAAAGTGGCATTGATTAAAGTGGCTAGTGATACATGAATTACATCCAATTTTTAATTATTAAAGTGGCTAGAGATTTGAGTCAGTATGTTGTCAGCAGCCGCTCTATGTTAGTGATGGCTGTTTAACAGTCTGATGGCCTTGAGATAGAAGCTGTTTTTCAGTCTCTCGGTCCCAGCTTTGATGCACCCGTACTGACCTTGCCTTCTGGATGGTAGCGGGGTGAACAGGCATTGGCTCGGGTGGTTGTTGTCCTTGAAGATCTTTTTGGCCTTCCTGTGACATCGGGTGGTGTAGGTGTCCTGGAGGGCATGTAGTTTGCCCCCGGTGATGCGTTGTGCAGACCTCACTACCCTCTGGAGAGCCTTACGGTTGTGGGCGGAGCAATTGCCGTCCCAGGCGGTGATACAGCCCGACAGGATGCTCTCGATTGTGCATCTGTAAACGTGTGTGAATGTTTTTGGTGACAAGCCAAATTTCTTCAGCCTCCTAAGGAGTTTGTCCGTGTCGTCTGCAAACTTGATGATTGAGTTGGAGGCGTGCATGGCCACGCAGTCATGGGTGAACAGGGAGTACAGGAGAGGGCTGAGAACACACCCTTGTGAGGCCCCAATGTTGAGGATCAGCGGGATGGAGATGTTGTTTCCTACCCTCACCACCTGGGGGGTGGCCCGTCAGGAAGTCCAGGACCCAGCTGCACAGGGTGGGGTCGAGACCCAGGGTCGAGTTTGGAGGGTACTATGGTGTTAAATTCTGAACTGTAGTCGATGAACAGTATTCTCACATAGGTATTCCTCTTGTCCAGATGGGTTAGGGCAGTGTGCAGTGTGTAGTGTGATTGTGTCGCCTGTGGACCTATTAGGGCGGTAAGCAAATTGGAGTGGGTCTAGGGTGTCAGGTAGGGTGGAGGTGATATGGTCCTTGACTAGTCTCTCAAAGCACTTCATGATGACGGAAGTGAATGCTACGGGGCGATAGTCATTTTGCTCATTTACCTTCGCTTTCTTGGGTACAGGAACGATGGTATGTCAACAGAATGTGTCATTTAGTCTACTAAACACAAAAACAATGTTTCAAGTGAGAATTAGGCAGGTCTGATGCCGAAAAAGAAAGACACAATTATTGCCTACGTCACTCATATTATATTGTAAAAGTAGTGTGAAGTTCCAGTAGTTAGCTATACCGCTACATGGCAAAAAAAAGCTAGGAACTACTGAAAACACTACCTAGATTTGAATTTAGTTCAACTACCACCACTCTAATCCAAAATGTAGTTTAATTGCTAGTTTAACTACTAGATGTCGTTAAAATGTAGTTCACTACTCCCCAACACTGTTAACTGATGGGATTTAGTCACGTAGATAGAAGTTGCAGTCAGTATGTTTAACTGAAAGTGTGCTTGTCTGTGACTCAGTGATACATACTTCTACAGAGTAGCCCATCTCTACTGAAAATAACCCATGCACGTAGAGATCGTGTTTACATTTCCTCTTGTGGCAACACTTTGATGTTGGCTAAGAGAACCATCCACCACTGACTGACTAGGTGCAGATGTCCATGTGAGTGAACACGGCATATCCAGATCTCCACCAAAAACATTGAACAACCTATTCAACATATTTCAAACTAGGCCTTTAAATTGAGCAAATAATTGGTTGCGATTCCTTCCTGACACCTTCTACATCTCTCTGATCTGGAGCCCTCGTTGAGACAGGCTCTAGACTGTCTCCCTATAGAGTCTGTTCTCACACAGACTGTTCTAATGAAGAGGGCTGTGCTGTGGGCTTCCCTTCGCGTGGACCAATGAGAGGCCAGATGATACAGCAAAAGGAGGCTGGGCCTGGGAGGATTGTTATCACTCAAAGTACAGAGGCAGGATCTCATTCCCGTTCCAGACCCTCCATTGATTTCTTTTCAGTCACACTCACAGAGACCATCTCTGGTAACAGTTATTAAAGGGAAATGGGAAGCAACCAAGGCAATGGGGGAGATTAGGGAACAATAAATGGATGACACGGGAAGTGATGAGCTCAACACGGTGGAAAGACCTTGCAAAGGTCAGAGAGGGCTCTCAAACCGTCAACGACATGACATGAGAAACAACACTTAGAAGTGCTCTTATGAAGACAGCTGCTACACCACACACCAATGGAGGTGTATGTTTGGGATGCTCTGTGACTGTCCCTAAAATGAAGGGACAACAATGAGATCTGAAGAGAACGGGGGAGATGAGAGGTGTATTCCAGGCTGGTTGGCATTTATTGTCATGAATCTTGCCCTGGAGGCAGCTCAGCCAAAAAGTCATAAAATCCTAACCTTAACCCTAACCTTAACCACACTGCTAACCCAAAGGCCTAAACCTAACCTAAGACTGAAAAGCACTTTTTTTCCCATGGATTTTTACGATATAGAAAATTAGACTTTGCAGCAGGCCCATGTAGCGGAATTCAGTTCTGCCTCATGAAAATAAATGTAAACGTGCATACTTAAGAGGAGAATAGAGGAGTGGTATGGATTGTGCGTTGAGAGGGTGGCGGCCAGCTAGGAGAGGGGCAGTCCAAGGACATCACCTTGCTGAAAGGGGAGAGCACTTGTGGCTGTGAAGTAAGTGTCACTGTTCTGGGAAAACACTTTGGCTATGTCTCCCCCTCATCTCCCACGTTCTCCTTCACTACAGTAGCCCCCCCCCCCCTCCCTCCCCATATTGTATGATGCTTCTCTCCCTCTTGCTCTGCCATGTTTCATCAGCTCTATATTTACATGTTAATGAGATGACAATTGACTCAAACAAGGAAAACAAAACAACGGTACAATTCCCACATCTAGTAAAGCCTGGGTAACGAGCAGATGGTGATGCTGCACATGATATATTGAGGTCTGTCTGGATAACCCCTGCAAAGAGGTTTCCGTAAAACCTCCCTCTGTGATCCAAATACATTTAAATGATTAGAAAAAAGAGAAGGGATGTGAAATCCAGTGGTATAAAGTACTTAAGTAAAACATACTTTTTTTGGGGGGGGGGGTGTAATTTACTTAACTATTTATATTTGACAACTTTTGCTTCATTACATTCCGAAAGACAATAATGTACTTTTTACTCCATACATTTTCCCTGACATCCAAAAGTACTCGATACATTTTGAATGCTTAGCAGGACAGACAATATTGTCCAGTTCACACACTTATCAAGAGAACATCCCTGCTCATCCTTTCTGCCTCAGATCTGGCGGACTCACTAAACACAAATGCTTGGTTTGTAAATGATGTCTAAGTGTTCGAGTGTGCCCCTGGCTATCCATACAATACAAAATGGTGCCGTCTGGTTTGATTAGTATAAGGATTTTTTTATTATACATACTTTGATACCCAAGTATATTTTAGCAAATACATTTATGAATACTTAAAACCAAATACTTTTAGACTTTCACTCAAGTAAAATTTTACTGTGAGACTTTCACTTTTACCAGAGTCATTTTCTATTAAGGTATCTTTACATTTACTCAATTATGACAATACAGTAGTTTTTCTACTACTAGTAAAATCTCAATGAAACCCTGTATAATTACCATCCAACTCCCCTGATGGAGCCTGGGAAACACACTGACAGATACACGTCTCTCATTCAGGACGTCACACAATGTATAAATGTGGCTCTCGGTTATTTTTCATTGTGATGTTTATAGAGTTGAAATTATGGTGGATTGGTTTAATAAGCTTTCCTTCAAGCAAGTTTGACAGGGAATTGATGAAAAACATTTTTTTTCTCAAAAGAACATTCTCATCGATGGGGCTGTCGTGGAACGGGTTGGGAGCTTCAAGGTCCTTGGTGTCCACATCACGAACAAACTAACATGGTCTAAGCACACCAAGACAGTTGTGAGGAGGGTACGACAAAACCTATTGCCCCTCAGGAGACTGAAAAGATTTGGCATGGGTCCTCAGATCCATAAAAGGTTCTAAAGCTGTACCATCGAGAGCATCCTGACGGGTTGCATCCCTGCCTGGTATGACAACTGCTCGGCCTCCGACCGCACAACAGAGGGTAGTGTGTAAGGCCCAGGCCATCACCGGGGCCAAGCTTCCTGCCATCCAGGACCTCTATCCAGGACTCCAGCCACCCTATTCATAGATAGATCTCTCTGCTACCGCACGGCAAGTGGTTACTGGAGTGCCAAGTCTAGGTCCAAGAGGCTTCTAAACAACTTCTACCTCCAAGCCATAAAGACTCCTGAACAATCAAATGGCTACCCAGACTATTTGCATTTGCACGACTTGAAGGTACCATTTTCATCTGTACAAACAATAGTACGCAAGTATAAACACCATGGGACACGCAGCCCTCATACCGCTCATGAAGGAGATGCATTCTGTCTCCTAGAGATGAACGTATTTTGGTGCGAAAAGTGCAAATCAATCCCAGAACAACAGCACAGGACCTTGTGAAGATGCTGGAGGAAACAGGTACAAAAGTATCTATGTCCACAGTAAAACAAGTCCTATATTGACATAACCTGAAAGGCCGCGCAGCATGCAAGAAGCCACAGCTCTAAAACCGTCATAAAAAAAGCAAGACTACTGTTTGTAACTGCAGATGGGGACAAAGATGGAACTTTTTGGAGAAATGTCCTCTGGTCTGATGAAACAAAAATAAAACTGTTTGGCCATAATGACCATTGTTATGTTTGTAGTACAAGCCGAAGAACACAATCCCAACCGTGAAGCACAGGGGTGGCCGCATCATCAACATCACTGAGTTTAAATGTATTTGGCTAAGGTGTATGTAAACTTACGACTTCAACTGTACATAATTACCTCAAATTTTTTTTAAAAAAAAAAAAAAAATTCACCTTTATTTAACCAGGTAGGCAAGTTGAGAACAAGTTCTCATTTACAATTGCGACCTGGCCAAGATAAAGCAAAGCAGTTCGACAGATACAACGACACAGAGTTACACATGGAGTAAAACAAACATACAGTCAATAATACAGTATAAACAAGTCTATATACAATGTGAGCAAATGAGGTGAGAAGGGAGGTAAAGGCAAAAAAGGCCATGGTGGCAAAGTAAATACAATATAGCAAGTACAACACTGGAATGGTAGTTTTGCAATGGAAGAATGTGCAAAGTAGACATAAAAATAATGGGGTGCAAAGGAGCAAAATAAATAAATAAATTAAATACAGTTGGGAAAGAGGTAGTTGTTTGGGCTAAATTATAGGTGGGCTATGTACAGGTGCAGTAATCTGTAAGATGCTCTGACAGTTGGTGCTTAAAGCTAGTGAGGGAGATAAGTGTTTCCAGTTTCAGAGATTTTTGCAGTTCGTTCCAGTCACTGGCAGCAGAGAACTGGAAGGAGAGGCGGCCAAAGAAAGAATTGGTTTTGGGGGTGACCAGAGAGATATACCTGCTGGAGCGTGTGCTACAGGTGGGAGATGCTATGGTGACCAGCGAGCTGAGATAAGGGGGACTTTACCTAGCAGGGTCTTGTAGATGACATGGAGCCAGTGGGTTTGGCGACGAGTATGAAGCGAGGGCCAGCCAACGAGAGCGTACAGGTCGCAATGGTGGGTAGTATATGGGGCTTTGGTGACAAAATGGATTGCACTGTGATAGACTGCATCCAATTTGTTGAGTAGGGTATTGGAGGCTATTTTGTAAATGACATCGCCAAAGTCGAGGATTGGTAGGATGGTCAGTTTTACAAGGGTATGTTTGGCAGCATGAGTGAAGGATGCTTTGTTGCGAAATAGGAAGCCAATTCTAGATTTAACTTTGGATTGGAGATGTTTGATATGGGTCTGGAAGGAGAGTTTACAGTCTAACCAGACACCTAAGTATTTGTAGTTGTCCACGTATTCTAAGTCAGAGCCGTCCAGAGTAGTGATGTTGGACAGGCGGGTAGGTGCAGGTAGCGATCGGTTGAAGAGCATGGATTTAGTTTTACTTGTATTTAAGAGCAATTGGAGGCCACGGAAGGAGAGTTGTATGGCATTGAAGCTTGCCTGGAGGGTTACCTCGACACCGGTACCCCCTGTATATAGCCCCGCTATTGTTATTTACGGCTGCTCTTCAATTATTTGTTTTTCTTATCTCTTACTTTTTGGGGGGTATTTTCTTAAAACTGCATTGTTGGTGAACGTCTTGCTCCTACCTGGCACGCAGGCGTCCCATCTAGAGCTCTGGAAATGCAAATGCACTACGCTAAATGCTAATAGTATTAGTTAAAACTCAAACGTTCATTAAAATACACATGCAGGGTATTGAATTAAAGCTACACTCGTTGTGAATCCAGGCAACAAGTCAGAGTTTTAAAATGCTTTTCGGCGAAAGCATGAGAAGCTATTATCTGATAGCATGTAACACCCCAAAAGACCTGCAGTGGACGTAAACAAAATAATTAGCATAGTCGGCGCTACACAAACCGCACAAATAAAATATAAAACATTCATTACCTTTGACCATCTTCTTTGTTGGCACTCCTAGATGTCCCATACTCACTATTGGATCTTTTTTTCGATTAAATCGGTCCATATATAGCCTAGATATCGATCTATGAAGACTATGTGATAAACGGAAAAAAATAGCGTTTCATAACGTATCGTCATTTTTTAAAATTCAAAAAGTCGACGATAAACTTTCACAAAACACTTCGAAATACTTTTGTAATGCAACTTTAGGTATTAGTAAACGTTAATAAGCGATCAAATTAATCACCAGACAAAGTGTTTTCTATAGGGGTCCGTCTTGAAATACTGTCCGTGTATTTCTCAACCAAAATATCCGGTCAGAGACCTGAAGAAAAAGCCTGTCTCTTGTTCATTTGACCAAGAAACAAAGAATTGGCAAATGACAAGACTGTTGACATCGTGTGGAAGCTGTAGGTACTGCAACCTCAGCCCTATTTAATGTCTTTCGCCCATAACAATGGGTTGAAGCGGCGGATGGATATATTTTTCCACTTTCAGTGATCAGATTTTCCTGCACTTTTCAATGAAACGCACGTTCTGTTAAAGTCACAGCCGTGATTTAACCAGTTTGATAAACGTCTGAGTGTTTTCTATCCACACATACTAATCATATGCATATACTATATTCCTGGCATGAGTAGCAGAGCGCTGAAATGTTGCGCGATTTTTAACAGAATGTTCAAAAAAGTAGAGGGTCGATTGAAGACGTTAAGTGCTTGTAAGTAATAATTTGACAGTAAGTTATACACCTGTTGAATTCGGCGCATGTGACAAATAACATTTGATTTGAATGTGTGTGTCAAGAAACATTTTTTTTTTTAATTACCCCTTTTTCTCCCCGATTTCGTGGTACCCAATTGGTAGTTACAGTCGTGTCATCGCTGCAACTCCTATACAGACATGGGAGAGGTGAAGGTCGAGAGCCTTGCGTCCTCCAAAACACAACCCAACCAAGCTGTACTGCTTCTTGACACAATGCCCACTTAACTCGGAAGCCAGCCGCACCAATGTGTCGGAGGAAACGCAGAACACCTGGCGACCGTGTCAGTGTGCACTGCGCCTGGCCCACCACAGTAGTCAGTAGTACGCGATGGGACAAGGACATCCCTGCTGACCAAACCCTCCCCTAACCCAGACAACGATGGGCCAATTGTGCGCCGCCCCACGGGTCTCCCGGTCACGGCCGGCAGCGGCAGAGCCTGGACTAGAACCCAGAATCTCTAGTGGTACAGCTAGCAGTGCCTTAGAACACTGCACCACTCAGGAGGCAAAAGAAATGTTTAAACAAATTTTCCTAGAACAACCCCATCCTGGGTGCTAGCAGCACACAGCAATGTGTATCAACAGCGAGTGCAGGACCAAATAATCAAGGCAAACAAAGCCCAACACATCTAAAAACACCCAGACTTATCTGTCAGTTATGCCAGGTTTCATTTCCATCCGTTCTGACAAGCCCATTAAATAGATCTGGCCAAAAATAAACATGTTTGTGCTGAACTGATATGACAGGCTATGATCACACCTCCCAATGTTGGGGAGTGATACGGCTGGCTTTTAATTAAAAAAGCCAAGGACTATACAGCACCTTCACCTCCAGCAAACAAACTGTTCAGCCGGAACACACATTACCATTTGAACACTTGCAAGGACGAACCATATATGTGCGTTTTGACTATACCACCATCAAGTGTCAACATTGAACGATCGTGACGTTACCTTCTGTCCTTTAATTATACTACTTTTTGATTTCGTACTTCTTTTCCTTACTTTTTTATCAAGATTTGTGAAGTCAATTTCTCTTTCAAAATTCACATATGGTTCTTTCTATAAACTGTCATACTATACTATAACATACAGTATGGGGGGGGGTCATAGCTACAGTATATTCAATCAAATTCACGAGTTGATTTAAAACCTGTATAAATCCTGGATCTAGCTGTCTGACAGTTTTTTGTTTAGCGATCTCAGAAATGCAGTGTAACCACGTAACATTTCGTGACTCCTTATGTTTATAAGGGGTGAAAAAAGACATCATTGGGCACACAAATCCAAAATGATGTATGCGATTGCAAAATTGAATCCTTCTAACCGAACGTCACCTTACTTTGATACTTAAAACCTAAATCGATACTGTCTTTAATGTGGTTTATTGCATAATTATGCATAATACTTGTTATATGCACATTTGGAGTCCAGCTTATTAGCTATGCTGTTATATTTTCACATACCATCATCTGATCCAGGAATGAATTTTCAGAACAACAGTCAAGTGACAAACAGCTGTTGTGACAGCGCATTCAATGCAACAACGAGGAATGTCCACAATATTTTGGTGTCTCATTCATTACACCGGTGAAGACAGTTGTGCCTGGATCCTCGTTGGATCTAATATCCCTAGCCAATTGATCATCTGTTGTTGTCTGCTTGATTTACAGCAGGGTCTCGTTAGATTTAACAGAGAAATCATTGAGGTAATGAGCTCATGTTTCCATATGTTTTTGTGCCTCGGATTGGACACAGAGTCGACTGTGTACAATTGTATAGGATAAACTATTGCGCAACACCCAACACTATTCCTATTCATTATTCTGGATATAAATTACAAATGACAAGGCCTAGTGGGCTTATTCACAACATGATCTGGTAATGAAATAACATGACAAATCCATTTTGTTTTCAACGTAACACCTGCAATTTTAAACAATGCAAGGTGCTTGAAGTAGCCTACTTGAATTTGGAGCTCAGAAATGCAAGTACTGGTATAGGCCTACCTTGAAACTCCTACCTTGAAAATGTCCTCAATTTGGTGCTTGAAAATGTCCTTGTAAATATTGCAGCCAATTTATAAGTTATCAGGCTCCATTATAATTATCAGTGATGTTTGTTTCCCACCACTTCCATTGAAGGGTGTTTCACTACTCTGTTGCTGTAAAACTACTTGTGGTTTATTATAAGGACGACAACATGGAATGCTGCTTTCAACTTGGCTTTCCATACACATCCTTACATTAAAAAAGAAACCTGGTTTTTGGTTGGCAAGCATGCATCCACTCTATTCGTCAGGCAATGTCCACATTGTTCTCACATATTTTAGATGTAATAATAATAATGAACTTCAACGCATTGGCAAGGCCTGAAAATGCAGTATTTCTTAAAATGTTAATGTGGTAGTGAGATACATGACACTTTTTTGCATGCTTAAAAAAATATAACATGGAGGTCATTGAAAATGACAATTAAGTGCTTGAAAAAGTACCTGAAAGTCCTTGAATTTGACTTGCCAATGTCTCTATGAACCCTGCTTAAAGTGCAGTTATGGGTCAATTTGCATATATTCACTTTTATTCATACACATATGGAGCTGCATGGAAATCCTTTTGTATTTTTCGTTCAAACCATTTTGCCATTTTGATCCCAATGTCACACATTGGCCCCATTATTTATAGGACCACCCATATATGGCTCTTTGTCTGTAGGATTTATTTGACTAAACCATTATACCAGACAGCACACAACTGCTGGTAATATAAAACACAGCATATTTAAGATGTACTGTAGTTGGGTAGCAGGGAATACAGTGATACGTAAATGCTAATCCAATTTTGATCAGCATGAGAACAGAGACGGTTCAAAGCCAAGGTAAACATTCTACATTTTTGAGGTGGTGCTGCTTGATTTGCCTCATAAAAACTCATGTTTTTTCTTCTTCAGAAATTCATATTGAGGGGCCTCCCGAGTGTCCCATCGCACTCTGTCAGCTACTTGTGGCGGGCCGGGCGTCTGCAAACTGACTTTGGTCGCCAGGCGGACGGTGTTTTCTCCGACACATTGGCGTCAGTGGCTTCCGGGTTAAGCGAGCAGCGAGCAGTCTACAAACAAAAACCTGCCACTAAACACTGGAGTGTCACGGCTTGGTCCCAGCACTATCTTATTATGCTTTCTTAAACAGGTCCTGAGGGATATTTATAACATTGAGATAAACACATGAGACTGGAGAACATCAGTTTGAATTCTCAGAGGGCTGCACATGACAAAAACCCTGTACCGGAGCAATTTCACCACTCCCGCGCTCTGATGTGAGGCCCAGATGTTATTCTTCATAATGACATCTTTATCGGTGTGCACTGTCGTCTGAAGGAAGGTCAAAAAGACCCCCGCCTCACTACATTGCCAAATTCTGTTTCCATGGTGACCACGGAGTCCAAACTTCCCTGTCACGCACACTGACAGCAGGTAAGCTATTATCACTATCTCTTTCCCCCTGCTTTTAAACGATTATTTTTTTAATCCACGACTACTACTAACCTTTTCCCCACCATAAAATGTCTCCATTTTTTCCCTTCTCAACAACCTAACCCAGCGTTACGCTAGCCCACAGAAACCATTGTCGGTGGGATCTAAAGTGCACATTTTCCTAAAAAGATTGGATCCTTTTTGGAGGCGTGCCAAACTGAGGCAATTCATCAACACGATCTCACTGATGAATTATTAACTGAGTAATGAATATGTTGTCTTGTGATTATGCCAACACTGTGTTAGGCCTGGGCCAAACCGATCACGCTGCTCTGCAGCCTAACAGTGTTCAGTGAAATGCATGGGGCTTTCTCCTTTTCATCTCTACGCATGTCGAGCTTCTTATTCCAGGAGGGGTAAGAGACGGAACGTTTTACCTGGAAAACTGAGGGAGAATGTAGCTGGTCCTTGTGAAAATGTTCTTGAAAAAAATCGGAATAAATATCTGTGGTAGATGCTGGAAGGGTATCTCACCCATTAAATGAATGAACACATTTACTACTGTGTTGTCTCTTCCTTCATGTACACTAACATAGTATACATCAGAAACCAAGTTTCAAATGCAGTCAAGTCCAAAAACAGTGCCAAGAGTAAATCACTCCCGTTTCTATTTGTCCTTTTGTGACAGTCTGTCCAGGACTTTGAGGAGGGAGGGTTTGTCGCCCCGTAACTGTAACCTGAAATTGCAACAGCTTCTCTTACACAATAAACTGAATGAGTATGGCATAAAGAACACAGTCTGGTCCTCGATAGGAACTGGTTTGCGATTGCATTCGCAGATAGACTGCATTTAATCAACAGCCCACTTTCAGCTTTCAGACCACGACGTTCAACCGCTTGAGGAATACAAGAGATCAATATGGATCAATTAATTACCATGGAGCCAAATGGGGATTCTGCCTCGGAGTAGCTGTGGAGCTGAAATTACTACAGAAACAAACAGTAAGCGCTCGGCGAGGTGTCAACACCGGAGTTACTGCAAGTGTTCCCCAACATGCTTGAGTAGCCCATGGCGCACAACACATTAAGCAGCCCAGAGATGGAGGACATGTAGAAACACAGCAGGGCTGGGTTGCATGGACGTCATTATAAAAATACACATTCAAATGGACATGAATAGATCTAATGTGATGCTGATGATTAGATGGTCATTCCTTTCTAACGGGAATGTGACTCACAGTGTGAGGGATACATCTGGTGTGTGTGAGAGAGAGAAACGAGAGAAAAAAAGAGAGCGCCTCTCCCTTCTCAATCAGCTGCTGCTGTCACCTCCAGGTTGCTCCATGTCCCGGCCTGCCAGGCAACCAATGAGCTCCCACTTGGCATGAACATCTAGAAAGAGCAGGCCACGACCCACTGCCGAGGTTCTACATTCACTACAACCCTAATATCACACAGGCAACCAATGAATTCCTAACAAGTACAATCAAAAAGAGAAACAACCCCCACCACGGCCACCACCCTCGCACTTGCCTCCCCTTTCCTACTTACACAAGCAATATTCCAAGCTGTTGTTTTGTTTCCATCACATTTTCCATTAAAACTGACATTTCATCTAAATCAAGCCCTTGGGGCCGAAACTCAGACATGAGCAGGGGAGGTACTAGATGTGAGAATTCTTAAGTGTGAGGAGTGTATGTGCGCATGCATGTGTGTGTGTGCGCGTGCAGGTAGGTGTGTGCTTGCATATGTGTGTGTGTGTGTATGCTTGCATGTGTGTGTGCTTGCATGTGTGTGCTTCCACCCTGCGGCACATAACAGTCTTCTCTACATGATCAGGGACCATGTCATTATTTGTAGCCATCAGAGAGACATCAACCCACTTACATGTGCCTGTGTTCACTGTGGTTATTAATGTACAGCACGGTCATTTATGTTAGAGAGACATCAACCCACTTACATGTGTCTGCGTTCATTGTGGTTATTAATGTACAGCACAGTCATTTATGTTAGAGAGACATCAACCCACTTACATGTTTCTGCGTTCACTGTGGTTATTAATGTACACCACAGTCATTTATGTTAGAGAGACCTGATACCACTTACATGTGTCTGCGTTCACTGTGGTTATTAATGTACAGCACAGTCATTTATGTTAGAGAGACATCAACCCACTTACATG
Organism: Oncorhynchus gorbuscha; assembly: GCF_021184085.1. Lineage (NCBI taxonomy): Eukaryota > Metazoa > Chordata > Actinopteri > Salmoniformes > Salmonidae > Oncorhynchus > Oncorhynchus gorbuscha. The sequence continues at coordinate 47,594,974 of NC_060175.1, forward strand.
TTTCTGCATTCACTGTGGTTATTAATGTACACCACAGTCATTTATGTTAGAGAGACCTGATACCACTTACATGTGTCTGCGTTCACTGTGGTCATTAATGTACAGCACAGTCATTTATGCTAGAGAGACCTGATACCACTTACATGTGTCTGCGTTCACTGTGGTTATTAATGTACAGCACAGTCATTTATGCTAGAGAGACCTGATACCACTTACATGTGTCTGCGTTCACTGTGGTTATTAATGTACACCACAGTCATTTATGCTAGAGAGACCTGATACCACTTACATGTGTCTGCGTTCATTGTGGTCATTAATGTACAGCACAGTCATTTATGCTAGAGAGACCTGATACCACTTACATGTGTCTGCGTTCACTGTGGTCATTAATGTACAGCACAGTCATTTATGTTAGAGAGACATCAACCTCAACTACTGTCTCTGTCTATCCCTTTCTGTTCCCCTCTGCTACACACTCACACAACCATGGATGGACACGTGCACTACACCCACACTGTGTATTCCTGTAGTCAAGACAGTGTTGTTTTCAGCTTCCAGTAAAAGTGCTAATGAATTTGATATTCACCTTATCAGAGGGAGAGAGACATTGAGAGAAGAGGGAATTGATGGAACCCCAGGCACCCGCACTCTTGAGCCATTGGGGGCCTTGACTTTAACAGTGCAATACATTGGTCTCCCTGGAGAACAACACGGTCTTTACCAGGGCGGAGGTGACCTGCTCCATCAGACACACTCCATGAAACCGTGTGAAATATTCACATTTTGGTCAAGGGAATTAACAGAAAACCACTGATTATAACAATAAGCATTGTGCATTTAGAGTTCAGAAAGTATTTAGACCCCTTGACTTTTTCCACATTTTGTTACATTATAGCCTTATTCTAAAATTGATTAAGAATCATGTTCCGCCCCTCATCAATCTATACACAACACCCCATAATGACAAAGCAAAAAAATATTTAAAAAATTAAATATGACACACAGCATGTATTCAGACCCTTTACTCAGTACTTTGTTGAAGCACCTTTGGCAGTGATTACAGCCTTGAATCTTCTTAGGTATGATGCTACAAGCTTGGCACACATGTATTTGGGGAGGTTCTCCCAATCTTCTCTGCAGATCCTCTCAAGCTCTGTCAGGTTGGATGGGGAGCGTTGCTGCACAGCTATTTTCCGGTCTCTCCAGACATTTTCGATCGCCGTTCAAGTCCTGGCTCTGGCTGGGCTACTCAAGGACATTTAGAGACTTGTCCTGAAGCCACTCCTGTGTGGTCTTGGCTGTGTACTTAGAGTTGTTGTCCTGTTGGAAGGTGAACCTTCGCCCCAGTCTGAGGTCCTGAGCACTCTGGAGCAGAATTTCAACAAGGATCTTTCTGTACTTTGCTCCGTTCATCTTAGCCTTGATCCTGACTATTCTCTAAGTCAATGCCGCTGAAAAACATGATGCTGCCAACACCATGCTTCACCGTAGGGATGGTGCCAGGTTTCCTCCAGACGTGACGCTTCCTCCAGACGTGACGGCTTGAAAAAAGAGTGAGCAACTATGCAGATATTGATTCTTTTATGTACTGATCAATATGAGCTGTCTATCCCTCTTCAGATCAAGACTGTTTTCAGAGAGCAATTATTATTTTCAATTTGGGGAGTATTGTGAGAGGGCTTTATTTTTCAAGTTGCTATCTGTGCTGAATATCAGGTCCTTTTCATTAAACAAGGACAACTCCATCTCTGAGTCTAGGTTCGTATTTTCATGTGGTTGGTGGGAGTAGTGAGTGTTGGGAGAGGGACTAGTTCCTACAGGCCTCTTGCATTATCCTGAGATGTCGTTAAAACCAACAGGGCATGTGTTTACACATCTGCTGTGACTTTTACCGTCTCTCTTAATGAGATTTCCATCGATTCACTTTCGCTAAGAAATAAATCAATCGGTAACTCTATCAAAAATTACACAACCAATTCTCAATGCATCATGTTCACCCTGAACCTGGCATTAGCAGGTAATGAAACACCCTATACAGCAGTATGCTTGTTGTTTGTTGTGAGGAGACATGAGGGGAGATGACAGGTGGGAACAGTTAGTAGCACTGACTCTATTGGTGCAGATTACTGATAGAGATGGCGGACATCTTGCGAGTTCCAACCCAACTTTGCTATTAAGTGATTTTTTCCTGTACAGTGACTGCCAAGCACTTTTGGACATCGGCAGTTACTAACGTCAGATCGACAATTACTAACCTCGATATCAATATCAACTCTGACTCGGCTTTTCCCTTCACACTGGACGCTAATTCCTTTGTTTCACTGGCTACCAAAACGCTGCAGACGTACAGTAGATGTGGTAGACAAGCTGGCATCCTGGTGAGACTTTTTTTATTTCATTTATTAGGACGTCAATGGAGACAGCTAGTCTTACTGGGGTCCACACATAACGAAAAAGACATTAGACAAAATACTTTTTACAATTGACATACACATACTACATGTCAATGTTTTTAAATGTATATGAAGAGTGAAGAGCACAGGGCGCCAGTAGCGAATTTGCCAAACTTGGTGTTCTCTGGCAAATGCCAAACGTGCTGCACGGTGTTGGGCTGTAAGCACAACCCCCACCTGTGGACATCGGGTCCTCATAACACCCTCATGGAGTCTGTTTCTGACCATTTGAGTAGACAAATGCACATTTGTGGCCTGCTGGAGGTCATTTTGCAGGGCTCTGGCAGTGCTCCTCCTTGCACAAAGGCGGAGGTAGCGGTCCTGCTGCTGGGTTGTTGCCCTCCTACGGCCTCCTCCACGTCTTCTGATGTACTGGCCTGTGTCCTGGTAGCGCCTCCATGCTCTGGACACTACGCTGACAGACACAGCAAGCCTTCTTGCCACAGCTTGCATTGATGTGCCATCCTGGATGAGCTGCACTACCTGAGCCACTTGTGTGGGTTGTAGACTCCGTCTCATGCTACCACTAGAGTGAAAGCACCGACAGCATTCAAAAGTAACCAAAACATCAACCAGGAAGCATAGGAACTGAGAAGTGGACTGTGGTCCCCACCTGCAGAACCACTCCTTTATTGGGGGTGTCTTACTAATTGCCTATAATTTCCACCTGTTGTCTATTCCATTTGCACAACAGCATGTGAAATCTATTGTCAATCAGTGTTGCTTCCTAAGTGGACAGTTTGATTTCACAGAAGTGTGATTGACTTGGAGTTACATTGTGTTGTGTAAGTGTTCCCTTTATGTTTTTGAGCAGTGTAGCTGTGCAGCAACACTCCCCATCCAACCTGACAGAGCTTGAGAGGTTCTGCAGAGAAGAATGGGAGAACCTCCCCAAATACAGGTGTGCCAAGCTTTTAGCATCATACCTAAGAAGACTGCAGGTTGTAATCGCTGCCAAAGGTGATTCAACAAAGTACTGAATAAAGGGTATGAATACTTCATATGACTGGACCACAATCAAGATAAGATATGCGGGACTTTGTGGAGTGATGTGTCAAAAAAAACAGACGCATCTCTTTATTATGGGCAGACCCATCCCCATTTTTACAACCATTGAATCTATATGTTTTGACCATGAAAATGTACAATCTAAAGTAACAGCAAGTAATTTAGTCTCCTCAACTTGTTCAGCCGTCACACCATTCATTGTCAGATTCAGCTGAGGTCTAGATAGTATGGAATAATTTGTGCCAAATACAATGCTCTTAGTTTAAGAGATGTACAGAACTAGTTTATTACTGGCCGCCCATTCCTAAACTGACTGCAACACTAAGGGTTCTCATTGACTTCATTAGCTGGGGTTGCTGATGTGTATACGGTTGAATCCTCAGCATACACAGACACACATGCTTTGTTTAATGCCAGTGGCAGGTCATTGATAAAAAAAAGAGAAAATAGTAGAGGACTAGGACAAAGATCAAATTAACCAGCGCCCCCTCCATTTTACTGCCAAATGTCCAGTCACTTGAGAAGAAGATGGATGAGCTTCGTTTGAGAGACACCTTTCAGAGAGACTAGAAAAGCTGCAATATTATATGCCTTGCAGAAACTTGGCTGGCTCAATCTATGAATTTAGAACTCTGTGGTTTCTCCATGGAGCTACACGATCAGACGGCGGAAGCCACAGGCAAGTCCGAAGGGGGAGGGGTGTGTCTCATTGTAAACAACAACTGGTGTGCTGCTTCCATTGGGAAAGAAATCTAGAGCTTTTGCTCACCTGATATACCTCATGGTAAGCTGCAGAAATGTTTCTCAACCAAGAGAGTTCTCATCCAAAATGATCATGCCTGTTTACATCTCTACACAAGCCAACACAACTTTGGCACTCAATGAACTGTATAGGGCCATAAACAAACAAGAAAACACACACCTTGAATGCCCGCTACGACCTCTGACGAGATATTAAACGTGTAAAAGGACAATATAGGTGGAAGTGGAAACCTATCACACCAGCTCACATACTTGTCGGATGTGGAAGGGCTTGCAGACCCTAACGGATTACTGTCCCAGTATCTATTCCCAACATGTTTCAAGCTGACCACCATTGTCCCTGTTCCCAAGAACTCCAGGGTAACCTGCCTAAATGGCTATCGCCCTGTAGCACTCACATCTGTAATTTTGAAGTGCTCATTCCAGACACCCTGGACTCCAATTCCGATACCACCCCAACAGATCCACAGATGACGCAATCTCAATTGCACTTCACAGTGCCCTCTCCCACCTGAACAAGAGAGGGAAAAATGATGTGAGAATGCAGTTCATAGACAACAGCTCAGCATTCAACACCATAGTCCCCTCCAAGCTCATCACGAAGCTTGTGCTGACGACACGACGGTGGAATGCCTGATCACCGGCAGTGATGAGACAGCCTACAGGGAAGAGGTCAGAGATAAACACCTCTCTGGGAAGAAGAAGGGCGGGGGTGTATGCTTCATGATTAATGACTCACAGTGTAATCATAACAACATACAGGAACTCAAGTCCTTCTGCTCACCCGACTTAGAATTCCTTACAATCAAATGCCGGCAATATTATCTGCCAAGAGAATTCTCGTCAGTTATAGTCACAGCTGTGTATATACCCCCTCAAGCAGACACCACGACGGCCCTCAAGGAACTTCACTGGACACTATGTAAACTGGACACCATATATCCTGGGGCTGCATATATTGTAGCTGGGGATTGTAACAAAGCAAATTTGAGGACAAGGCTACCTAAATTCTATCAGCATATTGATTGCAGCACTCGCGTGGGCAATACACTCAATCACTGCTACTTCTTGTCCCTGTGTGGAGTTGCAAACCATAGTCTGGCTTTTTATGCAGCAAAGCACCCCCACAACATGATGCTGCCATTGTGTTCTTTGGCTTGCAAGCCTCCCCCTTTTTCCTCCAAACATAACGATGGTCATTATGGCCAAACAGTTATATTTCTGTTCCATCAGACCAGAGGAAAAAAAAAAAAAAAGTACAATCTTTGTCCCCATGTGAAGTTGCAAACCGTAGTCTGGCTTTTTTATGGCGGTTTTGGAGCAGAGACTTCTTCCTTGCTGTGCGGCCTTTCCGTTTATTTTGATATAGGATTCGTTTTACTGTGGATATAGATACTTTTGTACCCGTTTCCTCCAGCATCTTCACAAGGTCCTTTGCTGTTGTTCTGGGATTGATTTGCACTTTTTGCACCAAAGTACATTCATCTCTAGGAGACAGAACGCATCTCCTTCCTGAGCGGTATGAAGGCTGCGTGGTCCCATGGTGTTTATACTTGCGTACTATTGTTTGTACAGATGAACGTGGTACCTTCAGGCGTTTGGAAATTGCTCCCAAGGATGAACCAGACTTGTGGAGGTCTATAACATTTTTTCTGAGGTCTTGGAAGATTTTGGGGGATTTTCCCATGATGTCAAGCAAAGAGTTTGAAGGTAGGCCTTTAAAAACATCCATAGGTACACCTCCAATTGACTCAAATTATGTCAATTAGCCTATCAGAAGCTTCTAAAGCTATGACATAATTTTCTGGAATTTTCCCAAGCTGTTTAAAGGCATGGTCAACTTAGTGTATGTGAACTTCAGACCCACTGGAATTGTGATACATTGAATTAAAAGTTAAATAATCTGTCTATAAACAATTGTTGGGAAAATTGTGTCATGCACAAAGTAGATGTCCTAACAGACTTGCCAAAACTAGTTGGTTAACAAGAAATTTGTGGAGTGGTTAAAAAACAAGTTTTAATGACTCCAACCTAAGTGTACACTTCTGACTTCAACTGTAGCTTCATTATTGTGTATTTTATTCCTTTTGTGTTAATATTTTTATTTTGTATTATTATTCTTTTTCAACTCAAACATTGGGAAGGGCTCGTAAGCAAGCATTTCACGGCAAAGTCTACACCTGTCGTATTCGGCACATGAGTATCCAGGCAGCACTTTTCCACTTCTCCAAAATTAGCCTCATCTTCATTTGGTTCATTAAGTAGCGGGTGCATGTGTAGAGATGGAGGATGAAGGGAATCAATAAGAGCATAAGGCTCAGGAGGCAGGAGACTGAGAAGAGGGCTCTTTTTAAAGCCTTGATCCAATAAGGGAGATGTCAGTAATGTTCAGAGATGACAGGATGTGAAATATTCAATGTTCCGCATTAATTACCTCCCACCGGGGCACAGGGAGCATTTTTTTGTTTTCCAGAGGGTGAAATGAGGAGAGGGTGCAGCGGAGGGGGTAGGGCCAGGGTCGCTATGGGGTCTGGGTTCATTGGGTGGATTGCTAGGCAGAAATTGACTCGGAACTCAAAGTGACATGTGAGTGAGAGAGCGAGAGAGAAAGTGTGTGTGTGTGTGTGTGTGTGTGTGTGTGTGTGTGTGTGTGTGTGTGTGTGTGTGTGTGTGTGTGTGTGTGTGTGTGTGTGTGTGTGTGTGTGTGTGTGTGTGTGTGTGTGTGTGTGTGTGTGTGTGTGTGTGTGTGTGTGTGTGTGTGTGTGTGTGTGTGGACAGACAAAAAGGATGTTTTGAGAGGCGAATGACCAGGAGCTCAGCAATTAAGTGTCTCAATTGCACTGATTGAGGATGACAGGAGAGCACAGTACCCACACATTACAGAGCCGACACTTTGATGCATTTACTGGGTTTATAAATTGTATCTGATAAGCAATTAATCGTCTAATTGGCCGTTGGAGAGCCTGTCGTTTCCCCCGGAGTCTCTCTCGCTACGGTCGGCGGACGATTGGAGAACACTGCCGATAAGACACGGATAGTGCTGGGTCATTGGAAAAGAAACGTCACAAAGCTATTCCGTACAGAAAAGTAACGAATAGGCTGAGTTTGAGACGATGAGAAGAGCCACGTTGTTATTAGACATCAAAGTTCAAACTCAAAACTAAAGGGAATCGGATATTAACACACAGAGCAGGGGAATACACGCTCACCCTTGTAAACAAGAACAGAAAGATGGTATTAGTGTGAACACGTTAGCAAAGCAAGGAAGTATGCATCCTATTCTTTGTCTCTATTCACTTACAATCCTTTCTTCCTCTCTCACTCAAATCAGACGTAGGCTGAGAAGTGTCTCTGGGGATGCCATACAACACGGTGTCTGATCTGAGCATGCTGTGTTCGGTTCCTATCTCCCTCCGCTGCAGCTGAGCTGTCAGTCAATCACAACATAAATGTGGAGATAATCAAATGAGCTTCCTTTGGTTTGCAGTGAACCGTCCGACACATAAAGAACATGATGGATGGATCAGTACAGCACACAGGCCGAGGGGGACTGAGCCATGTGTTCACTGGGAGTGATTCTTGATGGAATTGACCCTGTAATAACCTCACCCTCCCTCTTTCTCTCCCTTTTATTCTCTCCATTCCCATGCCGCACACCCAAGAACAGGGCTTTTGTCAAAAGAGGTCCGTTCTGTACACCAGACTGCCGCAGCTGCAATGTTTGCCTTGCCTCTGTACTGTATTTCAATGAGTCAGCAGAACTCAGAATGTAGCAATTCATTATTAATCCGGTCCCAGGCGCAAATCCAACTGGGCAAAATGCTTCCCTCGCTTTCACGGTGGCACCATCAGGAAATCAGTCTCTCTCTTTTTAATGATCTATGTAGAGACGCCACATAGGTGATCTCCGCTCCTGCTGTTCCACCTACACAGTGTCTGGCTGGCTTTGTGCTGTTGGTAGGTAAAGGGGGAACTGGTAGGTAGGTAGGCTTAAATCAGTGGGGCTTTGGGTGGGACTGAAGATACTTAAGATCAACCTCTAGCAACATTGAATTTCCAAACACGGTATACAGTGCAAATATATACATACAAAAACACACACACGGATTGGCTGGAAGTAAGTGTGGATGTGTAGTGTGTGTGTTACTGTGCTATAATGTCTTAATGGACATACTGTCGTGGTCCAAGAAAACAGCATCCCCTGTCTTATCACATAAGAGGAAATGTGAATCCTCCCATAGATTGAAATCCAAAATGTCTATTTCATATCACTCAGGTCTGCTGTAGAAAGGAAGATTGTTCTGCACATCATGGGGGTCACTCAATTACCCCGTCGCCTCCGTCTGCTAAAAAAATAGGACTGAACCAGCCAGGGAACACCATGTCCATGACAACCATTGCTCTTGTGACAGAGGGGCAGGAATTTAGTCATAAGTAAACCCACACCCACACAACAACACGCAACAGTTTCCTGTGTGTATCAAGAATGGTCCACTACCCAAAGGACATCCAGCCAACTTGACCCAACTTTGGGGAGCATTAGAGTCAACATGGGCCAGCATTTCTGTGGAATGCTTTCAACACCTTGTAGAGTCCATGAGCCCCGAAGACTTGAGGCTGTTCTGAGTAGAGATTTTTTTTGCTAGCTTAGTTAGCTTCTCCCAGTCAAAACAGGTACTACGTAATCACATTGGATGATAAATAACCTAGCTATGGAAGTGATTAGCGCTAGTAGGCTTGGTTGGTTGCTGTCCCTCTTTTCTGCCTCTTTCCTCCCTGTGTCACTCACTCACACTAGCCTACAAACACAGCACAGCCTCTGCTAGAGCGTCATCTCTCTTTACCTCCTCCTCTTTGTGCTATATCAACTCTGGTTAATAAAATAGTTTAAAAATTGACTTTTCTGCTGCTTCCCTCACTCAGATGGGATCTGGATCCGACCAGGTCTATACAGAGTGGGTCTAGTTGTACTTGGGTATGTTTGGAACGGGTCTCTCTCTATCTATCTATATATATACACACACACATAGTTTTTTGCATTTATATATATATATATATAAATGCAAAAAACTATGTACAGTTGAAGTCAGAAGTTTACATACACCTTAGCCAAATACATTTAAACTCAGTTTTTCACAATTCCTGACATTTAATTCTAGTAAACATTCCCTGTCTTAGGTCAGTTAGGATAACCACTTTATTTAAAGAATGTGAAATGTCAGAATAATAGTAGAGAGTGATTTATTTCAGCTTTCATTTCTTTCATCATATTCCCAGACATTTACATACACTCAATTAGTATTTTGTAGCATTGCCTTTAAATTGTTTAACTTTGTCAAACATTTCAAGTAGCCTTCCACAAGCTTCCCACGATAAATTGGGTGAATTTTGGCACATTCCTCCTGACAGAGCTGGTGTAACTGAGTCAGGTTTGTAGGCCTCCTTGCTCGCACACACTGTTTCAGTTCTGCCCGCACATTTTCCAAATGGGATTGAGGTCAGGGCTTTGTAATGGTCAATACAATAGCTTGCCTTTGTTGTCCTTAAGCCATTTTGCCACAACTTTGGAAGTATGCTTGGGGTCATTGTCCATTTGGACCCATTTGCGACCAAGCTTTAACTTCCTGACTGACGTCTTGAGATGTTGCTTCAATATATACACATCATTTTCATTTCCTCATGATGACATCTATTTTGTGAAGTGCACCAGTCCCTCCTGCAGCAAAACACCCCCACCACATGATGCTGCCACCCCTGTGCTTCATTGTTGGGATGGTGTTCTTCAGCTTGCAATCGTTCCCCTTTTTCCTCCAAACATAACAATGGTCATTATAGCCAAACAGTTCTATTTCTGTTTCATCAGACCGGAGGACATTTCTCCAAAAAGTACAATCTTTGTCCCCATGTGCAGTTGCAAACCGTAGAATGGCTTTTTTTATGGCGGTTTTGGAGCAGTGGCTTCTTCCATGCTGAGCAGCCTTTCAGTTTATGTTCATATAGGACTCGTTTTACTGTGGATATAGATAAGTTTGTACTGGTTTCCTCCGGCATCTTCACAAGGTCCTTTGCTGTTGTTCTGGGATTGATTTACACTTTTCGCACCAAAGTACATTCATCTCTAGGGGACAGAATGCGTCACCTTTCTGAGAGGTATGACGGCTGCGTGGTCCCATGGTGTTTATACTTGCGTACTATTGTTTGTACAGATGAACGTGGTACCTTCAGGCGTTTGGAAATTGCTCCCAAGAATGAACCTGACTGGTGGAGGTGGTACATTTTTGGGCTGATTTCTTGAATTTCCCATGATGTCAAGCAAAAAGAGCCAGTGAGTTGGAAGGTGGGCCTTGAAATCCATCCACAGGTACACCTCCAATTGACTGATGATGTCAATTAGCATATCAGAAGCTTCTAAAGCCATGATGTCATTTTCTGGAATTTTCCAAGCTGTTTAAAGGTACAGCCAACTTATATGCAAACTTCTGACCCACTGGAATTGTGATAGTGAATTATAAATTAAATAACCTGTCTGTAAACAATTGTTGGAAAAATGACTTGTGTGATGCACAAAGTACATGCCAAAACTATAGTTTGTTAACAAGAAATTTGTGGAATGGTTGAGAAACAAGTTTTAATGACTCCAACCTAAGTGTATTCAAACTTCCGACTTCAACTGTATATCGGGTCCGGATGGGAAAGCCCCAGGTCAACTTTGGAACGGGTCCAGCTTTTGTACCCATGAAGGCCTCTAGTTCAGAGGGCAAAAGGGGTTGCAACTCAATATTAGGAATGCGTTCCTAATGTTTTGTTAACTCTGTGTACGTGAATGCATTGATGCCCAGAGTGAATTCCTTAAATGCTTGTTGAGTGTGTAATAAAACACAATGTCAGCTGATTATGTGACACACCATAAGGCAGGGATCAACTAGATTCTGCTTCGGGACAGTTTATTTCTTCATGGTCAGGGGAACGGAACATAATTACAAATTATTTGTAGACTGCAAATTGACCAACAGAATCCCAAAACAGATATAATATTTGACTAAAACAGAATAATTTCAAATCTTACATTTGTATACGATCATATATGTACACTGTTCACTAAACAAAAATATAAATGCAACATGTAAAAGTGTTGGTCCCATGTTAAATAAGCTCAAATAAGAGATCCCAGAAATGTTCCCTACGCAGACAAATATAATTTCTCCAACTCTGTTTTAGAGGATTTGGCAGTACGTCCAACCGGACCCACAACAGCAGACCAGGTGTAACCACGCCAGCCTAGGACCTCCACATCCAGCTTCTTCAACTGCAGGATCGTCGGAGACCAGCCACTCGGACAGTTGATGAAACTGTGGGTTTGCACAACCAAAGAATTCCTGCACAAACGGTAGAAACCATCTCAGGGAAGCTCATCTGCGTACTCGTCGTCCTCACCAGGGTCTTGACCTCACTGCAGTTCAGCATCGTAACCCAGTTCAAAGGGCAAATGCTCACCTTCGATGGCCACTGGCATGCGGGAGAAGTGTTTTCTTCATGGATAAATCCCGGTTTTAATTGTACCAGGCAGATGGAAGACAGCGTGTTTGGCGTTGTGAACAAGAGTGCGAACAGAGTGCCCCACGGTGGCGGTGTGGTTATGGTATGGGCAGGCATAAGCTATGGACAACGAAAACAACTGCATTTTATCGATGGCAATTTGAATACACAGAGATACCGTGACGAGATCCTGAGGCCCAATATCGTGTCATTTATCCACCGCCATCACCATGATAATGCATGGCCTCATGTCGCAAGGATCTGTAAACAATTCCTGGAAGCTGGAAATGTCCCAGATCTTCCATGGCCTGCATACTCACCAGACATGTCACCCATTGAACATGTTTGGGATGCTCTGGATCAACGTGTACGACAGCGAGTTCCAGTTCCCACCAATATCCAGCAACTTCGCACAGCCATTGAAGAGGAGTGGGACAACATTCCACAGGCCACAATCAACAGCCGGATCAACTCTATGCGAAGGAGACGTGTTGCGCTAAAAATGGTGTTCACACCAGATAGTGACTGGTTTTCTGATCCACGCCTCTACTTAAAAAGGTTTCTGTGACCAACTGATGCATATCTGTATTCCCAATTATGTGAAATCTTTAGATTAGGTCTTAATGAATGTATTTAAATTGACTGATTTCCTTATATGAACTGTAACTCAGTAGAATCTTTGAAATTGTTGCATTTATATTTTTGTTCAGTACATATATTTTTAGGGGGAACTTGGGGAAGGGGGGGGGGCAAATAACATCACCTCCAGTTGGTGAACTCTGCCATAAGAGAGATGTAAGGGATTCCATCTGGCATTGACACTATCAACACGACTCCCTCGTGCATCACAAAGTCAAACAGCTTCACTTTATTCCCCCCCCCCAAAAAAATTCTCCCTTTAAACCCGTCGTTGATCCAGAGAAGCCTGCCTGAGCACCACCAAGTGCTTTTCATCCCTTTGTCTCTCTCTCTCACTCTTCTTTTTTCCCCTTCTCCCAGACATCTGAGTCAACAATCAATGCCATTTCATTCCAGTGAAGGAACAAATGGAATTCCAGCTGAGAGAGCGTAGCAGCGGGGAACAAAGCCTTTCTGTGACGCTGCTCACTTCCTGTCCTACAACAGGGACAAAGTGTGAGCATCAGAGAGAATGCATGGTCCTCTGGGCCCCTGCCACCTCCGCGTACGCACACGCACACACACACACACACACACACACACACACACACACACACACACACACACACACACACACACACACACACACACACACACACACACACACACACACACACACACACACACACACACACACACACACACACACACACACAGCAGGTAAAATACATGCAAATACTACTTTATTCGCTTTTATGCATGTGGCGTATACTGTGGCATTTCAACATGTCTGAATAACATTGCGTATTGGAATCCCAGTTCCCAGTATTTCAAGCTATTTTCTGAATCAATTTGTGTAATCATTTTAAATGAGCTAATGACGTCTGTTTTCCACAACAACCACCATGAGCATTGTAACTATGGGCACCATAGAACCACCAGCTACTGCTAATGTGCAATGTAAGCCATATTATTCAATACATACTCCTGCTACGACTGTTAATTCTTCTATACTACTACTACTAGTGGTACTACTACTACTGTTTATTATTCTATACTACTAGTGAGAAGTAGGCTAGTACTGTATAATATTCTTGATGGGTATAATGTACTCATCATGACATTTAGATCAAGCGAAGAAGTAAAGACATGAATGTAATGCGCTGGACATTTTCATTTGACGAAACAGGTGATTACTGTCTGTGTTATGGTCGTGCGTCTGCATTGACCCACACCGTTTCTCTAATGACCACTACTAGCTGCTGATGTTGATGTTGATGTCTTTCCCCACTCTGTCATTGGACGGTCATTGCCTTTGCCGGGACTTCAGAATTGAAAAATATATGAACGTGTAGCTGGCTACCTCTCAGCTTCACAGCACATGGAGAAGTGTTTCATTAAAACCTGATAGGGATGTGCCAGTGAGGAAGGAAACTAAATGGAAAGAACATATCGGCTCTCCCAGAAATAGGGCCACTAAGAGGAAGAATGTAGTGCACTGTACATAATGTGGTACACATAAGGAATGTTGAATATAGAAAGGGTTTACTGCACCACTATATAGAGTACAGTACACATATATAGTGTTTTGAATGAGCACTGCCATCTCACCTGGACAGCTTTACCCACCACACATACGCTGGTCCGTCATATGCAGCATTGTTGGAAAGGTGACAACTGTACGCCAAAGAGGATTGGTGTCTAGTTTTCCCAGTCCTACGTATTGCCATGAAACATGAATGGAAATACACTGGACCCACCAACTACCCAGTGGCTGATCAAAGCAGCCCTGTAGGACTGTGCTGGAACCACCCCTCCCAACTCGCCCACCCCTGGCCTCGCTAGCTGCCAGCTGCACGTGTTCGCCTCAGGCATAGCCCTGCCTTGCCGTCTGACCAGCTGTGGCCTCCCCCCTAGGCAAAGGGAGATGTAGGGAAAGAGAGAGAGAAGGAGAAACAGAAAGAGAGACATGCACACGACTGACCAATAGACAATCTACTTTCCCACATTCTTACGGATGTTCTTTGTCCATATTCCATGCCCGTCCTTGAGGATGTGAAATTAATAGATTGGTAAGATTAACATGGCCACACACACAAACACACAGTTATGACGTGTGCTATATTGGCATAGTGGAGGTTAGAAGATGCCCGATATAACTGAATAGTCCCAGCAAGCCCAGGCTCTGCAGATTTCTTAATGAATGCACTGACATTTCTTTTAATCGCCCCTACCCATTGTTAGATTTAGTCAGACACAGCGGGAGGTTGGAGTGAAGGGGGAAAAAATGAGTGTGGTCATAACTAATGAAAAACATACATCGCTAGAGTCAAACAGATTGTGCACAAGATGGCAGAAATAATTCTGTCCTCCCCGGGGGAATGGAGCACTGTGTAAAACACCACTCTCTATGCCCAGCCAACATTAACACGCATTACACGACCAAACGATTACAGCATCAAGGTGATAACGCGCTGCTCTTTTCCTTTCCCATTTCTTCATTGGAATTCATTTCTATTCATTTCTTATAATACATTTTCTGACAAATGCAGATTCAGCCTCAATGCAAAACATTGAAACTCTTCATGATTGAGTAATAGTGCAGAAATGCACAGAACCACAGTCATTGTGCACTGCACTGCATTCTCTAAACAGTCATTGTGCACTGCGTTCTCTAAACAGTCATTGTGCACTGCGTTCTCTAAACAGTCATTGTGCACTGCACTGCGTTCTCTAAACAGTCATTGTGCACTGCGTTCTCTAAACAGTCATTGTGCACTGCGTTCTCTAAACAGTCATTGTGCACTGCGTTCTCTAAACAGTCATTGTGCACTGCGTTCTCTAAACAGTCATTGTGCACTGCGTTCTCTAAACAGTCATTAAGGCACTGGGTTCCATTTTCTACCACTTAAGATAGAGACTTATTGGCATTCTAATTAATGAGAGAATTTAATGATATTTGCATAATATATTACAATGGTGGAGGACTAATCTGTTACTTGATTTATATTAATTACAATCAGCAAGTTGATTAAATCACTATCATTTTGTGGTTTCACTAAAAGCAATCAACAAGGGAAATGTTGAATTACATTTACTTGACCAAAATTGGCATATTATATTGGCAAAGCATTATGCCGACTTCAGAGGAATACATTGCCCTTGAGGTCAGACAGGACCTCAGGCAGACATTACTGCGACTGAACATTTCTGAATTAGATATTTCTCATTTCTGTATTCTTCAAATGCCTTCTTCTACATTTCTTGAGGGGATAATGTATCTTAGAAGATACGAGCGACATCATATAAGTTATTTTATGTACAACAAATCATTATGCATTCTTGCATAAAAGCGCTGAACGTTGTTTTTCCGTGTTAGGTCACACATATTTATGGTATGACACTGAAATGTGTAAGCCGCTTTGTATCCACACTTCAGTGTCAGATATGAAAACACATAAACACACAGCATTGTGTGCTGCCTGAAGGCTGGGTTTACAGAGCTCTCGCTGTCTGTCTGTTTCTCTCTCACACACACACGAGAAAGGGATGGGCTCATGTGTCACGTCTCCAAACAAAGTGACACATTCTTCATAGGCATTTTAACATGCAACGATGGAAACAAGCTCAAGGAAAAATGTCTCTAACGTGACGTCTGTACTGATTACATTACCAGTTCCTAAGCTGCATATCGCACTGCAACTCCTTACTCTCCTAGAATGTTTTAGTCTATCAGTAGAATATCCCTAGTATCTGAATGAGTACTTGAAAGTCCCCTAAAATGACCCTAACTATCCTTCCCTTCTCAATGCAAACAATCTCTTAATAACTCAATTGCTTTTTTATGCTCAGTATTGAGCCCAAAGATCTCCTTGCCAAACCCCCTGCTCTCCACGGATCTGTAATAGACAGTGGAGCTGAAATTAAGGGAGATGGATTTTCTCTCAATCCGCTTAAGACATCAGACGCCGAGTGAGTTTGTTTCATTTTTTTAAAGAAGCATTTTAATACAGCTCCTTTCATGTGTGAGTGCCTTCCCACTGTTAAAGACCTGAGTCAAGAGACCACACTTCGGCTTAGACGTCATTGGAGAACGACAGCGACTCACTCCAGTCATCAGGACTAAATTGTTCTCTGCGCTCCGAGTCTACATCACAGTAGATCACAACCAGAGGGTACAGTCTCTCTCATGGTGCTAGCTGGTAGGCTAGAATAGCACATATTTGAGTAGTGTGGGTTATGTTGGTTAAGTGCATCAAACAGCACAAAACTATAAACGCAACATGTAAAGTGTTAGTGCCATGTTTCATGACCTGAAATAAAAGATCCCAGAAATTGTTCATACGCACAAAAAGCTCTCAAATTTTGTCTACAAATTTGTTTGCATCCATGTAAACAAATTAGTGAGCATTTCTCCATTGCCAAGATATCCATTCACCTGGCAGGTGTGGCATATCAAGAAGCTGATTGGGCTCCCTAGTGGCGCAGCGGTCTAAAACACTGCATCTCAGTGCTAGACGTGTTACTACAGATGCTGGTTGGATTCCAGGCCGTGATTTGAAGTCCCATAAGGCGGCGCACAATTGGCCCAGCGTCGTTCGGGTTGCAGTCAGTCTCTCCTCAACTATTAGCCAAGAGAGACTGGCATGCATAGTATTTATATCAGCCCTCTGATTACAATTAAGAACAAAACATGTCGCTCTGTTCTGGGCCAGTTGCACCTTAACTAGGTATTTCCTTGCAGCACTGGACCACAGGACTGGACAATAATCAAGACAAAACTAGAGCCTGCAGAACTTGCTTTTTGGAGTGTGGTGTCCAAAAAGCAGTGCATCTCTTTATTTCGGCTTGACCTCTCCCCATCTTTACAACCATTGAATCTATACTTTTTGACTATGAGAGTTTACAATCTACGGAAATGCCAAGTAATTTAGTCTCCTCAACTTGTTCAACAGGCACACAATTCATTACCAGAGTCAGCTGAGGTCTAGCACTTAGGGAATGATTTGTAACAAATACAATGCTCTTATTTTTAGAGATGTTCAGGGGCAGTTTACTACTGACCATCCATTCCAAAACAGATTGCAAAACTCTTTAAGGGTTTCGGTGACTTAATTAGCTGTGGTTGCCGATGCGTATATGGTTGAATTAATAGCATACACGGACACACATGCTTTGTTTAATGCCAGTGGCAGGTCATAGGTAAAAATAGAAAAGAGTAGAGGGCCTAGAGAGCTGCCCTGCAGTACACCAGACTTTACATGTTTGACATTAGAGAAGCTTCCATTAAAGAAAACGCCGAGTTCTATTAGATATATAGCTCTGAATCCACGATATGGCAGAGGTTGAAAAGCCATAGCACACAAGTTTTTTCAACAACAGTTTATCACTGAAATCTAACAGTACAGCTCCCACAATCTTCTTATTATCAATGTAGAGTAGAGTCAGACTATAGAGTCAGTTACCATCCGCAGTAGCTTTCCACCTAAGTTGTCAATGCCAGGAGGATTGTCATTATTGATCAATAAAATAATTTTTCCACCTCTCCCACAACTTGCTATGCTTTTCTTTCATTATATGTTTTTTTTTATGCTGGAATACAATTGCTCACTTTTCGTTGTTGGCATTTCCTGCCTAAGTTAGCCCACTTTGCCAATGAAATAATCATGAAAATAATTGGCAACATCAAATGGTTTTGTGATGAATAAACCATCTGATTCGATGAAAGATGGAGTTGAATGTATCTTTCTGCCCGTAATTTAATTTAAAGTACTCAAAAAAAAATCCATCATTCTTTATATCATTGATCTTGGCTTCATAATAAAGTATCTTATTGCTGAGTTTACTCACATAATTTCTCAATTTGCAGTAAGTAAGCCAGTCAGATATGCAGCCAGAATTATTAGCTACTCCTTTTGCCATCTCTTTCAACCATACACTTTTTCAATTCCTCATCAATCCATGGAGACTAAACAGTTCTAACAGTCAGGTTCTTAACAGGTACATGTTTATCAGTAATTGGAAGAAGCAATTTCATAAATTCATCAAGTGCAGCGTGTGGATGCTCCTCATTAATCACATCAGATCAACAAATATTTTTAACATCATCCACATAAGAGTAACAGCACAATATTTGGTATGATCTCTTATACACTATTTTTTGTTATTTTTGTTATTTTTAGGCACAGCTGTTGGAACTTTGCCTTTCCTGGATACAGCAACTATATTTTGATCACTGCATCCAATAGGTATGGATACAGCTTTAGAACAAAGTTCTACAATATTAGTAAAATTGTGATCGATACATCTGGATGATCTTGTTCCTGTAGTTTTATAAACACCCTGGTAAGTTGATTAATAACCTGAACCAGATTACAGATACTGGTTACAGTAAGAAGCTTCCTCTTGAGCTTGATGTCAATAGTCAGGTCCCCAAGAAAGCAGACCCCACTGTTTACATCACATACACTATCAAGCATTTCACACATATTACTTGGATACTGACTGTTAGCACTTGGTGGCCTATAGCAACACCCCAAATGAAAAGGCTTTAGATGTGCCTAGTGAATCTGTAACCACACCACCTCAATAACACTTGACATAAGATCTTCTTTAAGCATTATAGGAATATGGCTCTGAATATACACAGCAAATCCTCCCCCATAAGCATATCTGTCTCTTCTATAGATGTTATATCCTTGTATTGCTACTGATGTATCATCAAATGAATTATCTAAGTGAGTCTCAGAAACGGCTAATATATGAATGTTATCTGATGTGAGCAAGTTATTGATTTCATGAACCTTAAAGGTATTTCTAAAGCCACATACAGTTGACGTCGGAAGTTTACATACACCTTAGCCAAATACATTTAAACTCAGTTTTTCACAATTCCTGACATTTAATCCTAGTAAAAATTCCCTGTCTTAGGTCAGTTAGGATCACCACTTTATTTTAAGAATGTGAAATGTCAGAATAATAGTAGAGAGAATGATTTATTTCAGCTTTTATTTCTTTCATCATTAGTATTTGGTAGCATTGCCTTTAAAATAGTTTAACTTGGGCCAAACGTTCAGGTAGCCTTCCACAAGCTTTCCACAATAAGTTGGGTGAATTTTGGCCCATTCCTCCTGACAGAGCTGGTGTAACTGAGTCAGGTTCGCAGGCCTCCCTCCTTGCTCGCACACACTTTTTCAGTTCAGTCCACAAATGTTCTATAGGATTAAGGTCAAGGCTTTGTGATGGCCACTCCAATACCTTGATTTGTTGTCCTTAAGCCATTTTGCCACAACTCAAATCAAATCAAATCAAATTTTATTTGTCACATACACATGGTTAGCAGATGTTAATGCGAGTGTAGCGAAATGCTTGTGCTTCTAGTTCCGACAATGCAGTGATAACCAACAAGTAATCTAACTAACAATTCAAAAAAAAACTGTATTATACACAGTGTAAGGGGATAAGGAACTATTGTATTATACTATTGTATTATACACAGTGTAAGGGGATAAGGAACATGTACATAAGGATATATGAATGAGTGATGGTACAGAGCAGCATACAGTAGATGGTATCGAGTACAGTATATACATATGAGATGAGTGTGTAGACAAAGTAAACAAAGTGGCATAGTTAAAGTGGCTAGTGATACATGTGTTACATAAGGATGCAGTCGATGTTGTAGAGTACAGTATATACATATGCATATGAGATGAATAATGTAGGGTAAGTAACATTATATAAGGTAGCATTGTTTAAAGTGGCTAGTGATATATATATATATATATATTTACATCATTTCCATCAATTCCCATTATTAAAATGGCTGGAGTTGGGTCAGTGTCAATGACAGTGTGTTGGCAGCAGCCACTCAATGTTAGTGGTGGCTATTTAACAGTCTGATGGCCTTGAGATAGAAGCTGTTTTTCAGTCTCTCGGTCCCAGCTTTGATGCACCTGTACTGACCTCGCCTTCTGGATGATAGCGGGGTGAACAGGCAGTGGTTCGGGTGGTTGATGTCCTTGATGATCTTTATGGCCTTCCTGTAACAACGGGTGGTGTAGGTGTCCTGGAGGGCAGGTAGTTTGCCCCCGGTGATGCGTTGTGCAGTCCTCACTACCCTCTGGAGAGCCTTACGGTTGAGGGCAGAGCAGTTGCCGTACCAGGCGGTGATACAGCCCGCCAGGATGCTCTCGATTGTGCATCTGTAGAAGTTTGTGAGTGCTTTTGGTGACAAGCCGAATTTTTCAGCCTCCTGAGGTTGAATAGGCGCTGCTGCGCTTCTTCACGACGCTGTCAGTGTGAGTGGACCAATTCAGTTTGTCTGTGATGTGTATGCCGAGGAACTTAAAACTAGCTACCCTCTCCACTACTGTTCCATCGATGTGGATAGGGGGTGTTCCCTCTGCTGTTTCCTGAAGTCCACAATCATCTCCTTAGTTTTGTTGACGTTGAGTGTGAGGTTATTTTCCTGACACCACACTCCAAGGGCCCTCACCTCCTCCCTGTAGGCCGTCTCGTCGTTGTTGGTAATCAAGCCTACCACTGTTGTGTCGTCCGCAAACTTGATGATTGAGTTGGAGGCGTGCGTGGCCACGCAGTCGTGGGTGAACAGGGAGTACAGGAGAGGGCTCAGAACGCACCTTGTGGGGCCCCGTGTTGAGGATCAGCGGGGAGGAGATGTTGTTGCCTACCCTCACCACCTGGGGGCGGCCCGTCAGGAAGTCCAGTACCCAGTTGCACAGGGCGGGGTCGAGACCCAGGGTCTCGAGCTTGATGACGAGCTTGGAGGGTACTATGGTGTTGAATGCCGAGCTGTAGTCGATGAACAGCATTCTCACATAGGTATTCCTCTTGTCCAGGTGGGTTAGGGCAGTGTGCAGTGTGGTTGAGATTGCATCGTCTGTGGACCTATTTGGGCGGTAAGCAAATTGGAGTGGGTCTAGGGTGTCAGGTAGGGTGGAGGTGATATGGTCCTTGACTAGTCTCTCAAAGCACTTCATGATGACGGAAGTGAGTGCTACGGGCGGTAGTCGTTTAGCTCAGTTACCTTAGCTTTCTTGGGAACAGGAACAATGGTGGCCCTCTTGAAGCATGTGGGAACAGCAGACTGGTATAGGGATTGATTGAATATGTCCGTAAACACACCGGCCAGCTGGTCTGCGCATGCTCGGAGGGCGCGGCTGGGGATGCCGTCTGGGCCTGCAGCCTTGCGAGGGTTAACACGTTTAAATGTCTTACTCACCTCGGCTGCAGTGAAGGAGAGACTGCATGTTTCCGTTGCAGGCCGTGTCAGTGGCACTGTATTGTCCTCAAAGCGGGCAAAAGTTATTTAGTCTGCCTGGGAGCAAGACATCCTGGTCCGTGACTGGGCTGGATTTCATCTTGTAGTCCGTGATTGACTGTAGACCCTGCCACATGCCTCTTGTGTCTGAGCCATTGAATTGAGATTCCACTTTGTCTCTGTACTGACGCTTAGCTTGTTTGATAGCCTTACGGAGGGAATAGCTGCACTGTTTGTATTCAGTCATGTTGCCAGACACCTTGCCCTGATTAAAAGCAGTGGTTCGCGCTTTCAGTTTCACGCGAATGCTGCCATCAATCCACGGTTTCTGGTTAGGGAATGTTTTTATCGTTGCTATGGGAACGACATCTTCGACGCACGTTCTAATGAACTCGCACACCGAGTCAGCGTATTCGTCAATATTCCCATCTGACGCAATACGAAACATGTCCCAGTCCACGTGATGGAAGCAGTCTTGGAGTGTAGAGTCAGCTTGTTCTGACCAGCGTTGGACAGACCTCAGCGTGGGAGCCTCTTGTTTTAATTTCTGTCTGTAGGCAGGGATCAGCAAAATGGAGTCGTGGTCAGCTTTTCCGAAAGGGGGCGGGGCAGGGCCTTATATGCGTCGCGGAAGTTAGAGTAACAATGATCCAAGGTTTTACCACCCCTGGTTGCGCAATCGATATGCTGATAAAATTTAGGAGTCTTGTTTTCAGATTGGCTTTGTTAAAATCCCCAGCTACAATGAATGCAGCCTCCGGATAAATGTTTTCCAGTTTGCAAAGAGTTAAATAAAGTTCGTTCAGAGCCATCGATGTGTCTGCTTGGGGGGGATATATACGGCTGTGATTATAATCGAAGAGAATTCTCTTGGAAGATAATGCGGTCTACATTTGATTGTGAGGAATTCTAAATCAGGTGAACAGAAGGATTTGAGTTCCTGTATGTTTTCTTCATCACACCATGTCCCGTTAGTCATGAGGCATACGCCCTCCACTCTTCTTACCAGAGAGATGTTTGTTTCTGTCGGCGCGATGCGTGGAGAAACCCGTTGGCTGCACCGCCCTGGATAGCGTTTTCCCAGTAAGCCATGTCTCCGTAAAGCAGAGAACGTTGCAGTCTCTGATGTCCCTCTGGAATGCCACCCTTGCTCGGATTTCATCAACCTTGTTGTCGAGAGACTGGACATTGGCAAGAAGAATACTGGGAAGTGGTGCGCGATGTGCCCTTTTCCGGAGTCTGACCAGAACACCGCCGCGTTTCCCTCTTTTTCGGAGTCGTTTCCTTGGGTCGCTGCATGCGATCCATTCCGTTGTCCTGTTTGTAAGGCAGAACACAGGATCCGCGTCGCGGAAAACATATTCTTGGTCGTACTGATGGTGAGTTGACGCTGATCTTATATTCAGTAGTTCTTCTCGACTGTATGTAATGAAACCTAAGATGACCTGGGGTACTAATGTAAGAAATAACACGTAAAAAAACAAAAAACTGCATAGTTTCCTAGGAACGCGAAGCGAGGCGGCCATCTCAGTCGGCGCCGGAACTTTGGAAGTACGCTAGGGTCAGTCCATTTGGAAGACCCATTTGCAACCTAGCTTTGACTGATGTTTTGAGATGTTGCTTCAATATATCCACATCATTTTAAAATCCTCATGATAACATCTATTTTGTGAAGTGCACCAGTCCCTCTTGCAGCAAAGCACTCCCACAACATGACGCTGCCACCCCCGTGCTTCACGGTTGGGATGGTGTTCCTCGGCTTGCAAGCCTCCCCTGTTTTCTCCAAACATAACAATGGTCAATATGGCCAAACAGTTCTATTTTTGTTTCATCAGACAAGAAGACATTTCTCCAAAAAGTACGATCTTTGTCCCCATGTGCAAACCGTAGTCAGTCTTTTTTTATGACGGTTTTGGAGCTGTGGTTTCTTCCTTGCTGAGCGGCTTTTCAGGTTATGTCGATATAAGACTTTTACTGCAGCTCACAGATCTCTGCACCTGTACATAGGTCATCTGTAAATAGCCCATCCAATCTACCTCATCCCCATACTGTATTCATTTATTCATTCACCTTGCT
The DNA here is from genome assembly GCF_021184085.1 of Oncorhynchus gorbuscha. Classification (NCBI taxonomy): domain Eukaryota; kingdom Metazoa; phylum Chordata; class Actinopteri; order Salmoniformes; family Salmonidae; genus Oncorhynchus; species Oncorhynchus gorbuscha. Next base: position 47,618,710 of record NC_060175.1, read on the forward strand.
CCTTTGCACCCCAGTATCTCTACTTGCACATTCATCTTCTGCACATCCTACCATTCCAGTGTTTAATTGATATATTGTAATTACTTCACAACCATGGCCTATATATTGCCTTACCTCTCTTATCCTACCTCATTTGCACATGGTTTATAGATTTTTCTACTGTATTATTGATTGTATGTTTGTTTATTCCATGTGTAACTCTGTGTTGTTGTATGTGTCGGACTGCTTTATCTTGGCCAGGTCGCAGTTGCAAATGAGTACTTGTTCACAACTAGCCTACCTGGTTAAATAAAGGTGAAATAAATAAATAAAACTGTGGGTATAGATCATTTTTGTACCCGTTTCCTCCAGCATCTTCACAAGGTCCTTTGATGTTGTTCTGGGATTGATTTGCACTTTCGCACCAAAGTACGTTAATCTCTAGGAGACAGAATACATCTCCTTCCTGAGCGGTATGATGGCTGCGTGGTCCCATGGTGTTAATAGTTGCGTACTATTGTTTGTACAGATGAACGTGGTACCTTCAGGCATTTGGAAATTGCTCCCAAGGATGAACCAGACTTGTGGAGGTCTACAATATTTCTTCTGAGGTCTTGGCTGATTTCTTTTGAAAGGCACTGAGTTTGAAGGTAGGCCTTGAAATACATCCACAGGTACACCTCCAATTGACTCAAATGATGTCTATTAGCCTATCAGAAGCTTCTGAAGCCATGACATAATTTTCTGGAATTTTCCAAGCAGTTTAAAGGCACAGTCAACTTAGTGTATGTAAACATCTGACCCACTGGAATTGTGATACAGTGAATTATAAGTGAAATAATCTGTCTGTAAACTGTGAACCATCAGATCCTCCTCTCCACCCTCTCCGAGTTGGGCATCTCTGGCGCGGCCCACGCTTGGATTGCGTCCTACCTGACAGGTCGCTCCTACCAGGTGGCGTGGCGAGAATCTGTCTCCTCACCACGCGCTCTCACCACTGGTGTCCCCCAGGGCTCTGTTCTAGGCCCTCTCCTATTCTCGCTATACACCAAGTCACTTGGCTCTGTCATAACCTCACATGGTCTCTCCTATCATTGCTATGCAGACGACACACAATTAATCTTCTCCTTTCCCCCTTCTGATGACCAGGTGGCGAATCGCATCTCTGCATGTCTGGCAGACATATCAGTGTGGATGACGGATCACCACCTCAAGCTGAACTTCGGCAAGACGGAGCTGCTCTTCCTCCCGGGGAAGGACTGCCCGTTCCATGATCTCGCCATCACGGTTGACAACTCCATTGTGTCCTCCTCCCAGAGCGCTAAGAACCTTGGTGTGATCCTGGACAACATCCTGTCGTTCTCAACTAACATCAAGACGGTGGCACGTTCCTGTAGGTTCATGCTCTACAACATCCGCAGAGTACGACCCTGCCTCACACAGGAAGCGGCGCAGGTCCTAATCCAGGCACTTGTCATCTCCCGTCTGGATTACTGCAACTCGCTGTTGGCTGGGCTCCCTGCCTGTGCCATTAAACCCCTACAACTCATCCAGAACGCCGCAGCCCGTCTAGTGTTCAACCTTCCCAAGTTCTCTCACGTCACCCCGCTCCTCCGCTCTCTCCACTGGCTTCCAGTTGAAGCTCGCATCCGCTACAAGACCATGGTGCTTGCCTACGGAGCTGTGAGGGAACGGCACCTCAGTACCTCCAGGCTCTGATCAGGCCCTACACCCAAATAAGGGCACTGCGTTCATCCACCTCTGGCCTGCTCGTCTCCCTACCACTGAGGAAGTACAGTTCCCGCTCAGCCCAGTCAAAACTGTTCGCTGCTCTGGCTCCCCAATGGTGGAACAAACTCCCTCACGACGCCAGGACAGCGGAGTCAATCACCACCTTCCGGAGACACCTGAAACCCCACCTCTTTAAGGAATACTTAGGATAGGATAAAGTAATCCTTCTCACCCCCCCCCCCCCTTAAAATATTTAGATGCACTATTGTAAAGTGGCTGTTCCACTGGATGTCATAAGGTGAATGCACCAATTTGTAAGTCGCTCTGGATAAGAGCGTCTGCTAAATGACTTAAATGTAAATGTAAATGTAAACAATTGTTGGAAAAATGACTTGTGTCATGCACAAAGTAGATGTCCTAACCGACTTTCCAAACCTATAGTTTGTTAACGAGAATTGTTTGGAGTAGTTGAAAAATGAGTTTTAAATTACTCCAACCTAAGTGTATGTAAACTTGCGACTTCAAATGTATATTAATATGAGCTATTTTCAGCCGTTTCCTGGGTAGCTTATCAGAGTTAGACATAATACTGAAAAGAGAAAAACAAAGCAAGAGAAGAAAATATACATTCAGCAGTCCATTAATCAATTGGTGTGTGTGTGTGTGTGCTGTGGGGTTGAAGCTACAGAACCATCCCTTCCAGGCTTCTGAGAGTGAGGGTGGACAATGAGCCTGTCATAGCGGATGTAAGCAATGTCTTCACGCACTCTGGCAGCTTTCATGGCTGGGATCCGTTCTTTCCTCTTCTGGCGCACTGCTTCAGGATAGTCTTCATTGAGGAAGATACACACTCCTCTCAAGATCTTGGCTCGCAGCAACCTTGTCCTTGACCACTATTGGCCTGGGCCTATCGCCTGGGTCGGTGTTTTTTTCCCAGTCCTGTGGACGCACTCCACCTCAAACTTCCTGTGGTCTTCAATTTCTCAGAGATCAGAGATCATTTCCCTCACTTTGTCCTCAGACTCCGTCCAGGTCTCATGAAGGTAGTAGTGGGTAGTAGGCAGGTAGTCTAGTGGTTAGAGCGTTGCATTAGTAACCGAAAAGTTGCAAGATCACATCCCTTAACTGAAAATCTGTCGTTCTGCCTCTGAACAAGGCAGCTAAGCCACTGTTCCTAGGCTGTCATTGAAAATAAGAATTTGTTCTTAACTGACCTGTCTAGTTAAATAAAAGGTCAAATAAATGTGGAGAATCTGCTATTCTGTCCACAACCATGTTGTTCTGCCTTGATTGTCCCTTGAGATAGTCTGATTTATCTGTCATTGTTATTATGGATTCACACACAGAACTGATGTCCTCTCTCAATGACTTACAGATTGCTGTCATCTTGTCATTCTCCAGTTTCAACTCATCAAGCTGACCCTGGGTGAACTACAAACTGTTCTTCAGATCCTGGACCTCTCGGGTCAGGTCGTGCATTCTTTTATTCGTAGAATTCACAAGTACTTTGAAAAAAACACTTGAATCTATTTTATTGTTGCATGTAGGTCTCTTTTTGTTCGTTTAAAAGATCCTTCACTTATGATAGAGAGACACTACTGTCCTCAAAGGTTCTCCCGCCGGATTTTGTCTTTGTCATGGAAGCTACCAACGTAGGTTACGCTGTTACTCCTCGCAGTTCCAGACAGGGCAGGTCACAGGGAAAATTGAAACCAACAAACAGCAGGGATCTAGACAGCCACAAACACGGGCTGCGTTCAAGAAAACCCTGCTAGCTTGATATGCCAAATAACTCCTCAGACCCGTCCTTGGTCGGCGGGATCACTGGAAAGAGACAAGCAGTCCCAGCAACTGATGCCAACTGCGTCGTGGGATCCAAACTAAGAAGCTAGCTAGCTAGCTACCAAGAACTTCCTAATACACTTTCAAACAACAAACTATTCAAACAAACAAAACCGAGCTCTTCCTTGTTCAACTTGAAGTGATGTCTGTAGGAGGGATGCAATTGGCATTCTGACAGCAGGAATTGTCATGCAGGTGAATGAGGACCCAAAAGCGACTTGGCGAAAACAGAGTCTTTAATCCAGTAAAGTAATTCTACAAACATAAGACATAATTCCACTCGTAATGACGAGAACAGACTGGAGACTCGATCAAGAACTGCAGGTTGCCTCGGGAAGGCACTTGAACCTAGCAGACTCAGACACCTGCTCTCCACGCAGCATCTGAGGGAAACACGACACGACAGGGCGATACACAGACACAGCACGGTGAACAATAGACAAGGATCCGACAGGACAGGAACGGAAAACAAGGGAAGAAATAGGGACTCTAATCAGGGGAAAAGATAAGGAACAGGTGTGGGAAGACTAAATGATTGATTAGGGGAATAGGAACAGCTGGGAGCAGGAACGGAACGATAGAGAGAAGAGAGAGAGGAAGGGAGAGAGAAAAAGGGGAACGAACCCAAAAAGACCAGCAGGGGGAAAACGAACAGAAGGAAAAGCAAAATGACAAGATAATCTAAGACAAAACATGACAGGAATATCCACCAGAGCTGTTGGCAGAGAATTGAATGTTCATTTCTCTAACATAAGCCACCTCTGATGTCGTTTTAGAAGATTTGGCAGTATGTCCAACCGGCCCACAACCGCAGACCATGTGTAACCATGCCAGCCCAGGATCTCCACATCTGGATTTTTCACCTGCGGGTTCGTCCGAGACCAGCCACCTGGACAACTGATGATCTGTTGGTTTGCACAACCAAAGAAGTTCTGTACAAAACTGTCAGAAACCAACTCAGGGAAGCTCAACTGCGTGCTTATCCTCACCAGGGTCTTGACCTTACTGCAGTTTGGCATCATAACCGACTTCAGTGGGCAAATGCTCACCTTCGATGGCCACTGGCACACTGGAGAAGTGTGCTCTTCACGGATTAATCCCAGTTTTAACTGTACCGGGCAGATGGATTCAACTTTACCAGGCAGATGGCAGACAGCGTGTAAAGCGTTGTGTGGGCGAGCGGTTGTCTGATGTCAACGTTGTGAACAGAGTGCATCATGATGGCAGTGGGATTATGGTTTGAGAAGGCATAAGCTACGGACAATGAACACAATTGCATTTTATAGATGACAATTTGAATGCACAGAGATATCGTGGCGAGATCCTGAGGCCCCTTCATTCGCCGCCATCACCTCATGTTTCAGCATGATAATGCCCGGCCCCAAGTCGCAAGATCTGTACACAATTCCTGGAAGCTGAAAATGTCACAGTTCTTCCATGGACTACATATTCACCAGATATGTCACCCATTGAGCACGTTTGGGATGCTCTGGATCGACATTTATGATTGTGTGTTCCAGTTTTAGCCAACATCCAGCAACTTCACACAGCCATTGAAGAGGTGTGTGACAACATTCTACAGGCCACAATCAACAGCCTGATCAATTCTATGTGAAGAAGATGTGTCGCGCTGCATGAGGCAAATGGTGGTCACACCAGATACTGACTGATCCATACTTTTTTTTAAAGGTATCTCTGACCAACATATTGACTGATTTCCTTATGAACTGTAACTCAAAATCTTTCAAATTGTAATTCCATCGATAATATAGACTCTGAAACTTCAGGATCCAAACTTGTCACTCTCCAACTGGGTGTTTAAAGGTAAAAGAGAGAGAGATAGTGGAAGGCCAGTTCAGACGGAAGTGAAGGTTCGGTGTGTTATGTGGCGGACTTCCTCTGCTAGCCTTATAACAGGGCCTCTACCTACATTGGCACACGGAGGACATCATGTGTCAACACAACAGATTTTATTAGATTTTATTTGGATCCTTAATAGCTGATGCCAATGGTGGCAGCTAGACTTACTGTGGTCTGACGCATAACGAAAAAGGCATTACAGACAAAATGTTTTTTGAGCGGGAAACGTCACGTAGTGTCCTCACAGGTCACAGGTCCTGCATCCTTCTCTCTGTCTGTTATCTCCAATGGCTTTTCTACTATAGTATACACCTCTGTAGTGCATCACCTCAGATGCAAGGAGCTATGTGAGGTGGGTGTGAGAAGATCATAGCGCTACAGGTGGTGGTCAGGGCTACATCTAGAGAAAGCTGAAATATGGAGCATTTGGGTGATGGGAACGATAAATATAAAGATTATTACCTGTTATGAGGAGGACAACATGGAAAGAAAGAGAGAGAAAACAATCATTAGAAAGTGAAATATTGACCAATCAATAGGACATTTTCTGTGTACAGGAAGTAGACAAACACACACACAAAACACACACACACACCCCAGCTAGCACATAACGTTCTGAAAACTATATGTTTCTTAGAGCTTGATGAGATTGTGGTTGTGTTATTTGGTAATGTTCTATGAATGTTTTAAAACTGGTTTGACATTGGCAATCTTCTCAAATTGTTCTGAGAACGATAAGAAAACATTCCATCAAAACCACAAGAAAACATTAGTAACGTTCAGAGAACATTCTAGGAATGTTATTTAAAAACATATACATTCTGTTCTCAGCATCAACAAAACTCTCTCAATCTTCTATCTTGTTAAGTGTGTTCAGGTGTGCTGGCCATGCACACTAATTGGCCACAGCTGACCTTAATGAGTGCTTGTTTCCTTTGAAATTAGGTCTGTTTGAATAGACTAAAATTAACAGCTTCATATGCGTTAAAAAAAACATGGCATGCTAGCTGCATCCATGTGTCCTATCTGTGCTTGGAGTTCAACAAAGTTAGTCCAAAATAAGACAGCAGTGTTATTAAAAGTCTTATTGATACATTCAGTGGAAGTTAAGGAAGTCATTAAAAACAACTAAAAATAACCTATAACTTCTGTTCTCAGAGCATTAATAAAACGGCCCAAGGAACCAGATTAAAACGTTCTCAGAACCTCCCTGCAACCTAAAAATAAACATTCCCAGAACACGCCAAAATGTTCACTTCTGTTCTCAGAATATTTAAAAAGCTTTGAGGTTTTACTGGTCTGGAAATGGCTTCATTCCCACAACCAATGTAAAAAACAACAACAAAAACATATCACAACTTCCAAGGAAGTAAATGTGCTAACTGGGACAGTGATTTAAAGCAGAGTGCATGGATCTAAGGCTCAAGGGGTTTTTGGGTCTCTCCACCGGCTGGTTTAATTGACAGAGAGAGAATATCCTGTGTGCAGAGAATTAAAGCCTGTTTCATTGGAGTGCAGTCCATTACATCAATACGTGTGACACGGGGTGGAATCTCCAAGAGAGTGATATATACAGCCAAGACCTTTCAGTACTCCCCCAGACTTCAATCAATCTGAGCGACATGAGTAAATACAATGTATGGCTTAGCCATAGCATAGTGGACCATACTCAACATTGCCCAGCCAATGAGCATGCAACAAACAGAACACATGTGGAATAGGACAGAGTTTGAATACATCTTACAACATTAACTCTTGAGAGAGTGGAAGCACAGAATGTAAAAATGTATAGGACATAAAATAATGTAAGAATAGAGCAGATAATCACTCAAATATATTGGAAATCCTGTAAATGAAAAACGCCAACTGCTGCATGCTGAGGCAGGAAGTGTGCAGTGTAAGCATGTGATTGGCTACAGCGGGGGGTCTGCCAGAGCCAGGCAGCGCTGCAGTTGGTCCCATGTCGTAAATCATTGTCCCTGCTCCTCCAGATTGGTTTAAATTGGACCTCTCTTTTGGAGCCTGCCTGCATTGCAGGGCTTATTAAAGACCCACAATGAGAGGCTGCAGGAGAGGAGACACAGGCCTGCTATTTATCAGGTCCGGCTTAGAACAGAAACCATACAGGAACCTCTTTACATTAATACTGGCCATCAATTTACCTTCATAATCTGTATAAAAGGTCAAATAACAGTGGACATTTCTGACACAATACCACTTCTATTGGAAGCGTTTATTATAAGACAAAGTGAATGATAATCTTGCATGGCTTTGTTGTGATAGATTAGGAAGTCCACAAAACCACTCACATTTACGTTACTCTGTGGGTAAAGAATAACATCTCCTTACCAAAACAAAACACGCAGGCACAAAATACATGTGCCTCTTTCTCACATATACCAACAATGCTTCCTTGTCAACTACCTTGATAATATAAATCAGATATATATCAGCTGTGTTGTTAAAAGCCAACTCTTCCATGTGAGACTGGCATATAGGTAATTGCCAAAATAAAGGAAACACCAACATAAAGTGTCTTAATAGGGCGTTGGGCCACCATGAACCAGAACATCTTCAATGCTCCTTGGCATAGATTCTACAAGTGTCTGGAACTCTATTGGAGGGATGTGATACAATTCTTCTACAATAAATTCCATCATTTGGTGTTTTGTTGATGGTGGTGGAAATGGCTGTCTCAGGCACCACTCCAGAATCTCCCATAATTGTTCAATTGGGTTAAGATTTGGTGACTGACACACTTTAAACCCCTGTGCTCCTTTGAGACCCCCCTTAAAGTCACTGGGATCTCTTCTAGCCATGGTATCCAAAATAATGGGCAACTGGGTATTTTTATACATGACCCGAAGCATGATTGGATGTTAATTGCTTAATTAACTCAGGAACCACACCGTTGTGGAAGCACGGATTTTCAATATATTTTGTATCCCTCATTTACTCAAGTGTTCATTTATTTTGGCTGTTACATGTAGCCCTGTGCAATATACCATCCATGGAAAACAACACTGGCTTTATTTGATAAAACTCACTGCACAACAGGCATTTTCTTTGAAGGAGCACAATCAATGTACACAAACCAAGAACGAAAATGGTGGTAAGCAATTACTGAGGAAAGAAATCAAAATGTTCCGTGTGTAACGGGGTGGTGGTGGTGGGGGGGGAGAAATGAAAGAATGGAAGAAAACACATGTAATGTCTGTGTTGTGGAAGGCAGCGATTTAAAAAACGGCCTGAATCCACTTTGGGAGTAACGATAGTTAAGGAATCTAAATTCAAACTTGAGTTTTCTTAATTATGGGCTATGCTATCAGGTCAAAACATTGGGTGTTTGCAAAAGCATCCATTCTCACTGGCCACGTAAAGGCAGACAACCCCTGGCGAGCTTCTGAAGAAAAGGCCCTCCCGCTCTCCCCTCTTTTGTTTAGATCAGCCATGTACCATTTCCCCATACAGACTGCTCTTCAGTGCCTAGAGGGGAAAGAGAGGGGGTTTCTTCTATTGGAATCAGAACAAAAGCTCCAACAAAAGCCTGGTGACAATAACGTGTCAAAAAAAGAGAGAACATCTCCATCTAAAAACAGCGCTAATTTCAGACCATCTTCCTCCCAATCCTAGTAATGTGTTGTAATTCCCTTCAGACTGCGGTGGGATAATGGCCGACACAAAAAGCTGTAAAGCTCGATGGGGTTGAATAGATACAAGAACAGCTCTTCCCTTTTATTCGGCGGTGAAATTCAATAGTCTTAAATATCTGGTAGCTCATCGTGTAGCGTGTCTTATCGGCTGAGGCAATATAAACAGACAGGAAGGCAGCAGCCTCAGCAGAGTCCTGCCCTGTCAGCAGCTAGAGCACAGACTCATACAGTACAGCACAACACCGTACAGTACAGCACAGCACACTGCTGCAGTGCCTCAGCTCAAAGTCATACAAAGTACTCTGGCGTGAGTGAGCGAGGAGAATAAAGTTAAGGTAAAGGTGCCCTCTCAAACCACTGAGGCTGTTCTATTGAAACCCAGTCCACTTTTACCTGACATCTGGCCTGGGCTTATCATTTATTGGTGCAACTTCCCATTTGGAATGGAATGCAAGTGGAGGGAGCGATGTCGCAAAGCAGATTACATATCACACTCTTTAGATGAAGCACTAAAGATCAAATTGAAAGTGACAAAGTTTGACATGAATTAATAACCATAATCAGCTAAATAAAAAAATACTGCTGTAAAAGTGCACTGGACAAATTGACGCAGAGCATATTGATTTAGATGTTCTATTATGTTCCTGTGTGCCGAGTCGTCCCCTTCTAACCTGCAGCGGCTGATAAACACATCAATGTGGCAGGATTAGCCTGAGACATCCTTCAAAGCCCAGCTAAGGTCCTGCTCTGCCTCACAGGGTAAAGGTCATTCTGGGCTGGGGACATTGAAGTCGTCCATCTCCCAGACAAATTGGACAGGTGGCGAGGCACAGTGATAATCCCTGTGAGAAGGGCATGCATGCAACTGTGTTGTCAGAGATAATGGGTTCAAAAAGGTACCACAAAGGTCAAAGACAGACATATACAGTGGACAAAAAAGTATTTAGTCAGCCACCAATTGTGCAAGTTCTCCCACTTAAAAAGATGAGAGGCCTGTAATTTTCATCAGAGGTACACTTCAACTATGACAGACAAAATGAGAGAAAAAAATCCAGAAAATCACATTGTAGGATTTTTAATTAATTAAATTATGGTGGGAAGTAAGTATGTGGTCACCTACAAACAAGCAAGATTTCTGGCTCTCACAGACCTGTAACTTCTTCTTTATGAGGCTCCTCTGTCCTCCACTCGTTACCTGTAATAATGGCACATGTTTGAACTTGTTATCAGTATAAAAGACACCTGTCCACAACCTCAAACAGTCACACTCCAAACTCCACTATGGCCAAGACCAAAGAGCTGTCAAAGGACACCAGAAACAAAATTGTAGACCTGCACCAGGCTGGGAAGACTGAATCTGCAATAGTTAAGCAGCTTGGTTTGAATAAATCAACTGTGGGAGCAATTATTAGGAAATGGAAGACATACAGGACCACTGATAATCTCCCTCAATCTGGGGCTCCACGCAAGATCTCACCCCGTGGGGTCAAAATGATCACACGAACGGTGAGCAAAAATCCCAGAACCACACGGGGGGACCTAGTGAATGACCTGCAGAGACCTGGGACCAAAGTAACCAAGCCTACCATCAGTAACACACTATGCCGCCAGGGACTCAAATCCTGCAGTGCCAGACGTGTCCCCCTGCTTAAGCCAGTACATGTCCAGGCCCGTCTGAAGTTAGCTAGAGAACATTTGGATGATCCAGAAGAAGATTGGGAAAATGTCATATGGTCAGATGAAACCAAAATATAACTTTTTGGTAAAAACTCAACTCGTCGTGTTTGGAGGACAAAGAATGCTGAGTTGCATCCAAAGAACGCCATACCTACTGTGAAGCATGGGGGTGGAAACATCATGCTTTGGGGCTGTTTTTCTGCAAAGGGACCAGGACGACTGATCCGTGTAAAGGAAAGAATGAATGGGGCCATGTATCGTGAGATTTTGAGTGAAAACCTCCTTCCATCAGCAAGGGCATTGAAGATGAAACGTGGCTGGGTCGTTCAGCATGACAACGATCCCAAACACACCGCCTGGGCAACGAAAGAGTGGCTTCGTAAGAAGCATTTCAAGGTCCTGGAGTGGCCTAGCCAGTCTCCAGATCTCAACCCCATAGAAAATCTTTGGAGGGAGTTGAAAGTCTGTGTTGCCCAGCAACAGCCCCAAAACATCACTGCTCTAGAGGAGATCTGCATGGAGGAATGGGCCAAAATACCAGCAACAGTGTGTGAAAAACTTGTGAAGACTTACAGAAAACGTTTGACCTCTGTCATTGCCAACAAAGGGTATTAAGAAACTTTTGTTATTGACCAAATACTTATTTTCCACCATAATTTGCAAATAAATTAATTAAAAATACTATAATGTGATTTCCTGGATTTTTTTCCCTCATTTTGTCTGTCAAAGTTGAAGTGTACCTATGATGAAAATTACAGGCCTCTCTCATCTTTTAAAGCGGGAGAACTTGCACAATTGGTGGCTGACTAAATACTTTTTTGCCCCACTGTATAAACATACGTGTAAGGTGAAGTGCACACAGTGGCAGAAACATACACATGCACACGTTCTATAGATGACGTCACTGTCAGAAAACCAGAAAAGAATATCAAGTAAATCCCCCCCATTTTTATAAGATGGATGCATACTGCATAATCGAAGCCAATATGAAATAATGCATTCAAATCCACAAACAAATCAACATCAATGTCAGCTCAGCGCTGAGGAAGAAATAAACAAAGCATATTGCCTTTTCAATAAAATCTTCATAGGCAGATATGCACTGATTTAAACTAGCATGCCAATCTGTTTGTGTTTTCAATTAAGGGTGTTGGCATGGTTAGACTCGTAAATACCAGACTGGTTCATCCGTGCAGCAACATTCATGTAAGCTTGCAGGATCAGGCGGCTTCGCGAGGCTAGAGCATGTTATAGGCAATGTGCCTCCTCCACCTGACACTGTTGTAATTATGGTTGTCTATATCAGAGATTTCACTCTCAGGTAATGGCAGACCTGTCAAAGTTGCAGCTCTGACGATACAGCACACCCTCATCAGAGGCAATGATACCAGTCTGAAAACACACAGAACTCAACCTCCCACAATGCTGCCACTCTTTTAACAACGGTAAACCACAAGCAAGGGATGCAGGTAGAGATGTTGAACATGAAAATCAAGAGAAGATCAGTTGAGATACTATGTCAAGTTAAGTATTCATCTTTGATATGAAGGTGATCTGCATGGTAGGTGATCCCTTTTGAGGTCAGAACAGGGGGTTTTCTTCAATGGACCCGTCTTTAATCTAGCTATAATTTGAAGTCACCTCAATGTTGATTTGTGCGTAAACACCTGTTCTAAAAAGGACACATCTGTCTTAATTCCTCATTTGGATAAAATACCACTTAATTTATCTTTTTTTTGTCCTCTCCTAATGCCAGCCCTATAAGACAGACGGGTTGGGTATTTGGCTAGATTTTCTCATTTAAGTGTCTCCACCACTTCCAGACTGCAGTTAGCTCAGACTCCACAGAGCCCCAGTGTGATGGGGCCACAGGCTACATCTTATCCTTCTCACAGGGTCTATCAGCATGGGGTTAGCTACATCAGCAGCAGCAGCAGCATGCTAACATCAGGAGTCCCACTGGTTAAGATGGATGAATCTACACACACACTATAGGATTACAACAGAACCCTGGCTAGTTCTGATCCAGATCTTTCTTTTCCATTGGCTGCTTCCGAATAGATATTCTAATGGCATACTATACTCTCTACCACCTAAAATAAATATAGCAAGAAGGGATCACATAAAAATGTAAAATCGGTGAGAGTCAGGGCCTGCTTGTCCCGGTGGAATCAGAAGCACTTTAAAGTGTTGAGCAGAAGTGGTGATTCTCCCAGCCGGGCAATTTGAGAACAATCAGAGTGAATTGTCGTGGTGCTCCCTCCAGCGAGGCGGTGATGACTGTGCCATTGATCATGTCAGCAGCACTAACACGCGAACATGGTTCTCTCCTGGAAAGGGAAGCAGAGGCACCAGGTCATACTCTCCACCCAAAGCATTAATATACAGCCAATATAATTCCAACAGTACATTAGGACTCACAACACAGGGGTCACATGTAATAAGCTCAGAGTACATATCCTACAGTGGCAGTCACAGATCCCCAATTAACCAGCACAGTTGAAACCTTTCAAAGCTACCAGCACAGAGGCCCTGCTGAGAATAGCTTTGAATTAACCAGACCCATTACCCCATGCCCAGCTCCCCAGCTTTAAGATGCAGTGTGAGGTAAAGGCCAAGAGAAATATCACTGGCTTCAGGAAACACCTCTCCTTATCACCCAGCCTCCCCCTAGACCTCCACCAGCCTGGGTACTGGGCAGAATATTAGAGTCTGTCAGGCTGTTTAACTTGAACAGTTATCCGTCTGCACAGCGGGGGCTACCTCATTTCATCCATGAGTGGACAGGCAGAGGGAGAGAGAGACTTGAGGCAGAAAAGGGGAGAGGAGACCAAGGGTTTCAGTGGGTGTGCTTGTCCTCTCCCGGCCTCCTCTCTTTCCCTGAGTTAATTCCAGCCGTGGAGAGGAGAGCCTGCAGGTCAGGAGGAGAGGTTGAAGATTGGTCTTTGATTTTAATTTAGACAGGGAAGACGGAGGTAAACGAACATTAAAGCCTGAGGCAGGCGGCAAGAGCTCTCTCTCTCTCCCTCTCTCTCTCCCCTCTCTCGCTCTCGCTCTCGCTCTCTGCATGTGAAAACGAGGAAAGAGACATGCAGTACCGGTCAAAAATCGATTCTCAAAGTAGCCACCCTTTGACTTGATGACAGCTTTGCACACTCTTGGCATTCTCTCAAGCAGCTTCATGAGGAATGCTTTTCCAACAGTCTTGAAGGAGTTCCCACATATGCTGAGCACTTGTTGGCTGCTTTTCCTTCACTCCAACTCATCCCAAACCATCTCAATTGGGTTGAGGTCGGGTGATTGTGGAGGCCAGGTCATCTGATGCAACACTCCATCACTCTCTTTCTTGGTCAAATAGCCCATACACAGCCTGGAGGAGTGTTGGGTCATTGTCCTGTTTAAAAACAAATGATAGTTCCACTAAGCGCAAACTATATGGGATGGCGTATCACTTCAGAATGCTGTGATGGCCGGTTAAGTGTGCTGTGATGGCTGGTTAAGTGTGCCTTGAATTTTAAATAAATCACAGTGTCACCAGCAAAGCACCCCCACACCATCACACCTCCTCCTCCATGCTTCATGGTGGGAACCACACATGGGGAGATCATCCGTTCACCTACTCTGCGTCTCACAGAGACACAATGGTTGGAACCAAAATTCTCAAATTTGGACTCATCAGAGAAAAGGACAGATGTTCACCAGTCTAATGTCCTTCGCTCCATTTCTTATCCTCTGCAGCAGATGTAACTCTGGGTCTTCCTTTCCGCTGGCGGTCCTCATGAGAGCCAGTTTCACCATAGCCCTTGATGGTTTTTGCGACTGCACTTGAAACATTCAATGTTCTTGAAATGTCCCGCATTGACTGACCTTCATGTCATAAAGAAATGGACTGTCATTTCTCTTTACATATATGAGCTGTTCTTACCATGACATGGACTTGGTCTTTCACCAGATAGGGCAATCTTCTGTATACCCCCACCATGTCACAACACAACTGATTGAATCAAACACATTCAGAAGGAGCTTTTCTGTTACAAATACAGTTGAAGCCGGAAGTTTACATACACTTTTGCCAAATACATTTAAACTCAGTTTTTCACAATTCCTGACATTTAATCCTAGTAAAAATGATTTGTCTTAGGTCAGTTAGGTTCACCACTTTATTTTAAGAACGTGAAATTTCAGAATAATAGTAGAGAGAATGATTTATTTCAGCTTTTATTTCTTTCATAACATTCCCAGTGGGTCAGAAGTTTACATACACTCAATTAGTATTTGGTAGCATTGCCTTTAAATTGTTGGGTCAAACGTTTCCTTCCACAAGCTTCCCACAATAAGTTGGGTGAATTTTGGCCCATTCCTCCTGACAGAGCTGGTGTAACTGAGTCAGGTTTGTAAGGCCTCCTTGCTCGCACATGCTGTTTCAGTTCTGCCCATACATTTTCTATAGGATTGAGGTCAGGGCTTTGTGATGTCCACTCCAGTACCTTGATGTGTTGCCCTTAAGCCATTTTGCCACAACTTTGGAAGTATGCTAGGGTCAGTCCATTTGGAAGACCCATTTGCAACCTAGCTTTAACTTCCTGACTGATGTCTTGAGATGTTGCTTCAATATATACACATCATTTTAAATTCCTCATGATGACATCTATTTTGTGAAGTGCACCAGTCCCTCATGCAGCAAAGCACCCCCTCAACATGATGCTGCCACCCCCGTGCTTCACGGTTGGAATGGTGATCTTCAGCTTGCAAGCCTCCCCCTTTTTCCTCCAAACATAACGATAGTCATTATGGCCAAACAGTTATATTTTTGTTTCATCAGACCAGAGGACATTTCTACAAAAAGTACAATCTTTGTCCCCATGTGCAGTTGCAAACCGTAGTCTGGCTTTTTTATTGTGGTTTTGGAGCAGTGGGTTCTTCCTTGCAGAGCAACCTTTCAGGTTATGTCGATATAGGACTCGTTTTACTGTGGATATAGATACTTTTGTACCTGTTTCCTCCAGCATCTTCACAAGATCCTTTGCTGTTGTTCTGGGATTGATTTGCACTTTTTGCACCAAAGTACGTTCATCACTAGGAGACAGAACATGTCTCCTTCCTATGACGGCTGCGTGGTTCCATGGTGTTTATACCTGCGTACTATTGTTGGTAGAAATGAGTGTGGTACCTTCCCGGCATTTGGAAATTGCTCCCAAGGATGAACCAGACTTGTGGAGGTCTACAATTTGTTTTCTGAGGTCTTGTCTGATTTATTTTGATTTTCCCATGATGTCAAGCAAATAGGCACTGAGTTTGAAGGTAGGCCTTGAAATCCATCCACAGGTACATCACCAATTGCTCAAATGATGTCAATAAAGAGGTTCCTGTATAGTTTCTGTTCTAAGCCGGACCTGATCCCAATTAGAAAAACGAGTTTTAATGACTCCAACCTAAGTGTATGTAAACTTCCGACTTCAAACTGTACATACATTTTACAAACATGGTACAAATGTTAATTGAAATTCCATTGCAGGTGACTATCTCATGAAGCTGGTTGAGAGAATGCCAAGAGTGTGCAAAGCTGTCATCAAGGCAAAAGGGCATCTACTTTGAAGAATCTCAAATATAAAATATATTTTGATTTGTTTAACACTTCATTGGTTACTACATGATTCCATATGTGTTATTTCATAGTTTTGATGTCTTCACTTTTATTCTACAAAGTAGAAAATGGTCAAAATAAAGAAAAACCCTCCAAACTTTTGACTGGTACTATATATATTTATTTACAGAAAAATGTTGTATATGTAATTACACTGTATAAACCTTGGTTAATGTTGGGTCACAACACTTAGCTTCACACCAATTATCACTTGTACTTTATGTAGGAGATGCTACCCTGAGACAGTGCGCTGTTGCACCTTGAGAGAAAAATGGTCAGATGGACCAATTAAAATCCCTAACACTTCATTGTTTAACATTTAGAATCACATATTCATCCAATTAAATGTGTTAATGTCACACAAAGCCCAATACCCCATTGGACCAACCGATAAAAGGGTGAATCTTCAGACTAAAGAGAAAATAGGTGATTAGTCCACTATGACTCCAAAGCATCACTAATCATCAATGCATTTGCAGATTGCAAGTAAAACATTGGACAATCCATAGACAGGGTCACTTCAACTAGTGACACATAAATGTACAGAACTATTGTTCTACTTTGGATTTGGACTGTTTAACCAAAATGCACCATTGATTAATTCATACAGTATGTCACATCCGACCCATTGAACAAACTATCAAACTATACCAAAGATTGTGAGAAATATCATCATGGCCACATACGTGACATTTCTATATATATATATGCCATTTAGCAGACGCTTTTATCCAAAGCGACTTACAGTCATGTGTGCATACATTCTACGTATGGGTGGTCCCGGGGATCGAACCCACTACCCTGGCGTTACAAGCGCCATGCTCTACCAACTGAGCTTTCTTGTCAGGTTTTATTTTGGTGATTTCCCCTACAGTACAGCATGTCCCTTCTATCCGTCTGGAGCAGACATTAACATGACAGCCACCTAAACTGTAACCTATTCTCCCTCCATCGGGGAGGCTAAAGGCAGGTCAGAGCAGGTGATCATTCTTTGTGCTACGTCTCATTCCCTTTTCACTTTTCTGCCTGTGTGCACTTCACATTTTCTGACCTTCTAAGTTTGTCCCTTTAGGCCTCAAAGTCCACTTCAGAGAAGCAGGAGGACGGTTACAGTCTAACTCAGGCAGGCCATGCAATGGGTCATGGGTGAACTTCAGTCACCAATCAACTTCTCTCCATTGACAAATTAGAGTAGCAGGCCTAGGTGTTGGTCAAGGTTGAGAGCATGCTTGCCATGGTTGTCCAAATGTACAATACACCCCCCCCCCCCCACCGTTAGTCAATTACAATGGCCATTTTCAGTGTAGAGCATAATTTATCCTGAAAGAGCAAGTCTATATGCTGTCTAGTCTGGTTCAACAAGAAGGATGAAAAGTGTCTCAGTGTCATCATCCCTTACTCCTCTCTGACAGGGATGTCTACATAAGGTAAAATATTTCTGTAGTTATTCTATGTAGACACACATGGGCAGTTGCTCCGCTTGAGTACGTCTCTGCTAGCTGCTAAGCTCTCGTCACTCTCAGCCTTCCAGGGATGAAATTGGTCCGTTAGCAGGTACAAGCTCCTCACTTTTCGTCTCTCTCCCTTTGAATGGAAGATTTGTCTGTTAATGACACCGACATGCATGGACAGGAACAGCCATTAAATAAATGGTTGTGATAGGCCCAGGAGAGAGAGGGGAATGATGGGAAGCTGAACAAATAGATGAAATGAGAGAGCCATCCGGGTCAGATCTCGCAGCATCGAAACCATGCAGATGTGATGTGCATCTCAAATTAGGGCTGGGCGATATGGCCTAAAAATCATATCTCGATATTTTTCTAAGTTATGGCCAATTCACGGTATATACCTATATTGTAAAATAAATCTCTAAAACAAAATTTGCCAAACAGTCAGCAATAATCTAATACAGTCAGGGCTTGTGAAATGATACCTGTATAAGGCACATTCCCTAATGACTAACTGCTTGCAGAAGGCAGTATAGAAAGTTAACACAAGTCTCATAGACAATCTCTCAAGCACAAACTCACGTGCTATTGAGTAGCCAGCTAATCTTTATATTTCAAGTTTAGCCAACTTGGATCTATTTGCTAGCTAACAAGGTAGACCAGCTGATTGTTATGCACACACACACTTCTGTCCATCTCCAACTGTTTGAACAGCTTGCTAGCCTGTCCACTTTGTTCAGATGTTGAAATCAAGTGAACTACTTTATTTCTCAGAATGACAACCAGTTGCCAATTCCTTATATAATTGTGATTTATGCGTACTGTACATTTATAAAAACACAGACTAGACAGCTAGCCTAACAGTCTTTTGCTAAAATGCAGCTAGCATTTTGTGGTATGGCAAAGCGTGAGCGACAAACTGAGCACTCATTTTACAGAACCGATGTTCATTGACACAATTTGAGGAGTTGAGAAATAAAAAGGGAAAAGTTATGTTCTCGCCTATTACAGTAAAATAATGTCTCCGTGTGTTTTGGTGTCCATATGATCGATTCTATTGGACCAAAACTTAAATAGCGACATGAAACCGCTTGTCAGAAGAAGTGATATCTCATCTTTGTTGTTGTGAGTGGCAAGGGGAGGGGCTTGGTACAGTATAGGTGTGTAAATGGGAAGGTGGATACAACACAGAAGTAGCGAAGGAGACGATCCCAAAAAGAAAACATGAGAACAAGCGGACATCAACGCGAACAGACACGGGCATTTGGAATATCACACGAAAACATACATTCTAATTCATTCGATACATCGTCCAGCCCCGTCTCCAATGGAGAAATGATGCTAAAGACTCTCTCTGGCACTACATCGTACTTTCAAACGAAAGGAATAGAATAGGTGCCCATAAATAGATTGGGTAAGGCATGAAGGTTAAATATTGGCACTACACTGACATTAAAACTGTTTCAATGGTGCATTTTTCAATTATAGACAAAGGAACGTGCCTTTTCAAAGCTGATTGAGTGTGAATTGTAGCTGCTCCATTGGATTATTAGACATGACAGGCTTTTATAAGATGTAACTAATGCTGTGAGTCGCTCTGGATGAGAGCATCTGCCAAATTACTAAAATGTCAAATGTAAATGCTTTACATACAGATCTAATGTTACTGCATTGATTCATTTATGTATTTATTTATTGATGTCACAAATGTATAATTTGTACAGTTCTTTATAAATGGGTTACATTTGACTGCGTTAAACCTAGCAGAACTACTTATTTCTCGGAGGGTGAGGCGGATATACATACACTATATTGTTTGGCAAAAAAACAGGATTATTTGTCTCTATGAAATTAAACCATCACGGGATACATGTCTGTCATTGTACAACCCCATTCCAAGATTAGATTATGAAAAAAACACAGTCATCTCCCTACTAATAATACAAGCTCATTTAACCAACGTTCCTGAAAAAGGATATATTGTTTTTTTTGGAAAGAAATACACTATATCATCGTCATCATCAGATCCTATTTCCACTGAATTCAGTCTCCACCCACATTATTGCCCGCTCCTCCACCCATGTTATCTACATGATTAAATGTCCATGTGGGCTGTGTTGTGTAGGTGAAACCTCTCGTCGTCTCAAACAGAGAATTAGGGAACATAAAAGTTCAAATCACGAGAAACAACAGGGATTATTCAGTTCGCAGTATTAATGACCAAAAACATGACATTTTTCCCTTTTAGATTTTGTGCCAAAGGGAAAGTTAAGGTATCAGACAGGGGAGGGGATATAAATTATCCTCTGAGCAAAATATAATGTTTTGGGATTTTCACCCTCCAGACATCATTCCCCGTGCATGTGATGTTGTAAATGTGAACATGAATGTCATCACTTCAGCCTACTTGTCCCACCCTGATCCGTTTCACCTGTCCTCGTTAATGTCTCCACCCCCTCCAGGTGTCGCTTGTTTTCCCCAGTGTATTTATCCCTGTGTTTCCTGTCTTTCTGGGCCAGTGTATTTATCCTTGTGTTTCCTGTCTCTCTGGGCCAGTGTATTTATCCCTGTGTTTCCTGTCTCTCTGTGCCAGTTCATCTTGTATGGTCCAGGCCTACCAGCAGTTTTTCCCGTTTTCCTGTTTTGCTTTTTCTAGTCCTCCTGGTTTTGACCCTAGCCTGTTTCTGGACTTTGTACCTGCCTGCCTGACCATTCTGACCTCGAGCCTGTCTGCCACTCTGTACCTCCTGGACTCTGATCTGTTTATATCTGCCTGTCCACGACCATTCTCTTGCCTATTCCCTTTGGATTTATTAAACATCTTAAACTCCAACCATCTGCCTCCTGTGCCTGCATTTGGGTCTCGCCTTGTGTCATGATACTGTGATGTTTTTTATTGCTCTGTACCCAATGAATTATGAAAACTTACTTGATAGGCCGATGTCCTCATTGTGGTTTTACAGACGTTTTTAAAATGTTTTATGTACACACTTTATTTGAATACTTACAAAATGCACATAGTTATAGTCAGTAACACAGGTTCATTTTCACTCGACTCACACCCCATTTGATGCATCGAACGGATGTGGGTGGAGCAATGTCTAAATAAGGGTGCAAATTAAAAACACTGTGACGAAGGCTTTGAGGCCGATACGTAAAGCTTAATGAAGGGCAGTCATACTAGCAAGCACAGTGTGTCGGTTTATCTTTTTTTTTTCTTCATGTTATTCAATTGTTACCACGCACCTGCAACAAAAGATAGCTCAGATGTGCGAGTGCCTTTTGAATTTTAAGATTAGATAGTGAAAAAACATACTAATCTCTTATAATAACAATAAAAGCTAATTTACCAACATTTCTGAAAAAGGATATATAGTTTTTTGGAAAGAAACTCTTCATGTGTTCATTATAAAACGCAACGACAAATAAATCGCGAAGCATCATCATCAAGTCCTATTTCCACTGAATTCAGTCACCATTTGAAAAATAAAACTTCAAAACATGAAGAGAGCAGAGAAGAGTACAGTGGAGCTGGATTGACCAATCATTCAGTCTCAAAGCCATAAAAGGGCGGTAGTTTCCAAATCGATGGAAATCTTATCAGTATCTATATTAGATGACTCAACAGGTAAACACTGTATACATCACATGATTGTGTAATACAATGAAAACCAGTCAGTGCAGTAAACAGTTTTCTGAAATAAAAACAACTGAAGGCCAAAACAACTGAAGGCCTCCCTGTTCTCAACTTTAAACATACACACACTCTTAATGTCATCTCTGGATACCTAACTTTTGCAGTCATGCTCAGTTTGAGCAGATTGTCCCAAGCCCAACCGTTAAAAGTACCAGCAGCTTTAACAATCATTTCCAGGAAAAAGCAGAGAACAATCCGCCAGCAGACTCTAATGACTGCATTCTGAGATGCATACAATACTGTCAACATAATACTGTCCTCGCAGAAAGACTGCTTTTGGGGACACGTTTTATATTATAGTTCCATAGTTCCACTCACGGCTGCCCTTTGGATGAATCACCTCAGCTCTACACTCTAACATAAGCAGCAGAGGTGGTCAGAGTGGGTTAAAGTCATGTATAACATCAGCATCTCTCCCACTCCCTCTCCTTTCTCTTTGTTCTGTCCCCCTCTTTCTCTCTCTCTTTTGTAATTCCAAGGCTGCAGCTCTGACATTGGCTTAGACTGTCTCCAACTCCCCCCCGCTATAAATACAGTCTGACAGAGCGTAAAATGGCCAGTAAAAGCCAACAATTAGTAAACCCATTTCCCTTAGGGCCCAGTAGGACTCAGATCTACTCAAGCCTATTCACCAGATATCTGCGCTACTATGACAGTGTGTTGGCAATGTGCATGCTATGTGCGTGTGTGTGTGTGTGTGTGTGTGTGTGTGTGTGTGTGTGTGTGTGTGTGTGTGTGTGTGTGTGTGTGTGTGTGTGTGTGTGTGTGTGTGTGTGTGTGTGTGTGTGTGTGTGTGTGTGTGTGTGTGTGTGTGTGTGTGTGTGTGTGTGTGTGTGTGTGTGTATAACTTGTGTGTATCAGTATCCTCCCACATGCACATGAACGCATAGTGATCTCTGACTGTCAGTCTCAGGGGGGTTGTGCTCCTGCAGTCAAATCTGTGATCAGTTCTCTCGTCCATTATGAGGCCAGACAGGTCTGGCAGGGGCACAAGAAGCTGTATGCTGCTGTCCGCACACACTGGGACACACAACTTAGAGATACCAAACATAGATCTGTTCACATCAAAAGGTTGTCCTAACAGAGGACGTTTGGAATATCATGAAGATAGTCGTGTCAAACTAGAAACAAAACATTTTGAATGATTGTGATAATGTGTGTAACAAGTAGAAACAAGCTTTCAGTGTTAATGTTTTAAATCCTTGTTAAATCCTTAAATCCTTGAAGTTTTAAATCCTTGAAGCCTTGATATATGATATACATATACACACACATACACATATATATATACATATACATACATATATATACACACACATATACACATATATATATACATATACATACATATATATACACACACATATGCACACATATATATATACACACACACACACACACACACACACACACACACACACACACACACACACACACACACACACACACACACACACACACACACACACACACACACACACACACACACACACACACACACACACACACACACACATAAACATTTTTCCAACAACAATTATGTGCACCGTAGCATTCAGACTGCAGTGGTTACCACCCACAGAAACATTCCAGTGGGTATTTAAAATGGAGATATATTCACAGGGCAGACATGGCATTGATCTGCTCCACTAGCTCTGACTAATGCATAAACATGTCTGTGAAATTATAGGTAATTTTCAGTTTTGTTCCTCATGAATTGTTAAATCAGACATTCATTTTCAGAGAGTGAGGCAGTAGCTCTGTACAAAACACAGAATTCCTCTATAACAAACATCTCTGTCCAAGCAGAGAAGACTCCAAATATTATAATTTCAGACACAAATTGGAGTCTAACAATCCAATTGTCAAAACGAATGCCCAATTTACAATATTATGCTTCTGAACGATCAAAATGGGAGATGTTATTCCCCAGACATGTAAGTGTTTCTGTATCAGATAAAGCACTACTATCCTCAGTCCAGCTAGCATGATCCTTAAAGGAGATCCTTATTTAGAATTTTTACATTGTAATTTCAGAAAATGTCCATAATATACAGTGCCTTCAGAAAGTATTCACACCCCTGGACTTTTCCACATTTTGTTGTGTTACAGCCTGAATTTAAAATGTATTACATTTAGATGTTTTATTACTGGCCTACACACAGTACCCCATAATGTCAAAGTGTAAAATTTGTCAAATTTTTGTATTAAAAGATGAAATATTTTGAGTCAATAAGTATTCAAGCCTAAATAAGTTCAAGAGTGAACATTTATTTAACAAGTCACATAATAAGATGCATGGACTCACTCTGTGTGCAATTGTGACCAGATTCAGTAAACTACCCTTGGTTCACAGATATAGCCCTAGATTCACTCCAGACCTGACTGCCCTTGACCAGCACAAAAACATACTGTGGCGTACTGCATTAGCATTGAACAGCCCCCATGATATGGAACTTTTCAGGGAAGTTAGAAAGCAATATACACATGCAGTTAGGAAAGCAAAGGCTAGCTTTTTCAAACAGAAAATTGCATGCTGTAGCACAAATTCACAAAAGTTATGGGACGCTGTAAAGTCCATGGAGAATAAGAGCACCATCTCCCAGCTGCCCACTGCACTGAGGCTATGAAACACTGTCACCACCAATAAATCCACGATAATTGAGAATTTCAATAAGCATTTTTCTACGTCTGGCCATGCTTTCCAGCTGGCTACCCTACCCCGGTCTACAGCCCTACACCCCCCACAGCAACTTGCCCAAGCCTCCCCCATTTCTCCTTCACTCAAATCCAGATAGCTCTTTCAGAACATCAGATGCCAAATCTGGACCCCTACAAATCAGCTGGGCTGGACAATCTGGGCCCTCTCTTTCTAAAATGATCAGCCCTAAATTGTTGCAACCCCTATTATTATCCTGTTCAACCTCTTTTTTTTGTATCGTCTGAGATCTCGGAAGCTTTCCAACCACTTCAAAGGGGGACACTCTAGACCCAAACTGTTACAGACCTATATCTACCCTACCCTGCCTTTATAAGGTCTTTGAAAGACAAGGTAACAAAACAGATCACCGACCATTTCGAATCCCACCGTACCTTCTCCACTATGCAATCTGGTTTCCGAGCTGGTCATGGGTGCACCTCAGCCACACTCAAGGTCCTAAACAATATCATAAGCGCCATCGATAAGAGACAATACTGTGCAGCTGTATTCAACGACCTGGACAAGGCGTTTGACTCTGTCAATCAGAACATTCTTATGGGCAGACTCAACAGCCTTGGTTTCTCAAATGACTTCCTCGCCTGGTACACCTACTTCTCAGACAGAGTCCAGTCTGTCAAATCGGAGGGCCTGTTGTCTGGACCTCTGGCAGTCTCTATGGGGGTGCCACAGGGTTCAATACTCGGGCCAACTCTTTTCTCTGTATACATCAATGATGTGGCTCTTGCTGCTGGTAATTCTCTGATCCACCTCTACGCAGACGACACCATTCTGTATACTTCTGGCCCTTCTTTGGACACTGTTAACGAACCTCCAGATGAGCTTCAATGCCATACAACTCTCCTTCCGTGGCCTCCAACTGCTCTTAAATGCAAGTAAAACTAAATGCATGCTCACCAACCGATCGCTGCCCACACCTGCCCGCCTTCCAACATCACTACTCTGGACAGTTCTGACTTAGAATATGTGAACATCTACAAATACCTAGGTGTCTGGTTAGACTGTAAACTCTCCTTCCATACTCACATTAAGCATATCCAATCCAAAATTAAATCTAGAATCAGCTTCCTATTTCACAAACATACCCTCGTAAAACTGACTATCCTACCAATCCTTGACTTTGGCGATGTCATTTACAAAATAGCCTCCAACACTCTACTCAACAAATTGGATGCAGTGTATCACAGTGCTATCCGTTTTGTCACCAAAGCCCCATATACTACCCAACACTGAAACCTGTATGCTCTCGTTGGCTGGCCCTCGCTTCATATTCGTTGCCAAACCCACTGGCTCCTGGTCATATACAGTGCCGTGCGAAAGTTTTCGGCCCCATTGAACTTTGCGACCTTTTGCCACATTTTAGGCTTCAAACATAAAGATATAAAACTGTATTTTTTGTGAAGAATCAACAACAAGTGGGACACAATCATGAAGTGGAACGACATTTATTGGATATTTCAAACTTTTTTAACAAATCAAAAACGGAAAAATTGGGCGTGCAAAATTGGTGAGTCACAATTATAGTGTTTAACATGATTTTTGAATGACTACCTCATCTCTGTACCCCTACACATACAGATAATTGTAAGGTCCCTCAATCAAGCAGCGAATTTCAAAAACAGGTTCAACCAAAGACCAGGGAGGTATTCCAATGCCGCGCAAAGCAGGGAACCTATTGGTAGATGGGTAAGAATAAAGTTATTCGTTACACTTTGGATGGTGTATCAATACACCCAGTCCCTACAAAGATACAGGCGTCCTTTCTAACTCAGTTGCCAGAGAGAAAGGAAACCACTCAGGGATTTTACTGTGAGGTCAATGGTAACTTTAAAACAGTTGCATAGTTTCAATGGCTGTGATAGGAGAAAATGGAGATGTTTGCAGTTATTACTCAATACTACCCTAACTGACAGAGTGAAAATAAGGAAGCCTGTACAGAATACAAATATTCCAAAACATGCATCCTGTTTGCAACAAGGCACTAAATAATACTGCAAAAAAACTTGGCAAAACAATTAACTTTTCGTGTTGAATACAAAGTGTTATGTTTGAGGCAAATCCAATACAACCCATTACTGAGAACCACTATCCATATTTTCAAGAAAAGTGGTGGCTGCATCATGTTATGGGTATATTTGTGGTCCTTCTGTAGCTCAGTTGGTAGAGCATGGCGCTTGTAACGCCAGGGTAGTGGGTTCGATCCCCGGGACCACCCATACGTAGAATGTATGCACACATGACTGTAAGTCGCTTTGGATAAAAGCGTCTGCTAAATGGCATATATTATTATATTATATATTATATTTGTAATTGTTAAGGACGGGGGAGTTTTTCAGGATAAAAAAATAAACAGAATGGAGCAATGCACAGGCAAAATCCTTGAGTTTAAACTGGTTCAGTCTGCTTTCCACCAGACACTGGGAGATGAATTCACCTTTCAGCAGGACAAAAACACAAGGCCATTTGGCACTGGAGTTGCTTACCAAGAAGACAGTGAATGTTCCCTGAGTGGCCAAGTTACAGTTTGACTTAAAATCTACTTGAAAATATATGGCATGGCCTGAAAATTGTTGTCTAACAACGATCAACAACCAACTTGACAGAGCTTGAAGATTTTTGAAAATAATAAATGGGAAAATCTTTCACAATCCAGGTGTTGAAAACTCTTAAGAGACTTACCCAGAAAGACTCACAGCTGTAATCGCTGTGAAAGGATGTGAATACTTATGTAAATTAGATATTTCTGTATTTCATTATTAATAGATTTGCAAAAATGTCAAACAATATGTTTTCACTTCGTCATTATAGGGTATTGTGAAGATGTTTTTTTTTAAAATCCATTTTGAATTTGGGCTGTAACAACAAAACGTGGAATATGTAAAGGGGTATGAATACTTTCTGAAGGCACTATATCTGCAGTAATAGTGCAGATAATATTGTGAAACACTATCTTTTCACAACAGATTTACGTTGGGCCTATACAAAATCTCCCTCTAATAATGCAGCCTTCCTATTTAACAACAAAATACTGTCTTTCTGTTGTAAAGTGGGAAAGCTGCACCTTTTCGCTCTTCCATCAGCATCACTCAAATGCATGGTCATCTCCTCGTGAGCAGAATCAACAATAGAAGACTTGGGCAGTACATTTCGCTCTGCAATT
Source organism: Oncorhynchus gorbuscha (assembly GCF_021184085.1). Taxonomy (NCBI): domain Eukaryota; kingdom Metazoa; phylum Chordata; class Actinopteri; order Salmoniformes; family Salmonidae; genus Oncorhynchus; species Oncorhynchus gorbuscha. Next base: position 47,646,120 of record NC_060175.1, read on the forward strand.
ACATTACACTGTTCGCTTAATTTCAGTCTCTGACCAAATAAACAATATATTAGTGTAGGGAATCAATGTACCATTTAAATCCCTGTGATACATATTTTCAATGACCAAAAATATTTACAAAGCCAAAAGTAAAAAGAAGCACAAACCAAATTTAAGGAGGGGGTGGGTAGAGGGGATGGGGAATACAGCCAGGAGGGGGAAGAGATGTTTGAATTCAGGGTAAATCCTGTTGCAATTCACTTAGATTCCAAGAGGGGGCTGCATTTCACATATAACCCCTTTACAGCCAACCAATCAGAATGCAAGGAGAAGAGTCTCTAACCAGATCCCCCCCAATCCCCTGAAGGGAGCATTGCATCCATTTCCTCTCTGGAGGGTTCATCGCAGTGGGCCATGGATTGTCAAAAACAATTACCTCCTCTGGTCTCTCTCAGTGCTCCTCTTAATTTGAACTGATAACCATCTCCTTGCATATGTTAGCACTGAGGCCCAGCAGTCTGCCTGCTCCCAAGAGATAATGGACCAGCCTGGCAAACAGCATTTGTCAGGCACAGCCACTTACCTTCGCTGTGGACGACATACTGACTGGCGCTAATAATAGCCACGCACCAGGCTAGCAGTTAGCAGGCCACAGACCCCAGCTCTCCAACTGGCCAATCAATAGTCATTTACTCTCACTCCATTTCTGGAGAATGGCTTGGAGGAAAAAAAAGTGAGCCTTGGTTAGCCTTTTTCATATCGTTCAGGTTTGATGGAAGAGTTTTGTAAATGCCTTGTTTGGTATCTATCCATTCAAATGTTATTCTAGTTGTAAGCTAGGCCAACCTTGTATGGCAAATGGGCATACTATAGGACTGATTTCAATAGCCTGTTCTATTACTGAAACCTGTCTTGCAACCGAAAACAAGAATTACCAACTGATGTCCCCTTTGATATCTCAGCGTGTATTTAATACAGGTTTGCAGGAGCAAAATGAGAGAAGGAGCGAGGGGAGTATGTTTACGGTGTAATATTCTGATAACAAATGCCTCTAATTCAGATCATTTATTCTCATTCTGTCTCTTCCCGTCCCCTACGCCACAGGGGCAGCAGGCATGGATTGGATAACCAGGATGGATGGATGGAGGATGAAGGTAGCCTGGACATTCTGTTTTAAAGGACAGGTAGAGAGAGAGGAGAGAGAGAGAGAGAGAGAGAGAGAGAGAGAGAGAGAGAGAGAGAGAGAGAGAGAGAGAGAGAGAGAGAGAGAGGTGGCCCTGGGACCCTGTGGAGCTGAGTCACATCACACCACACCACAGCCAAGACCCAGTGACATCTCGCCTGGACACAACTACAGAGAGAGAGAGAACGAGAAAAGGAGAGAGAGAGAGAGAGAGAGAGAGAGAGAGAGAGAGAGAGAGAGAGAGAACGAGAGGGGAGTATGAACTGAGGAAGAGAGGCTGCGAAGAGAATAACACTGAGGGAGTGAAGGACAGGAAAACAAGAGGGATAGAGTTGGAGGAGTGAGAGGGGAGAAGGAATAGAAGCAGAGAGGGAGAGGAAACATGAAGACAATGACAAAAGAGTGAAAGAGAGCGGTAGAGATGGAGTGAGGAGGACCGAGAAAGCTGGCCAGCTGAAGATGACTGTGTGATTCATTCCTGCTCGTCATCTCCACTCAACCAGCACACGGCCAACAATGGTGTTCATTTGGCTCGCAGACATTACAGTGAGGAGCCTCAGTGAGACGTTGTCTCCATATGGCCGTGGCTGGCCAGAGTCCAAAACACTACATCATTAAATCACTCATTAGCAGCGAAAAATGGCCTAATTCTATTTGAAACCCAGCATCCTTCCTCCAGCAAACAAGTAGCACAAATACAATTACACGGCGACAATGACTTCATGATTGGAGGAAATATGTTACTTCTGTATTGGCAACATGAAATAAGTACCTGCCAACTGCAGAAGAGCAGTTGTGGAAAAAGTAACCAATTGTCATACTTGAGTAAAAGTGAAGATACCGCGTGGCGCAGCGGTCTAAGGCACTGCATCGCACTGCTAGCTGTGCCACTAGAGATCCTGGGTTTGAGTCCAGGAACTGTCGGCAGCTGGCCTCAACAGGGAGATCCAGGGGGCGGCGCACAAGTGGCTCAGTGTCGTCCGTGTTAGGGGAGGGTTTGGCCGGCAGGGATGTCCTTGTCCCATAGCGCACTAGCAACTCCTGTGGCGGGCCGGGGGTAGTGCACGCTGACACGGTCGCCAGGTGTACAGTGTTTCCTCCTACACATTGGTGTGGCTGGCTTCCGGGTTAAGTGGGCATTGTGTCAAGAAACAGTGCCAGTTGGGTTGTGTTTTGGAGGACGCACGGCTCTCGACTTTCGCCTCTCCCGAGTCCGTACGGGAATTGCAGCGATGAGACAATTGGATACCACAAAAAAGGGGTACAAATAAATCAAAAAGATACCTTAATAGAAAATGACTCAAGTTAAAGTGAAAGTCACCCAGTGAAATGCTACTTGAGTAGAAGTCTAAAGGTATTTGGTTTTAAATATACTTAAGTATCAAAAGTTAATGTAATTGCTAAAATATACTTAAGTAAAAGTGAAAGTATGAATAATAAAAAATCATTTTATTAAGCAAACCAGACAGCACAATGTTCTTGTTTTGTAAACGTATGGATGTCCAGGGGCACACTCCAACATATTGTTTACAAAACAAAGCATTTGTGTTTAGTAAGTCCACCAGATCAGAGGCAGTAGGGATGTTCTCTTGACAAATGTGTGAATTGGACCATTTTCTGTCCTGCTAAGCATTTAAAATGTAACAAGTAATTTGGTTGTCAGGGAAAATGTATGGAGTAAAAAGTACATGCATTTCTTTCGGAATGTAGTGAAGTAAAAGTAGTCCAAAATATAAATAATAAAGTACAGACACCCCAAAAAAACTAAAGTAGCACTTTAAAGTATTTATACTTAAGTACTTTACACCACTGCAGTAAAGCATAACAGGCCGATGTAAACCATGGGATCTTAAATGCTTATTGACATTTAGAGCAATCTAGGCTATACGTTTGTTTTATCCTCACATGGGTAGTATTTTTCACTATTGTATGACTACGCTCAGCTGAAACTGAAAGAGACACAGAAAGACACTAGATACCGAGATGAAAGACAAGGACAACAAAAGTGATTACTGCAGATCGACTTGCTAAACAGAGGTGCATTATTAACAACGGAGATGAAGGATGAACCGTCTTGCAGGTGCACACTGTATCTCTCGGAGGATCCCCTAGTGCCACTGCACTACGACACTGCACTCAAAACGGACTGGGTAACATTTCCTCGGAGTGCTTCAGAAAACCCATTTGCCAGAGCCGAAGAGATCAAAGGCAACAGAGCTGATCCTCGCAGGCACCCTGAGCTACAGCAGAGCAGAGCAGAGCCCCATGAACCAACACTTCCTTAACAGCGTTTGGGTTTGCACAGTGCTTGCTTTGCATCACACTGCATAACGGTCTTCTAAATATGCATGTATCTAAATATGTTGATAGGCATAGCGCATACAGATAGATCTATTTGTATTTAAATGTTTGTATTACATACAGGTAATACAAAATAAAAGGAAACACCAACATAAAGTGTCTTAATAGGGCGTTGGGCCACCACGAACCAGAACATCTTCAATGCTCCTTGGCATAGATTCTACAAGTGTCTGGAACTCTATTGGAGGGATATGATACAATTCTTCCACAATAAATTCCATCATTTGGTGTTTTGTTGATGGAAAACATCGTCTCAGTAGTGTTCCTCTCGTCCACCTCTGTACACCACTCTTGCAGAGCTGCCACCAGGTGGGACAGTCAGCAGCAGATTCCTCCAGTTCTGTGGGTTTGACGTTTCTCTTCTTCAGCCATGTTTTCAGCTGGTTGAGAGAATGCCAAGAGTGTGCAAAGCTGTCAAAGGCAAAAAAGGGTGGCTACTTTGAAGAATCTCAAATATATTTTGATTTGTTTAACACTTTTTCGGTTACTACATGATTCCATATGTGTTATGTCATAGTTTTGATGTCTTCACTATTATTCTACAATGTAGAAAATGGTTAAAAAAATAAAGAAAAAACGCCTGGAATGAGTAGTTGTGTCCAAGCTTTTGACTGGTACTGTATATATATTATTTTGGGGGTAGGCACAAAACTACCTTCATACCGTACATCTTTATTTTTACCGGTACATGTTACCTCCAGACCAGTCCTGTGACACTTGTGGGGGTCATAGAGCAAAACAGAGAACACCTTTGTGTTTGTGAGAATCACCCATTTTCCACAGCAGGAAATGGGAGATTAGTTTGTGGCCCAAACAGTGCAGACGCTACACATTTGGAAATCTTCCGTGGGGCTACATTAAGGCTTAAATCTAGGAATGTTTGTTACAAGCAACAACAATGGGAATTTGCATTTTAATAGTTCCACAAGTTCCTGGCACATCTACTCAAACACTTTCCTTGCTTGTTATTCTATAAAAAATCCCTCTCTCTGCTCGAAAATACTTGTCCCGCATTAGCATGGTAAGTATGCTGAAACAAATAACAGGCTCGCATGAACTGATACACAAATAATATGCACAAACTTTCCAAACACAGAGAAACATGAACACACACCCAAACACACAAGGCCACATGAACCGAGTACAGCTGGAGGAAGCCTTTCAATTCCTGTATTTCATCCCGTCCGGAGGGGCATTTGCCTTCCCGCTGTGTAAGCAAAACTGACATCCTTTATAAAAGATTTATGAGGCAAAGATGCAAACGATAGAGCATGAAGTCCCACAGGAGCAGCCACTTCCATCTGTGAAGTATCACCTGTTCTTAGGTGGACTTAGGAGCTTGTTCCCAGCCTGTGTACAAACAGTGTACCAGGCCAGGTAGAGTGGAGAGAAGGCTGAATATGAGGCACTCGGAGTTAACCACTTCCTACCTGTAGCATGAAGCACCACGAATAATGCAGCCGGAAGGACAGGATGATCTCATGAAGCCCTGTCTGTCTGTGATGTGTGAGTGGCTGTGGGGTTCATTAGAACACATGGCCAGAAGTTATTCAAAAGTCATTGATAAAATGCTCTTTGATGTTAAGGAGTTGGAGAGAGAATAACTCGTCTATTTCACCTAGGTTTTACCAAGCGCTCCCGTGGGATCTGCTTTAAAAAATTACATCAAAAAGAGAGAGGGGTTTCAAAACAACGCTAGCAACGCTTGAAAAAATAATGCTTCGAATAAGGTCATGGCAGACAAAGAATCATCCAAATCACGTGGACAGTGTGAGGGTGGAGGATGAGGATGGTAAAAGGGAACAGCTGTGAGAGCCATGCGGTGGCTGCACCAGGAGACTAGAGGGACTAGCCCGAGCCAGGAGGCTAAAACGATTTGCAACATCAACGGGATCTCCAGTGAAAGATGAGTGCAGAGGAAACCTCTTACATCACATCCTGCAGACTCACAACAGGATTACTGCTGGATGATCCTTCTCCCTCAGTCACACATCTGTACCCTGGCCTGCACTAGGTGGGTGCGTAGCCTCCACGTTACCCAATGAGGATTATGGTGTTGTGAGTGAGTGAGTGAGTGAGTGAGTGAGTGAGTGAGTGAGTGAGTGAGTGAGTGAGTGAGTGAGTGAGTGAGTGAGTGAGTGAGTGAGTAAAAGGGGTCTTAAGTAGAGTTGCAAAATTCTGGCAACTTTGAATTTATTCCCTGATTTTCCAGGAATCCTGGTTGGAGGGTTCTCTGCTTATTCCCTCCTGATTCCAGAAATCCTGGTTGGAGGGTTCTCTGCTTATTCCCTCGCTCTCTCCACTGGCTTCCAGTTGAAGCTCGCATCCGCTACAAGACCATGGTGCTTGCCTACGGAGCTGTGAGGGGAACGGCACCTCAGTACCTCCAGGCCCTGATCAGGCCCTACACCCAAACAAGGGCACTGCGTTCATCCACCTCTGGCCTGCTCGCCTCCCTACCACTGAGAAAGTACAGTTCCCGTTCAGCCCAGTCAAAACTGTTCGCTGCTCTGGCCCCCCAATGGTGGAACAAACTCCCTCACGACGCCAGGACAGCGGAGTCAATCACCACCTTCCGGAGACACCTGAAACCCCACCTCTTTAAGGAATACCTAGGATAGGAGAAGTAATCCTTCTCACCCCCCCCCCTTAAGATTTAGATGCACTATTGTAAAGTGACTGTTCCACTGGATGTCATAAGGTGAATGCACCAATTTGTAAGTCGCTCTGGATAAGAGCGTCTGCTAAATGACTTAAATGTAAATGTAAATGATTCCAGAAATCCTGGTTGGAGGGTTCTCTGCTTATTCCCTCCTGATTCCAGGAATCCTCCAACCAGGTATTCTGGAAAGCCAGGGAATTTTGCAACCCTAGTCCAAAGACTTACAAAGACAGTCCAATCAACAGATTCTGTTTATTTTTTATTTCCCATTCACTTGTGATTCAAATAAATGAATAGCTGAACAGAGTTGCCTTGACTGAGGAGCCATGCTCCTGGAAAGCCTCATTCAAGTCTCCCAGACTATAGAGACTGAAATAATGGGGGCTTTGTGTGTACTGGGACCCTGCATCACCCGGCCTCGTCCACTCTCCCAGCCCCCAGAGAACCTCTCATAACCTTCTCCCATCATCCCGGGACACAAACGTGCCCAGGTTCAAAGAGGGGTCACACTTGTTGCATTTGTATATTCTTCTATTCATCCCTATAAAACACAACACTCGCTATGATTCACCATCCACCCTCCCATGGGGCCGCTCTCAGCTGAAACAAAGCTCTCCACTGTCTCCCAGGACAACACGCATATATAGCGAACAGACTTTTGTCTAGTCAGACACAGGGAAGCCAGGGGGTGCTAAACTGCTGACCTCATTTATGTGCCACATCGTAGAGCTACTTAGACCACCATTCAGTTTATTTGAATGTCTTTAGAAAGATAATACTTCATAAAGAGATAATTGCTCTGGGGATGCAGTGAATGCTGATCTGAATACAAAAACCACCTGTCCTTTGGTTTTAAATTAGCAATTGCAAAATGAGGCAAATGGCTTGAGGAGCTTCAAGTGTAACAAAGAGGCCTTGAGAATCTAAGTAAATCAACAAACCTAGCTTTAGGGTAGATCAAATAATCACAATACCGTATAATCATGTTTGACCGTCGACTGAAATGCTTTCTCAAGCGAAAATGAAACAAGTATCATTACCAAATCATCCCTCTGAAAAGCCACCAGACGAGGAGAGGTGGGAGGTGAGAACCATTACCTCGCCGTTAAGTGCGTCAGACAGTCATTACTCCGTTGACCTCTGACCTATACGTTTATGTTAAAGAATTCACAGTCTTTCAATGCCTCCTCTCCTCACCTCTCTAAACCACCCCCCTCTCCTCCCAGATCTAACATTCCCCTTCTTACATCCAATAAACCTTCTACTCTCATTCCAACCTCCTTACCTCTCCTAAACCCCACTCTCCCCCTCCATGACACCTTCCTCTTCCTACCTCTCCTAACCCCTGACCTACTCTACCCCTTCCTTGCCTCTGTATTTGACAGGAGCCCAGAGAGAGAGAGACAGAGGGTTCGAAGCAGAGAGTAATAAAAGTGGGGGTAATGACAAAGCTAATGAAACGCTGCCTCTCAGCTTATCTCTCTCTCTCTTTGTTCCTCGCCAGCTGCTGACTCAATATCTCTCTCTCAGCTTATCTCTCTCTCTTTGTTCCTCGCCAGCTGCTGACTCAATATCTCTCTCTCAGCTTATCTCTCTCTCTTTGTTCCTCGCCAGCTGCTGACTCAATATCTCTCTCTCTCTTTGTTCCTCGCCAGCTGCTGACTCAATATCTCTCTCTCTCTCTCTTTGTTCCTCGCCAGCTGCTGACTCAATACCCCTCTCTCTCTTTGTTCCTCGCCAGCTGCTGTCTCAATATCTCTCTCTCAGCTTATCTCTCTCTCTTTGTTCCTCGCCAGCTGCTGACTCAATATCTCTCTCTCTCTTTGTTCCTCGCCAGCTGCTGACTCAATATCTCTCTCTCTCTTTGTTCCTCGCCAGCTGCTGACTCAATATCTCTCTCTCTCTTTGTTCCTCGCTAGCTGCTGACTCAATATCTCTCTCTCTCTCTTTGTTCCTCAACAGCTGCTGACTCAATATCTCTCTCTCTCTCTTTGTTCCTCGCCAGCTGCTGACTCAATATCTCTATCTCAGCTTATCTCGCTCTCTTTGTTCCTCGCCAGCTGCTGACTCAATATCTCTCTCTCAGCTTATCTCTCTCTTTGTTCCTCGCCAGCTGCTGACTCAATATCTCTCTCTCAGCTTATCTCTCTCTCTTTGTTCCTCGCCAGCTGCTGACTCAATATCTCTCTCTCTCTTTGTTCCTCGCCAGCTGCTGACTCAATATATCTCTCTCTCTCCCTCTCTCTCCCTCTCTCCCTCTCTCCCTCTCTCCCTCTCTCCCTCCCCAAAGGTGTCGCCATGTATCAGAGGTTATTTTCAGTGAGAAACACGCACATAGCCAAAGGGTCAGTAAGAGCCATCTCTGGATTTAGCAAGAGAGATGTGTGTCTAGATCCTTACTTATAGTGATTGTCTCCTTTTCTCAATCTCCCAGTCTCTCAATCGGATTACTATACTCTCTAAATTGGTAAATCATCTCACCCAAACCCAATTTGAAAGTATAACCCATGCCCTTGTAGCCTGTCTTAGGGGAAATCAAATTGTATTTGTCACATGCGCCGAATACAACAGGTGTAGGTAGACCTTACAGTGAAATGATTACTTACAAGCCCTTAACCAACAATGCAGTTTTAATACCTTTAAAAAAAGAAAGATGAGAACAACAAATGATTAAAGAGCAGCAGTGAATAACAATAGCGGGGTGAAATACAGGGGGTACCAGTACAGATTCAATGTAGGCTATATACAGGGGGTACCAGTACAGAGTCAATGTAGGCTATATACAGGGGGTACCGGAGACAGAGTCAATGTAGGCTATATACAGGGGGTACCAGTACAGATTCAATGTAGGCTATATACAGGGGGTACGAGTACAGAGTCAATGTAGGCTATATACAGGGGGTACCAGTACAGAGTCAATGTAGGCTATATACAGGGGGTACCGGTACAGAGTCAATGTTGGCTATATACAGGGGGTACCGGTACAGAGTCTTATGGCTTGGGGGTAGATGCTGTTAAGGAGCCTCTTGGACCTAGACTTCTTGCAAACTCTGGTACCGCTTGCCACGCGTCTGACTAGGGTGGCTGGAGTCTGACAATTTGTAGGGCCTTCCTCTGACACCGCCTTGTATAGAAGTCCTCGATGGCAGGAAGCTTGAATCTGGTGATGTACTAGGCTGTACGCACTACCCTCTGTAGTGCCTTGTGGTCGGAGGCCGAGCAGTTGCCATACCAGGCAGTGATGCAACCCGTCAGGATGCTCTCGATGGTGCCGCTGTAAAACCTTTTGAGGATCTGCCAAATCTTTTCAGTCTCCTTAGGGGGAATAGGTTTTGTTGTGCCCGCTTCACGACAAATGAGAAAGGGGTTGAGTGGTGAGACCATTCAACTAGCAGTACATTAGCAGGACAGGTACTGCTGGGTAATTACAAACACAGCAAGCTTTTAATTACCTTCTCTACTATCAGCTGTTAATTAATGTAAATCCCCTGCAAATGGCACTGTAGCACCATTACACACACACACACACGCGCATGCACACACACACACAGGCACACACACACACACAGCCTGTTAAAAGAGTTGGAGTGGCATCAAAAGGCGCAGTGCAGAGGCCCCCATGGTTCAGCTACTCTACCTCTCACCTCTCAATCCCTTCTGCTGCTAATGACAGAAAGGCTAGTTATAAGCTGTGCTGAGCTTCCACATAAAGCCTTACCTGAAGAGCCTAATTTCATCTGCAGTTATCAACTTAACCGCCACAGTGGCACATACAATAGGACCTAAAGGGGTATTAAAGGAAGCGCTCACTGAAGGAGGGGCCTGAATATTGTTGATGTTCCTTCCCTGTTCGTAACATCTCTTAACACCCCCCTTTTTAGGCAGTGGTCATCCCTCTTTTCACTCTGTCTTGTTCCCCGCTGTAGTGCCTAATCCCTCCATCTCTCACCTCTCGGCACAATCAAGCCTGACAGCTGTGAGAACACTGGTACTGGAGACGGATGGAAACACTTAATTGATTTGCTGGAAAAATCCCTGATATGTTTTTTGTGTGTGTTGTGTGGTATTGTTCGTTGCGTGGTATTGTTTGTTGCAGCGTTTTGCGTCATCTCAACACAGTGGACAGGCTGAAAGGAGAGAAATTAGGGACAGAGCTAAGCCAACCGTGGACATGTTGGAATAATACAGCTGAGAGGATGACTGGGGTGAGATACTCAGTAGAGCTCATCTCTCTGTTGGTCTGTCCAATGATCTTATCTCCTGGTCCCAGACAACGGGTGTGCAGGGTAGGTTATCCAGCAAGCCATGCCAAACAGCAGCCTTAACACTTCCATGAAGGCACATAAATAGGCTGGAAATCGGATTAGGGTGGGGGGGAACTCTTTCCTTAGTGATAACACATTGGGGATATGGTGGACATTGTGTGCACTTGTAAAGACGCATAGTTGTCTCCGCTCCGTGATGAGCAAAGAGAATGCGTCTAATTTTACAGAATATAAATTATTTCACTGAGACCTCAAAGGAGATGTATTTCATATTTGCAAAACACAAGAGAGAGAGCGAGAGAGAGAGAGAGAGTGGGGGGAGCGAGATAGAGAGGGGAGAGAAAGGGGATATAGAAAAATACAAAGAGAGTGGGGTGATAGGGGAGAGAAAAAGACAGAGAGTGTGAGAAGAGAGAGACAGAGACAGAGACAGAGAGAGAGAGAGAGAGAGAGAGAGAGAGAGAGAGAGAGAGAGAGAGAGAGAGAGAGAGAGAGAGAGAGAGCGAGAGAAAAAGAGAGATTAATTTAGCCAAGGAAGTGGCAGTGTCTGATTCTGACGCAGGGCCTCTGTCTGGCTTAGTCTTGGCCCTGTCCTTGTAGCTATGAAGGGTATTATACTAATAGGGACTGAATGCAATGAGATACAGTATGTGGGCAGACTAGGAAGAAAATCTGACAAAGGGAGATTTTCATTGAACATAATGTGTCAGACAGAATATGACGGTTCGGTTTTCTGAAGATATCACTTTGTAAGTGTTGAAAAGTATGGCTATAACAGGAGAGAGTGAAATAGGATGACTTTAAACTGGCCTAACCAGGAGAGAACACTAAATGTTTTTGGGAATGCCTTCTGGAACATGTGAACTTTCATGTGCCAAAATAATAAACTTGTATTCCATCTGTAAAAAAAATAATAATATTGAATTAAGATCCTAGAACCTTCCCGCTAGTCATGATTGGCTGAGATAATAGATGGGCTGGACATGCTGGGAGATGAGTTTGGATTGGTCTACCATGTAGCATGCTTCTGCCTATAATGTGAGTAGGTGTTGATAGTCCTTTCTACCGCTGCGTTTTTGAAAGATATAATGTTAGCCATCGAGAACTACAAAAGTTGTCTACTTTTCTCAAAAACATTGATGCCCTGAATTTAGCAGGCGCTGTTGACAGATCAGGAAAAATGGTGTGATGGCCTACTTTCAGTCAGTGTGAAATGGAATGACTTGACACAAAGCTGGCCAAACAAGTAGCGAGAACAAAACAGAGGTAAATGGTTCCAGTCTGCTGTAAAGCGTTCATCCATGTATACAGGTAAGAGTCTAGCTACATTTTAATATAATAATAATATAATATATGCCATTTAGCAGACACTTTTTTCCAAAGCGACTTACAGTCATGTGTGCATACATTCTACGTATGGGTGGTCCCGGGGATCGAACCCACTACCCTGGCGTTACAAGCGCCATGCTCTACCAACTGAGCTACAGAAGGACCACAGATAGAAGTTTCTAATTTAGTCAGAAAACCGTTTTCAATGCAAGTTCAAGTGTACTGTTACCAAGCTAACCAACATTAGATTGCTGGCTCGCTAGATAACATTACGTGTATGATCTGTGTAGTAATATTATTTGAATCAGAAAACCATTTGCATTGCTAGTTATAGCCTAATGTTAGCTAGCTACTTTTAACATTGAACCATTTTGGTTAGCTTTAACAACCTGCATATTCATACTACAGCTATGACAATGTTTGTATTGGCACTAGTACGAGTTGGGATTATGCTCGTTCATTGTTTAGCTAGCTAGTTACATGTCCAAACAAAAAGACCCCACTTCGCCAGATGATTACATGACCCATCCAGTTAGCCAGGAGTGTCTGGGGGTGATTACTGCCAACTATTGTATTTGATGAACATGTGTACATGTCTAGACAATAGTGACCCATCCACTTAGATAGATGTGGCTGGGGGGTGGTTATAGCATTTATTTCACATGACAATTAATTTATACAAGTGTGTCTGGGTAAACGTCATCTAATAACTATAAAATATTTGTATCTGGACACTTCCTGTTTTTGATATTGCTACTATGCAAGTTACCACTTCACTGTACCGTTTACACCTTCTGTATCCTGTGCATGTCACAAATAAACTGTTTACCAGAGATGGTAAAGTGAAGAACAACATGACCTGCACCAAAGTCAGATTAGGATATAGGCCAAGGACTAGAGAAGGGGTATTTTTACCTATTGAAAGGGTCTTTTTTAACCTATTTTTCTTATTTTAAGCTACTACTTTTACCACTTTTAGTCTTGAAATCTTACTACACTACTCACTCTGTTTAGCACATGGCCACAAATGTGAATCCTTAAAGATATGGGTGGGGCTAAGGCTTAAGAGGGTGTGAACAATGCTGTATGGGTGGAGACAAAGAAGACCTCTCCAGTAGGTGTACCAAATCATTCAAGTGCAATTTTCTCAAAAATTGAGTTACAAGTTTATCAACTTTCAAAGCAGAGGTACTTTCCTGTTGTTCCTCAACTGCAGTGTACGATAGACCATTTTGTAGCTATGAGTCTGTACCAATGTAAAAAAAAAAACACAATACACTTTTTTTTGCTACATAGAACCGATTCCAAGGGGTGGGTCACAAATGATTGATAGCCAATGCTTGTTTGCTAAACTAGGTGAGGAAAATAAGGTTGGAGCCAGCAAAGGATCTGTATAACTACTCTAAACTTTCCCCATTCAAATGGTTGACAGTTTGCAGCATCTGGGGATGCATGGTTGCGCCCCTGAAGTGGAGCAGTAGAGCAGACTCCAGTTGATAATCATCTGATTTGTGGCGGGGAAGTCGGAGAGATGAAGCAGATGGTAGTGTACATAGTTTAGTTGCGAATGCTTTTGCTGAATAAGGAACGCTCTGCTGAATGCCAAGCTCCACGGGAGAGGAGGGAAATTGAAGGCCCCCTGCTCCGAGCTCGTCTGGGAGAGGCCATTGTTCTGTGCGTGCTCCAATTCCAGAGTGACAGGCGAATTCCGCTCACTCATTAACGTTTCGAGTGGAGGACAAGCTGCGCTGGAATTCCATTCACTCACTCACTCACTGGCCAACATACTCAGGCTGATGAGAAGTGATTCAGTTGTTTCAGCAAATAACCAAGAAAAACAGTACAACTCACATCCAATTAGAGTGTAATGATTTAGAGTTGCAGTAACCCAGGACATTCTGTCTCTGTGCACAGTGTAATTGAGGTCTCGCACATAGCAGTAGTGCGCTGATGTGATGCCTCTAGCTGAGCTAGAGGTCAATATGAGTGATAGATAGCATCAACATGTGCGGTGAGGATCCTGAGAATTACTGTTGCTGTTGAAGCCAATCACAACACATGCCAGTTAAGCCATAATTGACACACTTTGTGGCTTACACACCGGGTTCCTAAGCCATTTAGGATGGATAACACTGCTCTATGCATATGTAATCAGAAACAATAGCACAGTATAGTAGTTCAAATTAGGACGTATAAATATTCCATACTTTTCAGAGGAAATTACACAGTACCGAAGTAGCATCATGCAAACCCAACTGTTGACCCTACTGTGTTGAGTCATCCATTTACCCACTTTCACAGTAACATATTTAGAATAAACATCTCATATAGAAGAAGGGGAACAATACATATTAGAGAGAGAGCGAGAGAGCGAGAGCGAGGGGTCATGACAGGCCCAGTGCTCTCAGGAGGGGGCAGTAATCAGCAGCAATAACACCCCTCACACAGTTAATACATCTGTTGATCTGTTGGCCAAACATCCCCCCCTGCCTCCCCAACCAGAGTACTATATGTCCCCCTGCCTCCCCAACCAGAGTACCATACGTCCCCCCCCCCACTCCCCAACCAGAGTACCATACGTCCCCTCCTGCCTCCCCAACCAGAGTACCATACGTCCCCTCCTGCCTCCCCCAACCAGAGTACCATACGTCCCCTCCTGCCTCCCCCAACCAGAGTACCATACGTACCCCTTGCCTCCCCAACCAGAGTACCATACGTCCCCTCCTGCCCCCTAACCAGAGTACCAAACGTCCCCTCCTGCCTCCCCAACCAGAGTACCATACGCCCCCCCCTCCTGCCTCCCCAACCAGAGTACCATACGTACCCCCTGCCTCCCCAACCAGAGTACCATACGTCCCCCCTGCCCCCTAACCAGAGTACCATATGTCCCCTCCTGCCCCCTAACCAGAGTACCATACGTCCCCTCCTGCCTCCCCAACCAGAGTACCATTCGTCCCATTCTGCCTCCCCAACCAGAGTACCATACGTCCCCTCCTGCCTCCCCAACCAGAGTACCATACGTCCCCTCCTGCCTCCCCAACCAGAGTACCATACGCCCCCCCCCTCCTGCCTCCCCAACCAGAGTACCATACGTCCCGTCCCCCTTCCTCCCCAACCAGAGTACCATACGTCCCTCCTGCCTCCCCAACCAGAGTACCATACGTCCCTCCTGCCTCCCCAACCAGAGTACCACACGTCCCCTCCTGCCCCCTAACCAGAGTACCATACGCCCCCCCCCCGCATCCCTAACCAGAGTACCATACGTCCCCTCCTGCCTCCCCAACCAGAGTACCATATGTCCCCTCCTGCCTCCCCAACCAGAGTACCATACGTCCCCTCCTGCCCCCTAACCAGAGTACCAAACGTCCCCTCCTGCCTCCCCAACCAGAGTACCATAAGCCCCCCTCCTGCCTCCCCAACCAGAGTACCATACGTCCCCTCCTGCCCCCTAACCAGAGTACCAAACGTCCCATCCTGCCTCCCCAACCAGAGTACCATACGCCCCCCTCCTGCCTCCCCAACCAGAGTACCATACGTCCCCCTGCCTCCCCAACCAGAGTACCATACGTCCCCCTGCCTCCCCAACCAGAGTACCATACGTCCCCCCTGCCTCCCCAACCAGAGTACCATACGTACCCCCTGCCTCCCCAACCAGAGTACCATTCGTCCCATCCTGCCTCCCCAACCAGAGTACCATACGCCCCCTCCTGCCTCCCCAACCAGAGTACCATACGTCCCTCCTGCCTCCCCAACCAGAGTACCATACGTCCCCTCCTGCCTCCCCAACCAGAGTACCATATGTACCCCCTGCCTCCCCAACCAGAGTACCATACGTCCCCTCCTGCCCCCTAACCAGAGTACCATACGCCCTCCCCCGCCTCCCTAACCAGAGTACCATACGTCCCCTCCTGCCTCCCCAACCAGAGTACCATACGCCCCCCCTCCTGCCTCCCCAACCAGAGTACCATACGTCCCCCTGCCTCCCCAACCAGAGTACCATATGTCCCCCCTGCCTCCCCAACCAGAGTACCATACATTCCCCCTGCCTCCCCAACCAGAGCACCATACGTCCCCCCCCCACTCCCTAACCAGAGTACCATACGTTCCCCCCACTCCCTAACCAGAGTACCATACGTCCCCGTCCCCCCACTCCCTAACCAGAGTACCATACGTCCCCCCACTCCCCAACCAGAGTACCATACGTTCCCCCTGCCTCCCCAATCAGAGCACCATACGTCCCCCCACTCCCTAACCAGAGTACCATACGTCCCCGTCCCCCCACTCCCTAACCAGAGTACCATACGTTCCCCCTGCCTCCCCAACCAGAGTACCATACGTCCGCCCTGCCTCCCCAACCAGAGTACCATACGTCCTCCCCCCGCCTCCCTAACCAGAGTACCATACGTCTCCTCCTGCCTCCCCAACCAGAGTACCATACGCCCCCCCTCCTGCCTCCCCAACCAGAGTACCATACGTCCCCCCTGCCTCCCCAACCAGAGTACCATACGTCCCCCCTGCCTCCCCAACCAGAGTACCATACGACCCCCTGCCTCCCCAACCAGAGTACCATACGCCCCCCATCTCCCTAACCAGAGTACCATACGTCCCCTCCTGCCTCCCCAACCAGAGTACCATACGTTCCCCCTGCCTCCCCAACCAGAGTACCATACGTCCCCCCACTCCCTAACCAGAGTACCATACGCCCCCCCCCACTCCCTAACCAGAGTACCATACACCCCCCCCCCCACTCCCTAACCAGAGTACCATACGCCCCCCCACTCCCTAACCAGAGTACCATACGTTCCCACCCCCCACTCCCTAACCAGAGTACCATACGTCCCCCCTGCCTCCCCAACCAGAGTACCATACGTCCCCTCCTGCCTCCCCAACCAGAGTACCATACGTCCCGTCCCCCCACTCCCCAACCAGAGTACCATACGTCCCGTCCCCCCACTCCCCAACCAGAGTACCATACGTCCCCCTGCCTCCCCAACCAGAGTACTATACGTATCCTCCTGCCCCCTAACCAGAGTACCATACGCCCTCCCCCCGCCTCCCTAACCAGAGTACCATACGTCCCCTCCTGCCTCCCCAACCAGAGTACCATACGCCCCCCCCTCCTGCCTCCCCAACCAGAGTACCATACGTCCCCCTGCCTCCCCAACAAGAGTACCATACGTCCCCCTGCCTCCCCAACCAGAGTACCATATGTCCCCCTGCCTCCCCAACCAGAGCACCATACGTCCCCCCACTCCCTAACCAGAGTACCATACGTCCCCACTCCCTAACCAGAGTACTATACGTTCCCCCCCACTCCCTAACCAGAGTACCATACGTCCCCTTCCCCCCACTCCCTAACCATAGTACCATACGTCCCCTCCTGCCTCCCCAACCAGAGTACCATACGTCCCCCCCCCCCACTCCCTAACCAGAGTACCATATGTCCCCTCCTGCCTCCCCAAGCAGAGTACCATACGTCCCGTCCCCCCACTCCCCAACCAGAGTACCATACGTCCCCCCACTCCCTAACCAGAGTACCATACGTCCCCTCCTGCCTCCCCAACCAGAGTACCATACGTCCCGTCCCCCCACTCCCCAACCAGAGTACCATACGTCCCCCCCACTCCCCAACCAGAGTACCATACGTCCCCCTGCCTCCCCAACCAGAGTACCATACGTACCCTCCTGCCCCCTAACCAGAGTACCATACGCCCTCCCCCGCCTCCCTAACCAGAGTACCATACGTCCCCTCCTGCCTCCCCAACCAGAGTACCATACGCCCCCCCCCCCCCTCCTGCCTCCCCAACCAGAGTACCATACGTCCCCCTGCCTCCCCAACCAGAGTACCATACGTCCCCCTGCCTCCCCAACCAGAGTACCATACGCCCCCATCTCCCTAACCAGAGTACCATACGTCCCCCCCCACTCCCTAACCAGAGTACCATACGCCCCCCACTCCCTAACCAGAGTACCATACGTCCCCTCCTGCCTCCCCAACCAGAGTACCATACGTTCCCCCTGCCTCCCCAACCAGAATACCATACGTCCCCCCACTCCCTAACCAGAGTACCATACGTTCCCCCTGCCTCCCCAACCAGAGTACCATACGTCCCCTCCTGCCTCCCCAACCAGAGTAGCATACGTCCCCTCCTGCCTCCCCAACCAGAGTACCATACGTCCCCTCCTGCCTCCCCAACCAGAGTACCATACGTCCCCTCCTGCCTCCCCAACCAGAGTACCATAGGTCCCCTCCTGCCTCCCCAACCAGAGTACCATACGTCCCCTCCTGCCTCCCCAACCAGAGTACCATACGTCCCCTCCTGCCTCCCCAACCAGAGTACCATACGTCCCCTCCTGCCTCCCCAACCAGAGTACCATACGTCCCCCTGCCTCCCCAACCAGAGTACCATACGTCCCCTCCTACCTCCCCAACCAGAGTACCATACGTTCCCCCTGCCTCCCCAACCAGAGTACCATACGTCCCCCCACTCCCTAACCAGAGTACCATACGTCCCCCCACTCCCTAACCAGAGTACCATACGTCCCCTCCTGCCTCCCCAACCAGAGTACCATACGTCCCCTCCTGCCTCCCCAACCAGAGTACCTCAGCGGGGTGTTTAGGATGGACTCTGGAGCTATGATGTACCCTTTTCTCACGCTCAGGTCCAAAGCAACTTTAACTCCAGCCCGGCATGATGGTTCTGCCACATTGAGATTTACAACATAGTACTGGCCAGTCATTTCAGTTTTGGCTAGCCTCCTTAGGAATGGACTGTACAGTACCAGTGATATTAGTGTAGAGTGGAATGTAAATCACACTGTGACATGTCTATCGAGTAGCAGTAAGGTTTATGTTCCTATCTTATTGTATCCCATTCGAACTCTAATAAAAAAAACACTCAACATGTATGGACATTAACCAAGTTGTAACAGGAACATGCATATTCCCTGGACATCTGTTCATGAATTGTATTAATGTGTTGCATCACAATAAGACATATATTCAGTCCAGCATGTTTAGAGTGCTGCAGGGCTGGCAACCATGCTTTAGCCCGAGTGCCTGCCATCCCTCTGTCCTGGGTA
This sequence comes from Oncorhynchus gorbuscha, assembly GCF_021184085.1. Lineage (NCBI taxonomy): Eukaryota > Metazoa > Chordata > Actinopteri > Salmoniformes > Salmonidae > Oncorhynchus > Oncorhynchus gorbuscha. The sequence goes on from NC_060175.1 coordinate 47,664,982, forward strand.
CTGGGTACTGGCAGGCCCAGCCGAAATGATTGAGTTGGATGTCAGGAGCAGAGTTTCTGCCAAGGGCCACAGTAGCCGTGCTAATTGGCGGATGGAGGCTAATCTAAATAAGTATGGATAAGAGGGTTTTACTGCACGTGCAAATCTAAATCAGGGAGATGTGCCGAAAATGTGTTCCATTATAATTGAATGTTGAGTAAAAAAAAAAATCTGAATTTTGCCATGGGCAGGGCTTGACACATTAACACAAGCCAAGTATGTGTGTGTCTGTACGTGTGTGTGTGTATATACATGTGCGTGTAAGTACTGTGTACATGTTTGTTTTGGAGCCTCCTTGAAGCTAAAACAAGCCAACTGAGCCCATCTCAGATCAATCACAGACCCAAGCATGATGGAGAGGGCTGTCAACATGGGCTGCTGTGACCTTGATTAAAAAAAAAAAAAAAAAAAATAACAAGCAGAAACAACGCATGCAGGCCCTCTAAAGCCGAGACATGAGACCCCACCACAGAGCATGAGAGAGGGAAAAACAGAGAGATTGAAAGAGAAACGCGAGAGGTTGAGCGAGACGGACAGAGAACTGATCGAGGGAAAGAGACAGACAGAGAGAGGGAGATTGGAGGGCGAGAGGAAAGCCAAAGAGGCACAGCACTGCTCTGCTGTCTGAGGAAGTTAACTTTACTGAGATCCTCTTTCCTCTCCTCTCCCCTCTTGCCGCCTGTCCTATCGACGGCGTGTCATCAAAGGAGCAGCAGTGTCCTGGTTAGTCCCTGCTGTGAGTGCTGAGGAGTAGGGCCATGGGATAACGGAGTAGGGCCATGGGAACATACCACCCTGTATCCTCTGCTGGCTTGCTTCTGAAGCTAAGCAGGGATTGTGCTGGTTGGTCCCTAGATGTGAGACCAGATGCTGCTGGAAGTGGTGTTGGAGGGCCAGTAGGAGGTCTAAAAAAATATATTTAAAAAAATCCCAATTCCCCAGGGCAGTGATTGGGGACATCGTCTTTCGGATGGGACGTTAAAACAGGTGATCTGACTCTCTGTGGTCACTAAAGATCCCAAGGCACTTATTGTAAGAGTGTTAACCCTGGTGCCCTGGCTAAAATCCCAATCTGGCCCTCATACCATCACGGTCACCTAATCATCACCAGTATACAATTGGCTCATTCATCTCCCATGTAACTATTCCCCAGGTTGTTGCTGTAAATGAGGTGTTCTCAGTCAACTTCCATGGATAAATAAATGTGATAACTGAGGGGGCATGTGAGAAACATCCTTTCCATCTCCTCATACAGTACAATTCTTATCACCTAGCCAGGCTGGAGCCTGGGGAGCACATTACGTGTGCCTGTCAACACTTAACCTTCCCATCCAGGATCTCCCTGCCTTGAGACAGAGCCCCTGAGGGAGTCAGTGCTGGAACGCATCCTGCATTCATCAGAGAGCTGTACAGGGCCAGGGAGCCAAGTGAACAACTTCCCATGGTTTAATTTTACTTGCACAACCCCCACCTGTGGACGTCGGGCCCTCATACCACCCTCATGGAGTCTGTTTCTGACCGTTTGAGCAGACACATGCACATTTGTGGCCTGCTGGAGGTCATTATGCATGGCTCTGGCAGTGCTCCTCCTGCTCTTCCTTGCACAAAGGCGGAGGTAACTGTCCTGCTGCTGGGTTGTTGCCCTCCTACGGCCTCCTCCATGTCTCCTGATGTACTGGCCTGTCTCCTGGTAGCGCCTCCACGCCTCCAATTGCCTATAATTAAACCTGTTGTCTATTCCATTTGCACAACAGCATGTGAAATTTATTGTCAATCAGTGTTGCTTCCTAAGTGGACAGTTTGATTTCACAGAAGTGTGATTGACTTGGAGTTACATTGTGTTGTTTAAGTGTTCCCTTTATTTTTTTGAGCAGTGTATTTTAGATTTTAGATTCTTCAAATAGCCACCATTTGCCTTGATCACAGCTTTACACACTCTTGGCATTCTCTCAACCAGCTTCATGAGGTAGTCTCCAGGTGTGCCTTGTTAAAAAAGTTAATTTGTGGAATTTCTTTCCTTCTTAATGTGTTTGAGCCAATCAGTTGTGACATGGTAGGGGTGGTATACAGAAGGTAGCCTTATTTGGACAAAGACCAAGTCCATATTATGGCAAGAACAGCTCAAATAAGCAAAGGGAGATGATAGTCCATCATTACTTTAAGACATGGAGGTCAGTCAATACGGAACATTTCAAGTTTCTTCAAGTGCATTTGCAAAAACCATCAAGCGCTATGATGAAACTGGCTCTCATGAGGACCTCCACAGGAAATTAATACCCAGAGTTACCTCGGCTGCAGAGGATACGTTCATTAGAGTTAACTGCCTCATAAATTGCAGCTCAAATAAATGCTTAAAAAAGGTCAATTAACAGATACATCTCAACATCAACTGTTCAGAGGAGACTGCCTTCATGGTTGAATTGATATAAAGAAACCACTACTAAAAGGACACCAATAAGAAGAAGAGACTTGCTGGGGCCAAGAAACACAAGCAATGGACATTAGACTGGTTGAAATCTGTACTTTGGTCTGATGAGTCCATATATTATTTTTGGTTCCAACCGCTGTGTCTTTTTGAGACGCAGAGTAGGTGAATGTATGTGTGGTTCCCATGTGAAGCATGGAGGAGGAGATGTTATGGTGTGAGGGTGCTTTGCTGGTGACACGGTCTGTGATTTATTTAGAATTCAAGGCACACTTATCCAGCATGGCTACCACAGCATTCTACCGCGGCAATTCCTATTGCTTTAATCATATGAATTTTCCTCAATCAAGATGGGGAATTCCAGTCTCTTTCTAATTTGACCTCGGGGTCAAGGCTGTAAGCAGAGAATTCAGTTGAACTTTCTCCTTGACAGTCAGATCGTGCTGAGGATCTGTGTCTGGTGTCGTGCGTTTCCCATCCTGATGAGAAGTGTACAAATACAGTGCCAATATCGGTCGTCAGTCAGAATAGATTCTGAATAAGTACACCATAATATTTGCCCTCTTTGAGCTGACGTCTGCGCAATCAAATGAGCTTAGGGAAACGATACAAAACTGTATTTGTGTACAACTGCTGTCCTACTGCCATCTAAAGCCCGGAGCTGCTCCCCAGCAGCCTGGCTGACACTACCCGCTTGACGCACAACGCACGGAGAGCTGTGACCATACTGGTCTGGAAAGGACGCCGTGAATGCAATATTCGCTCAGAAGTTGTGCAACGAGTTCGATTGGTTCTCTCAAAATGTTCAGGCCTCTCGTCGTTTGGATTTGAAAATCTAACCATCGTAATGGAAGGGGGCGGTGCTCGGGGGCTGTGTGTGTGTGTTAAGCGTGAAAAAGACAGAGGAGAGCCAACCAGTAAAAGCACAACCCCATTCATTAGACGCACTGTGCCGACATCATCAAAAAAAAGCCTTCCAGACTCTGAAGTCAGGAGGACTTCTTCGAGAGTTAGGTGTTAGAACAACCTGTACAACGAGCAGAGTAATAACACTTAACGGCATTGATTACGCCTCCAGGGTCCAATTATTTGCAGATGAGAGGCTTATACCAAATGCTCATAAAACTGGGGGACTATCACACATCCACTGTGGGGAATGGTTATGGTGCAATTAGCAATCCAAATCGTATTTAATATAAATATATAATGATATTTACCATCATCTGTATAGCTAGTATTCTCCCCATTCTCCTGTTTTTCCATCAGCATTGCACACACACACACACAAAATTAAACCATCTGGTTGACAATCCATACACTGTAAAGACAAACATTTCAGGAACAATATCACAGCATTGGCACAGGAACACACACATCGCATGACTTGATACAGTACCTCATCTCATTCTCAAACGACCTATCGCTTTAGACATCACTGTGTTGACAGCCACTGCACTATTGAGGTTGTGAGATGCAGTGCGCCGAGGAAGATATGTACAATGTGTTGCACTGTGCCGAGTTGTGACTGTGAAAAAGTCTTCCTGATTACACAGAGCCGTTCTCTCAGAAATCTGCTTGGGAAGCTAGCACAATGTTCTTCATCTTAACGGATGGACGGCTCATCTGCAGGCAGTCAGACCTCTCCTATCTGATTCATCCCATTCTCCCACAGCCACACACACACACACACACACACACACACACACACACACACACACACACACACACACACACACACACACACACACACACACACACACACACACACACACACACAGAGAGTATACGGCTTCAGCACATCCCGTACAGGATCCACTCTACACAATGTCATCAACTACAACCTTCATTTACTGTCATTGGTGATATGTTCCTAACATAAAGGTAATACCCGAATGAATTCATACAGTGTAAAACCTTAAAATAAAACCGTCTAGTCTGAGATTGATGTACAGTACTAAACTCTTATCGCCAGTCAGTGGGGAATAGCATTTGAATTCTGCCGGTTTGTTTCCCCAAGGTTTACGATTTTGAGAGAATAGTCTAAACCTGACATGCTTATGAAAATACTCAGCATTATAAGTAAATTATGTATCAAAATGTGACAAAAGTTCAAGAAATGCAATGTAGATTTACAAGTTAGGCGGTTTAGGGTGCTGAGGAAGTAAATAAATAATCCTATTGAATAATTCATATAAATTCATGTTGCATTGCTTCCAGCCTTGAGTGTGTTTAGAATTCAGATTGTGAGGTCCTTGCGTCTTTGAGTTGTCTTGGCTTGAGCTACAATAGGTAGGATTCCCCAGAAAAACAACAACATTTCATAACATTTACAAATCCGCTATGAAAACATGATAGAAGAGAAGGGCAGCCATCTTTCCCCCATGCTTACTGAACACCAGATAAAGTCTACTGAGTGTGAAAATGAGTTCACACACAGCCACAGGCTGCCAGATCCACAGAGACAGAGAGACATAGAGACATAGAGACAGAGAGAGAGAGAGAGAGAGAGAGAGAGACCGGAGAGGACTGCAAATTGGATCTAAAAGTCTTCCAAGAAAAAAAAAGAGGAAAATAAAAACAGAGGATGGGAGGGGGCCCAGGGGGAGGGGGAGCGAGCGAGAGAGAGGAGAGAGAAAGAGGGAGAAGAGAGAGAGCGAAAGAGAAAAAAGAGAGCGAGAAAGAGAAAAAAAAGAGAGCGAGAAAGAAAAAAAGAGCGAGAAAGAAAAAAAAAAGAGAAAGAGAGAAAAAGAGCACAAGGCGAGTGATCCGTGTAACCTCATCCTGATGATGTCGTCTTTTATGGCATTACACCAACAAATGAAATGATCTCTCCTATTAGGGCCAATACAGCCCTTGTGACTCACCACCTACTGTTTGGAGGGAGAGATGGAATGTTGGTGTATTTAAAAACATATATATTTCCAAGGTCTTTCTGACTTTATTGAACAGACAGAGAAAGAGAATGAAAGTGGGAAAAGATAGACAGAGGTTGTGTCAATGGGCAGTAGGCCGGATTGCAACCTACTGTATGTGCCAGAGGCTGCAGCATTACCGCTAGACCAGTCTCTTGAGTCAGACATCTTACTTCCAGCAATCTTTGAATGCTACAGTTTAAAATGTCTGTACCAGTTTCGGCGTAAGTACGGATGTGGGGACAGGCGGGAAATGGGAAGCACGGGAAACGGTAACATCACAGCCATATCCGCTTGCCACCGTAGCTCAACATGACCACAATTCCCGCCTGCATTTCTAGTCCCACCTACCCAAATTTGTGATTTAGTGGGAGAGTTGAGGAGCCTCCCCAGATTTTTTCCCCCCTTTTCAAAATGTCAGAGAGAAGCTTGACATTCTCTCCAGACTTTGTGCCGCTGCCTATATAGGCTTACGTTATGTAGCTCCACGGTCTGGGATATCCTAGACTACACAGAATGTGGCTGTATGTGTAAACTCAGGTGTCCTATGGGGAGGCCCATCTCAATGAAAGACTCTCAAACTGTCAAATATTCGGACATAAGCAGCGTTACAGAACAGTAACAGCGCTTAGATTTTGAGGAATATTTCAATATCACACTATAATCATTTTCACACAAGTGAACAAGAACAACCATCGGTTGGTGGCATATAGAGAAGAGAACATCTGTATGGCTGGAGGGAAGACAGACTGACAATACTGTGCAACACATAGCAGCTGTGAACTAAACTAGAAGAGCCTGTGGCTTTCAATGGTGACTTAATAATTCATGAGGCAATTTAGTATGGGGAAAATATACAGTGTAACATAAATCTAGAAAAATATAAATAGTATATAGAGAATAAAAAACGGCAGCATAAACTCAAAGGTATTCGAAGTGAACTGCAACTTAAGTGTTAAGATCCCATCTGTTATTTACGGAAGGGTGCCACAGCTATTGAATAGTCCGTTTAACTGGTGTTAGCGTTTATGTGGAATAGGTCAAAATGGTATTGATGACTCCCATGAATAGCGGCTAGTTTCTCATTGTGATCTCCGCTGATGTACAATAACACTTCACGACGGAACATATTCCAATATTTCTATATGGTTTACGTTCCTTTCCTTACAATCGTATACAGTATATTCTAACCATTCACTCATTCGGGAAGCGACCAAACACACCTACCGAGAGCATTAACGATGCCTGCGAGTATGGAACGCACAACCTCTGGAACGACTTGCAAAAATCGCTGAAGCTGGAGACTTATATTTTCCCCACTAACTTTAAACATCAGCTATCCGAGCAGCTAACCGATCGCTGCGGCTGTACAAGCACATCTGTAAATAGCCCACCCAACCTACCTACCTCGTCCCCATATTGTTTTTATTTACTTTTCTGCTCCTTTGCACGCCAGTATTTCTACTTGCACATCATCATCTGCACATCTATCACTCCAGTGTTAATCTGATAAATTGTAATTACTTTGCTACTATGGCCTATTTATTGCCTTACCTCCTTACGCCATTTGCACACATTGTATATAGACTTTCTTTTTTTTCAATTGTGTTATTGACTTTACGCTTGTTTATTCCATGTGTAACTCTTGTGTTGTTGTTTGTGTCGCACTGCTTTGCTTTATCTTGGCCAGGCCGCAGTTGTAAATGAGAACTTGTTCTCAACTAGCCTACCTGGTTAAGTAAAGGTGAAATAAAAAATAAAACATTAAAAAAAGTAGCACCATATTCCAAACAAAGCCGATATGAAAATTACTATTATCACTCACAAACACAGAATTGTGAGAACAGACATCCTTTCCATCCTCCTCACATATTAGGCAAGCAGAACCTCTAGGCCTGTGAGGTGATGGAGATGTTTAACTGGTTTCCAATACCCTTTTCAGCTCTACAGCAATGAAGAGAGGCCCTGGCTCGTCATGAAGACCCATCAGTTCAAAATAACAGCACAACACAAAAAGGTCAAGGGATCACCGAATATTTCAAACAGTGTGTTGGAGATGTCAGAGGACCAGTGGAATTGCAAATTGCTGTAACACACACACACACACACACACACACATACGTCAGTTTGTGAATCACCATAGTAGAACATCACAAATCCCATGAGGTTGTCATGGAGGAGGAGTAGGTGGTTATAAATATGAAATGGCAGGTAAACGCTGCACAACAGACCTATGAGATGGAGGGCAGAAGCCATCGTTCAACTAGCAAGAAACTAGTGTCGTCATCATGAAATACTAAGACTCATCATTCCTTCTGGTGAGAATAAGTTGGTGCACACCAAATCACAGGAAAGCTGTCTGAAAAAGATGACATGACAAACCTGAGCACTACCCACTAAAGACGTGTTATTTCTATGTTGTGGTTCGTGAACCATGCTTCACTAAACTGAGATGATGTTGACCTGTAATCATATGAAAAGAGGTTATATATATTGTAATCAAACAGGCATAGAGTGCGGCTCAAACCCTCCACCTTCTGGCCTGAAGCACAGCACGCCATTGAATGTGCCACAAAAGCACGCTCTAGTGGCAGAGTAGATATCTGCGCTTATAAACCAGAGTCGCTACAATATCATAAAAAAAATCACTCTCCATTTCAGTGTGAGTGCACTACACAAAAACTACTCGTCTCTTCACCACTGCCCTGTGGTTCAGTAGCTGTAATCATGGTGAAATGGATATGACCGCCTGTGGGGTTTTTCCACTGACCAAAATAGCTGTTTATGGCAATAAGAAGGGTTGTATTCCCAGAGGCAACACAAACCCAGACTGCATCCCTCTCATTGTCTTATTGTTAGGTTGCAACACAGAGAGCAAACAGTGCCAGGCCCCCGTACATACCCCTCTGATTCCCTGAGCTATTATTTATATCTGAAAAAAAACATGGTTACATACAGTGTGGAGAGGGGAGAAATGGGGAGAGAGATGGGGAGAGAAATGGTGAGAGAAATGGGGGAGAGAGATGTGGGGGGGATGGAGAGAGAAATGGGAAGAGAAATGGTGAGAGAAATGGGGGGAGAAATGGGGGGAGAAATGGGGAGAGAAATGGAGAGAGAAATGGAGAGAAATGGAGAGAGAAATGGAGAGAGAAATGGAGAGAGAGATGGGGAGAGAGATGGGGAGAGAGATGGGGGAGAAATGGAGAGAGAAATGGGGGAGAAATGGAGAGAGAAATGGAGAGAGAAATGGGGGAGAAATGGAGAGAGAAATGGTGAGAGAAATGGGGAGAGAGATGGGGGGTGGAGAGAGAAATGGGGGGAGAAATGGAGAGAGAAATGGGGGAGAAATGGAGGAGAAATGGTGAGAGAAATGGTGAGAGAAATGGGGAGAGAGATGGGGGGATGGAGAGAGAAATGGGAAGAGAGATGGGGGAGAGAAATGGGGGAGAAATGGAGAGAGAAATGGGGGAGAAATGGGGAGAGAAATGGTGAGAGAAATGGGGAGAGAAATGGGGAGAGAGATGGGGAGAGAGATGGGGAGAGAGATGGGGAGAGAGATGGGGAGAGAGATGGGGAGAGAGATGGGGGAGAAATGGAGAGAGAAATGGGGGAGAAATGGAGAGAGAAATTGTGAGAGAAATGGTGAGAGAGATGGGGGGAATGGAGAGAGAAATGGGAAGAGAGATGGGGGAGAGAAATGGTGAGAGAAATGGTGAGAGAAATGGTGAGAGAAATGGTGAGAGAAATGGTGAGAGAAATGGATAGAGAAATGGGGAGAGAAATGGGGAGAGAGATGGGGGGAATGGAGAGAGAAATGGGAAGAGAGATGGGGGGGGGAGAAATGGGGAGAGAAATGGAGAGAGAAATGGGGGAGAAATGGGGAGAGAAATGGGGAGAGCGATGGGGGGAATGGGGAGAGAGATGGGGAGAGAAATGGGGAGAGAAATGGTGAGAGAAATGGGGAGAGAGATGGGGAGAGAGATGGGGAGAGAGATGGGGAGAGAGATGGGGAGAGAGATGGGGAGAGAGATGGGGAGAGAGATTGACGCAGTGGTTGAAGCAGAAAATGAAAACGTACGTGATTCTTCTGAAGCTGTGATCAATGCTAGCAGTCAGTGTCTGTGTTGTACTCCCAGCATTGTGGAGGGCTGTATTGATTCTCTCCAATATTTCTGTCATGGGGTAGCTATCGTACCCTAGGAACTTGTGTTGTTTGTCTGTGTGTACAATGATTGACAGGATTGACTAAATAAACACATTAATGACAAATGTCTAGCCTAAGAACATTAAAGAAAGCTCAAACCCATCTTCTAGCACATCTGATAAATACATGTATGTTTGAATGGGGGAATTTGTCACATGGTTTCAAGTTTTGTTAGTCGTATAAACAGGACATACATGGAATACACTGTCCAACTAAATACTTACTTGCAGGTTCCTTCTTGACAATGCCACAACAATAGAAACAAGGAAAGATAAGAATACGAACATAAAGTAAATAGCTCAGTAGACTAGAATAGACATTTTATACTAAGTATAATAGCAGATTGTAATGCTGTTTCTGTGTAAAATCTCTTTTTTTTGCTGTTCCTGTACAGATGTAGGGTATTAATTTGAGCCACCTTGCCACAGCCGGAAAATAATCCTGCAGCAACAGGACATGTGCATTATTATAATGAATGGCCATTTTTGTATGGGTTGATACATTTTTCATAAGGGAAAATCAAGTGTGAAATATACATTTTAATTGGAAATTCCAAATGTCAGAAGCCTTTCAAAACCTCAAATACGCTACAGGTTTTAAATATCCTGCAAAGTTCTCCTGCAACAGGGTGATCAAATGCAAATATGTCAAGACGCACCAGAGAATAGGAGCCACGATCACAAACAAATCTTAATCTGCAGCATTGTTGTTTGGTTGTGAGCAACAATATGGAATTGAACAAGCAGATGATCACCAGAAGAAGCCCATTTGGAGGACAAAGCCACACAGTATATTCTGATATTTAACATTGGAATTACTGATCCCATGTGTAACCTCCTGTGTGCTGTATGCACTGCACAGTGGGTGAAATGGGTGAGGCAAAGTGTTTTTCACGTAAATACATCAGTCGGCTATGGTTTGTTTGGCTCTCATTTTGTTCAGGAAATAGCTTCACATGGGAGTCAGGGACAGAGTCATGGGCTCAGACCAATTCTAAATCAAACAAACAAAGAGAATTAATGAGGAATTTGTTATTATCACACCATCCAGTGTGTGAGAGAGAGGAGAGAGAGGAGAGAGAGGTGTCTGCGTGGGTGAAAGGACACAATTATTGAGTTAGATTGGAACAGAAAAAGAAGGGGTCAAGTATGAGAAAAGCATTCAGTCACTGAAGGCTACCAAAGAACACATCTCCCCACACATTCCACTCAGTAACTGATAGAACTTCTGCCGCCAATAGAAAAACAACCAATGAACGTCTGAATGCGGAATGCTGAAAAAAAAGCTGCTGTACAAATGTTTGTCTATGAAAGATACAATTGTATCCCTTGTAAAATACAGTACATCGTCTACACGCTGCTAAAATCTCTGCAATGTTCTGGTATTATTCTTCATGTACAATTCTGAACAAATATATCCTTTTAAATAAAACGTTTCCAACATGTGACCATATCAAGATTAGAACCACCTGCTCCCTCTCAATCCAAATTGGAGCTTTGGATGGTGAATAAAGAAAGCCCAAACCAAACAGTTCACATCAATGGGCGGAGCAGAGCTCATGAATAATGCAGACGAGAGGAAGAGAGATTCAAATTTAACGGTGAGCGACGAGAAGTCCAAGAAATTGTTCTCAGCAGTGAGCATCCACATTCCACACACTGCCTGCCAAGTATGTGAGCAAATAACACACGGCCTGCTTTAAAACTTAGAATAGACCGCGAATGGATACAATCAAATCCCAAAAACACATAGCTATGGGAGATGCAATTTCCGTCTTCCTTCTTTGATAGAGGTTGGATTTTTGGGGATTATTTTATGGTCCTGCTATTCACCCAAAATGGTTATTTTATGCTCCTAAAAGCTCAGTAAGACACTGGGAGATGAGCGGCATTTCTTTGAACATCAAGGCTGATCTGATTATATAAGAATGCTGGCCAACACCAACAGCTGCTGTAATTGTGAAATCAATGTAATCTGCTCAAATCTGGAGCTGCAGTGAAGAGAAATCAGTAGTTTATGGAGGATAAGACAGTCACATGCATAGTCACTATGGGGGTAAACCACTATAGACCAAGGTACTTATTGTTGGAGACAAAGCACAGAGAGAGAATCTGGCCACACATTTTAATTCACGGGCCATAAAGATAAAACACCAGGTAAAAAACCTAAGTGTTATTTTAGATTCTGAACCAAAATAGCTTTTTACCACCTGAGGAACATTGCCAAGATGCGGCCGTTTCTCTCTCAGGCTGATACAGAGAGACTCATCCATGCTTTTATTACAAACAGGCTTGACTAATGTAATGCTCTCCTGTCTGGTCTACCCAAGAAAGCCATTGGTCAACTGCAAAACATACAGAATGCTGCAGCACGGGTACTGACCAAGACCAGACGGAGAGCACACATTACATCAGGTTTAAGGTCTCTGCACTGGCTGCCTGTGAGTTTTAGAATTCATTTTAAGATTATTCTATTGGTTTTTAAATCAATCCACGATTGTGCACCCCAATACATGTCAGACAGGCTTAAAGTTATGTACCCAATAGGTACCGCAGGTCCTCTGGCACTGGCCTTTTAACTATCCCAAAGCCTAGGACCAAGGGGCACAGAGAGGCAGCCTTTATTTATTATGCCCCCATCCTCTGGAATAGCCTGCCAGAGAACCTGAGAGGGGCTGAAACTGTGGAAATATTTCAAAGAAATCTTAAAAAATATTTTTAGCTTTACCTTTCCTTAGGGTGTTTTTAAGTTTGTGTCATTTATCTTATGTTTGTTGTGTAGTAAATATTTCAGCTTTTATTTTCATTGTCTATTTGTTTTTTCCTGTTAACACATTGCGTTGTATTCCATGTCTGAAATGTGCTGTATAAATAAAGTTTGATTTGTTGTGAAGTGCATTGATTTTTTTCCCTCCATGTATTGTATCTATTCTTGTGCAATTTTCCTTAAATGCTGGTATACTGTGACATCAATTTCATTTATATACATAAGTCAGCCCAATCCATGGCAAACTAGCATGCTTTTCACAGAAGTAATTGCCTTATTGTTATGTTGCAACACAATCCATTGTAAAGCTCCACCACCTTACTCTAGCTTTAAATATGTACAGTAGCCTACCACCTGATTTAGCCTACTAATTAAACGTCCCCACCTTCAGGTGTAGGTTGTGGGCGTTGTGCCTGCTCTGACAAAGGCTACAATGGTTTGCATTCAATAATGACCCAGTAAAGAGAAATTGTGGACCATGGCAAGGAAGCTATTGGAGATAATTGTCTCTTAAGTTGTCACCAGCCCTCTTTTACAGTAAAGCCCAGTCGTTGTATAGTGAGCATTATGCAAATTACTGTATTTCAAATCAAATCGAATTTAATTCATCACGTGCGTCGTAAACAACAGGTGTAGACTAGCAATGAAATGCTTACTTACGGGCCTTTCATGCCAAATAGTGTCCACCTGCCAAAAAGTGTCCCCCCCCCCCGTGTCACAATGGGATTCGAGAAGCTATTAGCGTCCGTTGCTAGGGCCATTGCTAGAACATGCCAAATTCTGCCCGGGCCACATAATGAAAGAAAATATATAGAAATCGATGGCATTTGTTGCTATGCCGGTTATGTTCTGATTGTTCTGAGGGATTCGGAGAGAGAAGTGTGTGCAATCAAAAGACAGGGGAAAATGCCATCATTGCTACAGGTTAATTATGCTATTTCCAACATGTTTTAGCTTTAAATCTCACCAATTATTGGTGGATGAAGAACAAAACATGATCCATGCATGGTCAATGATGTTTACTTGCTTGCAAAACTTGATTGCAAACCTTGATATAGCAATGCAGAGAGAAAAACATTTATAATAGAAAAATAATAACACAAAGAATAAATACGAGGTTATTGAGGTAGATATGGTATATACATATAGGTAGGCAGGGGTAAAGTGACCAGGCAACAGGACAGATACATCAGTAGCAGCAGCATATGTGATGAGTCAAATTTCAGGTACAACATATTTTAGGGCATCCCTGCTTCAAATTTACAGGGATGCTGTATTGTTTTACAGTAAGGAAAATAGTGATGTGAAATATATTATCTGTCCGTCTCTGCTGTAAAGCAAAATTACAGTATTAAGCTGGTAACTGGTGCCAGGATCTAAATATATATTTGTACCTGAAATATATTTATTCAAATTGGTAACAACATTAACAACAAATTAAACAACATAACTAAAAATAGAAGTAACACACATTAACACATATGTACCCAAATAAGAGCATCATAACAACAATCATTTAAAAACTATTATGTGCCTGTGTGTAGGGGGGGGGGGAAAGAGAGAGAGAGAGTTAATATTGGGATCGGTTAGGGGGTTCAAAGGTGGGCCTGCAAGACGATGACGTATGTCATGCAGCTGAGAGGTAAGTGAGCCAAACCACTCTGGATTGTGACAGCTGAGGGGGACGGTGTTGTTGCCGTTCATGCACTCCCCATCGAGTAGACTGTACCGCGATGACATCTTGATAGCTACCAATATTAGTTATTTATTGTGTAGACTGCTATCCTACTTGAAATATAATCCTGGGAGAGAAAATAATTGGCAATTTTACTAGCTACCACCAGCCACACTGAGGTACAGCTGCCCTGTAGCAAGCACCCTATAGGTCGGCTCGATACAACACCGGTGCACTGGTCATTCGCGAGTAGTTTAACAGTATAAAATGGAGCCTGTCAATACGAAAAATGTGTAATATCTTTTGAACTGCTAGAAACAGGACATTTTCTCTGTAGTAATGGTGAAAACATAATGGTTACGAATTTGCTCTCAGTTCTTTCTCTGACACTGAGAGGCTGCTGTTCAGCGAAGCCTATTAGCCATGATAATTGTTATCTGGGTGATTGTTTTTCTAATTTGAACACCAAGATATTTACGACTGAAATGGCTTGTGTCAACTTGACCTAGCTAACAGGCTAACTAGCTAGCAAAAGTTAGCAAGCTAGCTAGCTGGCTAGGTTAACAAAGCATACAATAATTCAACATTGGCTAGCAATACATATACTTATTCAACTTCACAGCCGCTTCAAGATATTTACTCAAATATATCTGAGCTTCATGTGTCTCACCCGACAGCATGAGGTTGGCATCTGAAACGGATCATTCACATCTACAGTAGGCATAAGCTATGACCACAAAGAAATACAGTATGTTAGAGTAATTTTTACAGGAGTCTTCCAATTACAGTTAATAACAGTATTTTTCAGCATTTTACCCATAATGTAGTGTTATCTACAACATTAATGCTGTAAAACACATGTACGGTATTTTACTGTCTAATATACAGTGTTGTACTATTGAGATTACAGAAAAGTCAGTGTACTGTACTACTATCACAGACACATACAGCTGAAAAGCAAATTACAGCTGTTGAAGAAACTTCAATTAAATTCACTAATCGTTGGCAATAATTAATAAGGAAATTGCAAGACACCTCGAAAGAGGTTTGCTGGTGATTTCATTTTCCCATGCCAAAAGCCCAGGAAGTAAAAGCTTAACAGAGCCTAAACCTCCCAGTGCCGCTCTGCCTCTACTCTGTCTCTATCCGTCTGTTTCTCTCAATCTACTCTCTCTCTCTCTGTCTTTTCTTCTCCCTCTCGTCCTATTTTTTCCCTGTCTCCCACCCACACCCATGCCTATCCTGTTGCTTGCTAATGAGCCATGGGATTGACAGCTGGATTACTTGGCTGGTTTGTAATCCTTTAATTTCTCCATTTAAGATAATCACCCTGTGGATGGAGCAGTGCCTCCTCACACACACACACACCCCAGGCTGTAGTATAATAGTTACTTAACACTACAGATAAACACCATGACAGGAAGACAAACAAACACACATATTCTACATTTTGCTAGTTTACAGCCTTATTCTAAAATTGATTAAATTTGTTTTTTTCCCTCGTCAATCTACACACAGTACAAATAATGACAAAGGTTTAGACATTTTTGCAAATGTATTACAAATAAAACATGTAAATATCAGACCCTTTACTCAGTACTTCTGTTGAAGCATCTTTGGCAGTGATTACAGCCTCGAGTCTTCTTGGGTATGATGCTACAAGCTTGGCACACCTGTATTTGGGGAGTTTCTCCAATTCTTCTCTGCAGATCATCTCAAACTCTGTCGGGTTGGATGGGGAGCAACGCTGCACAGCTATTTTCAGGTCTCTCCAGACATGTTTGATCGGGTTCAAATCTGGGCTCTGGCTGGGCCACTCAAGGACATTCAGAGACTTGTCACGAAGCTACTCCTCCTGCGTTGTCTTGGCTGTGTGCTTATGGTCCTGAGTGCTCTGGAGCAGGTTTTTATCAAGATCACCATTATCAACACCACCATGCTTCACCGTAGGGATAGTGCCAGGTTTCCTCCAGATGTGACGCTTGGCATTCAGGCCAAAGAGTTCCACCTTGGTTTCACCTTGAATAAGGTTTCTCATTATTTGACTCCTTTCGGTGTCTTTTGCAAAATCAAAGCGAGCTGTCATGTGCCTTACCGAGAAGTGGAGACCGTTTAGCGACTCTACCATAAAGGCCTGATTGGTGGAGTGCTGCAGAGATGGTTGTCCTTCTGGAACATTCCCCCATCCTCACAGAGGAACTCTAGAACTGTTAGAGTGAGCATGGGTTTCTTGGTCATCTCCCTGACCAAGGCCCTTCTCCCTCGATTGGTCAGTTTGGCTGGGCGGCCAACTCTAGGAAGACTCTTGGTGGTGCCAAACTTCTTCCATTTAAGAATGATGGAGGCCACTGTGTTCTTGGGGACCTTCAATGCTGCAGAATGTATTTGGTACCCTTCCCCAGATTTGTGCTTCGACACAATCCTGTCTCGAGGCTCTACCGACCTCATGGCTTGGTTTTTGCTCTGACATGCACGGTCAACTGTGGGAACTTATATAGACAGGTGTGTACCTTTACCAATCATGTCCAATCAATTGAATTTACTGTAGGTGGACTCCAATCAATTTGTAGAAACATCTCAAGGATGATCAATGGAAACAGGATGCACCTGAACTCAATTTCGATTCGGAATACTTATGTAAATAAGGTATTTCAGTTAAAAATATATAAATGGGAAAGTCTAAAAAAACTGTTTTTGCTTTGTCACCAAGGGGTATTGTGTGTAGATCATTGAGACTTGTATATCAATTTTAGAATAAGGCTGTAAAGTAACAAAATGTGGAAAAAGTCAAGGGGTCTGAATACTTTCCGAATGCACTGTACATTCTCCATAGCAAACACACAGAGACATAACATTAAAACACAAACACACTCAGCAATAGTCATACACCAACACACCCACAACACAGAACACGGTCTGCTTGCTAGGATGTGGGAAAACAAAATTAAAGAGGTAAGAGCATAGGAACATAAATACTCTACCATGACTAGAGATACAGAAGAACATGGTTGAATGAGACAACAAAAGACTAAAAACAGTGATTTCTGTGGCTAGGACCTTAGTGATGTTCGACTTTAAAGCACAAACGGAAGTGAAACCTTTTAATTACAAAGATAGAAACCCTGTGGTTACAGAAATGGATGCAGCCTACAGTACACAGCGGCCCTAAAGATAGATGTGTATAACTGTGGCTCTGATGAATATATGAGTTGGGCGCAGCATGGCGTAAATCACTTTGATTGTACCGTGTTTTTCAGCTCGTCCAGTGATGGTGACTGAGGATAGGAACACTGGGGAACATGGGTGTAAAGTGGCAGCACAAGGTCAATTCGCTTCACCATAACATATCAATAAAGTAATTCCCTGGCTCAGGAGAGAGGAAGGAGGGGGAGAGAAAGATACGGAGGGAAGCGTGAGGAGGAGTGAAATGGTCGCAATCCATAAGCTCCTTAATGTAACAGCATCATTCAGACTAACTGCTTCAGATTAGGATTATTCATGGTGAATAATGACTAGGATGATGGCCTATAGTAAATGGATGGGCTGACTGACATTTATTTTAGGAGGGGATATATTTTGCCCATTACTCATTGAACAGATATAGCTCTCCAGGAACCCTATTTGACATAAATGTACAGATGCTGCCATATTGTAGCATCATACGTCGTACTAATTTACACAAACAGCATGCACTATGCATCTCTAGCAACACAGTGAGTGAATCAAGCCGATGCACACTGGAACATTGTGATGGATGTAGAGAAAGGACGAAGACGTAAAAGCTCTGACAAAACCTTTCATAAATGAGCCATGTAGTGCATGGTATTTGTGTTTCGAGGATAAACTATTTTGGTTGGGCAAAGGAAAGCAACATTTGCTCAGTTGCTCATTCATTTCATTATAGAGATGCTCGGGAACTTTGGCGACTTCTAAGTATTTTCTAAACCTCCCGCTTTGAGCTGTGTAGTTCATACAAGCATAATCTATGAGCTGAATCACTGTCTTACCTCAATTAGCTACACAATCCCTGGTTTGAAAGCAACCGTTTTCTGAAAGCTGTGCTGCACCATCTTCCCTACATTTTCCCCCATATGGGCCAGCCCCCTAGCAAATCGAGTTCAACCAATGACTGACAGCTAGCAAGATGCACATGATGCACCCACAGTGGAGCGAGAGAGAGCAATGATGTGGTGCACATATTTGCACGTGACATGCAATTTTCAGGGACCACTTCTAGCTTGTGAAGTATACAAAAGTACAGGAGAATCACTAAGTTGATTTGGCAGGGACAACATACAAGAAAACAAGTCTCAGAATATGAGAAGTGACGCGGTGCACCAGAATTAGCTGACACATCTGCAGTCCCCAGGCAGGTAAACGTATAAACATGAAAACATTATGTACAAACAGACATTTTAAAAACAGAGATCAGGACACAGACACATTTCAACACAGCAAATCAACACATTTCACATTAGTGTTGCACGGTATACCAAAACTTCAGTACTTTTTGATACTAGAACATGAAAAAATGTTTCTTTACTAGCATTGCAGCTGACACAGCGCAAACCACGTTGAGAGGCAAGTGAAAGGAAAGAGAAAATGCTGACAGCATGGCTTCTTCAAACGAAAACATCATACCTCAAACACCCGCAGCTTGTTGCCAAAACTGGCTGCAGAAGCAAACTATGGGAATACTTTGACTATAGAAAAGATGAGGGCCAGCCCACCAAAACAACTAAGCAAAAGATGTTACAAAGCAATGTGAGGTTTACGACATAAAACGACATTAACTATTTTAACCATAACATTTGCATTGTAAATTGTCATTATTGTACCAGAAAATAAATGCAAATTATTTTTGCATGACAGTGACATGAACATATATTCAGCATGACATTTATGTGAGCATTATAATATTATTAGAACCCAAAAGTAATGCAACATGCACTCATTACAGGACAACAATATAAAAAGACCTGTCCACAACCTCAAACAGTCACACTCCAAACTCCACTATGGCCAAGACCAAAGAGCTGTCAAAGGACACCAGAAACAAAATTGTAGACCTGCACCAGGCTGGGAATACTGAATCTGCAATAGGTAAGCAGCTTGGTTTGAAGAAATCAAATGTGGGAGCAATTATTAGGAAATAGAAGACATACAAGACCACTGAAAATCTCCCTCGATCTGGGGCTCCACGCAAGATCTCACCACGTGGGGTCAAAATGATCACAAGAACGGTGAGCAAAAATCCCAGTACCACATGGGGGGACCTAGTGAATGACCTGCAGAGAGCTGGGACCAAAGTAACAAAGCCTACCATCAGTAACACACTACGCCGCCAGGGACTCAAATCCTGCAGTGCCAGACGTGTCCCCCTGCTTAAGCCATTACATGTCCAGGCCCGTCTGAAGTTTGCTAGAGAGCATTTGGATGATCCAGAAGAAGATTGGGAGAATGTCATGTGGTCAGATGAAACCAAAATATAACTTTTTTGGTAAAAACTCGACTCGTCGTGTTTGGAGGACAAAGAATGCTGAGTTGCATCCAAAGAACACCGAGTTGCATCCAAAGAACACCATACCTACTGTGAAGTATGGGGGTGGAAACATCATGTTTCAGGGCTGTTTTTCAGCAAAGGGCCCAGGACGACTGATCCGTGTAAAGGAAAGAATGATTGGGGCCATGTATCGTGAGATTTTGAGTGAAAACCTCCTTCCATCAGCAAGGGCATTGAAGATTAAACGTGGCTGGGTCGTTCAGCATGACAATGATCACAAACACACCACCCGGGCAACGAAGGAGTGGCTTCGTAAGAAGCATTTTAAGGTCCTGGAGTGGCCTAGCCAGTCTCCAGATCTCAACCCCATAGAAAATCTCTGGAGGGAGTTGAAAGTCCGTGTTGCCCAGCAACAGCCCCAAAACATCACTGCTCTAGAGGAGATCTGCATGGAGGAATGGGCCAAAATACCAGCAACAGTGTGTGAAAACCTTGTGAAGACTTACAGAAAACGTTTGACCTCTGTCATTCCCAACAAAGGGTATATAACAAAGTATTGAGATAAACTTTTGTTATTGACCAAATACTTATTTTCCACCATAATTTGCAAATAAATTCATTAAAAATCCTACAATGTGATTTTCGGGATTTTTCCCCCTCATTTTGTCTGTCATAGTTGAAGTATACCTATGATGAAAATTGCAGGCCTCTCATCTTTTTAAGTGGGAGAACTTTCACAATTGGTGGCTGACTAAATACTTTTTTGCTCCACTGTACATCTGATAGATGTGAATGACAACACTCCAGTGCTGTTGCCCAAGGAGGCCCAGGTGTGTGGACAGCAAGGTTTATACAAATCTCCGCTGTTGAATGTGAAATGTTGGTCTAAAAGAAATGTGAGATAATGTCTAGATGCTTTTTATAATGGAGATCAAGTTCATACATTTCCTGGCTGGGCTGATGAGACAGTGGATTACGCAGTCAGATGGAACAGAGTAAATGGGCACTTTAACATCATAGATTTAGCTGATTTAACTTCTGGAATAGACAGCAGCTGGAATGCGGTTTTAACCAATCAGCATTCAGGATTAGACCAATCCGTTGTATAATTTTTCATAAGGAACACTTGAAGGTATTATTCTGTTATTCATTATGTTTTATTTTAGCAAGAAATTTAATATAGAATTTGTTATTTTATTTGTTCTACCAGTTATCAACATATTGTTCAATGTGACTTTAGCTAATACATTGTTGTTGTTGTTGTTTTTTGCAGTGGTATCGTTTGTAATTGAATATTGTATACAAAACCTGGTATCAGTATCAAAGTCAAACATCTGGTATCATGACAACAGTATTAGAAACAACATTGCTGTGGGACCTGATATTTGAAAAGCATCTACTGTATTTTTTTTTTGCACATAGCCCAGGTATGGCAACAAAGCCCACTACTTTCTCTTCCTCCCTCAACCTTCTCCTCCTCCTGTTTTCTTGAGGAAGGGAGTGAATGGAGCCTCTCTGGGCTGAATCACATCCCTCATCCCCTAGGCTGAGACAGACCTCCAGAACTAATCCACTCCACTCAGTCCACACAGTAATTAAAGCACTACCAGAGGGCTTCTAACCATGGAGGCTGCAGCTGAGAGAGAGAGAGAGATCAGGGTTAACACACTGACACAATCACACAGGTAGGTGGGAGGTATACAAGAAGACAAGGATGCAGATTTCATATTTAATCTCAAAGCTTGAGAGGATACTTAAGCCATGGAAAGAAGTATCATTAAAGACCACTATTATAAAAAGGTGAGAGTAAGACATAATCCAAATGGTTTTCCAAGAGGTATCTCAAGCACAATGCTCTCAGGATACACATTTAACCTTGTATTATGCTGGGTTACCATGGTAGACCTCTAGTTCTATTTCATGTCTTGGTCCTATTAGTTGGAGCTGGGACGATAAACCAAAAAGTATTGACACCGACCATACCAACCACTTATCGCAGGAATTTCGCTGATATTATATTTCGCTGATAGTTAAACTTAAATAAGTTTGCAAATATGGGCGATTGTTAACCAATAAGAGTCTAATCCCTGTCTAAACCGCGGGATGGGGGGGGGGGGGGGGGGGGGTTCTACTAAGCTATATGGATTTTTTTTTTAAAGGTCATACTAATGATCATTTAGCTTTTTGATTTTAGAAAAAGAAAATGACATAAAAAAAATGTATTTGATGAAAAATAAATATTGGCCTTACAGCTATTAGCCCATACAACCTTCATGGAACAACAGATAGTCCCCCCCTCAAAAAATCGAAAAGGAAGTTTGCTCTGAAGTGTCTGTTCTATAACTGAAAGATATAAGAAAGATCTGGAAACATTTGCTTGTTTTTTAACATTTATTTAACCTTTTATTTTTGGCACTAAACTGTGTCCACATATACTTCCATACATTTTTTAAACTAGTTCTGGGGGACCTTCAGACGAGTCTTTTCCTAGAACAAAACAACAAACATGTATTTGTTCGCGGGAGTTTCATCTTTCCATAGAGGGGTCATAATAGTTTTGTAGGCCAAACTGTTTGGACGCTACAGACGATTTTGTGAAGACCGATTTTCGGGATGTCACATGGTCTGACAAACACCCCTCGAGCTCTTTCACAGCTGAAGCGGAAGTGTGACATAGATGGGTGCATCTCAATCCACCGCATACAATGCAAAAAATCTGACATCTCTAGCTTAAACTGACAGATTTTTAATGGGGATTTTTGTATTATGCTAATTCCATTTCTGCGGGGGCGCAGATATCGACCTTAGGGTGCTTAATGGAACAACTGATGGCTACAACCATCAAACTAGTAGTAATAGTTTAAATGATAATAAATAAATAAAACTGTGCACATTAACTGTTATAAACTTGTGCTATTTATCGTTATCAGGTAATTTATCGCAATTTGGATTTTGTCCAAATCGCCCAGCTCTACTATTAATAATTAAAATCATAATCTGCTTAATAACCCAACAAATGTTATGACATGAAAACATATCTGTAGCAAAGATCCAAACAAATAAGATAACAAGTGAATGAATAGTCTAAAGTCAGCTAAACCTCACTTGAACACAGAAGCCCGATTTGTATTCAGACGAATGTATATCCTGGGGCTTAGGGGAGGGAGAAAACCTTGGTAATGAACTGGTTGATGCAGGGTTACACAGACAATTATGAAGTGAAGCGGAGGCTTCCTACAGAGAAAAATCACCTATTTCTGAAACACAACAAAAGAAAGCTTCCTCATCAGGGTCTGGAATCGTTAGAGAGCACGAAGATGTAAAGCACTAAAGCACATTGATTAAGAGAGAGTGACTGATCTTGATCTTGATTAACGATGCAAATTGCATTCATAGAACACAAATGTCTCTCTTTGCAAGAGATCAGGGGTTACATGGGGATTGTGTAGCTGGTGGAACTATCCTTGAAATTGGTTGCTTTCCGTAGCCATTTTTTAAACTGAAATTCTCACCGTGCGGCATCCCACACGAAAACAGTGAACTTCCACCAAATCTGTCCCCGCAAATTAATCTCCTGGCCAGGACTATTTTGAGAAAACATATTATATGCCCTTTCTCTCTCGCTCCTTTACCTTTCTGTTAGTGCTTTGACTGGTTGGCTGCCGCTGGCTCTAGAATATCCAATCTCAGGTCTGATAATATCATGATTACCCCATTCTGAAGGTCAGACTTTGGGACACCTTTTGCTCATCTCTTAATTTTTCAATGCATTTAGGTCTATTGCATAACCTTCCCTGACTACTGAGGCACAGGGATTGGAAATGGATTGCAGCAGGAGTCCAGGATAGAACAATGCAACACGTTTCTTTGTCTCTCTTCAGCTAAGACTGATCTATCTTATATGAATGGAGGGCAGTTGGGTCGGAACATATCCTTAACTCTAAAACACAGACAATAGAGGCTGCTATACTACCTATTGGACTGAACCATTGACACATGGTTTGTTATCTAGACTATGAACTCTCCCTCCAGACTCACATTAAGCATCTCCAATCCAAAATGTAATCTAGAATCGGCTTCCTATTTCGCAACAAAGCATCCTTCACTCATGCTGCCAAACATAGCCTCGTAAAACTGACTATCCTACTGATCCTTGACGTCAGGCAATGTCATTTACAAAATAGCCCCCAACACTCTACTCAGCAAATTGGATGTAGTCTATCACAGTGCCATCCGTTTTGTCAAAGCCCCATATACTACCTACCACTGCGACCTGTATACTCTCGTTGGCTGTCCCTCACTACATATCCGTCGCCAAACCCACTGGCTCCAGGTTATCTATAAGTCTGTTTGGTAAAGCGCCGCCTTATCTCAGCTCACTCATCACCATAGCAACACCCACCCGTAGCACGCGCTCCAGCAGGTATATTTCACTGGACATCCCCAAAGCCAACACCTACTTTGGCCGCCTTTCCTTCAAGTTCTCTACTGCCAATGACTGGAACGAATTGCAAAAGTCAGTGAAGCTGGAGACTTATATCTCACTCACTAACTATACGCATCAGCTGTCAGAGCAGCTTACCGATCACTGCACCTGTACAGCACATCTGTAAATAGCCCACCCAACTACCTTAACCCCATATTGTAATTTTTATGCTCACTTGCACCCCAGTATCTCTACTTGCACATTCATCATCTGCACATCTATCACTCCAGTGTTAATGCTAAATTGTAATTATTTTGCCTCTATGGCCTATTTTATTTTTTGTATTTTCTACTTGCTATATTGTATTTACTTTGCCACCATGGCCTTTTTTGCCTGTACCTCCTTTATCTCACCTCATTTGCTCACATTGTATGTAGACTTATTTTTCTACTGTATTATTGACTGTATGTTTGTTTCACTCCATGTGTAACTGTGTTGTTGTACCTGTCGAACTGCTTTGCTTTATCTTGGCCAGGTCGCAGTTGTGAATGAGAACTTGTTCTCAACTTGCCTACCTGGTTAAAACAAAGGTGAAATAAATCAAATTAAAATAAAATCTACTGAGCAAAAAGGTCCACACAAAGATCCTGAACCCCACAAATCACTGTAACATTACCAAGAGAATGTGGTATATAGTTCTCGTGACAACAACTATTTCTGCTAACAGTTAGCGCTCCTTCCAACAGCTCTTTACAGTACGTCACCCACTATAGAGGGGACGACCAACAATAAATGGAAAACATTGTATTGTACCACATACGTACCTTGGGTGGCTTGGTTGAATGGGCTAGCAGTGGATGTCATGTTGTAGGTGGTTTGAGGGATATAGGGACATACCTTGTGTTGTGTGTGAAGGGAAGAGGAGATAAAGAGAAATGATGTGGCTCATCCACACTACCTGTATTCTATCAGCACACCACAGACTCTGTGTCCTGTGTGGAGAGAAGAAAGGCTCTCGGGGACAAGAGAGACGGAGTGAGTCTGAGGGAAAATGGCATCCTGCTTATCAAAACGCCTGAAATCGTAATCCCTTTCCCTGGGTTTGGACATACTTATGAAAGCAGAGCTGCCTGACTTGGAGAGAAGCATGACGAGGTGTCTGAGGTTCTGTAGAGCAGAGCGCACACCAGACAGGCGGTTTAATCCAAGATCCCACTGAGCAAAAACTGGTTGAACCAACGTCGTTTCCACATCATTTAAACAAACAAACAAAAATCTATGTGATGATGTGCCCAGTGGGATATTACTATAATTGTCAGATATTTTCAAACAACATTTGATTGGGGTTACATTCATGATTGATTGGGGTTACATTCATGATTGATTGGGGTTACAGTCATTCCGCACAAACGACTTCTAAAGTTGTGGGTTAACAGTCAGTAAAGTGCTGATAGTTGAAGGCATCTGGTTAAGTTTTATGAAACACATCTTGTTCCCGGTCAGATAAAATCATGTGAATGAGTGCAATACTGATATTATCTAGCGACATCGAACAAAGTAGAAATGCAGGAGAAGCCCAACCACCTGTGTATCAAGAGCCGGACCGCAAAGACAAAACAATCACATATTGAAAGAATGGGAGGGAAGTGAAAAGGTAACTCAAGTAAGCAACAAAAGGCGAGATCAAATCCCATGTTTCTCATAGTAAGGCAGAGGGTTCAGATTCCTTGAAAATACATGTGAAACAAAGTTTGGACATCAAAACAAGTCCATTCTGTTTGAAAGTGGATAGAAGTATGTGTTGCGGTTCACAAAGCACAAGCTTCAATTAAAGATGCACTTATCCACAGAACTGATACTACACTTGTGTTGCTGTCACCTTGAAGACCATGTGTTCAATGTATTATGTCCCTCCTGAACCTCCATGCAGTATACTTTTATTAGCTGCCTTGACTCCATTCCTTTAGAGAGAGAATCAAAAGCATCCCAAAACAACATTGCTATTCATATTAAATTGGCATTGTACGTTTGCTTGACACATTGAGCCATAACAGAAAACACAAATATGCACTCTACAAAACCCACCGTGCCCTTCTAACCCCTGCCGTGGTGGATGGTGATGAGCGAGGGGTGTAAACTCATCACAGATGTCTTTTTGAATATGTACCGACAGCGACTTTAAAAGCCACTATCCTGAAGAAACTGCAGTTCAAATCAATTTATTTTGTGGTCTGCCGCTGCTCCTGCCCACGTTCCGAGGTGTCGGTTCCAGCTCTTAGGCCGAAGTGATGGTTTACACTGCGATGCACAATTACCAGAATATCCCTTTTCATGGCCCTTCTGGCCACAGCAGGAATCTACATGGAATGAGCGCTATGCCTCTTTAGGCTCCCTGCCATAATCTCTCCAACTCCTCCCCTACAGCGACAATCAGCTCCATTGCATGTGCTCTTTCACTCTGTTAAACTTCAAGGCAGCCAATAGATTTATGTGATGATAAACAATAAAAGGTATTTTGTGTTACCATAAACCAATAAAAGCCTGTTTAACATATAGGGAAATGGAAGCATGGCCAGCTGAGACTGGATAATGGCAGCTAGAAGAGTGCTGTACTCACAAATTGACCACAACTAAGCCCAAAAGGATTGTATTTGAAAATAACATCACTTCATACCTTGATTAAATTTAGACACGGTGACATCTCTATTTGTATTTGCGGGAATAGTTGGGAACTGATTTCCTAAATATATATATTTTTTCGACTGAATTCCTGGTGATTTTATGGACTTTTTTGACCAAACACTAAAATCCTTACAAAAACTGTCCCTCTGTTACCGATCCCTGCATTAAGGCCACAGATGTGAAAAGGCACTGAGGTGGGTGGCTAACAAGAAACTATTTGCATTTTGTACCATTAGGCAAAGGTCTAAGATCTACCCACACACCCTCCAAACAGTCAATATGACAAATACTGTCGAACAGCTTTTCCTTCCCACCACCTTAAAGACTGGATGAATGGTGTGGGATTAGAACATGGAAATGGCTGAGGTTCACTGCCCAGCTAACAGCATAGAACCCATTGTCAGGTTGCACCTGGCTGGTTGCTAAAACAGTATTCTGTGACGCTGGGACGATTGCTCAGTGTCTTCCTCTCACAGGATGCAGTGGCTATAGAACTTAAATTGTCCAGCAACCTTACCATTGTAGCACCTCTGCCCCTCCCTCCTCTCTGCCTCACCATTAAAGTATTAGATGACGGCTCTGGGTTACACACAAAGTATTGTTAATATTAAAGTCTTCTTCCTTTTCTCCATGTTGCATTGTGTTGTGGAGAAAACAAACCCTCAGTCAGGCCAGATGCAGCACATTAATCATAGCAAGAGGACTTAGCAAGCTCCTCCAGACAATATTCCTCAGAGTGGCCAGTAGGACAGCACGACAAAGATTGATTTTCACAGAGCAAACTGAGTGAGAGGGTACAGAGGTAATATTGTATCAAAGCAATGGATGCTGTACAATAAAGACCAAATCCAAATGATCTTGCACTGGAATGGTGGATGATTTCTGCTGAAACTTGAAGGTGCAGGCAGCAGTGTTTCTCTCTCAGAAACACACACACACACACATACACACATACACACACACATACACACATACACACAATGTCGTACAACCTGTCCAAATGCATCAGATTCTGTCAACATTGTTTTTGGCGAGGGTCACTGAGGACACCTCAGCCAATTTCCAGGTGCCTTCAACCCTAAGCCTCCAGGCAAAGTAGCTCCCTATTGACTTAATGTGTCCTTCTAAATAACCTCCGCAATAATTAAATTGCTTTCGTTTAAAGCTGGTGACATGTCCCAACAACCATTAAAACAAGAGCTCCATTTCATCCAAGCAAATAACCTAAACTTTGCCTGCAGAAAAGATAAGTGTCTGGGGAGTGTCGGGCTCATCTTTCTCTAGCGTTAAATCACTGAGAAGAGTCATAGGGGATAACATGCTGACTAGACCGCTCTGAACCAACTATATTAATTTGGGGACAGGTCCAAAAGCATTAAACATTTATGGCAATTTAGCTAGCTAGCTTGCTGTTGCTTGCTAATTTGTCCTGGGATTTAAACATTGGGTTGGTATTTTACCTGAAATGCACAAGGTCCTCTACTCCGACAATTAATCCACAGATAAAAGGGTACTTCTTCAATGAGGTTTAACGGCAGTTGGAATCCAATATATGTTGCATTACCGCCACCTACTAGACTTGAAAAAACAAATAAACAAATACCCTACCATCTAACACTACACTCACAATTTAACTTTTTTAATTGCCCCACCCTGCTCCACTATTTAAATCTATTTAGTCCTACCTCAGGCCAACAACCTGAAAGGACAGGACATCACCACTTAAGACACCCTGTAACTCTTCTGACGTCAAGTCTCGCACACTCAAATACCTCTCTGCAGCTGCCTCCACAACCTCAATTTTCTGCAACTTAGGTTCCATCCCTGCAGTAGTTGATAACCATTGCTATAAATGCCCAAAAAAAATCAAATTTACTGAAACGTGTATCACTTGTTGGCATATCCCACTGTACCGGTACAGATCTACTACTCCTCTCAGGATCCCTCCCTCTTGACCCATCTTCCTCTACTTTCTTCACTACCTCAGCATATGACAACTTCTGCACTACTCTAACCCTGGAAACCTAAACCTGCCTCTCTCTTACGGGACGATCCTGATCCCCAGCCCCATGGGCACCCCTACAATTAACACTACTTTCCCCAACGCTACACATTCGTTTGTCTCATGCCCTTCTACACACTTCTCACACCTAGGAACCTCCCTCCTAAACAGTGCTGCCACATGCCCATAAGCTTGACACCTGTAACAACGTAATGTTGCACAAAAGTTTGTGTAGGATAACTTATATATCCTAACATCACTTTGTTGGGCAAAAACTCAACATCAAAACACGAAATTCAGACAATGACTCGTCTGTTTCACCACTCTCGATACCCTGTCTGTGTTACACCAAACGACGAGCATCACAAACACCGGGAATCTTCCTTCAGTTGGTCAACTTTTACATTTACTGCTACCTCAGTAATCACTCCTTTCAAAGGCGCCCTTTTCTTGACAGCGAAACAATTCACATTTCTTGCCCCCATTCATTTAACGCAGAGAACCTTCTCCCTCTGACCAGTAGAAACACCATTATCACAAGATCACTTCTGGTTACCCTCACTGATTCCACAGTATCCAACACTGTTTTCACCCACCCTGAAACCACAAATGGATCGGCCAAAAGGCAAGGGTCCACTTTTCCAAAAACTTCACTCCTACCCTAACAGGCTCATCTTTATCCTGACCATCGGTGCAAGCCTCGGGATCTGACAACTTCACCACACCTACCACCTCCAATACTTCGACCTGATTCACTTCCAATTCTCCTCACTCTGCTTACACTTTCTACCATTCTTCTTTAACAAACCATCTCCCTTTTTTACACCATTTTTAAACAACTCAAGCTCACCGTCTTCCTCCCTCTCTCTCTTATACCTCCTCATGCTCTCTTTTTCCCTCCATTCCTCCTCCATATTCCAAGTATACGTCTCCTTATGATAATGCTGCACTTCTCTTGCTTTCTCAAGGGAAGCCATTTAACCGGCTGTCACAATCTCCGTACAATCAGCACGAACCCCTTGGGATGTAGCGCTCAACAGTGCCTCCCACTTATAAAGCAGCTGCTTCATCTTGATGTTATTCTTTATCAAAAGCTACCACGATGCTTTCCATTTCCATTCCATGTAAAGCTAGCTACTGCGCAGGTCACGGCCAGATAAAAGGGTAAACTGAGTTTGTTTCTAGTAATCTCTCCTCCTTCAGGCTTCTTCTTCTTCTTTGGGCTTTATATGGTGGTTGGCAACCAACTTTAAGGTGCATTACCACCACCAACTGGCCTGGAGTGTGAACTTCAGTTAATCTTTCAATCACCCACGTGGGTATATGCTCCTAAAAACCAATGAGGAAATGGGAGAGGCGGGACTTGTAGCGCGTCAAGCATCACAAATAGAACCAAGTTCTATTTTAGTGCCTGGCTACGCAGACACTTGTTGACACGCGCGAGCAGTGTGGGTGCAACGATTGAATAATAAGTATGTGTACACCAACGCAAGTGGTGTGGTCAGCATGTAAGGTCAGTTTTAGGAGTTAAAACCCTGCCCTGCTGAGTTCCTAAAGTTCTTAATGTACTACACCTAGCCAGGATGTTTTCATTGAATCAATATCAAATGTACAATGCTAAGATGAATACGCAATACAAGCAACTAGAATGGTCAATTAACAAGAATAGGAAAATAATCTGCCAGTGAGGTTTGTTTTTGCAATATTAGAAGCGACTTAAAGACAAAAAGATGAGCCAGTCTGAAAAAAATTCTGCATAATTTCACATTTTTGGAGAGGAACCTCACAAAAGATGTGATGAGCTGAAAATAAACAGAGCACATGAAAGGAGAATTTAATTCCTCTGAAAAATAAAGAGTATAAAATGAAAAATTTATTACATTGAATACAGGTAATACAATAAAATCTGGTAGTTTCCAGCAGTAAACACACACAGCAGGAGATAAATGGGTGATTTAAATGAGCCTGCTTTGGTAAGTCTGATGCTTAAGTGATCATTTAGAAAAGGATAAATTCAATGTTTTCAATGTGAACACTCTTTTATGTTCGCTTGGAAATTATGTTCATGTGATAAGAATGAATAGATTTGTATATTGCAAACCTCTTATCAAAATCAGAAACAGTTATCTTTAGGGCCAGGACGATACCAGTATCGGGATATTTTTTCCATGACAAAAATGAAAACACGAAGCAAACTCTTTGGTCCTTTAAAAACCTACTGTATGTTAAAAATGGTGTGCTATATCTTAGAAAATAAATAGATGTGACTCTGGATGACAAAATTATGATTTCTGTTTGCAACATTACAGCTGTTTTCCTAAATAAGTTAAATCTGCTTTATGATTTGTGTATGTTTTGTGATTTTCCTTGACACAACACTAACGAGTATTGCGATGCTGGTATAGGCCCGGCCCTAGTTATCATGCAGACTCAAACCACATAGTGTACATTCCAACCAACTTTAGCTGCATCAACACATGTATGCTTGTTTCACCAGAGCTGCATGTTATACCACAGTGTACCTTCATATGTCATGATGGAATGCTGCATATATCCCCCCCACACACACTCTGTCACTCTCTGGTTGGGATCTACTGTAGCTCCGGAGAAGAGAGGGACAAACAGTCAATAAATGAGATCCAGCGCCACCACAACCACAGTGCTTACCTTTGAGAATGTTCTGGCCTTGCAGTAGATCCCTAGAGACAAAGACTGTGTAGAAGCTCTCGGAAAAGCCTGGTCTGCATGGGGGTTTAGGTCGTTGGTCTGCCTTGGTCGCCTGGAGAGAAAACAAGACAGCCTATAAGCATTGGAGAATTGACTTGTTGCCAGAGGGTCTCAGGCTGATTTTACAGGTGTTGAGACTGATATTGAACCTTCAGATAGATTAGAGACTGGCAGGGTTGGGCGGTATACCGTATCCCTGGGTATTTCAAGATTTTCCAATCCTGTCAATACATTTTTTTTTATACATTTCAATATTTGTACTTCTTAAATAAATACCTGCATTCAACTTGTGCATTAGATAATAGATAAAGCAGATCGTGTTCATCATCTAGGCCAGCGATGACGCCTCTCATTGTGTAACTCAAATTGAAGGCAGACCAGGGTACTGCACGCTGCCATTAGCAACTCAATTATCCTTATAACTTCTTCTGTGAGCGATTTTAAAATAATCGGTTAAAGGACATTCATCTGGTGTATTAGTAACAATTATCGTCACCGTGATTGCCTTTGAAACATTTTTCTTATTTACGAATATCGACATTTTTCCATTCCCTATCATTTGGGATGCCTGCAGTACCGCGGGCGGCCTTGAACTTCCGAAGCTTCAATCGTTCTCCCCTGGCTTCATGAGATGAGTCACCCCTGCAGCGCAATTTATTTGAGGTGATCAAGTAAGTGAAGCGAGGTGATCAAGTAGTGACATTCACTCATGTTTGCCAGCTATATATTTTATAACAATTAAGTTAACTATCTAAGATGTGCCAAAAAAAATCTATCCAGCTGGGTTTTGATAACTTGCTAATGTTAGCTTGCTAGATCAAGCTTCTTGGTAACAGCAGCAGAGACAATCCCCTCCTGGATTAAAATACCCGACGTCTAATATTTGTTTTGTGTGTTCTGCAAACTGTATTTTGAGATACTTGCATAACTTTGAGCTGGTTTGTCTGCTTTAGAAATTAATGTTTGAGTGCTCTTGTTAGCATTTACCTACAATCCGCGATGGAGATTCCTAGAATTTTGTAAGTGACGTTTTAAAAAAATAACCCTTGTGACCCTTGTCGGTAATACAGTATATCCCGGGATGGCACAGTATGTAGGTATAGAAACCTGGATACCGCCCAACTGGTGTTGCTGATTTGCTTCAGTCCATAGCTTGCTGTTTAAATGCCGACATTTGCAAGTGAATCGTCAATACCAGATACACCAGCGGGTTCATTAGACACCTTTTACATTGTATTTATTTTGTCCATTGTAAACTACCTTAAACCTTAATGGATTTATGAGAAGGGGAGAAGGAGGAGAGGGGCTAGAGTAGGCCTAATCCATGTGTATATTTGAAGATGATGATGGGCAACAGAAATATGCATATTAGATCATAGACCTACTGAAGTCATGTGCATAGTGTCAATGCGGTAAGCGTATAGTAAAGAGAGAGACAACCTATACAAAATGTGTAACTTATTGTTACAATTATCAGTATTGTGACTGCAGTTTTCTACTCTATCAGTCTTCACTCTCTACTTTGCTGCAGCAAAGGTGCTATCCAGCTATCCAGGAGACAAATGTATATCAAATGTATATGTATTTTTTAAATAAATGGCCGTCATTTCAGATAAGTTTTCAAATGTAAATGCAATCAAATTATAAGAATAGTGCATTTGATATTATATCGAGAGATAGGCTATAATATGCTATAACGAGCAATGGGCTAGTGCTGATCTAATCAAAATAAATTACAGTCCATATTGTAAACGGCAATGAAGTTCGTAGCCTCGTATAGCCTATATCATTTATGAAACGAAAGGCTTCGGCATCCTCTGCAATTGATATAACACACTAGTAGACTACTGCAGTTCATTCAGTAGACTAAAGTAACCTAAATTAGTATTTTTTTAAAGGCGCTCAAAATTCATAGCCGATTGGTTTATTCAGGCACCTGTCATTCAATACGGATGTATCTTTTCGTGACCAAACCCGAATTGACTGCTGCCTACAAAATCATTTTGAACAATCGTTTGAAAGTATCGTGACATAATACGTAATTTAAATGCATTATGTTCCCTATTGCCAAAATTATACTGCAAGGAAAAGTCACTCATCGCCACAATTCAGCACCACATGCACTGCGCTGCAAAGCTCGTGTATGCCAAACGGGCACAGCAGTGCAGTAGACTACTTCTAACGTATTTCGAAAATAAATAAATATCTTACCCAAGATGTGCCCACAACTAAGGTGCACGTCAGTATAAGAACGGCGCCTAAATTCATCTTTGCCAGAGCGCTGTAAAATCAAGGGACAGAGATTGGCCCGACTCGCCTTCTTCGAATAAATTGTATAATTCCCGGAGCTCTCTTCTTGGATGCAGTTCTGAGCGCAATAAGAAGCTCTGTGAGAAATTGTCCCGACTTCTCTAGAGCAAAACTGCCGCTGAGGAGAGCGATGCCGATGCTGCTCTGTACGAAGGAGCAGCTCGCTTATTGGTTGGAAACGTCACCACAACCCATCCTACCCGAACAGATTGCACTGTAGTCTAATGTGACTGTAAAACAGGTATCAACTAGATTCAGCCGCGGGACCATTTTTTGTCTTGAGTGGTGGAACATAATTACAAATCATTTGTGGACTGCAAATTGACCGCAAGAAGCCCAAACATATATAATATTTGACTAGAACATAAACATTCCAAACCTTGCTTACATTTTCTTAAATTATTTGTATATGATTACGTGTTTCTCTACTACGCATGGGAATACATTTTTTTGCTCAGAAAACATTTTTTTTTTTGGTGGGGGGGTGCAAATAAAACCATGCCCACAGGCTGACAGTTGGGGAGCACTTTACATTTTCTCCACTGATGTATTATAACTTATACATGTGTACAAGGAAGACACGTCAACGAGAAATAGGCCTACCGTGTAATTAAAGAATAGAGTAGCCCATAAAGATATATATTAATGATTTGCTTCATGGAGTAATATTCTTGCTTGACACTTCTTGGTTTGAGTGAATCCATCAACCCTTATTCTTATGTGTCCATGACCACGTGGGAGTCTATTTCACACCACAGTTAACTGATCTTCTCTTGATATCGGGTGAAATAGAGTAAGACCCGCATTTATAAACAATTTTGTCATAATATTGTTTATTTTTTACAGCTAGACCAAACCACTGCAGTTGGCTATAGAATTGAACATTGAAATAATAATAATCGTATGATCATAGTCTCAAAACAACAGTATGGGTCAGCATGAAGACAAAGCTTAGGCTACCATTTGACCTTTTTGCAAGTTCTGAAATGTTTGGTTAGAATGGGCCAGCATATGAATAATAGGCTACTGGAATTTTCCAAATCAAAGCCAATTTTATTTATTACATGTGTAGAATACGCTGTTTGTGGTTTTAGGCTGGGTTTCTGGATAGCACTTTGTGGCATCAGCTGATGTAAGAAGGGCTATATAAATACATTTGGTCTAGACTCTGGTGTAGACTTTACAGTGAAACGCTTGCTTACAAACCTTTCCCAAAGATGCAGAGTTTAAAAATAATAAGAAATGTAATAGTAACTAACACATAAGGAATAAAATAAAATACACAAGAATGGAGCTATATACAGAGAGAACTAATACCAGATCAATGTGCAGAGGTACGAGGTACTTGAGGTAGATATGTACATGAAGAAGGCAGGGTAAAGTGACTAGGCATCCGGATGTATAATAATAATAATAATAATAATAATAATAATAATAATAATAATAAGAGTAAAATAAAGAACAGCGTACCAGCAGCAAATGATGTGTGTGTCTGTATGTTTGTGTTGTGTCGGTATTCGTGTGTGTTGCGTGTATGTGTGTGCGTATGTATAGTGCATTCAGAAAGTATTCAGGTGTGGCATATGAAGTAGCTGATTAAACAGCATGATCATTACACAGGTGCACCTTGTGCTGGGAACAATAAGAGGCAGTTTTGTGACACAATACAATGCCACAGATGTCTGCAGGAATGTCCACCAGAGCTGTTGCCAGAGAATTGAATGTTAGTTTTTCTACCATAAGCCGCCTCCAATATCGTTTTTGAGAATTTGGCAGTATGTCCAACCGGCCACACAACCACAGACCACGTGTTACCACGCCAGCCCAGGACCTCCACATCTAGCTTCTTCACCTGCGGGATTTTCTGAGACCAGCCACCCGGACAGCTGATGAAACTGGGTTTGCACATCCGAATAATTTCTGCACAAACTGTCAGAAACCGTCTCAGGGACGTTCATCTGCATGCTCATTGTCTCACCAGGGTTTAGACCTGACTAGTTCAGAATCAAAACCAACTTCAGTGGGCAAATGTTCACCTTCGTTGGCCACTGGCACGATGGAGAAGTGTGCTCTTCACGGATGAATCACGGTTTCAACAGTACCGGGCAGATGGCAGACAGTGTATAGCGTCGTGTGGACGAGCGGTTTACTGATGTCAAATTTGTGAACAGAGTGCCCCATGGTGGCGGTGAGGATATGGTATGGGCAGGCATAAGCTACGCACAACAAATGCAATTGCATTTTATCAATGGCTATTTCTACAGACTGGTTTTCTGATCCACGCCCCTACCTTTCTTGTGACCAACAAATGTACATCAGTATTCCATAGATTAGGGCCTAATGAATTTATTTGACTTGACTGATTTCCTTATATGAACTGTAACACAGTAAAGTCTTTGAAATTGTTGCATGTTGCGTTTATATTTTTGTTCAATGTAGTGTTTGAATGTGTGAGGGATTTGTGTGTGAGTTTGTACTGTATTATGGTGTGTATATAAAGTCTAGTGAGTGTGTGTAAAGTCAGTGCAGATAGTTTGGGTACCATTCATTGACGATTTAGCAGTGTTGGCTATTTAGCAGTTTTATGGCTTGGGGTAGAAGCTGTCTTGGAGTCTGTTGGTCAGTGAGCCAATGCTCCGATACTGTTTGCTGGATGGCAGCAGAGTGAACAGTCTATGGTTTGGGTGGCTGGAGTCTTTGGCAATTTGTCAAACCTTCCTCTGTGACACCACCTGATATAGAGTTTCTGGATGGCAGGGAGCTCGGCCCCAGTGCAGTGGTGGTGCGTGGGTAAAATCACCAGGGAAGCCAAGCCAAGCAAAGGAAAGGAAAAAAAGCCATATGGCAACCTATGTGTCGTGATAATTGCATTGTTTGCTTTATAACCTGTTAGTTCATATGTCCGGTGGAGTCCACAAAGCATATAGCATGTAACAAACAGTTACATGACCTACAGCATGGTCAGTCAAGTTAATGTTTCCGACATTTTTGAACTACCTAAACAAGTATTGATTTAGAACACCGGAGAGTTACTGCAAATCAAAAATAAAACAGGAGCTGCCTCCACTATTCCAGAACAATTTCAACTTCATCAAATCGCCTATTCTTTGTCTAAGACGGTGACAAATTAAAGATTCAAAAACGTGTGTGCACGTGTAAGTTTTTTAAAAACGACATGTTGACTCATGCTAATTGTAGAGAAACGCAAATGTCATCCTCCTCTCTTTCATGTTGCCGAAACAGTCTATGACTCTGCCATACAGTACACACTTTCAGTTTTTGTTGTCCTAGGCTACCTGGCTTAAATACTTGCTCGCTAGCCTAACTTCCTTCCATGGGAAATGATTAGCCAACTAGTTAACATTAGCATACTACATGTTGAACTTCCATCCTCTCAGGCCAGAGGCACAATGTATGAATTTATGGTTTGATCAGAATCACAGTTATAATCATTGGCCAGTATGGAGAATTAAATAAAACCACAAGTCCAAATCCCTATCTCCATCCAGGGCTAATTTAGGAAAGGGCCAATTTTAGCTAGCTAGCTACCGGAGGAAAACAACACAACGAGATGCAACAATTCACGTTTTTTTGGACTATGCCAAGCCCTTATTGATGTGGACGCCAATGAACAGCCCATTTGATGTGGATGGGGGCGTGCTCTTTCTTCTATAGTCCACGATCAACTCCTTGTTCTTACTAACATTGAGGGAGAGGCTGTTGTCCTAGCACCATACTGCTAAGTCTCTGACTTCCTCCCTGAACTCTGACTCACCACCGTCGTGTCGTCAGAAAACTTGATGATGGTGTTCGAGTCATGTGCGGCCACGCAGTCGTGGGTGAACAGAACACAGTGTCTCCTGACCCCTCCTGTCTCAGCCTCCAGTATTTATGCTGCAGTAGTTTATGTGTCGGGGGGCTAGGGTCAGTTTATTATATCTGGAGTACTTCTCCTGTCTTATCCGGTGTCCTGTGTGAATTTAAGTATGCTCTCTAATTCTCTCTTTCTCTCTCTCGGAGGACCTGAGCCCTAGGACCATGCCTCAGGACTACCTGGCATGATGACTCCTTGCTGTCCCCAGTCCACCTGGCCGTGCTGCTGCTCCAGTTTCAACTGTTCTGCCTGTGATTATTATTATTTGACCATGCTGGTCATTTATGAACATTTGAACATCTTGGCCATGTTCTGTTATAATCTCCACCCGGCACAGCCAGAAGAGGGTTGGCCACCCCTCATAGCCTGGTTCCTCTCTAGGTTTCTTCCTAGGTTGTGGCCTTTCTAGGGAGTTTTTCCTTGCCACCGTGCTTCTACACCTGCATTACTTGCTGTTTGGGGTTTTAGGCTGGGTTTCTGTACAGCACTTTGAGATATCAGCTGATGTAAGAAGGGCTATGTAAATACATTTGATTTGATAGTATAGGAGGGGACTAAGTACACACCGCTAAGCGTCCCCCGTGTTGAGGGTCAGCGTGGCGGAGGTGTCGATGCCTACCCTCACCACCTGTGGCCGACCTGTCAGGAAGTCCAGGATGCAGTTGCAGAGGGAGGGGTTTAGTCCCAGGTTCCCTAGCTTGGTGATAATCTTGGAGGTGACTATGGTTTTGAATTCTGAGCTGTAGTTTATGAACAGCATTCTCACAGTTATTTCCCCTCTTGCCCAGTAATCTGTAAACTGTATTTCCATATACAGTGCCTTGCGAAAGTATTCGGCCCCCTTGAACTTTGCGACCTTTTGCCACATTTCAGGCTTCAAACATAAAGATATAAAACTGTATTTTTTTGTGAAGAATCAACAACAAGTGGGACACAATCATGAAGTGGAACGACATTTATTGGATATTTCAAACTTCTTAAACAAATCAAAAACTGAAAAATTGGGCGTGTAAAATTATTCAGCCCCTTTACTTTCAGTGCAGCAAACTCTCTCCAGAAGTTCAGTGAGGATCTCTGAATGATCCAATGTTGACCTGAATGATGATAAATACAATCCACCTGTGTGTAATCAAGTCTCCGTATAAATGCACCTGCACTGTGATAGTCTCAGAGGTCCGTTAAAAGCGCAGAGAGCATCATGAAGAACCAGGAACACACCAGGCAGGTCCGAGATACTGTTGTGAAGAAGTTTAAAGCCGGATTTGGATACAAAAAGATTTCCCAAGCTTTAAACATCCCAAGGAGCACTGTGCAAGCGATAATATTGAAATGGAAGGAGTATCAGACCACTGCAAATCTACCCAGACCTGGCCATCCCTCTAAACTTTCAGCTCATACAAGGAGAAGACTGATCAGAGATGCAGCCAAGAGGCCCATGATCACTCTGGATGAACTGCAGAGATCTACAGCTGAGGTGGGAGACTCTATCCATAGGACAACAATCAGTCGTATATTGCACAAATCTGGCCATTATGGAAGAGTGGCAAGAAGAAAGCCATTTCTTAAAGATATCCATAAAAAGTGTCGTTTAAAGTATGCCACAAGCCACCTGGGAGACACACCAAACATGTGGAAGAAGGTGCTCTGGTCAGATGAAACCAAAATTGAACTTTTTGGCAACAATGCAAAATGTTATGTTTGGCGTAAAAGCAACACAGCTCATCACCCTGAACACACCATCCCCACTGTCAAACATCATTGTGGCAGCATCATGGTTTGGGCCTGCTTTTCTTCAGCAGGGACAGGGAAGATGGTTAAAATTGATGGGAAGATGGATGGAGCCAAATACAGGACCATTCTGGAAGAAAACCTGATGGAGTCTGCAAAAGACCTGAGACTGGGACGGAGACTTGTCTTCCAACAAGACAATGATCCAAAACATGAAGCAAAATCTACAATGGAATGGTTCAAAAATAAACATATCCAGGTGTTAGAATGGCCAAGTCAAAGTCCAGACCTGAATCCAATCGAGAATCTGTGGAAAGAACTGAAAACTGCTGTTCACAAATGCTCTCCATCCAACCTCACTCAGCTCGAGCTGTTTTGCAAGAAGGAATGGGAAAAAAATTCAGTCTCTCGATGTGCAAAACTGATAGAGACATACCCCAAGCGACTTACAGCTGTAATCGCAGCAAAAGGTGGCGCTACAAAGTATTAACTTAAGGGGGCTGAATAATTTTGCATGCCCAATTTTTCAGTTTTTGATTTGTCAAAAAAGTTTGAAATATCCAA
The DNA here is from genome assembly GCF_021184085.1 of Oncorhynchus gorbuscha. Classification (NCBI taxonomy): domain Eukaryota; kingdom Metazoa; phylum Chordata; class Actinopteri; order Salmoniformes; family Salmonidae; genus Oncorhynchus; species Oncorhynchus gorbuscha. Next base: position 47,704,819 of record NC_060175.1, read on the forward strand.
TAAATGTCGTTCCACTTCATGATTGTGTCCCACTTGTTGTTGATTCTTCACAAAAAAATACAGTTTTATATCTTTATGTTTGAAGTCTGAAATGTGGCAAAAGATCGTAAAATTCAAGGGGGCCGAATACTTTCGCAAGGCACTGTACATGCCAATTGACAAGGCTAATGCCATTTCTGTCAGAACTATTGAATCACAAATGGTTCATTCTCTCTCTCTTTTTTTCTCTTCTCTCTGTAGCCTATACTGCTCTTGCTGATTGCTGTAGAGTAAGATGTTGATACCAATTATAAACTGGGTGGTTCGAGCCTTGAATGCTGATTGGCTGACAGACGTGGAATATCAGATCATATACCACGGGTATGACAAAACATTTATTTTTACTGCTCTAATTACACTGGTAACCAGTTTATAATAGCAATAAGGCACCTCGGGAGTTTGTGATATATGGCCAATATACCACGGCTAAAGGCTGTGCGCTCCGTGCTGCGTCGTGCATTATAACAGCCCTTCTTAGCCCTGGTATATTGGCCATATGCCACATCCCCTCAGACCTTATTGCTTAAATCTAACACACCTGTACAATCTGTCTCAGAATAAACAACTAGGCTAAGAATTTAGATCTGTAAGAAATAGACAGTGCTGCAGTCTATCCTTCATAGTGTCATTGAGGCTCATAACACACTGTAACACTGGAGACTATAGAAGGTGTTGCTAAGTTGAGCCTTAGCTTGGTCTACATTTGAATAATGCTGACATTTCATAAAGCCTATGAGGGTTCCTGGATTTCCATATCTAAGAGGTCATGACAATTTAATCCCATCAAAAGGAATATGACAGTGCAGCTGCGTCAATCATTGTAGCTCAGTTTCTGGCCCTGACACAACCATTAACTTTGTTTCTTTTATTTATGCATCATCAATGAGCATCCCAAAATGTGTCAAAAATGTCCTGATAATCTGTTTGTAATGATAATCTGCTGTTTGCATAGCTCGTAATACTGAAGTTGTACTGTGGTAGACTACATTGCACTTGATCTTTATGTTACAACAAACACAAGTTAAACCAGATGTTCATGGCTGACCAGTGGAAGGGGCTTTTGGGCACATATATTATTCCATGTTAACACAGGGCATTGTGACTTGTGTTTTCATTACTCCCAGCCAGGCCTGGCAGGAAGGCTGCTCAATAACTGTTGAAGGACTTAAAATCCACTGGCTTGTTCTTTAAACAATGATTTTAATAATTCACTTCATAGCTTCTATCCTGCTTCCACTTCCTGGACAGAACAGGACTGTTGACAGAAAACACGACTTTGCATGAATAGAGAATGCAAACTTCTCCTCGTTTTATGTTACTTCAGATCTCCAGATAGACCCCAATTTGACGAGGTATCTACCGTAGCCTTTGTATCACTTTTGTAGGCTCTAATTTCCTAGATCGTCACCACCGTCTTGAACAGTGGAGGCTGGTGGGAGTAGCTATAGGAGGACGGGCTCATTGTAATGTCTGGAATGCAATATATGGAACGGCATCAAGCAAGTGGTTTCTATATGTATGCTCTGTTTGATACCGTTTCATTTAGTCTATTCCAGCCTTTACAATGAGCTCGTCCTCCTATAGCTCCTCCCACCAGCTCCCACTGGTCTGGAACAGCGTGTAGAGGGTCTGACATTCTCAGTGTTATGGAACCCCAGTGCACCACCTCCCTGTCAGGCCCTCTGCTGTGCCCATTATGATTTAATGGCTATAATACAGGCCTACAGAGCTGCCAGTCTCATCCCACAGAACAAACACAATGCTATTCATGAAAAATATTGTTTTGCTGAATTACTACCCCAAAGCAGAGGCTGACTGATTCTCTGCTCAGTAAACTCCATGGCTCGGAGGTACTCTGCCAGTTTTGGAATGCAAGTAAATAATTCCACTCACTATAGAGCATTTGCCTAATAAAAATACCATCTGGGCACTTGAAGTGAATTGGTTTAAGGCCATGCTGAATTATTAAACAAATCTCACCAAATGGGTCCCAGTTCTCTTTTTAAAGGGGGAAATAAGTTACGAGCACCATACCATAGACTCTACAGACTGCTGCTGTCTCAAACAAATTTGATTCTCCAATTGTTTTTCCTAAATTGTTTCTCTGCAGAGCCTGTTCTAATACAACGAGTTGGACGCACAGTTTCTCCCCTTCCTCTCTGAGAATGAACTTAAAGCTTACGTTTTTCTAATGACATCAGTGTGACTCCCAATACAATGAAGTGTTATGGAACAACACTTTTCAGTTTGTCATATTAGATCACTTCTCTTGATCCATTCCTGAGTAGTAACACTGTCATTACTGTTGTATTTACATGTGGTTACACAGTCGTTGAGTAGTTGCATTGTTATTGCACAGTAATGGAGCTTAGCTGTAGTACACAGGGAATGTCAAGTTAGCAATAACACACAAATAATGGATTGAGATCTTTTGTCACGAATAGTCTGATTATACAGTGGTGAGTGATAAACAAAAATAAGCAAAACACATTCCCTTTAAATTGAAAATAAATATACTATGAACAAAGCAATTTCATCCATGAACTGATTCTTTAATCTAACACTGACTAGATAATGTGCTATATCATTGTGCACTGTTCCGATATGCTTGGCAGATACAGTGCCTTCAGAAAGTATTCACACCCCTTGACTTTTTCCACATTTTGTTGTGTTACAAAGAGGGATTAAACATGTATTTTATTGTCAATTTTTTTTTCAACAATCTACACAAGTATTCAACCCCCTGAGTCAATACATGCTAGAATCCGCTTTGGCAGCAATTACAGATGTGAGTCTTTCTGGGTAAGTCTCTTTGCAGACCTGGATTGAACAATATTTGCACATTATTATTTTTTAAATTCTTTAAGTTCTGTCAAGTTGGTTGTTGATCATTGCTAAGACAGCCATTTCCAAGTCTTGCCATAGATTTTCACGATGATTTAAGTCCAAACTGTAACTAGGCCACTCAGGAACATTCAATGTAATATTGGTAAGCAACTCCAGTGTATATTTGGCCTTGTATTTTAGGTTATTGTGCTCCTGAAAGGTACATTTTTCTCCCAGTGTCTGTAGGAAAGAAGACAACTCGATTTTCCTCTAGGATTTTGCCTCTGTTTAGCATTATTCCTTTTCTTTTATCCTAATAAAATCCCAAGTCCTTGCCGATGACAAGCATACCCATAATATGATGCTGCCACCACCATGCTTGAAAATATGAAAAGTGATACTTATTGATGTCACGCCTAGGTCTTAGTATTCTGTGTTTTCTTTAATTATTTGTTCAGGCCAGGGTGTGACATGGGGTTATTGTATTGTCGTATTGGGGTTTTTGTAGGCATTGGGATTGTGGTTGATTAGGGGTGTGTCTAGTATAGGCTTGGCTGCCTGAGGCGGTTCTCAATCAGAGTCAGGTGATTCTTGTTGTCTATGATGGGGAACCGTATTTAGGTAGCCTGGGTTTCACTTTGTATTTCGTGGGTGATTATTCCTGTCTCTGTGTAGTTTCACCAGATAGGCTGTAATTAGGTTTCACGTTCCGTTTTGTTGTTTTGTATTTGTATCAGTTATTTCATGTACCGCGATTCTTTCATTAAAGACATGAGTAACCACCACGCTGCATTTCGGTCCGACTCTCTTTCAACAAACGAAGAACACCGTTACAATGGATGTATTGTGTTGGATTAGCCCCAAACATTCTGCTTTTTATTCAGGACATAAAGCTAATTTCTTTGTGAATGTTTTTGCAGTTTTACTTTAGTTCCTTAATGCAAACAGGATGCATGTTTTTGAAATATCTATATTCTGTATGGGCTTCCTTTTTTGCGCGGCATTGGAAAAATTCCCTGGTCTTCGTTGTTGATTCTGCGTTTGAAATTCACTACTCGACTGAGGGACCTTACAGCTAATTGTATGTGTGGTTTACAGAGATGAGGTAGTCATTAAAAAATAATGTTAAAACACTATTATTGCGACACATAGTGAGTCTATGCAACTTATTATGTGACTTGTTAAGCACATTTTTACTCCTGAACATATTTAGACCATAACAAAAGGGTTGAATACTTATTGAATCAAGACATTTCAGGCTTTTAATTTTTAATTAATTAGTAAAAAATGTCTTAACCCCAATATGTTTAATGTGTAGGTCAGTGACACAAAATCTCAACTCAAGTGGTGTAAATACTTTCCTAAGGCGCTGTATTTCAACACAACAGAGCAATCCTCTCTGTGTACAAGGCTGTCTTCTACACCCAAACAGCCAGAAGAAATCATTAGTTAATAGGTCAGTAGGGGATGAGAACCAAGAGCCGCCTGTATCTCCCTGACCTTTTGACTGCACTTTCAATATACAAGGATTGCATGATAGGCGTATAGAGCCCCTGACTGTGATGGATGACTGTGGATGTCGTTTTATTTTCATTTGCACTGCGACGTCAGGATCTACTCTGCTTAATTAACCTCGCTGTCTGTTTCCACTTCACCTCGTGTCCAAGTCACATGGAGGAAATGACTAGCGTGGCTACGGAGCCAATGTATCACCAAAAAAATGCACTGTATTGTCTACCGTTGGCAAATGTCCCTGGAAATGACACTTGTTTAATAGAGGTCCCTTGAGACGATGTTGGGTATATGAGTGTGCATGTACTCATTCCATTTATGCAGACTTTGATGAAAATAAATTCATATGTTTCTTGTGATGGTCATTTTGTTATTTGGGAGTGCTGACAGCAGCTTTAAAGGGATACTTCCACGGAGACAGATCAACTCAGGGGACCTATTTGTATGTCTCTGCATCCAGCGTGAAGTAAGTTAGAGGTAGTTTCACTCGCATTGACTAGAAGTCTAAGGTATTTACTAGCAAGCAATTGAGCTAACGCTAGTAAGCAACTTCCTTCAAAACAGCAAGTAGAGACATTAAAATGGTTCATCTGTATCTGGGGAAGTAGATAAAGGGCTTCGTTGTCAAAATCATGAAGTATCCTTTCAAGGCTGGCGTGCATGCACCGGCTGTGGAGCTAGCATTTGTCTGCCGAACGTTTAGCGCACTGTGTTTTGTGACCAAACCGCTGTAGACGTCTGACATTTTTCACACACTTCTACATTCTAAAGAATGTTATGTTCCTTAAACTTTTTATAAAAAAAGGAGGCAGGCTACTAATTGTACTGATTGTGCAATTTATGTGTGAATTATATGAATTCCTAGTCGTTTAAAAAAATAAATGCAAACCCAGCATTACATGACTGCATTGTGTACTATGAGGCCATATTAATTAATAAAATATGTCATCTTGAGGGGGGTTCACTTCAATAAAAGGCAGCCTCACAACTTCTCTCTGTCTACAAAAAATGCAATATCGCACAAAACTGCAGTGTGAATAATTCAGAGGCAGAATGCATAAATAGTGGATTGGACTTGATTTAATTATGTCTGTGCGAATGCAGAGTGTGGCATTATACAAACAAAGGCAGGCAACCGAAATGAAACGACTCTGTGCCCAACTTGTCCGACAGAGAAGCTAAGAGCAGGACTCTGTAGAGATCATACACTACTCACAGGACCACCACATCACCCAGGGTACTGAAATTGAGTTTTATAATATAATGTTGCATTGTAATGCTATTGGAAAAGGTTGGAGGGTCAGGGATGTATGGTGTAGGCATACAGTATCTAACACCAAGCTCCAACCTGATGACTGACCTTAGCCTTACCGATGGTTGTTGCTTTGTAAAAGGCAGTCAACATTATCTTGATTTAAGGATGACACTGGTATACTAATATATGGTAAACATTACCAAAGGGTCTGCTGGGTAAACATTCAGCATCCATAGTTTTTTTGCTGTAGCCCAACACACAAGTATGTGGACACAAATGAGTGGATTCAGCTATTTCAGCCACACCCGTTGCTGACAGGAGTATAAAATCGAGCACACAGCCATGCAATCTCTATAGACAAGCATTGTCTGTAGAATGGCCTTACTGAAGACCTCAGTGACTTTCATCATGGCACCGTCATAGGATGACACCTTTCCAACAAGTCAGTTCTCAAAATTTCAGCCCTGCTAGAGCTGCCCCGGTCAACTGTAAGTGCTGTTATTGTGAAGTGGATACGTCTAGGAGCAAAACGTTTCATCCGCGAAGTGTTAGGCCACACAACCCCACAGAACAGGACCGCCGAGTGCTGAAGCACATAGAGCTTTAATATCATCTGTCCTTGGTTGCAACACTCACTACCGAGTTCCAAATTGCCTCTGGAAGCAACGTCTGCACAATAACTGTTCATCGGGAGCTTCATGAAATGGGTTTCCATTGCCGAGCAGCTACACACAAGCCTAATATCACCATAAACACTGCCAAGCGTCGGCTGGAGGGGTGTAAAGCTCACCACCATTGGACTCTGGACAAGTGGAAACGCATTCTCTGGAGTGATGAATCACGCTTCACCATCTGGCAGTCCGATGGACTAATCTGGGTTTGGCGGATGCCAGGAGACAGTACCTGCCCCAACGCATAGTGCCAACTGTAAAATTTGGTGGAGGAGGAATAATGGTCTGGGGCTGTTTTTCATGGTTTGGGCTACGCTCCTTAGTTCCAGTGGAGAGAATATATTAACGCTGCAGCGTACAATGACATTCTAGACGATTGTGTGCTTCCAACTTTGTGGCAATAGTTTTGGGAAGGCCCTTTCCTGTTTCAACATGACAATTCCCCCATGCACAAAGCGAGGTCCATGCAGAAATGTTTTTTTTTGAGATTGTGTGGAAGAACTTGACTGGCCTGCACAGAGCCCTGACCTCAACCTCATCGAACACCTTTGGGATTAATTGGAACGCTGACTGCGAGCCAGGCCTAATCGCCCAACATCAATGTCCGACCTCACTAATGTGTTTGTGGCTGAATAGAAGCAAGTCCCTGCAGCAACGTTCCAACGTAGTGGAAAACCTTCCCAGAAGAGTGGAGGCTATTATAGCAGCGAAGGGGAGAACAACTCAATATTAATGCCCATGATTTTGGAATGAGTGTCCACATACTTTTGGTCATGTAGTATATATCCTTTATATGAGTGTGTGGTAAGAAAGTATTAGAGATGAGTTATGGGTATAATAACTGTATTACCATAGAAATAAGCCAGTGTATAGAGAGGATGTCGAGTGGCCAAAACATTGTTAACATCTCCTTCAGAGTGCACACATTATTCCCATTTACGGAGTGAAATTGATCACGCTACACCATTCTATGCTACTAATATTTCAACCCTGAGTAGAATGTCTATTCAGGTTGTGTGGGAGCAGGTGTACCTGAGAAGGCTATGGTGAGAAATGTGAACTGATTGCAGAGTGATTCTGTGGGTCATGGAATTCAATATGAGGAACTAACAGTAATCTCAGGCGTACATGGGCTGAATGGCTGATCAAGTTCAGGGAGAGAATGGGACTTGGCAGTAATGCAGGGGAGACCCTTTTCATCCAGAGCCACTGGCTTTCATTACAACACACCTTTGAAAAGGACACTGTATAATTACAGGCAAAACCTAAACACTCATATTATTCACAAATAATAGTACTCTGACTTTCAACTAAACCTAGCCTACACAAGGGTGTGCACAACACATTTAAAGATGTAAAGCCAGACAATTTGATTCATGCTAATGTTGCCTCCATTTTATTGTTGTCCTCACATTCAATTTTCTTGTTTCCATTGTGCGAGCGTTTGCCATCTTGGCCACTGTGTTCAATTTCCAAATGTTAAAATGAATGGATTTGTAGCCCCCCGTGAGCAGCTGTCAGCTGCTGAACCTCCTGCAGTATTTCCCATTGGCAAGACTGTTACAACTATCCGTGTATGTGTGTATACATTTTACCCTATTTTTAATTCGCTCTGCCCTCTGTGTCTCCTTCCAGGTATAGATATGAAATATTGACTGCTCTCATCAGGAGGCGCATTTTCCCCCCTCAGCTATTTCACTATCAAAGTGCTGACACAGCAAAGTGGGGCGAGAGAGCAGGCACTCAAGAGGGAGATTCAAGTTAGCACGGGAGAGTAAGAAAAATGATAGCCACAAAGCAGGGATAGACAGCAGTTAAGATCAACAATATGAAGTACATAAACACAAGTATAGATAGAGAAAAGATGATAGAGGTGTAAATAGACAATGATAAAGAGAGGCAATCAAAAGAAACCACTAAGTGGCAGTGAAAGGTATGGGATCAATATCATGCCAAATGTATTCGCAGATGTAAATCACTTTCCACAAATATAAATCACTTTCCACAAATGTAAAAAACTTTCCACAAATGTAAATCGCTATCCACAAATGCATTCACTATCCACAAACAAACACCTTTTGATTTTGTATTTGTAAAAGTTAAATGACTGCCATAAAGATTTGCACATAGGAGAGATACAGTGCCTTGCAAAAGTATTCACCCCCCTTGGCGTTTTTCCTATTTTGTTGCATTACAACATGTAATTGAAATTGATTTTTATATGGATTTCATGTAATGGACATACACAAAAGTCCAAATTGGTAAAGTGAAATGAAAAAAATTACTTGTTAAAAAAAAATCAAAATACAAATAACAAACAGAAAAGTGATGCACGCATATGTATTCACACTCTTTGCTATGAAGCCCCTAAATAAGATCTGGTGCAACCAATTACCTTCAGAAGTCACATAATTAGTTAGATTGCACACAAGTGGACTTCATTTAAGTGTCACGTGATCTGTCACATGATCTCAGTATATATACACCTGTTCTGAAAGGCCCCAGAGTCTGCAACACCTCTAAGCAAGGGACACCAGCAAGCAAGTGGCACCATGACGACCAAGGAGCCAAACAGTCTCCAAACAGGACAGAGACAGAACAGGGTTGGGTTATAAAAAAATATCCCAAACTTTGAACATCCCACGGAACACAATTAAATCCATTATTAAAATTTTGAAAGAATATGGCAACACAACAAACCCGCCAAGAGAGTGCCGCCCACCAAAACTCACAGACCAGGGCATTAATCAGAGAGGAAACAAATAGACCAAACATGTCATTGAAGCAGCTGCTAAGCTCCACAATTGGGCTTTACGGAAGTGTGTCCAGAAAAGTAATTGCTCAAATAAAAAAAGAAGCAAACACATTTGGTGCTTGCCAAAAAGCATGTGGGAGACTCCCCAACATATGGAAGAAGGTACTCTGGTCAGATGAGACTAAAATTGAGCTTTTTGGCCATCAAGGAAAATGCTATGTCTGGTGCAAACCCAACACCTCACATCACCCCGAGAACACCATCCCCACAGTGAAGCATGGTGGTGGCAGTATCATGCTGTGTGGATGTTTTTCATCAGAAAGGACTGAGAAACTGGCAGGAATTGAAGGAAGGATGGTGCTAAATACAGAAACAGATTTCCCTCAAGAATTTCCCTGTCTTCCAGAGATTTGAGACTGGGACGGAGGTTCAACTTCCAGCAGGACAATAACACTAAGCATACTGCAAAAGCAACACTCGACTGATTTAAGGGGAAATGTCTTGGAATGGCCTAGTTAAAGCCCAAACCTCAATCCATTTGAGAATCTGTGGTATGACTTAAAGATTGCTGTACACCAGCGGAACCCATCCAACTTGGAGCTGTAGCAGTTTTGCCTTGAAAAATGGGCAAAAATCCCATTGGCTAGATGTGCCATGCTTATAGGGACTTGCAGAAGTAATTGTTGCAAATCTTTGAAAATGCTGTTGCGCAGCATCTCACTGCCTTCCTGAAGACAAACAATATATACGAAATGCTTCAATCTGGTTTTAGACCCCATCATAGCACTGAGACTGCACTTGTGAAGGTGATAAATGACCTTTTAATGGCGTCAGACTGAGGCTCTGCATTTGTCCTCGTGCTCCTAGACACTAGTGCTTCTTTTGATACGATCGATTACCACATTCTTTTGGAGAGATTGGAAACCCAAATTGGTCTACACAGACAAGTTCTGGCCTGATTTAGATCTTATCTGTCGGAAAGATATCAGTTTGTCTCTGTAAATTTTGGTGTTCCTCAAGGCTCTGTTTAGGGCCACCTATTGTTTTCACTATATATTTTACCTCTTGGTGGTGTCATTCGGTAACATAATGTTAACTTTCACTGCTATGCGGACGAAACAGCTGTACATTTCGATGTATCATGGTGAATCCCCAAAATGTCCCTCCCTGGAAGCCTGTGTTTCAGACATAAGGAAGTGGAAGGCGCAAATGTTCAACTTTTAAACTTGGACAAAACAGAGATGCTTGTTCTAGGGCCCAAGAAACAAATATTTTCTGTTAAAATTGACAATTAATCTTGCTGGTTGTACAGTCGTCTAAAACAAAACTGTGAAGGACCTCGATGTTATGCTGGACTCTGATCTTTCTTTTGATGAACATATCAAGACTGTTTCAAGGACAGCTTTTTTCCATCTACGTAACATTGCAAAAATCTGAAACTTTCTGTTCAAAATTAATACAAAAAAATGTATCCATGCTTTTGTCACAGACTGCATTAGACTACTGCAATGCACTACTTTCCGGCTACCCAGATAAAGCACTAAATAAACTTCAGTTAGTGCTAAACACGGCTGCTAGAATCTTGACTAGAACCAAAAAATGTGATCATATAACTCCAGTGCTAGCCTCTCTAAACTGGCTTCCTGTTAAGGCTAGGGCTGATTTTCAAGGGTTTACTGCTAACCTACAAAGCTTTACATGGGCTTGCTCCTACCTATCTTCCTGATTTGGTCCTACCGTACATACCTACACATATGCTATGGTCACAAGAGGCAGGCCTCCTTACTGTATCTAGAATTTCTAATCAAACAGCTGCAGGCAGGACTTTCTCCTATAAGTGCTCCATTTTTATGGAATGGTCTGCCTATTCATGTGAGAGACGCAGACTCGGTCTTGACCTTTAAGTCTTTATTGAAGACTCATCTCTTCAGTAGGTCCTATGATTGAGTTTAGTCTGGCCCAGGAGTGTGAAGGTGAATGGAAAGGCACTGGAACAACGAACCGCCCTTGCTGTCTCTTCCTGGCCGGTTCCCCTCTCTCCACTGGGATTCTCTGCCTCAAACCCTACTACGGGGGCTGAATCACTGTCTTACTGGTGCTCTTCCATGCCGTCCCTAGGAGGGGTGCGTCACTTGAGTGAGTTGAGTCACTGATGTGATCTTCCTGTCCAGGTTGGGGTCCCCCCTCGGGTTCATGCCGTGGGAGAGATCTTCGTGGGCTATACTCGGCCTTGTCTCAAGATGGTAAGTTGGTGGTTGAAGATATCACTCTAGATGTGTGGGGGCTGTGCTTTGGTAATGTAGTTGGGGTTATATCCTGCCTGTTTGGCCCTGTCCAGGGGTATCGTCGGATGGGGCCACAGTGTCTCCTGACCCCTCCTGTCTCAGCCTCCAGCATTTATGCTGCAATAGTTTGTGTCGGGGGGCTAGGGTCAGTCTGTTATATCTGGAGTTTTCTGTTTTTTTTTGTGTCTTATTTCTTGTTTGTTTCACAAAAAATATTTTGCATCTTCAAAGTGGTAGGCATGTTGTGTAAATAAAATGATACAAACCCCCAAAATCTATTTTAATTCCAGGTTGTAAGACAACAAAATAGGAAAAATGCCAAGGGGGGTGAAGGGTTTTGTAAGCCACGTTATGCGCAAACATGACAGATATGGCAAGCCTGCAACTCCATATTTGGAAGCGCTTAGATCACCTGACTTTTGGCAGGGATTTGAAAACAAGAAAAAGACAAGAAGTTCTCTCACACAGAAAAAAGTTAGCACGGTAGACAGCGATATATAGTCATAGAAAAAAGGGTTGTACCCATAGAAAGCGATTTCTATAAATCGCTGGCAGCCTCTCGTTCGGCCATGTTGATGCCTGCCTTTCAAGGTTGCAGAAATTATACTATGGTAAGCATAATATGTTAACCATATATGTAACCATAGCATGTCCAATGTAATTAATCAAAACCCTAGCCCTAGATTACTCTATATTTGCAACACTATTGCGGTGTACACCCGTTCATCACCCAAATAGTTGAATTAGCTGGCCGTGTGATAGCACCACTAAATGTGAAGGATATGACATACATTGTAAGTGATTATAATCCATCCTCTGTGTAATGGTTTTCTAGGTGTGAAGGAGAGTCGGACCAAATTGCAGCGTGTAGATTGCGATCCATGTTTAATGAACAACGTAAACACGAATTAACACAAACACTACAAAACAAAGAACGCAAATAACGAAACGAAAACCGAAACAGCCTATACTTGTGAAAACTAACAAAGATAGGAACAAGGACACTAAGGACAATCACCTACGACAAACTCAAAGAATATGGCTGCCTAAATATGGTTCCCAATCAGAGACGAAGATAAACACCTGCCTCTGATTGAGAACCACTCCAGACAGCCATAGACTTTGCTAGATCACCCCACTAGCTACAATCCCAATATATACACACCAAATACAAAAACCCATGCCACACCCTGGCCTGACCCAATACATGAAGATAAACACAAAATACTTCGACCAGGGCGTGACACTCTGTCTCATGTTGCACAGACGATGATCATTAAGGAGACATAAGTATTCCTGAGGCCTCCAACCATTTCCCCAGGAGAGGCATGCAAAAGGTAAAGGGAAGGTGTAGGATATGGGATCAGAGTTTGTAACAGTATTGCTTCCGTCCCTCTCCTTGTCCCAACCTGGGCTTGAACCAGGGACCCTCTGCACACATTGACAAGTCACTCTTGAAGCATCGTTACCCATCGCTCCACAAAAACTGCGGCCCTCGCAGAGAAAGGGAAACACCTACTTCAAGATCTCAGAGCGTGTGACGTCACCGATTGGAGCTCTATTAGCTTGCACTGCAATGATCTAGCCATGGGACGGCAGGTAGCCTAGTGGTTAGAGCGTTGGATTAGTAACCGAAAGGTTGCAAGATCGAATTCCTGAGCTTACAAGGTAAAGTTTTGTAGTTCTGCCCCTGAACAAGGCAGTTAACCCACTCTTCCTAGGCTGTCATTGAAAATAAGAATTTGTTCTTAACTGACTTGCCTAGGTAAATGAAGGTAATAAAAAATTCACACTGGTTGACTTTTTCTTATCGTCAAATCCCTGCCAAAAGTCCGGTGACCTAAGTGCTTCCAAATGCAGTAGCAGGTCTGCCATATCTGTCATGTTTGCGCATTTCTCTCCTATGGGCAAATCTTTATGGCAGTCATTTTACTTAAGGCCCTCGATTTACAAATACAAATCAAAAGATGTTTGTGTGTGGATCGTGAATTGCATTTGTGGATAGGAATTTACATTTGTGGATAGGAATTTACATTTGTGGAAAGTGTTTTAAAATTGTGGAAAATTATTTACATTTGTGGATGGGTGATTTACATTTGTGGAAAGTGATTCATGTTTGTGGAAAGTGATTCATATTTGCGGAAAGTGATTCATATTTGAGAATACATTTGGCATGATATTGATCCCACAGAAAGCAGAGAAAGATAAGAACGGGGAAAACGGAGGGATACACTTCTGTGAAAAGTTGCTGTTTTGAGGGCATGCATGACAAGATGTTTAATTGTACACAGTAATTATGCATTGTGATGATCCTGCATAAATAAACTCTGATTCAATATCCAGTCTCACCATCCAAAGCACAGACATCACACAAGGGGAAGCTGTGGTCCTGTCTGTGACAATTCTGGGAGAACAGATCCCTGGTCTATCATTAATGTTTCCATTTACAGTAAATCTATAGACGGAGAATGAGGGAGACATTACTGAAGAGCTAACTGTCTGTGATGGTGCTTTTGTTTCCCATGTGAGATGAAAGGGTACACTAGAGGGTGTGTCCCGTGATTTTCCACAACGAGGGACAGAAGAACATAAAACATGAAAAGTGGCTAAATATGGAAACGGATGCACTAATGGAGATAGAAATGGATCTCGGCTTGGCTATGAATTTTTTGGGGAATATGTCAATTATACAAGGGTGAATTGATGGGAATAAACAACATCCTCTTAAAATATGATGAAATTGGGGAGGGGACTGTCGGTGTTCATTCGTACGTTCACTAGTATGTTAGTCTCGCACAATATCTCAGAAAGCACTTGCCCGATTTGGATGAAATTTTGAAAGGTCACTCCCCTCACCCCATTTAACCTTAAGTCATGAATGTCGGTACATACAGTAGGTCCCTCTCCACACAAGGAGCAAATTTGCCTAAGGGACCCATAAGGTCCACTATGATAGATTATCAGCCATTTAGAATTTTGTGAAAACACTTATCTACAACACTTCTTCTGGCACCTAATGACCGAACTGCACGAAAATTGATATGTGGCATTTATGGACAAAGTTCTCTCAATGCAATATTTTCCAGACTAGTACCTAAAACAACATGGCTGCTATTGATCAAAAACATTCACAAAGTAGAGCAGAGCTCAACTATTTCTACCGCTCCGCTGGAAGGGTTCTTGCTGCTCACATTCCCACATTTCTCCTGCTGAATTTGTTGTTGTTGAAAACACAATGTAAGCAGAGCTGCAAAGTTCGCAGGTTGATGTTTATTGTCATGAGTCTTGTCATGGAGGCAGACTTGAGCGATTTCCCCTTAGATAGGCCAGCTGCAAAGTAATAATTGGCTATATTGTTAGTTTAAGTTTCGGGTTAGGCATTAGGGTTAGCAATGTGGTTAAAGTTAAGATTAGGTTTAAATCAGATTTTTTGACTTTGTGGTTGTGCCAGCTAGTGACCAGAGCTGCCCCCAGAACAAGATTCATGACGAACAATACTAACCTGCGCAAGGTTCACAGCCAAGGGAGTTCGATCAGGAGTAGGCCACACACCTCACGCGAGACTTCCTACCACAAAATCTACCACTGTCTACACAGCAGGAATATGGCGTGGTTTGGACAAAAGTCTGATTCAGACTTTTGACTTTAAGTCTGGTACAATACATTCAAAAAGTATTCAGACCCCTTGACTTTTTCCACACTTTGTTACGTTACAGACTTATACTAAAAATGATTACATATAGATATCAATACATAGATCTCAATCTACATACAATACATTATGAAAAGTAGAAATGTTTTTTAACCTGTTACTCCTGCCCCCTACTTTTTCAAACATTCTGTTAAAAACCGCGCAACATTTCAGCGCCCTGCTACTCATGCCAGGAATATAGTATATGCATATGATTAGTATGTGTGGATAGAAAACACTCAGACATTTATAAAACTGGTTAAATCACGGCTGTGACTATAACAGAACGTGTGTTTCATCGAAAAGTGCAGGAAAATCTGATCACTGAAAATGGGAAAATATATCCATGCGCCACTTCAACCCATTGTTAAACGTGATCCACATTAAATGGGGCCGAGGTTGCAATACCTACAGCTTCCACACGATGTCAACAGTCTTGTCATTTGCCTACGATTTGTTTCTTGGTCCAACAGGTCTCCGACTGGATATTTTGGTTGAGAGTTACCCGGACATTATTTCCAGACGTACAGCTATAGAATATACATCGCCTCGTGATCAATTTGATCGCTTATTAACGTTTACTAATACCTAAAGTTGCATTACAAAAGTATTTCGAAGTGTTTTGTGAAAGTTTATCGTTGACTTTTTTAATTTAAAAAAATGACGTTACGTTATAAAACGCTATTTTTTTCGTTGATCACACAGTCTTCATAGATCGATATCTAGGCTATATATGGACCGATTTAATCGAAAAAAAGACCCAATAGCGATGTTTATGGGACATCTAGGAGTGCCAACAAAGAAGATGGTCAAAGGTAATGAATGTTTTATATTTTATTTGTGCGTTTTGTGTAGCGCCGACTATGCTAATTATTTTGTTTACGTCCCCTGTGGGTCTTTTGGGGTGTTACATGCTATCAGTGTCAGGACCCGGTTACGAACCCGGGTCTCTGGAGTGAGAAACAGTCACTAAACCAACTGAGCCACGAATAGTCATCAGAAGCCAGAAGATGAGGCAGACACAGCAGTACTTGAGACGGTGTATTTAATGAAGTAAAAAGTGAAGTTCTTCAGGAAAACATGTAACTCCACAACCTCAAAAGGAATTCCACAAGAACAAAGGTAATCCTCCAAGACAAAAAGGTAAATCCACAAGGTGGAAGGTATAGCACAAAAATGCCTCAAAAGATACTTAAAAACAAACAAACAAGAACAAAAAACAGAATTCCACAAGAGAGTCCACCGGGATCAACAAGAGTTCACAGAGTACTAGGGCTGGGTGCTAACATACAAACACAGAGCAAAGAACTGAGTAAAACAAAGGGTTTAAATACAATCAGGGGAAACGAGGCACAGGTGCAAATAATAATGGGGATCAAGGGAAAAGAAAAGGTCAAAAGGCACAATGGGGGCATCTAGTGACCAAAAACCGGGACAACCCTGGCCAAATCCTGACAGAATCCCCCCCTAGGAACGGCTCCTGACGTTCCTACCAGCTCTCTCAGGGTGGAGGGCCCTGAACTGACGAATGAGGTCAGGGTCCAGTATGTCTTTGGCAGGAACCCAGGAGCGCTCCTCGGGACCGTAGCCTTCCCAGTCCACCAGATACTGCCAGGACCGCTGCACCCGGCGGGAATCCATTATCCGATGGACGGTATAAGCCCGCTGGCCTCCAATGACATGAGGCGGAGGGGGAGGTCTGTCTGCCGGGACAAGGGGAGAAAAAACAACAGGTTTTAATAAGGAAATGTGAAACGTGGGATTAATCTTAAGGGATCTGGGTAAGTGTAGGCGATAAGAAACAGGGTTAACTCTCCTGGCAACCTTAAAGGGACCGATGTATTTTTGGGACAGCTTGCGAGACTCCACCTGTAGTGGTAAGTCTCTTGTGGAGAGCCAGACTCTCTGGCCGGGGCGCAGGGTAGGTCCGGGACGGCGACGTCTGTTGGCTTGTTGTTGGTACCTCTGCGAGGAACGCATAAGATTAAGACGGGTCTTCCTCCACATAAGCCGACAGCGTCTGACAAACTTCAAGGCTGAAGGCACTGACTTCTGCCTTCTGGTCCGGGAACAATGGAGGGGCATAGCCAAACTGACACTCGTGCGGGGACATACGAGTGGAGGAGGAGCGCAAGGTGTTGTGCGCTTATTCGGCCCAAACAATGAAGGACGACCATGTTGACGGGTTGTTACGAGTCATACATCGGAGGGTGGTTTCCAGCTCTTGATTCATCCTCTCTGTTTGGCCGTTGGACTCCGGATGGTACCCTGAAGATAGACTGGCAGAAGCCCCCATGAGTTGGCAGAAGGCCTTCCAAAACCTAGAGGCGAACTGGGGACCTCTGTCAGAAACCATATCTTGAGGAATGCCGAAGACTCGGAACACATGATTAATTACCAACTCAGCCATTTCCTTGGCAGAAGGTAACTTAGTCAGAGGGACGAACCTGGCCACCTTTGAAAACCTGTCGATTATGATTAGGATAGTAGTATTGCCATGGGATGGAGGAAGGCCAGTAATAAAGTCCAACGAGATATGGGACCAGGGTCTGTGGGGAACAGGTAAAGGGTGAAGGAGTCCTTGCGGGCGGAGGTGAGAAGATTTGCCCTCGCAGCACACGGGGCAAGCATTGACGAAAGTGGCAACATCTTCTCTTATGGTAGGCCACCAGAACTTACGCTGGATGAACTCCAAGGTGCGACCTACGCCCGGGTGACAGGTGAGGCGAGAGGAGTGCCCCCACAGAAGGACCTGAGTCCTCACTGCCTTGGGGACAAACAACCGATTGGCAGGACCTCCTTTCGGGTCCGGTTCAATAGCTTGAGCTCGTCTCACGGTATCCTCAACTTGCCACGAGATCGGAGCCACGATCTTAGCAGCAGGAAGGACAGGCATGTCCGTGTCATCTCGAATGGCAGGAGCGTAGACTCGGGACAGGGCATCCGGTTTGAGATTCTTCGACCCGGGCCGATAGGTGAGGATAAACTGGAATCGATTGAAGAAAATAGACCATCTAGCTTGTCTAGAGTTCAACCGCTTCGCCTGCTGGATATACTCCAGATTTTTGTGGTCCGTAAGCACTTGAAACGGGTGAGAAGCCCCCTCGAGCCAGTGTCTCCATTCCTTCAATGCCATCTTAACCGCTAGGAGTTCACGATCCCCACATCGTAGTTCCTCTCAGCCGGGGTAAGCCGGTGTGAGAAGAAAGCGCATGGATGAAGCTTCTTGTCTTCACCCCTCTGAGACAGGACAGCTCCAACACCAACCTCTGAGGCGTCTACCTCCACCACAAACGGTTCATCCGTAGTCGGTAGTATCAGGATGGGAGCAGAGAGGACGCGCTGCTTGAGTCCTTGGAAGGCCGTCTCAGCTTCTCTTCCCCACAAAAACCTTGCATTGCCACCCTTGGTTAAAGCTGAGAGAGGGGCTGCCACCAAGCTGAAGTTCTTGATGAACTTGCGGTAAAAGTTAGTGAAGCCCAGGAAACGCTGAACTTCCTTAACGGATTTGGGGGTGGGCCAATCCGCTACCGCCCCTACCTTCCTGGGGTCCATTTGGACTCGACCGGGTTCCACTACAAATCCCAGGAATTGTACTCGGGATGAATGGAATTCACATTTTTCTGGCTTAACGTACAGATGGCTGTCTAGGAGGCGTTTGAGTACTTGTCTGACATGCTTTGTGTGTTCTTGAAGAGAGCTCGAAAAGATGAGGATGTCATCCAAGTAAACGAACACAAATATGTTAAGCATATCCCTAAGTACATCGTTTATGAGCGCTTGGAACACCGCTGGGGCGTTGGTCAGGCCGAAGGGCATCACCAAGTATTCATAGTGACCAGTAGGCATGTTGAAAGCGGTCTTCCACTCGTCACCAGGTCTGATCCGCAGAAGATGGTATGCGTTCCGCAGGTCAAGTTTAGTGAAAACAACTGCTTCCTGGAGCAGCTCGAAGGCTGTGGCCATAAGGGGTAGCGGGTAACGGTTACGGACAGTTATGGCATTGAGTCCCCGGTAGTCGATGCAAGGACGTAATCCAATGTCTTTCTTGGCCACAAAGAAAAACCCTGCTCCCGCCGGGGAGGTGGATGGACGCATGAGGCCTGCTTCCAGAGCGTCCTTGATGTAGGTATCCATAGCAGCTCGTTCGGGTGGAGATAGGGAAAAGATCCGACCCCTGGGGGGGCAAGTGCCCGGAAACAGTTCGATGGGGCAATCATAAGGTCTATGGGGTGGTAGCATGGTGGCCCTCTGTTTGCTACATACCAGTTTGAGGTCATGGAAACACTCGGGAACTCGGGTCAGGTCGATGGATTCTAAAGACTCGGGAGTAGAACTCGGGGAATTCGGGAAAATACAAGTAGCTTGGCACGTAGGACCCCACTGCTTGATAGTGCCCACAGACCAGTCGATGTGAGGGTTATGGCTGTGGAGCCAGGGGTATCCAAGGACGAGAGAGGAACTCGGAACAGGAGATCAAATGAAAGTTCATCAATTCCTGGTGTTGTCATGTTTTGTCATTAATTATCATGTCTTGTCCCTGTGCTTCCCCTTCTATTCGTTTCCCTCTGCTGGTCTTATTAGGTTCTTTCCCTCTTTCTATCCCTCTCTCTCCCCCTCCCTCTCTCACTCTCTCGCTCTCTCTTCTCTCTATCGTTCCGTTCCTGCTCCCAGCTGTTCCTATTCCCCTAATCATCATTTAGTCTTCCCACACCTGTTCCCGATCCTTTTCCCTGATTAGAGTCCCTATTTCTCTCCTTGTTTTCCGTACCTGCCCTGTCGGATCCTCATCTATAATTCACCGTGCTGTGTCTATGTTTTGCCCTGTCGTGTCGTGTTTCCCTCAGATGCTGCGTGGTGAGCAGGTGTCTGAGTCTGCTAGGTTCAAGTGCCTTCCCGAGGCAACCTGCAGTTCTCGATCAAGTCTCCTGTCTGTTCTCGTCTTTACGAGTAGTATTATGCTTTTTGTTTTGTAAAGTTTCTTACTGGATTAAAAACTCTGTTTTCGCCAAGTCGCTTTTGGGTCCTCATTCACCTGCATAACAGAAGGATCCGACCAAGGAATGGACCCAGCGACTACAGAGGCTCGTAACACTGCCGTCGAGATCCAAGGAGCCATGCTCGGCAGACACGAGCAGGAATTGTCTGCTGCTCGCCATGCCGTGGAGAACCTGGCCGCTCAGGTTTCCGACCTCTCTGGACAGTTCCAGAGTCTTCGTCTCGTGCCACCTGTTACTTCCTGGCCTGCCGAGCCTCCAGAACCTAGGGTTAATAACCCACCTTGCTACTCCGGGCAGCCCACTGAGTGCCGCTCCTTTCTCACCCAGTGTGAGATTGTGTTCTCTCTCCAACCCAACACATACTCTAGAGAGAGAGCTCGGGTTGCTTACGTCATTTCACTCCTTACTGGCCGGGCCCGAGAGTGGGGCACAGCTATCTGGGAGGCAAGGGCTGATTGTTCTAACAATTACCAGAACTTTAAAGAGGAGATGATTCGGGTTTTTGACCGTTCAGTTTTTGGTGGGGAGGCTTCTAGGGCCCTGGCTTCCCTATGCCAAGGTGATCGATCCATAACGGATTACTCTATAGAGTTTCGTACTCTTGCTGCCTCTAGTGACTGGAACGAGCCGGCGCTGCTCGCTCGTTTTCTGGAGGGACTCCACACAGTGGTCAAAGATGAGATTCTCTCTCGGGAGGTTCCTTCCAGTGTGGACTCTTTGATTGCTCTCGCCATCCGCATAGAACGACGGGTAGATCTTCGTCACCAGGCTCGTGGAAGAGAGTTCGCATCAACGGTGTTTCCCTGCTCCGCATCGCAACCATCTCCCTCCTCTGGCTCTGAGACTGAGCCCATGCAGCTGGGAGGGATTCGCATCTCGACTAAGGAGAGGGAACGGAGGATCACCAACCGCCTGTGCCTCTATTGCGGATTTGATGGACATTTTGTTAATTCATGTCCAGTAAGAGGCCAGAGCCCATCAGTAAGCGGAGGGCTACTGGTGAGCGCTACTACTCAGGTCTCTTCATCTAGATCCTGTACTACTATGTCGGTCCATCTACGCTGGACCGGTTCGGGTGCTACATGCAGTGCCTTGATTGACTCTGGGGCTGAGGGTTGTTTCATGGACGAAGCATGGGTTCGGAAACATAACATTCCTTTCAGACAGTTAGACAAGCCTACGCCCATGTTTGCCTTAGATGGTAGTCATCTTCCCAGTATCAGATTTGAGACACTACCTTTAACTCTCACAGTATCTGGTAACCACAGTGAGACTATTTCTTTTTTGATTTTTCGTTCACCTTTCACACCTGTTGTTTTGGGTCATCCCTGGCTAGTATGTCATAATCCTTCTATTAATTGGTCTTGTAATTCTATCCTATCCTGGAACGTATCTTGTCATGTGAAGTGCTTAATGTCTGCCATCCCTCCCATTTCTTCTGTCCCCACTTCTCAGGAGGAACCTGGCGATTTGACAGGAGTGCCGGAGGAATATCATGATCTGCGCACGGTCTTCAGTCGGTCCCGAGCCAACTCCCTTCCTCCTCACCGGTCGTATGATTGTAGTATTGATCTCCTTCCGGGGACCACTCCTCCTCGGGGTAGACTATACTCTCTGTCGGCTCCCGAACGTAAGGCTCTCGAGGATTATTTATCTGTGTCTCTTGACGCCGGTACCATAGTGCCTTCTTCCTCTCCGGCCGGGGCGGGGTTCTTTTTGTTAAGAAGAAGGACGGTACTCTGCGCCCCTGCGTGGATTATCGAGGGCTGAATGACATAACGGTTAAGAATCGTTATCCGCTTCCCCTTATGTCATCAGCCTTCGAGATTCTGCAGGGAGCCAGGTGCTTTACTAAGTTGGACCTTCGTAACGCTTACCATCTCGTGCGCATCAGAGAGGGGGACGAGTGGAAAACGGCGTTTAACACTCCGTTAGGGCATTTTGAGTACCGGGTTCTGCCGTTTGGTCTCGCCAATGCGCCAGCTGTTTTTCAGGCATTAGTTAATGATGTTCTGAGAGACATGCTGAACATCTTTGTTTTTGTCTATCTTGACGATATCCTGATTTTTTCACCGTCACTCGAGATTCATGTTCAGCACGTTCGACGTGTTCTACAGCGCCTTTTAGAGAATTGTCTCTACGTAAAGGCTGAGAAGTGCTCTTTTCATGTCTCCTCCGTTACTTTTCTCGGTTCCGTTATTTCCGCTGAAGGCATTCAGATGGATTCCGCTAAGGTCCAAGCTGTCAGTGATTGGCCCGTTCCAAGGTCACGTGTCGAGTTGCAGCGCTTTTTAGGTTTCGCTAATTTCTATCGGCGTTTCATTCGTAATTTCGGTCAAGTTGCTGCCCCTCTCACAGCTCTTACTTCTGTCAAGACGTGTTTTAAGTGGTCCGGTTCCGCCCAGGGAGCTTTTGATCTTCTAAAAGAACGTTTTACGTCCGCTCCTATCCTCGTTACTCCTGACGTCACTAGACAATTCATTGTCGAGGTTGACGCTTCAGAGGTAGGCGTGGGAGCCATTCTATCCCAGCGCTTCCAGTCTGACGATAAGGTTCATCCTTGCGCTTATTTTTCTCATCGCCTGTCGCCATCTGAGCGCAACTATGATGTGGGTAACCGTGAACTGCTCGCCATCCGCTTAGCCCTAGGCGAATGGCGACAGTGGTTGGAGGGGGCGACCGTTCCTTTTGTCGTTTGGACAGACCATAAGAACCTTGAGTACATCCGTTCTGCCAAACGACTTAATGCCCGTCAAGCTCGTTGGGCGTTGTTTTTCGCTCGTTTCGAGTTTGTGATTTCTTACCGTCCGGGTAGCAAGAACACCAAGCCTGATGCCTTATCCCGTCTGTTTAGTTCTTCTGTGGCTTCTACTGATCCCGAGGGGATTCTTCCTTATGGGCGTGTTGTCGGGTTGACAGTCTGGGGAATTGAAAGACAGGTTAAGCAAGCACTCACGCACACTGCGTCGCCGCGCGCTTGTCCTAGTAACCTCCTTTTCGTTCCTGTTTCCACTCGTCTGGCTGTTCTTCAGTGGGCTCACTCTGCCAAGTTAGCTGGTCATCCCGGTGTTCGAGGCACTCTTGCGTCTATTCGCCAGCGCTTTTGGTGGCCGACTCAGGAGCGTGACACGCGCCGTTTCGTGGCTGCTTGTGCGGACTGCGCGCAGACTAAGTCGGGTAACTCTCCTCCTGCCGGTCGTCTCAGACCGCTCCCCATTCCTTCTCGACCATGGTCTCACATCGCCCTAGACTTCATTACCGGTCTGCCTTTGTCTGCGGGGAAGACTGTGATTCTTACGGTTGTCGATAGGTTCTCTAAGGCGGCACATTTCATTCCCCTCGCTAAACTTCCTTCCGCTAAGGAGACGGCACAAATCATTATCGAGAATGTGTTCAGAATTCATGGCCTCCCGTTAGACGCCGTTTCAGACAGAGGCCCGCAATTCACGTCACAGTTTTGGAGGGAGTTCTGTCGTTTGATTGGTGCGTCCGTCAGTCTCTCTTCCGGGTTTCATCCCCAGTCTAACGGTCAAGCAGAGAGGGCCAATCAGACGATTGGTCGCATACTACGCAGCCTTTCTTTCAGAAACCCTGCGTCTTGGGCAGAACAGCTCCCCTGGGCAGAATACGCTCACAACTCGCTTCCTTCGTCTTCTACCGGGTTATCTCCGTTTCAGAGTAGTCTGGGTTACCAGCCTCCTCTGTTCTCATCCCAGCTTGCCGAGTCCAGCGTTCCCTCCGCTCAAGCGTTTGTCCAACGTTGTGAGCGCACCTGGAGGAGGGTGAGGTCTGCACTTTGCCGCTACAGGGCACAGACTGTGAGAGCCGCCAATAAACGCAGGATTAAGAGTCCAAGGTATTGTTGCGGCCAGAGAGTGTGGCTTTCCACTCGCAACCTTCCTCTTACGACAGCTTCTCGTAAGTTGACTCCGCGGTTCATTGGTCCGTTCCGTGTCTCCCAGGTCGTCAATCCTGTCGCTGTGCGACTGCTTCTTCCGCGACATCTTCGTCGCGTCCATCCTGTCTTCCATGTCTCCTGTGTCAAGCCCTTTCTTCGCACCCCGTTCGTCTTCCCTCCCCCTCCCGTCCTTGTCGAGAGCGCACCTATTTACAAGGTACATAAGATCATGGACATGCGTTCTCGGGACGGGGTCACCAATACTTAGTGGATTGGGAGGGTTACGGTCCTGAGGAGAGGAGTTGGGTTCCGTCTCGGGACGTGCTGGACCGTTCACTCATTGATGATTTCCTCCGTTGCCGCCAGGATTCCTCCTCGAGTGCGCCAGGAGGCGCTCGGTGAGTGGGGGGTACTGTCATGTTTTGTCATTAATTATCATGTCTTGTCCCTGTGCTTCCCCTTCTATTCGTTTCCCTCTGCTGGTCTTATTAGGTTCTTTCCCTCTTTCTATCCTCTCTCTCCCCCTCCCTCTCTCACTCTCTCGCTCTCTCTTCTCTCTATCGTTCCGTTCCTGCTCCCAGCTGTTCCTATTCCCCTAATCATCATTTAGTCTTCCCACACCTGTTCCCGATCCTTTTCCCTGATTAGAGTCCCTATTTCTCTCCTTGTTTTCCGTACCTGCCCTGTCGGATCCTCATCTATAATTCACCGTGCTGTGTCTATGTTTTGCCCTGTCGTGTCGTGTTTCCCTCAGATGCTGCGTGGTGAGCAGGTGTCTGAGTCTGCTAGGTTCAAGTGCCTTCCCGAGGCAACCTGCAGTTCTCGATCAAGTCTCCTGTCTGTTCTCGTCTTTACGAGTAGTATTATGCTTTTTGTTTTGTAAAGTTTCTTACCGGATTAAAAACTCTGTTTTCGCCAAGTCGCTTTTGGGTCCTCATTCACCTGCATAACAGGTGTTGTGAAACTGAAAGTCGCAAGGAGGTAGTGACATGAGTGACAAGTCCAGATCCCAAAGGGCTTCCATCCAATGTAGTAACCCTCATGGGGTCACTTAGAGGTTCAGAGGGAACGCCATTCTCCTTCGCCCAGACACCATCCATGAAGTTACCTGTGGCTCCAGAGTCTACCAAGGCTTGAAGGTGAAGCTTGTGGTTGTCCCAGGAAAGGATGACTGGAATGAGCAGACAGGAGTTGGACGGATGGGAGGAGGTTATGTTTCCCGTTACAGTTCCCCCCGGTCTGTACGGGACAGAGCGTTTCCCTGGAGCCCGGGACACGTGGAACGGAAATGGCCCGGTTTGCCGCAATATAGACAGCGTCGCTCCCTCATCCGGCGGTCTCTCTCAGCCTGGGAGATGTGTCCAATCTGCATGAGTTCCGGTGGAGCCAGCGAGGATAAAGGTGGGGACTCGGAGCTGGGACTGATAGGGGCTAGAGGTCTACGGTTGAGTTCTCTCTCTCTCATACGCTGGTCAATGCGTGAGACCAACTTGATCAGGGACTCGAGTTTGTCCGGTGGTTCCCGAGTGGCCAGTTCATCTTGGATAGTGTCGGAAAGGCCTTTCAGAAAGCACACCGTGAGTGCCTCGTAGTTCCAGCCACTCGCTGCTGCCACCGTGCGGAACTGGATGGCATAGTTCGTCACGCTGCGCCGACCTTGGTGGAGAGTCAGGAGCTGTTTGGCTGAGTCAGGACCACTGCTTGGGCCTTGAAACACTCGTTTGAATTCCTCAGAAAAGGCAGAATAGCTGGCACAGCAGGAACTATGGGCATCCCACACAGCAGTAGCCCAGGCCAGGGCTTTTTCCGACAGCAGGGTGATGATATATGCGATCTTAGACCGGTCGGTGGGGAACGACGAGAGTTGCAGCTCAAAGGAGAGAGAACATTGGGTGAGAAACCCTTTACAAGCACTTGGATCACCTGAGAACCGTTGGGGAGGTGGAAGACGAGGTTCAGCCAGAGGGTTAACTGCCATGGGTACGTGAATCTGAGGTACTGGGACGGGAACTGTTGCCAGGGTAAGTCGATCAGATATCTGCTTTATGGAAGTCAGCATCTCCGACAGAAGATGAGAATGTCTAGCCATTAAGGCCTCTTGCTGAACCAGGGCAGCTTCGTGGCATTGGACAGTCTCCTGGTGGCGGGACAGCATGGCAACAAGGTCCTGGGAACTGGCTGCCTCTGGGTTCATTTCTGACTCTGTGTTTCTGTCAGGACCCGGTTACGAACCCAGGTCTCCGGAGTGAGAAACAGTCACTAAACCAACTGAGCCACGAATAGTCAGCAGAACCCAGAAGATGAGGCAGACACAGCAGTACTTGAGACGGTGTATTTAATGAAGTAAAAAGTGAAGTTCTTCAGGAAAACATGTAACTCCACAACCTCAAAACGAATTCCACAAGAACAAAGGTAATCCTCCAAGACAAAAAGGTAAATCCACAAGGTGGAAGGTATAGCACAAAAAGCCTCAAAAGATACTCAAAAACAAACAAACAAGAACAAAAAACAGAATTCCACAAGAGAGTCCACCGGGATCAACAAGAGTTCACAGAGTACTAGGGCTGGGTGCTAACATACAAACACAGAGCAAAGAACTGAGGAAAACAAAGGGTTTAAATACAATCATGGGAAGCGAGGCACAGGTGCAAATAATAATGGGGATCAAGGGAAAACAAAAGGTCAAAAGGCACAATGGGGGCATCTAGTGACCAAAAACCGGAACCACCCTGGCCAAATCCTGACAATCAGATAATAGCTTCTCATGCTTTCGCCGAAAAGCATTTTAAAAATCTGACTTGTTGCCTGGATTCACAACGAGTGTAGCTTTAATTCAGTACCCTGCATGTGTATTTAATGAACGTTTGCGTTTTAACGAGTGCTATCAGCATTTAGCGTAGCACATCTGCATTTCCAGATGTCCAGATGGGACGCCTGCGTGTCAGGTAGGAGAAAGAGGTTAATGTATTAAAAATAAAAAACATATACCTTATTTACATAAGTATTCAGACATTTTGCTATGAAACTCAAAAGTGAGCACAGCTGCATACTTTTTCCATTGATCATCCTTGAGATGTTTAAACAACTTGATTGGAGTCCACCTGCGGTAAATTCAATTGATTGGACATCATTTGGAAAGGCACACACTTGTCTATATAAGGTCATACAGTTGACAGTGCATGTCAGAGCAAAAACCCCAAGCCATGAGGTCAAAGAAATTGTCCACAGAGCTCAGAGACAGGATCGTGTCGAGGTACCCTTCTCCAGATCTGTGCCAAAAAGTGTCTGCAGCATTGAAGGTCCCCAAGAACATAGTGGCCTCCATCATTCTCAAATGAAAGAAGTTTGGAACCACCAAGACTCTTCCTAGAGCTGGCGACCGGCCAAACTGACCAATCGGAGGAGAAGGGCCTTGGTCAGGGAGATCACCAAGGACCCGATGGTCACTCTGCCAGAGCTCTAGAGTTCCTCTGGTGAGATGGGAGAACCTTTCAGAAGGACAACTATCTCTGCAACACTCCACCAATCAGGCCTTTATGGTAGAGTCGCCAGACAGAAGAGAGATCCTTGATGAAAACTTGCTCCAGAGTACTCAGGACCTCAGACAGGAGCGAAGGTTCACCTTACAACAGGACAACATTCCTAAGCACACAGACAAGACAACGCAGGAGGGGCTTCAGGACAAGTCTCTGAATGTCCTTTAGTGGCCCAGCCGGAGCCCGGACTTGAACCCGACCGAGCATCTCTGGAGAGACCTGAAAATAACTCTGCAGCGACGCTCCCCATCCAACTTGACAGAGCTTGATAGGATCTGCAGAGAAGAATTTGAGAAACTCCCCAAATACAGGTGTGCCAAGCTTGTAGAGTCATACGCAAGAAGACTCGAGGCTGTAATTGCTGCTGAAGGTGTTTCAACAAAGTACTAAGTAAAGGGTCTGAATACTTGTGTAAATGTGATATATCAGTTTGTTATTTTTATTACATTTGCAAAAATGTCTCAACCTGTTTTTGCTGTTTCGTTATTGGTTATTGTGTGTAGATTGATGAGTGGGGAAAAAAACATTTAATCAATTTTAGAATAAGGCTGCAACGTAACAAAATGTGTAAAAAGTCAAGGAGTCTGACTAGTTTCCGAATACACTATAAGTAGAGTTTCTAAGGGGTTTTCAAACTCAAACTATCCCTTTTTATAGATAAGATATTACAATAATTGGAGCTAATTTACAGGGGTTTTCTGTATAGTACATTGGCGGTAATTTTCAGGATGGAAAAACATTTATAGAGCCAGTACATTATAATATTACCATATTTTAGAACTAACAGTCAAATAAAAGCTAGACAGTCAGGGAGAATTTAAAAAAGAAAACATAAAAAAACAGGCATTCAGGGAACATGCCCATTGATTTTGTTATAATGTTTCAGCAGAACACAGCATGAGGCATGGCACAATATGCATAGAATTGCTGGAAACTTTGAAAAAAACTGTCTCTCAGCTCCATGCCAAGCGGTGTAGAATTGCTGGAAATTTGCTTTAAAAGTTCTAACAAAACTCTATGCCGCCAAGATACCTGTAACTTTCTTGCTAATATGTGGGAGTTTACAGTCTAACATGTGAGGCAGAATGGAGGGCTGTCCTGTCCTGGGTGGTGCTACAGTAGGGTACAGTGTAAGAGCTTTGAGAGGAAAGCCCATTACCTGGGCCTTCTGAGGGCTGCTCAGTGCAGCCAGAGCTGGTACTCTTCAAGGCTGCGCTGGCCTGACCTGCTGTCAGGTGTTTATGGAGACATCACTTCATTAGCTGTGGACTGTACTGGACGCACATAAGGGCCCACCATCTGCTCCCCAATCCTGTCCAAGGTTAAACACAGAGAGAGATAGAGAGAGAGAGAGACGGGTAGTGAATATACGCAGGAAACACAGTGGGAAGGAGGGAGTTAGTGAGGAATGCAAGCAACAACAAAAAAGATTGTGCACAAAAAGGAGAGAGTGGGTTGAGAGAAGAGAGAAAAAGGTAGTAAAGAGAGCACCACTGTTTTGACCGTTGCCCGAAAGGCAATACGAAAAAAATGCATCAACATATTGAAGTTGACAAAATAGCTTTTCTGCATTTCTTCTTGCAAATATACAAACAAGAGTGCTTCACTGAATGGTTAATGTAAGTGTTCGAAAACAGTTTGGGTGTGTATGTGCATGAATATATGTGCACATGAGCAGCCTTGCAGTATGTGGGGGTGTATTTGTAAGTACACAAGAAAAAACAAAGATCACTTCTTTTATGTTTTCCATTTTCTTAAGAGGAAATGGGGGAAACATTCAAAGGTCAACAATGTTTTCCTGCTGTCATACTAATGTGTTTAATTCATTAGACCAGCAGAGAACATCAACCTTAGTATAAAAAGTGGTGCCTTTTAGTGGTAATATTTGGGCATAAACAAGCATCAGAGCCAACAGACTGCACCTCATCCAAGTTAGTAATTGAGAGCTGCTCAGATCCTCCAAGCTTCTGATGATACCCAAACACACAGGCCAGCTCAGAGGGTATTCACTTACTCGGTTAATTGCTTTCACAGGCACTGATGAGTGCCATTAGCGAGGCCACGATCCCTCCCAGGAGTCGTAATGCAGAGATGCAATTAAAACAGGGCGCAGGTAGCCTAGTTGTTAAAGTGCGTTGGGCCAGTAACCAAAAGGTAGCTGGTTCGAATCATAGAGCCGACTAGGTGAAAAGTCTGTCGACGTGCCCTTGAGCAAGGTACTGAGCTCGTGTAAGTCGCTCTTTTGAAGAGCTTAAATGTGAAACATGGCACAGAAATCAAAGTCTGTACTTTCACAGCAACTTGTCCTGTTTTGGAGAAAGTTATGCATTAGAAGCGATGACAGTGTGCAATGAGATGCCCATTAAGGAGACGTTTGTCTGTGAAAGATAGTTTTCTAAACAGATATATCTCTGAAATGAACATTGGGGGGGGGGGTGTGTTTCTTCCCTCTAGAGATGTGCCAAGCCAAGAGCCGCAGGGCATCCATCACATTCACGGCTGTGTGAATGTCCCTGCTAACGGCACACCTTTGTACAGCCTGAGCTGGCAAGATACTTTCATCATGTCCTGAACTGAAAGGATCACATATTCATGGCCATTACGCTTCAGGGGCGAGAGAGATCAAACTTCAAATTAAGTCTGATTTAGGGTCTTTTAACTGTCTCTCTCGGGCACAAAGGGTGTTTTTTCTCCAGGGATGTAGTCTGGCCTCGCCTCGTCCGGCACCCACTAGTGGCATGCATTATAATCTCTGCATTTTTTTCACCTATCTTGAGCCTCATTAGAAAGACTTCCATGGCAACGCTAATCATTAATGGTGTGTGTGTGTGTGTGTGTGTGTGTGTGTGTGTGTGTGTGTGTGTGTGTGTGTGTGTGTGTGTGTGTGTGTGTGTGTGTGTGTGTGTGTGTGTGTGTGTGTGTGTGTGTGTGTGTGTGTGTGTGTGTGTGTGTGTGTACACGTGTGTGTGTGTGTGTGTACACGTGTGTGTGTGTGTGTGTGTGTACACGTGTGCGCATGTGTTTGTGTGTGTAGGGGTACGGATGGCTTATTTCCTCCCTCTCATCTTCTCTCAGCAATCGTTGATCTGCCGACCAATCTCAATTTACATGAAAAGCAATTACAGTGAGGCAGGGCAGAGTGTCTCATTCCAGAGCAGAAACAAAGGAATGCACAGGAATGTAGCCTAGCGCTCTGAAAGGGAGGAATTGAATGGAGGTATGCTGAGGCACAGCAGCACAATTGGATGTCAGAGCGATTGTCAGCTTTGATAAAGCTAACATTTTTCTTTTAACAGCTTACCACAGCCTTTGCATAAACAGACAGCCACTTGCTGTGTGTATTCATTAACAAATGAAAGCCAAGCTATGTTGTTGTTTTAGGGGTACATTCTTGAGCTACAGAACTCTAATGGGCCGACAGCTGCGTGTTAATGACCAGAACCCCCTCTGATTCTGATCAAAAGAGATAATGAGTTGCTTTTCAGAATTAGATGATGTTGAAATGACAAAAAAAACAATCTAAGAAAAATTTGAGATCTCACCAAAAGGAGAACAATATACTACGTTTTCCCCAAATTCCCAAGCAAATGAATCAATTCAGTGACCATTCAACGCAGAAAACAAAAGATAATGTGGTTTGGGTTATTACAAAGTTTGGACTTTCAAATACAATTCAATTACTGTGCACACACACACACACCCACACACAGAAAACAAAGAGAGACATTTGTATTTTCAGTATGTGGATAAACCCATCCATCACAAAAATAGAAAAATCTTTGACCATAATCCAAAACAAACTCCAATGGAAGAGGAAGGGAGAGACAGAGGCAGGGGTTCAGGTCAGCGAGCAGGATGGAGGAAATGAGTAGAGACAGCCAGAGCTTTCTGTGGTGAGCCTGTGACACTGCCTGGCCAATTGTTAGCCTGGGTTTGCGTGCCTGTCAGCCAGCACAAGGGATGGGACAGGAAAGGAATGGAGCTGGGGCTGAGGATGGGACTAGGGATTGGTGATGGCGCTGGGGCTGAGGATGGGACTAGGGATTGGTGATGGCGCTGGGGCTGAGGATGGGACTAGGGATTGGTGATGGCGCTGGGGCTGAGGATGGGACTAGGGATGGGTGACGGAGCTGGGGCTGAGAATGGGACTAGGGATTGGTGACGGCGCTGGGGCTGGGGCTGAGGATGGGACTAGGGATGGGTGACGGAGCTAGGGCTGAGGATGGGACTAGGGATTGGTGATGGCGCTGGCGCTGGGGCTGAGGATGTGACTAGGGATGGGTGACGGAGCTGGGGCTGAGTATGGGACGAGGGATGGGTGATGGAGCTGTGGCTGAGGATGGGACTAGGGATGGGTGATGGACTTGTGGCTGAGGATGGGACGAGGGATGGGTAACGGAGCTGTGGCTGAGGACGGGACTAGGGATGGGTGACGGAGCTGTGGCTGAGGATGGGTAATGGAGATGTGGTTGAGGAAGGACTAGGGATGGGTGACGGCGCTGGGGCTGGGGCTGAGGATTGGGACTAGGGATGGGTGACGGAGCAAGGGCTGAGGATGGGATTAGGGATTGGTGATGGAGCTGGGGCTGAGAATGGGACTAGGGATTGGTGACGGCGCTGGGGCTGGGGCTGGGGCTGAGGATGGGACTAGGGATGGGTGACGGAGCTAGGGCTGAGGATGGGAATAGGGATTGGTGATGGCGCTGGCGCTGGGGCTGAGGATGGGTGACGGAGCTGGGGCTGAGAATGGGACTAGGGATTGGTGACGGCGCTGGGGCTGAGGATGGGACTAGGGATGGGTGACGGAGCTGGGGCTGAGGATGGGACTAGGGATGGGTAACGGAGCTTTGGCTGAGGATGGGACTAGGCGTGGGTGACGGAGCTGGGGCTGAGGATGGGACTAGGGATGGGTAACGGAGCTTTGGCTGAGGATGGGACTAGGCATGGGTAACGGAGCTGGGGCTGAGGATGGGACTAGGCATGGGTAACGGAGCTGGGGCTGAGGATGGGACGAGGGATGGGTGATGGAGCTGTGGCTGAGGATGGGACTAGGGATGGGTAACGGAGCTGTGGCTGAGGACGGGACTAGGGATGGGTGATGGAGTTGGGGCTGAGGATGGGACTAGGGATGGGTAACGGAGCTGGGGCTGAGGATGGGACGAGGGATGGGTGATGGAGCTGTGGCTGAGGATTGGACTAGGGATGGGTGATGAAGTTGTGGCTGAGGATGGGACGAGGGATGGGTGATGGAGCTGGGACTGAGGATTGGCCGATGGATGGGTAATGGAGCTGGGGCTGAGAATGGGACTAGGGATGGGTGACGGATGTGTGATGGAGCTTGTGCTGAGGATAGGTAACGGAGCTGGGGCTGAGGATGGGTGACGGAGCTGTGGCTGAGAATGGAACTAGGAATGGGTGACGGAGCTGGGGCTGGGGCTGAGGATGGGACTAGGGATGGGTGACGGAGCTGGGGCTGAGGATGGGACTAGGGATTGGTGATGGCGCTGGGGCTGAAGATGGGACTAGGGATGGGTGACTGAGCTGGGGCTGAGGATGGGACTAGGGATTGGTGACGACGCTGGGGCTGAGGATGGGACAAGGGATGGGTAACGGAGCTGTGGCTGAGGACGGGACTAGGGATGGGTGACGGAGCTGTGGCTGAGGATGGGACTAGGGATGGGTGATGGAGATGTGGCTGAGGATGGGACTAGGGATGGGTGACGGAGCTGGGGCTAAGAATGGGACTAGGGATGGGTGACGGAGCTGGGGCTGAGGATTGGACGATGGATGGGTAACGGAGCTGGGGCTGAGAATGGGACTAGGGATGGGTGACGGATGGGTGATGGAGCTTGTGCTGAGGATAGGTAACGGAGCTGGGGCTGAGGATGGGTCAAGTATGGGTGACGGAGCTGTGGCTGAGAATTGGACTAGGAATGGGTGACGGAGCTGTGGCTGGGGATGGGACTAGGGAAGGGTAATGGATGGGTGATGGAGCTTGGGCTGAGGATGGGTAACAGAGCTGGGGCTGAGAATGGGACTAGGGATGGGTAATGGATGGGTGACGGAACTGTGGCTGAGGATGGGATTAGGGATGGGTGACAGAACTGGGGCTGAGGAAGGGACTAGAGATGGGTAATGGATGGGTGACGGAGCTGGGGCAGAGGATGGGACAAGGGCTAGCTGTGTAGACAGAATCAGAGACCAGCAATCAGAGACTACAGGGTAAAACAATTGGGGCAATGTAACATTTTTCGTCCATTCAAGAGCAATAATCATCACAACATGTACCTTCCACTGAGTGCAACTACCTGTTCAAACTATCTAGATGAAGGTGATGATGATGAAAGCATAACCCTGGATGTTTTTCAGATATCCAATACATCCATGTCAAAGGGCAGCTGAACTAAAAAAAAATTACTTCTCTGGTTGAAAACGGTTGCATCGATATTAGTCAGAAATATGGATTGCGTAAGAATTGACTACAACGTATATAGCGTAGTTTTGATCATGAGTTTGTTTCTTCCAAAACAGATTTTCAAGATTTAGGGAAGAAATGAGATTCCTCAATCCATTGGATATTTGAGGGTTAGGTTTTGATTTCAGTCATCCCCACTTAATAATAACACAGGATGCTGATGTGTTTGATAGTGATCACTCCAGTCTGGGCACTGATGAACAGCTTGTCGTTTCTTTTTACGATAGTTTGACAGTTTGCTGATGAAGTTGTAGACGTGTTCTCGGAAATCAGAACTAACAGCATGTTTCTAAGCAGTGTTGAGTCAGCTGAGAGCAGCAGCTGCAGCTGACTCGAGGCTGTCTCCCTTGACCGGTTTTCATGCAAATGTTTTAACTTCAGAAATATGGCACAAAACATCTTAGCTCGATGTAAAATTGCCCGACGTCGACGGCTTCTGCAAAAATGTCAAAATGAATGACACATTTCTTGATTTTTCATATATTTTGAGAATTATGTGGTAGTGGCTATGTTGTTGCTCAAGAGGGAAAACAACAATAACTGCCAGGGTACGATATAGCGAACACACCCACATCGAATCACAACCACATGAGCAGCAGAAAAGCCCAGGCGAAAAGGAGTTCAGGAGCCCTTTAAAGCCCACCAGTGTTAAAATAAACAGGCAGCTTAGTTGACGAAAGTATGGGGAAACTTGACGAGCTACATTCTGCTGAAGGCTTTCATGAATTTGAAGTTCATTGGTCTGCTTTCTCTTTAGAGATTATGCAGAACACAAAAATTGAGACAAGGAATAAGATGGGCATGAGAGAACAAGTTTTAAGTTTCAAGCTTTTATTATCACATGCACTAGTACTGTTGAAATGCCTTTCTTGATTGCTCCCAACGATGCAGTAATCAATACCAGTAGTACTATGAAAAAATGAATAAAAAAGTCAAGCAGAACAAAAACGCAAGAGAAAATAAATAGGAAGAAGATGAGAAAGTAGGTAAGATACATACATGGTCAGTGCCAATATCATATTTACAATGTGCAGAGATACTGGAGTGGTAGGGTTAGATACGTAAAGGCTAAGGTGACTAGGCATCAGGATATATGATAAGGATACATGATACAGTGTAGAAGCAGCGTACACTATATGATGATTGTATGTGAGTGTAGATTGTATGTGAGTGTAGAGTCAGTATGAGTGTGTGTGAGTGTGTAGAATGTGTATTGTGTGAGTGTGCATAGAGAGTGCAAGAATTAAAATTCAATAGAAGGGTCAATGCAGATAGTCCGTGTAGCCATTTTGTTAGCTATTTAGCAGTCTCATGGCTTTGGGATAGAAGCTGTTCAGGAGGCTGTTGGTGTCAGACTTGATGCTCCAGTATCGGTTGCCGTACAGAAGTAGAGAGAAAAGTCTATGACTTGGGTGGTTGGAGTCTAACAATTTTCCGGGCCTTTCTTTCACACCAGCCTGATATAGATATATCCTCGATGGCAGGGAGCTCGGCCCCAGTGATGTACTGGGCTGTCTGCACCACCCTCTGTAGTGCCATGCTCGAGGGCGGTGAGTTGCCATATCAATCAGTGATGCAGCAAGTCAAGATGCTATCAATGGTGCAGCTGTAGAAACTTTTGAGGAATTTA
This sequence comes from Oncorhynchus gorbuscha, assembly GCF_021184085.1. Classification (NCBI taxonomy): domain Eukaryota; kingdom Metazoa; phylum Chordata; class Actinopteri; order Salmoniformes; family Salmonidae; genus Oncorhynchus; species Oncorhynchus gorbuscha. Next base: position 47,740,392 of record NC_060175.1, read on the forward strand.
GGGCCCAGGACAAATCCTTTCAACCTCCTGAGTGGGAAAAGGTGCTGTTGCACCATCTTCACGACTGTTTGTGTGTGTGTGGACCATTTTCAGTTCTTAGTGATTTGGACACCAACAAACTTGAAGCTCTCGACCCGCTCCACTACAGCCCTGTCGATATGGATGGAGGCATGCTCACCCCTCCGTATCGTGTAGTCCATGATCAGCTTCTTGGTCTTACCAACGTTGAGAGAGGTGTTCAGTCCCCTGTGGAGACCCTGTGTAGAGGGTAGGTGTGGCGGAGGTAATGTTGCCTACCCTTACCACCTCTGGTCGGCCCGTCAGGAAGTCCAGGATCTATTTAAAGAGGGAGGTGTTTAGTCCCAGGGTCACAAGCTTGGTGATGAGCTTGAAGGGGAGTATGGTGTTGAATGCTGAGTTGTAGTCAATGAACAGCATTATCACATACAGTGGAAGTCGGAAGTTTACATACACCTTAGCCAAATACATTTAAACTCTGTTTTTCACAATTCCTGACATTTAATCCTAGTAAAAAAATCCCTGTTTTAGGTCAGTTAGGATCACCACTTTATTTTAAGAATGTGAAATGCCAGAATAATTGTAGAAAGAATGATTTATTTCAGCTTTTATTTCATCACATTCCCAGTGGGTCAGAAGTTTACATACACTCAATTAGTATTTGGTAGCGTTGCCTTCAAAATTGTTTAACTAGGGTCAAATGTTTCTGGTAGCCGTCCACAAGCTTCCCACAATAAGTTGGGTGAATTTTGGCCCATTCTTCCTAACAGAGCTGGTGTAACTGAGTCAGGTTTATAGGCCTCCTTGCTCGCACACACGTTTTCAATTCTGCCCACACATTTTCTATGGGATTGAGGTCAGGGCTTTCTCTAATACCTTGACTTTGTTGTCCTTAAGCCATTTTGCCACAACTTTGGAAGTATGCTTGGGGTCATTGTCCATTTGGAAGACTCATTTGCGACCATGTCTTCAGATGTTGCTTCAATGTATTCACATCATTTTATGTCTATTTTGTGAAGCACGCCAGTCCCTCCTGCAGAAAAGCACCACCACAACAGGATTCTGCCCCCCCCCCCGTGCACGGTTGGAAGGGTGATCTTCGGCTTGCTAGCCTCCCCCTTTTTCCTCCAAACATAACAATGGTCATTACGGCCAAACAGTTCTATTTTTGTTTCATCAGACCAGAGGATATTTCTCCAAAAATAATAATAATAATATTATATGCCATTTAGCAGACGCTTTTATCCAAAGCAACTTACAGTCATGTATGCATACATTCTACGTATGGGTGGTCCCAGGAATCGAACCCACTACCCTGGCGTTACAAGCGCCATGCTCTACCAACTGAGCTACAGAAGGACCTTTGTCCCCATGCGCAGTTACAAACAGTAGTCTGGCTTTTTTATGGCGGTTTGGGAGCAGTGGCTTCTTCCTTGCTGAGCGGCCTTTCAGGTTACGTCGATATAGGACTCGTTTTACTGTGGATATAGATACTTTTGTATCTGTTTCCTCCAGCATCTTCACAGGGTCCTTTGCTGTTGTTCTGGGATTGATTTGCACTTTTCGCACCAAAGTACGTTCATCTCTAGAGGACAGAACACATCTCCTTCCTGAGCGGTATGATGGTAACATGGTCCCACTGTATGTATTCCATCTTACCTAGGTGGCTGAGGGGCAGTGTGGAGTGCAATTAAGATTGCATCATCTATGCATCTGTTGGGGTGGTATGCAAATTGGAGTGGGTCTAGGGTGTCTGGGATGTTGGAGTTGATGTGTGCCATAGCAGCCTTTCAAAGCACTTTAAGATAACTGATGTGAGCAGGTAGCCTTAGAGTTCTTAGGAACAGGAATGATGGTGGTCAGCTTGAGATGTGGGGATTACAGACTGGGACAAGGAGAGCTTGAAAATGACCGTGAAAATGCCTCAAAGCTGTTCTGCGCATGCTCTGAGAACGCTGCCTGGAATACCCTCCAGCCCTGCGGCTAGAGTGTTGACCTGATTAAAAACCTTACTCACGTCGAACTTGGGGAGCGAGATCACCCAGTCCCCTGGGTCAGCGGGGACCCTTGTGCATGGCTCAGTGTTGTTTTTATCGAAGCGTGCATAAAATGCTTTGAGTTTGTCTGGTAGAGAGGCATCGTTGGGCAGATCAAGGCTGGGTCTTCCTTTGTAATCCGTTATGGACTGTAGCCCCTGCCACATTAGGCATCAGAGCCTGTGTAATTGAATTCCACCGTGTTCCTATATTCTCCTGTTACTTGTTTGATGGTTCTGTGGAGGTTGTAAGCATGACTTCTTGTACTTGTTTGTGTCCTCAGCCTAGCCTCTGGGTATGCTACAATAAACCTGCTTTTAGTTTAGCGCCAACGTGTGTGTTAATCCAGAGCTTTCGATTGGGGAAGCAGTGAACCTTCACTGTGCGTACATCGCCGGCGATGCAGTTCCTAATTAAGCTAGTGACGAATGGGGTTAACACAATGCTATCAGCGGAGTCCCAGAACATATTCCAGTCAGCGCTAGCAAAGCAGTCTTTTAGCATAGTCTCCGAAACGGAGGGCCATTTCTCTACGGAGTGCGTCACAGGTGCTTGTTTGAGCTTCTCCTTGTAGGCAGGAAGCAGGAGTATAGAGATAATTATCTGATTTGCCGAAGTAAAGCAGGGAATCCGACACACACATCGATACCCCACATCTCTCACACTTGTGGTGGTTATGTCTTTATTATCAAATGAGAGACAAACTTATCACACAAGTCAGAGTTATACTTAAACTAAATCTTTATTGACTTATTAATAAGGAAAGCAGATCACACCACACACACAAGTGAAGGATGTGATTACCCTGCAATGACGAGGCTGGTCAACCCAACACTCTTGACTGTTGGGTTGAGAGCCCTGACACAAAGAATACAAATATATTTTATAGAAAAGATACAGCCCTTTTAGTCTACATGATAAACAACAGATGTGTGGAATGGGTCACAAGGTGAGACTTGATATATGAGAAAAAAGTATCCCCCAGCCAGATACCATTTGCCGTGAAGACTGTTCTTATTGTACAGAAACCATAGTTTGGCCCGTAAGACAAGGTTCCTCTCATACCCGAGCCATCTCTCCCTGTTACCTTACATTAAACTAACAACTAATTCTATGAAATGCATGCTGTAGGTTTTATCACCAAACCATTCATAAATCAATTGTCAGCGTTGAGCTTCTCTCAGTTCACACAGACAAGCGAGTACTAACTGAACCCTATTCTATTGCATAAAACAACCATTTGATGCAATAACAGTATTATAACATAATCTTGTAATTTATCCACAATACACTCCTACCCTGAGAGAGGGGCTGAGTTCAGAGCTCCTTCACTGAAAGGTGAGGTAGGGGAAATGCTGTCAGAGTTCTGAAGCACCACAGCCTGACAGCACTGCAGGCTGAGGGGAAATGCATACAACACACACTTGACAAGCTGGAAGTTCAGATCCGGTCCACATCATAAGAGCAGAGCACTGGGGTTCTATATCTCATTTCAACTGATTCAGCAAACACAACATTGTTGTACAAAATGGTGTTGACTTATAGTAAAAAAGGGCTACACGTGAAGTTCTTTGAATACACAAGAAGTAAACACACAAGTTAGTGACTAAACCTTGAGGTATTCTGTAATCTTCACAACAAAACATTCCATTTCTTTCTCAAATATTTCTTATTGGACACACACAAGAATGGTATATAGGTACTTTGTAGAAAATAAAAGTATTCAATTCTTATAAACATAAAAGAACAGACAGATACAAAAAGACCAAGAGCTATAGGTAAAACATCTTTAATACAAAGTAAGATATACAGAACAAGTACAGGTAAACAGAAAGTAGAGGGCAGATGTCATATCCATCCCTCCATCAACCCCCCTTTTGTCCTTCAGAGAGGATCCTAAAAATTCCACACCAATAACCATGCAGGTTAGATTATAGGGCAAAACAGTGGAGTAGTGTACCCTTCACAGCATGACATTTATCTCATAGGGGAGGACACATTAGATATTTCTACCTTAGCATACTGAGAAGGGTTTCCTGCATTCGATGTCTTCAGCAATAATAATGTCAAGAAATGTTACCCCATATACACTGTAAAAAAGTTAATTTAACCAATTGCTTAATCAGCATTATTCTGTGAGTTGAGTGGACTTAATTTGAGGTTATGTGTTAAAGTTTGTTCACTCAACAAAGTGTGAGCATGCTCCATTCATTGCACATTGATTTTCTGAATTGTTTGTTTCAATATATGTGTTTTTGCATGTACATTGATTGACACACAAATAACATACATTTTTCTAAACTAATCCATTCTGTTGGTGGTTGGACTTAAGGCAAAATAAAAACAAAAACATTTTTTAAATCGTCAAACACAGTTTAGCAGATGTTATAGCGGGTGCAGCGGAAACGCTTATGTTAATAGTGCCTAACAATTGCAGTATAATGTCAAACAAGTGCACAAATAAACATTTAAGAATTCAAGAAATGTCGGAAAGAATCCAATTAACAACCCAAATAGCACTGTAATAGTAATACAAATGCAATCTATAAGTATATAAACCGGATGAATTTACATGAGATATACTAAGAATGATATGTTCCGAAGTAGATATATTAGATTGAGCTTTGTCAAGAATCCAGTATATACGGTGCATTCAGAAAGTATTCAGACTCCTTGAGTTTTTCCACATTTTTTTGTTACAGTCTGTCGTGGAAATTTCCTCTATTTACCAAATCATGGGAGCAAACCACACACACAAGTCAGAGTTAGTTATCAAAGTCCATCTTTAATTATATGAGCTCTATCACAATCCTGTGACTCTCAGGTAATTCAGTGTCTCTCAATGAATTCTCTGAGAGCCCCCCCTGCATTGCAACTGCGATCCTTTAATAGCAAAGAACACACATAGTCAGAGAGCATAGACATAATAAATCGTTCAGCTTTGTCTCCTTACTCAAACCCCGAAACCATAAACCAACCCTCCATATCAACAGGCATATATCAAATTGTCATTTAGATACAACCAATTCTAAATACAACCAATCCTGGACAAACTCACGGAGAGGATAGAATGATTCCAGACACTGCCATCCCCGATCGGAAAAGTAGGGAGTGAACTGGCACACAGACACAGTGGAACAAAATATATGTTTACACATGATGATACTTTGACCTCTCCCCTCTCTGTGGCCCATGCAACTTAGTCTTGACATAGAACAGATACTGCAACCCTGCCACAGTATTATACAAAAATAACATTCTTGATGAGAAGTCATTTACAAACATATGATGAATATAAAACATCTCACATATGTTACCAACAAATTCTGATTCTTCCACAACAAGTCCTATTATAAAATTGATTAAATTGTTTTTTTCCCCTTCAATCTACACACAACAGCCGATAATGACAAAGCAAAAACAGGTATCACATTCACATAAGTATTCAGAATTATGTGCTGCAGAGATGGTTGTCCTTCTTGAAGGTTCTCCCATCCCGCCCGCCGGACAAGCATCACTACTCTGGACGGTTCTGACCAAGCATATGTGGACAACTACAAATACCTAGGTGTCTGGCTAGACTGTAAACTCTCCTTCCAGACTCATATTAAACATCTCCAATCCAAAATGAAATCTAGAATCGGCTTTCTATTTCGCAACAAAGCCTGCTTCACTCACGCCGCCAAACATACCCTAGTAAAACTGACTATCCTACCGATTCTCGACTTCGGCAATGTCATTTACAAAATAGCCTCCAACACTCTACTCAGCAAATTGGATGTAGTCTATCACAGTGCCATCCGTTATGTCACCAAATCCCCATATACCACCCACCACTGCGACCTGTATGCTTTCGTTGGTTGGCCCTCGCTACATATTCGTCGCCAGACCCACTGGCTCCAGGTCATCTATAAGTCTATGCTAGGTAAAGCTCTGCCTTATCTCTGCTCACTGGTCACAATATCAACACCCACCCGTAGCATGCGCTCCAGCAGGTATATCTCACTGGTCATCCCCAAAGCCAACACCCCCTTTGGCCGCCTTTCCTTCCAGTTGTCTGCTGCCAATGACTGGAACGAATTGCAAAAATCGCTGAACCTGGAGACTTATATTTCCCTCACTAACTTTAAACATCAGCTATCCGAGGAGCTAACCGATCGCTGCAGCTGTACACAGCTCATCTGTAAATAGCTCACCCAATCTACCTACCTCATCCCCATATTGTTTGTATCTACTATTCTGCTCTTTTGCACACCAGTATTTCTACTTGCACATCATCATCTGCACGTCTATCACTCCAGTGTTAATGTTAATTGCCTTACCTCCACACGCCCTTTGCACACACTGTAAATAGACTTTCTTTTTTCTATTGTGTTATTGACTGTACGCTTGTTTATTCCATGTGTAATTGTGTTGTTTCTGTCGCACTGCTTTGCTTTATCTTGAAGAGGTCGCAGTTGTTAATGAGAACTTGTTCTCAACTAGCCTACCTGGTTAAATAAAGGTGAAATAAAATACAAATTAAATAAAAAATCTCCACAGAATAACTCTGTAGCTCTGTCAGAATGACAATCGGGTTCTTCATCACCTCCCTGACCAAGGAGCTTCTCCCCCAATTGTTCAGTTTGGCTGTGCAGCCAGCTCTAGGAAGAATCTTGGTGGTTCCTGTAATGAATACTCAGGGAGAAATAGGTATAGATTCACACGCAGAGCGTGGCAGGTGTTTATTTCACCTTCGCAGAAGGCAGGAATCGCGATCACAGGCAGGCAATGGTCATACATAGGTACGCAACCAGGCAGATTAATCAAAACTAGGAATGAAGGCTATAACTGGTTCTCACAAACAAGCTAGGAAAAGGCTTAGTAGAGTCAAAACGAACAATACCTCACAAAGGGACAAACAGAACGAACTGAACTAAATAAGGAGCTGATGAGACCAGGTGAGGAACTAACACAAGTGAAATCAAAGAACAAAAATGAAAGACAGGGCTACGTTCAAGAACACAAAGAAACATGGCTACGTTCAAGAACACAACGAAACAGAACACAAGGTTGACTAAGAAAATAAATACAGAACCTTATAGTTCCAAACTTCTTCCACTTAAGAATGATGGAGGCCACTGTGTTCTTGGGGACCTTCGATGCTGCAGAAATATAATGCTAACCTTCCCCAGATGTGTGCCTCGACACAGTCCTGTCTCGGCGCTCTACAGACAATTCCTTCGACCTCATGGCTTGGATTTTGCTCTGACATGAACTGTCAACTGTCAACCTTATATAGACAGCTGTGTCCCTTTCCAAATCATCTCCAATAAATTGAATTTACCACAGGTGGACTCCAATCAAGTTGTAGAAACAGCTCAATGTTGATAATTGGAAACACGATTCACTTGAGCTCAATTTTGAGTGTCATAGCAAAGGGTCTGAATACTTCTAAAAACCAATTTTTGCTTTGTCATTATGGGGTATTGTGTGTACATTGACAAGGAAAATTAATTTACTCAATTTTAGAATAAGGCTGTAAAATAACTAAATGTTGGAAAACGTCAAGGGGGCTGAATACTTTCTGAATGCACTGCATAAAAATATATGCAGTGTGTATAAACAGTGTAACTACAGTGTAATGTACAGTAGTAGAAATGTTTAATGAGTTATGTCACGAATACTGTATTTAAATACACAGTACAAAACCCCATGGCAAAATGGATAGAATTGCAAGAAATTGGCTTCCATACCAGAGTTCAGAATATAAATATATACTGTATGTGAATGCTGTGTATAGACAGTATGTGAATAGAACATGTGTGAATAGCAGTAGTTATGTAGGATGAACCATTACTAGAATACAGTATACACATTGCCTTACTGTCACGCCTTGGTCATTGTATCTTGTGTTTTTGTTATATGTTTGGGTAGGCCAGGGTGTGACATGGGTTTATATGTTGTATTTACGTATTAGGGTTTGTATTAATTGGGAGTGTGTATTATTAGGGGTGTGTCTTGTTAGGCTTGGCTGCCTGAGGCGATTCCTAATTGGAGTCAGCTGATTCTAGTTGTCTCGGATTGGGAACCGTATTTAGGTAGCCTGAGTGCGCATTGTATTTCGTGGGTGATTGTACCTGTATTAGTGTTAGTCACCAGATAGGCTGTATTAGTTTTATTCATTTGTTGTTTTCTTCTTCCGTTATTTCATGTACCGTATTCGCTTCATTAAAAGTCATGAGTAACCTACACGCTGCATTTCGGTCTGACTTTCTACAAACAACAGACGAAGATCATTACACTTACAGCCTGAAATGAAAACTTTTTCCAGCTTTATTTACACACAGTAACCCACAATATCCAAGTGAAACTCTGAAAATGTACTAAAATTTAAACAGTAAAATACCTTATTTGGATAAGTGAACACCCCCCTTAGTTAATACTTTTTCTTGAATAACAGCCATGAGTCTCTCTGAATAGGTCTCTACTAATTTTACACACCTACTCTGTGCAATACTTGCCCATTTGTCCTTGCAGAATTGTTCAAGCTCCGTCAAATTGCATGGTGACCGCTCATGGACTGCACTCTTCAAGTCATTCCACAGATCATCGATGTGATTTAGGTCGGGGCTCTGACTAGTCCACTCGAAGACATTCACCTTCTTGTCCTTCAACCACTGTACAGTTGCTTTGGAGGTGTGCTTTGGGTCATTGTCATGTTGAAACGTGAACCTGTCACACCCTGATCTGTTTCACCTGTCTTTGTGCTTGTCTCCACCTCCCTCCAGGTGTCACCCATCTTCCCCATTATCCCCAGTGTATTTATTGTTATGCAGGTGAATGAGGACCCAAAAGCGACTTAACGAAAACAGAGTCTTTATTCCAGTATATGACAAAAGTGATAATCCTGGATATTATCAAGGTGAAAACTATACACCAAGTCACTTGGCTCTGTCATAACCTCTGTCATAACCTCACATGGTCTCTCTTATCATTGCTATGCAGACGACACACAATTAATCTTCTCCTTTCCCCCTTCTGATGACCAGGTGGCGAATCGCATCTCTGCATGTCTGGCAGACATATCAGTGTGGATGACGGATCACCACCTCAAGCTGAACCTCGGCAAGACGGAGCTGCTCTTCCTCCCGGGGAAGGACTGCCCGTTCCATGATCTCGCCATCACGGTTGACAACTCCATTGTGTCCTCCTCCCAGAGCGCCAAGAACCTTGGCGTGATCCTGGACAACACCCTGTCGTTCTCAACTAACATCAAGGCGGTGGCCCGTTCCTGTAGGTTCATGCTCTACAACATCCGCAGAGTACGACCCTGCCTCACACAGGAAGCGGCGCAGGTCCTAATCCAGGCACTTGTCATCTCCCGTCTGGATTACTGCAACTCGCTGTTGGCTGGGCTCCCTGCCTGTGCCATTAAACCCCTTCAACTCATCCAGAACGCCGCAGCCCGTCTGGTGTTCAACCTTCCCAAGTTCTCTCACGTCACCCCGCTCCTCCGTTCTCTCCACTGGCTTCCAGTTGAAGCTCGCATCCGCTACAAGACCATGGTGCTTGCCTACGGAGCTGTGAGGGGAACGGCACCTCAGTACCTCCAGGCTCTGATCAGGCCCTACACCCAAACAAGGGCACTGCGTTCATCCACCTCTGGCCTGCTCGCCTCCCTACCACTGAGGAAGTACAGCTCCCGCTCAGCCCAGTCAAAACTGTTCGCTGCCCTGGCCCCCCCAATGGTGGAACAAACTCCCTCACGACGCCAGGACAGCGGAGTCAATCACCACCTTCCGGAGACACCTGAAACCCCACCTCTTTAAGGAATACCTAGGATAGGTTAAGTAATCCCTCTCACCCCACCCCCCCCCTAAGTTTTAGATGCACTATTGTTAAGTGACTGTCCCACTGGATGTCATAAGGTGAATGCACCAATTTGTAAGTCGCTCTGGATAAGAGCGTCTGCTAAATGACTTAAATGTAAAAAAATGTAAATGTAAAACAAAACAGGAAAACTGAAATCCACTCGTCAGTAGAGAGGACTGACTGGAGACTCGACCATAGACTGCAGGTTGCTTCGGGAAGGCACCGGCCGTAGCAGACCTAGACACCTGCTCACACGCAGCATCTGAAGAAGGTAAAACACGACAGGGCGAGACAAGGACACAGAACAGCGAACATCATACAAGGATCCGACAAGGACAGAAGCGGAAAACAGAGGGAGAAATAGGGGCTCTAATCAGAGGGCAAAATAGGGGACAGGTGTGAAAAGAGTAAATGAGGTAGTTAGGAGAATGAGGAACAGCTGGGAGCAGGAACGGAACGATAGAGAGAGAGAGCGAGAGAGGGAGAGAGGGAGGGGAAGAGAGGGATAGAAAGAGGGAAAGAACCTAATAAGACCAGCAGAGGGAAACGAATAGAAGGGAAGCACAGAGACAAGACATGATAACCAATGACAAAACATGACAGTACCCCCCCCACTCACCGAGCGCCTCCTGGCGCACTCGAGGAGGAACCCTGGCGGCAACGGAGGAAATCATCAATCAACGAACGGTCCAGCACGTCCCGAGATGGAACCCAACTCATCTCCTCAGGACCGTAACCCTCCCAATCCACTAAGTACTGGTGACCACGTCCCCGAGAACGCATGTCCATGATCTTCCGTACCTTGTAAGTAGGTGCGCCCTCGACAAGGACGGGGGGGGGGGGGAGACGAACGGGGGCGCGAAGAAAGGGCTTGACACAGGAGACATGGAAGACAGGGTGGACGCGACGAAGATGTCGCGGAAGAAGCAGTCGCACAGCGACAGGATTGACGACCTGGGAGACACGGAACGGACCAATGAACCGCGGAGTCAACTTGCGAGAAGCTGTCATAAGGGGAAGGTTACGAGTGGAAAGCCACACTCTCTGGCCGCGACAATACCTAGGACTCTTAATCCTACGTTTATTGGCGGCTCTCACAGTCTGCGCCCTGTAACGGCAAAGTGCAGACCTGACCCTCCTCCAGGTGCGCTCACAACGTTGGACAAACGCCTGAGCGGAGGGAACGCTGGACTCGGCGAGCTGGGACGAGAACAGAGGAGGCTGGTACCCCAGACTACTCTGAAACGGAGATAGCCCGGTAGCAGACGAAGGAAGCGAGTTGTGAGCGTATTCTGCCCAGGGGAGCTGTTCTGCCCAAGACGCAGGGTTTCTAAAAGAAAGGCTGCGTAATATGCGACCAATCGTCTGATTGGCCCTTTCTGCTTGACCGTTAGACTGGGGATGAAAACCGGAAGAGAGACTGATGGAAGCACCAATCAAACGACAGAACTCCCTCCAAAACTGTGACGTGAATTGCGGACCTCTGTCTGAAACGGCGTCTAACGGGAGGCCATGAATTCTGAACACATTCTCAATGATGATTTGTGCCGTCTCCTTAGCGGAAGGAAGCTTAGCGAGGGGAATGAAATGTGCCGCCTTAGAGAACCTATCGACAACCGTAAGAATCACAGTCTTCCCCGCAGACGAAGGCAGACCGGTAATGAAGTCTAAGGCGATGTGAGACCATGGTCGAGAAGGAATGGGAAGCGGTCTGAGACGACCGGCAGGAGGAGAGTTACCTGACTTAGTCTGCGCGCAGTCCGAACAAGCAGCCACGAAACGGCGCGTGTCACGCTCCTGAGTAGGCCACCAAAACCGCTGGCGAATAGAAGCAAGCGTACCCCGAACGCCGGGGTGGCCAGCTAACTAGGCAGAGTGAGCCCACTGAAGAACAGCCAGACGAGTAGAAACAGGAACGAAAAGAAGGTTACTAGGACAAGCGCGCGGCGACGCAGTGTGAGTGAGTGCTTGCTTAACCTGTCTCTCAATTCCCCAGACAGTCAACCCGACAACACGCCCATCAGGAAGAATCCCCTCGGGGTCGGTAGAAGCCACAGAAGAACTAAAGAGACGGGATAAGGCATCAGGCTTGGTGTTCTTATTACCCGGGCGATAAGAAATCACGAACTCGAAACGAGCGAAAAACAACGCCCAACGAGCTTGACGTGCATTAAGTCGTTTGGCAGAATGGATGTACTCAAGGTTCTTATGGTCAGTCCAAACGACAAAAGGAACGGTCGCCCCCTCCAACCACTGTCGCCATTCGCCTAGGGCTAAGCGGATGGCGAGCAGTTCGCGGTTACCCACATCATAGTTGCGTTCCGATGGCGACAGGCGATGAGAAAAATAAGCGCAAGGATGGACCTTATCGTCAGAATGGAAGCGCTGGGATAGAATGGCTCCCACGCCCACCTCTGAAGCGTCAACCTCGACAATGAATTGTTTAGTGACGTCAGGAGTAACAAGGATAGGAGTGGATGTAAAACGCTTCTTGAGGAGATCAAAAGCTCCCTGGGCGGAACCGGACCACTTAAAGCACGTCTTGACAGAAGTAAGAGCTGTGAGAGGGGCAGCAACTTGACCGAAATTACGAATGAAACGCCGATAGAAATTAGCGAAACCTAGAAAGCGCTGCAACTCGACACGTGACCTTGGAACGGGCCAATCACTGACAGCCTGGACCTTAGTGGGATCCATCTGAATGCCTTCAGCGGAAATAACAGAACCGAGAAATGTGACAGAGGAGACATGAAAGGCGCACTTCTCAGCCTTCACGTAGAGACAATTCTCTAAAAGGCGCTGGAGTACACGTCGAACGTGCTGAACATGAATCTCGAGTGACGGTGAAAAAATCAAGATATCGTCAAGGTAGACAAAAACAAAGATGTTCAGCATGTCTCTCAGAACATCATTAACTAATGCCTGAAAAACAGCTGGCGCATTGGCGAGACCAAACGGCAGAACCCGGTACTCAAAATGCCCTAACGGAGTGTTAAACGCCGTTTTCCACTCGTCCCCCTCTCTGATGCGCACGAGATGGTAAGCGTTACGAAGGTCCAACTTAGTAAAGAACCTGGCTCCCTGCAGAATTTCGAAGGCTGACGACATAAGGGGAAGCGGATAACGATTCTTAACCGTTATGTCATTCAGCCCTCGATAATCCACGCAGGGGCGCAGAGTACCGTCCTTCTTCTTAACAAAAAAAACCCCGCTCCGGCGGGAGAGGAAGAAGGCACCACGGTACCGGCGTCGAGAGAAACAGACAAATAATCCTCGAGAGCCTTACGTTCGGGAGCCGACAGAGAGTATAGTCTACCCCGAGGGGGAGTGGTCCCCGGAAGGAGATCAATACAACAATCATACGACCTGTGAGGAGGAAGGGAGTTGGCTCTGGACCGACTGAAGACCGTGCGTAGATCATGATATTCCTCCGGCACTCCTGTCAAATCACCAGGTTCCTCCTGAGAAGAGGGGACAGAAGAAACAGGAGGGATAGCAGACATTAAACACTTCACATGACAAGAAACGTTCCAGGATAGGATAGAATTACTAGACCAATTAATAGAAGGATTATGACATACTAGCCAGGGATGACCCAAAACAACAGGTGTAAAAGGTGAACGAAAAATCAAAAAGGAAATGGTCTCACCAGATCTTACCAGATACTGTGAGGGTTAAAGGTAGTGTCTCACATCTGATACTGGGGAGAAGACTACCATCTAAGGCGAACATGGGACGTGGGCTTCCCTAACTGTCTGAGAGGAATGTCATGTTTCCGAGCCCATGCTTCGTCCAGAAAACAACCCTCAGCCCCAGAGTCTATCAAGGCACTGCATGAAGCAGCCGAACCGGTCCAGCGTAGATGGACCGACAAGGTAGTACAGGATCTTGATGGAGAGACCTGAGTAGTAGCGCTCACCAGTAGCCCTCCGCTTACTGATGAGCTCTGGCTTTTACTGGACATGAAATGACAAAATGTCCAGCAGAACCGCAATAGAGGCAAAGGCGGTTGGTGATCCTCCGTTCCCTCTCCTTAGTCGAGATGCGAATACCTCCCAGCTGCATGGGCTCAGTCTCTGAGCCGGAGGGAGGAGATGGTTGCGATGCGGAGAGGGGGAACACCGTTAACGCGAGCTCTCTTCCACGAGCTCGGTGACGAAGATCTACCCGTCGTTCTATGCGGATGGCGAGTGCAATCAAAGAGTCCACGCTGGAAGGAACCTCCCGGGAGAGAATCTCATCCTTAACCTCAGCGTGGAGTCCCTCCAGAAAACGAGCGAGCAACGCCGGCTCGTTCCAGTCACTAGAGGCAGCAAGAGTGCGAAACTCTATAGAGTAATCCGTTATGGATCGATCACCTTGACATAGGGAAGCCAGGGCCCTAGAAGCCTCCCTACCAAAAACTGAACGATCAAAAACCCGTATCATCTCCTCTTTAAAGTTCAGATAATTGTTAGAACACTCAGCCCTTGCCTCCCAGATAGCTGTGCCCCACTCTCGAGCCCGACCAGTAAGGAGTGAAATGACGTAAGCAATCCGAACTCTCTCTCTTGAGTATGTGTTGGGTTGGAGAGAGAACACAATATCACACTGGGTGAGAAAGGAGCGGCACTCAGTGGGCTGCCCAGAGTAACATGGTGGGTTATTAACCCTAGGTTCCGGAGACTCGGAAGACCAGGAAGTAGCTGGTGGCACGAGACGAAGACTCTGAAACTGTCCTGAGAGGTCGGAAACCTGAGCGGCCAGGGTCTCAATGGCATGACGAGCAGCAGACAATTCCTGCTCGTGTCTGCCGAGCATTGCTCCCTGGATCTCGACGGCAGTGTTGCGAGAATCCGTAGTCGCTGGGTCCATTCTTGGTCGGATCCTTCTGTTATGCAGGTGAATGAGGACCCAAAAGCGACTTAACGAAAACAGAGTCTTTATTCCAGTATATGACAAAAGTGATAATCCTGGATATTATCAAGGTGAAAACAAAACAGGAAAACTGAAATCCACTCGTCAGTAGAGAGGACTGACTGGAGACTCGACCATAGACTGCAGGTTGCTTCGGGAAGGCACCGGCCGTAGCAGACCTAGACACCTGCTCACACTCAGCATCTGAAGAAGGTAAAACACAACAGGGCGAGACAAGGACACAGAACAGCGAACATCATACAAGGATCCGACAAGGACAGAAGCGGAAAACAGAGGGAGAAATAGGGGCTCTAATCAGAGGGCAAATTAGGGGACAGGTGTGAAAAGAGTAAATGAGGTAGTTAGGAGAATGAGGAACAGCTGGGAGCAGGAACGGAACGATAGAGAGAGAGAGCGAGAGAGGGAGAGAGGGAGGGGAAGAGTGGGATAGAAAGAGGGAAAGAACCTAATAAGACCAGCAAAGGGAAACGAATAGAAGGGAAGCACAGAGACAAGACATGATAACCAATGACAAAACATGACATTTATACCTGTGTTTTCTGACTATTGCCAGTTGGTTTTATTTTGTGAAACCTGCCAGCAGTTCTCCCCTTGCGCCTGTCTGTTCTTCCCGGTTTTGACCATTCTGCCTGCCCTGACCCTGAGCCTGCCGTACTGTACCACATCACACTGGATTATTGACCCCTTCCTGCTCTGACTCAGACTGCCTGCCGTTCTGGAGCTTTTGCACCCTATCTGGATTACTGACCTCTGTCTGCCTTTGACCTGTCGTTTTTCCTGCCCCTGTACTAGTAACACACTTTTGTTACTTCGATACTGTCTGCATCTAGGGCTTACCTGAAACGTGCTATAACCATCTTCCTATTTTCAACTTCCTGGCAGGGGGCTTCAGGTTCTCCTCAAGAATCTGTTGGTATTTTACACTTTCCATTTTCGCTTCTTTCCTGACAAGTGCTCCAGTCCCTGTTGAAGAGAAACACCCCCACAACCGGATGCTGCCACCTCCGTGCTTTACTGTAGGCATGGTGTTCCTTGGGTGGAGCGATGTATTGGGTTTTTGCCAGACATATCGTTTTGCGTTCAGGGCAAAGTTCAATTTGTTTTTTTTTTTGGAGTGTTTTTCTTCTTGCCACCCTCCCATAGAGGCCAGATTTGTGGAGTGCTTGTGATATTGTGGTCACATGCACACATTGACTAGTCTTTGCCATAAAGGCATGAATCTCCTTTAAAGTTGCCATTGGCTTCTTGATAGCCTCTCTGATCAGTTTTCTCCTTGCCTGGTTATCCAGTTTGGAAGGACGGCCTGATCTGTGCAGGGTCTGGGTGGTGCCATACGCCTTACACTTCTTAATAATGGTCTTAACTGTGCTCCGCGGGATAGACAAAGCCTTTGAAATCGTTGTATTTTCATTCCCTGTCTTGTGCCTTTCCACAACTTTTTCTTGTAGATCTTTTGAAAGTACCTTTCCGCCCATAATGGATTCTTTGCTTTGAAATGCACTACTACGCAGTGGAGTTCTCAATGAACAATTGCTTTTATTCCGAACTAATCAAAGTCACCACAATTGATCACAGATGGAAGCCAATTAGCTTGATTTGCGATCCGGAAGGTGGTTGGTTATACCTCAGCAAGTTTGCAATTGCTATTCTGGGGGGGTTCACTTATCCAAATAGGGTATTTTACTGTTTTGGATTTAATTAATTGTCAGAGTTTTTTTGATTTTTTTCTCACTTGGATATTGTGGGTTACTGTATGTAAATTAAGCCGGAAAAAGTATAATTTTATGTGTTTTTATTTCAGGCTGTAAGGTAACAACAAAAGCTGAACATTTTGAAAGGGGGTAGTGACTTTCTATACTCACTGTATAAAGTGGGTATAACAGTATGTAAACATTATTAAAGTGACCAGTGTTGAGTGACTATGTAGGGGAGACCGGGGATGGTTATAACGTGGGACACTTGTAACATTTGCAATTCCTCCTATCAGGAGTGAGGTAGAATAATGTGATTCACTGTGCACACACTCAGTTTAGTCCTGCACCCTCATGTGAAAAAGCCCCTGTGATATATTGACAGAAATCTGATTTTGATGTAAGAAAGTCATTCTTTTTGACCAAATTTGTTTTTGTGATGGCATCAACTGTTTGTCACCAAACTTATATCAGGTTTATAACCAGTCTGTGTTGAGATATTTGACACAAGATACCAATGCTAAAGTTTGAACATTTAGCTAAAATGTTAGCTAGCTAATGGCTGCAAGGGTCAGGTGTAACATTTTCTCACAAGTTGTTACAACTGACCCTGACTAAAACCAGATGTTTTTGGTACATGTTTTCTTTAACTTTAAGCATTCCTAGATTGTGGAAAAGAAAGACAGACAGGGAGTACTTCTTCACACTTTAAAAGAGCGTCAAATTATGTAGCAGAGCAGGGGAAGTCAATCAGATTGATTGCAAAGTTGTATGGCATGTGATGCTGTGCAGATTCTGCGAAGCGAGAAAGAAGCTACTGGAGAAAGGGTTGAGAGAGCTTCCTCACGTAGGCTACCGTAGTAGAAATAGGGTCTTCATGGATGAGCAAAAGTAGAAGCTGTCAGAGTATCTCTTGAGGGAAGCTGATTTATTCCCACTTTGCCCACTGCTATCCAGCCCACCTCTCCAGCTGCCTCCCTGGCCACCTCTCCAGTTGCCTCCCAGGCCACCTCTCCAGCTGCCTCCCAGGCCACCTCTCCAGCTGCCTCCCAGGCCACCTCTCCAGCTGCCTCCCAGGCCATCTCTCCAGCTGCCTCCCAGGCCATCTCTCCAGCTGCCTCCCTGGCCACCTCTCCAGTTGCCTCCCAGGCCACCTCTCCAGCTGCCTCCCAGGCCATCTCTCCAGCTGCCTCCCAGGCCATCTCTCCAGCCACTTCACAGGGCACATCTCCATGTGTATCAGGCTGTGGCTGGGAAACACCTGATTACTCTTCTGATTTCAACCCAGTTGATGTATGCCCCTTCCCAAAAGCAGGGCCCAGAAAAATTACAACAGGAGAAAAACTGAAATTCTGAATCTTCCCAGTCATGCTCATTGCAGGTTGCTGGTGATTAAAATGTCAAATTATTGGATATCCTCACTCTGGATGGATTCCAATAGGAATACACATCACTTTGCAAGCCAGCATAATGTGACTTGCATGCTTGACAAGGCCTGTGAACCAGGAGTTTCAAACCACTGGCTTAGGGCCCTCAAAGAAAGGCCTTATGATATATCCCACTGAGAACACATTGATTGAATCAACGTTTTTTCCATGTCATTTCAATGGAATTGTGTGGAATGGAATTGCGAACCAACGGGGAATAGACGTTGAATTGACATCTGTGCCCAGTGGGATGTAATGTATTGTCATAAAGTGTTTAATTTTACACTGGGAAATATGTAAATAAGGTAGAATAAATTCTCCAGTTGAATTGTATTATAACCTAAAATTCTAAATTGAGCGAACATACATTCTCAAGTTGAATTGTAAGGATTGTGAGTTCTCACCAACAACTGCAGCTGATTGCCTTACAATTGTACGTTGAGTCAATATATATTTTTTACAGTGTAGGACTAACACAATGGAATTCCGAGAGAAAGAATTTGCCTGAAGCTCATTGAGACACAGGCCATTCATTATGTGTAACCTGTGGCCATCCACAAGACAACACAGCAGCATCCTTTAGATCCCTTAACAATAACATGGTGAGGAGAGACCCACCAACATGAACAAGGATGTGATGAACCCCAATTAGCTCTTAAGCAGTACTTTAGACCAGAGAAAATACGGAAGTAATTTTCAGGGTGTGTAATTATAACCCCTCTCGTTTCTGAATGCCTCTTCCTTTTAAACAGGGATAATCAAATAGACAAGATGAATATGTATTTGCCAGGTGAGCAGACCGAGATGGTGTTGACCCTCTCTCTGTCAGCATTACAATGCATTGTTAATGGCCAGTCAGTTATGGCAAAAATAACCATGCCTCCTTGTAAGAAGGCAGTCAATTCAATCTTCGGTCCAACGGCTTGGATTGATGCTTAATCTTTATTCCCTTTAAAGTGCACCCCAATTGAAGGTTTCTGCGATTACTGGCTTATGTTGAGTAAACATCTGTTCGGTAATATTTTTTTGCTGAGCACAACCATTAATTATGATTGGGTGTGTTTAACATAGGGGTAAATCCATTTTAATTCAATCACTTTTTGACAGCATCCCTTTCGATTTAAACATAACTTCCCATACATGGGCCTCCTGAGTGGCGCAGCATCGCGGTGCTAGCTGCGTCAATACAGATCCTGGTTCGATCCCAGGCTGTGTTGCGACCAGGATACCCATAAGGAGGTGCAAAATTGGCCCAACATCGTCTGGGATAGGGGAGGGTTTGGCCGGCCGGGCTGTCCTTGTTCCATCGCGCTCTAATGCCGGGTGAAATGCACGCTGGCACGGTCCTCAAGTGTACAGTGTTTCCTTCGATGCATTGGGGTGGCTGGCGTCCGGGTTAAGTGAGCATTGTGTCAAGAAGCAGTGCGGCTTGGCGGGATTGTGTTTTGGAGGACGCACGGCTCTCGACCTTCACCTCTCCTGAGTCTGTACGGGAGTTGCAGTGATGGGACAAGACTAACTACCAATTGGATATCACAAAATAAAAACATATTTATATATATACACTGCTCAAAAAAATAAAGGGAACACTAAAATAACACATCCTAGATCTGAATGAATGAAATATTCTTATTAAATAGTTTTTTCTTTACATAGTTCAATGTGAGGTGGCAGGGTAGCCTAGTGGTTAGAGCGTTGGACTAGTAACCAGAAGGTTGCAAGTTCAAACCCCCGAGCTGACAAGGTACAAATCTGTCGTTCTGCCCCTGAACTGTTCCTAGGCGGTCATTAAAAATAGGAATTTCCTGAGGGACTCCTGGACTAAAGCATCCGCCAACTCCTGGACAGTCTGTGGTGCAACGCCACGTTGGTGGATGGAGCAAGACATGATGTCCCAGATGTGCTCAATTGGATTCAGGTTTGGGGAATGGGCGGGCCAGTCCATAGCATCAATGCCTTCCTCTTGCAGGAACTGCTGACACACTCCAGCCACATGAGGTCTAGCCAGCATATGGTCTCACAAGGGGTCTGAGGATCTCATCTCGGTACCTAATGACAGTCAGGCTACCTCTGGCGAGCACATGGAGGGCTGTGCGGCCCCCCCAAAGAAATGCCACCCCACACCATGACTGACCCACAGCCAAACCGGTCATGCTGGAGGATGTTGCAGGCAGCAGAACGTTCTCCACGGCGTCTCCAGACTCTGTCACATGTGCTCAGTGTGAACCTGCTTTCATCTGTGAAGAGCACAGGGCGCCAGTGGCGAATTTGGAGGTAGCGGTCCTGCTGCTGGGTTGTTGCCCTCCTACGGCCTCCTCCACATCTCCTGATGTACTGGCCTGTCTCCTGGTAGCGCCTCCATGCTCTGGACACTACGCTGACAGACACAGCAAACCTTCTTGCCACAGCTCGCATTGATGTTCCATCCTGGATGAGCTGCACTACCTGAGCCACTTGTGTGGGTTGTAGACTCAATCTCATGCTACCACTAGAGTGAAAGCCACGCCAGCATTCGAAAGTGACCAAAACATCAGCCAGGAAGCATAGGAACTGAGAAGTGGTCTGTGGTCACCACCTGCAGAACCACTCGTTTATTGGGGGTGTCTTGCTAATTGCCTATAATTTCCACCTGTTGTCTATTCCATTTGCACAACAGCATGTGAAATTTATTGTCAATCAGTGTTGCTTCCTAAGTGGACAGTTTGAATTCACAGAATTGTGATTGACTTGGAGTTACATTGTGTTTTGTAAGTGTTCCCTTTATTTTTTTGAGCAGTGTATTTATACATTTCTATACATGTTTGCCAATGGAACAAGTGGTCAGAAAGTTACTTTTTGGACCCGATAAAAGTTTACCGATTTTGTATACCCCACCATACCATATCCATGCCTTCACTGGAAAATATAAACAGTTGAGTTTGATGTAATTAAAATGCTTACAAACAGGGTTGTCAAACAATTTTACAACAAAAAACTAAATTGTTAGTCTAATTTCAGTTTGTGCCAAAAATAAAACAAGTATAGTGTGGAGAAGCACTGTACCATCTATGTAATGAATACTCAGAGAGAAAAATGTGTAGATTCACCTGCAGAGCGTGGCAGGTGTTTGTTTCACCTTCGCAGAAGGTAGGAATCGTGATCACAGGCAGGCAATGGTCATATACAGGTAAGCAAACAGGCAGGTGAATCAAACTAGGACTGAAGGCTACAACTGGTTCTCACAAACATGCTGGGAAAAGGCTTAGTAGAGTCAAAACGAACAATACCTCACAAAGGCACAAACAGAATGAACTGAACTAAATAAGGAGCTGATGAGACCAGGTGAGTAACTAACACAGGTGAAATCAAAGAACAAAAATGAAAGACAGGGCTACGTTCAAGAACACAAAGAAACAGGGCTATATTCAAGAACACAGAAACAGAACACAAGGTTGACTAAGAAAATAAATACAGAACCTTACAATCTAAACCACTGTGAAATATAATTTCCATAGCCAAAAATATTTAAAGCTGGTGTACAAAACCGAAAGTAAAAGATGCAAAAACAAAACTTAAGAACGGGAAGCATAGAAATAGTGCGCATAGAACAGATCTATAGCTAACATTTCTAAGTGAATTTCAGATTGCCTAAAAAGGGACATATTACAGCTTTAAACCTTTAACGTAATGACTTAAGTGACCATTGTGCTGTTGTCGCTGTTAGAAATAAAAAGTTTCCTAAGACAAACCCACGTTTTATTCATAAGAGAAATTTGAAGTGTTTTAATGAGCAGGCTTTCTTTCATGATTTGTTTTATTTTGACAGGAGTAAGATTGATGTGGAAACTGCCTGTAAATTCTTTCATGGTGTATTTTTCCAAATAGTAAACAAACATGCCCCATTCCGAAGGTTCAGGGTTAAAGGACGGGAAAATCTATGGTTTTCTTCTGAGCTGTCTTGTATTATTCACGACCATAATCTAGCCTGGGCTCAAGCAAGGAAATCATGTTCTGATGCTGATTGGCTTATTTTTGGGCAGTTACAAAACAAGTGTTCTTTTCTTCTCAGGAAGGCCAAGTCTGAATATTTTATGTCTGTTACCATTGATACCCTGAATGACCATAGACAGTTTTGGAAGGCTATTAAGTCTATGTCTGGTAACAGTAATGTTAATGAATTGCCTTCGTGTGTTTTGAAAGACTTGCTGTATATGACAAAACTGAAATGTTGAATTGTTTCAATGAGCACTTTGTATCATCTGGTAGGCTGTTTGATTCAGTGTCCTCTGTCTCTGTACAACCCTGTGTGGATGAACCAGTGAGAGCTGGTCAAATTTGTAATTTTTGCCATTCTCAGTGCAGGTGGTACATGAAGCCCTGAAATCCTTAGATCAGAGAAAGCCTGCAGGTCCTGAACTTTTGGATCCCTGCTTTTTAAATCTGGCAGCTGATTTCATAGCTGAACCACTTACTTATCTGTTCAATCTAACCCTGGAATGTAATGAAATTCCGAATATCTGGAAATCAGCACTTGTCCTACCACTTTTAAAAGGGGAGATCCAACTCTTTTAAATAATTATAGGCCAATCTCAAAGCTGTCACCCCTGGTGAAAATACTTGAAACCCTTGTGAGTAAACAGCTAAAAGAGTTTTTATTTACTAACTCTATTTTATCAATGTACCAATCGGGCTTCAGGAAGAAGCATAGCACAATTACAGCAGCCATGAAGGTTTTAAATTATATCACTGAAGCCCTTGATAAAAAAACAGCACTGTCTCACTTTTTATTGATCTTTCTAAGGCTTTTGATACAGTTATACTATACTAAGGCAGAGATTGTTGAGTGTTGGTCTTTCAGAGCATGCAGTTGCATGGTTTGCTAACTATCTGTCTGATAGAACTCAGTGCACTCAATTTGATGGGCTTATGTCTGTTAAATTGTCTGTCTTTAATGGTGTGTCCCAAGGCTCTGTACTTGGTCCTCTCTTATTCACTATTTATATAAATTATTTAGACAAAAATGTCCAAAATGCGCAACTTCATTTTTATGCTGATGATACTGTTATTTGCTGTTGTGCCTCATCTCTTACAAAAGCTTTCCAGAACTTGCAAACTGCTTTTTATACTGTTCAACATACCTTGTGTCAATTGAAGCTTATCCTCAATACTGACAAAACTAAACTAATGATGTTTTCTAAAGCAAGAAATAGACCTCTGAAGCTTTCTCCTATTACTACCTGTCAGGGCAAGGAGTTTGATGTTGTAACCTCATAAATATCTTGGAATTTTAATTGATGACGGCCTCTCTTTTAAAATGCATATTCAACAACTGACAAAAAAATTGAAGCTGAAATTGGGATTTTATTTTAGGAATAAGTCCTGTTTTACGTTTGAAGCCAGAAGGAGGCTAGTATCAACTACATTTATGCCTTTACTAGACTATAGGGATATTTTATATATGAATGCTTCCGCTCAGTATTTGAGATCAATTGACACCCTTTACCATGGCACTTTGAGTTGTATTTTAAACTGCAAAACACTTACGCACCACTGCATTTTGTATACCAGGGTTGGCTGGCCTTCTCTAGTCACTCGTAGGCTCAGACACTGGTATACTTTTATTTACAAAGCCATTTTGGGTTTACTACCGTTTTATTTGGGCATTTTTATTGTTCAGAAATGTGGTGGGTACTCTCTTCGTACGCTGGACTTTATCCTGCTAACCGTTCCAAATGTCTGAACTGAATTTGGTAAAGGGGCTTTTATGTACTCTGCGCCATTGTCTTGGAACGCCTTACAAAATACTTTTGAACTGGAAGAACTTGTCATGTTTTGTCTTATATTGTCTTGTCATTTTGCTTTCCCTTCTGTTCGTTTTCCCCCTGCTGGTCTTATTAGGTTCGTTCCCTTTTTTCTCTCTCCCTCCCTCTCTCTCTTCTCTCTATCGTTCCGTTCCTGCTCCCAGCTGTTCCTATTCCCCTAATCAATCATCTAATCTTTTCACACCTGTTCCGTATCTTGCCCTCTGATTAGAGTCCCTATTTCTCCCCTTGTCTTCCGTTTCTGTCCTGTCGGATCCTTGTATATTGTTCACCGTGCTGTGTCTTTGTCTCGCCCTGTCGTGTCGTGTTTCCCTCAGATGCTGCGTGTGAGCAGGTGTCCGAGTCTGCTACGGTCGGTGCCTTCCCGAGGCAACCTACAGCTTATGGTCGAGTCTCCAGTCTGTCCTCGTCACTACGAGTGGAATTAGTTTTTTATGCTTTGTTTACCGCTCCGATTTGTCTAGGAGTATTGCATATTTCCTTTACTGGAATAAAGACTCTGTTTTCGCCAAGTCGCTTTTGGGTCCTCATTCACCTGCATAACAGAACTTGTCCCCATTGGTATTTTTAAATAACTGATGAATGATCTTGGGACTGATTCCCTGACCTGTCAATGTTTTTAATTTGCTGTTTTTGATTTTGTTAAACTCTTGTGAATTCTATGGTCTTTAGTAGATTACTTGTAGTTTTTCATGTTGTTTGTCTGTCATTTTTGTAATGACTTGGTGCTGCATATCTTGGCCAGGACGCTATTGAAAAATATATTTTAAATCTCATTGAGCCCTTCCTGGTTAAATAAAGGTTAAATAAAAAATAAAAAATAAAAAACAACGTCAATGACCTAGGAATGTGTAAACTGCGTATTTTTTCTAAATATTCACATATGTTGTATCTTAGACCCTATTCCACATCATCTGAGGTTTTTGTGTTGTGCCCGTCATCGGCTGAGACAGAACATGCTCTTGAATACAGGGTGGGTGTCATTTTAATCATGGAAATATAATTCATGGACCTGTCCCTTCAGGCCACTGTAATTTAGCTGGGAAACCATTTACATTTTAATTTAAATGTTTGCTTCTAATTACTACCACAAAGATGACCACCGGTCCACCCACTGTCGAATGCAAACTTAAATGGTCATGTCTATTCTATTATCTATATTTCTATGGAGGATTGAAAGTATAAAATATATTCCCATTCAAGTCATCACTCTCTAATGTGTGGACTTCCAACCAATGTATTCCCATTTTAGTACATTTATCAGCCAAAACATGACACCTAGACTGTATTCAAGAGCATGTTGTGTCTCAACCGATGGAGGGCACAACACCAAAACCTTAGATGATGTAAAATAAGGTCTAAACTAAAACATAAAGTATGCAAATATGAAACAAATCTGAGTTGTTGCACTTTCCTGTTGAATTTCCTGTCAACCGTTAACCTTTTACAGTTATGAAGACAAGGATGTCTCGTGGTATGGTGAGGTATGCAAAACTCTCAATTTTGAGCACCTTAATCTCTTGAATGTTTTGGCATTCAGGTCCAAAATGTCACTTTCTGAGCTCTTCTACAATGGTCAAATATGTATGGAAGGTTTTGTTCAAATCAAAAGGGGTGCGGTCCAAAAGTGTTTGAGTTCAAATAGATTTACCCATAGTGCACATTCAGAGCAATATATTGGAATTCATCGTCTCCCTATGTCACTGACAAATGAGGCACCCATCTCCCCTTAACATCCATATTGATTACGTCTCGTTTCAATTATCCTCCGACTAGAACTGTGACTACAGAGTATACACACTGTGCTACAGTTGCTACCACTGCAGCAGGCTCAGAACTTAATGGAACCTAATGAACCATCAGATAACCCACTGACCTAAAAGGGATCAACTTCTTCAACCAAGGCCAAGCCTGTGTCCTGGTCAATAAGGAGTAGGGAGCCCTAGTGCAAAACGCAAACAGACAAAAATACATTGAGGTCTTTGATGACCTGTTAGACAGGCAGTAGTTCAATAAGACACAGAGAGAAGTGACCTGGTGCATTAATCAAAACTCAGTGCTGCCTCTCTCCTCCCAGCTAGAACATTTGCAACCCTGTAAGTTGTGGGAAAGTACGTTTTTGGCTTCCCATTGGTTCTGGGAATGAAGCCATACGTTCCCCGACTGGTAAAACCGTTTTTTTAATGTTCTGAGAACAGAACTTGCATTTTTAGGTTGCAGGGAGGTACTGAGAATGTTTTGCTATGGTTCCCTGGAAGTTTTATTACTGTTCTGAGAAAGAACATTACACCTGTAGGAAACATTATGCTGAAGTACTGAAATTCCCACCTAAGAAACATATGGTTCTCAGAATGCTAGCTGGGTATCCTGGAACATTACCAGAACATTGTGTGAAGGTTGTATACAAAATAACCATATGACAACCACACTCTCACCAAACAATAAGAAACATATGGTTCTCAGAATGTTATGTGCTAGCTGGGCTGACTGTAAATACAGCTGTATGAGAGTGACTGTAGACTACAGGATATTTACTATCAGAGAGCATGTTCTATGGGTATTAATATTCCTGAAAGACAGGGTGGGGTGGGGGGGGGGTCAGGGAGTTATATAGTTTAGAGCTTTAGAGAAGTCTGAATTTCAGGATATATCTATGATGACAAGAAACCTAACAATTAACTTAAAACCACTGGATACAATTGAATTGCCCTGCTGTCCACTCAAACTTTATCTGTCCTTCAAAGGAGTCTGTGGAAAAATTCAACTCATTTTTGGAATTATTGCAAATAAAATTATTCATGAGAGAAACGGGCATAAGACCATTATTAATTAACAACATGTGCTCAAATCTTTTCAAGATCATACTCCACATTTTTATTTTACCTTTATTTAACTAGGCAAGTCAGTTAAGGACAAATTCTTATTTCCAATGACAGCCTAGGAACAGTGGGTTAACTGCCGGTTCAGGGGCAGAACAACACATTTGGGGGGAGGGGGGGGGGTTGAACTTGCAACCTTCCGGTTACTAGTCCAACACTCTAACCACTAGGCTACCCTGCCGCCCCGGCATTTGAAAGCATTCTGTTAAAAGATTGTAGCTGGAAGCAGTCATTCAGTTGGATTTGGGGACGCAGACAATTTGTTTGTTGCTGTCACACCCTGATCAGTTTCACCTGTCCTTGTAATTGTCTCCATGCCCTCCAGGTGTCGCTTATTTTCCGTAGTGTATTTATCCCTGTGTTTCCTGTCTCTCTTTACCAGTTCATCTTGTATTTTTCTAAGTCAACCAGCGGTTTTCCTGTTATCCTGCTTAATTGCATTCTCCTTTTTCTAGTCCTCCTGGTTTTGACCCTAGCCTGTTTCTGGACTTTGTACCTGCCTGCCTGACCATTCTGCCTGCCTTGACCACGAGCCTGTCTGCCACTCTGTACCTCCTGGACTCTGATCTGGTTTTGACCTTTTTGCCTGTCCACGACCATTCTCTTGCATACCCCTTTGGATTAATAAACATTGTACGACTCCAACCATCTGCCTCCTGTGTCTGCATTTGGGTCTCGCCTTGTGCTTTGATAGTGGCTCCACAAGTTTCACTCTATTAATCATCATTTTGGTGTATTAATGTTACCACTACAAAGATGTTTTGGTAATAAGATCGTTATCTC
Source organism: Oncorhynchus gorbuscha (assembly GCF_021184085.1). Taxonomy (NCBI): domain Eukaryota; kingdom Metazoa; phylum Chordata; class Actinopteri; order Salmoniformes; family Salmonidae; genus Oncorhynchus; species Oncorhynchus gorbuscha. Next base: position 47,767,798 of record NC_060175.1, read on the forward strand.
TATATAAAGTCATGACTAGAGCTCACCTTTTGATACCTCGTAAATTGAACAATATGGTCTGACTGCGACCTGCAACCTGGGCGGGGAAGAACCACCCAGGGAAAACCTGTCACCTCTTTCTATTGGCTCCTGGTTGCTTACTCATTCTACAGGTCACGGTTTTACAGACAAGCTAACCATTGATCGACCGGGAGAGTTTGGACTGGGTTTTGCAGACAAGCTAACCATTGATCTGCTGCGAGAGTTTGGACTGGGTTTTGCAGACAAGCTAACCATTGATCTACTGCGAGAGTTTGGACTGGGTTTTGCAGACAAGCTAACCATTGATCTACTGCGAGAGTTTGGACTGGGTTTTGCAGACAAGCTAACCATTGATCTACTGCGAGAGTTTGGACTGGGTTTTACAGACAAGCTAACCATTGATCTACTGCGAGAGTTTGGACTGGGTTTTGCAGACAAGCTAACCATTGATCTACTGCGAGAGTTTGGACTGGGTTTTGCAGACAAGCTAACCATTGATCTACTGCGAGAGTTTGGACTGGGTTTTGAAGCCAGCGGATGATTTGGAGTCGGATTTCGCTCTTAGTTTAACACACCAAATAATTGTGCAGTTTCAATAAAACTGACGACTGTTTATTTCTAATGAAAGTACTGATGAGTGTCTGCAGTGACTCTCACCCCCTGATATTGGCTACGCCAGTAGCTAGTTTCCACGCTGCTACAGGAGAGAAGGCAAACGGGAGTGAAGGACGCTGTGTCCCGGTGGTTCTTCTAGACTATCACGGTGACTTCTCTCACGGTGACATCTCTCACGGTGACATCTAGATGGTTACCAATATGAGTTATTTCTTGTGTAAGCTTCTATACTACTTGAAATATGATCCTGGGAGGGGGAAAATGGGCCACATTACTAGCTACCGCCGGCAACGCCTTGAAAAAGCTTCCCAGTGGAATGCACCTCCGGTAGATAGGCACCTCGCTATAACATCAGTGCACTGGTCACCATGTTACATAGCTACTGCCGGAGACGCGTTATACAGTGGAAAGCACCTCCAGTAGATAGGCACCTCGCTATAACATCGGTGCACTGGTCACCATGTTACATAGCTACTGCCGGAGACGCGTTATACAGTGGAAAGCACCTCCGGTAGATAGGCATCTCGCTATAACATCGGTGCACTGGTCACCATGTTACATAGCTACCGGCCGGAGACACGTTATACAGTGGAAAGCAGTTACCCATGACTCACTGCGTCCCATAGAACGAGGAAACTTCCTGGGGACAATCAAAAGAGCAGCATCCAGGAGCCAATTGAAAGAGGGGGTGGGTTTTTTCCTGGACTGTTCTTCCCTGGGCGGTTCTTCCCTGGCCCAGGACGCGGGTCGCAGTCAGACCTACAGTTGAAGTCAGAAGTTTACATACACTTATGTTGGAGTCATTAAAACTTGTTTTTCATCAACTCCACAAATGTCATGTTAACAAACTATAGTTTTGGCAAGTCGGTTAGGAAATCCATCTATGTGCATTGAAAATTCCAGAAAATTATGTCATGGCTTTTGAAGCTTCTGATAGGCTGATTGACATCATTTGAGTCAATTGGAGGTGTACCTGTGGATGTACTTCAAGGCCTACCTTCAAACTCAGTGTCCCTTTGCTTGACATCATTGGAAAATCAAAATAAATCAGCCAAAACCTCAGAAAAATGTTTTGACCTCCACAAGTCTGGTTCATCCTTGGGAGCATGTTTACTTACTGAATTAGGCCGGGTTTAAAGTGCATATTTGTGGTAATTGTATGCCAATATATGCTGAACATTGTAACGATCCTCGCTGTAAGTGCCACGTTACAATTCACATCAAGTGAGTTAACCTTACTGCCACGATGTATAGGGTGCTTCCCTTTCACACCAGCGACCCAGGTTTGTTTCCCGGCCCCACCGTTCGCTACATTGGTGTCAAAAGTGAGATGGCAGCTGTGAGGTCATCGGAATGCACAGCCCAAATGTGTGGAGGGGCTAAGTAGTTGAAGCACAGGGACGTGCCTTCTCGTTCAGAGGTGGCAGTGTAGTGATCCTTGCTATATAAGCAAATTACAATTGCGCTAATATTTTGATGTGGATTTCATACCTTTATTTAGCTAATACCTTATTTGATGCAGAATGGTTTATTCCAAGGTGAGGCCTTGATGGAAACACATTCTGTTAGTCCTGTGGACAGTGGACATGTTGCTACATTGCTGTTGCAAGCAGGAATTATTGAAGTCTTGGTATACTGTAGGTCTTTAGTTTTGTCACACCCTGACCATAGTTTGCTTTGTATGTTTCTATGTTTTGGTTGGTCAGGGTGTGATCTGAGCATTCTATGTTGGATGTCTTGTTTGTCTATTTCTATGTCTGGCCTGATATGGTTCTCAATCAGAGGCAGGTGTTAGTCATTGTCTCTGATTGGGAACCATATTTAGGTAGCCTGGGTTTCACTGTGTGTTTGTGGGTGATTGTTCCTGTCTCTGTGTTTTGCACCAGATAGGGCTGTTTATTGGTTTTTGTAGTGTTTGTGTCTTTTGTTATTAAACATGAATCAAAGAAACCACGCTGCATTTTGGTCCATCTCTACTTCACCTAAGGAAAACCCTTACAAGTTTACTATTATTACATTTCTGCCCAGTTTATGTTCCTGTCTGTTCATCATCCTATTTATTGTTTTGTACACTGGACAAACATATAAACACAACATGTAAAGTGTTGGTCCAATGTTTCATGAGCTGAAATAAAACAACCCACAAATGTTCCATATGCACAAAAAGCTTATTGCTCTCAAGATATTCCATCCACCTGACAGATGTGGCATATCAATACACTTGTACTGGAGACAATGAAAGTCCACTCTAAAATGTTTCTCAAGTGTTGAAGGAGCATGCACTTTCCTTGCTGACTACAGGAAGGTCCACCAGAGCTGTTACCAGAACATGTAATGTTAATTTCTCTACCATAAGCCACCTCCAACGCCATTTTAGAGAATTTTGCAGCTCATCCAGCCAGCCTCACAACCAAAGACCACTTGTAACCATGCCAGCCCAGGACCTCCACATCCGGCCTCTTCACCTGCGGGATCGCCGGAGACCAACCACCTAGACAGCTGATGTGCAAAACCACAGTTTCAATCACATTTTTGGCTACAAACTGTCACAAGCTGTCTCAGGGAAGCTCATCTGTGTGCTCGTCATCCTCACCAGGGCCTTGACCTGACTGCAGTTCACCATCGTAATCGACTTAAGTGCGGAAATGCTTACCTTCGATGGCCACTCACACACTGGAGAAGTGTGCTCTTCATGGATGAGTCTCGGTTTCAACTGTACCGGGCAGATAGCAGACAGCGTTTATGGCCTTGTGTGGGCGAGCAATTTGTTGAGGTCAACGTTGTGAACAGAGTGCTCCATGATGACGTTGGGGTTATGGTATGGGCAGGCATAAGCTACGGACAATGAACACAATGGCAATTTGATTGCACAGAGATACCGTGACGAGATCCTGAGGCCCATTGTCATGCCATTCATCCACTGCCATCACCTCATGTTTCAGCATGATAATGAACGGCCCAAAGTTGCAAGGATCTGTACACAATTCCTGGGAGCTGAAAATGTCCCAGTCCTTCCATGACCTGCATACTCACCAGATATGTCACCCATTGAGCATGTCTGGGATGCTCTGGATAGACATTTACGACACCGAGTCCCAGTTCCCGCCAATATCCAGCAACTTCGCACAGCCATTGAAGAGGAGTGGGACAACATTCCACAGGTCACAATCAACAGCCGGATCAACTCTATGTGAAGAAGTGTGTCGCGCTGCATGAGGCAAATGGTGGTCACATCAGATATTGACTGGTATTCTGACCCACGCAACTACGTTTTTTTAAGGTATCAGTGACCAACATATACATATCTGTATTCCCAGTCAAGTGAAATTCATAGATTAGGGCCTAATGAATATATTTCAATTGACTGATTTCCTTATATGAACTGTAACTCAATAAAATCTTTGACATTTTTGTGTGTTGTGTTTTTATTTTTGTTCAGTGTAAATACTTTGTACATGCTTTACATAGGTTTGCTGGATCTTATTTCCCATTCCTGCCTGTAAAAACAAATAATCTTGCTAATTTAGTCTGCTTCCTCACTGAAACCTCCACCGCCAAGTGTGCCTTCTTCATGCATTCCCACAGGCAAGGCAAATGGTTGTTGTGTTCATGTGGCTCTGCCTCACTATTGGTCTTGATAAAGTAAATAGAAGAACATACGAGACAGAGGTTGAAAGGTACACCTGTAAGCAGTGTCGCATCATCTACAGTATGTCACAAATTAGTGAAGTTAGGCCTATTCCATGTAACATCTTAACAAAATAAAATGGTTGAGTACCAAAAAGGCCCAAATGTTAGATTAACTGACAGAACCTGATCATCTCCATGATCATTTTTCATGTTTGATGTTTAAATATTCTCAAATTGGGAAAGATAACCAATTGAGGGTTTCAGATGTCAGGCAAACATGTCGATACACTCACAGGACACTAAGTTTGTCATAAACAAAGGAACATAATATTGATGTAGACGTAGGAACACCAACCAGTCAATTCACATTCGGACTCTGTTTTTACAACTAAAATATTTATTTACAGACTCTAAAATTCCTAACTCCAGAACCCAGACAGACAATACAATGCTTTCTTTTCAACAATTGTCCTCTCAGGGATAGAGTATGTACAAGGCAAAGTGTCTGTCCTCTGCCATGGCATGGCAGGCAGTTCATTTAATATCATAATAGAGGCTGGCTTTTGTAGCTGTTGGAGCTACATCACACTATTCTTCATTCTGTTGAATAATGCATCCTGTCTTGCAGGTCTTTGGCAGCCCCAAAAGCTCTGGACAACCATAGAGTATTTTATTTACAGACACATAGCAAAGAGTTTACCACTGTGGTCTTACGTTCCAAGGTTTCAAGGTGCCCTTGTGAAAACACTTACTGTATGTATGCAAAAGTAACTTTTCCAATTACGGCCATGGAAAACGTTATATTTACTTGCCAGCAATATGACACAGTCAGGAGGGTATACAAAGTACATACAAGAGAGGACATAACATAACCTTGAGGTAAAAATGTATTATTTTAGATTTTGATAACATTGATGAGGAGCTAGAGATTTAATTGTAAACATCATAATACTAATGAGTAAATTCTATGTTTATAAATGTACATTTTTTTTAAGAAGACCCACAGATGTCAAGCCTTCATGTATGAATTTGTAGCTTTATTAAATTCCCTATTAACAGAAAATGTACTTGTACTGTAAAATACTACAATGCAATCTTTGTTGTTTGACGAAATGTGATCTGTTATCTCTTTTTCTTTTCTTTCTATTATTTATAGATGTTTGTGTAGTTTTTTTTGTCTGTTTGTAATTCGGCATGTGTTCTTGCCTGACTTGTATATTGTAACGTTCTTGTTTCTTTTTGTCAAAAAACAAAACCAAACAAAAAACAAGAGAGGACATAACCCACTGGGCACAGACGTCAGTCAATTCAACATCTATTCCACGTTGGTTCAACGTAATTTCATTAAAATGACCAGGAAACAAAGTTGATTCAACCAGTGTGTGCCCAATGGGAGTCCTCGGTCACACTATCCATGTGCACAAACTTTGTATCTTCAATGAAATACAAGAACATAATTGAAATAAGGATGGATAAGAAGCCTCTTCATCTTCCCTCACTGAGCAAATTGCTAAAAAAAAAAAATCTGACACTGACAGCTTTCCATTATCTTCACATGCTTCAATCCAGACCATTGTGATTTGGAGACGCTAAGAGCAATGCTATCAATATTTAAATCAAATCCTAATAAAAGCATGAACTTATCAGCCTTGAATCATTACAATATTGAGCGGTTTCCTGGGGCTGGCTCTTGAGATGAAAGGTAAGAGAAGGGCTATGCGTGGCCTGGTCAACTGATTTGACGTTTATGCTATATGAATCCCTTTGAAAATCTAATTCATTGCACTCAAACGAGCCTCTTTCTTTGATATTTCTCTTGTCACCATGAGCTGAAGCTTAGACCACATTACGTGCGAGATGGGGCAATATTGACTGTTACTTACCATACTTCCTTCTTATTTGATCACAACAGGCGGTAACAGAGAGGACCGAACATCACAGTATGGATGCAGCAAGTAAAAAAACTCCATAAACAAGCTACAAAACTGACATGTAGAGGTTGAAAATGTATGTTTTGTACATGTTAGAATAACTGTAACACACTTTATATCAGAGTGACGGTACACGGTATTTGATGGTACAGATGAAGGATCTTAATTTGAGCCAGTGTGCTACAGCAGGAAAATAAACCTGCAGCAGGAAATGTAAATTATTTTGTGGATTATAATTAATGGACATTTTTGTAGGGGTTGATGCATTTTTTGTTAGGGCAAATCAAGTCTGAAATGTTAAAGTAGGAATGGCAAACTTTAGAAGCCTTTTTAAAACTTGAACACACTACAAGTTTGAGGAAAATTCTCAGTCACAAAAGAGTGATCAGATTAACATCCAACATACAGCATGTCGTCACATGAGTGATAACAGACCATTTTTTTAAATGTTGGAATTTGATACCATCTTGCAATGTAGGATTATGGTTGCTTGAGAATTTGTCGATTCAGACCAGGGAGAAAATATTACAGAGAAGCTGAGGCCCAAATATGACACCGCCACTGGTACCTCTGTAAATGCCTCCAATTGAACTCCAAACCAATGATCTCATCATGCTGCTGTTAAAACATCATTATTAATGTGTCTGGCATTCTGTGCCACCAAGTTCTCCTCTTCTTTCTGAGGTACAAGAATGAGATCCTGCACCATTCTCTCCTTGGCCAGTCTCTGTGGCAGAAGGAGAACATACCAGCCAACCCTCTCATCCCAACACGCTGCCTGGGATCTGGAAACTGTGATTTCCTTAATGACCATCCCCAGTGGGCAGGCGGTGGGGCGGCGGAGGCAGGAAGGGTGACTGTCAGCCAAGGCACTGGGCCAGAGGAGGCCTTGCTGAGTGTTGGTCCAGATAATTAACAGAGCCAGTAGCCCCCGGTGGGAGAAAGCCTCCTGGGGTGGACTGGGCCTAGCGACGCAGGCCTGTGGTCACTCTCCCAGATGGACAGTATGTGCCTGTGTGCGTGTGCACAGTCTTCAGAAAGGTGAAATGGAGGTCTCACTCCCCCAGGCCCCTGGCGACAATAGCCAGTGTGAGACTGAGCCAGATAACCTACAATCCCCCTCGGAATAAACACAACTGGGAGACCACAAAACTGGGAGATCATTCGGCCATGTCTCCAGCTGTAAACAGTCTGTAAATGTGTTTCTATGAGCTGGTTTAACCCAGGGGGCTACTGCACTGAAGCTCCTACCAGGACATTCTCAGATCTATCCCCCTTTGCGTCTCATGTCAACACATCCAGGCTTCTGAGCTTGGGGCCTGGCAGATCAGTTCCCATGGCCCCCATCATCCACATAGGTTTTGTCACTGGATTTCCTACTTTGGACACATTGCTACAGCTTAAGACTCTTTGGGTTCTCTGTGGCTTATATTGCAGTTTAATCATCTGACTTAGAGTGATCTTAACCCTCAGGAATAAAGGCTACAGTGGTTTCTCTTCATGTGACGCCATGAATAATTCAGGGGATACATTTACTTTCTCAATTCACTTCAAAAAAATATATAAAGACCTTAAAGGTGGAATCCGTAGCGCTGAAAGCGCCACGTCCATTCGCGACATTACGACAGCAACGACATTACTTCAAACAATTGTTTTCACTCAGGCATCATTGGACATCATTGCACGTGTGATTGAACAGCAGAGTATGTACTATGATTTAGTTGTTGCACGATGCAGGATGCTCCTCTGCCCTGTTTCAAAAACAAATTCAAAACCATAACAAATGGTATTTCACCTTATGCGGATCTCAGCTTTAAGATGGATTCTGCTTTTATTACACATTTTTGTGCGGGTCTCCAATTTAGTCAGAATGCATGCGGTTGTGACATAGGAAGTAGATGCACTTAAACTCTGAAAAATCAAACACACAACTCTCCAAACATCCAGTATTTGGATGGATTTTTGCCTTTGTCTCTGGCAAATAACACATATTTTGAACATGTAGCAGAGATTCTCCTTTGATTGCTTGGAGAGTGAAACATCTTCAGCTGTGTAGAAACAGAGTATTTACAAGATACAACAGTCAAATAGATAGCCTTCAATTGAGTTGGAGAAGAAAATCATTTGGATCTATCTGTAATCTTGCGAGGTGAGTCTCAAGTTCTAAACCAGTTGTAGGTCTTACTGAGTCACACTAACATCTCCTCCTGTTTGACTTTTGTTTCCACAGTAGAGACTAGACTGACATCCCCATCTCTCTGAGGCTTTTAAATGCTACATAAAACCGTTAGGTCCAGCGACAGTGTCTGGTTGCCAAGGGTGATCTTATTTTTCATTCTCCTGATGCCGCATGCAGTTACCACAGTAACTGCTTGGTTGCAGGAGATGGCTAGGACAGCCAGAAGCGATGGTGCAAACCGTGTTCATTTACGAGTTGTTTTGCCGGCCGGGGAACATTCATTACAAGCAGTCTTCTGGATGAGGGAGTGAGGGATCATTCTGCCACTGGCTTTGTGAAGATGATTTTCCTCAACCGGGATTATTTTGTTTTGAAAAAGTTGTAGAGAGAGAATGAAATAAACAGGCACATTAGATGAGGGAGATAGATGGTTGAGGGCATCGCCTCAGGAGCAGCTAGCTCGCAGTAACTGAATTGGGAGTTTTTTCTGTTGCGTTACAGTGGTGACAGAGGAATCCAGGAGTTCCAACTCACTTATTACTTGATGTCATAATTCACTTATTTTATGTTAAAACTCATTTTTCTATCTCATTCTCTCATTCCCTCTCTCTGGCTTCATCCCTCCTTCTCTCTGGGGTCTTTTCCTTGTGTTCTTACCCTTTAGTGGTGAGCATCTTCACCACAATACAGTATAGTATCATCCCTATGGTCCATTTACAGCACCCCTGGTTAAGACCCATATTGTCCTTCCATATACACCGGGTCTCTTGAATTGTGTGCAGTGATCCATTGTTCCCTGGCATAATTCCCAAGAGATGTCTTTCTGCTAACACTCTCCTCTAAGTTACTTACCATTGGATGTTGGATGTGCTCCTTGTCCAGCAGGTGAAATGGTTGTGGAGAGCAGCTGTCAGAGTCAGGTGTAATTGGAGCCTATTGCACCATTAGGCTGGGCCATTAGGCCTGTTATGATTGCTGTCTGTCTCCGACAGAGTTATAGAGCCACTGTCTACATTTGACCCAGAGCACCGCTCCCAACATGGCCACAGCACTGAGGCTTAATGACTTATCACAAATACACCTGTGACTCTCCGCCGACATTCTGGTAAGTCACATTTCTTCATGCAGTGTTTCATCAGTAATAGTCTAAAATCTTTACAGGGAATTTGAGTGTTCACAGGAGGGAAACACTTGAATATGTGTGTTTTTCTACCGAGGTGTGGGTGATATATTGGGGCTGGATTGTGGATTAGCTGGCTAGCAGGTAGCCGGGAGGTGAAGAGAGATGTGATAGTGTGATGATGATCACATTTCATGTCAATACTTTCATAAAGAAATAATCCTCCTCAAATCCAACTAGAACAATGCAGACAAAGAAGTCTGCATTGTTGATTCCAGCTTTAGGCCTACTGCTTGTCTTGTGGGCTACAGCATTGTTATCTTTATTGAACACCAGCGGACAGTTTTGTTTTGTTTTTTTTGCAACTTCTTATTCCACTATGGACCTAGAAGAAGCACATCAGCGCATGGTTTATGACTTGTGTCATTAAAATGCCCTGAGAAAGACTTTGGTGCCAGGAGTCGACAGGGGCAATGGATCACTGGTTATTATTTTCCCGGAGTTATAATCAAAATATTAATTGTGCCGCTCTGCGCCCCACAGTATCAATCCATCTGTGAGGAGCACATTAAATAAAGAAGAGGTTATACCTTGGAATCCACCCGCTAATGTTCTGAAGCATCATGCACACACATTTGTCTTCCCAAGCCGACAGCTTGTCCTATCAGTGAATTACTCTCTAGAGTTCAACAGTGCTTAAAGAACATTAATTCACTCATGGCCAGAGCTACCTATCAATTTTCAGGGATTCTAAATGGCCCCATATCATTATCAATGGTAGGGAGATTTTTTTCTCTCTCTCTCTCTCTCTCTCTGTTGGCAGGTTTTTTGTTTATGTGTGGGACTAAATATGTTAGCTCAGCATTTTTGGTGATGGATTAAAGTCCATACATACTCAAGAACCTGGACGCTGTCGTTTAACATTGCTGCCCGCCACTCCACGGAGGACTTCACTAGTCTATTATAAGAGGTAGTGGGTCACAGAGAGAACACACATTGTTCTTATATTAAACAGAGATCCACTCCTACAGGCTGACTTGGTTGGACCATTTGTTATTCTAAGGACTACGCCACCTCACAGGCAGACTGGGGAATTAGACTTGAATCTCTCTCCCCCTAATTTATTGTTGTATCCCTCTGAGCCTAGACCTCTCTTTTGCCCTCAGAACAGCCTCAATTTGTTGGGGCATGGACTCTACGAGGTGTCGAAAGCATTCCACAAAGATGCTGGCCCATGTTGACTCCAATGCTTCCCACAGTTGTGTCAAGTTGGCTGGATGTCCTTTAGGTGGTGGACCATTCTTGATGCACACAGGAAACTGTTGAGCGTGAAAAAACAACAACAGCGTTGCAGTTCTGGACACAAACTGGTGCGCCTGGCTCCTATACTCCCATACCCCGTTCAAAGGCACTTCAATCTTTTGTCTTGCCCTCTGAACGGCACACATACACAATCCATGTCGCAATTGTCTCAAGGCTTAACAATCCTTCTTTAACCTGTCTCCTCTCCTTCGTCTACAGCAGTGGTTACCAATCTTTTCTGAGTCAAGATCACTTTCTGAGTCAAAATGCAAGCCGAAGTCTAACACTCAGATTGTTTTTTATACAAGACTTAAAAAACATAAGCCTATGCAACATTAACCAATTAAAAACAGTACTGAAGCAATGTTTGTACAGTAAGTTACAGGCCTAATACATTATCTCTGCATATTGGCTATGCTTGAATTGCCCTGCTAATGTTGTTCTTCTGGGACAATTTTGAAATTATATTTCAACATTTAAAGTATATGACCACACTGGTAAAAGATAATTTGTTGTATTACTTGTGAGGCACAGCTGAGTGAGCAAAATAATTATGTTTTTTTTTACTGGACTGATGGCCTACATGGTCAGTCTGAGGGGAGGGAGCAGCAGTGAGGCTGCCTCTCACCAGACTCACCATCCCTCCTTCCTCCCTCCACTGAGAAAAGGGGACACAGTCTTCCGGCTGATAGTGAAACTTAAATCACACTGCATTACTTCTGCCTCATGCACCAATTCCTGTTGTTACTCTTATGACCAGGGAAAGTGAAATATTCCTTAACTTTAAAAAGACACAAGCAAATAAAATGATAACAACGAAAGCTTATTGGAATGCGCATTTTATGGCTTATAAAACTTTTGAACAAAGTCTTGACAGTGTGGAATAAAAACTTAAACATGAATTGTCTCGTAAAAATAGCAGCTCTTCGCTCTAGTTATGGTTTTAAACATTTTTAAATCTCACATTATCAACTTTGCTGTGCGTTCGAAGCTTCTTTTTACAGTCTATGGCGCAGACTGCTGGACTGCTGAATCAAAAGTGCCTACTGTCAATAGTGAGAAATTAATAAAAAGAGGAACGCAAGGCTTTATTGTTGGGTTTTTTGTGGAAATGTTTGGTGATCGACAAGGGTTGGCTTGGAGATTGACCACGGATCTAAACTGATTGAAGTGGCTTTAACAAGTGACATCTATAGGGGATCATAGCCTTCAACTGGATTCACCTGGTCAATCTATGTCATGGACGGAGCAGGTATCCCTAATGTTTCATAAACTCAGTCGATATCACCTTTTCATACGATTTTTGGGATGTTTTCCAAGTACATACCTGCTCTGCTAATTAATAAATTATGACAATATCTCTCCATAAGATTTGTACAATTCTAGACTTGAAGATCTGAGAATCAACAGCCCATAAAAGCACAGAAATATTTTGGAGATTAAAATTATGGTCTGTATTGTGAATGAGTCACCGTATAGTCGTAGTGCAGACAGACATAAGGTCCAGGTCCTGTTCCCAGAGAAGCCCCAGAGAAGCCCCAGAGAAGCCCCAGAGAAGCCCAAGAGAAGCCCCAGAGAAGCCCAAGAGAAGCCCCAGAGAAGCCCCAGAGAAGCCCCAGCGAAGCCCCAGAGAAGCCCCAGAGAAGCCCCAGAGAAGCCCCAGAGAAGCCCCAGCGAAGCCCCAGAGAAGCCCCAGAGAAGCCCCAGAGAAGCCCCAGCAAAGCCCCAGAGAAGCCCCAGAGAAGCCCCAGAGAAGCCCCAGCGAAGCCCCAGAGAAGCCCCAGAGAAGCCCCAGAGAAGCCCCAGCGAAGCCCCAGAGAAGCCCCAGAGAAGCGGCAGATACAGAGGGACCAAATGTTGACTGCATAAACATGAGGGGAGTATCTCTCTACAATGCATATCCTGGGTTGTTGTGGAGGGAAATGGACGGATCATTTTGTTGTATTAGAGAGACTCCAGAAGTCTATTTCCATTTAATTTAAGTCTTAGTTTAGGGAAGAATCGTGGACTGGCAGTGAAAGGTGTCAAATCTGCCCTTATCTACCCTCTGCACAGACAGTTCATCTCCCCACGCATTTACAGTGCAGCGAGGAGTCATTTACTGCCGAATCCGCCCATAACATTGGTACATTGTATGAAAAGAAATAGAGAGCAGACAAAGATTGTTTCTGTGTGGTGTACTTAGATCTAGAGACAGACAGTGTAACCTTCAAAGTGCAGAGGGCAAAAGGCAGTTCCTAACATTCCTCTTTATACTCTATTACAGGAAAGACAGATACAGTACAAGACTTAAAAGTGTGGAGCACTACCCACCACTAAATTATATAAATTGTGATGAGTAGGCTATAGATGCTCATCACAGTGGCACCTCTTGGCTTAGATGAAAACACTGGGAATGCGTAGGCTGCAAAGTTGAACGTTTCAGATAAGGTAAGCCATATGCAAAGGAAAATAACAGTTACCTGTACGTTTAAGCAAGCAGATGTCCGTACAAAAATAGAGAATGTTTAATTAAACTCAACTACATTGTTTTACGAGTCTAAGATGCTCTTGCCACCCAGCCCAGGGTGTCGACTGCCAGATGCACGCGTTTACTGAAACGGCATGCATTGGGTTGCAGAGTGCTCTATGTCAGTAATTACTTCTGCTGATCCCGTTTAACTCCGCACACACACACACATTTAATTGCCTGGAACACAAAAACACAAATCTAGTTAATCTGGTATAAAGGGATCTCCAGCAGAGAGAGGGGTAGAGCGCGATGGGAGCGAGGTGGCGCTTCATCTGCCCAGACAGGACATGACGGGTAGACTCCACAGCTTTCTCTGCAGGAGCCCAGATTAATACGGCTCTGATCCCTATCTTACATATGGCATCATCTGAGGGAGCGCCTCCACGCTTCTGTGTGTCTGTAGGGGGTAGGGATTCTCCCCCTCTCTCTCTCTCTCTCTCTCTCTCTCTCTCTCTCTCTCTCACTCTCTCCATCAATCATCTTCCTGCAGCTTTACTCTCTCTCTCTTTCTCTCTCTCTCGCTCGCTCACTCTCTCTCTCTCTCTCTCCCTCTTTCTCACTCTCTCCATCAACCATCTTCCTGCAGCTTTACTCTCTCTCCCTCTTTCTCACTCTCTCTCTCTCTCTCTCTCTCTCTCTCTCTCTCTCTCTCTCTCTCTCTCTCTCTCTCACTCTCTCTCTCTCTCTCTCTCTCTTTCTCACTCTCTCTCTCTCTCTATTTCTTCTTCTCTGTGTCAAAAGGATGGCAGTACTCTAATAACATTTAATATTTTTTACATTTGAGTCATTTAGCAGACACTGTTATCCAGAGCAACTTATATCATCATATATATTTTCATACAGGTCCCCCTTGGAAATCAAACCCACAACCCTGGCGTTGCAAGTGCCATGCTCTACCAACTGAGCTACATGGGACCCTCTATAACTCCCCCAGCTCTCTATTATTCTCTCTTTGTCCCTATGGCTTAGCTAGCCTCTCCGGTATCAAATCAATTATGAATCAACCTGCACAAAGCTTTTGTAAATGTATCCCAGTCAACAGTCAACATTTAGTATATCAATAGCCCATAGCACCATAGCATATCACCGTCTTGACATGCAGTCTTCATCGATATTTCAAAAGCTGATAAAAGTGTGTCATATCTGATGTTATCCGTGCTGCATGATGACATCGCTATCTTTTTCATGATCAAATCTAACAGCACAGGAAATGAGTTGAGGCATGAAAGAGACCGGTATACTGATAGTGATCATGTCAGCTTTTCATCTTCAATGTTGTATCAAAGATAATGCCATTACTTGAATTTCCAAGGTCAACATGGGTCCAGTTGCTTTAGTGCTGCTGTTGAACTCTATAATATGGTGTTTGGGTTCTTGAAACACATGTATCCATCTGTTCCTTGACAGACACTTTTCAGGTGCCACTTTAGATGATGTTTTGCAACAACCTGTAGAGTACACAATAATTACACACTGTAAGGAAGTACAGTGTAATTATGGACTATTTTTACAATGTGGCTGGTGGGACTACACATTGGGGTTTGTGATTGTGTTACCCCCCCCCCTCTCACACACACACACCCTAAATGTAGAATTGTCCCCTTTTCATTTTCTTTGTACATTTCTGAAATCGTGAGAGCTACCTCAGTTCCTCTTTTAACTCTATTATATCATAAAGTCCGTTTCAAACTTTCCCCTGCACACCAACTTGTACAAAGTGACATTTAACACAAAAAAAAAATATATATATATATATATGTTTTTTTAACCTTATTTTTAGTAGGGATAACAGTTAGAAGACGCAAGCTTTAGATGGGCCCTCTGTACTTATACAAGAAGCATATTTAAAACACCACATTTCAAGTGCCTTTGCCAAAATGCAAATTTCATTTCCAGAAACTGCAAAAAATTACATACAAAATATAATATTTTGGACATCAGAGGAGCTTAAGCAGTGTTTTTGTAGCAGCGTTCCACAGAGATAGGGGTTTGTTTGAAAGTCGCTGACAGTCAATCTGGGCTAAGGGAGAGAGTACTAATAACCCTGCCACGCCACAGACAGGATGAGAGGGAATTTCATTTCTCCTTTGCTCCTCTGATTAGCTTTATCTGGTGTCTGTTTTTATTATTTCTGTCTATTTTTCTCCCCATTTATTTGATCTCACACTTCCAGGGAGTTTTTTTTCAGGAGAGGCTGCATGCCTGTGCAATATGGGTACTGTTTCCTTCCCTACTATTTGCCACATTTGAGAGCGCTGGGAAACCTGTACACCGAGTTTCACCCAAGATCTCTGAGAAAGGTAATATCAATAATTAATGAACAGATTTATGGGTCCTTCATGCTCTTAATTAAAGAGAAATATGTCAAATCCTTTAAGCTTGTTACTGCTGCAATTCGTAATTAGAAATATTTGGCAATTAGAAAAGCTAATAACCCACACTGATTAGTGCTATCTACAAATGAAGAAACAAACTTTCATCTCATGTGCATATCAAACATGGAAAAGGGTTCATTTGAGGCATGTCAAATGTGCTTTTTGAAATAATACAAATGATGAGTCCTGATCTGAACTGAGCCATTTCATAATGCACTACTGGGAGTGGAGTCAATTAGACATTTTCCCAGTATCTCTGCTTCCCGAGTTACCTTTTTCAGATATCCTAATCATAAAGGTCAGTGGAAATATGGTCTTCTCATATATCAATATATCTGCGTGACTTGCAGAAGCACGGTGCTATTTTGGCACATTTCATTTTCATACGGGGCTTTTGTCATTACGCAAAGCAAAGACTGTTGATTCAAGTTTGCATTTCATGACATAATTATTTGCTAACTGTTAACAAACTGTTAACAAAGTCACTGGAGTGGCCAGCCGGTTTGTAACTGAAACCTCCGACAGAGAGTAGGCCTAGTGAAGTGGAGCTTGAACAATGATGAAGTACGGTAGCAAGCCAGTCGTCACTAGTATATTATCCTACTCCACTTGCCTCACTGAAGGGTAAAAGTGACATTTCATGAGTGATCGTAGCTGTTCCTCTTTTGAACACTATGATTTATTACTGATAAGTGGAATGAGCACGTGGTACCCAGACAGTAGGAGGGATCGATACTGGAGGCAGAGTTTGCATAAAGAATATAAATCTCCAAGACATCCAAAGAATGGAGAAGCAATGTTCTGTTCGACCAATAACCCTATCCTTATACCTTTTGATTCTGACTCTCTGAATGTGTGTTACCAAACCAACCATCCCCCTACCCCACATCCTCTCAGTGATCGACCCCCAGCCCAGCCTTTGACAGTGAGGGAGAAATAAGATACGGTGCGTTCCTCAAGGTCACTGTCACAGTCCCAGGCTCCATTGATGATACTATACACTTCACACAGTCCAGGAGTCTTAAATTAATCTTGGAGTGCACAGATACAAGGGAGAGTTCCAGCAATGTTCGAGACTTACAATAAACAACATACGTATCAAATGGTGGAGAAAGTCGAAGGTATTGACAGCTTGGTCTGCGGGGATATTTTACTGTAGCTGCTAGCAACAGGATGGTGCTTTAGCTAGATCCTTTGGCCCTTCTTTTCTATACGAGAGAGACTTTGTATTTCAAACTTTGGCTGAGAGTATCTCCCAGAGCCCTAACTAAATGCATCTTAAATCAGCTAAGAGTGAGAAGTATCAGTTTGTTCTAAGACAGTGTTTAAAATAAGGAAAGGTGAAGGGTGGTTTGCATTAATATTTAATGAGTTGTTAAGTGGAGTGGTGAAGAGGTAGACCAGATTAGTGAATGACCCATGCCTCTTTATTCCTCCCTCCTTCCCAGTCTACCCTTTCTCATCAGTCCTATTAATGCTGCTGATTAAAGGAAAATAATAATTGGGTTCCTGCACCATGTGAGATACTGTTTTACCGGGGTGGGGGACATGTTACTTTACATTGATAGTTTAGTCATTTTTTGCTGTGTCAGGTTTTTATATAATCAGCTAACGCTGGGTAGCTCTGGCTGTCTGAAAAACTGGCAGTGTATATTTTGAAGCCAAGAATACTTCCTAGCTAGTACATAATTACTTGCACAATCACTGTCTTAGTCTTCCTCATAAGTTCAGAAAGTTAGCAATGGATGTGCCACCAATCAAGAAGAGTAGTGAAAAGGACTGTAAGGTTCTTGACAACTGCCCGCACAACACCCTTGGCAAACTAGCTGGCAAATTTGAGTGCTTTCAGCTTCAGACGTCTTTAACTTCATCACAGGGATTATGGGTCAGGAAGGTGTGTTCCATGTGTTGACTTTGTTTGTTGCTATCATGATCATAGCAGGATAGTGACAGCCATTAACAGACAGACAGGCAGAGAAGGCAAAGGGGGAGATGCCCAAACCCAACAGGTAATATAGTGAGAAGTGCCTATCCAAGCCCATTGAGTTCATAGACTGATGATCCGGCATAGTGTGAATCAATCGGATTTATCATGCATTATCTCTGATGAAATGATAGCATCTTAAGTCTAGGGGGTGTATTGCAGCCATGAGTCAAATCAAATTTTATTTTTTATATAGCCCTTCGTACATCAGCTGATATCTCAAAGTGCTGTACAGAAACCCAGCCTAAAACCCCAAACAGCAATAAATGCAGGTGTAGAAGCACGGTGGCTAGGAAAAACTCCCTAGAAAGGCCAAAACCTAGGAATAAACCTAGATAGGAACCAGGCTATGTGGGGTGGCCAGTCCTCTTCTGGCTGTGCCGGTTGGAGATTATAACAGAACATGGCCAAGATGTTCAAATGTTCATAAATGACCAGCATGGTCAAATAATAATAATCACAGGCAGCACAGTTGAAATTGGAGCAGCAGCACGGCCAGGTGGACTATGGACAGCAAGGAGTCATCATGTCAGGGAGTCCTGAGGCATGATCCTCCGAGAGAGAGAAAGAAAGAGAGAATTAGAGAGAGCATACTTAAATTCACACAGGACACCGGATAGGACAGGAGAAGTACTCCAGATATAACAAACTGACCCTAGCCCCCCGACACATAAACTACTGCAGCATAAATACTGGAGGCTGAGACAGGAGGGGTCAGGAGACACTGTGGCCCCATCCGATGACACCCCTGGACAGAGCCAAACAGGAAGGATATGTGGGATATGCCAAAGCACAGCCCCCACACCACTAGAGAGATATCTTCAACCACCAACTTACCTTCCTGAGACAAGCCCGAGTACAGGCCACAAAGATCTCCGCCACTGCACAACCCAATGATGATATTTTATTTTTGATTATTGTGTAGAGTGGAGATTCAGTTTCAGTTTGAGCTTTCATGCCTACCATTTTTTTTGAATAGAACAGTTTCGATCTGTTACTGTTTATTATTACAGTATAATAACTGTATTATAATATAAATCTATTACGGTAAGTTTCAAATCATACCGTATGTAGAGCAGCAGTACTAACAACCTGACAGGGGAAGTGAGAAAAATACTAGGAAATGAATCATACAGTAGCAGAGAGAGAGTACAAAATGGTTGTTTAATTATATATCCACATTAACAGTATTACGCTGGTATTCATTACAGTATAAATGACAGTGGTTTGGTGAATGGCTTGTTTTCAACCCTCTCAGTGAACGGGAGAACTCTTTTGCTGGGTGTTTATAAGGAATGCTTAACCTTGGATGCTCCAGTAAGCTTTACTTTCTTGAGGGAATAAAAAGGCAGTTGAATTCCATTGGCTATAGCCTCTTACTAGGAGATAATGATGATCTATAAATCAGCTGGCTGGACTCATATTAGGATATCTTACTTCCTGAAAATATGTTAGTTAATTAAACCATTATGTGCATCAGTTGGAACGATTTGAGAAGAGTGGACACATACTGTACGTCAGAGGAAGGATTAGGAGGATCTACAGATGTAGGATCTTAATTTGATCATCCTGTTGCAGGAGATCCTTTCTGCAATCCAGGATATTTAAAACTTAGTGTATTTGAAGTTTTAAAAGGTTTCTGAAGTGTAATGTCCACTTGACATTTCAGATTTTCCCTTACGAATCTATAGAGTGAATCTATCAAGCCTACAAAAGTGTATGTTAATTACATTGAGTGTACAAAACATTACAAACACCTTCCTAATATTGACTTGCACCCCCTTTTGCCATCAGAACACCCTCAATTCATCGGTGCATTCTACTCTACAAGGTGTTGAAAGCGTTCCACAGGGATGATGGCCAATGATCCCAATGCTTCTGACGGTTGTGTCAAGTTGGTTGGATGTCCTTTGGGGGGGTGGACCATTCTTGATACACACACCAGAAACTGTTGAGCAATACATAACGCAGCAGATTCATGTTAGTTCTTGACAAACTCAAAGCGGTACGCAGGGCACCTACTACCATACCTCGTTCAAAGGCACATAAAAATACTTCTTTAGCCTGTCTCCTCGACTTCATCTACCCTGATTGAAGTGGAATTAACAAGTGACATCAACAAGGGGTCATAGCTTTCACCTGGATTCACCTGGACAGTCTACGTCACGGAAAGAGCAGGTGTTCCTAATGTTTTGTACATTCTATTTTCCTGCTGTAGCAAACTGGCTCAAGTTAAGATTCTACATCTGTAACATGGGAGAGGTAAAGGCGCTTAACTGCAGAATTACAGCTGGAATGAGTTTTTAATCGTGCAGTTAATGTTGGGGAAATGTGGGTCCCGGATATGGCTGACAGTGCAAATTACCCTAACGGTTCATGAACGATAAGGCACCAGTTGAGCAGGGAAGTGGAAAAGATTGTTTCCTATCATATCTTACTCTAGCATCTCCGTAGACAATATAATTAAGAGATGATTGTGTCTTTAATAGGCACTTTTTATCTCTCTAATCTTAATTCAGTCCAAGTAAAGTTGGCCTTAATTAGACATTTCTGGTATTCAACAAGCCTGATCCAATTGTGTATGAGCACTGTCAAAGCCTGTGGGTTCAGCAAACATACTGTATGATATGAAAATCAAGGCCATTCAATTTTCAAATAAAAATATATCAATAGTCTCTTTCAGCGAACTCTAACAACTAGTCATTAAAAAGCACAAATCTACTGTTATGGAGGTATTGACTGCTCCATTATGGCATAAAAGTTATATAAGTGACTCCCACACACTCTTTAACACACTCAGTCACAACACAAGAGCTTACTGTGTGCCCATTAATGAGATACTGGTGATCTCTGTAGCGCAGCCCCCATCTCCTCTATATTATTAGTGCTAGTCAGAGCTGAGTTCTGTGTTATTAGTGATGGGATAAGGTGATGGAGGAGCACCTAGCAAGTTTAGCTAGAGGTTTGCATGACCTGATGGGAATAATGGAAGCGTATCAAGAGCTCTTATTCTGTGAAAACGGTGGAGGGAAATAACAGAGAGAGCTGGAATTGTACGCACTCCCTCGTAGATTGTACCAATACCTTTATTATACGTTTAGCAATGATTGTATCACGAGGGGTAATTATCCAAATGTTCCTTTTATGTTGCTTGTAGCCCTTTCCTGCAGTCAAATGACCAAATAGCCCTCTAATGGCATCATGGGTGGAATGTTATTAATATTTTTCATAATTTCAAAAGTGAGAAGAAGGCATTGGGAAGGTAGGCCCCTAGACTCTAGTAATCGAAACGCCTTGCAGTTGTGCGTCCTGATGTACTAGGCTGATTGCTCCCATCATTTAGTAAATATATTATGTTAATAGTTCATTGAAGTTCATTTCAACGTACCGGCCGCCTACTCGTCTTCTTTCTCATAATTTCATCATGAATAAGCATAATTTGTAAAAAACTGCAGAAAATCCAGCATTTCTATGTCAATGGGTTTTGTTATATTTCAGTCTTCTGTGATGTAATGTATGTAAAGTGTAATATTGGGATGCAAACTCAAAATGGAATACATTTCAACTCTATATCTGTCACGCCCTGACCTTAGAGATCCTTATTATTCTCTATGTTTGGTTAGGTCAGGGTGTGACTCGGGTGGGAAAGTCTACGTTTTCTATTTCTTTGTTTTTGGCCATGTGTGTTTCCCAAGCTGTCTATCGCTGTCTCTGATTGGGGATCATATATAAGTTGTCACTTTCCTTTTGCTTTCTGTTTAGTGTCTGTGCCTGACAGAACTGTTCGCTTTCGCTTTGTTATTTTGTTTAAGTGTTGTTTAAATAGAAGGAATCCTGAACATTCACCACGCTGCGCTTTGGTCCACGTTTCCTTCCACCACCGAGAGCCGTTACAATATCCGACATGGTACAGGTGTCTTTTCTTTTTAAGCCCACAACCATATGTGTGTTGTATATTTGTTTAAGACTACCAAGAAACACTGTGACCCTGATTTAGCCCCCGCAGTAAAAGGTTAAAAGAATTTTAGAACTTCTCAACCAATAATTTTAAAGCAAAGGCCTAGTTATTTTTCTTCATATTCTAAATGTTCTAAACACTCTGCTGTGTTCAAAGTACATTCTCACAAAGAGAACACTTTAATGAATAATAGGGCAATGAACGCACTGCCATTCTTTGGGAGTGAAGTTTCATGCAATCATTCTTTCATTGCCAAGATACCAAAGTCACAGCGAGCAACAAGTCAAATCGCAAGCTTAAATCTGAGGAAAACATGTTGGTGTTGAGAACAAATTGAGGCTGGTGTTGAGAATAAATTGTTCTTTAAAAACAAATCTACCATGTTGGTGTTCTGGTGTTCTGTATCATACTGTTGCACAGATCCTTACTCCCTGATATACATTACGATTTTGCAACCTTTGACAATCATTATTTTAGCTCTTCCCCCACACACATTCACTTTAGCCACTGCCTTCCTGCAGTTCTCCTGGGAATCTCTGTCCCCATGGAGTGCTCACCTTCAGTACACACTGGATCCCACCACATTTCTTTCTCCATCAACCATTAAATTACTACCCATTCCAATTCCCTTCAGTTATTTGGCAATTCTACCTATGGCTAAAGTGTTTCAGTGATAGAGTTATATATTTTTTATTCCAATAAGAATTGGTCTGTTTGATGCCGGAAGAAATTGTAAGAGAAAAAAAATCCATCATCTCTCAAGAGATCAGGGCTTTTATCAAACTGTGATGTGTTCTGATCTATTCTCACTTGACTCAAGGCAACCTCTATCACTCGCATACATTCAGACCCTTAGATAAGCTGCAGTTGTTGCTTGATCTGAAGTAGCAGGAAAAAACTCAGCTAATGCTTTCCTGAAAATACACTGCTGTTACACCAGCAGGTTCAAAAGCAGAAGCTCTATTTCCCTGTGGAATGGGCAGACTCAATTATGCTTCCCTTCAGAATACAACTTTGAAGAGCCTTTGGGACAGACAGTTGTAAATATTATCAAACATGTTGTGCTTAGCAGCAGACATTCAAACGAATAAGTATGGAGCCCCTGGATGGCACGTTTCCATGCTTGATAAATGCTGTGTAAATTTGGATTGCATCAGAAGTTTGGAAGTCCACCAGGCATTGATGAAGTATCAGTCATAGCTAACAGCACTAATGGGAGCATTATTACTCCACTTAAAGAAAAATGTTTTATTAATGGCTTTGTAATAAGATCACCTTTATCTGGGGGCCGGCTCTAGGCATAAGCAGTCAATTCACATTTTGCATTGATAAGTTGTTCTTTAATGGTTGCTTTATTTTAGGTCATCAAACTGTTGATATAGCAACGGACGCTAATAGTTTATCGAATCCCACTGTGATGCAGAGGGGGACATTAGTTGGCATGACAGGCCGTAAATGAGATTTGGTTGGGGGGCCCCACACCTTGCGGCAAAACATTTTTAGTGGCCCCTCTCTTGGCGGCGGAGAGAAAAATGCATGTTTTAATGCAATTCTAATCATTTTGCCATGGGGCAAAGAGAACAAATGTCCGTTTTAAGAGTGAACATTTTTTCAGCTGAAAGATGATTCCCACTGCTTAACCATGATGTTGCACAACAATTTAAGTTAATAAGTCCTCGTTTTAGTTAAAGTATGATGTACATTAATTGGGTCTTGGGAAAGCCAAAGTGGAAACTTCTGATATTTTCCGTGCCAATGCTGTGTATTTCCTGTATGTTGTGCTAATTGTTTTTAGTCTGTTTCTTTTCAGTGCAGGGTTTAATTTGAATGTAACCACCCACCTGTATGGCATTGTTTATTAATCAGAAACACCTACAAAGTTCTTCCTGTTTGCGAGTCGAGATTGAGCTGAGCAATATAATAGGTAATCTTTGACTGAGCAAAACAACTGTTCGCCATAGTGTACAGTTGGCCGCCTGGGCCATGGAGGAAATTAATGTAGGGGGTGCAAACTTGTGTTTTTGCACCTCCACTTTTTTTTTACCAGTAAATGATCATAATCCATTGGATAATTTGTGAAGTTTCACAAGTCTGTATAATTTATTTATTTGTGTATTTATTTATTATTTAAATATATATATATATTATTTATATATAAATATATATGTATATAAATATATATTTATATATAATATATATCATATTTATATATATATCATATTTATATATATATATAATATGTATAGCGCGCCGGACCTCGGGCTCAAAGGTCGAGGGAGTCGAGACCTGCTCCCTGCCTGTTTCATTACACTATAATGAAAAGGCAAACGTGAAAGAAAATTACACAAACTTATTTAGCTATTTTGTGATCTTGTTACATTTGTATTGGTGTTTCTCGTTTCAGTTCTAATGTTCTCAGGCTGTTGTGACATATCATTTGCGGCGTGCATCATGAGCGAAGACATTGTAGCCTATCATTTCACGTCCCCCAGCTGTGAGAACCATGGCATGAGCACTGGCTGACTTGGCATTGCTGTAGTGCAGCTGAATAGCCTGCCAGCAGCTTACAAAAGGTTTCCCCGTGTATTACAATGTAGAAAAACGCGTCTCGAGTCAAAACCGTTCAGTAGTTAGGCTTTGCATATTACCGGAGCTTATTCTTTTTATTTCAATGGGGGATATGCGTCCTCAATTATGAAACATACCGTACATTTAGTGCTAAATGGCGTAGTCAAATATACTGGTTTCCCCTATCTATCTGTGTCGAAGTTTTCCCTAAATGATTATGACAAATACAGCTCCAGAGCCAGACTAGCCAGCTGGCACATTTTTTGAATACGGTGTAGAGTAATAACATATAACATTGGCTAGCTAGATAAGGTTAGCATGCTAGCTAGCTATCTACACTGACACTTGTCAGTGCCCTTGACACAGTGCCCTACATGTTGTTATTTCTTCACTCCATGTGAAAATCACCACAACGTTCCTACCCCCAATTCAGGAATATTTACTAGCAGGTGGAACGCGAATTTCCGCTATAGGACAGGAATTACGTAGAAATTGCCCTCTGGTGGTGGCCTTTAAAGTTACGTTTCTACAATTCTACACATTTTGCAATGACTTACAAGGAACCCAACCCGGCTGCGCGCGTGCGCCATCGTGCATATATTTATTTTGTCCCCCCCACACCAAATGTGATCACGACATGCAGGGTAAAATATCAAAACTAACTCTGAACCAATTACATTCATTTGGGGACAGGTAGAAATGCATTAAACATTTATGGCAATTTAGCTAGCTAGCTTGCACTGGCTATCTAATTTGTCCAATTTAGCGAGCTTTTTTGTTGCTAGCTAATTTGTTCTGGGATATAAATGTTGAGTTGTTATTTTACCTGAAGTGCACAAGGTCCTCTACTCCGACAATTAATCCACACAAAAAATGGTCAACCGAATCGTTTCTAGTCATCTCTCCTCCTTCCAGGCTTTTTCTTCTCTTGACTTTATATTGCGATTGACAACTTTCACAAATGGGAGAGGCAGGACTTGCACCTTGTTCAGAGTCACAAATAGAACTGACTTCTATTTTAGTCCTTGGCAATGCAGACGCTCAATGGCGCGCTGTCATGTCTAATCAAGGTGGGTGGAATCAGGCGCAGAGAGCAGATAGCGATATGAACGGAGAATAAGAAGACAAGATACACCGACAGACATAGATGACAAAATAAACAATCCCGCACAAAACAAGGGCGGGACAACCTACTATATATACAGACACTAATAAACTAAACAACACACAGGTGAAACCAATCAGACAAAACCAACAGATACACGAAAAGGGATCAGTAGTGGCTAGTAGGACGGTGAGACGTGACACGCGCACGAGCAGTGTGAGTACACGCGAGAGGTGTAGTCAGCCTATTATGCCATGTTAATATCTGAGTGAGATCGTGCCTGGTCGGTATTCAGCTATGATTAATAATACAGATTTACATAGCTGGCTAGACTAACTACCAATAAATATCTCATTGACATAGCTCATTGTCAGCTAATTTAGTGACATACATAACAAGAGTAAAACTACTGATGCACAACCAACTTTCAAAATTTGCACCTTGTGTATTTTATTGTTCTTACTCTCAATAGTAAGTTGAGACCCCGACTGAGTTTTCCTGGAGGCCAGAGCCCAGTCATGCCAAATAATGTCCCCCGGCCAAATAGTGTCCCGCTCTGCGTCACAATGGGATTCGATAAACTATTAGACTCTGTTGGTATATCAATGGTGGGATGACCTAATGATTAGAATTTTGGAAGTCATTAAAGCATAACTCGCGTTCGTTTCATCATCGCTATGCAAATAAGGCTGATTTCCGTGACAATTTCACTGTTTATTAAGCTAATTTTGTTTAAAACTTTTGGGAACCTTGTTAACATTACAACATGAAATCCATGTCGTAAACGTTGCTATGTTTCGGAAATGGAAAAGAAAACATGTAATCTACTTGCCACATTATTAATCTACTTACCTTTTATTTATTTTTATTTTTTTATTTCACCTTTATTTAACCAGGTAGGCTAGTTGAGAACAAGTTCTCATTTGCAACTGCGACCTGGCCAAGATAAAGCATAGCAGTGTGAACAGACAACACAGAGTTGGAGTAAACAATTAACAAGTCAATAACACAGTAGAAAAAAAGGGGAGTCTATATACAATGTGTGCAAAGGGCATGAGGAGGTAGGCGAATAATTACAATTTTGCAGATTAACACTGGAGTGATACATGATCAGATGATCATGTACAGGTAGAGATATTGGTGTGCAAAAGAGCAGAAAAGTAAATAAATAAAAACTGTGGGGATGAGGTAGGTGAAAATAGGTGGGCTATTTACCAATAGACTATTGGTAGTCTACAGCTGCAGCGATCGGTTAGCTGCTCAGATAGCTGATTTTTGAAGTTGGTGAGGGAGATAAAAGTCTCCAACTTCAGCGATTTTTGCAATTCGTTCCAGTCACAGGCAGCAGAGTACTGGAACGAAAGGCGGCCGAATGAGGTGTTGGCTTTAGGGATGATCAGTGAGATACACCTGCTGGAGCGCGTGCTACGGATGGGTGTTGCCATCGTGACCAGTGAACTGAGATAAGGCGGAGCTTTACCTAGCATGGCCTTGTAGATGATCTGGAGCCAGTGGGTCTGGCAACGAATATGTAGCGAGGGCCAGCCGACTAGAGCATACAAGTCACAGTGGTGGGTGGTATAAGGTGCTTTATTGACAAAACGGATGGCACTGTGATAAACTGCATCCAGTTTGCTGAGTAGAGTGTTGGAAGCAATTTTGTAGATGACATTGCCGAAGTCGAGGATCGGTAGGATAGTCAGTTTTACTAGGGTAAGCTTGGCAGCGTGAGTGAAGGAGGCTTTGTTGCGGAATAGAAAGCCGACTGTTGATTTGATTTTCGATTGGAGATGTTTGATATGAGTCTGGAAGGAGAGTTTGCAGTCGAGCCAGACACCTAGGTACTTATAGATGTCCACATATTCAAGGTCGGAACCATCCAGGGTGGTGATGCTAGTCGGGCATGCAGGTGCAGGCAGCGATCGGTTGAAAAGCATGCATTTGGTTTTACTAGCGTTTAAGAGCAGTTGGAGGCCACGGAAGGAGTGTTGTATGGCATTGAAGCTCGTTTGTAGGTTAGATAGCACAGTGTCCAATGATGGGCCGAAAGTATATAGAATGGTGTCGTCTGCGTAGAGGTGGATCAGGGAATCGCCCGCAGCAAGAGCAACATCATTGATATATACAGAGAAAAGAGTCGGCCCGAGAATTGAACCCTGTGGCACCCCCATAGAGACTGCCAGAGGACCGGACAGCATACCCTCCGATTTGACACACTGAACTCTGTCTGCAAAGTAGTTGGTGAACCAGGCAAGGCAGTCATCCGAAAAACCGAGGCTACTGATTCTGCCGATAAGAATATGGTGATTGACAGAGTCGAAAGCCTTGGCAAGGTCGATGAAGACGGCTGCACAGTACTGTCTTTTATCGATGGCGGTTATGATATTGTTTAGTACCTTGAGTGTGGCTGAGGTGCACCAATGACCGGCTCGGAAACCAGATTGCACAGCGGAGAAGATACGGTGGGATTCGAGATGGTCAGTGACCTGTTTGTTGACTTGGCTTTCGAAGACCTTAGATAGGCAGGGCAGAATGGATATAGGTCTGTAATAGTTTGGGTCCAGGGTGTCTCCCCCTTTGAAGAGGGGGATGACTGCGGCAACTTTCCAATCCTTGGGGATCTCAGACGATATGAAAGAGAGTTTGAACAGGCTGGTGATAGGGGTTACGACAATGGCGGCGGATAGTTTCAGAAATAGAGGGTCCAGATTGTGCAGCTATTTCAGAACATCTGCTATCTGGATTTGGGTAAAGGAGAACCTGGAGAGGCTTGGGCGAGGAGCTGCGGGGGGGGGGGGGGGCGGAGCTGTTGGCCGAGGTAGGAGTAGCCAGGCGGAAGGCATGGCCAGCCATTGAGAAATGTTAGTTGAAGTTTTCGATAATCATGGATTTATCGGTGGTGACCGTGTTACCTAGCCTCAGTGCAGTGGGCAGCTGGGAGGAGGTGCTCTTGTTCACCATGGACTTCACAGTGTCCCAGAACTTTTTTGGAGTTGGAGCTACAGGATGCAAACTTCTGCCTGAAGAAGCTGGCCTTAGCTTTCCTGACTGACTGCGTGTATTGGTTCCTGACTTCCCTGAACAGTTGCATATCGCGGGGACTATTCGATGCTATTGCAGTCCGCCACAGGATGTTTTTGTGCTGGTCGAGGGCAGTCAGGTCTGGAGTGAACCAAAGGCTGTATCTGTTCTTAGTTCTGCATTTTTTGAGCGGAGCATGCTTATCTAAAATGGTGAGGAAGTTACTTTTAAAGAATGACCAGGCATCCTCAACTGACGGGATGAGGTTAATGTCCTTCCACGATACCCGGGCCAGGTCGATTAGAAAGGCCTGCTCACAGAAGTGTTTTAGGGAGCGTTTGACAGTGATGAGGGGTGGTCGTTTGACTGCGGCTCCGTAGCGGATACAGGCAATGAGGCAGTGATCGCTGAGATCCTGGTTGAAGACAGCAGAGGTGTATTTGGAGGGCCAGTTGGTCAGGATGACGTCTATGAGGGTGCCCTTACTTACAGAGTTAGGGTTGTACCTGGTGGGTTCCTTGATGATTTGTGTGAGATTGAGGGCATCTAGCTTAGATTGTAGGACTGCCGGGGTGTTAAGCATATCCCAGTTTTTAGTCACCTAACAGAACAAACTCTGAAGCTAGATGAGGGGCAATCAATTCACAAATGGTGTCCAGGGCACAGCTGGGAGATGAGGGGGGTCGGTAGCAGGCGGCAACAGTGAGAGACTTATTTCTGGGGAGAGTAATTTTCAAAATTAGTAGTTCGAACTGTTTGGGTATGGACCTGGAAATTATGACATTACTTTGCAGGCCATCTCTGCAGTAGACTGCAACTCCTCCCCCTTTGGCAGTTCTATCTTGACGGAAGATGTTATAGTTGGGTATGGGAATCTCTGAATTTTTGGTGGCCTTCCTGAGCCAGGATTCAGACACGGCAAGGACATCAGGGTTAGCAGAGTGTGCTAAAGCAGTGAGTAAAACAAACTTAGGGAGGAGGCTTCTGATGTTGACATGCATGAAACCAAGGCTTTTTCGATCACAGAAGTCAACAAATGAGGGTGCCTAGGGACATGCAGGTCCTGGGGTTACCTCCACATCACCCGCAGAACAGAGAAGGAGTAGTATGAGGGTGAGGCTAAAGGCTATCAAAACTGGTCGCCTAGAGCATTGGGGACAGAGAATAAGAGGAGCAGGTTTCTGGGCATGGTAGAATATATTCAGGGAATAATGCGCAGACAGGGGTATGGTGGGGTGCGGGTATGAGAGAGGTTGTATCTCTGGACATGCTGGTTGTAATGGCTGAGGTCACCGCATGTGTGGGAGGTGGGACAAAGGAGGTATCAGGGGTATGAGGAGTGGGAACTTATAGGATCACGAAGTGAACTAATTTCCACTCCATTCATATGCAAATAATTTCCATTAATTCACGGGCTTGTCTGGCTGGTATGTTTTTATTTTAACCTGCCCTTCCCTTATCTACACTGAAATAATAGGATTTCAATTGTCCACTGTTATGATAAAAAAAAATCTAATTCGCATAGCTCCTTAGTGCACCCTTGTGGTTGAATATATATGTATCTATTGTAGGTCCTAGGATATAAACAGTGAATAATGTGGAACAAATAAATACTATCAAAGGATACCTTACAAAACCAACCTGCCAATATTTACAATTTTAATACATTAACATGTATCTTTTTGTGATACACTTGGCAATCAGACTGAAATACTTAATTCTGGTGTGTGGAATAGAGAGGAGGTGGGTGCTGTGTGGGTGGGAGGTTCTGTTTGTCACTTTTTCTCAACAGACAGCCAGTCTCGGAAGGGGGATTTCAAGAGAGAGACTACGAAGTCCAGGCACTGCTGCTCTCTTTGTTCTGAGTGTTTGCAGTGCTAGTGTTTTTAGTTCATCTGTGTATCTCACACATTTCTGCCCAGTATGATAAGGCTAGCAAACTTTATTAGCAGATAATGACAACATGGCAATAACAGTAGCTGTAGATGATATAATGAAAAGTTGGAGGGTGGTCGGTAATGGATCAGGTGGATCCACGTCTGGATGTTAGGCAGAACCCCCTAGGTCCCGGAGAACAGGAGCAGAGGTAAAGGGAACAGGGGAGGAGACAGATGTAAACAAGCAAACACACAGGTTACACTTTATTGTGAGAAAATGTGATGGATTAGTGGAGTGTTATAAATGGGAGATATGTACTTTTCAACACTTTTTAGAGGTATAGCCTACCTCAAGCTGGTCCCCCTCTGACTCAGAGCACAGAGAATCAAACTTATACGAACTCACTGGTTCTGCTGGATGGAATACCCCCTTGGGGGCTTGGACAGTCGATGGTCCTAAAGTCATTTGGAGTGGTAAATTGAAGGAATACATTTTTAGAAGCTCAGCTTAACTACCATTTCTTGCTTTCTCAAATGTTAACCAAAGCTTAACATACTTCGTCTATTGGACTTCACCGAAGTGTAGGGTGTCAGTGCTTTGAGTAGTCAACCATCCAACTGCTCCAACTGGAGAAGATTGTTGGCTTCTACCGAGGTAAACCTAGGAAGACTAAGAGAAAAATATCAGTGTTAGGGGAACTGAAACAAGCTTCAGGTTATTTTGTGTGCCAATGCAAATAGTTATTATCTGTGATTTTTTATATTCACCTTAACAGATGGTGACCTCAGCTAGGAGCGAAAGAGCAGCGAGGATTCCCAGGTCTCGCCTTCCTTTCGTCCTTCTTCAAAACCAAGTATTTCGCCAGGATGTCGTGGCACCTATTCCCTTTCTTGATTCTGTTCCGTTAGCTCTCCTTCTGTTCCTCCTGTGCCTTGTCGATGTTCAGTCTCACCTTTATTGATAACAAGAATGAATGCAATTATATTTCATATTTCAAATACATTTCTTACATACAGTATCTCTTTGAGGGCCAAAAAATCTATTACAAGTGGACAATCATTTTTATCTGGTCAAAAACCTCCACATCCTTCTCAATCTGTTCCTGAAGGTGGTCCTCAAAAGGGTTCTGATCTGGTTTGACAACTTGCACAACACCAGGTGGGGTTTCAGTGATCTGAAAGTACGTTATTCGACGGTAGCAATAGACAAACAACAACACTAAGTAAATCACAACTGAGAAATACAACAATATATGCAATAATTGTATATACAATTGCATTGTTTCCATCAGTCAACAGCTGTGGCTCCCATCTGTATTTGGTGGAGGCCTGGATGCTGTTGTTGTGTTCGAAGAGAATTACCTTCAGGTTGTTCTTCCACCCTTCCTGGTACAGTACCAATCAAGGGACTTGCCCATGACAGTCTTGAGGGTCTGGTTGGTCCATTCACCAAACCTGGAGGAGAGGGTAGGAAAGCGATATCTATTGACAATGTAAGATATTGAAATATGCAGTGGTGGAAAAAGTACTCAATTTTCATACTTGAAAATGTAAGGATATTTCAATAGAAAAACACTCAAGTAAAAGTGAAGATCACCCAGTAAAATAATACTTGAGTAAAAGTATACAAGTATTTGGTTTTAAATATACCAAAAGTAAATGTAATTTCTCAAATGTACTTAAGTACCAAAAGTAAAAGTATAAATCATTTAAACGTCCTTATATTAAGCAAACCAGACAGCACCATTTATTTAAGTAGAACTTTAAAGTAATAAAACAAACCATTGGTGACAGAATATAACTTATAACATCTGAACCTTGTTCCAGCGTTCATGACCTCGGTCACTCAAGATGACCTCAGGAGAACTGTGGGTGTTGAAGATGTCCATCATCGCCTTGGAGGTGGCCTCGCCAGTCTCGTCCTTAATGGGTATCATATAAAATGAAAATCTATTTTTGGTTCTAAGCACCCTTTTTAATGGGTTACAAGAAGGGAATTGAGAGTTAAGCATGTATTTTTCCTTAACTGACCTTAATAGGTATTGCCTCCACCCACTTGGTGAAGTGATCGGTCGCCATCCGACACCAGCTGTTGCCATTCCTGAATTTTTTGAAGGGTCAAATGAGGTCCATCCCTAACATTTACAGTGTTAGAGAGAAGATGACTTTATTTTTATTTTTTTACCTGTATCTGTGTCATACAGTGTGCAGATTTTCATATTTGTAAGGATACTGACACACACATACAAATAAATAAAGCAACCATTACAAAACCAGTTATCAGGAAAGAAAATTTAATTGGGACACTTACCGATCATGTATCATGGTGAGGCAACTTTGATGGGCTTCAACTCCGACGCCATAGTCTTTGCCCTCGCAAACTTCTGGCAGGCTAGACAAAAGTGACAAATTGAAACATTGTGTGCTCTCTGATATGACATTAATTGAAATCATAAAAAGTTCAGATATAATATGATTGATAAACAAAAGGTTATTTCACTTGCCCAGCTGTCCACCTCCTTGATTCCCCGTCAGAAGAAGCATAGGTTAATTTTGGCAATCATGCTCTTCACTCCGAAATGGCCAGCATGCATCTCGGGCAGAACGGTCTTCTCCTCCTGTGTGGCTGGTCATCGTTCCCCCGTAGGTACATATGATTGCCTAACAAGTTGGAAGAGAAAGGTTGTTGAAATACTAAAGTATAAGTACATTTGCACTGCTGTCTTTCTGTCTCTGTTTTTCTCTCTCCATCGGTCTCTCTCTGTCTGTCTTCCACTCAATTCAATTTCTTTTTTAAGGGGCTTTATTGGCATGGGTAACATATGTTTACTTTGCCAAATCAAGTGAAATAGATAATAAACAAAAGTGAAATAAACAATCAAAAATGAACAGTAAACATTACACTTAAAAGTTACAAAAGAATGAAGACATTTCAAATGTCATATTATGTCTATACACAGTGCTGTAATGATGTGCAAATAGTTAAAGTACAAAAGGGAAATTAAATAAACAAAAATATAGGTTGTATTTACAATGGTGTTTGTTCTTCACTGGTTACCCTTTTCTTGTGGCAACTGGTCACAAATCTTGCTGCTGTGATTGCACGCTGTGGTATTTCACCCAATAGGTATGGGAGTTTCTCATTATTGGATTTGATTTCCAATTATT
This sequence comes from Oncorhynchus gorbuscha, assembly GCF_021184085.1. Lineage (NCBI taxonomy): Eukaryota > Metazoa > Chordata > Actinopteri > Salmoniformes > Salmonidae > Oncorhynchus > Oncorhynchus gorbuscha. The sequence continues at coordinate 47,801,164 of NC_060175.1, forward strand.
TCTGTGTTTTGTAATCTGAGGGAAATATGTGTCTCTAATATGGTCATACATTTGGCAGAAGGTTAGGAAGTGCAGCTCAGTTTCCACCTCATTTTGTTGGCAGTCTGCACATAGCTTGTTTTCTCTTGAGAGCCAGGTCGGCCTTCGGTGGCCTTTCTCTATTGCAAGGCTATGCTCACTGAATCTGTACATAATTAAAGATGTCCTTTGTAATGGGTCAGTCGCGGTGGTCAGGTATTCTGCCACTGTCTGCTCTCTTCTTAATGCCAAATAGCATTCTATTTTTTGTAAATTCCTTCCAATATGTCAAATAATGATTTTGAAAACTTTGTCATGACTTGGTTGAGTCTAATTGTGTTGTTGTCCTGGGTGCTCTGTGGGGTCTGTTTGTGAACAGAGCCCCAGGACCAGCTTGCTTAGGGGTCTCTTCTCCAGGTTAATTTCTCTGTAGGTGATGGCTTTGTCAAGGAAGTTTTGGGAATCGCTTTATGTTAGGTGGTTGTGGAATTTAACAGGTATTTTCTGGATTTTGATAATTAGCAGGTATCGGCCTAATTCTGCTCTGCATTGATTATTTGGTGTTTTACATTGTACACAGGGAATATTTTTGCAGAATTCTGCATGCAGACTCTCAATTTGCTGTGTGTCACATTTTGTGAATTCCAGGTTGGTGAACGGACCCCAGACCTCACAAACATAGAAGGCAATGGGTTCTATAACTGATTAATACATCTTTTTTTGTCGAATTTTATGTTCATTTTGATGTTCATTTTGATGGCATAGAAGGCCGTTCTTGCCTTGCATCTCAGATTGTTCACAGCTTTGTGGAAGTTACCTGTGGCACTGATGTTTAGGCCGAGTTATGTGTAGTTTTTTGTGTGCTCTAGTGCAACGGTGTCTAGGTGGAATTTGTATTCGGTTTCCTGGCTACTGGACCTTTTTTGGAACACCATTATTTTTGTTTTACTGAGATTTACTGTCAGGGCCCAGGTCTGACAGAATCTGTGCAGAATATCTAGGTGCTGCTGTAGATCCTCCTTGGTTGGGGAGAGAAGCACCAGTTCATCAGAAAACAGTAGACATTTGACTTCAGATTCTAGTAGAGTGAGGCCGGGTGCTGCAGACCATTCTAGTGTCCTTGCCAATTCGTTGATATATATGTTGAAGAGGGTGGGGCTTACGCTGCATCCCTGTCTCACCCCCTGGCCCTGTGGAAAGAAATGTGTTTGTTTTTAGCCTATTTAGCCTCACACACTTGTTGTTTATGTACATGGATTTTATAATGTCATATATTTTCCCCCACACCACTTTTCATCAATTTGTATAGCAGAGCCTTATGCCAAATTGAGTCAAACGCTTTTTTGAAATCAACAAACACTCTTCCCACCTCTCTCTCTCTCTCTCTCTCTCTCTCTCTCTCTCTCTCTCTCTCTCTCTCTCTCTCTCTCTCGCTCTCACTTTCATCCTTTCTTTCTCACTAACTTCTCCTCTCTCCCCCCTCTTTCTCTCTGTGTCTGTCTAGCGAAGACACGTAGTTTAGGGCATTTGGAAATGCCATAATTGCTTACATTGCTTACAAATACATTTGATTTATTAGGTTTAAGTTATAGATACATACCTCAATATGTCACAGGTAACTTGGTGCGTGAGGGAAGAATCAGGCACAGAGAGCATATAGTTCCACAGGAAGACGTGCACTTTTAATATCGCACAGAAAATAATGCCCAACAAAACAGGGCGCGGAAAATGTGGACCAACCCAACACAACAGGGTACCAGGTCCAGAGCACGAACACCACAAAAACATACACACGTAACATATGAGTAATCCCGCACGAAAGGACGGGTAAACGTACTATAAATAAGGAAGCCAATCAAACACACAAATAGACAGGTGCAACTAATAAGACAAAACAAACAGACAACGAAAAAGGGATCGGTGGCGGCTAGTAGGCCGGTGACGACGACCGCCGAGCACCGCCCGAACAGGCAGGGGAGCCAGCCAACTTCGGAGGAAGTTGTGACACAATATGACAGACATATAACTATAACAGTGGAGTCTGCTGATGGAAGGAGACTCATAATAAGGGCTGGAATGGAGTCAATTGAATGGTATCAACCACAGGCCACGTGTTTGATACCATTCCATTTACTCTATTCCAGCCATTATTATGAGCCGTCCTTCTCTCAGCAGCCTCCACTGAACTATATGTATAGCTAGCAATATGTAGATGACCAACTAGCTAGATGGAAAATTATTGTTGAAATATGGTTGTACATAGCTAAATCTGTCCAGTTATCTAATAGAAGTTAACTGTTAACGTTACCCTGAATTGTGAATTTCTCTGAATGTTGCGCCTCTTGTTGAGATCAGTGGTGCCTTCATACATAGTACTACGCCTGGTTGGAAAGATAAAATCAAATCTCCTCGAGGTATGCCATTGAAGTGCAAGATACATATAAACAGAATGCTACATTAACAGTTACAGTAGCTAGCTAGCTTGCTAACATTAGCTAAATAAAACTGTCTGGCTAGCTAGCTGTATCAACCTACTGTAGCTGGCTAGTTGACTAGGCTGAGGTAAATAAGTACAGTAGCCAGCAACGTCAATCTAAAAACAGCTTAAATTATTTAACAATATTTTCTTATGTATAAAGACAAATATATGGTAAAGAAAGATTGTTCTCTTTCCATTATTTTCGGTCCTGTGAAGCAGCAGGCTGTCACCATCAAAAACGTCCTTGGAGAGCAATTCTGAGGTAATCATTTTGTGTGGACTGAGAAAGTGTTTATAAGGTGAAATAGAGCCAAGCAACAAGCATAGCAACGGATGCTTTGGTTCATTACGTAATGCGGTCAGAATTTTGCAAGTTCTACAACAGCCCTAGCAACAGAATCTAGTACTCATTGACTTCCACTGTGCACTTTATGCCAGAGGGACAGTTTGGCATGACCCCAAAAAGCTAGAGCCGGCCATGCTTTATCTCAATAAAAGCCATCAATATTTGCCCTCTACACTGACTTAGTGTGATCAGTCATTATAAGTATATTGATTTTGCTCTCTCAGAAACCATGCATTTTACGTTTGACACCACTTACCAGTATCTTACATTGGTCTACAGATTTTCAGATTGTGCCTGATTTTGTGTTCCACCAAAAGTTTATTGTGTACATTTAAAATACACAGTATATTGTATATTGAGTATTGTGTATGAGATGAGGTCTCCTTGGACTGTCCCATGTGAAATAGCTGAACGAGGAATGCGATGGTTGAATACTGTATATAAGTTTGATTTGTCTTGAATCGTATAGATATAGAGCGTATTGGTTTTGAGTTAGATGTAAGAGATTGACAAGATATTGCATTATTACTCTACAATGCTCTATGACCCCAAGGCTTTGAATCATAGAGCCTTTGGTGGGTTTCTCTTGATTTAATAGGTTAGACATCCCCGTATAGGTATTCCTAACCACCTCTGAGCCCATGTCATAGACATTTCCCATACTGGGCTAGAGTAGATGTGAACCATTCTCCTGAGATTTCCCTCTGAATCCATTTGAACCGTGTTACTGTATCACAGTGGGGGCGATGGGGGGGGATATGGAGTATGACACAGAGGTAAAATCATTTGAAACAATGACAGCCCCCTCTCCCTCTCCCTCTTCATCAATCAGAGTACTGACACGGGTAGGAGAGATTGATCTCTCTTTCTCATGGGGCTGTCAGCAGCAGAGTTCTGGTGAAGCTTGTTTAACAAGCGCCATCCTCGCTACCAATAAAAAAAGCATTTTCTCCCCATAAGGCAGCTCACAGGGCAGCGCTGGCGGTATATATTAGCCATAAATTATTTTTAAAGGCTGGATTTATATACCCCGGAGTGGAGATATATGACAGCCCTGTTGGCATTAATTATTCCAAAACAATTTGATAGATCTGATGATTAATTCTGGGACATGAGCGCTTACATCAGAGATTGCTTGTAAAGGTTGGATTTATCATGTTGACATTTGGCTAGATGATGCTCTGCTCCTCTCTCTCAATGCAGTTGTTCATGGCTTTGTCCTTTAGGGGTTTTTCTCTTGGAAGAGACAGAATTCCAAAATGCCCTTTTCGTCTGTCTTTCCCCTTTTTTTCAATAAGAGAAAGGATTGTGTTAAAGGATAAGAGATTACAGTCTTACACACACACACACACACACACACACACACACACACACACACACACACACACACACACACACACACACACACACACACACACACACACACACACACACACACACACACACACACACACACACACACACACACACACACACACACACACACACACACACACACACACACACACACACACACACACACACACGCCTGTCAGTGATTGTGAGACACAGTGTGCCGTCTCTGTTTGTGGAACATGCATGGTATGGCACACAAATGAAAGGTCAGGCACATCAACATCCATCTGCAATCCAAACAGCAGAGCCTCCACCCATGAGAGGAAGGAAAGACACAAACGCATTTATTAGTCACCACTGGTGGGTTTAGCCCCTCAATCTGCTACAAATGAGTTACACTTTCATGAATTCGTGAATAAAGAAAGCGCTGCCACTATGAAAATGATGGAGAGTTGCTCTGTAGACTGCAGCAGTAACCTGGTAATCCTGCAGGTGAGGACATTGTCCTAGATGCTGAGCCATCACAAGTAAAGAGGTGATGTAATGAAACCCTTGACATTGACTTATAAAGCCAGGTCTGAGCATTTAGACCCAGCTTATTAACCCTGGAGCCATCTCTGTAGGACTTTAATAGAGTTGACAGGTCATCAAAATATATATCTTGTCACACCCTGATCTGTTTCACATGTCTTTGTGCTTATCTCCACCCCCCTCATGGTGTCACCCATCTTCCCATTATCCCCTGTGTATTTATACCTGTGTTCTCTGTTTGTCTGTTGCCAGTTCGTCTTGTCTTGTCAGGTCTTACCAGCGTTCGTTCCCGCATTCCTGTTTCTCTATTTCTATTTCCTAGTTTTCCCTGCCCTGACCCACGAGCCTGCCTGCAAGTGCCTGACTCTGACCTGATTATGAACCTCTGCCTGCCCTGACCCCGAGCCTGCCTGCCATCCTATGAGTGCCTGACTCTGACCTGATTATGAACCTCTGCCTGCCCTGACCCCGAGCCTGCCTGCCATCCTGTACCTGCCTGACTCTGACCTGATCACAACCCTTTGCCTGCCCTCTTCCTGCCCTTTGCCTGCTCTTTCCCTGCACCATGTTTCTAATAAATAATCGGAGAACTGTACTATCCGCCTCCCGTGCCCCCCCCCCCAGACTGTCAATTACCCTGCTACAAGCGGCGTATCTCCCTGGCTTCCCAAGAACCCTGCTTACCTCAACCTGAGAGCTGGGGATCCTGGATCCTGCCAGGCATTTCTCTCCCATTGTTCTCTTATCTTTGAGCTGCAGCCCTCTTAATTTCCCTTGGATCGCTTGAGGATAGCTTACCTGATAACGCTAATGTCCAGGGGGGCTCTTGCCTGGGTTACAGCTGTGTGGGAGCAACAATCCACCATTTTCCTCTGTTTGTTGGAGTTTGTGGAGGAGGTACAGAAAGTGTTCGATTCTCCGTTTTCCGGGATAGAGGCCGTTTGTAAGCTGCTTCAACTACGCCAGGATTTCCATAGTATGGCAGACTACGCAGTGGATTTTTGCACGTTGGCGGCTGAGAGTGCCTGGAACCCGGAAGCCCTGTTTGCTCTTTCCTTCACGGGTTGTCGGAGGTGATTAAAGACGAGCTCGTGGCCCGGGAGCTGCCCCTGGACCTTGACTCCCTCTTAGCCTTGACCAATCGGATTAATGGGCAGCTATGGGAAGATAGGAGGGAGAGGGAGTTTGTTCCTTTTCGCCAACGCACGTCCTCGATTTCCACCTCACCTCTGAGGATGCCCGGAAATCCACAAAACCCACATTTCCGAGGGCTGTCTCCTCCAGAGCCCATGCAACTGGGGCAGGGCTAGATTGTCTCCTGCTGAGCGCTTACGCAGACTTAACACCCAGAGCTGACTGTATTGTGGCGCTACGGGACATGTTTTATCTACCTGCCCGTTACAGAACCAGGCTCATCAAGGGTGTACTAGTATGAGTATGCTGGTGAGCCGTATGGGGAGTTACCCCTCTCCATGCTACTGTGTTTAGGGGTGACCGGTCCAAATCTCTCCCGGTGCTCATAGGCTCTGGGGTCGATGAGAGCTTTATGGACGCTACCCTGGTGTCGGAGCTGGAAATCCCCACACAACCCCTCAATTCCCATGGACATCAGAGCGTTGGATGTGCACTCTACTGGCAGAGTTACCCACACCACGTGTCCCATTAACCTGAGTGTCGGGTAATCGCAGTGAGTTTATGCCGTTCCTGCCCATCGAATCCCCTCATGCACCCGTGGTTTTGGGGTTTTCCTGTCTCCAGAGGTACAATCTCCTGATCGGCTGGGCTACTGGTTCTATCCTGGGTTGGCAGTGGCTAAAGTCGGCGCCGCCTGCCCCGGAACGTCTTGGAAAAAGCCACATCGGCCCTATGACTGTGCCATCGACCTTCTCCCGGGCACAACACCGCATAGGCCGGCTTTATTCCCTGCCAGGTCCAGAGACCACGGCGATGGAGACGTATATTGAGGACTCCCTGACTGCAAAGGGTATCCGTCCTTCTGCCTCCCCCGCCGGCATGTATTGACTACAGCGGCCTGAATGACATCACGGTTAAAAAATGTTACCCGCTTCCACTTATCGCCTCGGCTTTCAAGCCTCTCCAGGGAGCTACCATCTTCTCCAAGTTGGACCTCCGGAACGCCTACCATCTGGTATGGCTAGTGGGCACTACGAATACCTGGTGTTGCCGTTCAGAATGACCAAAGCTCCTGCTGTGTTCCAGGCCCTGGTAAACAATATTCTCCGGGACATGTTGAACTGGTTCGTATTCGTCTACCTTGATTACATCCTTGTGTTTTCCCACTCGCCTCAAGAACATGTCCTCCATGTCAGACAAGTCCTCCAGCGTCTTCTGGACAACCAGTTGTAAGTCAAAGCATAAAAATGAGAATTCCATCGCTCTACCATCTCCATCCTGGGGTACATCATAGCTGCAGGCCTCATCCAGATGGATCCGGAAAAGATGAGAGCAGTGGTGGATTGGCCGCTACCCACCACCAGAGTGCAGCCTCAATGCTTCCGGGGTTCGCCAATTTCTACCGCTGGTTCAGCCGGGGCTACAGCACCCGGGCTTCACCCCTGTCAGCACTCACCTCTCCCAAGGTCCTGTTTACATGGTCTCCAGCTGCAGACCAAGCGTTATTGGACCTCAAACCCAAATTCACTCCCATTGTCTCAACCCCACAGAAAGGAATTACGACATGGGTAACCGGGAACTTGGAGGCACTGGATAGAGTGGAGGCACTGGTTATCCGGGCTAACCAGATGTTTGTCCCGGACTCAGTTCTGGAATGGGCTCATTCCTCTCAACTGGCCTGCCATCCTGCCTCCCGTCGGACCCTAGCTTTGTACGACAACGTTTTTGGTGGCCCATCTTGGTTCCTGACGTCTCCGCGTTTGTCACAGCTAGTATCATGTGTGACGGTAAGACTCCTCTGCAAGCTCTGACTGGCATTCTTCAACCACTTCCCGTCCCTCACCGTCCCTGGTCACATATATCCCTGGACTTCGTCACTGGTCTCCTCCCGTCTGATGGCAACACGGTTATCCTTACTGTGGTGGACCAGTTTTCCAAAGCCGCCCACTTCACCCCTCTCCCCAAGCTACCCTCAGCCATGCAGATGGCCCAGCTCATGGTGCAGCACGTATTCCGGATCCATGGAGTTCCAGTGGACATGGTCTTCGACCAGGGTGCTCAGTTCTCGTCCCAGTTCTGGAAGGCTTTGTGCACGCTCATTAGGTTGTGGGCCAGCATGTAGAGTCCCGCAAACTGTCCCCCCGTTTTATTGGCCCTTTCCCTATCTCAAAATCCTTAGCCCCTCTGCTGTTCTTATTCTGTTGCCCTGTACCCTCTGTATACATCCTCCTTTTCATGTGTCTAGGATTAAACCTATGTCTCACAGCCCTTTATCGCCTTGTTAAAAGTTAATTTGTGGAATTTCTTTCCTTCTAATGCGTTTGAGCCAATCAGTTGTGTTGTGACATGATAGGGATGGTATACAGAAGATAGCCCTATTTGGTAAGAGACATATTCCATATTATGGCAAGAACAGCTCAAATAAGCAAAGAGAAACAAAAGTCCATCATAACTTTAACACATGAAGATCAGTCAGTGCAGAAAATATCAATAACTTTGAAAGTTTCTTCAAATGCAGTCGCAAAAACCAAATCAAATCAAATGTTATTGGTCACATACACATGGTTAGCAGATGTTAATGTGAGAGTAGTGAAATGCTTGTGCTTCTAGTTCCGACAGTGCAGTAATATCTAACAAGTAATCTAACAAGTAATCTAACAACTTCCCAACAACTTCTGAATACACACAAATCTAAAGGGGTGAATAAGAATATGTACATATAAATATATGGATGAGCGATTGCCGAGTGGCACAGGCAAGGTACAATAGATGGTATAAAATACAGTATATACATATGATATGAATATAGTAAGATATGTAAACATTATTAAAGTGGCTTAAAGTGAATTCTAGTGATCCATTAAACTTTCTAGGGCAGGGGTTCCGCCCTGATTTGTTCCATAAAGCCCATCATTTAGCCAATTGTTGTTAGCATGTTCAGCCCAGTAATCCATCTTCATGAGGCGTGAGCACTTCCTCCAGACAAAAACTCAAAAAGTTCCGTTACAGTCCGTAGTCAAATGATGTATGCAATCAATCTTTAGGATGTTTTTAACATAAATCATCAATAAGGTTCCAACTGGAGAATTTAATTGTCTGAAGAAAAGCATTGGAACGAGAGCAAACTCTGTCGGGAGCGCGCGTCATGAGACTGAGGCTCTCTGCCAGACCACTCACTCAAAGAGCTATTATGAGCCCCTCCTTTATAGTTGAATCCTCAAACCAGTTTCTAAAAACAGTGATATCTAGTGGAAGCCCTAGGAAGTGCATCCTCATTCGTATTTCACCGGGATTTCAATAGGCACTGTTTTGAAAATCGGTTTCTCACTTCCTGTTTGGATTTCTTCTCAGGTTTTTGCCTGCCATATGAGTTCTGTTATACTCACAGACATCATTCAAACAGTTTTAGATACTTCAGAGTGTTTTCTATCCAATACTAATATGCATAATATGCATATATTAGCATCTGGGACAGAGTAGGAGGCAGTTCAGTCTGGGCACGCTATTAATCCAAGTGTGAAAATGCTGCCCCCTATCGCAAAAAGGTTCATTAAAGTGGCCAGTGATTTGGGTCTCAATGTTGGCAGCAACCTCTCTGAGTTAGTGATTGCTGTTTAGCAGTCAGATGGCCTTGAGATAGAAGCTGTTCTTCAGTCTCTCTGTCCCAGCTTTCTGGATGGTAGCAGGGTGAACAGGCAGTGGCTCGGGTGGTTTTTGGCCTTACTGTGACATTGGGTGCTGTAGGTGTCATGGAGGGCAGGTAGTTTGATGCGATGATGCGTTGTACAGACCACACCACCCTCTGGAGAGCCTTGCAGTTGAGGGCAGTGCAGTTGCCATACCAGGCTGTGATACAGCCCGACAGGATGCTCTTGATTGTGCATCTGTAAAGGTTTGTCTACATTTTAGGTGACAAGCCAAATTTCTTCAGCCTCCTGAGGTTGAAGAGGCGCTGTTGTGCCTTCTTCACCACGCTGTCTGTGTGGGTGGACAATTTCAGTTTGTCTGTGATGTGTACACTGAGGAACTTAAAACTTTTCACCTTCTCCACTGCTGTCCCTTCGATGAGGATAGCTGTTTCCACAATCATCTCCTTTGTTTTGTTGACGTTGAGTGAGAGGTTGTTTTCCTGACACCACACTCTGAGTGCCCTCACCTACTCCCTGTTGGTTGTCTCGTTGTTGTTATTAATCAAGCCCACTACTGTTGTGTCGTCTGCAAACTTGATGATTGAGTTGGAGGTGTGCATGGCCATGCAGTCGTGGGTAAACAGAGAGTACAGGAGGTGGTTGAGCACGCACCCTTGTGGGGCTCCAGTGTTGTGGGTCAGCGAAGTGGAGATGTTGTTTCCTACCTTCACCACCTGGGGCGGCCCGTCCGAAAGTCCAGGACCCAATTGCACAGGCCAGGGTTGAGAACCAGGACCTCTAGCTTGATGAAGAGCTTGGAGGGCGCTATGGTGTTGAATGCTGAGCTGTAGTCAATTAACAGAATTCAAACATAGGTATTCCTCTTGTCCAGATGGGATAGAGCAGTATGCAGTGTGATGGCGATTGCATCGTCTGTGGGCCTATTGGGGCGCTATGTAAACTGAAAAGGGGTTAGCGTGGCCGGTAAGGTTTTTTTTCCCATTCCTCCTTGCAAAACAGCTCGAGCTCAGTAAGTTTGGATGGAGAGCATTTGTGAACAGCAGTTTTCAGTTCTTTCCACAGATTCTCAGTTGGGTTCAGGTCTGGACTTTGACTTGGCCATTCTAACACCTGGATATGTTAATTTTTGAACCATTCCATTGTAGATTTTGCTTTATGTTTTGGATCATTGTCTTGTTGGAAGACAAATCTCCGTCCCAGTCTCAGGTCTTTGTCACGCCTTGGTCTTATTATTTTGTGTTTTCTTTAATTATTTGTTCAGGCCAGGGTGTGACATGGGTTTATTGTGTTGTCGTATTGTTTTTTTTGTAGGCATTGGGATTGTGGCTGATTAGGGGTGTGTCTAGCATAGGCTTGGCTGCCTGAGGCGGTTCTCAATCAGAGTCAGGTGATTCTCGTTGTCTCTGATTGGGAACCATATTTAGGTAGCCTGGGTTTCACTGTATATTTCGTGGGTGATTGTTCCTGTCTCTGTGTTAGTGTTCACCAGATAGGCTGTAATAGGTTTCGCGTTTCGTTTGTTGTTTTTTGTATATTATAGTTATTTCATGTATTGTTGATTCTTCATTAAAGAACATGAGTAACCACCACGCTGCATTTTGGTCCGCTTCTCCTTCAACTGACGAACGACGTTACAGAATCACCCACCACACCCGGACCGAGCGGCGTGGTAACAGGCAGCGACAGCAGGAGCAGCGAAAGGAGGAATGGACATGGGAAGACGTGTTGGATGGCAAAGGTTGTTACACTTGGGAGGAGATACTGGCCGGAAGAGATCGCCTCCCATGGGAACCGGTGGAGGCACTTAGGAGAGCAGAGGCAGCCGGAGATAGGAGCTGACGATACGAGGGAACACGGTTGGCAAGGAAGCCCGCAAAGCAGCCCCAAAAATGTATTGGGGGGGGGCTCAGGGCGAGTGTGGCAGAGTCAGGAGACAGACCTGAGCCAACTCCCCCTGTTAATCGTGAGGAGCAGCGATCAAAGGACTTCTGGACTTGGGAAGAGATATTGGACGGAAAAGGACCATGGGCACAGCCTGGAGAATATCGCCGCCCCAAGTAGGAACTGGAGGCGCCGAAAGCGGAGAGGTGCTGGTATGAAGAGGCAGCACGACGAAGCGGGTGGAAGCCTGAGAGTCAGCCCCAAAAATGTATTGGGGGGGAGGGGCTTACAGGGAGTATGGCTATGCCAGGTAGGAGACCTGCGCAAACTCCCTGTGCTTACCGGGGAACTAGAGAGACCGGGCAGGCACCGTGTTATGCTATGGAGCGCACTGTGTTTCCAGTGCAGGTGCATAGCCCGGTGTGGTTCATACCAGCTCTTCGTATTGGCCGGGCTAGAGTGGGCATCGAGCCAGGTAAGGTTGTGCAGGCTCGGTGCTCAAGAGCTCCAGTGCGCCTGCACGGTCCGGTCTATCCAGAGCCACCTCCAAACACCAGTCTGCCGGTGGCAGCTCCCCGCACCAGGCTTCCTGGGTGTGTCCTCGGTTCAGTACCACCAGTTCCAGCACCACGCACCAGGCCTTCAGTGCGCCTCGCCTGTTCAGCACAGCCAGAGCCATCCTTCTCTCTAGCGCTGTCGGAGCCTCCCGCCTGTTCAGCGCAGCCAGCATTTTCCTCCTCTCCTGCGCTGTCGGAGTCTCCCGCCTGTTCAGCGCTTCCAGAGCCTTCCTCCTCTACAGCGCTGCCGGAGCCTCCTGCCTGTTCGGAGCAGCCTGAGCTGCCAGACTGCATGGAGCAGCCTGAGCTGCCAGTCTACATGGAGCAGCTAGAGCTGCCAGTCTGCATGCAGCAGCCAGAGCTGTCAGTCTGCATGGAGCAGCCAGAGCTGCCAGTTTGCATGGAACAGCCAGAGCTGCCAGTCTGCACAAAGCTGCCAGTCTGCATGGAGCAGCCAGAGCTGTCAGTCTGCATGGAGCAGCCAGAGCTGCCAGTCTGCATGGAGCAGCCAGAGCTGCCAATCTGCATGGAGCAGCCAGAGCTGCCAATCTGCATGGAGCAGCCAGAGCTGCCAGTCTACATGGAGCAGCCAAAGCTGTCAGTCTGCATGGAGCAGCCAGAGCAGCTAGATCCGCCAGTCAGCCATGATCTTCCAGATCTGCCAGTCAACCAGATTCTTCCAGATCTGCCAGTCAACCAGACTCTTCCAGATCTGCCAGTCAACCAGACTCTTCCAGATCCGCCAGCCAGCCAGGGTCTTCCGGAGCCAACTACCTGCCTGAGCTTTTTTTCAGTACTGGGCTTCCTCTCAGTACTGGGCTTCCTCTCAGTACTGGGCTTCCCATCAGTACTGGGCTTCCCCTCAGTCCCGTGCTTCCCCTCAGTCCCGAGCTGCCCCTCAGTCCAGTGGGGTTCTGGGTGAGGACTACTAGGCCATGGTCGGCGGCGAGGGTGGACTATCCCAGGATGCAAGGGGGCGGAACTAAGACATTAATGGAGTGGGGTCCACGTCCCGAGCCGGAGCCGCCACCATGGACAGACGCCCACCCGGACCCTCCCTATAGTTTTGAGGTGCGTCCGGGAGTCCGCACCTTAGGGCGGGGGTTCTGTCACGCCTTGGTCTTAGTATTTTGTGTTTTCTATAATTATTTGTTCAGGTCAGGGTGTGACATGGGTTTATTGTGTTGTCGTATTGTTTTTTTTGTAGGCATTGGGATTGTGGCTGATTAGGGGTGTGTCTAGCATAGGCTTGGCTGCCTGAGGCGGTTCTCAGGTGATTCTCGTTGTCTCTGATTGGGAACCATATTTAGGTAGCCTGGGTTTCACTGTGTATTTCGTGGGTGATTGTTCCTGTCTCTGTGTTAGTGTTCACCAGATAGGCTGTAATAGGTTTCGCGTTCCGTTTGTTGTTTTTTGTATATTATAGTTATTTCATGTATCGTCGATTCTTCATTAAATAACATGAGTAACCACCTGCATTTTGGTCCGCTTCTCCTTCAACTGACGAACGACGTTACAGTCTTTTGCAGACTCCATCAGGTTTTCATCCAGAATGGTCCTGTATTTGGCTCCATCCATCTCCCCATCAATTTTAACCATCTTCCCTGTCCCTGCTGAAGAAAAGTAGGCCCAAACCATGATGCTGCCACCACCATGTTTGACAGTGGGGATGGTGTGTTCAGGGTGATGAGCTGTGTTGCTTTTACGCCAAACATAACGTTTTGCATTGTTGCCAAAAAGTTCAATTTTGGTTTCATCTGACCAAAACACCTTCTTCCACATGTTTGGTGTGTCTCCCAGGTGGCTTAAGGCAAACTTTAAATTACACTTTTTATGGATATCTTTAAAAAATGGCTTTCTTCTTGCCTCTCTTCCATAAAGGCCAGATTTGTGCAATATACGACTGATTGTTGTCCTATGGACAGAGTCTCCCACCTCAGCTGTAGATCTCTGCAGTTCATCCAGAGTGATCATGGGCCTCTTGGCTGCATCTCTGATCAGTCTTCTCCTTGTATGAGCTGAAAGTTTAGAGGGACGGCCAGGTCTTGGTAGATGTGCAGTGGTCTGATACTCCTTCCATTTCAATATTATCACTTGCACAGTGCTCCTTGGGATGTTTAAAGCTTGGGAAATCTTTTTGTATCCAAATCCGGCTTTAAACTTCTTCACAACAGTATCTCGGACCTGCCTGGTGTGTTCCTTGTTCTTCATGATGCTCTCTGCGCTTTTAACGGACCTCTGAGACTATCACAGTGCAGGTGCATTTATACGGAGACTTGATTACACACAGGTGGATTGTATTTATCATCATTGGTCATTTAGGTCAACATTGGATCATTCAGAGATCCTCTGTTATGCAGGTGAATGAGGACCCAAAAGCGACTTGGCGAAAACAGAGTTTTTAATCCAGTAAGATACTTAACAAAACAAAAGGCATAATACTACTCGTAAAGACGAGAACAGACTGGAGACTTGATCAAGAACTGCAGGTTGCCTCGGGAAGGCACTTGAACCTAGCAGACTCAGACACCTGCTCACCACGCAGCATCTGAGGGAAACACGACACGACAGGGCAAAACATAGACACAGCACGGTGAATATAGACAAGGATCCGACAGGGCAGGTACGGAAAACAAGGAGAGAAATAGGGACTCTAATCAGGGAAAAGGATCGGGAACAGGTGTGGGAAGACTAAATGATTGATTAGGGGAATAGGAACAGCTGAGAGCAGGAACGGAACGATAGAGAGAAGAGAGAGCGAGAGAGTGAGAGAGGGAGGGGGAGAGAGAGGGACAGAAAGAGGGAAAGAACCTAATAAGACCAGCAGAGGGAAACGAATAGAAGGGGAAGCACAGGGACAAGACATGATAATTAATGACAAAACATGACAGTACCCCCCCACTCACCGAGCGCCTCCTGGCGCACTCGAGGAGGAACCCTGGCGGCAACGGAGGAAATCATCAATAAGCGAACGGTCCAGCACGTCCCGAGACGGAACCCAACTCCTCTCCTCAGGACCGTAACCCTCCCAATCCACTAAGTATTGGTGACCCCGTCCCCGAGAACGCATGTCCATGATCTTACGTACCTTGTAAATAGGTGCGCTCTCGACAAGGACGGGAGGGGGGAGGGAAGACGAACGGGGGTGCGAAGAAAGGGCTTGACACAGGAGACATGGAAGACAGGATGGACGCGACGAAGATGTCGCGGAAGAAGCAGTCGCACAGCGACAGGATTAACGACCTGGGAGACACGGAACGGACCAATGAACCGCGGAGTCAACTTACGAGAAGCTGTCGTAAGAGGAAGGTTGCGAGTGGAAAGCCACACTCTCTGGCCGCAACAATACCTTGGACTCTTAATCCTGCGTTTATTGGCGGCTCTCACAGTCTGTGCCCTGTAACGGCAAAGTGCAGACCTCACCCTCCTCCAGGTGCGCTCACAACGTTGGACAAACGCTTGAGCGGAGGGAACGCTGGACTCGGCAAGCTGGGATGAGAACAGAGGAGGCTGGTAACCCAGACTACTCTGAAACGGAGATAACCCGGTAGCAGACGAAGGAAGCGAGTTGTGAGCGTATTCTGCCCAGGGGAGCTGTTCTACCCAAGACGCAGGGTTTCTGAAAGAAAGGCTGCGTAGTATGCGACCAATCGTCTGATTGGCCCTCTCTGCTTGACCGTTAGACTGGGGATGAAACCCGGAAGAGAGACTGACGGACGCACCAATCAAACGACAGAACTCCCTCCAAAACTGTGACGTGAATTGCGGACCTCTGTCTGAAACGGCGTCTAACGGGAGGCCATGAATTCTGAACACATTCTCGATGATGATTTGTGCCGTCTCCTTAGCGGAAGGAAGTTTAGCGAGGGGAATGAAATGTGCCGCCTTAGAGAACCTATCGACAACCGTAAGAATCACAGTCTTCCCCGCAGACAAAGGCAGACCGGTAATGAAGTCTAGGGCGATGTGAGACCATGGTCGAGAAGGAATGGGGAGCGGTCTGAGACGACCGGCAGGAGGAGAGTTACCCGATTTAGTCTGCGCGCAGTCCGAACAAGCAGCCACGAAACGGCGCGTGTCACGCTCCTGAGTCGGCCACCAAAAGCGCTGGCGAATAGACGCAAGAGTGCCTCGAACACCGGGATGACCAGCTAACTTGGCAGAGTGAGCCCACTGAAGAACAGCCAGACGAGTGGAAACAGGAACGAAAAGGAGGTTACTAGGACAAGCGCGCGGCGACGCAGTGTGCGTGAGTGCTTGCTTAACCTGTCTTTCAATTCCCCAGACTGTTAACCCGACAACACGCCCATAAGGAAGAATCCCTCGGGATCAGTAGAAGCCACAGAAGAACTAAACAGACGGGATAAGGCATCAGGCTTGGTGTTTTTGCTACCCGGACGGTAAGAAATCACAAACTCGAAACGAGCAAAAAACAACGCCCAACGAGCTTGACGGGCATTAAGTCGTTTGGCAGAACGGATGTACTCAAGGTTCTTATGGTCTGTCCAAACGACAAAAGGAACGGTCGCCCCCTCCAACCACTGTCGCCATTCGCCTAGGGCTAAGCGGATGGCGAGCAGTTCACGGTTACCCACATCATAGTTGCGCTCAGATGGCGACAGGCGATGAGAAAAATAAGCGCAAGGATGAACCTTATCGTCAGACTGGAAGCGCTGGGAAAGAATGGCTCCCACGCCTACCTCTGAAGCGTCAACCTCGACAATGAATTGTCTAGTGACGTCAGGAGTAACGAGGATAGGAGCGGACGTAAAACGTTCTTTTAGAAGATCAAAAGCTCCCTGGGCGGAACCGGACCACTTAAAACACGTCTTGACAGAAGTAAGAGCTGTGAGAGGGGCAGCAACTTGACCGAAATTACGAATGAAACGCCGATAGAAATTAGCGAAACCTAAAAAGCGCTGCAACTCGACACGTGACCTTGGAACGGGCCAATCACTGACAGCTTGGACCTTAGCGGAATCCATCTGAATGCCTTCAGCGGAAATAACGGAACCGAGAAAAGTAACGGAGGAGACATGAAAAGAGCACTTCTCAGCCTTTACGTAGAGACAATTCTCTAAAAGGCGCTGTAGAACACGTCGAACGTGCTGAACATGAATCTCGAGTGACGGTGAAAAAATCAGGATATCGTCAAGATAGACAAAAACAAAGATGTTCAGCATGTCTCTCAGAACATCATTAACTAATGCCTGAAAAACAGCTGGCGCATTGGCGAGACCAAACGGCAGAACCCGGTACTCAAAATGCCCTAACGGAGTGTTAAACGCCGTTTTCCACTCGTCCCCCTCTCTGATGCGCACGAGATGGTAAGCGTTACGAAGGTCCAACTTAGTAAAGCACCTGGCTCCCTGCAGAATCTCGAAGGCTGATGACATAAGGGGAAGCGGATAACGATTCTTAACCGTTATGTCATTCAGCCCTCGATAATCCACGCAGGGGCGCAGAGTACCGTCCTTCTTCTTAACAAAAAGAACCCCGCCCCGGCCGGAGAGGAAGAAGGCACTATGGTACCGGCGTCAAGAGACACAGATAAATAATCCTCGAGAGCCTTACGTTCGGGAGCCGACAGAGAGTATAGTCTACCCCGAGGAGGAGTGGTCCCCGGAAGGAGATCAATACTACAATCATACGACCGGTGAGGAGGAAGGGAGTTGGCTCGGGACCGACTGAAGACCGTGCGCAGATCATGATATTCCTCCGGCACTCCTGTCAAATCGCCAGGTTCCTCCTGAGAAGTGGGGACAGAAGAAATGGGAGGGATGGCAGACATTAAACACTTCACATGACAAGATACGTTCCAGGATAGGATAGAATTACAAGACCAATTAATAGAAGGATTATGACATACTAGCCAGGGATGACCCAAAACAACAGGTGTAAAAGGTGAACGAAAAATCAAAAAAGAAATAGTCTCACTGTGGTTACCAGATACTGTGAGAGTTAAAGGTAGTGTCTCAAATCTGATACTGGGAAGATGACTACCATCTAAGGCAAACATGGGCGTAGGCTTGTCTAACTGTCTGAAAGGAATGTTATGTTTCCGAACCCATGCTTCGTCCATGAAACAACCCTCAGCCCCAGAGTCATTCAAGGCACTGCATGTAGCACCCGAACCGGTCCAGCGTAGATGGACCGACATAGTAGTACAGGATCTAGATGAAGAGACCTGAGTAGTAGCGCTCACCAGTAGCCCTCCGCTTACTGATGAGCTCTGGCCTTTACTGGACATGAATTGACAAAATGTCCATCAAATCCGCAATAGAGGCACAGGCGGTTGGTGATCCTCCGTTCCCTCTCCTTGGTCGAGATGCGAATACCTCCCAGCTGCATGGGCTCAGTCTCTGAGCCAGAGGAGGGAGATGGTTGCGATGCGGAGCAGGGAAACACCGTTGACGCGAGCTCTCTTCCACGAGCTTGGTGACGAAGATCTACCCGTCGTTCTATGCGGATGGCGAGAGCAATCAAAGAGTCCACACTGGAAGGAACCTCCCGAGAGAGAATCTCATCTTTGACCACTGTGTGGAGTCCCTCCAGAAAACGAGCGAGCAGCGCCGGCTCGTTCCAGTCACTAGAGGCAGCAAGAGTACGAAACTCTATAGAGTAATCCGTTATGGATCGATCACCTTGGCATAGGGAAGCCAGGGCCCTAGAAGCCTCCCCACCAAAAACTGAACGGTCAAAAACCCGAATCATCTCCTCTTTAAAGTTCTGGTAATTGTTAGAACAATCAGCCCTTGCCTCCCAGATAGCTGTGCCCCACTCTCGGGCCCGGCCAGTAAGGAGTGAAATGACGTAAGCAACCCGAGCTCTCTCGCTAGAGTATGTGTTGGGTTGGAGAGAGAACACAATATCACACTGGGTGAGAAAGGAGCGGCACTCCGTGGGCTGCCCGGAGTAGCAAGGTGGGTTATTAACCCTAGGTTCCGGAGACTCGGCAGGCCAGGAAGTAACAGGTGGCACGAGACGAAGACTCTGGAACTGTCCAGAGAGGTCGGAAACCTGAGCGGCCAGGTTCTCCACGGCATGGCGAGCAGCAGACAATTCCTGCTCGTGTCTGCCGAGCATGGCTCCTTGGATCTTGACGGCAGTGTTACGAGCCTCTGTAGTCGCTGGGTCCATTCCTTGGTCGGATCCTTCTGTTATGCAGGTGAATGAGGACCCAAAAGCGACTTGGCGAAAACAGAGTTTTTAATCCAGTAAGATACTTAACAAAACAAAAGGCATAATACTACTCGTAAAGACGAGAACAGACTGGAGACTTGATCAAGAACTGCAGGTTGCCTCGGGAAGGCACTTGAACCTAGCAGACTCAGACACCTGCTCACCACGCAGCATCTGAGGGAAACACGACACGACAGGGCAAAACATAGACACAGCACGGTGAATATAGACAAGGATCCGACAGGGCAGGTACGGAAAACAAGGAGAGAAATAGGGACTCTAATCAGGGAAAAGGATCGGGAACAGGTGTGGGAAGACTAAATGATTGATTAGGGGAATAGGAACAGCTGGGAGCAGGAACGGAACGATAGAGAGAAGAGAGAGCGAGAGAGTGAGAGAGGGAGGGGGAGAGAGAGGGATAGAAAGAGGGAAAGAACCTAATAAGACCAGCAGAGGGAAACGAATAGAAGGGGAAGCACAGGGACAAGACATGATAATTAATGACAAAACATGACATCCTCACTGAACTTCTGGAGAGAGTTTGCTGCACTGAAAGTAAAGGGGCTGAATAATTTTGCACGCCCAATTTTTCAGTTTTTGATTTGTTAAAAAAGTTTGATATATCCAATAAATGTCGTTCCACTTCATGATTGTGTCCCACTTGTTGTTGATTCTTCACAAAAAAAATACAGTTTTATATCTTTATGTTTGAAGCCTGAAATGTGGCAAAAGGTCGCAAAGTTCAAGGGGGCCGAATACTTTCGAAAGGCACTGTATGTGAGACGCGGAGTAGGTAAACGGATGATCTCCACATGTGTGTTTCCCACCATGAAGCATAGAGGAGGAGGTGTGTGGGTGCTTTGCTGGTGACACACTCTGATTTACTTAGAATTCAAGGCACACTTAACCAGCATGGCTACCACAGTATTATGCAGTGATACGTCATCCCATCCGGTTTGCGCTTAATGGGACTATCATTTGTTTTTCAACAGGACAATGACCCAACATACAGTACATCCAGGCTGTGTAAGGGCTATTTGACCAAGAAGAAAAGTAAAATGAGTGCTGCATCTGATGACTTGGCCCCCACAATCACCCGACTTCAACCAAATTGAGATGGATTGGGATGAGTTAGACCGCAGAGTGAAGGAAACGCAGCCAAAAAGTGCTCAGCCTATGTGGGAACTCCTTCAAGACTGTTGAAAAAGCATTCCAGGTAAAGCTGGTTGAGAGAATGCCAAGAGTGTGCAAAGCTGTCATCAATGCAGGGTGGCTACTTTGAAGAATCTAAAATATTAAATATAGTTGGTTACTACATGATTCCATATGTGCTATTTAATAGTTTTGATGTTTTCACTATTATTGTTCAATGTAGATAATAGTAAAAATAATGACAAATCCATGAATGAGTAGGTGTGTCCAAACTTTTGACTGGTGCTGTGTATATATTTAAAGCACAAGTAAAATGCTGGCTATATATAGATATCCATCCCTTATGTCATGTCACCTTAAAGGGGCAATTCGCTGTTGCTACATCCATTTTTTGGACTCATAAATTAATGATATGTACTCGTTCATGAGCTTACTTCAAGCTGTACCGCATCAGAACCCAAAAGATAAGCTTGGTTTTACACCAAGGTATGTAATCAAAGCAAATATAAACAAACATTATATTGCTTCAAAACATGGTTACAACTATAATTGTATTATCATGGATGGTCAATCCTTGCATCAATAGCTCTGTCTATGAATTTGAGAGTGGTTTCATTTCTCCAGGCCCATCCATCAGCTTTTTACTGAAACAGGGGTGGGGAGTACGCTTTGTTATTGTTTCAACTGCTGATTGCTGCTTTAAGAATGATTTCCTTCCTGGCTGCATCATTAAAAGGAGTCAGAAAACCCCTTTGAGACACTCCCCTGAGGATGTTGTTTGCCATGATCCACCATGTCTTCACATTTCCTATTACTCTGGTTTGAACTGAGCTCTGGTTTGGCTGTTAAATCCTTGATGGGATGAAAGAACTGAATGTGAAGATATTAATGCAGAAAGAATCGCACAAATGCACATACGGTAATATTATTGAGAGAGGCTGACACAAACACATAGTCATTTGTTTGCTTCCTCTTTGAAATGTGTAATAGGCATCTTGCATATTGTAGCAAACCTTGACAAAGCCTTGATGAGCCCTGCCAGAACTGGCAGTGTACATTATCTTTACCATATTGTCTATAAATATATTAAAATCATCCTTATAATAATATAAAGAGTAATATAAAGAGAGTATCTGCATCTTTGAAAAAAAGATAACTGCTAGAATTCTATAAAAATACTAACTTTGGCATGTATTTGTTAGTCAAAGTCAAGGAGCGATTTAGCCGGCTCATTGGGAGCGTCCCACATTAGCAGATGTGTCAGGCTCAGAGAAAGTTTGCTATCAGTAATGGGCCAAATTTTCCAGTCTCCAGCTCCTCTCCTCCCAGCCGCGGCCAAGCCACGCTCTGCCCAATTAATCCAGCGGCCTTAATGACCCTCGAAGGTGACTCGCTAGATAAGTGCGATTACACTGGAAACAAGTGTGCTGCCAATTAGGCCTCAAATTTCCCTCCATCTCCTTCAGTGGTTCCACGCCTCCCAGAGGGTCAGCCTGTTTGTGACTTCATTAGCTGGGTTCTAAAAGGGGAAATTAACACTGAGCGCAGTTAACACCTCCCAGAGTACAGATAAGAGTCAGAAACAAAGTGTTTGTTCATAGACCCTTGGAAATAAATACACTTACTGTGGAATGTGATTGTAGTCTGCAGGGTTAACTATTTAGAATAATTTTAACTCCTAAAACATATGATTTAAAAAATGATCCATGATCTAGTAAAATGTGTTACGGCATGTTGTTTCCAGTTCATATGGATTTGTGCTTCTTCATGGGGAACTAGATCATTTTGATGATGATCACGACACATTCCTTAACATTTCTTCCACTCAACTCCTCGCTCGCTCTCTCTCACTCTCTCTCTCTCTCTCTCTCTCCCTCTCTCTCTCTCTCTCTCTCTCTCTCGCTCTCTCGTTTATTTAGGGTTTAGGCACCAAAGAAAATAACTGAAAGACAAAACAGTACTGATAAAAAAACTGGTAAAAAACGGTGTGCAGGTGAGGTTGGAAGCCCAAAAGGGCTTATATGAAAACAACACCACAAATATAAGTACAAAATAAAGTTTGCACAATCATTTAAACAAAGCATATTAATTATAATTGTACATGATATACTCAGTATACAAGAAAAACCTCACTCTCTCATCCATTGTGTTTTCTCCGTACAGGTTGTTAATGAGAAACCCTTTGTATGAAGACGTCTGTGGCACAGTCACTTGTTGTCAGCCAGAAGACGGTGTATGAGTAATGGGTGTGTCTAATGATGGTTGGCATCTTCCATTTGGGTCCCTCCCTGCCATCTGTCCCCTGCCACCCCTCAGGTGCACTGGGGCGCTCACAGCAGGTCTCAGTAATCACACACTCGCTCAGTTCTTCCCCCTCCTCAAGCAGCCAAACCACACACTCCACACTCCTCCAAGTGACACTAACCCAGCTGTGCCACTTCACTGCCGCCACATACTCTGGTGCCATTGGAACGCAGAGAGAGACTGTGGGCTGGATGCACTCACCTTCAGAGCTCTGGGTCAAGTAATTACGACTGAATGCTTTCCAGACTGTCTGGGAAATTGCCTGCAACATCAAAGATCCACCACCATATTTTACAGTTGGTATGAGGTAGTTTTTTGCATATGCATTTTTCTCTCTATCCAAACCTACTAATGAGCTGTATTTTCATGTCTTCCAACAAATGTAAAAGCCTTGAGTTAATGGCATTGGCACTTGGATTGGAACCGGTGCTATGGTCAGATGACATGAAAATAGAGCTCTTTGGCCACGTACACCAGTGGTGGGTTTGACGTCGACAGAAAGATGCATATACAGAAAAGTACCTCCTACGTAATGTAAAATATGGTGGTGGATCTTTGATGTTATGGAGCAATTTTGCTTCCACTGGTCCTGGCCCTTTTTAAGGTCAATGGCATCATGAACTTTACACAGTATAAGGATATTTTAGCCAAAAACCTGGTTCCCTCTGCCAAGAGGCTGAAACTTGGCCGCAAGTGAATCTTCCAGCAAGACAATAACCCCAATCACACATCAAATCAACAACAAAAAAATTCTAATGTCCATCTCATTCTCCAGACTTGATCCCCATTGAAAACCTGGTGGTTTGAATTGAAAAGCGCAGTCCATAAGCGCAAACGAAGGATATCAAGGATCTGAAAAGCTTCTGTTTGGAGGACTGTTCGAAGATCCTTCCCAATGTGTTCTCCAATCTCATTTAACCTGATAGAAAAAGGCTCACTGCCGTTATCCTCACAAGGGGAGAGTGCCAGAGTATTGAAAACAGGGGTGGCAATACAAATATTTTTGAGAATTATACCTTAGTATAAAGCAATTCTATTAGTATAAATTTATATAATTTTCAAATGTTGTGTGCATATGATATATGTAATGATCTTTGTCTGTTGTTTGTAGAAAGTCAGACCGAAATGCAGCGTGTAGGTTACTCATGACTTTTTAATGAAGAAAATACGGTACATGAAATAACTGAAAATATGAAAACAACAAACGAGTGAAACTAATTACAGCCTATCTGGTGACTAACACAAAGACAGGTACAATCACCCACGAAATACAACGCGCACTCAAGCTACCTAAATACGGTTCCCAATCCGAGACAACTAGAATCAGCTGACTCCAATTAGGAATCGCCTCAGGCAGCCAAGCCTAACTAGACACACCCCTAATAAAACACACTCCCAATTAATACAAACCCAATACGAAATAACAACATATAAACCCATGTCACACCCTGGCCTACCCAAACATATAACAAAACACAAGATACAATGACCAAGGCGTGACAGAACCCCCCCCTAAGGTGCGGACTCCGGGACGCACCTCAAGCATAGGGAGGGTCCGGGTGGGCGTCTGTCCATGGTGGCGGTTCTGGCTCGGGACGTGGACCCCACTCCATAAATGTCCTAGTTCCTCCCCTTCGCGTCCTAGGATAATCCACCTTCTCCGCCGACCATGGCCAAATAGTCCTCACCCTGATCCCCACATAACTGAGGGGCAGCTCGGGACCGAGGGGCAGCTCGGGACCGAGGGGCAGCTCGGGACCGAGGGGCAGCTCGGGACCGAGGGGCAGCTCGGGACAGAGGGGCAGCTCGGGACAGAGGGGCAACTCGGGACAGAGGGGCAACTCGGGACAGAGGGGCAACTCAGGACAGAGGGGCAACTCAGGATAGAGGGGCAACTCAGGATAGAGGGGCAACTCAGGATAGAGGGGTAACTCAGGACAGCGGGGCAACTCAGGATAGAGGGGCAACTCGGGATAGAGGGGCAGCCCGGGACAGAGGGGCAGCCCGGGACAGAGGGGCAGCCCGGGACAGAGGGGCAGCCCGGGACCGAAGCAGCCCGGTACTGAGGGGAAGCCCGGTACTGAGGGGAAGCCCGATACTGAGGGGAAGCCCGGTACTGAGGGGAAGCCCGGTACTGAGGGGAAGCCCGGTACTGAGGGGAAGCTTGGTACTGAGAGGAAGCTCGGTACTGAGAGGAAGCTCGGTACTGAGGGGAAGCCCGGTACTGAGGGGAAGCCCGGTACTGAGGGGAAGCTCGGTACTGAGAGGAAGCTCGGTACTGAGAGGAAGCTCGGTACTGAGAGGGAGCCCGGTACAGAGAGGGAGCCCAGTACTGAGAGGAAGCTCAGTACTGAGAGGAAGCTCAGGCAGGTAGTAGGCTCCGGTAAATCCTGGCTGGCTAGTGGACCTGCATGATTAAGGTTGTCTGGCCGATCTAGAAGATCTTGGTAGACTGGCACTTCTGGCGGATCCTGGCAGACTGGCACTTCTGGTGGATCCTGGCAGACTGGTGACGCTGGGCCGACAGGAGACTCCGGCAGCACAGGAGAGGAGAAAGGCTCTGGCTGAGCTGAACAGGCGATGCGCACTGGACGCGCTGGGCCGACTGGGAGCACTGGTGGCGCTGGGCAGACAGGAGACTCCGGCAGCGCAGGAGAGGAGAAAGGCTCTGGCTGAGCTGAACAGGCGGGAGACTCCAACAGTGCAGGAGAGGAGAAAAGCTCTGGCTGCGCTGAACAGGCGAGGCGCACTGGAGGCCTGGTGCGTGGTGCTGGAACTGGTGGTACTGGCGCGAGGACACGCACAGGAAGCCTGGTGCGGGGAGCTGCTACCGGAGGACTGGTGTGTATAGGTGGCTCTGGATAGACCGGACCGTGCAGGCGCACTGGAGCTCTTGAGCACCGAGCCTGCCCAAGCTTACCTGGCTCGATGCCCACTCTAGCCCGGCCAATAGGAAGGGCTGGTATAAGTCGCAGCTGGCTCTGCACCCGCACTGGAAACACCGTGCGCTCCATAGCATAACACGGTTCCTGCCCGGTCTCTCTAGCCCAACGGTGAGCACAGGGAGTATGCACAGGTTTCCTACCTGGCATAACTATTCTCCCTTTTAGCCCCCCCCAATACATTTTTTGGGGTGACTTTCCGGTTTCCAACCGCGTCGCAGTGCTGCCTCCTCATACTCACGCCTCTCCGCTTTAGCTACTTCTATTTCCTCCTTGGGACGGCGATATTCTCCCGGCTGCGCCCAGGGTCCTTTTCCGTCTAATATCATCTCCCAAGACCAGAAGTCCTCATATTGCTGCTCCTCACAATTAACAGGGAGAGTAGGCTCAGGTCTGACTCCTGACTCTGCCACTCTCTCTCTGCGCTTTCCCCCGTTACCTACGGTTTTCGCTCTGTATAGCCGTGCTCTCCTTTTCGATTCCATCTGTGTATAGCCCTCTTCGCATTGCTGTAGGGAATCCCAGGCGGGCTCCTACACACGCACTGGGTCGGACGCCCACCTGTCGATTTCTTCCCACGTCGTATAATCCCTGCCGTCCATATCGTCCTCCTTTAGCTCCTGCCAGTTCACACGCTGCTCGGTCTGTGAATCGTGGTGGGTGATTCTGTAATGATCTTCATCTGTTGTTTGTAGAAAGTCAGACCGAAATGCAGCGTGTAGGTTACTCATGACTTTTTAATGGAGAAAATACGGTACATGAAATAACTGAAAATATGAAAACAACAAACGAGTGAAACTAATTACAGCCTATCTGGTGACTAACACAAAGACAGGTACAATCACCCACGAAATACAACGCACACTCAAGCTACCTAAATACGGTTCCCAATCCGAGACAACTAGAATCAGCTGACTCCAATTAGGAATCGCCTCAGGCAGCCAAGCCTAACTAGACACACCCCTAATAAAACACACTCCCAATTAATACAAACCCAATACGAAATAACAACATATAAACCCATGTCACACCCTGGCCTACCCAAACATATAACAAAACACAAGATACAATGACCAAGGCGTGACAATATAGTTCAGTATTTTTATGCACATCTTTATCAAGGGTGCCAATAACCTTTCGAGGTGACTGTAGCTCTCAATTTCTTAACAATGTTGAGCTACAAGCTCAAGAGAAAGCATTTACAAGAGAAATGCTCTTAGGTGGTGCAGGAAAGAAAAACACGATGTAGGAGTAAGTTGGAAGGAAGAGAGGATAAATGTAGCACGATGTCAGTGGTGGCTTTAGATAAGAGGGAGAAGTCTGGCTGAATCTCATTACTTTTTCCTTTAGATCTGCCCCTGGAGCCAACTGAATCATTCTGAGGGACTGGAAATTGGTCTTCAATAAGGAAGAATTGATCCTGGGGCCTTGTCTGATTTTAATGTAGTTTTGACGCCAGTCTTTACAACCACATGAGCAGTATACCTGTTTGTGCTATGTTTATTACCTTAGTCACATGTCATTAAGGTCAAGATACCCATGACTGTAGAGGGAGAAGGGGGTAGCATTTCTGTATTGAAAACATAACCCATCCAGAAGAATCTTTACCATTGATCCAAGAAGTGTTTCAATCCACGACAATGGTTAAAGGCAGAGAGTAGTTGTTCCTATTCAACCATTCTATAGACTTCAGACTCTAGTCAACGTGTCATTCAAGTTGTTTACAAAGATATCTAATTCCACTCAGTGATTCTCATGTTTATCATGAAATTTAGTTTTCAATAAAATATATGTACCTTTATTATTGTGATTTCCATGCATGAAAAAGAACAACAAAAGCCTCAGGTCATGGCATAATATAATGTGAAATTGCTCTAAATTGGTTAGGAGCTTCAATTTTCAGAGAGCCATTTGAAATAATGCAGGTGGATGTGTTTACTGCCAGAGTCGCCAGAGGCTCAGTCTGTCTGCCTTCAAGTCATTAGTGGAAGTTTGGCAGCACACATCCTTCAGGAATTACCATACATTTCCTCTGAAATGGTTGGAGTGGGTTTGGATAAGAGATTTGCTTTTTTGACCAATACCTTTAACATTACAGGTAGTTAAGTATGTGTGGGTTTGTGGATTTGGGCTATCCTTTGCAAAAAATCCTCTGCTCAAGTATACCTATGCCTAATATTGTTCTGTGGGTTGTATTGATTGTAAGGAAGCAATGTAAAAACATCAGTGGCGTCAGAACAAAAATGGACAATGGATGCAAGGATAAAGCAAGTCAGCTTCAACATACAAGACTAATCATATTGGGTTTCAATAGGATATTGATGACAGGGGATCTTTCAGCAGGTCATTATTGAGAGAGTACTCTGGTAGTCCAGGCATGGTTTGGTGTTCAGAGCTATAGGCCTCACTGTTTACCAGAGTGAGAATCAATATCTGTCCAATGTGCAATATATATAATGTATGACATTGAATGTGGAAGTCATTGTTTTCAACACTGTGTTCTTCTCTTTGACGCTGGATATCCATGTAGTCGGGAGCATTCAAAGATAATATAACCAATGAATATGTCTCTGTATATATGATACCTACCTAGTGACCCCACAAAAATGTGCCCTCGTTTACAAAATAGCTCACCCTTTATGAGACTATGGCTGTTTTATAGAGGTTACTGCATATACAGGCTGAGGCTGTATCTGCTATGCCTGAATGAAGTAAATTTGCTACAGGTGTTTTCTGGGTCATTCCTTTGTGTCCATAATCTCATTTGGAGTCAATGAAATAAACATATCTATGGCGATTGGACACAGTTCATTTTGTGGAAATCGATTTTCAGTATAACAGGATATGGAGAGCTGGTCTTGCACAGCCTATAGAGATTTTTACATGGACTGCCGGTGCTTGCTATCCACATACACAAGATATTTCTACCAGAGAACCAATGGACCCTTATGGAAAAACCACATGATTTCACATTTGGAAAATCACGATTGTGACATTTCCACATGTTTTGCACATGTGAAATGTCATGATAAGTGCTCCAAAAACAAATGTTTTCACGTGAAATATCACATGTGAAAAGTCTCATGTCAATGTCATGTGAAGTGTTCTAAAAACAAATGTTTTCATATGTGAAATGTCACATGTGAAATGTCACATGTCAGGTTGCAACCTCTTGGATCCCAGCAACCTGAATTTCCTGCTAAACCATCAGGTAAGTGGCCATGACAGTGATCAGCCACAGATTTATTGGCAAGAATAGATTTTTGCACTTTGCTAAATGTTGCCCGGAATCATGTCAATAATTTAGTAATTCTCTGGCAACACCAACAACAAAGTAGCTGTGTTAAGGGTCATTTGACATTAAGGTCTAGATTGAATCAGATCAAGCATAAATAGGCGATTGTCAACACCCGTATAGGTGGTGCAGATCTGACAGAATCTAACCCGAACTGTGCATAACTCCACAGTGACTCTGGCCCCTGATATCCTTTAGGTGGTGGACCATTCTCGATACACACAGAAAATTGATGAGAATGAAAAACCCAGCAGCGTTGCAGTTCTTGACACAAACCGGTGCGCCTGGCACCTTCTACCATACCCCGTTCAGGGGCACTTAAATCTTTAGTCTTGCCCATTTACCCTCTGAATGGCACACACACAAATATATGTCTCTCCTCCCATTCATCTACACTGATTGAAGTGGATTTAACAAGTGACATTAATAAGGGATCATAGCTTTCATCTGGATTCACCTGGTCAGTCTACCTTATGTCATGGAAAGAGCAGGAGTTCTTCATGTTTTGTATACTCAGTGTATGTTCATGTAACGGATGTGAAACGGCTAGCTTAGTTAGCGGTGCGCGCTAAATAGCGTTTCAATCAGTTACGTCACTTGCTCTGAGAACTTGAAGTAGTAGTTCCCCTTGCTCTGCAAGGGCCGTGGCTTTTGTGGAGCGATGGGTAATGATGCTTCGTGGGTGACTGTTGTTGATGTGTGCAGAAGGTCCCTGGTTCGCGCCCGGGTATGGGCGAGGGGACGGTTTAAAACTATTCTGTTACATTGATGCTGTTGACCCGGATTACTATTTGCTGCGGAAAAAGGAGGAAGGTCAAAAGGGGGGTGAGTGAAACGGCTAGCTTAGTTAGCGGTGCGTGCTAAATAGCGTTTCAATTGGTTACGTCACTTGCTCTGAGACCTTGAAGTAGTAGTTCCCCTTGCTCTGCAAGGGCCGTGGCTTTTGTGGATCGTTGGGTAACGATGCTTCGAGGGTGACTGTTGTCGAAATGTGCAGAGGGTCCCTGGTTCGCGCCCGGGTATGGGCGAGGGGACGGACGTAAAGTCATACTGTTACATTCACACACTCTCAAATATGATTACAGTACAGTGTTGTTCCCTGGTGTACAAAACGGTCAATAAGGTACTTTCAAGGGTATACATAGGAACTCACATGGTACAGGTCAGTACCTTTCAGGGTACATGTGCAGATTATCTAGTATAATGGTAAAATGTTCTACCCAATATAGTCAATATAATGGTGCTTTTGCCATGCGGGAGTTGGGAATTTATCAGTTGTGAAGTCGTAAATACCAGTTGGATGGCTAATAGCCAAAAAGCTGTGTCAACCACAAACTAAAAGTATTTTTTGTTTAATTGTTATGCTGGTGAATGAGGACCCAAAAGCGACTTAACGAAAACAGAGTCTTTATTCCAGTATATGACAAAAGTAATAATCCTGGATATATCAAGGAGAAAACAAAACAGGAAAAACTGAAATCCACTCGTAGTTGCGAGGACTGACTGGAGACTCGACCATAGACTGCAGGTTGCTTCGGGAAGGCACCGACCGTAGCAGACTAAGACACCTGCTCATACGCAGCATCTGAAGAAGATAAAACACGACAGGGCGAGACAAGGACACAGAACAGCGAACATCATACAAGGATCCGACAAGGACAGAAGCGGAAAACAGAGGGAGAAATAGTGGCTCTAATCAGAGGGCAAAATAGGGGACAGGTGTGAAAAGAGTAAATGAGGAACAGCTGGGAGCAGGAACGGAACGATAAGGAGAGAGAGCGAGAGAGGGAGAGAGGGATAGAAAGAGGGAAAGAACCTAATAAGACCAGCAGAGGGAAACGAATAGAAGGGAAGCACAGAGACAAGACATGATAACCAATGACAAAACATGACATTAATTAGGCAAGTTAGTTAAGAACTCATTCTGATTTACAATGACAGCCTACCGGGGAACAGTTGGTTAACTGTCTTGTTCAGGGGCAGATGACAGATTCTTACCTTGTCAGCTCAGGGATTTGATCCAGCAACCTTTCAGTTACTGGCCCAATGCTCTAACTGCTAGGTTACCTTACAAACTATCATGCTTTGAAATACATTATAGACTTCAAAAACCATATTAATAGATTGATTTTTATAAATAATGTCTTGTTACATTTATCTGCCGAAAATACTGTTACCAAGGTCATTCACTTAGTAGGTGATGTCAGAGGTCAGTATGTGGGAAAGGTCAGAGCTCAGGGATGATAGATTCATATCCCACTAGTAATTTCCAGTTGAAAGGCTGTTCAAGTGGATTTTTCACAGTCGTACATGTATGTGGTAAATTTCCACTTCCCATGGTCTAAAATATTTTGTCATTTGGCCTGGTTCACAGGAAGTTAATGTTTAATTTTCAATAACTTACTATCATTTAGTTTCAAGTGGGTTCTTGAAAATGCACTTACTGACCTGTCTCACTCACTGACCTGATGGTCTGGTAGCTAAGTGAGTATCACAATAACATGGTGACTAGCAATGAATTAAATACTGTATGGCTCTTTGGTATCGCATGAACTTATGTCAGCCTTTAACAAGGCTATGGAACTGACAATATACAAGCTTAATGTTTATGAACAGAATACAACAGAGCACATTAACTGGGATGACATTCCCTCTCATAGGAGAACAAAAACAGATTCCTGAAAGCCATGGCTTGAGTAAGTCACTTCTGCAATCTTCTGATAGGCTGCCGCTGCTACAGCATGCTGCCAATCAGCTAGTGATGTGCATGTTGTCAACAGAAACTTAATTTAAGGCACTGTAGGTTACTGGCAAAATTTTGCCACTAAGTTATTTTGACTTTACAATAACTTCCTGACAATTAGCTTCCAATTAAGAACAACAAATTCACACAAGTTGGCATTAAGTTACTGGAAAACGCACAATAATCTCTTTACAATGCAGCTCATTACTGATACATTCCCTTGCCAAGTCTGAAGAACCGTGTCAAATGCATTGCTCCACTTGCATAGACATAAACATCAGACGCTTTAACGGCTCCAACACTTCCACTGATGGTTGGCACAAAATACATGTAGATTTAACCACGCCCCCCAATATGCTAATGAGCCCCAACTAGTTCAATACCCCCACCTATATTTTAAACTGCAGCGTTGATCGTACCTTACATAAAAAAATATTGGGTAGAAAAATCTCCAATACCTTCAAGGTACCGAACTGTACCATGTGAGTGTACATGTGGAGCTGTGAAGTGTACCTTTGACCTTTTTGTACCTCAGGGAACAACACTGTACCCTAACCCTAACCTTATTGTTTTGAGAGTGTGTTAATATATGTTCCAAACAGTAAGTATGAAACAAGTTGCACTGCAGAAATATTGATGCACTCCCAATCAAATCCCCGATGATTTGCTCTATACTCTACCTCAAGTGTCCTTTACATTGGTGGTGATAATTGTACAATTATTTACCTAATTCTGGGCATCTTTTAGCAAAGTGGAGAAATGCAGCATACTATCTTTTAACATTAACACCTTAATTCAGATGTAAAAATACAGCAACTTGTTGTAGATTTACTATAATTTCACCACAACTAGACAAAAACCTCCAAGAGACCATGACACAACTTTCTGAGAATGTCCCTGGAACAAACCAGGAACTAGACAAAACCCACAGGGGACAATGACTGTTTAAATTGAATTAGTGTAAATTATGCCTTTTAAAGTAAAGTTTTCTAAATTACATTTGACATAAAATAAAATAAAAAAATAAAAAAATATGCCATTTAGCAGACGCTTTTATCCAAAGCGACTTACAGTCATGTGTGCATACATTCTACGTATGGGTGGTCCCGGGGATCGAACCCACTACCCTGGCGTTACAAGCGCCATGCTCTACCAACTGAGCTACAGAAGGACCAAATGTCACATGTAAGTTCATGGTATCACATGTTGAAATGTTGCATCCCCATTTTTTCGTTAAAAAAAAGTTCATGTTTTCACATCTCCTCAAATGTTGTCACATGTGTAGTGTCATGGTATCACAACTTGAAATTATGCATTATTTATTTCACATGACATTGTGTTTTGATGTGCTCACATGTTGTCATGTGTAGTTTCAGGTTCTCACATGTTGACATTTTGCAACCCCATGTTGTCACATGTATTTCACATTAACTTCACATGATATCATGTTTTCACATATGCTTGCTCACATGTTGTCACGTGTCTTTTTATGTTATCACATGTTGTCACATGTTATCACATTAACTTCACATTAAATCACATGGGATCACATGAGATCACATGTGATCATGAGAAATGTATGTGGATTTTACATAAGGGGAATGTCACAGCTTCTTATACATGGAAAAAAAGATAATGGATTGACTATGATTTCTTTCCCGGATTCTTTCTCTGCCTCACTCTGTCCATGTATCTAGTTCTGAGATTTACACTAATATGAGCTGTAAGGCACACATCTACTTCCTGAGTTAGCAGGATAAAGTTATCAAGATTTTAAACAGTTGTAAAGTTTTAAAGGAATGACAGCATTTATTTTATGAGCAGGCATAGCTCCAGCAAAGCACAGGTCTTGTATTAGAGCAGTATAAAGCTGTCACTGATAATACCCTAACTCTATTATCAAAAGGACATTTGTTTTTTATGGTTACCTTGGAGGATGGTGGCTCTGCAAGAACAATCGATGTGACCGAACAAAATGTTCCTCAGCTGAACAGGGTCTCTGATAATGTCCACATTGACCCTCATGTCTTTGGGTGAGCCTGTGATTTACAGAGACAAATATGAGTGCACTTGTATTTCTTTCGTAATAACCTTGGCACGGTACACAAAACACTGCAATAATTTAATGCCTTTTACAACAATATACCATAAACATAAAATACATATTAATCTGCCAACAACAGTCAATTTCCAACTTATCACCTACAGATACAGGATCTTATTTGAGCCAGTTTGCTACAGCAGGAAAATAATAATAAAAACACTGAGAGCGTCTAGACTGGCTGCATCACTGCTTGGTATGGCAAGGTGCTACAGAGGGTGGTGCATCACTGCTTGGTATGGCAAGGTGCTGAAGAGGGTAGTGCGTCACTGCTTGGTATGGCAAGGTGCTACAGAGGGTGGTGCATCACTGCTTGGTATGGCAAGGTGCTAAAGAGAGTCGTGCGTCACTGCTTGGTATGGCAAGGTGCTGAAGAGGGTGGTGCATCACTGCTTGGTATGGCAAGGTGCTGAAGAGGGTCGTGCGTCACTGCTTGGTATGGCAAGGTGCTGAAGAGGGTCGTGCGTCACTGCTTGGTATGGCAAGGTGCTGAAGAGGGTAGTGCATCCCTGCTTGGTATGGCAAGGTGCTACAGAGGGTGGTGCGTTTGGCCCAGTACATCACTGGGGCCGAGCTCCCTGCCATCCAGGACCTCTATACCACACAATGTGAGAGAAAGGCCATAAAAATGGTCAAAGACACAAACCACCCTAGTCATAGAATGTTCTCTCTGCTACCGCACGGCAAGCGGTACCGATGCTCCAAGTCTGGAACCAACTGGACCCTGAACAGCTTCTACCCCCAAGCCATAGGACTACTAAATAGCTAACCAAATAGCTACTTGGACTATCTGCATTGACCCTTCTTGCACTAACTATTTTGACTCATCACATATGCTGCTGCTACTGTTAATTATCTATCATGTTGCCTAGTCACTTTACCCCTACCTATATGTATATACTATATGTACCTCATATAGTACCTCATTTACCTCGTACCCCTGCACATCGACTCAAGACTGGTATGGATATAGCCAAGTTATCTTTATTGATTGTGTATTTATTTCCTTGTGTTATTATTTTTCTATATTTGTCTCTCTGCGTTGTTGGGAAGTGCCAATAAGTAACATTTCACTCTTAGTCTACACCTGTTGTTTACAAAGCATGTCACGAATAGAATTTGATTTGATTTGAAATTAAGATCCTATCTGAACTATTAAAATCGTTCAGCAATGGAGGGTGCTATGGCAACTGGTCCATTGCATCTGCTCTCTCCCCATGAAGGCAATTGTATTATCCCAAGATTCTCCTGCTCGACTGGAACATTCTGTCTTTGTCGCTTTGAACAGCTTATGATCGGAAAAGCTTTATTTGTGAGATGAGATTATTTTAGTTTCTATGGTTACTGGCCATATGTTTGATGGTGTACCAATTCAATGCATTAGAAATTAAAAGGAAATATTTGGTTCCAGGGAAATGTGATGTTCTGCCAGATGAATTAATTAATCTGATGAAGCTGAACATCTGATGATCTGTTCTGTAAAGCCAACAATGTAACTACATTTTCCTTCTATCGTCACTGCTCTCACTGATTTAATTAAAAGTGTTGGACGATTGACACAGATATATCCTCTGGCTGTCTTACTTGGCAAGTAGAAAATAAAACAATGGTCTCAGAAGAAGGTTTAACTGTCTACCTCCTCTTTCATTTACTGTCAGAATAAAGCACTCTGTTTTAGGATTTGTGTGTGTGTGTGCGTGTGCGAGTGCGTGCGCGGTTGTGTGTGTGTGCACGCCTGCATTCATTTTTTATTTCTTGTTTCACCTTTATTTAACCAGGTAGGCCAGTTGAGAACAAGTTCTCATTTACAACTGCTATCTGGGTGTGTATTTTAAAGAGATTCTCCCGTACCTTTGTATTATTTATAGCCAGTAGTTCTGAAAGAAGCTCTCACAAGCCAAAAGTGGTCCCCGAAAGGGATATATATGCAAATATGTGCAACACGTCATTGATCTTTCTCCAGCTGTGCTGTGTCTGCATCTTTGAGCTGTCATTCAAATGGCGAGTAGCTGAATCTCATTGGCTGAAACTTGAATTGCTAGGTGCTGTCCCACGTGGGGGAAAATGTAGGGTAAATGGCATCGCACAATTTTGAGAAAACACGCTTTCAAACTAGGGGTTTCAAATCAAATCAAACTTTAATTGCCACATGCGCCGAAAACAACAAGTGTAGACTTTACCGTGAAATGCTTACTTACAAGCCCTTAACCAACAGTGCATTTCAAGATGAAGAAAATATTTACCAAGTAGGCTAAAATAAAAAGTAATAATAAAAAGTAACACAATAAGAATAACAATAACAAGGCTATATACAGGGGGCACCGATACAGAGTCAGTGTGCAGGGGTACAGGCTAGTTGAGGTAATTTGTACATGTACGTGGGGGCGAAGTGACTATGCATAGGTAACAAACAAACAACGAGAAGCAGCAGTGTACAAGAGGTGGGGTTGTCAATGTAAATTGTCCGGTGGCGATTTTTATGAATTGTTCAGCAGTCTAATGGCTTGGGGGTAGAAGCTGTTGAGGAGCCTTTTGGTCCTAGACTTGGCATTCTGGCACCGCTTGCAGAGAAAACAGTCAATAACTTGGGTGACTGGAGTCTCTGACAGTTGTACAGGCTTTCCTCTGACACTGCCTATTATATAAGTCCTGGATGGCAGGAAGCTTGGCCCCAGTGATGTTTCCATGGACGTTCACACTACCCTCTGTAGCGCATTACGGTCAGATGCCGAGCAGCTACCATACCAGGTGGTGATGCAACCGGTCAGTATGCTCTTGATGGTGCAGCTGTAGAACCTTTTGAGGATCTGGGGGCCCATGCTAAATATTTTCAGTCTCCTGAGGGGGAAAAGGTTTTGTCATGGCCTCTTGACGACTGTCTTGGTATGTTTGGACCATGATAGTTCGTTGGTGATGTGGACACCAAGGAGCTTGAAACTCTCGATCCGCTCCACTTCAGCCCTGTTGACGCTAATGGGGACCTGTTAGGCCCGCCTTTTCCTGTAGTCCACTATCAGCTCTTTGTCTTCCTCACATTGAGGGAGAGGTTGTTGTCCTGGCACCACACTGCCAGTTCTCTGACCTCCTCCCTATAGGCCGTCTCCTATAGGCCGTCCCCTATAGGCCGTTGTCGGTGATCAGGCCTACCACTGTTGTGTTGTCAGCAAACTTAATGATTGTTTTGGAGTCGTGTTTGGCCACGAAGTCGTGGGTGAACAGGGAATACAGGAGGGGACTAAGTACACACCCCTAAGTACACACCCCAGTGTTAAGGATCAGCGTGGCAGACATGTTGATGCCTACTCTTACTGCCTACTCCGTCAGGAAGTCCAGGATCCAGGTGCAGAGGGAGGTGTTTAGTCCCAAGGTCCTTAGCTTAATGATGAGCTTCGTGGGCACTATGGCGTTGAACGCTGAGCTCTAATCGATGAACAGCATTCTCACATAGGTGTTCATTTTGTCCAGGTGAGA
The DNA here is from genome assembly GCF_021184085.1 of Oncorhynchus gorbuscha. NCBI lineage: Eukaryota > Metazoa > Chordata > Actinopteri > Salmoniformes > Salmonidae > Oncorhynchus > Oncorhynchus gorbuscha. The sequence continues at coordinate 47,838,285 of NC_060175.1, forward strand.
AAGGGCAGTGTGGATTGTGATTGCATCATCTGTGGATCTGTTGTAGCTGTATGCAAATTGGAGTGGGTCTAGGGTGTCCTGGAGGATGCTGTTGATGTCAGGCATGACCAGGCTTTCAAAACACTTCATGGCTAATGACGTGATTGCCACGGGGCGGTAATGATTTACCTGTGCTTCTTTGGGCACAGGGACTACTGTGGTCTGCTTGAAACATGTAGGTATTATAGACTCGATCAGGGAGAGGTTGAAAATGTTTGTGAAGACATTTGACAGTTGGTCCGCGCATACTTTGAGTATACATCCTGTTAAGTCGTTTGGCCAATCGGCTTATTGAATGTTGACCTGTTTAAAACCTGTTAAGCCTACCCCTTACTTTTTCGAACATTCTGTTAAAAATCGCGCAACATTTCAGCGTCCTGCTACTCATGCCAGGAATATAGTATATGCATATGATTAGTATGTGTATAGAAAACACTCTGACGTTTCTAAAACTGGTTAAATCGCGGCTGTGACTATAACAGAACGTGTGTTTCATCGAAAAGCGGAAGAAAAACTGATCACCAAAATCTGGAAAAAATATCAATCCGCCACTTGCATATATTGTCTTTGGGAAAGCAAATTACATGGGGCTGAGATTGCAAGTCCTACAGCTTCCACACGATGTCGCCAGTCTTGTCAATTGCCTGGGCTTTGTTTCTTGGTCAAACGAGTAAGAGAGAGCCCATTCCTTCAGGTCTCTGACAGGATGTTTTGGCAGAGAAATTTCCGACCATGATTTTAAGACGTGGAGCTATTGAATACACATCGCCCCGTGATCAATTTGATAGATTATTAACGTTTACTAATACCTAAAGTTGGATTACAAAAGTATTTCGAAGTGTTTTGTGAAAGTTTATCGTCGACTTTTTTAATTGTAAAAAATGACGTTGCGTTTTAAAATAGTGTTTTTTCCTGAATCACACACTTTTCATAGATCGATATTTAGGGTATATATGGACCGATTTAATCGGAAAAATAGACCCAATAGTGATGTTTATGGGACATCTAGGAGTGCCAACAAAGAAGCTCGTCGAAGGTAATGAATGTTTTATATTTTATTTCTGCGTTTTGTGTAGCGCCGGCTATGCTAATTATTTTGTTTACATCCCCTTCAGGAATTTCGGGGTGTTGCATGCTATCAGATAATAGCTTCTCATGCTTTCGCCGAAAAGCATTTAAAAAATCTGACTTGTTGGCTGGATTCACAACGAGTGTAGTTTTAATTCAGTACCCTGCATGTGTGTTTTAATGAACGTTTAAGTTTTAACGAGTGCTATTAGCATTTAGCGTAATGCATTTGCATTTCCAGATGGCTAGATGGCTAGATGGCACGCCTGCGTGTCGGGTGCGCTTAAGAGGTTAAAGGTTTTGTTCAAATTTGCTCCCGAGAGCGTTATCACAGTCATCCAGAACAGCTGGTGCTCTCATGCATGCTTCAGTGTTGCTTGCTTTGAAGCGAGAATAAAATGAATTTAGCTCGTCTGGTAGGTTCGCGTCACTGGGCAGCTCATGTCTTGGTTTCCCTCTGTAGTCCGTAATAGTTTTCAAGCCCTGCCACGTCCAACGAGCGTCAGAGCTGGTGTAGTAGGATGCTATCTTAATCCTGTATTGACGCTTTGCTTGTTTGATGGTTCGTCTGAGGGCATAGTGGGATTTCTTGTAAGCGTCTCGATTACTCTCCCGCTCCTTGAAAGCGGCCGGTCTAGCCTTTAGCTAGATGCGGATGTTGCCTGTAATCCATGGCTTCTGTATATGGATATGTACAGTTGAAGTCGGAAGTTTACATACACCTTAGCCAAGTACATTTAAACTCAGTTTTTCACAATTCCTGACATTTAATCATTGTAAAAAAAGTCCCTGTCTTAGGTCAGTTAGGATCAACACTTTATTTTAAGAATGTGAAATGTCAGAATAAGAGTAGAGAGAATGATTTATTTCAGCTTTTATTTCTTTCATCACATTCCCAGTGGCTCAGACAATTACATACACACAATGAGTCTTTGGTAGCATTGCCTTTAAATTGTTTAACTTGGGTCAAACATTTTGGGTAGCCTTCCACAAGCGTCCCACAATAAGTTGGGTGAATTTTGGCCCTTTCTTCCTGACAGAGCTGGTGTAACTGAGTCAGGTTTGTAGGCCTCCTTGCTCACACACGCTTTTTCAGTTCTGCTCACACATTTTCTATAGTTTTGAGGTCAGGGCTTTGTGATGGCCACCTTGACTTTGTTGTCCTTAACCTGTAACTAGGGGGCAGTATTTTCATTTTTGGATAAAAAACGTTCCCGTTTTAAACGGGATATTTTGTCACGACAAGATGCTCGACTATGCATATAATTGACAGCTTTGGATAGAAAACACTCTGACGTTTCCAAAACTGCAAATATATGTCTGTGAGTGCAACATAACTGATGTTACAGGCAAAACCCAGATAAAAATCCAATCAGGAAGTGCCCCATATTTTGAAAGCCCTGCATGCCAATGACTCCTTATATGGCTGTGAATGGGCTACGAATGAGGTTACGCTTTCTACGTATTCCCCAGGGTGTCTACAGCATTGTGACGTCTTTTTACACATTTATGTTGAAGAATAGCCGTAAGGGACCACATTGAGCAAGTGGTCACATGATGGCTCCCGCAGAAAATCCTGCGTAACGTACAGAAGTAGCCATTTTTCCAATCGCTTCTTATGAGAACCAATTGTCCCGGTGGATATTTTATCGAATAGATATGTGAAAAACACCTTGAGGATGAATTCTAAACAACATTTGCCATGTTTCTGTCGATATTATGGAGCTAATTTGGAAAAAAGTTTGGTGTTGTAGTGACTGCATTTTCCGGTCGATTTCTCAGCCAAACGTGAAGAACAAACGGAGCTATTTCGCCGACAAAAATAATTTTTGGGGGGAAAAAGGAACATTTGCTATCTAACTGGGAGTCTCCTGAGTGAAAACATCTGAAGTTCTTCAAAGGTAAATTATTTAATTTGATTCTTATTTTCGTGAAAATGTTGCCTGCTGGTAGCAGAGCCTAGCATAGCATTATGCCATGATAAACGTATACAAGTGCTTGTCTAGCGTTAGCTGTAAAGCATATTTTGAAAATCTGAGATGACAGTGTGATTAACAAAAGGCTAAGCTGTGTCTCAATATATTTCATTTGTGATTTTCATGAATAGGAACATTTTCTAGGGATATTTATGTCCGCTGCGTTATGCTAATTAGTTTGAGGCTATGATTACGCTCCCGCATGCGGGACGGGTAGTATCAAGAAGTTTAAGCCATTTTGCCACAACTTTGGAAGTATGCTGGGGGCCATTGTCCATTTAGAAGACCCATTTGCAACAAAGCTTCAACTTCCTGACTGATGTCTTGAGATGTTGCTTCAATATATCCCCATAATTTTCCTCCCTCATGATGCCACCAGTCCCTGCTGCAGCAAAGCACCCCCACAACATGATGCTGCCACCCCCATGCTTCACGGTTGGGATGGTGGACATCGGCTTGCAAGCCTCCCCCTTTTTCCTCCAAACATAACGATGGTCATTATGGCCAAACAGTTCCATTTCTGTTTCGTCAGACCAGAGGACATTTCTCCAAAATGTACGATCTTTGTCCCCATGTGCAGCTGCAAACCGTAGTCTGGCCTTTTTATGGCAGTTTTGGATCAGTGGCTTCTTCCTTGCTGAGCGGCCTTTCAGGTTATGTCGATATAGGACTTGTTTTACTGTGGATATAAATACTTTTGTACCTCCAGCATCTTCACAAGGTCCTTTGCTGTTGTTCTGGGATTGATGTGCACTTACGTTCAAAGAGGCACTGAGTTTGAAAGTAGGCTTTGAAGGTATACCTCAAATTGACTACAATTATGTCAAGTAACCTTTCATAAGCTTCTTAAGCCAAGACATAATTTTCTGGAATTTTCCAAGCTGTTTGAAGGCACAGTCAATGTAAACTTTTGACCCACTGGAATTGTGACACAGTGAATTATAAGTGAAATAATCTGTCTGTAAACAATTGTTGGAAAAATGACTTGTGTCATGCACAAAGTAGATGTCCTAATCGACTTGCCAAAACTATAGTTTGTTAACAAGACATTTTTGGAGTGGGTGAAAAATGAGTTTTAATGACTCCAACTGTACATACAGTCACTATGGGGATGATGTCATCGAGGCACTTATTGATGAAGCCGATTACTGAGATAATGCATTCCTCAATGCCGTTGGATGAATTCCGGAACATTATCCAGTCTGTGCTAGCAAAACAGTCCTGCAAAACAGTCCTGCTAGCAAAATAGTCTGACCACTTCCGTATTGAGCGAGTCACTGGTACTTCCTGCTTTAGTTTTTGCTTGTAAGCAGGAATCAGGAGGATAGAATTGTGGTCAGATTTGCCAAACGGAGGGTGGGGGAGAGCTTTGCATGCATCTCTGTTTGTGGAGTAAAGGTTGTCTAGGATTTTGTTTTCCCTGGTTGCACATGTGACATGCTGTAAAAAATTTGGTGAAACTGATTTAAGTTAGCCTGCATTAAACTCCCCGGCCATTAGGAGTGCCGCTTCTGGGTGAGCATTTTAGTGCCCGCTTTGCTTTGTAGTGGTAAATCTTCGTTCAACCACATGAAACATAAGATGTTACAGTTTTTAATGTCCCGTTGGTAGGATAATCTTAATAGTAGGTCATCAATTTGATTTTCTAACGATTGCACGTTAACCTGTTGCGACAAGCCATCCCGGATCCGGCATCGTGAATACAGCCTCAAGCTCATTACCATAACGCAACGTTAAATATTCATGAAAATCGCAAATGAAATGAAATCAATATGCTAGCTCTCAATCTTAGATTTTTGTTAACAACACTGTCATCTCAGATTTTCAAAATATGCTTCTCAACCATTGCAAAACAAGCATTTGTGTAACACTATTGATAGCTAGCGTAGCATTTAGCGTTAGCATTCAGCAGGCAACATTTTCACAAAAACCAGAAAAACATTCAAATAAAATAATTTACCTTTGAAGAACAGATGTTTTCAATGATGAGACTCTCAGTTAGATAGCAAATGTTCAGTTTTTACAAAAATATTATTTGTTTAGGACAAATCGCTCCGTTTTCTGCATCACGTTTAGCTACGAAAGAAACCTGTATCCATGATTGTGTAAATCTATCCGCAAGCTCATTAGCATAACGCAACGTTAACTATTCATGAAAATCGCAAATTAAATGAAATAAATCTATTTGTTCTCAAGCTTAGCATTTTGTTAACAACACTGTCATCTCAGATTTTCAAAAATATGCTTCTCAACCATTGCAAAACAAGCATTTGTGTAACACTATTGGTAGCCTAGCATAGTATTATGCCTGACATTCAGCAAGCAACATTTTCACAAAAACCAGAAAAACATTCATATAAAATCATTTACCTTTGAAGAACTTCAGATGTTTTCAATGAGACTCTCAGTTAGATAGCAAATGTTCAGTTTTTACAAAAAGATTATTTGTTTAGGACAAATCGCTCCGTTTTCTGCGTCACGTTTAGCTACGAAAGAAACTTGTATCCAGGATTGTGTAAATCTATCCGTAAGCTCATTAGCATAACGCAACGTTAACATTTATGAAAATCGCAAATGAAATGAAATAAATCTATTTGCTCTCAAGCTTAGCTTTTTGTTAACAACACTGTCATCTCAGATTTAAAAAAATATGCTTCTCAACCATTGCAAAACAAGCATTTGTGTAACACTATTGATAGCCTAGCATAGTATTATGCCTGACATGCCTGACATTCAGCAAGCAACATTTTCACAAAAAAGAGAAAAACATTCAAATAAAATAATTTACCTTTGAAGAACTTCAGATGTTTTCAATGAGGAGACTCTGGGTTAGATTGCAAATGTTCAGTTTTTACAAAAATATTATTTGTGTTCACAAATCGCTCCGTTTTCTCCATCACGTTTGGGTAAGAAAAAAAACTAAAATTAAGTCATTAAAACGCGAACTTTTTTCCAAATTAACTCCATAATATCGACAGAAACATGGCAAACCGATGTTTAGAATCAATCCTCAAGGTGTTTTTCACATATCTATAGATGATAAATCCATCGTGGCAGTTGACTTTCTCTTCTGAAGAAATGGAACACACATGGACCTAGAGATTACGCAATAATTTTGACACAGGACACCGGGCGGACCCCTGGTAAATGTAGTCTCTTATGGTCAATCTTCCAATGATATGCCTACAAATACGTCACAATGCTGCAGACATCTTGGACAAACGGCAGAGAGCATAAGCTCGTTCACGGCACATTCACAGCCATATAAGGAGACGATAGAAAAACAGAGCTTCAAAAATTCTGCTAATTTCCTGTTTGAGTTTCCTCTTGGTTTCGCCTGTAGCATGAGTTCCGTGGCACTCACAGATAATATCTTTGCAGTTTTGAAAACGTCAGAGTGTTTCCTTTCCAAAGCTGTCAATTATATGCATAGTCGAGGATCTTCTTGTGACAAAATATTGCACTTAAAATGGGCACGTTTTTTTATCCAATAATGACATAGCGCCCCCATAGGTTGAAGAGGTTAACAAAAGAATAGTAGGCATTGGGAGTTCACTCGCTCGCCTCTGGCTTCTCAGAAGGATCTCCGATCTGCGTCCCCTTTTCCGGAGTCTTTTCATCACGCAAAAGGCGTGGATCTGGGCCTGTTTCAGTGAAAGCAGGACATCCTTCTCGTCAGACTCGTTAAAGGAAAAAGTTTCTTCCAGTCCGTGGTGAGTAATCGCTTTTCTGACATCCAGGTGTTATTTTCGGTCATAAGAAATGGTAGATATTATGTACACAATAAGTTTTAAAAATAAGTTACAAAAAAAGCAAAAAAATTAAAATAATTGCACAATTGGTTGGGAGAATGTAAAACGTCAGCCATTTTCATTGGTGCCAACTTTAGGTAATTCCGTGGCTCATTGATGTTAAACAGTAATTCTGCTCATATATTATGCATGTATGAACTACAAATGTACACATCCATCCAAAAACGTGATGTTTAAAAAATACTTACTAGTCGCCAAAGTTCTGGAGCATGTTTTTAACACTGCAATGAGAGGATGTTCTGTGAAGCTGCTGAAATAGGGTTTTCCTGTTTGTATATTTCCCATGCTCTGGACCGCTCATCTTGATAAACACATACATGCATTGTTAAGAGAATAGATGTTACCCCTCTCCATAACAGCATGACCACTGTTCGTGTACCCAACAAGAATATAAACAAAGCATTGTCTCTTTGGATCTCTCTGCTGGCTGTGCACGTTGAAGTTGATTAACTGCAGATGCAGTTTATTATAATAGAGGCCCTTCCCTGATTGATTTAGGGAAAGGGAAAGGGGGATACCTAGTCAGTTGTTCAACTGAATGCATTCAACTGAAATGTGTCTTTCGCATTTAACGCATTAACTGAATCAGAGAGGTGCGGGGCGCTGCCTTAATCGATATCCACGTTATCGGCGCCCGTAGAACAGTGAGTTAACTGTCCTGCTCGGTTGCTGGATTCAATCCGTAGAGCCGATCTGGATTCAATCCGATCTGCTGTTGTAGCGGGATTGAAATTTAAATGTAATTTTTGATTGAGCTGACATATGCATCGTTTACCATGAATGCAGTCTCCGCGACCGCGGAAACATTGCCTTTAAAATCTTCAGCACCACTGATTGAATCCAGCCCTTACTTAAAAATCGGAGAATCTTCGTAACAACAATTGACTTAAACCAGTTCCACCTGTATCAAGCACATGTAGTGGGTACCAGTAGTTCAATAATCTCTCTGTTTGTGACAGAGGCAGGAGATTAGAAAGTCGAGAAGCAGGAAAGAGTTTTGTGACTGCATCATCTCTCTTATAAGGATGTGGAGATATGCTCTGGTTGGCTCTTAAGTTCCCTGGATCAATAGTAATTCAGTGGAGCCGGAGGGGAGAAAGGTAATTATCTGGAGGTGCTCAGGTATAATTGAACAGATGCATGTTGAAATAGATTGGTTCGGCATTGAAATGCCACTGGTAATATCTTACACCCACTCTGAAACAGTCTGTAGAGGAGAAAGTGCTGAAAGATTCTCATTCCTCCACAGTCTAACATGAAATACAAATTGGTGGAAGCAAACATAATACTAACATAATACTCCTTGGTGTCTGCCCAAGAGATTGGAATCAGATAATTAGCCCTTTGACTTTTCAAAACAGAAGCAGACTGATAGGTCAGACTTCTTACATTAACAGCTAAGAGTTTAGTTGAGCCTACTTTAGAGCCTATTGTATTATTGAACCCCCCCTTCCCTCCCCCAACCTCTTATACATTATCCATACATTGAGGATGCTCAGTCTGTACCATGTGGTCTCTGAACCTGCAACTGCTCTCATCTGTGTGGACCCCTCCAACCATAATCTGGCTCCTGGTGATAAGGAGATTGCATGGCCTGGCGAGTGGCATCTCCCCTCCATGAACTCCCTAATTTCCCTCCTTTAAAGTGGACACATCAGGATGCACTGGCCCCGGGCATATGCTGGACCCCCCCCCCCCCTCTCTCACAATAGGGATGCTAGGGAGACTTGGACTCCAGATACGTCATCTCCATCCTCCCTGTGACTCCTGAGCCAGCCAGTGTGTGAGTTTATACAGAAACTGGGTCCCAGGTGGAACTCTAATATTCTAACCTCTAGCATTTACAGCGAGTCATAGGCTGCTAATGAAACTCCAATCAATAAGGCCCTCACAGTTCACTGCCAAGCCAAAGGAGTAGAGCACAACTTTATCATGTCTGCCACATCCACCTGATTCTTCAAGGTAATTCACCACCATTATACTTTTTTTTGTGAGAAAATGACACCAAGCCACTATGCAATGTATTCTTTGTCTGTTTGCAGAGAGCTGTGGCAAACATCAAACCAAAACCAAATAACTCTCTGGAATATCCAGTTGTTTGAAATGGATTTGAGGATAAGTTTGCGTTCTTTCATCTTATGTATGTCGTTTCACTGCTATTTAATTGAGCTGGATTAAAGCCTCTGCCATCCACAGATAGGTCTAAGAGGGTTATAAGCAGTGATTCAAATGAGTTGGAACTACCCGGAGCTGGGCTCCTGCACCTTGGGTCAAAGGGAGAGCCCATCAGAGCCAAGCTCAGCACCTTACAGGTCCAAAAAGGAGTAAGATAGAAATTAGGATAAAAGTACTAACCCTAATCCTAGCTTCATGACCACACCCCGGTTCAACCTTAATCTTTACCCTAAACATAATACTACTAACCTATACCCTAACCGTAATATTGGTATAACCCTTACCCTAGCCTTATGTTCAACTCTGGCTCAACCCTTACCCTTATCCCGCCAAAATGGGAACCTCTGGTTATAAGATGGAAACTAATTCATAGTAGGAGAGGACTGCATCTTCTCTCTTTAGTGGTAAGTTCATCAGAAGTAGTATGGAGGATGAGGAGGAATGGTATGATCTCACCCACACCCCAATAACATTGACATTACATCCCAATAAAAGAAATCCCATAAATGCCACATTTACTTCAAATTAGAACCTGAGAGTAATTTTAAACTCAAGAAACCAAATAGACCAGTAGTGATCAGTAGATTCCCAGGCATGTTTGTATTCACGGGTTGTAATTACGAGAGTAATTACTGGCTCATTACTCAGTGAAAACTATGCAGCGGTCCCTCTTAAATTTACCCTGTCACACTTCTCTCAGTACAGGGTCACACTTTTGTGAAGGCAGCCAGCTGGTTACCCATATGCCTTTGTCTCTTCCCCCAGTAAAATGACTCAGAAGTACGACCCAGTCAAAATGCAATTACACCTTGTGCTGTGTTGTGTGTACTCAAAGAGCCGCACTACTTTAAATGCATGGCAGCTCTGGCAGCCTACACTCTCTGCTTTCAGTGGTGACATCATGTATAGTCCTTTCCCACATTACCTGTCATTATTACACACTCTCCTCTGCATAGCTGTGGGAAGTAGTGGTGCTGAGGGTGCTGTAGCACCCTCTGAAAAATCTGAATAAAAATATATATACACACTACATGAACAAAAGTATGTGGACACCTGCTCAACAAACATATATTTTCAGTCTGATATGTGTTTTCAGAACCACACATCACCTGCACTATGCAGCATAATATTTTTTTTTTTACTGACAAGTTTGAATGACAAGAATAAACACAAATACAATACACAGCGCTAAGCAGTAGCAGGTACTGCAGGAAGCCCCTGGAGTGAGTCCTTGCTGAGTCCTTGTGAGTCCTTGCTGTGATTGGTCGAGATTTCACAAGGCATTACACCGATCATGTCCCTTGACCCTCCCCCACCCCTACAGCGCCGGTTAAATGTCATTGTCATCACTCAGCAAAACACCTGTCACTCAGTCAGAGTCTGCATCTTAGCACAGAGCAAATATGGATATCCAGAACTTCTTCCAAAAGAGAGAGATAAAAAGCAAGCAGGTTGAGCACGAGCAGGCAGCAGTGAATGAGGTGGAGAGAGAAGAGCAGTCAGAAAGTCAAATGCAGCAGAGTTAGCCACAGCTTTGTGCAGGGTTGGTGATAACTTACTAGCTAAGTCGTCTCCCTCAGCATAAGGATTGGTTAATGCTAACAAGCTAGCGTTAGTGCTCAACATCCTTAAACTATTGGGTGTCAGTCAGAGTTAATAAACAGTATATTTAGTGAATGAGCAAGCTAAGGATGTTGATATAAGTCATGTTAGGAAAAGTGTTTTATTTCCAAGGAGTATATTTGATGGGTTTCGTTTGTGTAGCTAGCTTGGCTGGCTAGCCACTTTGGTAGCTACTGGCTGACTAGCTAACTGAAACCGAAGAGATGAGAGAACGTTTATCTGACTCAAGAATGACACAGTACCCCCCTGTGGACTGAAGCTGAACTGCAACTAGATATTTAACCGTGTTTAAAATGGGCAATGTTGGGGTGGTAGAACTGACTAAATTAAATGAATCATAGACGTCTTATAACTTATCCCATTCTACAGGTATTTTTGGGGGTCTCTATATATTCATATGGCCTATGGGGTTGCTTCTTATCTGTCATGTTTGCAGTTGTGTTGCTCTGTTATGCAGACGCTTGCATTTTGTCTTTACAGTTGAGTTGCCCTGGTCATGTCAGTATACAGTCATTTTAAAACAAACTCATGAAATGTTGCACCTCTACCTTGCAGATGCAACAGAAGAGCAGATGATGGAGAGAGACACAGAGACTGCTACAGAACAGTAGGATATGATGGATAAAGACACCAGAAAACAGAACAGTAGGATATGATGGAAAAAGACACCAGAAGAACAGAACAGGCCATAAGAGAAAGGGACAGACTAAGGAGAGAGCAACAATGAATGACCAGAGACAGCAACAGACAAGACAGAGAAAGAGACAAAAGAGGGCAGATGGAGAGAGAACAGAGGTGGGTTGAGCACACAGTAGACTCTATCACTTCTAGCTGCTCTATATATTCTAATTGGTTGTATTTATGTGCACAAATTATAACAGGTGAAATACATACAGTGAAAAAAATCTAACATGGATTACAAAGAATTTGCAGGTGAGGTGAAAAAGCCTGTGAAATGACTATTAAAACAAACCAGGACAGGACGAGAGAGGAGGGTAGACAAAAGAGACAACATAGAAGATTAAGAGACGGCAACAGAAGAGGGCAGCCAAGAGACAGCAAAAGACAACACAGAGAAAGTGATGGAGAGAGGCAGAGGAAGGGTGAGCACACAGCAGACTGAAGCTGTTAGGAGCCTTTTGGACCGAGACTTTTCTACCGCTTGCAGTGTAGTAGCAGAGAGAGCAGTCTATGACTTGGGTGAGTGGAGCTGTTGGCGGTAGGTGCACCTGATTCAGCTGCTCTGCGCGCCAGGTAGGCAAAGTGTTCCCATTTTGAAACATTTCATGTGTCTGAAGATACAAACTCTGCCTTCCCGGCAGGCCCAGAGAGCAAGTCAAGTGCCTAGTGCTGGCCAATCGGATGTCTCAGATTACCGCGTCTGCTGTAACATAGCAGGAGTTTAAAAAACTACAGAAAAGTTTATACTGTGAGATCAAATTTTTTTAAACCATTACTTTTTATGAATGAGTTTAAGTTGAAGTGCGACATCAGCTGGAAGACTGAAGTGTCCCTTTTTGGTCGGTGTCAGTGGAGGAAAGGGAGAATGGAGGGACATTGAGAGGCAGACCCTTAGTCTGCTGCTCTCTCCCTCTCCTACCATCAGCACAGTAAAATTCAAATAAAAACCCAAATGTATGCTCACTAAGCTGTTCCTCACAAGTAATACAACAATTTAACTATTAACGGTGTGATTATATAGCTTAACTACATTTTTGTTTATGGTATTGGGCCTACAGCCTACTGCACAAACCTCATTGCTACACTACTGTTTTGAATAGATTAATGTCGCATAGGCTTACATTTTTAAGTCACGTATAAAATCAAATCTGAGCTGTAGATCTCGGCTTGCATTTTGATTTTAGAAAGTTATCTTGACTCAGAAAAGGTTGATGACCACTGCTTTAGATCTATGTGTTCCAGAGTAGAGAGTACAGAGTGTTCCAGAGTAGAGAGACCCACAATAGCTACTGTAATTGAGTACCGGCAGTGTCTGCTGTGGCAGGTGGGAAGGTGCAAGTTACCTGAAAAAGATCTATCTCTCAATGTTCTAATCTCTCAATGTTCATGTCAAAGTGCACCAAAATCATGCATTTAGCTATTGCCATTTCTTTGGGAGGGGGGCTTTGGGCTAAGCTCCATGGAGAGAGTGAAGAATAAGAAATAAGAAAAGGTTGTCTGGAAGCTGTGTGAATTGTGAAAGCCTGATGTTTGGCTTGTACAAAGAAACGTTTAACTCGCTCGGTTTCCATGTAACGTCATGTAGAAATTCTAAGAAAGAAGATGAGAGGGAGAAGAGAGGTGAGCTGACCTTGGTCTATTCATCCATCTACCTTTTCCATGTTCCAATCCCAAAGGACTCATTATTCTCTAAAGACAGAGATACTTTACCTTGTTTAGTGTCGGCTTGAACATGCATTCGATAAATGATTAAGACTTGATTGTCTTCTATTTCTGTTAGACATTTTTTGTAGATGTCTCTTCGTTTCATTGGACTGTTCATCCCACTGATGACTCTACATATAATTTGCAGCAGAGGCAAAAGCAGGAAGAGAAAAAAGGCAACCTAGTGGTGACATAAGCACAGTAAATTAATGACCTTGTGTTTTTCATGGACTCACCGCATGGGAGCTTTTAACAGCATGACGTGTCTTTATTGATTTCTCTTTTTAACCGATCACAGAATTACAAAAAAGGGCACAGAAATATGTCCTTATATGGACATTATCAGGAATGAAACTACGTGTTTGAAATGGGCCTTATTAAAACAGAAACTGGACCAGAAAAATGAATACAATACATTACTACTGTGTCTCGCTTCAATTACTGTTCAATACTTTCTGCTGTGCAACAGTATCAAATGAGGTTTCAAATGAAATGGGTATCGTGCCACAAGGCGAGACCCAGATGCAGACACAGGAGGCAGATGGTTGGAGTCAATTTTTATTAATCCAAAAGGAGTAGGCAAGAGAATGGTCGTGGACAGGCAAAAAGGTCAAAACCAGATCACAGTCCAGGAGGTACAGAGTGGCAGACAGGCTCGTGGTCAAGGCAGGCAGAAAGGTCAGGCAGGCGGGTGCAAAGTCCAGAAACAGGCAAGGGTCAAAACCAGGAGGACTAGAAAAAGGAGAAATGCAAAAAGCAGGAGAACGGGAAAACTGCTGGATGACTTGGAAACATACAAGTTGAACTGGCACAGAGAGACAGGAAACACAGGGATAAATACACTGGGGAAAATCAGCGACACCTGGAGGGTGTGTAGACAATCACAAGGACAGGTGAAACAGATCAGGGCGTGACAACGGGTTTCCATTGGTATTGATATGTTCTTTACAAAATATGGAAAATAATAGACCAGTGGAGAGATTAAATAAATAACTCTCACAAAACTTGTGCTTTACTAGGCTTTGGCAGGCAGAGTCACTAATAAGGGTCATCAGAGCTCAATGGCCTCCCAGCCTTCCCCTCATTATAACACAATATAATAAGAAAGAGACACCAGCGACCTGGGCCTCCTTAGGCCTATGGGCGGGAAACTCACCGGGGCCATGACCCCTCCATTCTTACCTTCTCGCTCTGGCTTATGCATTGTCTGTCTACCCAGAAATGTTTGTAGATTGTTATACAATAAGCTACATTTTTACTTCATGATTTGTGTTTTTATGTATGTGTTTATTGTACATGTAAAATAGGTTTTCTTTTGTTAGGGCAAAACAATTTGAAATGCATTTTGAAGAGAACTTTAAAACATGAGAAGATGTCAAATTGTTTGACAATCTTTCAATGCATTCTTTCAATGCTTTGTCTAGGCTAACCATCTCAGTTGGGTATTTTTGTTTGGAGGGAGAGGGATCTATTGATTGAAGCGACAGAGATGCACTGACACTTTCCCAGAATAACAGAGATTAGACATGTGTCCATTGTATGGTTGTTGTGAAGCTCCTGTTTGTTCTCTGGCCTCACTTTAGAGAGCTAAATATACTGCTTTGCTCAGCCAGCTCCTGTGTTACTCTCAATCGCTCTACATTTTCCATTGTCATGGGTGTAAAGTTTCATTTAAATAAAGACTGAGCACCTTACTGCAGCATTGTAGTCCGGGAATTGTGATCACATAAGGGCTTTTACGTTGTGCGCCATTACATTTGGCTATTTTCTGATTGCCATGCAAATTACTATACTGAATAAAAATGTAAACGCAACATGTAAAATGTTGGTCCCGTGTTTCATGAGCTGAAATAAAAGATCCCAGAATTTTCCCAAAGCACAAAAAGCTTATTTCTAAAAATGTGCATTTTTGTCACACAACACAATTTTTGAGGGAGTGTGCAATTGACATTCTGACTGCAGGAATTTCCACCAGAACTGTAGCCAGAGAATTTACTGTCAATTTCTCTACCATAAGCTGCCGCCAACATCATTTTAGAAAAATTGTCAGTACGTCCAACTGGAATCACAACTGCAGACCATGTGCTACCACACCAGCCCAGGACCTGCACATCCGGCTTCTTCACCTGCGGGATTGTCTGAGACCAGCCACCTGGACAGCTGATGAAACTGTGGATTTGCACAACCGAACAATTTCTGCTCTGTCAGAAATCATTTCAGGGAAGCTCATCTGCGTTCTCGTCGTCCTCACCAAGGTCTTGACCTGACTCCAGTTCGGCCTCGTAACCTACTTCAGTGGGCAAATGCTCACCTTCGATGGACACTGGCACACTGGAGAAGTGTGCCAGTGGCCAGGAGCTGTGTCTCGCTGCATAATTGGTGGCGGACCATATACCGACGGGTTCTCTGATCCACGCCCCTATCTTTTTTAAAAGGTGTATGTGACCAACAGATGCATATCTATATTCTCAGTCATGTAAAATTCATAGATTAGGGCCTAATGAATTTATTTCATTTGACTAAGTTCCTTATATCAACTAAACTCAGTAAAATCTTTGAAATGGTTGCATGTTGCTTTTCTATTTTTGTTCAGTGTCATTCAAACCTCAGCTTTCCATTATGTCTTTGATGTGTGCTTTCACTTGAACCACAATTGGATTTAGTGACAATAAATATAGCTTCAAATCCACTGCTGTTTTATTATGAATACCTGGAATTAGAAATACTGTGATTTTCACTGAAAATCCCTCTATGCAGCCAGCTGGCAATTGCTCAAATAACTGATATGAAAATATGTTTCCATCAGGCTATTTTTCATGACAAAAACACAATGAGATTTAAAGAGCCAACATTATTTGGTGCCAGAAGTAACCATCATCTAAACGAACACTGTAAATCCTCTAGGAAGTTGCATTTCTTTAGTTAATCCATCATAGATTTCTGAAAGAGGCTCCTCAAGTGAGCCTTTGGACACAGTCCTGAGAAATGTATCCAGCGGGTTGGGCTTAGGGCTGGGCCTCAGGCCTTAACCATTAGTATCATATTCACACCTATCCCTTTATCAACTGGCATGTTAATAAATGTGACCGCACTTACAGTATGCATTGTTGAGCTAATGATGTGTGTAACACGCTTTATACAGAATGTCCAGAGGTTTAAGAGGACTCATGGGGAAACCGTGCATGGCTATCTCTGCTCTAAATCTATTACTGTCTATCCACGTGAAGTTAATGGGAGACAGATATACAGTACCAGTCACATTTTTCGACACACCTACTCATTTCAAGGGTTTTTCTTTATTTGTACTATTTTCTACATTGTAGAATAATAGTGAAGACATCAAAACAATGAAATAACGCTTATGGAATCATGTTGTTACCAAAAAAGTGTTAAACAAATCCAAATATATTTGCGATTTGAGATTCTTCAAAGTAGTCACCCTTTGCCTTGATGACACCTTTGCACACTCTTGTCATTCTCTCAACCAGCTTTGTGAGTTAGTAACCTGTGGCATCTTTTGTTAGGTGGGGGACACAGTGCCTCTGGCAACTACAGTAGCTTCTCCTGTGTGTCTTGCCACTCTCTAGCTAAAGCTGACCAGTTCAGACTGAGAGCTAAGTTTACCTGGATCAGAATGTAGACTTTAGCTGTCCATAGCCCTGAAACAAGCATGATACAGACTGCAACTATCCATGGTAACAATCCATGCAGTAGCTATTGCCTGGTTACTGTTAGTCTTTTCTGCTTATGGATCAAGGCCAGCTATGTTTTTTGGCTCACAACAACTAAAGTCAGTCATGAAAGCACATGCCTGATCCTAAATCAGTTGATACGAGTGGGTAGTAGTTAGGGCTGTGGCTACAGCCTGTCTCTGTTGTGCCACAAAGCTTTAAATCTGGCAGCAGCTGGCTCTATGCCCCCCCCCCCTCGCTTAACAAAGCTGCTGTCTCACAAATCTATTCCTGTATGTTTGATCGTCTCTGTCATTGTTTCCTGTTTCCATTTAGTCTGGCCCTCAGGACGCCATCGATTAGGAAAGACCACACTCAATTTATTATTATTCAGGTTAAAAGAAATAGGTAACCACTGAAGTCAATGAATGTCCAAATAGATGTGTCTAGCTGTGAGCTAAGCTTTACCTGAGGAGTTGAGCAGCTGAATCTAATCTCCTCAGCTAAATTACATTTTCATCATAAAGTCCCCATACCTTCTCACCTGCTCTCAGCCCACAGGGAACCAGCCACTTTGGCTAATCTCACTTTGACCATTCACAGAAATACTTTCACACAACATGAGAGGACTCTAGGGAATACACTGCATATGCAGTTTGTTTGCTGAAAAGAGAAGAGCTGAAAAAGAGGCTGAGTGTAAAAATAAACATCTTCACATACACAAGCAAACAATCAAACTCAATATACAATGTCAACATGCAGTTGAGCCTCCATCTTATGTCTCTGCCCATAAACATTAGGTTCTCTGTCTTACTGCCGTCGTTGGTGTGCTATAGGCTTACATCCCCTCCTAGTTTCATCCTGATTTTAGGTGTTTGCAGAGAATGGGAGCGATACCAACACAGAGGACTAATATTCCTGGGGCAAAAGTGAAACTTTACACTTGAAAATGAACCACATTACTTATGCATTAGGTATGCCAGCCTCCCTTTGAAGAATCACAAACATGCATATTTTCCATCCCTAAAATAATATACAGATTATTTGACTTCAAAACAAGTATGACACGGGCCTTAGGGTTGGAATGTTCCCACACTATACCCATACACTGTACAGTCACCAACAATTTGAGAGGAAGGCACACCCTAAATATTGATTGGTCAGGATAATAAATAGTCCAATATAATAGTTTGTTGTGTACTTGGCTTATTTTCTATGCTTGGCTTACTTCCATTTCTTCCTTTTCCCTTTCATTGGTTTTGCAGCCTGACAGATGAGTAATCACTTTGGTGACAATGATGGCAGTGAAGAGATACGCATACTACGTGCCACAAGGCTTTTTCTTAAAGAGAATATAAATAAAAGGGTCCTCCCAAGAGAGGCGTGGTGGTGTTGGGGAAAACAGACAGGACTATGGGCAGCATGTTAACCTTTTAACAGGCAGCTCAACCAGGTGGCTGAGCAAATGTTGACCATTTTAAATGAAATTAAACACATGAATTTAGCTGGGAATATTTTATCATCTCAAATATTGCCATTTAGTCAAATGATCATATGGTTTTCATTATCGGACACACATTCAAAGATAGTTGAAAACCAGGAAGTGAACGTTAGCGAAACCGAATCTCATTAATCACACATTCCCATTACTTGTGTATAAAATGGGAAATTACGAGACTGTAAAATGTTTGTTGACCTCTACAACATCATTTTGGAGTTATTCAATTATTATAATGTTCTTGTTTTATAATGTTAGGAACTTTTGAAAACTATACTCTACTAGGTGTTAGAGTTGCCAATTAAAGGAATGCAATTTGGTCAGAACTAGCTATTATGGACAATGGAGGAACATTGTTATAGGATTTTTTTGTCTGTGCAAATAAATATTTTTATTTTCACATCAGTATTTACTGTCTGCTTGTTATCTTCAATATGATTTACAATATTATTCAGTACATGTCATTTTACATGTATTATGAGCATATAAACAGTAAGCACATGAATTTACATACACTACATATATACAAAAGTATGTGAACACCCCTTCAAATTAGTGGATTTGGCTATTTCAGCCACACCCATTGCTGACAGGTGTATAACATCGAGCACACAGCCATGCAATCTCCATAGACAAAGATTGGCAGTAGAATGGCCTTACTGAAGAGCTCAGTGACTTTCAATGTGGCACCGTCATATGATTCCAACAAGTCAGTTCAGACATTTAACCCCTTCTAGAGCTACCCTGGTCAACTGCAAGTGTTGTTATTGTGCAGTGGCAACGTATAGGAGCAACAACGCCTAAGCTGTGAATTGGTAGGCCACACAAGCTCACAGAACGGGACCAGCGATTGCTGAAGCGCATAGCGAGTAAAAATCAACTGTTCCAATCTGCCTCTGGAAGCAACGTCAGCACAAGAACCGTTCATTCGGGAGCTTCATGAAATTAGTTCCATGGCCGAGCAGCTGCACACAAGCCTACAATCTCCATGCGCTTGCCAAGTGTCGCCTGGAGGGGTGTAAAGCTTGCCGCCATTGGACTCTGGAGCAGATGAAACGCATTCTCTTAATCACCCTTCACCATCTGGCAGGCAGACGGACGATTCTGGGTTTGGCGGATGCCAAACCTGCCCGACTGCATAGTGCCAACTGTAAAGTTTGGTGGAGGAGGAATAATGGTCTGGGGCTTTTTTCATGGTTTGGTCTAGGTCCCTTAGTTCCAGTGAAGGGAAATCTTAACACTACAGCATACAATGAATTTCCTGGGCTAATAATGTAAGAAATAACACACACAAAAAAAACAAAAAACTGCAAAGTTTCTTAGGAGCAAGAAGCAGAGTTGCCCTGTCTGTTGGTACCATCTTGCTTTGTGGCAACAGTTTGGGGAAGGGCCCTTCCTGTTTCAGCATGATAATGATACAAAGCGAGGTCCATACAGAAAGGTTTTGTCGAGATCGCTGTGGAAGAACTTGACTGGCCTGCACAGAGCCCTGAGATCAACTGCATTGAAGACATTTGGGAGGAATTGGAATGCTGACTGAAAGCCAGGCCTCATCTCCCAACATCAGTGCTCGACCTCACTAATGCTCTTGTGGCTGAATAGAAATGTTCCAACATCTAGTGGAAAGCCTTCCCAGAGAGTGGAGGTTGTTATAGCATCAAAGGGGGGACCAACTCCATATTAATGCCCATCATTTTGGAATGAGATGTTCGACGAGCACATGTCCACATACTTTTGGTCATGTAGTGTGTATATTTTTATATTCATATTTTGACAAACAAATGTATAATATTTTATTCATATTTTAAATGAGTCCTCATTTAACTAAGGCCTATCTTCCATTATAAGTAACTGAAGCAGACATAATGTAATTTTGGGAGGGATGATTAAAAAAATCTATGCAAATTCAATACAAATTGGGCAAATCAACCAGCTGGTTGGGATGTTTGCGATGTGTTAAGTCATGCAAATAAAACATATTCATTTATGGCCTAATATTAAGGCTAAATACACATATTTTTTGAATATATTTATATATTTATTTCTTGGTGTGCCAGTTAAAGGACTAATGTGGCATTCTTTGATTTTCCATTAAATTGTTTTAACACAGGGTGTGTTATGGATATTTGCTAATATAGAGCTAAGAAGTAACGGCATAAGGGAACAGTAATTGAACACTAAATCAAAGCAAAAGGAATCCATTAAGTTTATTAAAAAATTATTGATTAATTAAAACTCAACTAATTTAGTTTGGAGCATTTTAATTCTTAATTCAAGACAAACATAATAATCACTGATGTTGTTTTGAAATTAACAGCAAAACCGTTATACTAATTATTGTTCCCAGTGTTTATGTTTTAAAGGAAAATATTAATTCACCTCAGAAACAAAATCAGTGAATCATTTGTGGAAGAAAACACATTATGATAAACTTAAGGTGGAGTGACTTGCATGTTAGTTCCGTGGGCTACAATTACAATCTTATTTAGTCACAATCCTGCATGGTACATTGAAACAATAAGGCCAGAGGAGGTGGCCAATATAGCACGACGAAGGGCTGTTCTTATGCACGACGCAATGCGGAGTGCATGGACACAGCCCTCAGCCGTGGTATATTGGCCATATACCACAAACCCCCGAGGTTAGTTAACTCTGTCTCCTTTGTAAAACGTTAAGATATGATGGAAATTAAACTACATGATTACACATGAGTACAGTTTGATATAAACACATTGTTCGTATGAGTTGTAGAATGGGTAACTTTTCCACAATGGCTCTGTACAGTTTTATAAGTGGCTAAAATGTGATGGGTTATTTATGCAAACCACTGGTGGGTGGTGGTGAGATAACAGGAGCTGGAGGCTGCAACTAAATACCTTTAATGGAAGATTGCAGATAGAGTGACACAGTTGGCCGTAACAAGGCTATTTCAGACGGCAGGACAGTTCATTTTCTCAGTAAATGTTTCGTTCCACAATTCATCTCTGACACATAAATTGTATTTGAGACGGATTTTCCCAGGGCTAAAGTGAAGTCCCTCCTCTGCGATGTTAAATGACCTCTGAAACAATTTGATTATGATGTTCTGCTGACAGACAGATTTATCATGGGAGTGGTGCTGTGTAATGGATATGAGCAGAGCTCCGGCGACAGGGAGGGAGGGGGTATGAAAAGGTGGGAGGGGGAGAGTACGATTGACTTAAAGGCTCTGGGGGGGGGGGGGGGGGGTACCACACAGGGCTATGGGTGTTCATTCTCCCTGCCTGTTTCATAACACTAGGATCAGAGCCGGCTGCAGACAATGATCAACTAGGGGGAAAATCAGAATTTGGTAACACTTTACTTCACACTCAGCATCATAACACGTTATATCACGGTCATAATATGTCACGACAGCTGACATAACATTTGATAATCTTTTATAATATGGTCATAACACTATCATGACACATATATTGAGACCTGTTGTGACATTTATGGCTGGTTATGACACCTACATAAGAGTATCAAAACCTGCCACTGTAGTTATTCTACGGCTGGTTATGACACCTACATAAGAGTGTCAAAACCCATAAAACCTACAACACAAGGCAAAACATTCCACTACACCATAGCCTATGTATAAAACAGTATAATTATGTTATATATTTAAAAAGAATGCATTGATCATATACAATTGTCATTGTAATTGCACACACATTGATGTCAGACATGCACCTACCCCGATGCTCTGTGTCTGATGACTTGAATGAATGCAGGAGCAGATTTCAGGAGCAGGACAAGATACCCTCTTTTTGACTGATGACTGATATAAGGGCATGTACATGATAGGCCTATCTGTCTTTCACTTACCTTCACTTTTTCCACATTTTGTCACGTTACAGCCTTATTCTAAAATAGATTTTTTTAAATCCTCATCAATCTACACACAATAATCCATAACGACGAAGCAAAAACAGGTTTTTAGACATTCTTGCCCCAATAATAACAATTATGAATGAAATATCTCATTTTCAGAAGTGTTCAGACCCTTTACTCAGCACTTTGTTGAAGTATCTTTGGCAGGAATTACAGCCTCGAGTCTTCTTGTGTATAATGCTACAAGCTTGGCACACCTTTATTTGTGGAGTTTCTCCCCTTTTTTCTGCAGATCCTCTCAAGCTCTGTCAGGTTGGATGGCGAGCAATGCTGCACTGCTATTTTCAGGTCTCTCCAGAGATGTTCAGTCGGGTTCAAGTCCCAGGCTCTGGCTGGGCCACTCAAGGATATTCAGAGACTAGTCCCAAAGCCAATCCTGTGTTTTCTTGGCTGTGTACTTAGGGTCGCTGTCCTGTTGGAAGGTGAACCTTCGCCCCAGTCTGAGTTCCTGAGCACTCCGGAGCAGGTTTTCATCAAGGATCTCTCTGTATTTTGCTACGTCCAACTTTCCCTCAAATCAAATCAAATCAAATCAAATCCTGACTAGTCTCCCAGTCCCTGCTGCTGAAAAACATCACCACAGCATGATGCTGCCACCATCATGCTTCACCATAGGGATGGTGCCAGGTTTCCTCCAGACGTGACGCTTGACATTCAGGCCAAAGAGTTCAATCTTGGTTTCATCAGACCAGAGAAACTTGTTTCTCATGGTCTGAGAGGTTCCTTTTGGCAAACTCCAAGTGGGCTGTCATGTGGAGTGGCTTCCATCTGGCCACTCTACCATAAAAGCCTGATTGGTGGAGTGCTGCAGAGTAATTGTCCTTCTGGAAGGTTCTCCAATCTCCACAGAGGAACTTTGGATCTCTGTCAGAGTGGCCATCTGGTTCTTGGTCACCTCCTTGATCAAGGCCTTTCTCCCCTGATTGCTCAGTATGGCTGGGCAGCCAGCTCTGGGAAGACTCTTGGTGGTTCCAAACTTCTTCCATTGGAGAATGATGGAGGCCACTCTGTTCTTGGGGACCTTCAATGCTGCAGAAATGTTTTGGTAACCTTCCCCAGATCTGTGCCTCGACACAATCCTGTCTCGGAGCTCAACGGACAATTCCCTCGACCTCATGGCTTGGTTTTTGCTCTGACATACACTGTCAACTGTGGGACCTTATATAGACAGGTGTGTGCTTTTCCAAATCATGTCCAATCATTTGAATTTACCACAGGTGGACTCCAATCAAGTTGTAGAAACATCTCAAGGTGTCACGCCTTGGTCATAGTATTTTGTGTTTTCGTTATATATTTGGTCAGGCCAGGGTGTGACATGGGTTTATTTTGTTGTGTTTCGTATTGGGGTTGTTGTAGGCATTGGGATTGCGGCTGAGTATTGGTGTAGCATAGGTTTGGCTGCCTGAGGCGGTTCTCAATCAGAGTCAGGTGATTCTCATTGTCTCTGATTGGGAACCATATTTAGGTAGCCGGGGTTTCACTGTGTATTTTGTGGGTGATTGTTCCTGTCTCTGTGTAGTGTTCACCAGATAGGCTGTAATTAGGTTTTTGTCACGCCTTGGTCATTGTATTTTGTGTTTTTGTTATATGTTTGGGTAGGCCAGGGTGTGACATGGGTTTATATGTTGTATTCGTATTGGGGTTTGTATTATTTGGGATTGCGGCTGATTAGGGGTGTGTCTAGTTAGGCTTGGCTGCCTGAGGCGATTCTCAATCAGAGTCAGGTGCTTGTCGTTGTCTCTGATTGAGAACCGTATTTAGACAGCCTGACTTTCGCTTTGTATTTTGTGGGTGTTTGTTCCAATCTCTGTGTTGTAGTCACCAGATAGGCTGTAATTAGTTTCATGTTTCGTTTGTTGTTTTCTTATATCAGTTATTTCATGTACCGCGATACTTTCATTAAAGTCATGAGTAACCTACACGCTGCATTTCGGTCTGACTCTCTTCATTCAACAGACGGACAACGTTACAGTTTTCCACGTTCCGTTTGTTGTTTTGTATTTATTTAGTTATTTCATGTATCGCAATATTCTTCATTAAAGAACATGAGTAACCACCATGCTGCATTTGGTCCGACTCTCCTTCAACAGACAAACGCCGTTACAGAATCACCCACCACACACGGACCGAGCGGCGTGGTAACAGGCAGCGACAGCAGGAGCAGCGAAAGGAGGATTAATTATTCGGAGAATGGACATGGGAAGACATGTTAGATGGCAAAGGTTGTTACACTTGGGAGGAGATACTGGCCGGAAGAGATCGCCTCCCATGGGAACAGGTGGAGGCACTTAGGAGAGCAGAGGCATCCGGAGATAAGAGCCGACGATACGAAGGAACACGGTTGGCAAGGAAGCCCGAAAAGCAGCCCCAAAAATGTATTGAGGGGGGGGCTCAGGGAGAGAGTGGCAGAGTCAGGAGTCAGACCTGAGCCAACTCTCCCTGTTAATCGTGAGGAGCAGCAACTACAGTGGGAGAGGCTGCACTACTTGGAGAAATGGACTTGGGAGGAGATTCTGGACGGAAAAGGCCAATGGGCACAGCCTGGAGAATATCGCCGCCCCAAGGAAGAACTGGAGACACCTAAAGCGGAGAGGCGCTGGTATGAAGAGGCAGCACGACGACGCGGATGGAAGCCTGAGAGTCAGCCCCAAAAATGTATTGGGGGGGGGGGATTACAGGGAGTATGGCTATGCCAGGTAGGAGACCTGTGCAAACTCCCTGTGCTTACCGGGGGGCTAGAGAGACCGGGCAGGCACCGTGTTATGCTTTGGAGCGCACGGTGTCTCCAGTGCGGGTGCATAGCCCGGTGCGGTACAAACCAGCTCTTCGTATTGGCCGGGCTAGATTGGGCATCGAGCCAGGTAAGGTTGGGCAGGCTCGGTGCTCAAGAGCTCCAGTGCGCCTGCACGGTCCGGTCTATCCAGAGCCACCTCCACACACCAGTCCTCCGGTGGCAGCTCCCAGCACCAGGCTTCCTGTGCATGTCCTCGATCCAGTACCACCAGTTCCAGCACCACGCACCAGGCCTTCAGTGCACCTCGCCTGTTCAGCGCAGCCAGCGCTTTCCTCATCTACAGCGCTGTTTAGCGCAGCCAGAGCCTTTCTCCTCTCCTGCGCTGCCGGAGCCTCTCGCCTGTTCAGTCAACCAGACTCTTCCAGATCTGCCAGTCAACCAGACTCTTCCAGATCCGCCAGCCAGCCAGGATCTGCCGGAGCCAACTACCTGCCTGAGCTTCATCTCAGTACTGGGCTTCCTCTCAGTACTGGGCTTCCTCTCAGTACTGGGCTTCCCCTCAGTACTGGGCTTCCCCTCAGTCCCGGGCTGCCCCTCAGTCCCGAGCTGCCCCTCAGTCCCGAGCTGCCCCTCAGTCCCGAGCTGCCCCTCAGTCCCGAGCTGCCCCTCAGTCCCGAGCTGCCCCGAGCTGCCCCTCAGTCCAGTGGGGTACGGGGTGAGGACTATTAGGCCATGGTCCAGGGTGGATTATCCCAGGATGCGAAGGGGAAGAACTATGACATTAATGGAGTGGGGTCCACGTCCCGAGCCGGAGCCGCCACTATGGACAGACGCTCACCCGGACCCTCCCCATGGTTTTGAGGTGCGTCCGGGAGTCCGCACCTTAGGGGGGGGGTTCTGTCACGCCTTGGTCATAGTATTTTGTGTTTTTGTTATATATTTGGTCAGGCCAGGGTGTGACATGGTTTTATTGTGTTGTGTTTCGTATTGGGGTTTTTGTAGGCATTGGGATTTCGGCTGAGTAGGGGTGTAGCATAGGTTTGGCTGCCTGAGGCGGTTCTCAATCAGAGTCAGGTGATTCTCGTTGTCTCTGATTGGGAACCATATTTAGGTAGCCGGGGTTTCACTGTGTATTTTGTGGGTGATTGTTCCTGTCTCTGTGTAGTGTTCACCAGATAGGCTGTAATTAGGTTTTCCACGTTCCGTTTGTTGTTTTTTATTTATTTTGTTATTTCATGTATCGCAATATTCTTCATTAAAGAACATGAGTAACCACTACGCTGCATTTTGGTCCGACTCTCCTTCAACAGACGAACGCCGTTACACAAGGATGATTAATAGCAAAGGGTCTGAAGCTATTTCTGTTGTTTATTTGTAATAAATGTGCAAACTATCTACAAACCAGTTTTTGCTTTTTCATTATGAGGTATTTTGTGTAGATTATGGCTGTAATGTAACAAAATATGGAAAAAGTCAAGGGGTCTGAGTACTTTCCGAATGCACTGTTAATAGGTCATGACAGTGTTACGACCAAATTATGACAGGTTATGACTAGTTATATCAGCTGTTTGGTTATGACTGTCATAACATGTTATGACACTGGGGGTCAAGTAAAGTGTTACCCAGATTTTCAACATTTTGATGCTATATTTATATTGCTGTAGAAAATATATGAGCACAAATTTTCCAACAATAGGTTTCTGTGCCAATGCACCACACAACCAAATAAGCAAAGCATAACTCCATAATGATTACTGATTTTGGCTGCTTCAACACCATGGTTTGAGTTTTCAACACAATCCGTCAATTTTGACAAACAGAAAATACATTTTTCTCTACCTTGTACCCAGTATAGAAGGCTTGGCTACTTCCCACGACGATGGCTAGACTGGCCTGCTCCTGTGCCTCGGGACCATTTTTTGTGTCGTTATTCAAATGGAATTTTCACTGCAGTTTACAGCCTAGAGTAGAATTTTGTACTCACTTGAAAACAATAATGCAAATATTTATTACCTTGTAGTGTTGTAGGCTAGTCTAGGTTGGATACTTTTTTTGTCCCTAAACAATATCAACAGGGGAGCTTTTTGAGCTGTGTGGCTCATGTCTTTACTGTTCTTTCAAGCCTATCAGTATTCCTATTTGTTATTTTGCATTAAAAAAAAAT
Organism: Oncorhynchus gorbuscha; assembly: GCF_021184085.1. Taxonomy (NCBI): domain Eukaryota; kingdom Metazoa; phylum Chordata; class Actinopteri; order Salmoniformes; family Salmonidae; genus Oncorhynchus; species Oncorhynchus gorbuscha. Next base: position 47,865,348 of record NC_060175.1, read on the forward strand.
ATGTAGAAAATTGATGCATCTTTGAATAATTGTATGTGTGGTATGGTTGCTAGTTAGCCTATTGTAGATCTGGACAAACGATCCACCTACATATTTCAGATCTTAATTTCATTGTAGGAGGAAAATAATTTTGCAGCAGGAGGATATGAATATCTGAAGAACTATTTAGATTCGCTGCCAGGGGGCAACTGGAAGCAGTGTTGGTATGCAATGCAGTACCGCACCTACATTGTATCTTAGACTGCTGGTCCACTGGGCGCCAGTTCAAGTAGCCTATGCAGGCTAAATGCAGGCTATGTGAAGGCTACAGTGCGTGGCGTGTGAATTCTTATGTGAATTATCATCCAGGACCTCTACACAAGGCGGTGTCAGAGGAAGGCCCTAAAAATTGTCAAAGACCCCAGCCTCTCTACTACAACATGGCAAGCGGTACCGGAGTGCCAAGTCTAGGACAAAAAGGCTTCTCAACAGTTTTTACTCCCAAGCCAAGAGACTCCTGAACAGGTAATCAAATGGCTTCCCAGAATATTTGCATTGTGTGCCAACCCGCAACCCCTCTTTTACGCTGCTGCTACTCTCTGTTTATCTTATATGCATAGTCACTTTAACCATATCTACATGTACATACTACGTGGTCCTTCTGTAGCTCAGTTGGTAGAGCATGGCGCTTGTAACGCCAGGGTAGTGGGTTCGATACCCGGGACCACCCATACGTAGAATGTATGCACACATGACTGTAAGTCGCTTTGGATAAAAGCGTCTGCTAAATGGCATATATACCTCAATCAGCCTGTCTGTATGTCCCCGCGCTACTTCTATGGCCTTGCTACTGTTATTTTTCACTGTCTTTTTACTGTTGTTTTATTTCTTGACTTACCTATTGTTCACCTAACACCTTTTTTGCACTATAGGTTAGAGCCTATAAGTAAGCATTTCACTGTTGTATTCGGCGCACGTGACAAATAAACTTTGATTTGATTTGATGTGAATATATTGACATATTAGGGTAGATATTTTTTGTTAATTGTTTTATTGTTCAAGGCAAGCAATAGGCAGAATAAATCATTGGTGCCCTCAGTGCTTGTGTGGCCCAGTGGTTACAGCCTCAGTCCCCAGCACACATATGCCAGAGTTGGCATGGGTTCGATTTGGCCCTTTGACTCACGCTCCCCCTTCCTTTCTAACACTCTTCAATAAACACTCAAAACTTGTTTCAATTAATTTAGATAGCCTACATTAAGCCCACAAGTTAATTGCATTTATTTAAATACTTTCAAGAAGTAAAACAAATAGTCTGATCATTTACACATCAAAGAAATGTGTCTTAGCTCAACGTCTTTGGATAGGCTCAAATGCATAAACATCCTGACAGCTGTACCAAATGTAATATTAAAGCCACACAATACAGACTTTCAATCCACAACAAGGATGACTTCAAACACCTGCATCAAACCTAAAGTAGGCCTATGCTACTGTAGCCAGTGCATAACAGCTTAACAATGGAAATCTCACCTACTGTAAGGGCCATCCACACCAAAGAGCATAACTATATTGACAAATAATACATAGGCTAACTCTAAAACGTGGGCAAGCATGTACACTGGAGGAAGGTGTATTGTTCTACAGTAGGCCTACATACTGTATGTCAATCAACTGATGTTCCAAATCAGCTCATCAACTCAGCCAGGGAAACAAACCGTTATGGTATTATGTGTTTTCACACCTTTCATTATGTGGATTGGCTAATGGATAGCGTACAGAATGTAGAGACGTCCTATCGGCCATTTTATTTGCATTATATGTTAATGATTTTGCCCTACAAATCAAACATGCTAAACTCGGTGTTGAAGTTATGGATATATTCCAGGGCATCTTGTTGTATGCTGATGACATGGTTCTCCTTGCCAAGACAGAAGATTACCCTGAGAATATGTTGAATATTGTTAATTTATGGTGTATTAAATGTATTATGGTGTATTAAATGAAGGCTTAGTGTGCTTATTCTCAGCTGTATAAATCCTGTGGGTGTGTCCAGTGATGGGCTATGGTGCTGTGGCATGGGGATCCAAAGTACGTACTAATTCTATCAATGTTGAAAACAGAGCAATCTGCTGCTTTCTTGGTGTGCACAAACTGACTCCAAACCTGGCCATTTGTGTAGGTATGGGTTGGGAACCGTGTGTGGTTAGGCAAAAAGGTGACATGGTAAGTCTATGGAACAGACTGATAAATATTCCAGAACACATAATCACAAACAAAAAAGTATATAACTACAACCTTACCCATAACTATCCGTGTGTGTAACTAACGGGTGCCGTCGTCGGATGAGGAATAATCGGACAAAAGCGCAGCATGGTAAGTGTTCATGCTTTTTTATTTAAACTGAATACTATAACAAAAATAACAAAGAGAATAAACGAAACCGAAACAGTCCTGTCAGGTGCAGAAAACACGAAACAGAAAATAACTACCCACAAAACACATGTGGGAAAAAGCTACCTAAGTATGGTTCCCAATCAGAGACAACGATAGACAGCTGTCCCTGATTGAGAACCATACCCGGCCAAAACGAAGAAATACAAAACATAAAACAATGAACATAGAATGCTGTTAGAGGAATTGATTTCCTATATGTTCAATTAAAACTAAGAATTCTAAGAATTTGTAAGATACTTATTTGCATAAAATAGACATAATTAATCAGTAGAGTTTATTTTCGAGAGCTCTGGTCATAATACCATGTACATTAGTTTTTTCGTCATAAATGTCTCTCCTCCTCTCAGATACAATGGAAATATAGTTCACAAGCCTTCCCACATTGTCTGCTACCTGTTAAACAATCTACTACAAGCCCAAGGTCTCTCCCCTCCCTGGGTAGGCACCGAATGTCCTGTAAGGAACACAGTATTCCAGCCGGTCTGATGATAGCTCCATTCGTTTCTAACAAGGAACAGAAAGTCCTTGTTCTAATTCTTAACTATGACTGCACGTATTATATTCAGTATTATGATTATAACAAGATTCATACATCCACACAGTAACATAGTTGTATTCTATTTAGTTAAATGTATACATAATTTAGTCATTATTCATAAAAATCCCATAACAAATGCCCACCCAAATCCCACCCTGACCAAACCAAAATAGAGACATAAAAGGCTCTCTCAGGTCAGGGCGTGAGAGTACCCCCCCCCAAAGGTGCGGACTCCGGCCGCAAAACCTGAACCTATAAGGGAGGGTCTGGGTGGCCATTTCTCTGCGGTGGCGGCTCTGGTGCGGAACGTAAACCCCGCTCCACCTCTGGCTTAGCCGGTCCGGGACCCTCGCCGCTGACCCCGGACTGGGCACCCTCGTTGGAGGCTCCGGACTGGAGGGTGTCGCTGAAGGCTCCGGACTGGAGGGCGACTCTGGAGGTTCTGGACTGGAGGGCATCTCTGGAGGCTCCGGACTGGAGGGTGACTCAGAAGGCTCCGGACTGGAAGGCCTCGCTGGAGGCTCCGGACCGGAGGGCGACTCTGGAGGGAAGAGACTGCCTGGTGCATGGGGCTGCCACAGGGCCCACCAGGCTGGGGAGACCTACAGGAGGCCTGGTGCGTAGGGGAGGCACTGGATGAATTGGGCTGTGGGGGAGCACTGGAGATCTGGTGCTTAACACTCGCACCTCTTCACTTGGCTCAATGGCCACTTTAGCCCGGCACGGGTGGAGCACAGGCATAGGACGAACTGAACAGTCCCAGTGCACCGGTGACACAGTGCGCAGAGCCGGCGCAGGATACCCTGGGCCGAAACTGCACTCCAGAGATCAAGCGTGCTGAGCTGCCACAATCCGCCCTGGCTGGGTGCCCACTCTCGCATGGCACTTGCAGGGGGCTGGCATATAGCGCTTTACCGCATAACATGGTGCCTGACCAGTACCACGCTGCTTCTGGTAAGCACAGGGAGTTGGCTCAGGTCTATAGCCTGACTCCGCCAATCTCCCTGTGTGTCCCCCCCAAAAGTTTTTTGGGGCTGCCTCTTGTGCCTGCTGCGCTGACTTGCCTCATTCTGCTGCCTCTCAGCTTTAGCTACCTCCAGTTCCTCTTTCAGTGCGGCGATATTCCCCAGCCTGTCTCCAGGGTCCCTTTCCGTCCAATATCTCCTCCCATGTCCAGGAGTCCTGAACCCTCTGCTCCTCCATACCACGCTGCTTGGTCCGCTTGTGGTGGGTAGTTCTGTAACGGGTGTTGTCGTCGGATGAGGAATAATCGGACCAAAGCGCGGCATGGTAAGTGTTCATGCTTTTTATTTAAACTGAACACTATAACAAAAATAACAAAGAGAATAAACGAAACCGAAACAGTCCTGTCAGGTGCAGAAAACACTAAACAGAAAATAACTACCCACAAAACACATGTGGGAAAAAGCTACCTAAGTATGGTTCCCAATCAGAGACAACGATAGACAGCTGTCCCTGATTGAGAACCATACCCGGCCAAAACAAAGAAATACAAAACATAGAACAATGAACATAGAATGTCCACCCAAATCACACCCTGACCAAACCAAAATAGAGACATAAAAAGGCTCTCTCAGGTCAGGGCGTGACAGTGGGCTAGAGAATTGTTATCTACTTTTTGTGAAACTGATTTGCGGTTTATATTTAGGGAACAAATTACCATGTGGCGTTAACCAATTAAACGACAAGCTTTTTCTGATCCATAAGGATGTCCACCTGGACCTAACAAAAAAGCCAAAGGTCAGTTTGTGCACAACTCAGATCCAGCACCCTCCCTCTGGCTATAGAAATGAGTAGATTTAACAGAGTAATTTCTGGGAAATTAAAACAAATCCATTGCGTTTTATTCCCGTCTGTATGGTGATCTGAGACATGTTATTTTTTGTAACATTTTTGTTGATAAGCCTTTAGTAGTCTGGTTACGGGACGAGCAGAGGCTTGAATTCTGATCCAGACAAGGTGTGTAGGCGATTGTTCAGTTTATTCACAATGCTGGAAGGAGAAATGTACTGTTTGTGTAGTGTGGCTTGATGGTAGCTATGATTATTGTATTCAAAATAATTTGACATTTGTAGTAGTGTCTTGTAAACCCATGTGGGCTGGGCACCGGTAGATGTATGACAATTAAATAAATAATATCAATCAATCTTGTTTTGGAATATAAAACAATAACAAGGGTCCTATTGCAACCATCAATGGCATGAGATTATCATCTGATGTCTCCTTAAACCATTAATACGCACTAAATTCACCCGCAAATCTCACCTCATTACCACGTCCTAGAAGATGAGGTAGGTGTTACCTTAGTCCTGCTTGCTACCAAAGTCTTTCAAGATATTTACGCCCTCTGGTTGGTATTATCATCAGAACCATTTAGTATTTTTGAACAGACTAAGGGCGTTTTCTATTTAACAAGCATTCTGTACAATAGTGGTCCTGTGTAGCTCAGTTGGTAGAGCATGGCGCTTGTAACGCCAGGGTAGTGGGTTCGATCCCCGGGACCACCCATACGTAGAATGTATGCACGCATGACTGTAAGTCGCTTTGGATAAAAGCGTCTGCTAAATGGCATATATTATTATTTATTTATTATTATTTCCATGTCAAATCTACTGTGGCAATTAACTCGACCCTTTGTATGAAATGAAACTTATTTTTATTTGTTTCCTATTTATGTTATCAAATCAAATCGAATCAAATGTATTTATATAGCCCTTCGTACATCAGCTGATATCTCAAAGTGCTGTACAGAAATCCAGCCTAAAACCCCAAACAGCAAGCAATGCAGGTGTAGAAGCACAGTGGCTAGGAAAAACTTCTTAGAAAGGCCAAAACCTAGGAAGAAACCTAGAGAGGAATCAGGCTATGTGGGGTGGCCAGTCCTCTTCTGGCTATGCCGGGTGGAGATTATAACAGAACATGGCCAAGATGTTCAAATGTTCATAAATGACCAGCATGGTCAAATAATAATAATCACAGGCAGAACAGTTGAAACTGGAGCAGCAGCATGGCCAGGTTGACTGGGGAGAGCAAGGAGTCATCATGTCAGGTAGTCCTGAGGCATGGTCCTAGGGCTCAGGTCCTCCGAGAGAGAGAAAGAAAGAGAGAAAGAGAGAAATAGAGAGAGCATACTTAAATTCACACAGGACACCGGATAGGACAGGAGAAGTAATCCAGATATAACAAACTGACCCTAGCCCCCCCCCGACACATAAACTACTGCAGCATAAATACTGGAGGCTGAGACAGGAGGGGTCAGGAAACACAGGGCCAAACAGGAAGGATATAACCCCACCCACTTTGCCAAAGCACAGCCCCCACACCACTAAAGGGATATCTTCAACCACCAACTTACCATCCTGAGACAAGGCCGAGTATAGCCCACAAAGATCTCCGCCATGGCACAACCCAAGGGGGGGCGCCAACCCAAACAGGAAGATCACATCAGTGACTCAACCCACTCAAGTGACGCACCCCTCCTAGGGACGGTATGAAAGAGCCCTAGTAAGCCAGTGACTCAGCCCCTGTAATAGGGTTAGAGGCAGAGAATCCCAGTGGAAAGAGGGGAACCTGCAAGGCAGAGACAGCAAGGGCGGTTTGTTGCTCCAGAGCCTTTCCGTTCACCTTCACACTCCTGGGCCAGACTACACTCAATCATATGACCCACTGAAGAGATGAGTCTTCAGTAAAGACTTAAAGGTTGAGACCGAATTTGCGTCTCTCACATGGGTAGGCAGACCATTCCATAAAAATGGAGCTCTATAGGAGAAAGCCCTGCCTCCAGCTGTTTGCTTAGAAATTCTAGGGAAAATTAGGAGGCCTGCGTCTTGTGACTGTAGTGTAGGTATGTACGGCAGGACCAAATCAGAGAGATAGGTAAGAGCAAGCCCATGTAATGATTTGTAGGTTAGCAGTAAAACCTTGAAATCAGCCCTTGCCTTGACAGGAAGCCAGTGTAGGGAGGCTAGCACTGGAGTAATATGATCCATTTTTGGGGGGGTTCTAGTCAGGATTCTAGCAGCCGTATTTAGCACTAACTGATGTTTATTTAGTGCTTTATCCGGGTAGCCAGAATGTGTAGCATTGCAGTAGTCTAATCTAGAAGTGGCAAAAGCATGGATTAATTTTTCTGCATCATTTTTAGACAGAAAGTTATCCATTAAATACAACTGTTTTTGAAATAATGGATGGTATGGAAATTTCTTATCAAGATCTGGGGTGAAATAACCCTGGACTCTCCATATTTTAAATGTATAACTACATTAAGTCAATTGGGGGATTGAGTTATTTGTGCCAGAAGTGTGTGGACCGGAATCAAACCCTCACCGACACAGTAGGCCTATATCCTTGCTGAAGGCAGCAGCCCTAACCACTAAACCACCCCAGGCCAAAAGTTAACTACATTTTAACAGTTGATCCATAACCTTAGATACATTAGAAACACGTCCGCTGTAGTATTGACAAACCTCCACTTGGCTTTGTCAGACTGACTAGCTTACATCAGGTGTTGACATCGCTCAGCAGACATAGAGCTTGGACACCCAGGGCCGGATGAGTCATTGTGACTAGGAGGCCGATACAAAATGAGAGCTTTCAAATGTCACTGTGGGGCCTAACTCCTTAGTATTCAACGCATTCTCTCTGCTCTGCTCTTTCATTTCTGTCTGGATTTAGGCCTGGTCTAACTCAGTAACCTCTATAGAATGGAAACATGTGGGAGGACTGACACCCCTGACATTTGTTCGGAGACAATTGTAATGTCTGGGATGAAAAGCCCATTTTAACTGTGTCATCGATAGAAACCTCTGGTAGACACGATGAACAGAGAGTTGACATTACAATCACTTCATTTGCAGTGTTACCAGGGAGACGGAGGATGTTGAAGGTGGGACAGATGTGGAGGTGAGGTGGAGGGTGCTGTCTGTCTGTCAAACACTGCATCAGAGGAATCATTTGTCTGGCCCTGACAGATCTTTCACTTTGGCTCTCCTTTGACGTGTGCCTCTGTTGGATTGACTGGACACTGCAAGTCAGTTTGTTTTCCTCTGCCTGACCTGACCAGGCAAAGGTCCTGTCTGTTGACTTGTATACAAAGCTGAAATCAAATCAAATGTTATTAGTCACATGTGCCAAATACAACAGTGAATTGCTTACTTACGAGCCCCTAAACAACAATTCAGTTTTTTTAAACGTATAAGAATAGGAAATAAAAGTAACAAGTTACAAAGCAATAAAATAACAATAGCGAGACTATATAAAAGGGGGGGTACCGGTACAGAGTCAAAGTGTGGGGGCACCGGTTAGTCGAGGTAATATGTACATGTAGGTAGAGTTATTCAAGTGATTATGACTATGCATAGATGATAACAACAAAGAGTAGCAGCGGTGTAAAGGGGGAGGGGGGGGGGGGGGTATAGAGGTCCTGGATGGCAGGAAGCTTTGCCCCAGTGATGTACTGGGCCGTACAAACTACCCACTGTAGTGCCTTGCGGTCGGAGGCCGAGCAGTTGCCATACCAGGCAGGGATGCAACCAGTCAGGATGCTCTCGATGGTGCAGCTGTAGAACCTTTTGAGGATCTGAGGATCCATGCCAAGTCTTTTCAGTCTCCTGAGGGGGACTATGTTTTGTTGTGCCCTCTTCATGATTGTCTTGGTGTACTTGGACCATGTTAGATTGTTGGTGATGTGGACTCCAAGGAACTTGAAGCTCTCAACCTGCTCCACTACAGCCCTGTCGATGATGATGGGGGTGTGCTCAGTCTCCTTTTTCCTGTAGTCCACAATCATCTCCTTTGTCTTGATCACGTTGAGGTAGAAGTTGTTGTCCTGTCACCACATGGCCAGGTCTCTGACCTCCTCCCTATAGGCTGTCTTGTCATTTGGTGATCAGGCCTACCACTTTTGTATCATCAGCAAACTAATTGATGGTGTTGGAGTTGGGCCCGGCCGTGCAGTCATGAGTGAACAGGGAGTACAGGAGGGGACTGAGCACGCACCCTGTGTTGAGGATCAGCGTGGCAGATGTGTTGTTACCTACCCTTACCACCTGGGGGCAGCCCGTCATGAAGTCCACGATCCAGTTGCAGAGGGAGGTGTTTAGTCCGAGGGTCCTTAGCTTTTTGTTGAGCTTTGAGGGCACTATGGTGTTGAACGCTGAGTTGTAGACATTGAATAGCATTCTCACACACTACCGTTCAACACCTATTCATTCAAGGGTTTTTCTTTATTACTTCATCAGGACCTCCACCAGCCGAAGCTAAGTAGAAACATTAACGTTATGCCTTCTAATTGCAGTCACTATACTCATAATATACAGGCGAATTATTGCGTTATGGTGAGGATAGCCGTGCTGTAAGCCCAGCTTCAGATGCAATCGTTAGGATGAATTAAGTGTAGGAAAGGATGAAACAGTGTCTGTTCCACCAATAAGTACAGATAGTCGTATAAATGACCTCACACAGTCACCACAGCTGGACAATTTTCTCATGGCTTCTGTAAGGAGATGCTGTAGGAATGCTCAACCGGTGCCGCGCTCTCCATTAACAACGGGTCGGAGTCAGAGGCCGAGCCTTCTCTGGTCTCTCCTACTCCCGTTACACGGTCTGACACGCCGGAGCCTCCCACCATTAGCTCGGACAAATTGGAAATCCTAGTCATTGGCGACTTCATTACCCATAGCATTAGACTTAAAATGAATCATCCAGCGATCATACACTGTTTACCAGGGGGCAGGGGTACTGACGTTAAGGCAAATCTGAAGATGGTGCTGGCTAAGGCTAAAAAATAGCAAATTTCAATTTACAAAAAAATACTGTGTTTTCATCTTTTGAGCTTCTAGTCATGAAATCTATGCATCCTATTCAATAAATTGTTATAGCTACTGTTTACAGGCCTCCTGTGCCGTATACAGCGTTCCTCACTGAGTTCCCTGAATTCCTATCGGATCTTGTAGTCATGGGAGATAATATTAAAATTTTTGGTGACTTTAATATTCACATGGAAAAGTCCACAGACCCACTCCAAAATGCTTTCGGAGCCATCATCAACTCGGTGGGTTTTGTCCAACATGTCTCCAGACCTACTCACTGCCACAGTCATACTCTGGACCTAGTTTTGTTCCGTGGAATAAATGTGAATCTTAATATTTTTCCTCTTAATCCTGGACTATCGGACCACCATTTCATTACATTTGCAATTGCAACAAATAATCTGCTCAGACCCCAACCAAGGATCATCAAAAGCCATGCTATAAATTCTTGGACAACCCAAAGATTCCTAGATGCCCTTCCAGACTCCCTCCACCTACCCAAGAATGTCAGAGTACCAAAATCATTTAACCACCTAACTGAGGAACTCAATTTAACCTTGCGTAATACCCTAGATGCAGTCGCACCCCTAGAAACAAAAACATTGGTCATAAGAAACTAGCTCCCTGGTATACAGAAAATACCACAGCCGTGAAGCAGGCTTCCAGAAAATACCCCAGCCCTGAAGCAGGCTTCCAGAAAATACCCCAGCCCTGAAGCAAGCTTCCAGAAAATACCCCAGCCCTGAAGCAAGCTTCCAGAAAATACCCCATCCCTGAAGCAAGCTTCCAGAAAATACCCCAGCCCTGAAGCAGGCTTCCAGAAAATACCCCAGCCCTGAAGCAAGCTTCCAGAGAACCGGAACAGAAATGATGCTCCACCAAACTGGAAGTCTTCCGACTAGCTTGGAAAGACAGTACTGTGCAGTATCGAAGAGCCCTCACTGCTGCTCCATCTTCCTATTTTTCCAGCTTAATTGAGGAAAATAAGAACAATCCTAAATTTATTTTTGATACTGTGGCAAAGCTAACTAAAAAGCAGCATTCCCCAAGTGAGGATGGCTTTCACTTCAGCAGTGATAAATTCATGAACTTCTTTGATGAAAAGATCATGATCATTTGAAAGCAAATGATGGACTCCTCTTTAAAACTGAGGCTCTCCATTTCTCCCGGTGCTCGTAGATCTTAGTACCGCTTTTGATACCGTCGATCACCACATTCTATTGGAGAGATTGGAACCCAAATTGGTCTACACGGACAAGTTCTGGCCTGGTTTAGATCTTATCTGTCAGAATGATATGTTTGTCTCTGTAGATGGTATGTCCCCTGACAAATCAACTGTAAATGTTGATATTCTTCAATGCTTTGTTTTAGGACCACTATTGTTTTCACTATATATTTTACCTCTTGGTGATGTCATTGGTTATGACATAACATTGAAGGTTGTGCAATGTAACAGTAATATTTAGACTTATGGATGCCACCCATTAGATAAAGTACGGAACGGTTCCGAATTTCACTGAAAGAATAAACGTATTGTTTTCGAGATGATAGTTTCCGGATTCGATCATATTAATGACCTAAGGCTCGTATTTCTGTGTGTTATCATGTTATAACTATGATTTGATAGAGCAGTCTAACTGAGCGATGGTAGGCAGCAGCAGGCTCGTAAGCATTCATTCAAACAGCACTTTTGAGTTTTTGCCAGCAGCTGTTTATGACTTCAAGCCTATCAACTCCCGAGATTAGGCTGGTGTAACTGATGTGAAATGGCTAGCTAGTTTGCGGGGTGCGAGGCTCTGAGACTTGGACTAGTTGTTCCCCTTGCTCTGCATGGGTAACGCTGCTTCGAGGGTGGCTGTTGTCGATGTGTTCCTGGTTCGAACCCAGGTAGGGGCGAGGAGAGGGACGGAAGCTATACCATTACACTGGCAATACTAAAGTGCCTATAAAAACATCCAATAGTCAAGGGTATATGAAATACAAATCGTATAGAGAGAAATAGTCCTATAATTCCTATAATAACTACAACCTAAAACTTCTTACTTGGGAATATTGAAGACTCATGTTAAAAGGAACCACCAGCTTTCCATATGTTCTCATGTTCTGAGCAGGGAACTTAAACGTTAGCTTTCTTGCAAGTCACATATTGCACTTTTACTTTCTTCTCCGACACTTTGTTTTTGCATTATGTAAACCAAATTGAACATGTTTCATTACTTATTTGAGGCTATATTGATTTTATTAATGTATTATATTAAGTTAAAATAAGTGTTCATTCAGTATTATTGCAATTGTCATTATTACAAATAAATAAAATAAAACGTCAGATTAATCGGTATCGGCTTTTTTGGTCCTCCAATAATCGGTATCAGTATTGGCGTGGAAAAATCATATTCGGTCGACCTCTAATCTTGATCTCTCTTTTGACGAACATATAAAGACTGTATCTGTTATGCTGGTGAATGAGGACCCAAAAGCGACTTAACGAAAACAGAGTCTTTATTCCAGTATATGACAAAAGTAATAATCCTGGAAAAATCAAGAAGAAAACAAAACAGGAAAAAACTTAAATCCATTCGTAGTAACGAGGACAGACTGGAGACTCGACCATTGACTGCAGGTTGCTTCGGGAAGGCACCGACCGTAGCAGACTAAGACACCTGCTCACACGCAGCATCTGAAGGAGACAAAACATGACAGGGCGAGACAAGGACACAGAACAGCGAACATCATACAAGGATCCGACAAGGACAGAAGCGGAAAACAAGGGGAGAAATAGGGGCTCAATCAGAGGGCAAAATAGGGGACAGGTGTGAAAAGAGTAAATGAGTGAGTTAGGAGAATGAGGAACAGCTGGGAGCAGGAATGGAATGATAGAGAGAAGAGAGAGAGGGAGGGGGAGAGAGAGGGATAGAAAAAGGGAACGAACCTAATAAGACCAGCAGGGGGAAACGAACAGAAGGGAAAGCACAAGGACAAGACAATATATAACAAAACATGACAGTACCCCCCCCACTCACCGAGCGCCTCCTGGCGCACTCGAGGAGGAATCCTGGCGGCAACGGAGGAAATCATCAATCAGCGAACGGTCCAGCACGTCCCGAGATGGAACCCAACTCCTCTCCTCAGGACCGTAACCCTCCCAATCCACTAAGTACTGGTGACCACGTCCCCGAGAACGCATGTCCATGATCCTACGTACCTTGTAAATAGGTGCGCCCTCGACAAGGACGGGGGGGGGAAGACGAACGGGGGGCGCGAAGAAAGGGCTTGACACAGGAGACATGGAAGACAGGATGGACGTGACGAAGATGTCGCGGAAGAAGCAGTCGCACAGCGACAGGATTGACGACCTGGGAGACACGGAACGGACCAATGAACCGCGGAGTCAACTTACGAGAAGCTGTCGTAAGGGGAAGGTTATGAGTGGAAAGCCACACTCTCTGGCTGCGACAATACCTAGGACTCTTAATCCTACGTTTATTGGCGGCTCTCACAGTCTGCGCCCTGTAACGGCAAAGTGCAGACCTCACCCTCCTCCAGGTGCGCTCACAACGTTGGACAAACGCCTGAGCGGAGGGAACGCTGGACTCGGCGAGCTGGGACGAGAACAGAGGAGGCTGGTAACCCAGACTACTCTGAAACGGAGATAGCCCGGTAGCAGACGAAGGAAGCGAGTTGTGAGCGTATTCTGCCCAGGGGAGCTGTTCTGCCCAAGACGCAGGGTTTCTAAAAGAAAGGCTGCGTAATATGCGACCAATCGTCTGATTGGCCCTTTCTGCTTGACCGTTAGACTGGGGATGAAAACCGGAAGAGAGACTGACGGAAGCACCAATCAAACGACAGAATTCCCTCCAAAACTGTGACGTGAATTGCGGACCTCTGTCTGAAACGGCGTCTAACGGGAGGCCATGAATTCTGAACACATTCTCAATGATGATTTGTGCCGTCTCCTTAGCGGAAGGAAGCTTAGCGAGGGGAATGAAATGTGCCGCCTTAGAGAACCTATCGACAACCGTAAGAATCACAGTCTTCCCCGCAGACGAAGGCAGACCGGTAATGAAGTCTAAGGCGATGTGAGAGCATGGTCGAGAAGGAATGGGAAGCGGTCTGAGACGACCGGCAGGAGGAGAGTTACCTGACTTAGTCTGCGCGCAGTCCGAACAAGCAGCCACGAAACGGCGCGTGTCACGCTCCTGAGTAGGCCACCAAAACCGCTGGCGAATAGAAGCAAGTGTACCTCGAACGCCGGGATGGCCAGCTAACTTGGCAGAGTGAGCCCACTGAAGAACAGCCAGACGAGTAGAAACAGGAACGAAAAGAAGGTTACTAGGACAAGCGCGCGGCGACGCAGTGTGAGTGAGTGCTTGCTTAACCTGTCTCTCAATTCCCCAGACAGTCAACCCGACAACACGCCCATAAGGAAGAATCCCCTCGGGATCGGTAGAAGCCACAGAAGAACTAAAGAGACGGGATAAGGCATCAGGCTTGGTGTTCTTATTACCCGGGCGATAAGAAATCACAAACTCGAAACGAGCGAAAAACAACGCCCAACGAGCTTGACGTGCATTAAGTTGTTTGGCAGAACGGATGTACTCAAGGTTCTTATGGTCAGTCCAAACGACAAAAGGAACGGTCGCCCCCTCCAACCACTGTCGCCATTCGCCTAGGGCTAAGCGGATGGCGAGCAGTTCGCGGTTACCCACATCATAGTTGCGTTCCGATGGCGACAGGCGATGAGAAAAATAAGCACAAGGATGGACCTTATCGTCAGACTGGAAGCGCTGGGATAGAATGGCTCCCACGCCCACCTCTGAAGCGTCAACCTCGACAATGAATTGTTTAGTGACGTCAGGAGTAACGAGGAAAGGAGCGGACGTAAAACGCTTCTTGAGGAGATCAAAAGCTCCCTGGGCGGAACCGGACCACTTAAAGCACGTCTTGACAGAAGTAAGAGCTGTGAGAGGGGCAGCAACTTGACCGAAATTACGAATGAAACGCCGATAGAAATTAGCGAAACCTAGAAAGCGCTGCAACTCGACACGTGACCTTGGAACGGGCCAATCACTGACAGCCTGGACCTTAGCGGGATCCATCTGAATGCCTTCAGCGGAAATAACAGAACCGAGAAATGTGACAGAGGAGACATGAAAGGCGCACTTCTCAGCCTTCACGTAGAGACAATTCTCTAAAAGGCGCTGGAGTACACGTCGAACGTGCTGAACATGAATCTCGAGTGACGGTGAAAAAATCAGGATATCGTCAAGGTAGACAAAAACAAAGATGTTCAGCATGTCTCTCAGTACATCATTAACTAATGCCTGAAAAACAGCTGGAGCATTAGCGAGACCAAACGGCAGAACCCGGTACTCAAAATGCCCTAACGGAGTGTTAAACGCCGTTTTCCACTCGTCCCCCTCTCTGATGCGCACGAGATGGTAAGCATTACGAAGGTCCAACTTAGTAAAGAACCTGGCTCCCTGCAGAATCTCGAAGGCTGACGACATAAGGGGAAGCGGATAACGATTCTTAACCGTTATGTCATTCAGCCCTCGATAATCCACGCAGGGGCGCAGAGTACCGTCCTTCTTCTTAACAAAAAAAAACCCCGCTCCGGCAGGAGAGGAAGAAGGCACTACGGTGCCGGCGTCAAGAGAAACAGACAAATAATCCTCGAGAGCCTTACGTTCGGGAGCCGACAGAGAGTATAGTCTACTCCGAGGGGGAGTGGTCCCCGGAAGGAGATCAATACTACAATCATACGACCGGTGAGGAGGAAGGGAGTTGGCTCTGGACCGACTGAAGACCGTGCGTAGATCATGATATTCCTCCGGCACTCCTGTCAAATCACCAGGTTCCTCCTGAGAAGAGGGGACAGAAGAAACAGGAGGGATAGCAGACATTAAACACTTCACATGACAAGAAACGTTCCAGGATAGGATAGAATTACTAGACCAATTAATAGAAGGATTATGACATACTAGCCAGGGATGACCCAAAACAACAGGTGTAAAAGGTGAACGAAAAATCAAAAAGGAAATGGTCTCACTGTGGTTACCAGATACTGTGAGGGTTAAAGGTAGTGTCTCATATCTGATACTGGGGAGAAGACTACCATCTAAGGCGAACATGGGCGTGGGCTTCCCTAACTGTCTGAGAGGAATGTCATGTTTCCGAGCCCATGCTTCGTCCATAAAACAACCCTCAGCCCCAGAGTCTATCAAGGCACTGCATGAAGCAGCCGAACCGGTCCAGCGTAGATGGACCGACATGGTAGTACAGGATCTTGATGGAGAGACCTGAGTAGTAGCGCTCACCAGTAGCCCTCCGCTTACTGATGAGCTCTGGCTTTTACTGGACATGAATTGACAAAATGTCCAGCAGAACCGCAATAGAGGCAAAGGCGGTTGGTGATCCTCCGTTCCCTCTCCTTAGTCGAGATGCGAATACCTCCCAGCTGCATGGGCTCAGTCTCTGAGCCGGAGGGAGGAGATGGTTGCGATGCGGAGAGGGGGAACACCGTTAACGCGAGCTCTCTTCCACAAGCTCGGTGACGAAGATCTACCCGTCGTTCTATGCGGATGGCGAGTGCAATCAAAGAGTCCACACTGGAAGGAACCTCCCGGGAGAGAATCTCATCCTTAACCTCAGCGTGGAGTCCCTCCAGAAAACGAGCGAGCAGCGCCGGCTCATTCCAGTCACTAGAGGCAGCAAGAGTGCGAAACTCTATAGAGTAATCCGTTATGGATCGATCACCTTGACATAGGGAAGCCAAGGCCCTAGAAGCCTCCCTACCAAAAACTGAACGATCAAAAACCCGTATCATCTCCTCTTTAAAGTTCAGATAATTGTTAGAACACTCAGCCCTTGCCTCCCAGATAGCTGTGCCCCACTCTCGAGCCCGACCAGTAAGGAGTGAAATGACGTAAGCAATCCGAGCTCTCTCTCTTGAGTATGTGTTGGGTTGGAGAGAGAACACAATATCACACTGGGTGAGAAAGGAACGGCACTCAGTGGGCTGCCCAGAATAACATGGTGGGTTATTAACCCTAGGTTCCGGAGACTCGGAAGACCAGGAAGTAGCTGGTGGCACGAGACGAAGACTCTGAAACTGTCCTGAGAGGTCGGAAACCTGAGCGGCCAGGGTCTCAACGGCACGACGAGCCGCAGACAATTCCTGCTCGTGTCTGCCGAGCATAGCTCCCTGGATCTTGACGGCAGTGTTACGAGAATCCGTAGTCGCTGGGTCCATTCTTGGTCGGATCCTTCTGTTATGCTGGTGAATGAGGACCCAAAAGCGACTTAACGAAAACAGAGTCTTTATTCCAGTATATGACAAAAGTAATAATCCTGGAAAAATCAAGAAGAAAACAAAACAGGAAAAAACTTAAATCCACTCGTAGTAACGAGGACAGACTGGAGACTCGACCATTGACTGCAGGTTGCTTCGGGAAGGCACCGACCGTAGCAGACTAAGACACCTGCTCACAGCATCTGAAGGAGACAAAACACGACAGGGCGAGACAAGGACACAGAACGGCGAACATCATACAAGGATCCAACAAGGACAGAAGCGGAAAACAAGGGGAGAAATAGGGGCTCAATCAGAGGGCAAAATAGGGGACAGGTGTGAAAAGAGTAAATGAGTGAGTTAGGAGAATGAGGAACAGCTGGGAGCAGGAACGGAACGATAGAGAGAAGAGAGAGAGGGAGGGGGAGAGAGAGGGATAGAAAAAGGGAACGAACCTAATAAGACCAGCAGGGGGAAACGAACAGAAGGGAAAGCACAAGGACAAGACAATATATGACAAAACATGACAGTATCAAGGGCAGCATTTTTCCATCTACGTAACATTGCAAAACTGAATCTTTCTGCCCAAAAACAATTCAGAAATATTAATCCATGCTTTTGTCGCTACTGCAATGCTCTACTTTCCGGCTACCTGGATAAAGGACTCAATAAACTTCAGTTAGTGCTAAACATGGCTGCTAGAATCTTGACTAGAACCAAAAAATGTGATCATATAACTCCAGTGCTAGCCTCCCTACACTGGCTTCCTGTTAAGGCAAGGGCTGATATCAAGGTTTTACTGCTAACCTACAAAGCATTACATGGGCTTGCTCCTACCTATCTTCTGATTTGGTCCTGCTGTACATACCTACACATACGCTACGGTCACAAGACGCAGGCCTTCTTACTGTCCTTAGAATTTCTAAGCAAACAGCTGGAGGCAGGGCTTTCTCCTATAGAGCTCCAATTTTATGGAATGGTCTGCCTACCCATGTGAGAGACGCAGACTCGGTCACTATCTTTATGTCTTTATTGAAGACTAGGTCCTATGATTGAGTGTAGTCTGGCCCAGGAGTGTGAAGGTGAACAGAAAGGCACTGGAGCAACGAACTGCCCCTGCTGTCTCTGCCTGGCCAGTTCCCCTCTCTCCACTGGGATTCTCTGCGTAAAAACCCATATTATGGGGGCTTGTCTTACCAGATGCCGCTGTTCTACCCTGCCGATACAGCGTTTAACCAGCCAACTGTATATTGATAATGTTGTCGTTCAGCAACGACTCCGTGAAGCATAAAATTATACAGTTTTGAATGTCCCGGGGGTAGTTTAATCTTCCGCATAGGTCATTGATTTAATTTGACAACGATTGCACGTTTGCTAGCAGAATGGTAGGCGGTGGGGGTTTATTCAATCGCCTACAAATTCTCAGAAGGCAGCCCGCTCTCCGGCCCCTTTTTCTCAACCTTCTCTTCAAGCAAATGATGGGGATCTGGGCCTGTTCCCAGAAAAGCATTATGTCATTCAAGTCGGGCTCTTCGGACTCGTTAAAGGAAAAAAAGGATTCTGTCAGTTCGTGGTGAGTAATTCTAGTTCTGATGTCCAAAAGTAATTTTTTCTGTCATATGAGACGGTTGCAGCAACATTATGTACAAAATAAGTTTTAAAAAACAAGTTGCAAAGAAACAAACAAAAAAACACAGGAACAGGAACATGTAAAACGTCAGCCTTCTTCTCCGGCGCCATCTTACCACTGATCACACACGAAAGGGGAATACATATTGTGCTATAATAGTTTATGGTAAAGGAAATATTGAGGTAAATAGGTTGTACATCAGGTAGATTGTTTAAAAAAGGTACCCATTTTAATCTCCAAACTTATGTCAGAGTTTACTAGGAGTGGTTGGTTGGAGTCAGGCAAAGAGAGCAGAGGGTTTGGTAAATCTTAATATTTATTCTCCGGCACAAAACGGTCACGCCAAAATACAGGGTGCATGAAACAGACCAGCCCAAACACAGGACAAAACAGTCCGGAGAAAACAAACACGCAAACACATCCACAACCAACAGAGTAACAATCCCGCACAAACCTAGGCGGCCCTAACAGGCTTAAATAGACACAAATCAAGAAAGGAAACAGGGAACAGGTGCAACCAATAAGACAAAACGAAAGGAAAAGGAAAAAGGGATCGGTGGCGGCTAGTAGAACAGCGACGACGACTGCCGAGCGCCTCCCGAAAAGGCAGGGGAGCCACCTTCGGTGGGAGTCGTGACAACTTATGGCAGCTTAGTTAGTGGTTTTGGGGCTTTTCATCTATCTGAAATGTTAAAATGTTTAGGGAGCTGAACACTCCCTTATTGGAAATACTAAAAAGGGAGTTGAAGTTTTAGGGGTGCACATGTTACTGCCCATTTTCCGTGGAACCTTATTGCATGGACGAGTAAACAATATGTGCATGTTCAAAAGGGAAATATAGCTTACATTCCAGCATTCATACTCAGCCCTTTCAGGATCGATACAAAAATGATTATTTTACCCGATTGTTTTCGACTTGCACTAATATAATCACAAATAAGACAACACAAACGCAATACTTGGATAGGATTGGACTCCGTCCAACTATGTTCAGCTACCACCACACCCCTGGCTGCATGCTGACGACTGTAGTCATCCCATTGGAACACTGATGTCTGTTGAATCATGGATGTCAAGTGTCCTCTAATAAAACATAGAGCCTCTCCCCCAAGCTCCTTCACATGGAACAGCTGTTTTCACATCTTCTCCTAATCTTCGAGGAAATCAGTGAAAAATCTGGAGAGTGCCAATCTTCATGAGTATGGAGGTTGCCAAATTATATCTTAATGATTCTTAAAAAGGAACCCCAAATGAGTACAGAATTGGAGAATCTCTCCATCTAATGAGCGCATTCATGACTTATGCTGACTTACGTTTCTAAAATGCTAATGAAACACAACATCTTAAATTGGAAATCCTCTTACATGGTTTTGTGTTGTTATCTTAATAAATCATTAATCTGCTATTAAAGAGAGATGACAATTACTTTAACTGAGAAAAATGTTGTGTGCTCTATGTATGCACTCACACAGAATATGTATAATAACCAAGTTTGTTTGTTATTATTCAAACAACCAATCAGACATTCACAAACAGAGCTGATTGTTGCCACCCTTAAGTGTCCTCAATGTTTACAAAACTAATCAAGGACCTTGTACTACGCACAAAACTTCCAACTATCCACTCTATTCATTTGAACCTTGAGCCAAATAAAATATATTCATAATATGATGATAATCAAGTAGATACAATCAGTCACGTTCTGACCTTAGATCCTTTGTTTTGTCTTTGTTTTAGTATGGTCAGAAACACCCACCACCAAAGGACCAATCAGCGTGGTATCGGGCAGCAGCGATCTCCGGACTCCTGGACATGGGAGGTGATACTTGACGGCAAGGGACCCTGGGCACAGGCTGGGGAATATCGCCGCCCCAAGGCAGAGCTGGAGGCAGCGAAAGCTGAGCGGCGGCGAAATGAGGAGGCAGCATGGCAGTGCGACAGACACAAAAAAATGGGAGGGGGCACACGGGAAGTGGGACAGAGTCAGGTTGGAGACCTGAGCCCACTCCTCATGCTTATCGGAAGAAGCACAGTACTGGACAGGCACCATATTATGCAGTCAAGCGCACAGTGTCGCCAGTATGCGCTCATAGCCCGGTGGGCTATAGGCCAGCCCCTCGCAAGTGCCATGCGAGAGTAGGCATCCAGCCAGGGCGTGTGGGCCAGCCCAGCGTGTTTGGTCTCCAGGACGCCGTTTCGGTCCAGGGTGTCCTGCGCCGGCGCTGCGTGCTGTGTCTCCAAGGCGCTGGGAGGGTGCAGTGCGTTCTATGCATGCGCTCCGCTCGTGCCGGGCGAATGTGGGTATTGAGCTGAAGGGACAGGTGCGAGTGGTATGCTCCAGTGCTTACCCACAGCCCGGTTCAACCTGTGCCTGCACTCGGGAGGGTCCGGGCTAAAGTGGGCATCCAGCCTGGAGGAGTGGTGCCAAGGCACCAGAGCTCCAGTGCTCCCCCACTGCCTGGTCCATCCGGTGCCTCCTCCATGCACCATGCCTCTTGTAGGTCTCCCCAGCCTGGTGGGCCTTGTGGCAGCCCCACGCACCAGGCTGTCTCTTTGTCTCCTCCCTACAGGTGCTCCCGCCTGTCCAGCGCTGCCAGAGCCTTCCTCCTGTCCGGCACTGCCACAGGTGCTCCCGCCTGTCCGGCGCTGTCGGAGTCTCCCGCCTGTTCGGCGCTGCCTGAATCTCCCGTCCTTTCGGGACCCGTGGCTTGGGTCCCCAGTCCGAGGTCGGCGGCGAGGGTCGCTGTTTTTTAAGAGGCCATGGAGGCGGAGAAAAACTATGTTGAAATGGGATCCACGTCCTGCGCCAGAACCGCCACCGCGGACAGACGCCCACCCAGACCCTCCCCTATAGGTTCAGGTTTTGCGGCCGGAGTCCGCACCTTTGTGGGGGGGGGGGGGGGGGTACTGTCACCTTAGTTCCTTTCTTTTGTCTTTGTT
The DNA here is from genome assembly GCF_021184085.1 of Oncorhynchus gorbuscha. NCBI lineage: Eukaryota > Metazoa > Chordata > Actinopteri > Salmoniformes > Salmonidae > Oncorhynchus > Oncorhynchus gorbuscha. The sequence goes on from NC_060175.1 coordinate 47,887,013, forward strand.
TTAGTATGGTCAGGGTGTGAGTTGGGGTGGGCAGTCTATGTTTGTTTTTCTATGTTGGTTTTTGAGTTTGGCCTAGTATGGTTCTCAATCAGAGGCAGGTGTTGTTAGTTGTCTCTGATTAAGAATCATACTTAGGTAGCCTTTATCCACCTGTGTTTCGTGGGTGTTTCGTGGGTGTTTATTTTCTGTCTTTTTGTTTGTCGCCAGACAGGACTGTTTCGGTTTTCATTTATTCACGTTTATTGTTTTGTTCCAGCGTTCTGTTCAGTTTGATTCATTAAATATTACATCATGAACACTTACCAAGCTGCAAATTTGTCCTCCGTTCCTTCTCGCTACTCCCCCTCAGAAGTGGAGGACGAGATCCGTTACACAATCACATTAACACAAATGTTTTTATTATCTTGATTGGTAGGGAAACTGCACATCTGTGTATACAAATATAACCCAACATAACATCAAATAATTTTAAACATATCATTACAAGCAATGAAATAAACTGAGAATTAGAATTGGAACCAGTTTGATGAGTTCAAGTATAATTGTCCATTCCTATCAATAAGGAGATCCTCAATATTTGCTGCTGACAATTTGTTGTGTCACTTTTGTGAGTTCTGTGTCAATACTAAGGCATAAATAACATATATGCTAAGATTCTTCTGACAGTGGAAATACTTCCATAATTTACACATGAGTTATTGCTGTATGTTTGGGAAATTGTATAGATGACATTTAAGTGTATGCCATAAAGTGAGCCTCCAACTACCTTTATTATCAATACAGTGTTATCGGAGGTGCACACCTGCACATTTCTGACTCGTGACTTTCACAAACATATCACACAGGCCATTGCTTTATAAGCGTTTATCAATTAATGACATCCATCAATGAACATAACAGCTTTAATTCCCAACAAAACCTTTCTACGCGCCTAAACTCTAGTACCAACAATTAAAGTGCAGACAAAATAACAATAAAACTGAATATATGCTAAAAAAGGAATTGATGAATAGATTTTTCTCCTTTTCAATCTTCTTTCCTTGGTTCCTGTTTCCCCTCCATCTTGTTCCCTCTCTGTAGTTGCAGAGTGCTGACATGGCAGCTGCCTCAGATTTGCTTTCCCAATGTGGCAGTAAGATCAATAGATTGGGATTCATTGGGACCTGCGAACAGCATTGTGAAAATTATCCTATATTGAGTTCAGAGAATTGCCTGTCCAAGGGGAAAATAATCAATTAATCCCTACAGAAAATGTACAAGAGATTGATTAAAAAGCAAAAATGGGCCATTTCAGCACCACCACAGGTCATAGTTAAGTGATAATGTCAGAGAAGCCGGTGTTTGGAGGATATATTGGCATGGGTGTTAGTCGAGGGCCTGCAAACCGTGACAATATAAACTTTCCAAACACTGGCTTCGAGGGCATTATGACTTTCATACAACGGGTTATTTTCATTAAAAACGTTATTTTGATGAATGTATTCATACTATTTCATCCTTCCACAAGATACAGTCCCGATCTCGGGTTGCTAGAGATGCGACCCAGTCGTTCAGTCTTGTTGTTCTGTATCCAGTCGTTCGTTCTAAATGTGGCTGGCAATGTTCTTATCCCTTGCTTGATAGCTAGGCAACTACGACTAATTTACAGTCACGTCAAAATGCGCAGCCAGAATAACAGCAAAGTAGTTGTATTTGCATTTGCTTAAGCTGTTTTCTAGTGATATGTATTTGGATACATCTATAACAATGAGCTCTGAGGCACGATTTCGCCTGGCATAGAAAATGTGCTCACTCGTCAGGACTCTGTTGTTCAGAGGAGCTAGCCAACAACACAGCATCAGTAACACAATCACTTCAAACTGAAGCTGGAAAGACTGCAAATTAGATGCGTTTCATTTGACCTTTTTCAGTTGACATTTTTTTGTATATAACCATAAAAATGATTTCAGCTGATTCATGATTTCGACTGGCTGAGAAACGTTGACTGCCTTTCTGGCTCGTCCTGATTTCTGACATGTTCATTGCTATGGGACAGCAGGAGATTGAATTTGAATATTGAAACAATGTTGCAAATGTCGGAGAGACAGACAGCAAACTTTATTCAAATCTCCACTGTTGAAAATGAAATGTTAGTCTAAAGGAAATGTGAGATAATGTCTAGATGCTTTTTATAGTGGAGATCAAGTTTATAAATTGCCTGGCTGGGCTGATGAGACAGTGGATTGCACAGTCAAATGTAACAGAGTAAATAGGCATTTTACCGTCATAGATTTAGCCGGTGGCAATTTGTGTGATAGACACCGGCTGAAATGCGCTTTTAACCAATCAGTATTCAGAATGATACACACCTGTTGTATAAATGCACCAAAATCTATAGGCTGGATTCAACAGACAAGGGATGTGGCAGTGTTTTGCAGTCAATCTTTTTAAGGTCCTTGGAGGGAATGTGTGACTGTGAGTGCCTCAGCGCATAGCCTAGTTGTGTGCATTCAAGTATGTATGTACATGTGCACGTGTTTGTGTAAATTATAGATTCAAATCCTTCATTTTGTACAATAGCTTACACACACTCAATTATTCATGATTTCAACAAGCTCTCAATAACTCATTATCTGTTGCATTGACAAAGGGCAACATCATGAGTAATCTCATATCTCATATGAGTAATCAGACTGCTGAATAATATGTCTCACGTTATTCAGGAAGAGAGTGTTGTTTTCACGCAGCACACCCACTGTGTCCTCCAAGGAGCAGAGCTAGTCTATACCCTGTCCGAGATCAGCCCACTCTGTGTATGTTTGTAGTGTACTGGATGATTCCCAACCTTTCCCTTGCTGTGTACTTTATCCAATGCTTAAGTTACTTTTGTGGGCCTGTGATTTATGTGCTTTGGTCTTGGGAGAATAGAGTCACCCAAAGGATGCATGTGTGACAATAAGACTGTTGAGATGCAAACTACTCTCTTCTATGAGTGGAGGCACAAAAACAGATGAAGCATGTAAGAATGTTGGAATGAGGACTGTGGCGGTCATGAAATTTTGTCAGCCGGTGATTGTCAAGCAAGTAACTGCCAGTCTCATGGTAATTGCCCGTTAATGAACATAAACACATTTAGCATCTGATGGCTTCCACACATAGCCTACAAGCCAATAATGCAGACTTTTGGAAAATCTACCTTTGAAAAAGTCCAATAAATCCATGTAATATAGCCTACACCATCAAAATTATTTTAGACAGGTCTAAAGAAGTTTAATATGAAGAACATGTAGTATATTTCAGAAGGACAGAATAGCATACTCTGAGTTGTCCTAATGTTAGGCCCTGATCTGGCTATGCCATATGGCTGTGGGCTATACAAGCTCATTTAGCAGACAAGATTTGCTTAGAATTCCGTGTCATTATTTTATATTATTTTATAGTATGAAGAATACAATTGAACATAGCTGAATAAAATGGAAAGGATATTTTCTCCAAATGATTTGAGGGAGTGCGCACATGTGGCTATTCATGTTGAGCAGTTAACAAAGAAACAGGTACTCCTATATGCTTAATTTAGAGTTATTTACATTTACATTTACATTTAAGTCATTTAGCAGACGCTCTTATCCAGAGCGACTTACAAATTGGTGCATTCACCTTATGACATCCAGTGGGACAGTCACTTAACAATAGTGCATCTAAAACTTAGGGGGGGTGGGGTGAGAGGGATTACTTAACCTATCCTAGGTATTCCTTAAAGAGGTGGGGTTTCAGGTGTCTCCGGAAGGTGGTGATTGACTCCGCTGTCCTGGCGTCGTGAGGGAGTTTGTTCCACCATTGGGGGGCCAGGGCAGCGAACAGTTTTGACTGGGCTGAGCGGGAGCTGTACTTCCTCAGTGGTAGGGAGGCGAGCAGGCCAGAGGTGGATGAACGCAGTGCCCTTGTTTGGGTGTAGGGCCTGATCAGAGCCTGGAGGTACTGAGGTGCCGTTCCCCTCACAGCTCCGTAGGCAAGCACCATGGTCTTGTAGCGGATGCGAGCTTCAACTGGAAGCCAGTGGAGAGAACGGAGGAGCGGGGTGACGTGAGAGAACTTGGGAAGGTTGAACACCAGACGGGCTGCGGCGTTCTGGATGAGTTGAAGGGGTTTAATGGCACAGGCAGGGAGCCCAGCCAACAGCGAGTTGCAGTAATCCAGACGGGAGATGACAAGTGCCTGGATTAGGACCTGCGCCGCTTCCTGTGTGAGGCAGGGTCGTACTCTGCGGATGTTGTAGAGCATGAACCTACAGGAACGGGCCACCGCCTTGATGTTAGTTGAGAACGACAGGGTGTTGTCCAGGATCACGCCAAGGTTCTTGGCGCTCTGGGAGGAGGACACAATGGAGTTGTCAACCGTGATGGCGAGATCATGGAACGGGCAGTCCTTCCCCGGGAGGAAGAGCAGCTCCGTCTTGCCGAGGTTCAGCTTGAGGTGGTGATCCGTCATCCACACTGATATGTCTGCCAGACATGCAGAGATGCGATTCGCCACCTGGTCATCAGAAGGGGGAAAGGAGAAGATTAATTGTGTGTCGTCTGCATAGCAATGATAAGAGAGACCATGTGAGGTTATGACAGAGCCAAGTGACTTGGTGTATAGCGAGAATAGGAGAGGGCCAAGAACAGAGCCCTGGGGACACCAGTGGTGAGAGCGCGTGGTGAGGAGACAGATTCTCGCCACGCCACCTGGTAGGAGCGACCTGTCAGGTAGGACGCAATCCAAGCGTGGGCCGCGCCGGAGATGCCCAACTCGGAGAGGGTGGAGAGGAGGATCTGATGGTTCACAGTATCGAAGGCAGCCGATAGATCTAGAAGGATGAGAGCAGAGGAGAGAGAGTTAGCTTTAGCAGTGCGGAGCGCCTCCGTGATACAGAGGAGAGCAGTCTCAGTTGAATGACTAGTCTTGAAACCTGACTGATTTGGATCAAGAAGGTCATTCAGAGAGAGATAGCGGGAGAGCTGGCCAAGGACAGCACGTTCAAGAGTTTTGGAGAGAAAAGAAAGAAGGGATACTGGTCTGTAATTGTTGACATCGGAGGGATCGAGTGTAGGTTTTTTCAGAAGGGGTGCAACTCTCGCTCTCTTGAAGACGGAAGGGACGTAGCCAACGGTCAGGGATGAGTTGATGAGCGAGGTGAGGTAAGGGAGAAGGTCTCCGGAAATGGTCTGGAGAAGAGAGGAGGGGATAGGGTCAAGCGGGCAGGTTGTTGGGCGGCCGGCCGTCACAAGACGCGAGATTTCATCTGGAGAGAGAGGGGAGAAAGAGGTCAGAGCACAGGGTAGGGCAGTGTGAGCAGAACCAGCAGTGTCGTTTGACTTAGCAAACGAGGATCGGATGTCGTCGACCTTCTTTTCAAAATGGTTGACGAAGTCATCTGCAGAGAGGGAGGAGGGGGGAGGGGGCGGAGGATTCAGGAGAGAGGAGAAGGTGGCAAAGAGCTTCCTAGGGTTAGAGGCAGCAGCTTGGAATTTAGCGTGGTAGAAAGTGGCTTTAGCAGCAGAGACAGAGGAGGAAAATGTAGAGAGGAGGGAGTGAAAGGATGCCAGGTCCGCAGGGAGGCGAGTTTTCCTCCATTTCCGCTCGGCTGCCCGGAGCCCTGTTCTGTGAGCTCGCAATGAGTCATCGAGCCACGGAGCGGGAGGGGAGGACCGAGCCGGCCTGGAGGATAGGGGACATAGAGAGTCAAGGGATGCAGAGAGGGAGGAGAGGAGGGTTGAGGAGGCAGAATCAGGAGATAGGTGGGAGAAGGTTTGAGCGGAGGGAAGAGATGATAGGATGGAAGAGGAGAGAGTAGCGGGGGAGAGAGAGCGAAGGTTGGGACGGCGCGATACCATCCGAGTAGGGGCAGTGTGGGAGGTGTTGGATGAGAGCGAGAGGGAAAAGGATACAAGGCAGTGGTCGGAGACTTGGAGGGGAGTTGCAATGAGGTTAGTGGAAGAACAGCATCTAGTAAAGATGAGGTCGAGCGTATTGCCTGCCTTGTGAGTAGGGGGGAAGGTGAGAGGGTGAGGTCAAAAGAGGAGAGGAGTGGAAAGAAGGAGGCAGAGAGGAAAGAGTCAAAGGTAGACGTGGGGAGGTTAAAGTCGCCCAGAACTGTGAGAGGTGAGCCGTCCTCAGGAAAGGAGCTTATCAAGGCATCAAGCTCATTGATGAACTCTCCGAGGGAACCTGGAGGGCGATAAATGATAAGGATGTTAAGCTTGAAAGGGCTAGTAACTGTGACAGCATGGAATTCAAAGGAGGCGATAGACAGATGGGTAAGGGGAGAAAGAGAGAATGACCACTTGGGAGAGATGAGGATCCCGGTGCCACCACCCCGCTGACCAGACGCTCTCGGGGTGTGCGAGAACACGTGGGCGGACGAAGAGAGAGCAGTAGGAGTAGCAGTGTTGTCTGTGGTGATCCATGTTTCCGTCAGGGCCAAGAAGTCGAGGACTGGAGGGAGGCATAGGCTGAGATGAACTCTGCCTTGTTGACCGCAGATTGGCAGTTCCAGAGGCTACCGGAGACCTGGAACTCCACGTGGGTCGTGCGCGCTGGGACCACCAAAGTAGGGTGGCCGCGGCCACGCGGTGAGGAGCGTTTGTATGGTCTGTGCAGAGAGGAGAGAACAGGGATAAACCGACACATAGTTGACAGGCTACAGAAGAGGCTACGCTAATGCAAAGGAGATTGGAATGACAAGTGGACTACACGTCTCGAATGTTCAGAAAGTTAAGCTACGTAGCAAGAATCTTATTGACTAAAATGATTAAAATGATACAGTACTGCTGAAGTAGGCTAGCTGGCAGTGGCTGCGTTGTTGACACTACACTAATCAAGTCGTTCCGTTGAGTGTAATAGTTTCTGCAGTGTTGCTATTCGGGGGCTAGCAGGCTAGCTAGCAGTGTTGTTTACGTTACGTTGCGTTAAAAGAACGACAATAGATGGCTAGCGAACCTAGAAAATCGCTCTAGACTACACAATTATCTTTGATACAAAGACGGCTATGTAGCTAGCTAAGTAGCTAGCTACGATCAAACAAATCAAACCGTTGTACTGTAATGAAAATGAAGTGAAAATGTGATACAACCTGTGAATGCGACCGGGTAGTTGAGTTCTATACAGAAGACGTTGGCTAGCGTTGGCTAGCTGTTGGCTAGCTAGCAGAGTCACCTACGTTAAGGACGACAAATAGCTGGCTAGCTAACCTCGGTAAATTAAGATAATCACTCTAAGACTACACACTCTAAACCTAAACAACACAATTATCTTGGATACGATGATACGATGATACGAAGACAGCAAAGACAGCTATGTAGCTAGCTAACACTAAACTAATCAAGTCGTTCAGTTGAGTGTAACAGTTTCTCCAGTGCAGCTAATCAGTGGACGTTACTTCAGTTGTGATATAAATGTTGGGCTATATGTTAAGATTTATAAGACATTCTAAGGCTGCATGATGCGACTAATGATGATTTGAAAAAAGTTGCATGAAAGGCCTGAGCTCTGCTTTGTTTATTTTACAGGCTGTACACACGTCATCAGTTTCCTTGTCCCATCATGCACTAGCAACTCCTGTGGCTCGCTTCTGGGTTAAGTGGGCATTGTGTCAAGAAGCAGTGCGGCATGGTTGGGTTGTGTTTCGGAGGACGCATGGCTCTCGACCTTCGCCTCTCTCAAGTCCATATGGGAGTTGCAGCGATGAGACAAGACTGTAAATACCAATTGGATACCACGAAATTGGGGAGAAATTTTGTTTTTGTTTAACGGTTTTAATGAGCCTGGGGCAACAGATTTAGCCAGCAATGTGCACACGGTAGTAGGCTATAAGTGTGAATGTTCCATTACACAAATAAGATTATGCATGTAATGCCTTTATTGTAAAGGTGCATTTTTATGGTGAAAGTTATCTTCCCCAAACTTGAAACTCACCCGCTACATATGTATGCCAGTTAGGGTCTACACCCCTTGTAAAGCGGGTTAATGTGCTTCATTTTAAGAAGTTATTTTCCGCTTTAGTCATGAGCCAACCCTATCAAAACATATAGACCTATATGCTACATGAGGTGTGCAACTATGATTTGAAAAAGTCACCAAAAGTCACCAAAAAAAAGCATGCGCTGTTTGGCATCATTCACAAGTGACTGGAAAATATTTTCACCCATCAGACTATTCTTGATTTAATCTTGTCTTAACATATACTAAATAATATATGTGGGAAATTTGTTTTGATTTAGAATGGACCATTATCATGCACCTGTGGGGGGGGATACATGTCATCTATGCACTTAAATAGCGAATGGAGGATGCTTTCCCATGGTTCATTTTCATGCCAGCCAGGTAGGCTATACTCCTGTTTTAAAGAGAAGCAATGTGCTTAATATTATGACGGTTCAGAATAAATATAGTAGGCCTAGTCACAAAAAGCTGATGGGATCCTCCTCTTTTTAATAGAGGCATTCACTCTGTTTTCTCACGCAATTGCATAGCCGATAGAAATGTTAGGCAAAACATGAGCTCATGGGCTCTCATGTGTTTGATTAGATTTTAGATTATATTTGCATTGTCGAGTGATTAGAGGGACAATAGAGTGCTGAGTTCCAGGCAGTTAGCAAGTTTGGTAGGATACTAATGAACATCACCAGCATCGGAGCTTGGAGAAGCCTAATTATCATAACTAAATAGTCACATGGAATTTGACTGCCATCATGACTCGTGACCGCCGGTGTGGCAGTAATATGTTCACCGTAACAGCCCTAGTTGGAATGCACTTTATTTCCTTCCAAAGTTCCATGCTGACCCCGGAATAGACTAACTAATAAGATAATGCATAAAACATTCCCCTAATGTTGCAAACATTTTCATATACATTTTTTTATCAATCATTTAGATGTATTTATAAAGCCCTTCTTACATCAGCTGATGTCACAAAGTGATGTAAAGAAACCCAGCCTAAAATGTCATGCAGGTGAATGAGGACCCAAAAGCGACTTGGCGAAAACAGAGTATTTAATCCAGTAATAAACTTTACAAAACAAAAAGCATAATACTACTCGTAAAGACGAGAACAGACTGGAGACTTGATCGAGAACTGCAGGTTGCCTCGGGAAGGCACTTGAACCTAGCAGACTCAGACACCTGCTCACCACGCAGCATCTGAGGGAAACACGACACGACAGGGCAAAACATAGACACAGCACGGTGAATTATAAATGAGGATCCGACAGGGCAGGTACGGGAAACAAGGAGTGAAATAGGGACTCTAATCAGGGAAAAGGATCGGGAACAGGTGTGGGAAGACTAAATGATGATTAGGGAATAGGAACAGCTGGGAGCAGGAACGGAACGATAGAGAGAAGAGAGAGCGAGAGAGTGAGAGAGGGAGGGGGAGAGAGAGGGATAGAAAGAGGGAAAGAACCTAATAAGACCAGCAGAGGGAAACGAATAGAAGGGGAAGCACAGGGACAAGACATGATAATTAATGACAAAACATGACAGTACCCCCACTCACCGAGCGCCTCCTGGCGCACTCGAGAGGAATCCTGGCGGCAACGGAGGAAATCATCAATGAGTGAACGGTCCAGCACGTCCCGAGACGGAACCCAACTCCTCTCCTCAGGACCGTAACCCTCCTAATCCACTAAGTATTGGTGACCCCGTCCCCGAGAACGCATGTCCATGATCTTATGTACCTTGTAAATAGGTGCGCTCTCGACAAGGACGGGAGGGGGGAGGGAAGACGAACGGGGGTGCGAAGAAAGGGCTTGACACAGGAGACATGGAAGACAGGATGGACGCGACGAAGATGTCGCGGAAGAAGCAGTCGCACAGCGACAGGATTGACGACCTGGGAGACACGGAACGGACCAATGAACCGCGGAGTCAACTTACGAGAAGCTGTCGTAAGAGGAAGGTTGCGAGTGGAAAGCCACACTCTCTGGCCGCAACAATACCTTGGACTCTTAATCCTGCGTTTATTGGCGGCTCTCACAGTCTGTGCCCTGTAGCGGCAAAGTGCAGACCTCACCCTCCTCCAGGTGCGCTCACAACGTTGGACAAACGCTTGAGCGGAGGGAACGCTGGACTCGGCAAGCTGGGAAGAGAATAGAGGAGGCTGGTAACCCAGACTACTCTGAAACGGAGATAACCCGGTAGCAGACGAAGGAAGCGAGTTGTGAGCGTATTCTGCCCAGGGGAGCTGTTCTGCCCAAGACGCAGGGTTTCTGAAAGAAAGGCTGCGTAGTATGCGACCAATCGTCTGATTGGCCCTCTCTGCTTGACCGTTAGACTGGGGATGAAACCCGGAAGAGAGACTGACGGACGCACCAATCAAACGACAGAACTCCCTCCAAAACTGTGACGTGAATTGCGGGCCTCTGTCTGAAACGGGAGGCCATGAATTCTGAACACATTCTCGATAATGATTTGTGCCGTCTCCTTAGCGGAAGGAAGTTTAGCGAGGGGAATGAAATGTGCCGCCTTAGAGAACCTATCGACAACCGTAAGAATCACAGTCTTCCCCGCAGACAAAGGCAGACCGGTAATGAAGTCTAGGGCGATGTGAGACCATGGTCGAGAAGGAATGGGGAGCGGTCTGAGACGACCGGCAGGAGGAGAGTTACCCGACTTAGTCTGCGCGCAGTCCGAACAAGCAGCCACGAAACGGCGCGTGTCACGCTCCTGAGTCGGCCACCAAAAGCGCTGGCGAATAGACGCAAGAGTGCCTCGAACACCGGGATGACCAGCTAACTTGGCAGAGTGAGCCCACTGAAGAACAGCCAGACGAGTGGAAACAGGAACGAAAAGGAGGTTACTAGGACAAGCGCGCGGCGACGCAGTGTGCGTGAGTGCTTGCTTAACCTGTCTTTCAATTCCCCAGACTGTCAACCCGACAACACGCCCATAAGGAAGAATCCCCTCGGGATCAGTAGAAGCCACAGAAGAACTAAACAGACGGGATAAGGCATCAGGCTTGGTGTTCTTGCTACCCGGACGGTAAGAAATCACAAACTCGAAACGAGCGAAAAACAACGCCCAACGAGCTTGACGGGCATTAAGTCGTTTGGCAGAACGGATGTACTCAAGGTTCTTATGGTCTGTCCAAACGACAAAAGGAACGGTCGCCCCCTCCAACCACTGTCGCCATTCGCCTAGGGCTAAGCGGATGGCGAGCAGTTCACGGTTACCCACATCATAGTTGCGCTCAGATGGCGACAGGCGATGAGAAAAATAAGCGCAAGGATGAACCTTATCGTCAGACTGGAAGCGCTGGGATAGAATGGCTCCCACGCCTACCTCTGAAGCGTCAACCTCGACAATGAATTGTCTAGTGACGTCAGGAGTAACGAGGATAGGAGCGGACGTAAAACGTTCTTTTAGAAGATCAAAAGCTCCCTGGGCGGAACCGGACCACTTAAAACACGTCTTGACAGAAGTAAGAGCTGTGAGAGGGGCAGCAACTTGACCGAAATTATGAATGAAACGCCGATAGAAATTAGCGAAACCTAAAAAGCGCTGCAACTCGACACGTGACCTTGGAACGGGCCAATCACTGACAGCTTGGACCTTAGCGGAATCCATCTGAATGCCTTCAGCGGAAATAACGGAACCGAGAAAAGTAACGGAGGAGACATGAAAAGAGCACTTCTCAGCCTTTACGTAGAGACAATTCTCTAAAAGGCGCTGTAGAACACGTCGAACGTGCTGAACATGAATCTCGAGTGACGGTGAAAAAATCAGGATATCGTCAAGATAGACAAAAACAAAGATGTTCAGCATGTCTCTCAGAACATCATTAACTAATGCCTGAAAAACAGCTGGCACATTGGCGAGACCAAACGGCAGAACCCGGTACTCAAAATGCCCTAACGGAGTGTTAAACGCAGTTTTCCACTCGTCCCCCTCTCTGATGCGCACGAGATGGTAAGCGTTACGAAGGTCCAACTTAGTAAAGCACCTGGCTCCCTGCAGAATCTCGAAGGCTGATGACATAAGGGGAAGCGGATAACGATTCTTAACCGTTATGTCATTCAGCCCTCGATAATCCACGCAGGGGCGCAGAGTACCGTCCTTCTTCTTAACAAAAAAGAACCCCGCCCCGGCCGGAGAGGAAGAAGGCACTATGGTACCGGCGTCAAGAGACACAGATAAATAATCCTCGAGAGCCTTACGTTCGGGAGCCGACAGAGAGTATAGTCTACCCCGAGGAGGAGTGGTCCCCGGAAGGAGATCAATACTACAATCATACGACCGGTGAGGAGGAAGGGAGTTGGCTCGGGACCGACTGAAGACCGTGCGCAGATCATGATATTCCTCCGGCACTCCTGTCAAATCACCAGGTTCCTCCTGAGAAGTGGGGACAGAAGAAATGGGAGGGATGGCAGACATTAAGCACTTCACATGACAAGATACGTTCCAGGATAGGATAGAATTACAAGACCAATTAATAGAAGGATTATGACATACTAGCCAGGGATGACCCAAAACAACAGGTGTGAAAGGTGAACGAAAAATCAAAAAAGAAATAGTCTCACTGTGGTTACGATACTGTGAGAGTTAAAGGTAGTGTCTCAAATCTGATACTGGGAAGATGACTACCATCTAAGGCAAACATGGGCGTAGGCTTGTCTAACTGTCTGAAAGGAATGTTATGTTTCCGAACCCATGCTTCGTCCATGAAACAACCCTCAGCCCCAGAGTCAATCAAGGCACTGCATGTAGCACCCGAACCGGTCCAGCGTAGATGGACCGACATAGTAGTACAGGATCTAGATGAAGAGACCTGAGTAGTAGCGCTCACCAGTAGCCCTCCGCTTACTGATGGGCTCTGGCCTCTTACTGGACATGAATTAACAAAATGTCCATCAAATCCGCAATAGAGGCACAGGCGGTTAGTGATCCTCCGTTCCCTCTCCTTAGTCGAGATGCGAATCCCTCCCAGCTGCATGGGCTCAGTCTCAGAGCCAGAGGAGGGAGATGGTTGCGATGCGGAGCAGGTAAACACCGTTGATGCGAGCTCTCTTCCACGAGCCTGGTGACGAAGATCTACCCGTCATTCTATGCGGATGGCGAGAGCAATCAAAGAGTCCACACTGGAAGGAACCTCCCGAGAGAGAATCTCATCTTTGACCACTGTGTGGAGTCCCTCCAGAAAACGAGCGAGCAGCGCCGGCTCGTTCCAGTCACTAGAGGCAGCAAGAGTACGAAACTCTATAGAGTAATCCGTTATGGATCGATCACCTTGGCATAGGGAAGCCAGGACCCTAGAAGCCTCCCCACCAAAAACTGAACGGTCAAAAACCCGAATCATCTCCTCTTTAAAGTTCTGGTAATTGTTAGAACAATCAGCCCTTGCCTCCCAGATAGCTGTGCCCCACTCTCGGGCCCGGCCAGTAAGGAGTGAAATGACGTAAGCAACCCGAGCTCTCTCTCTAGAGTATGTGTTGGGTTGGAGAGAGAACACAATCTCACACTGGGTGAGAAAGGAGCGGCACTCAGTGGGCTGCCCGGAGTAGCAAGGTGGGTTATTAACCCTAGGTTCTGGAGGCTCGGCAGGCCAGGAAGTAACAGGTGGCACGAGACGAAGACTCTGGAACTGTCCAGAGAGGTCGGAAACCTGAGCGGCCAGGTTCTCCACGGCATGGCGAGCAGCAGACAATTCCTGCTCGTGTCTGCCGAGCATGGCTCCTTGGATCTCGACGGCAGTGTTACGAGCGTCTGTAGTCGCTGGGTCCATTCCTCGGTCGGATCCTTCTGTCATGCAGGTGAATGAGGACCCAAAAGCGACTTGGCGAAAACAGAGTATTTAATCCAGTAATAAACTTTACAAAACAAAAAGCATAATACTACTCGTAAAGACGAGAACAGACTGGAGACTTGATCGAGAACTGCAGGTTGCCTCGGGAAGGCACTTGAACCTAGCAGACTCAGACACCTGCTCACCACGCAGCATCTGAGGGAAACACGACACGACAGGGCAAAACATAGACACAGCACGGTGAATTATAGATGAGGATCCGACAGGGCAGGTACGGAAAACAAGGAGAGAAATAGGGACTCTAATCAGGGAAAAGGATCGGGAACAGGTGTGGGAAGACTAAATGATGATTAGGGGAATAGGAACAGCTGGGAGCAGGAACGGAACGATAGAGAGAAGAGAGAGCGAGAGAGTGAGAGAGGGAGGGGGAGAGAGAGGGATAGAAAGAGGGAAAGAACCTAATAAGACCAGCAGAGGGAAACGAATAGAAGGGGAAGCACAGGGACAAGACATGATAATTAATGACAAAACATGACACTACTGCCTGGGAGGCTCAAGCTCTGGTGCCTACAGTTTGGACTTCTCCCCCAGGTAATGTGGCCACTCACCGTCTATGAGGTCCCAATAACAACAGTGGAGAAGATGGAGCGAACCATTACCTCATACGTGAAGAAATGGCTGGGTGTCCCACGATGCCTGAGTAACATCGGCCTCTATGGCAAAGGGGTCCTTGAACTACCTCTTACAAGTCTAACGGAGGAGTACAAGTGCTCTAAAGTAAGACTTCAGATGACATTGAAGGACTCCAAAGACCAGACCATTGCAAGGCTGCACCTCCCCTACAAACTGGACGGAAATGGACATCATCCAAGGCTGTGCAGCAAGCAACATCAGCCCTGAGACACCAAGACATTGTGGGGAATATCCAGCATGGAAGAGGAGGCTTTGGCCTGGCAGCAAGCAAACCAACGTTCCATAAGGCAACAACATCTGAACGCAGGAAGCTGGTGGTCGAGGAGGTGCGCAGACAGAAGGAGACTGCAAGAAGTGCAAAGGCTGTCTCTCTTGCTAAACAAGGGCAATGGACGCGGTGGGAAGGCCTGGAGAGGAGAAAGATCAACTGGAGTGAGCTTTGGCAAATGGAGGCAAGCAACATCAGCTTCATCATAAGAGCTGTTTATGATGTGCTTCCATCACCAAAAAATCTACATCAATGGTATGGCGAGGACTCGACCTGCCCCCTCTGCCCAGCTCCAGCGACTCTCAGGCATATAATGACAGGTTGCAAGACCAGCCTCTCACAAGGCCGCTACACCTGGAGGCACAATCAGGTCCTCAAGAGCCTGGCTGCAGCACTTGAGACCAAGAGGAGTGCAACCAATTCATTTCCTCCAAAAACAAGCAATCCCGTCAAAACAACAACATTCATCCGGGAGGGACAGAAAAGGCCCAAGTATCCTCCTACAAAGCCAGAAACTGGACACCTAGCCATGGCCCGGGACTGGAAGATGCTTGTCGATATTGGCCAGCAACTCATTTTTCCACCTGAGATTGCTTCTACCAACCTTAGGCCAGACATGGTACTCTGGTCCCCTTCACGAAAGGTTGTGTACATCATAGAGCTCACAGTCCCGTGGGAAAACTCTGTTGAAGAGGCCTACGAGCGTAAGAAACTGCTTTACACAGAGTTGGCAGCAGACGCAACTCAGCGTGGCTGGAATGCAAAAGTCTGGCCAGTTGAAGTGGGATGCAGAGGATTCGTGGCTTCTTCCATCATCAGGTTGCTGAAAGAACTTGGAATCCATGGACAGGCTCTGCGGCAGACCGTCAGAGCAGTTTCTCAAGCAGCTGAAAGAGGCAGCCAGTGGATCTGGATCAAACGGAAGGACCCTTGCTGGGCTATAACTTCATGACCCCTCACCCCCACCTGAGAACTCAATTCAGATCCCTCCAACTTGAGGAGGGCATATGAGGTATACGGTCAGCTGTATGGCTGGCTTAGGGAAGAGGACGACCCTGCCTTGCACAGTCCTGTGGGACATCTTAATTGGGCATGGGACACAAGCTAAGGCTTGATCACCCTTTAGCTGGCCACCTTTGATGAGGGTGTTTAGTGATTAAAGGCCGAAACACCCACTGATTCGAAGGCACACTACTGAGGATGTGTCCCAAAAATTGACATCTTACCCCAGTCTAAGAAATAAACCTCCCATGCCACTCTGTCAACATCACGGCAAATCTCATGCGAGTGCATTCCATCTATTGGCACAATGGACAGTTTTTAACATCTCGTCCCGTGTTTTATGATTCATTTGGCTTTTCAGAGCCAATCATTCAGAGTATCTCTACCACTCCTGCTGTCTCTAGAGAGGTGAAAACAGCAGGTCTGGGACAGGTAGCACGTCCGGTGAACAGGTCAGGGTTCCATAGCTGCAGGCAGAACAGTTGAAACTGGAGCAGCAGCACGGCCAGGTGGACTGGGGACAGCAAGGAGTCATCAGGGCAGGTAGCCCTGAGGCATGTTCCTAAGGCTCAGGTCCTCCGAGAGAGAGAAAGAAAGAGAGGGAGAAAGAATGAAAGGGAATTAGAGAGAGCATACTTAAATTCCCACAGGACACCGGAAAAGACAGTAGAAATACTCCAGATATAACAGATTGACCTTAGCCTCCCGAAACATAAACTACTGCAGCATAAATACTGGAGGCTGAGACAGGAGGGGTTGGGAGACACTGTGGCCCCGTCCGACGATACACCCGGACAGGGCCAAATAGGCAGTATATAATCCCATTCACTTAGCCAAAGCACAGCCCTCCCCCACCACTAGAGGGATATCTTCATCCACCAATTTACCATCCTGAGACAATGCCGAGTATAGCCCACAAAGATGTCCGCCACGGCACGAACCCAAGGGGGGGGGGGGTGCCAACCTGGACAGGAAGATCAACCCACTCAAGTGACGCACCCCTCCTAGGGATGGCATGGAAGAGCACCAGTAAGCCAGTGACTCAGCCCCTGTAATAGGGTTAGAGGCAGAGCATCCCAGTGGAGAGAGGGGAACCGGCCAAGCAGAGACAGCAAGGGCGGTTCGTTGCTCCAGGCAGAGACAGCAAGGGCAGTTCGTTGCTCCAGTGCCTTTCCATTCACCATCACACTCCTGGACCAGACTACACTCAATCATAGAACCTACGGAAAAGATGAGTCTTCAATAAAGACTGCATCTCTCACATGGATAGGCAGACCATTCCATAAAAATGGAGCTCTATAGGAGAAGGCCCTGCCTCCAGCTGTTTGCTTAGAAATTCTAGCATCAGTAAGGAGGCCAGCATCTTGTGACCGTATCGTACGTGTAGGTATGTACAGCAGGACCAAATCAGAAAGATAGGTAGGAGCAAGCCCATGTAATGCTTTGTAGGTTAGCAGTAAAACCTTGCAATCAGCCCTTGCCTTAACAGGAAGCCAGTGTAGAGAGGCTAGCACTGGAGTTATATGATCATATATTTTGGTTCTAGTCAAGATTCTAGCAGCCGTGTTTAGCACTAACTGAAGTTTATTTAGTCCTTTATCCGGGTACCCAGAAAGTAGGCGGCAGGGTAGCCTAGTGGTTAGAGCGTTGGATGAGTAACCGGAAGGTTGCGAGTTCAAACCCCCGAGCTGACAAGGTACAAATCTCTCGTTCTGCCCCTGAACAGGCAGTTAACCGACTGTTCCCAGGCCATCATTGAAAATAAGAATGTGTTCTTAACTGACTTGCCTGGTTAAATAAAGGTAAAATAAAAAATAAAAAATAGCCGGAAAATAGCGCATTGCAGTCGTCTAACCTAGAAGTGACAAAAGCATGGAGACAATTTTCTGCATCATTTTTGGTCAGTAAGTTTCAGATTTTTGCTGTTATGTCACGTAGATGGAAAAAGCTGTCCTTGAAACAGTCTTGATATGTTCTTCAAAAGAGAGATCAGGGTCTAGAGTAACATTGAGGTCCTTCACAGTTTTATTTGAGACGACTGTACAACCATCAAGATTAATTGTCAGATTCACAGATCTTTTTGTTTCTTGGGACGTAGAACAAGCATCTCTGTTTTGTCCGAGTTGAAATGTAGAACATTTGCCACCATCCACTTCCTTATGTCTGAAACACAGGCTTCCAGGGAGGGCAATTTTGGGGCTTCACCATGTTTCATCAAAATGTACAGCTATGTGTTGTCTGTGTCAGTGAAAGTTAACATGTTTCCAAATGACATCACCAAGAGGTAAAATATATAGTGAAAACAATAGTGGTCCTAAAACAAAGCCTTGCGGAACACCAAAATGTACAGTTGATTTGTCAGAGAACAAACCATCCACAGGGACAAACTGATATCTTTCCGACAGATAAGATCTAAACCAGGCCAGAACTTGTCCGTGTAGACCAATTTGGGTTTCCAATCTCTCCACAAGAATGTGGTGATCGATGGTATCAAAAGCAGCACTATAAGGTCTAGGAGCACGAGGACAGATGCAGAGCCTCAATCTGACGCCAATCTGACGTAATTTATCACCTTCACAAGTGCAGTCTCAGTGCTATGATGGGGTCTAAACCCAGACTGAAGCGTTTTGTATACATTGTTTGTCTTCAGGAAGGCAGTGAGTTGCTGCGCAACAGCTTTTCACATTTTTTTGAGAGGAATGGGAGATTCGTCATAGGCCGAAGGTTTTTCATATTTTCTGGGTCAAGGTTTGGTTTTTTCAAGAGAGGCTTTATTACTGCCACCTTTAGTGAGTTTGGTACACATCCGGTGGATAGGGAGCCATTTAATATGTTCAACATAGGAGGGCCAAGCACAGGAATGCACAAAACATTCCCCTAATGTTGCCAACATTTTCATATATATTTTTTCAATGTTATTTTCTGTTTAAAAGTTCCCAAAAGATTTAATGCGGTTGTGGGAACAGTCTTGGGACATTACAAGTGTAACGGGATTCTTCCTGGGAAGGAGAGGTGGACCAAAATGCAACGTGGTTGAAGTTCATGTTTTTTAATAAGAAAACTAAACATGAACATAATACAAAATAATAAACATGGAAAAACCAAAACAGCCCTATCTGGTGCAACAAACACAAAGACAGGAAACAATCACCCACAAAACCCAACACCAAATAGGCTACCTAAATATGGTTCCCAATCAGAGACAATGACTAACACCTGCCTCTGATTGAGATCCATATCAGGCCAAACACAGAAACAGACAAACTAGACACACAACATAGAATGCCCACTCAGATCACACCCTGACCAACCAAAACATAGAAACATACAAAGCAAACTATGGTCAGGGTGTGACAACAAGACATTCCCAAAACACAAAATCTGTCCAGTTGTTCTGACATTCATACAATTCATACAAATGTTTCTTTAACAGTGCACAACATTCCCGCTATGTTGCAGGAAGGTACACATACATTGTTATGTATTCTTTAAAGATTTCAGAAATATTGTATGTAGGTTATACCCAGCATTGCCTTAATGTTCTTAGAATGTTAGTCCTATGTTCATAGAACAGTAAAACTAAGTTGAACAGTCCATGGGGGTTTCTTTCATGTGTTAGTGCTATCTTACTGTTAATGTAGAATTAATGTAGAAACACACAGCAGTTTCTTGTTATCACATGACATTTGATTAAATTATAATATTGGCAATTATTTATAGTAATGTGATATTTTACCAGATTATTATTGTGCAAACAGTTTAACCCAAAAAATGTTGATAGCTCCAACCAGGGATTAAACCTGACACAAACACTTACACAAACAGTCTGACACTATTGCAGCAATAGGATAACTAGGGCTCTATCAAATATTTTGGATAATTAACCCAAGATAGACCACAGCCTGTCATTTCCAATGGGAGCAAAGGAATCATAATGGGCTGAACAAGCAAGGAGGTGGGCAGAGCCAAGCATGAGCTAGTGAGAGCCTATTGGTACGTTCTAGCATGTATTTGCATATTTACGTAAGGGAACATCTATGATGTGAAGTGTTCATGTGCAGTAACTCAATTCACCCTTGCACTCCTAAACAACGCAATTTTAGGCAAAGGGTAAAGTCCACAAAACGCAATCCACTCTGTTCTAAAAGATTCTAGTTTTGGAAACAGAAAACTGTACTGAGATCAAATGTTTCATAGATGAAAAAATTAGCAGAATCTATCTCACTCCATCTTCTCCAAATTCCCAAACACTGGGCTTCCTCTCACCACCATATTTGGTAGTGAGTGCAAACGCCAACCGCATGCTTCACATTTATACATCTGGTGAAATATCTGTCTCGTTGTTCTATCTCTGGCTCTACTCAATCAGTAAAGCTGAAGTGTTACAGATTCCGCAATAGAAATGTAAAGGTAATTTCTGATTGAACCGACATATGCAGCTTTTACCGTGAATGCAGTCTCCACTAAAGCGGGAACATTGCTTTTAAATTTCAATCATGCTGTAAAGCTGAACTTCCAAGAAAATATATATCCTCAATTTCAAATCTTCTGTTTCATTAGAACGTTGCAAGAACATTAATGTGTCCAGTTTTCTGAGGGTTGGGAGAGTATTCCATCACCAATGTTTCAACTTTTATTTTCCCTACAAATCTGAATTCAGAAATCATATAATTTTGCATTATTGCCTAATAGATTTTGGTGAGGTGCAAATATTTGCTAAGACATTTAGCCATAATTTGCAATGTATACTGATCAAAAATATAAACACAACATGCAACAATTTCAAAGATTGTACTGAGTTACAGTTCATATAAGGAAATCAGTCAATTGAAATAAATTATTTTGTCCCTAATCTATGGATTTCACATAACTGGGAAGGGGTGCAGCCATGGGTAGGCCTGGGAGGGCATATGCCCACCCATTGGGCAGCCAGGCCCAGCCAATTATAATGAGTTTTTCCCCACAAAGGGGTTTTCTTACAGACAGAAATACTCCTCAGCACCCCCCATAGCCTTCCTCAGACGGTCCCACAGGTGAACCGGATGTGGATGTGGAGGCCCTGGGCTGGCGTGGTTACACGTGGTCTGCGGTTATTATGCCGGTTGGACGTACTGCCAAATTATAAAAAATAACGTTGGAGGCAATTTATGGTAGAGAAATGAAAGTTTAGGGACTTCATATAATAATATTACACATCAATATTATCAAAACATTGCAGCAACGTTTTCAGAACCATATCCATTATCACTTACAAACACATTATTGGAACATCGTGTCTGTCACAGCATTACAGAATAACTTCATAAGACTCGCAGGAATGTTTGTTATTATAGGTGTAATGAATAACATCTCCATCAAAATTTGTCAAATATTTTCTCCGAATAATTTTACTAGTGAAAGTATGTTCTTAGAATGTTATTGGAACGTGTCAGAAACATCAGACTATAACTTCATGAAAGTCTAGTGGGAATATTCTCTGTTTGTTATCATGGGTGTTTGATTGTTTCTAACGTTAGCAGAACGTTCCAGTAATGTTTTGTTTTTTATGAACCACTTGTATTAAATCCAGACATATTTGCTGAAGTTTGTTTAGAAAACATTATTGGAACAATCATGTTATAACATTGTTACGAATCCCTTTTGGCCCGACAGTCTAGGGGGGATGGTAATGAGACCCGTAACATAACTCATGCAAATTATTATTGTGACAAAGTAAAAGTGTGCACGAAATAACCACAACAACAGAAATCTACCGTCAAACTCTAGGTTTATTTATAAACACACGGTAATGGGGGGAGCAGGGAAAGGGGCTGAGCTGGACCCAAGGAAAGAAACAATAAATATACAATAACACACCCCTAAGCTAGACTAGCCTACTTTAACAACAGCTAACTAACTAACCAAAAATACAGTGGGTGGTCCGCCCAGTTCTAACTAGTGTATTTAACAAAGTTCACCTACGGGTAGTGTATGCCCATGGGCAACTGGTCTTGGTTTCCCCCTTTTCCCACCAGCAACAAACAAACACCATAACCAAAAACAATACTCACAGGTGATGACAAAGTGCTATGGAGGTGCTTTAAACAAAAGAGAGGTTAAGACACAAAGCGAGAGTGAAACACAGAGACCTACAGACATGACATTTACAGAGAGATTGAGCTGAGCTATAGAACAAACAAATGATGGGGTTTTTAAACCATGGGGAAGGAACTGTGATAGGTCAGGAAATAGGAGGAGGTGTGTCTTCTGATTGATGATTGATTGTTGACTGATTGGGGAGTGATGGTTTTCACCTGTGAGGGGAGAAGGAGAGAAAATAAACACACACACAGGATACACACACAGGATAACTGTATCCGTAACAAACATCCAACGATGACTTTATGAGAGTCTTGTGGGAATGTTCCCTACATGTTGTTATGGTTGTTTAGGGTGACGTCTCCATCTACGTTTGCAGAACCTTTCTTTAATGTCTCAGAATGCCCACGTAATTGCTGGAGTATGTTCAGGGAACATTTTTGGAACATCATGTTATAATGTCATACTATAACTTTGAGACCATTGTGGAAATATCCGTCCACTTCAAATTAAATCAAATGTTATTTGTCATATGCGCCGAATACAACAGGTCTAGAACTTACCGTGAAATGCTTACTTTACAAGCCATTAACCAACAATGCATTTAAGAAAATAGAGTTGAGAAAATATTTGCTAAATAAAGCAAAAAAGAAAATAAATGTAGCACAATAAGATTACATAACAATAACAAGGCTTTATTCAGTGGGTACCCTGGAGGTTTTTGTGTAGTTCCCGGCTTGTTCCGGGGACATCCGTAAAGATGTTCTCCCAAAAACGTAATGTCATTACACATCACCTCTTGCCCAGCCCATCAAGGACATGATTGGTGAACCACTGATCCATTCACAGATCCTTGTCTGTTGGCAAGATTAGGGACACGCACATACACAGTGCTTTCAACTCCCATATTTGACAGACTTTGACATATAGGATTGCATTGCGCATGTTTATTTATGCTGTTATTATGATTCAACATGTTCTCACCTGAGATTTGAACTCAAAAACTCTTAGTTCACGGAATTCCGGTCTTCCTGCTACGTCATCATATCTGTATCAATGACTGATTTCACTTTTATTTCTACACTGAGCACTTCAAATGTCAGCTCTGTTAAATGTACACTCAAGAAAAACTATTTGATTTGTCATAGTGATGAAGAAGCTACATTAAAACAGAGTCATATGCCCCACCAACCCCAAACTTGCTGAAATAAGTCAATAGAATAGTTAGATTAACTGACACAGAGATGGTGGCGTAGCAGGAAGATCATAATGCCATGAACCAAGAGGTTGTGATTGCACATGTGCACCTCGGACTGTGTGCTTTGGCATTCTAACCCAGCAGCTCAGATCGATGTCCCTGTGATGACATTGGCCTGTGAGAGGATAGATCTCCTCCATCCTCTCACTTCTCTTCCTTTTGTCTGACTGGCTCATTCATTAATTGGTCCAATGGGAGCACATTCTGGGAGATGACTGTGGAGGGCCAAGGCTGAACCACAACTGGGAGAGACTCAGTGGTGTGAAAAGGTCAGCGGATTACAGGGGTTAGAGTTAGAACATGAAAGGGGCATCCCTCCTGTGTTTTCTTTTCTCTTTGTATATGTAAGGGCCACAACATGGCTCCCAAGTGTGCAGACTTACTGAGAGTACTTGGTACCGTACCTTGAGATGACAGACATTCTACTGACACACCTACACAGGTATATAAAGAGTGCTTATCTTATATTATACTACCACCTGAGTGCCCTCTGATAAGACATTGCAGATCACTCAGCAGGTCAAGAGAATGCTACACCTTCACGTTATCACTTTTGTTTTTTCATACATTAATTTTGTTATCATTAAGAATGTATTTGCGTTACAGTGAGGGGGAAGCATGTTCATATGATTGAATTGTGTATGCCTTCTACCTGCAGGCCCCAAGAAGTGGGACTGAACCATGTCCACTTTACTCCGGGTCTGTGCGGAGTTCACTGCTTTCATTTTTTTTAAGCATCTGGAAAGGTTTTACTTTCCATTTGCTGTCAGTTCTTCCCTTGCTTCCCATTTTTAAATCTCAGTCGCCCCATTTCTCTATGTGAGTAAATGAATTCCTCTCTGATAGGCAGGGTGAGATCTGGGCGCAGCGATCGGGGGATTTTAATCTGAGCGATCCATCCGGGAGGCTCTCCCACACCTCAGCGCTCTCTGTTCAAACACAACACTTCCTAGCAATCCGAAAGGGATTACAGGATGGTCAGATCTCTGTCTATTTATCCAAGGGGATACCTTCTCTGTTGGAAGGAAAACCCTGTGTGCTCTTCCCAGGGACTGAATCAAACATCCCATTATACAATATGCATTTTTGTTCACCTCAAATTTGCAAGTGTGTCTGCTGTAATGTAATGTAAAACATGTTTGTAATAGGTCACCTGTACAATACATTGATTGTATCATGCAGGGTTTTGGCATCACATTTTACAGATTGTGTGTGACATTTGCAATCATGCAAACCAGCAACTACAGAGCACAAAACGTTCTTTAGATTTTGTCATTTTAATAAATGCAATCATAACAAACACAGAAAAACAAGGCAGCACAAGTGCACATAACTAGAAATCCATCATCTGTGAAATTACAGTTTCAGAGACATCTGCACCATCTCAATGAGACAAAAAGGAAAAATAGTCAATGAATAAATTACTCCTCAGCTGCAAGGGCCCTATATTTAGGCTAGGATAGACAAGGTTTGGTTGTAACACTTTTTTGTCTTGTGTATATCTCAGTGGGAAGGTTCCTGTCTTTTTCTGTGGCTAAACAAACTAGGCTCGTAATTTAACAACTTTATTCATACTTACAGCTGGCATACAAGTTTATTATTAAGGCACATGAAAGTTCAAAAGTTCCAGAAGACATTTCAACATTTCAACTTTCAAATGCCTCTCATGTAAAGTTGTGACTTGCGACATATACTATTAGAGAATTAAAAAAACATAGGATCATGTGAATTTGGAGTGTACACATTAATAAAGGCAATTTTCCTTCCATTATGGTGTCACGACTTCCGCCAAAGTCGGTCCCTCTCCTTGTTCGGGCGACGTTTGGCGGTCGACGTCGCCGGCCTTTTAGCCATCGCCGATCCACTTTTCATTTTCCATTTGTTTTCCATACCTGGTTTCAATTTCCCAATTACATGTTCATTATTTAACCCTTTGTGTTCCCCATGGTTTTTGTGTGTGTTTGTTTTATGTATTTCGGTCCTTTTGTGTGGGCTTGGTATTACTACATGTATTTGGTCATTTTGAGTAAAGTCACTTTTATTACTCATCTTTGCTGTCCTGCGCCAGCTACACCCAGACCTTTTACAGAAACACGCACCTCTAAATGGAGTCAGCAGGAGCAGACAAACACCTTTGGTGGTCGAGGAGCGCATCCAGCAGCATGCGGCCATGTTGCAACATCTCGGCACCGCCATGGATCACATGCTGCAGACGATGGACCAATGGGAGAGAGGAGGAGTTCTGCCAGGGCCTCCACCGGCACCACTACAACAGCCACCACCGTTCACTTCTCCTTCACCCGGTCCCAGTGGGATTCGGCTCGCGCTCCTGAGGGAGTATGGTGGGACAGCTGCCGGATGCCAGGGGTTCTTATTCCAGCTGGAACTCTACCTGGCGACCGTCCACCCAGCTCATTCGGGACGTGAGAGCGTGTCCGCCCTCGTCTCCTGTCTCTCAGGGAAAGCCCTGGAGTGGGCCAATGCCGTATGGGGGAAAGGAGAAGCGGTGTTGGAGTTCACCTGTCGCTTTCGGGCCGTTTTTGACCACCCGCCTGAGGGTAGAGCGGCGGGTGAACGTCTGTTTCACTTGAGGCAGTGGTCTCAATCCACCACATCCGTCTATGTCGCTCTCCACATCCGGAGAGCATTCAAATGACTGAAAGTGATAGTGCTGTTTGTCAGACGAGGAGATACCGAAAGTCTGTCTTCTTACGAAAGCGTCTGTAATGTCCAAACAGATTGACCTACTAACTAATATGACCACTCTATGGAAAGATGACTCTCACGTACACTTCGTGTTGTCCATTTTGGTCTACGACCCCCTGTAACGGCATTCATTAGAAGAAGGTGAAGACCAAGGTGCATCGTGGTACGTGTTCATATTATTTATTCTGACTGAACACTGTACACAAAATAACAAAAAGAATAGCCGAAACAGTTCTGACAGGTGCAACAAACAGTAAACAGAAAATAACCACTCACAACTAACAGTGGGAAAACAGGCTACCTAAGTATGGTTCTCAATCAGAGACAACGAAAGACAGCTGTCTTAGATTGTGAACCATACCCGGCCAAAACATAGAAATACAAAACCTAGATATACAAACATAGAATGCCCACCCACATCACACCCTGACCAAACAAAAAATTGAAACATACAAAGCAATCTACGGTCAGGGCGTGACACCCCCACAAGTGCCAGGGGACCCATAAGAATTATTGGAATTATGGAGGTAGTTTTGCCGACACAAATAAGGGGTTAAAAATGTGTCCAAAAAAACAAATATTTCCTGAGCTTTGTTCTTTATGATACTTTTTTTTACCGTCTTTTTAGCCATTTATGAATGTGTTATTCAATGCGTTTCTATGGGCTATAGTAGTAAATGACAAATTCTATATTTTATCAACGGCTTAGACTTTTAGAGTTTAATGTGATGCAGTGTTGTAGTACCCGAGATGGGTCTGTTATACTCACAGACATTATTTTGACAGTTTTGGAAACTTTAGAGTGTTTTGTATCCTAATCTGACAATTATATGCATATTCTAGATTCTGGGCCTGAGAAATAGGCAGTTTAATTTGGGTACGTTTTTCATCCATACATCAAAATACTGCCCCCTACACTCAACAGGTTCAAACAAATTTTTCAACCACTCCACAAATGTCTTGTTAACAAACTATAGTTTTTGCAAGTCGGGTTAGGACATCTACTTGAGCATGACAACTCCCAAGTATGAACCAGACATGTGGAGGTCACAATTTGGAGGTCTTGGCTGATTTATTTTGATTTTCCCATGATGTCAAGCAAAGAGTCACTGAGTTTGAAAGTAGGCCTTGAAATACATCCACAGGTACACCTCCAATTGACTCAAATGATGTCAATTAGCCTTTCAGAAGCTTCTAAAGCCATCATTTTCTGGAATTTCTCAAGTTGTTTAAAGGCACAGTCAACTTAATGTATGTAAACTTCTGACCCAATGGAATTGTGATACAGTGAATTATAAGTGAAATAATCTGTCTGTAAACAATTGTTGGAAAAATTACTTTTGTCATGCACAAGGTAGATGTCCTAACCGACTTGCCAAAACTATAGTGGTTGAAAAACAGGTTTTAATGACAACCTAAGTATATGTAAACTTCCGACTTCAACTGTAAACTCCCAGTCATTTATTGGGTAAAACACCCATGTTTCGGCATCACATTCTTCAGGAAGTATGAACACAGAAATAGTGTATATTTTGAACTCTTATTATGGTGGTGATTTGACAGAATTACAATCATAGTCCTGAATTGGACTCGCATTTTTCTGGTCTCGGTCTTGACTCGTTCTCTGACCCCTTGTCTTTACGCTGATGTGATGTTGAATTCTTACAATCATTTGAAAATAGGTCCGTTTATTCATAGTTATTCATAGTTTATTCATAGTTATTTTACTAAAGAAATCCATGAGAAAGCCATACATATGACATTATGAGTACATTTGTGTGTGTTTGTGTGTTTGCACATGCTTGTGTGGGTGTGTGGCAAAAACAATATGTGTGTGTGAGAGAGGCAACAAAGGGACCTCTTTATAGCACAACAACAAAAGAGCTTGGAATGTATTATATGCTGGCAGTGGCAATGTTAATAGTGACAACCATTCCCACATTCCATGTGACAACCATCCCCAAACATCTCCTCCCCAATGTTAATTAAGATGCTAGTAACCACATTGCTTGACCTTGGTACTCAGAAGTATAGATTTTGGTTTGAATATAGCATTCACTTTTCAACAAACACAATTGTCCCATAATTCAAACATTTACATCAAACATTTATTTTACTTTCACCTATGTAAAACATAAATTCCCCTCACCTCAATGTTTTGTTATGCTGTCATGCATTGAACAGGTGAATAAGTTCTTTCAAATAATTCACACATTTTAACCTTAAAAATTATAACACAGTGCCATTTAGATTGGAGCAATTAGCACTGTGACAACACACCCGTGAGACAACCAACCCTAGTGTCCCCTACCTGTTTCTGTGTGTGTTGCACTATACGTTTGTGTGTGTGTGGGGGGGGGTTATTAATGCATGTTATGCATACACACACATTAAGATTCACTGCTGGTTGGACATTTGATAGTATGCCAATCACAACTTCACAAAAATAACAACATATTTAAGAATATATACAGGACATAGCATGACATGTACAATCGCAGGAATCATAGAGAGGACAATTGTTTTGGCAGAGAGTGGACGCCAATTTGCCATTCCCTGGGTGATGAGCAGGTTCATAATGCTTTGATAGCAGTATCATATTCATTGCACACAGATCACTCAGTTCACTGTTGTGCTGGAAGGAAGAAGAGTAAAGAAAAACAATAATGTTCCTGAGGTCTAAATTGTGTTTGCTGATAGCACTATCGCCTCACTGCCTGTTGATGGATATTACTTTCCATGCCATTCCCTAGGCTGTCTTGGTGAATCACTACCTTTTGAAATGAGCGATTGTGTGATGCTCCTCTTAAACTAGTTCAGCATGGCCTCATTCATCATTCCCTGCTCTGCCAGTGGGGAGCCATGAAGTCCCTGAGTCTGCAAGTCACAATGGGGTTACATCAGGGGCGGATTGGCCATCTGGCAATTCTGGCAAATGCCAGATGGGCTGGACCACTTTATAGTTGGGTGAAAATAAAAATATTGTTTTTATATACAAATAAAACAATGAAAAAGGTAACCTGGTCGGCAGTCCATGGGCCTGTTAATGTTATTATTATTTTCTTGCTCAATATCTCTGTTATACTAATCTATAATGAGCCTTTGGCTGATCAGTGGGCAGGGGCTGGCTGGCCTGGTATTCCGATAGGCTGAGCTAAGGTCACGCAAACTCACATTCAAAGTCATGAGCAAAGAGACCTGCTCTGACTCTGTCATCAGTTAGACAGCCAAGGTCTTGGATCGTAAAAATTGGACAGGATGCCTATGAACGTAGAATCATCACATTCTACATTGTCACCTCAAAATGTCCTATTTGTTTTTTAACCAGGATTTGGTCAAGCAGTAAAGTGCATTATCTTCATGATTCCTGTAATGAAAGTGTCTGCCCTGCCGCTGTTCCTGTGCCCTCACTGGGGACTGCTGCTGTGTTGAGCAAGCCACTCTCTTCTCCCCCGATGCACTTGAGTGAAAAATGTGTTCTGATCGTATAACAATTCACATTGCAGTTTCGGGAATAATACACCTTTAGAAGCTTCGTCCCCTTGGCCCTGTCACACAATTTTCTGTAGGTAAAATAGTTTTTTCTCAGCTCTCAATATTCAGCGCAATAGCAAATATTTTACGACCAAGATATGGAGTAGAGGTCTTCTCAGATCCTGAAATTGAGATCCGAACTGAATTGGATCTGGAAAATTCCCATCCGAGACAGACAGAACAGATTCATAAAAATTTTTTTTTTAAACGATACCCGATCTGATTTGGATCCGAGGTGTACCAGATTGGGGTGTACCAGAGAATCGGATCCAAATTGGGTCGTGTCTGTATCGGTCCCAAATGGATCCAGCAGATAAAAAATGCAAAAAAGGTTGACTTGTCTGGCAATGAACGTTAATGTTTCACATACATTTTCAGGTGTACAGTGCCTTCAGAAAGTATTCACACCCCTTGACTTTTTCCACATTTTGTTTTGTTGCAGGCTGAATATAAAATTGATTACATTTTTTTTGTCACTGGCCTACAATACCCCGTCATTTTAAAGTCAAATTATGTTTTTTGTAATCTTTACAAATTAATAAAAAAATTGTGCTGAAATGTCTTGCGTCAATAAGTATTCAACCCCTTTGTTATGGCAAGCCTAAATAAGTTCAGGGGTAAATATTTGCTTAACAAATCACATAATAAGTTCCATGGAGTGCAATAATAGTGGTTAACATGATTCTTTGTACCCCACACATACAATTATCTGTAAGGTCACTCAGTGAATTTCAACCACAGATTCAACCACAAAGACTAGGGAGGTTTTCCAATGCCTCACAAAGAAGGGCACCTATTGGTAGATGGGTAAAAATGAAAAAATCAGACACCCTTTGAGCATGGTGAAGTTATGAATTACACTTTGGATGGTGTATCAATACTCCGAGTCACTACAAATATTTCAGGCATCCTTCCAAACTGCTTAGGAATTTCACCATGAGGTGAAATAAAGAAGAAGAAAAAAGAAAACATTTAAAAATGTCAAAGCTTGTTTTCACTTTGTCATTATGGGGTATTGTATAGAGATGAGTGAGAAGAAAAAAAATATTTATCCCCTTTTGAAATCAGTCTGTAAAACAATAAAATGTGGAATAGGTCAAGTCTAGATTTGTTGTCAACACTACAGCCTAGAATTTTCATTAATTACATACAGCCTTGTTCTAAAATTGATTAAATTGTTTTTGTCCATTATCAATCTACACAAATTACCTTATAATGACAAAGTAAAGACAGGTTTTTAGATTTTTTTTGCAAATGCATTAAACTGGAATAACCCATTTACATCAGTATTCAGACCCTTTACTTAGTACTTTGTTGAAGCACCTTTGGCAGCGATTACAGCCTCAAGTATTCTTGGGTATGACGCTACAAGCTTGGCACACCTGTATTTGGGGAGTTTCTCCCATTCTTCAATGCAGATCCTCTCAAGCTCTGTCAGGTTGGATGGTTGAACGTCGCTGCACAGCTATTTTCAGGTCTCTCCAGACATGTTTGATCGGGTTCGAGTCCGGGCTCTGACTGGGTCACTCAAGGACATTGTCCTGAAACCACTCCTACGTTGTCTTGGCTGTGTACTTAGGGTTGTTGTCCTGTTGGAAGGTGAACCTTCGCCCCAGTCTGAAGTCCAGGGATCTCTCTGTACTTTGCTCTGTTCGTCTTTCCCTCGATCCTGCCTACTCTCTCAGTCCCTGCTGGTGAGAAACAACCCCACAGCATAATGCTGCCACAACCATGCTTCACTGTAGGGATGGTGCCAGGTTTCCCCCAGACGTGACGCTTGGCATTCAGGCCAAAGAGTTCAATCTTGATTTCATCAGACCAGAGAATCTTGTTTCTCATAGTCAGTCCTTTAGGTGCCTTTTGGCAAATTCCATGTGCCTTTTACTGAGGAGTGTTTTTCGTCTGGCCACTCTAGCATAATGGCCTGATTGGTGGAGTGCTGCAGAGATGGTTGTCCTTCTGGAAGGTTCTCCCATCTCCACAGATTAACCCTGGAGCTCTGTCAGAGTGACCATTGGGTTCTTGGTCACCTCCCTAACGAAGGCCCTTCTCCCCCGATTGCTCAGTTTGGCGGAGCAGCAAACTTCTTCCATTTAAGAATGATGGAGGCCACTGTGTTCTTGGGGACCTTCAATTCTGCAGAAATGTTTTGGTACCCTTCCCCAGGTTTGTGTTGAGACACAATCCTGTCTTGACACAATCCTGTCTCAATGCTCTTTGGACAATTTCTTGGACCTCATGGCATGGTTTTTGCTCTGACATGCACTTTCAACTGTGTGGCCCCATATAAACAGGTGTGTTCCTTTCCAAATCAAGTCCAAGCAAATTAATTTACCCCAGGAGGACTTCAATCAAGTTGTAGAAACATCTCAAGGATGATCAATAGAAACAGGATGTACCTGAGCTCAATTTCGAGTCTCATAGCAAATGATCTGAATACTTATGTAAATATCTGTTTTTTTATTCATTTGCAAACATTTCTAAAAACCTGTTTTTGCTTTGTCATTATGGGGTATTGTGTGTAGATTGATGAGGGAAGCAATTTATTTAATCTATTTTAGAATAAGGATGTAATGGAACAAAATGTGGAAAACATTAAGCGGTCTGAATACTTTCTAAATGCGCTGTATTTAGGCTATTTTTATCAGGATATTTTCTTCTTAAAATATCATTTAGGATCTGGAAGATTAGTGCATTCATCTGTCTCCTCCGGTTTCTAATCTTCTTCTTCATGGCATTTGGTATCTAACATGTTGCATTACCTCCCCCAACTGAACTATGGTAATAATCCATTACACTTTATGAGACAACACAGGAAAAATCAAATAAAAATAAAACAACACATTTTTTATTACCCTAACAACTAACCCAACATTCAGTAAAACCCACTACCCCATTCCACTACTTTAACCCCATCTGATTCTACCTATTTTCTGTGATTTATGTTCCATCTCTGCGATATAGTGGATAAGTTTTTCTATGAATGCTAAGCCAACCTTACTGAAACATATATCACTCATTGGCCTATCCCTCTGTTCTGGCAAAGATCTACTATTCACAGGGATCCTCTCAGAATCCCTGGACCACTCCGACCCTGGCCACCTCAACATGTCTCTCTTGCACCAGAAACCTCCGATCCCCAGACCGTCTAAATATGTCTAGATAAACCATTGAAAAGGTGGAATTCCACCAAAAATATTCTTCACAGGCCCTTATCATCAATCAATATTTAGGCTATAAACTATTTGCATTTGATTGTATGTGTCACAAACGTGTGTATAGGTGGCAGGGAAGTCAGGCGCAGGAGAATAAACTCGGTATATGGAGTAATTTAATAAAACAAAACATAACTCCAAAACCATAAAATACAAATGAAACAAATTGGGTACGAAGACCCGTCGCGCACCAAATACAAAAAACACGAAACTGAAACAAGAATCAATCTCTGACAAAGACATGATGGGAAACAGAGGGTTAAATACACAACAGGTAATGAATGGGATTGAAACCAGGTGTGTAGAAAGACAAGACAAAACCAATGGAAAATGAAAAAATGGATCAATGATGGCTAGAAGACCGGTGACGTCGACCGCCGAGCACCAACCGAACAAGGAGAGGCATCGACTTCGGTAGACGTCGTGACAGTATGAGAAACACAGTCTGTAAAATAAAGTGTTTTCATGCTGCCTTTTACATGCACTGAAACCCCAACATGTGTCTTCACATCTCTTAAAAGCACAAATATTCAGATTGAAGAACCGCTTTGGGTGTTTCAAAGTACTTCGATGCTGCTTTAAAACACTTTTTGTGTATCATAAGTTTACATAAAATAAAACACCAAACACCAGATCTCTGGTTAGGTGCAGTACTTTTCATGGTTTCATTACACAATTGTGGTGTTTTGAGTCTTTCTATTTTTAGTAGTAGTCGAATTGTCAGCCCAAAATCCATCACAATTAGGTTGCACATCAAAATATCTTGAATCATGCATTCCTGATTAGACGTGTTCGAGAAAACAATGTATTTGTTGAATTCCTCAGTAGTCTATTTATTATACTTCTAAATAAAGCACTATGAATTACTTTACTCGTGATTTTGGGTCCGACCAAATCATGGGCTGATGCCACCAACTGTAAAAGTTAGTGGTGCCAGTGATACCAGGGGAAAATGTTAGCCAGAATCCCTGTAATGATAATTAAGACTTATGGTAGGCTAGGTGTTGATTCAGAGGAAAACATGACAGGCACTAATTTGCAATATAGCCTAAGTCGTTAGCATGGCTTTTATAATGTATAAGGTTAAGTAGACAGGTAGACAGGCAAACAGACAGAGAACAAAAAAAGCACAGAGTGACAGCAGAGAAGATGCTGTATGTGTGGGGATGGGGTGTGTGTGTATGCCTGGTGTTCAAATCAAATTTTATTGGTCACATACACATGGTTAGCAGATGTTAATGTGAGTGTAGTGAAATGCTTGTAGTGTAGCGAAATGCTTTTCGGCACCGTCGCGCGGCGTGATGTGGGCTGGTGTGGATAAAATGCCAGGGCTGAATTCTTGTCCCCGTCCGCCCCTTGGTTACAGAGAGAAAAGCCTGCAATCAGCAAAACCCATGGCTTGCATTGTCCTCCACTGAGGGAAATCTAGAATCTGATAGCAGTTCTCTCCCATCTATATACGCTATTGAAACTAAAGCCCGGCTGTATCAACTAGCCTGTTATTAATTACCATGTTATTGCCTTGGTGGCACAGCACCACCAAACATCCCTCTCACTTTGATGGTATGCCAGAGATAGGGAACCCCCTGATGGAAAACAAAGCTATTTTGAATGTGGGAACGAAGCTATGGTGGTTTAGACAGAGGAGAGTGTAATGATAAACTATCAATGAAACATCACAATGCTCTGATGCAGGTACACCTCCTGGGCTATGAGTTCTTTATTCAGTCACATCTTAGAGGGTTCTATACCTCCATCACAATGCTCTGATGCAGGTACACCTGGGCTATGAGTTCTTTATTCAGTCACATCTTAGAGGGTTCTATACCTCCATCACAATGCTCTGATTCAGGTACACCTCCTGGGCTATGAGTTCTTTATTCAATCACATCTTAGAGGGTTCTATACCTCCATCACAATGCTCTGATGCAGGTACACCTCCTGGGCTATGAGTTCTTTATTCAATCACATCTTAGAGGGTTCTATACCTCCATCACAATGCTCTGATGCAGGTACACCTCCTGGGCTATGAGTTCTTTATTCAGTCACATCTTAGAGGGTTCTATACCTCCATCACAATGCTCTGATGCAGGTACACCTCCTGGGCTATGAGTTCTTTATTCAATCACATCTTAGAGGGTTCTATACCTCCATCACAATGCTCTGATGCAGGTACACCTCCTGGGCTATGAGTTCTTTATTCAATCACATCTTAGAGGGTTCTATACCTCCATCACAATGCTCTGATGCAGGTACACCTCCTGGGCTATGAGTTCTTTATTCAGTCACATCTTAGAGGGTTCTATACCTCCATCACAATGCTCTGATGCAGGTACACCTCCTGGGCTATGAGTTCTTTATTCAGTCACATCTTAGAGGGTTCTATACCTCCATCACAATGCTCTGATGCAGGTACACCTCCTGGGCTATGAGTTCTTTATTCAGTCACATCTTAGAGGGTTCTATACCTCCATCACAATGCTCTGATGCAGGTACACCTCCTGGGCTATGAGTTCTTTATTCAATCACATCTTAGAGGGTTCTATACCTCCATCACAATGCTCTGATGCAGGTACACCTCCTGGGCTATGAGTTCTTTATTCAATCACATCTTAGAGGGTTCTATACCTCCATCACAATGCTCTGATGCAGGTACACCTCCTGGGCTATGAGTTCTTTATTCAGTCACATCTTAGAGGGTTCTATACCTCCATCACAATGCTCTGATGCAGGTACACCTCCTGGGCTATGAGTTCTTTATTCAATCACATCTTAGAGGGTTCTATACCTCCATCACAATGCTCTGATGCAGGTACACCTCCTGGGCTATGAGTTCTTTATTCAATCACATCTTAGAGGGTTCTATACCTCCATCACAATGCTCTGATTCAGGTACACCTCCTGGGCTATGAGTTCTTTATTCAATCACATCTTAGAGGGTTCTATACCTCCATCACAATGCTCTGATGCAGGTACACCTCCTGGGCTATGAGTTCTTTATTCAATCACATCTTAGAGGGTTCTATACCTCCATCACAATGCTCTGATGCAGGTACACCTCCTGGGCTATGAGTTCTTTATTCAATCACATCTTAGAGGGTTCTATACCTCCATCACAATGCTCTGATGCAGGTACACCTCCTGGGCTATGAGTTCTTTATTCAATCACATCTTAGAGGGTTCTATACCTCCATCACAATGCTCTGATGCAGGTACACCTCCTGGGCTATGAGTTCTTTATTCAATCACATCTTAGGGGTTCCAAACCTCCATCACTGCTCTGATGCAGGTACACCTCCTGGGCTATGAGTTCTTTATTCAATCACATCTTAGAGGGTTCCAAACCTCCATCACAATGCTCTGATGCAGGTACACCTCCTGGGCTATGAGTTCTTTATTCAATCACATCTTAGAGGGTTCTATACCTCCATCACAATGCTCTGATGCAGGTACACCTCCTGGGCTATGAGTTCTTTATTCAATCACATCTTAGGGGGTTCCAAACCTCCATCACAATGCTCTGATTCAGGTACACCTCCTGGGCTATGAGTTCTTTATTCAATCACATCTTAGAGGGTTCCAAACCTCCATCACAATGCTCTGATGCAGGTACACCTCCTGGGCTATGAGTTCTTTATTCAATCACATCTTAGAGGGTTCTATACCTCCATCACAATGCTCTGATTCAGGTACACCTCCTGGGCTATGAGTTCTTTATTCAGTCACATCTTAGAGGGTTCTATACCTCCATCACAATGCTCTGATTCAGGTACACCTCCTGGGCTATGAGTTCTTTATTCAGTCACATCTTAGAGGGTTCTATACCTCCATCACAATGCTCTGATGCAGGTACACCTCCTGGGCTATGAGTTCTTTATTCAGTCACATCTTAGAGGGTTCTATACCTCCATCACAATGCTCTGATGCAGGTACACCTCCTGGGCTATGAGTTCTTTATTCAGTCACATCTTAGAGGGTTCTATACCTCCATCACAATGCTCTGATGCAGGTACACCTCCTGGGCTATGAGTTCTTTATTCAGTCACATCTTAGAGGGTTCTATACCTCCATCACAATGCTCTGATGCAGGTACACCTCCTGGGCTATGAGTTCTTTATTCAATCACATCTTAGAGGGTTCTATACCTCCATCACAATGCTCTGATGCAGGTACACCTCCTGGGCTATGAGTTCTTTATTCAATCACATCTTAGAGGGTTCTATACCTCCATCACAATGCTCTGATGCAGGTACACCTCCTGGGCTATGAGTTCTTTATTCAATCACATCTTAGAGGGTTCTATACCTCCATCACAATGCTCTGATGCAGGTACACCTCCTGGGCTATGAGTTCTTTATTCAGTCACATCTTAGAGGGTTCTATACCTCCATCACAATGCTCTGATGCAGGTACACCTCCTGGGCTATGAGTTCTTTATTCAATCACATCTTAGAGGGTTCTATACCTCCATCACAATGCTCTGATGCAGGTACACCTCCTGGGCTATGAGTTCTTTATTCAATCACATCTTAGAGGGTTCTATACCTCCATCACAATGCTCTGATGCAGGTACACCTCCTGGGCTATGAGTTCTTTATTCAGTCACATCTTAGAGGGTTCTATACCTCCATCACAATGCTCTGATGCAGGTACACCTCCTGGGCTATGAGTTCTTTATTCAATCACATCTTAGAGGGTTCTATACCTCCATCACAATGCTCTGATGCAGGTACACCTCCTGGGCTATGAGTTCTTTATTCAGTCACATCTTAGAGGGTTCTATACCTCCATCACAATGCTCTGATGCAGGTACACCTCCTGGGCTATGAGTTCTTTATTCAGTCACATCTTAGAGGGTTCTATACCTCCATCACAATGCTCTGATGCAGGTACACCTCCTGGGCTATGAGTTCTTTATTCAGTCACATCTTAGAGGGTTCTATACCTCCATCACAATGCTCTGATGCAGGTACACCTCCTGGGCTATGAGTTCTTTATTCAATCACATCTTAGAGGGTTCTATACCTCCATCACAATGCTCTGATGCAGGTACACCTCCTGGGCTATGAGTTCTTTATTCAATCACATCTTAGAGGGTTCTATACCTCCATCACAATGCTCTGATGCAGGTACACCTCCTGGGCTATGAGTTCTTTATTCAGTCACATCTTAGAGGGTTCTATACCTCCATCACAATGCTCTGATGCAGGTACACCTCCTGGGCTATGAGTTCTTTATTCAATCACATCTTAGAGGGTTCTATACCTCCATCACAATGCTCTGATGCAGGTACACCTCCTGGGCTATGAGTTCTTTATTCAATCACATCTTAGAGGGTTCTATAC
Organism: Oncorhynchus gorbuscha; assembly: GCF_021184085.1. Taxonomy (NCBI): domain Eukaryota; kingdom Metazoa; phylum Chordata; class Actinopteri; order Salmoniformes; family Salmonidae; genus Oncorhynchus; species Oncorhynchus gorbuscha. Next base: position 47,924,871 of record NC_060175.1, read on the forward strand.
CTCCATCACAATGCTCTGATGCAGGTACACCTCCTGGGCTATGAGTTCTTTATTCAATCACATCTTAGAGGGTTCTATACCTCCATCACAATGCTCTGATGCAGGTACACCTCCTGGGCTATGAGTTCTTTATTCAATCACATCTTAGAGGGTTCTATACCTCCATCACAATGCTCTGATGCAGGTACACCTCCTGGGCTATGAGTTCTTTATTCAATCACATCTTAGAGGGTTCTATACCTCCATCACAATGCTCTGATGCAGGTACACCTCCTGGGCTATGAGTTCTTTATTCAGTCACATCTTAGAGGGTTCTATACCTCCATCACAATGCTCTGATGCAGGTACACCTCCTGGGCTATGAGTTCTTTATTCAGTCACATCTTAGAGGGTTCTATACCTCCATCACAATGCTCTGATGCAGGTATGCTCTGATGCAGGTACACCTCCTGGGCTATGAGTTCTTTATTCAGTCACATCTTAGAGGGTTCTATACCTCCATCACAATGCTCTGATGCAGGTACACCTCCTGGGCTATGAGTTCTTTATTCAATCACATCTTAGAGGGTTCTATACCTCCATCACAATGCTCTGATGCAGGTACACCTCCTGGGCTATGAGTTCTTTATTCAATCACATCTTAGAGGGTTCTATACCTCCATCACAATGCTCTGATGCAGGTACACCTCCTGGGCTATGAGTTCTTTATTCAGTCACATCTTAGAGGGTTCTATACCTCCATCACAATGCTCTGATGCAGGTACACCTCCTGGGCTATGAGTTCTTTATTCAATCACATCTTAGAGGGTTCTATACCTCCATCACAATGCTCTGATGCAGGTACACCTCCTGGGCTATGAGTTCTTTATTCAATCACATCTTAGAGGGTTCTATACCTCCATCACAATGCTCTGATGCAGGTACACCTCCTGGGCTATGAGTTCTTTATTCAATCACATCTTAGAGGGTTCTATACCTCCATCACAATGCTCTGATGCAGGTACACCTCCTGGGCTATGAGTTCTTTATTCAATCACATCTTAGGGGTTCACCTCCATCACAATGCTCTGATTCAGGTACACCTCCTGGGCTATGAGTTCTTTATTCAATCACATCTTAGAGGGTTCCAAACCTCCATCACAATGCTCTGATGCAGGTACACCTCCTGGGCTATGAGTTCTTTATTCAATCACATCTTAGAGGGTTCTATACCTCCATCACAATGCTCTGATGCAGGTACACCTCCTGGGCTATGAGTTCTTTATTCAATCACATCTTAGGGGGTTCCAAACCTCCATCACAATGCTCTGATTCAGGTACACCTCCTGGGCTATGAGTTCTTTATTCAATCACATCTTAGAGGGTTCCAAACCTCCATCACAATGCTCTGATGCAGGTACACCTCCTGGGCTATGAGTTCTTTATTCAATCACATCTTAGAGGGTTCTATACCTCCATCACAATGCTCTGATGCAGGTACACCTCCTGGGCTATGAGTTCTTTATTCAATCACATCTTAGAGGGTTCCAAACCTCCATCACAATGCTCTGATTCAGGTACACCTCCTGGGCTATGAGTTCTTTATTCAATCACATCTTAGAGGGTTCTATACCTCCATCACAATGCTCTGATGCAGGTACACCTCCTGGGCTATGAGTTCTTTATTCAGTCACATCTTAGAGGGTTCCAAACCTCCATCACAATGCTCTGATGCAGGTACACCTCCTGGGCTATGAGTTCTTTATTCAATCACATCTTAGAGGGTTCTAAACCTCCATCACAATGCTCTGATGCAGGTACACCTCCTGGGCTATGAGTTCTTTATTCAATCACATCTTAGAGGGTTCCAAACCTCCATCACAATGCTCTGATGCAGGTACACCTCCTGGGCTATGAGTTCTTTATTCAATCACATCTTAGGGGGTTCCAAACCTCCATCACAATGCTCTGATGCAGGTACACCTCCTGGGCTATGAGTTCTTTATTCAATCACATCTTAGGGGGTTCCAAACCTCCATCACAATGCTCTGATGCAGGTACACCTCCTGGGCTATGAGTTCTTTATTTCACATCTTAGAGGGTTCTTACCTCCATCACAATGCTCTGATGCTCTGATGCAGGTACACCTCCTGGGCTATGAGTTCTTTATTCAATCACATCTTAGGGGTTCCAAACCTCCATCACAATGCTCTGATGCAGGTACACCTCCTGGGCTATGAGTTCTTTATTCAATCACATCTTAGAGGGTTCTATACCTCCATCACAATGCTCTGATGCAGGTACACCTCCTGGGCTATGAGTTCTTTATTCAATCACATCTTAGAGGGTTCTATACCTCCATCACAATGCTCTGATGCAGGTACACCTCCTGGGCTATGAGTTCTTTATTCAGTCACATCTTAGAGGGTTCTATACCTCCATCACAATGCTCTGATGCAGGTACACCTCCTGGGCTATGAGTTCTTTATTCATCACATCTTAGAGGGTTCTATACCTCCATCACAATGCTCTGATGCAGGTACACCTCCTGGGCTATGAGTTCTTTATTCAGTCACATCTTAGAGGGTTCTATACCTCCATCACAATGCTCTGATGCAGGTACACCTCCTGGGCTATGAGTTCTTTATTCAATCACATCTTAGAGGGTTCTATACCTCCATCACAATGCTCTGATGCAGGTACACCTCCTGGGCTATGAGTTCTTTATTCAATCACATCTTAGAGGGTTCTATACCTCCATCACAATGCTCTGATGCAGGTACACCTCCTGGGCTATGAGTTCTTTATTCAGTCACATCTTAGAGGGTTCTATACCTCCATCACAATGCTCTGATGCAGGTACACCTCCTGGGCTATGAGTTCTTTATTCAATCACATCTTAGAGGGTTCTATACCTCCATCACAATGCTCTGATGCAGGTACACCTCCTGGGCTATGAGTTCTTTATTCAATCACATCTTAGAGGGTTCTATACCTCCATCACAATGCTCTGATGCAGGTACACCTCCTGGGCTATGAGGTCACATCTTAGGGTTCTATACCTCCATCACAATGCTCTGATGCAGGTACACCTCCTGGGCTATGAGTTCTTTATTCAATCACATCTTAGAGGGTTCTATACCTCCATCACAATGCTCTGATGCAGGTACACCTCCTGGGCTATGAGTTCTTTATTCAGTCACATCTTAGAGGGTTCTATACCTCCATCACAATGCTCTGATGCAGGTACACCTCCTGGGCTATGAGTTCTTTATTCAATCACATCTTAGAGGGTTCTATACCTCCATCACAATGCTCTGATGCAGGTACACCTCCTGGGCTATGAGTTCTTTATTCAATCACATCTTAGAGGGTTCTATACCTCCATCACAATGCTCTGATGCAGGTACACCTCCTGGGCTATGAGTTCTTTATTCAGTCACATCTTAGAGGGTTCTATACCTCCATCACAATGCTCTGATGCAGGTACACCTCCTGGGCTATGAGTTCTTTATTCAATCACATCTTAGAGGGTTCTATACCTCCATCACAATGCTCTGATGCAGGTACACCTCCTGGGCTATGAGTTCTTTATTCAATCACATCTTAGAGGGTTCTATACCTCCATCACAATGCTCTGATGCAGGTACACCTCCTGGGCTATGAGTTCTTTATTCAATCACATCTTAGAGGGTTCTATACCTCCATCACAATGCTCTGATGCAGGTACACCTCCTGGGCTATGAGTTCTTTATTCAATCACATCTTAGGGGGTTCCAAACCTCCATCACAATGCTCTGATTCAGGTACACCTCCTGGGCTATGAGTTCTTTATTCAATCACATCTTAGAGGGTTCCAAACCTCCATCACAATGCTCTGATGCAGGTACACCTCCTGGGCTATGAGTTCTTTATTCAATCACATCTTAGAGGGTTCTATACCTCCATCACAATGCTCTGATGCAGGTACACCTCCTGGGCTATGAGTTCTTTATTCAATCACATCTTAGAGGGGTTCCAAACCTCCATCACAATGCTCTGATTCAGGTACACCTCCTGGGCTATGAGTTCTTTATTCAATCACATCTTAGAGGGTTCCAAACCTCCATCACAATGCTCTGATGCAGGTACACCTCCTGGGCTATGAGTTCTTTATTCAATCACATCTTAGAGGGTTCTATACCTCCATCACAATGCTCTGATGCAGGTACACCTCCTGGGCTATGAGTTCTTTATTCAATCACATCTTAGAGGGTTCCAAACCTCCATCACAATGCTCTGATTCAGGTACACCTCCTGGGCTATGAGTTCTTTATTCAATCACATCTTAGAGGGTTCTATACCTCCATCACAATGCTCTGATGCAGGTACACCTCCTGGGCTATGAGTTCTTTATTCAATCACATCTTAGGGGTTCCAAACCTCCATCACAATGCTCTGATGCAGGTACACCTCCTGGGCTATGAGTTCTTTATTCAATCACATCTTAGAGGGTTCCAAACCTCCATCACAATGCTCTGATGCAGGTACACCTCCTGGGCTATGAGTTCTTTATTCAATCACATCTTAGAGGGTTCTAAACCTCCATCACAATGCTCTGATGCAGGTACACCCCCTGGGCTATGAGTTCTTTATTCAGTCACATCTTAGAGGGTTCCAAACCTCCATCACAATGCTCTGATGCAGGTACACCTCCTGGGCTATGAGTTCTTTATTCAATCACATCTTAGGGGTTCCAAACCTCCATCACAATGCTCTGATGCAGGTACACCTCCTGGGCTATGAGTTCTTTATTCAGTCACATCTTAGAGGGTTCTATACCTCCATCACAATGCTCTGATGCAGGTACACCTCCTGGGCTATGAGTTCTTTATTCAATCACATCTTAGGGGGTTCCAAACCTCCATCACAATGCTCTGATGCAGGTACACCTCCTGGGCTATGAGTTCTTTATTCAATCACATCTTAGGGGGTTCCAAACCTCCATCACAATGCTCTGATGCAGGTACACCTCCTGGGCTATGAGTTCTTTATTCAATCACATCTTAGGGGGTTCCAAACCTCCATCACAATGCTCTGATTCAGGTACACCTCCTGGGCTATGAGTTCTTTATTCAATCACATCTTAGAGGGTTCCAAACCTCCATCACAATGCTCTGATTCAGGTACACCTCCTGGGCTATGAGTTCTTTATTCAATCACATCTTAGAGGGTTCCAAACCTCCATCACAATGCTCTGATTCAGGTACACCTCCTGGGCTATGAGTTCTTTATTCAATCACATCTTAGGGGGTTCCAAACCTCCATCACAATGCTCTGATGCAGGTACACCTCCTGGGCTATGAGTTCTTTATTCAATCACATCTTAGAGGGTTCTATACCTCCATCACAATGCTCTGATGCAGGTACACCTCCTGGGCTATGAGTTCTTTATTCAATCACATCTTAGAGGGTTCCAAACCTCCATCACAATGCTCTGATGCAGGTACACCTCCTGGGCTATGAGTTCTTTATTCAATCACATCTTAGAGGGTTCCAAACCTCCATCACAATGCTCTGATGCAGGTACACCTCCTGGGCTATGAGTTCTTTATTCAATCACATCTTAGAGGGTTCTATACCTCCATCACAATGCTCTGATGCAGGTACACCTCCTGGGCTATGAGTTCTTTATTCAATCACATCTTAGAGGGTTCCAAACCTCCATCACAATGCTCTGATTCAGGTACACCTCCTGGGCTATGAGTTCTTTATTCAATCACATCTTAGAGGGTTCTATACCTCCATCACAATGCTCTGATGCAGGTACACCTCCTGGGCTATGAGTTCTTTATTCAATCACATCTTAGAGGGTTCCAAACCTCCATCACAATGCTCTGATGCAGGTACACCTCCTGGGCTATGAGTTCTTTATTCAATCACATCTTAGGGGGTTCCAAACCTCCATCAAATGCTCTGATGCAGGTACACCTCCTGGGCTATGAGTTCTTTATTCAATCACATCTTAGAGGGTTCTATACCTCCATCACAATGCTCTGATGCAGGTACACCTCCTGGGCTATGAGTTCTTTATTCAATCACATCTTAGAGGGTTCTATACCTCCATCACAATGCTCTGATTCAGGTACACCTCCTGGGCTATGAGTTCTTTATTCAATCACATCTTAGAGGGTTCTATACCTCCATCACAATGCTCTGATGCAGGTACACCTCCTGGGCTATGAGTTCTTTATTCAATCACATCTTAGGGGGTTCTATACCTCCATCACAATGCTCTGATGCAGGTACACCTCCTGGGCTATGAGTTCTTTATTCAATCACATCTTAGGGGTTCCAAACCTCCATCACAATGCTCTGATGCAGGTACACCTCCTGGGCTATGAGTTCTTTATTCAATCACATCTTAGAGGGTTCTATACCTCCATCACAATGCTCTGATGCAGGTACACCTCCTGGGCTATGAGTTCTTTATTCAATCACATCTTAGAGGGTTCCATACCTCCATCACAATGCTCTGATGCAGGTACACCTCCTGGGCTATGAGTTCTTTATTCAATCACATCTTAGAGGGTTCCAAACCTCCATCACAATGCTCTGATGCAGGTACACCTCCTGGGCTATGAGTTCTTTATTCAATCACATCTTAGAGGGTTCTATACCTCCATCACAATGCTCTGATGCAGGTACACCTCCTGGGCTATGAGTTCTTTATTCAATCACATCTTAGGGGGTTCCAAACCTCCATCACAATGCTCTGATTCAGGTACACCTCCTGGGCTATGAGTTCTTTATTCAATCACATCTTAGAGGGTTCTATACCTCCATCACAATGCTCTGATGCAGGTACACCTCCTGGGCTATGAGTTCTTTATTCAATCACATCTTAGGGGTTCCAAACCTCCATCACAATGCTCTGATGCAGGTACACCTCCTGGGCTATGAGTTCTTTATTCAATCACATCTTAGAGGGTTCTATACCTCCATCACAATGCTCTGATGCAGGTACACCTCCTGGGCTATGAGTTCTTTATTCAATCACATCTTAGAGGGTTCTATACCTCCATCACAATGCTCTGATGCAGGTACACCTCCTGGGCTATGAGTTCTTTATTCAATCACATCTTAGAGGGTTCCAAACCTCCATCACAATGCTCTGATGCAGGTACACCTCCTGGGCTATGAGTTCTTTATTCAATCACATCTTAGGGGTTCCAAACCTCCATCACAATGCTCTGATTCAGGTACACCTCCTGGGCTATGAGTTCTTTATTCAATCACATCTTAGAGGGTTCCAAACCTCCATCACAATGCTCTGATGCAGGTACACCTCCTGGGCTATGAGTTCTTTATTCAATCACATCTTAGAGGGTTCTATACCTCCATCACAATGCTCTGATGCAGGTACACCTCCTGGGCTATGAGTTCTTTATTCAATCACATCTTAGAGGGTTCCAAACCTCCATCACAATGCTCTGATTCAGGTACACCTCCTGGGCTATGAGTTCTTTATTCAATCACATCTTAGAGGGTTCTATACCTCCATCACAATGCTCTGATGCAGGTACACCTCCTGGGCTATGAGTTCTTTATTCAATCACATCTTAGGGGTTCCAAACCTCCATCACAATGCTCTGATTCAGGTACACCTCCTGGGCTATGAGTTCTTTATTCAATCACATCTTAGAGGGTTCCAAACCTCCATCACAATGCTCTGATGCAGGTACACCTCCTGGGCTATGAGTTCTTTATTCAATCACATCTTAGAGGGTTCCAAACCTCCATCACAATGCTCTGATGCAGGTACACCTCCTGGGCTATGAGTTCTTTATTCAATCACATCTTAGGGGTTCCAAACCTCCATCACAATGCTCTGATGCAGGTACACCTCCTGGGCTATGAGTTCTTTATTCAATCACATCTTAGGGGGTTCCAAACCTCCATCACAATGCTCTGATGCAGGTACACCTCCTGGGCTATGAGTTCTTTATTCAATCACATCTTAGGGGGTTCCAAACCTCCATCACAATGCTCTGATGCAGGTACACCTCCTGGGCTATGAGTTCTTTATTCAATCACATCTTAGGGGGTTCAAACCTCCATCACAATGCTCTGATCAGGTACACCTCCTGGGCTATGAGTTCTTTATTCAATCACATCTTAGAGGGTTCCAAACCTCCATCACAATGCTCTGATGCAGGTACACCTCCTGGGCTATGAGTTCTTTATTCAATCACATCTTAGAGGGTTCAAACCTCCATCACAATGCTCTGATTCAGGTACACCTCCTGGGCTATGAGTTCTTTATTCAATCACATCTTAGGGGTTCCAAACCTCCATCACAATGCTCTGATGCAGGTACACCTCCTGGGCTATGAGTTCTTTATTCAATCACATCTTAGAGGGTTCTATACCTCCATCACAATGCTCTGATGCAGGTACACCTCCTGGGCTATGAGTTCTTTATTCAATCACATCTTAGAGGGTTCTATACCTCCATCACAATGCTCTGATGCAGGTACACCTCCTGGGCTATGAGTTCTTTATTCAATCACATCTTAGAGGGTTCTATACCTCCATCACAATGCTCTGATGCAGGTACACCTCCTGGGCTATGAGTTCTTTATTCAATCACATCTTAGAGGGTTCTATACCTCCATCACAATGCTCTGATGCAGGTACACCTCCTGGGCTATGAGTTCTTTATTCAATCACATCTTAGGGGGTTCCAAACCTCCATCACAATGCTCTGATTCAGGTACACCTCCTGGGCTATGAGTTCTTTATTCAATCACATCTTAGAGGGTTCCAAACCTCCATCACAATGCTCTGATGCAGGTACACCTCCTGGGCTATGAGTTCTTTATTCAATCACATCTTAGAGGGTTCTATACCTCCATCACAATGCTCTGATGCAGGTACACCTCCTGGGCTATGAGTTCTTTATTCAATCACATCTTAGGGGTTCCAAACCTCCATCACAATGCTCTGATTCAGGTACACCTCCTGGGCTATGAGTTCTTTATTCAATCACATCTTAGAGGGTTCCAAACCTCCATCACAATGCTCTGATGCAGGTACACCTCCTGGGCTATGAGTTCTTTATTCAATCACATCTTAGAGGGTTCTATACCTCCATCACAATGCTCTGATGCAGGTACACCTCCTGGGCTATGAGTTCTTTATTCAATCACATCTTAGAGGGTTCTATACCTCCATCACAATGCTCTGATGCAGGTACACCTCCTGGGCTATGAGTTCTTTATTCAGTCACATCTTAGAGGGTTCTATACCTCCATCACAATGCTCTGATGCAGGTACACCTCCTGGGCTATGAGTTCTTTATTCAGTCACATCTTAGAGGGTTCTATACCTCCATCACAATGCTCTGATGCAGGTACACCTCCTGGGCTATGAGTTCTTTATTCAGTCACATCTTAGAGGGTTCTATACCTCCATCACAATGCTCTGATGCAGGTACACCTCCTGGGCTATGAGTTCTTTATTCAATCACATCTTAGAGGGTTCTATACCTCCATCACAATGCTCTGATGCAGGTACACCTCCTGGGCTATGAGTTCTTTATTCAATCACATCATAGAGGGTTCTATACCTCCATCACAATGCTCTGATGCAGGTACACCTCCTGGGCTATGAGTTCTTTATTCAGTCACATCTTAAAGGGTTCTATACCTCCATCACAATGCTCTGATGCAGGTACACCTCCTGGGCTATGAGTTCTTTATTCAATCACATCTTAGAGGGTTCTATACCTCCATCACAATGCTCTGATGCAGGTACACCTCCTGGGCTATGAGTTCTTTATTCAATCACATCTTAGAGGGTTCTATACCTCCATCACAATGCTCTGATGCAGGTACACCTCCTGGGCTATGAGTTCTTTATTCAATCACATCTTAGAGGGTTCTATACCTCCATCACAATGCTCTGATGCAGGTACACCTCCTGGGCTATGAGTTCTTTATTCAATCACATCTTAGGGGTTCCAAACCTCCATCACAATGCTCTGATTCAGGTACACCTCCTGGGCTATGAGTTCTTTATTCAATCACATCTTAGAGGGTTCCAAACCTCCATCACAATGCTCTGATGCAGGTACACCTCCTGGGCTATGAGTTCTTTATTCAATCACATCTTAGAGGGTTCTATACCTCCATCACAATGCTCTGATGCAGGTACACCTCCTGGGCTATGAGTTCTTTATTCAATCACATCTTAGAGGGTTCCAAACCTCCATCACAATGCTCTGATTCAGGTACACCTCCTGGGCTATGAGTTCTTTATTCAATCACATCTTAGAGGGTTCCAAACCTCCATCACAATGCTCTGATGCAGGTACACCTCCTGGGCTATGAGTTCTTTATTCAATCACATCTTAGAGGGTTCTATACCTCCATCACAATGCTCTGATGCAGGTACACCTCCTGGGCTATGAGTTCTTTATTCAATCACATCTTAGAGGGTTCCAAACCTCCATCACAATGCTCTGATTCAGGTACACCTCCTGGGCTATGAGTTCTTTATTCAATCACATCTTAGAGGGTTCTATACCTCCATCACAATGCTCTGATGCAGGTACACCTCCTGGGCTATGAGTTCTTTATTCAATCACATCTTAGGGGGTTCCAAACCTCCATCACAATGCTCTGATGCAGGTACACCTCCTGGGCTATGAGTTCTTTATTCAATCACATCTTAGGGGGTTCCAAACCTCCATCACAATGCTCTGATGCAGGTACACCTCCTGGGCTATGAGTTCTTTATTCAATCACATCTTAGGGGTTCCAAACCTCCATCACAATGCTCTGATGCAGGTACACCTCCTGGGCTATGAGTTCTTTATTCAATCACATCTTATGCAGGTACACCTCTGGGGGTTCCAAACCTCCATCACAATGCTCTGATGCAGGTACACCTCCTGGGCTATGAGTTCTTTATTCAATCACATCTTAGGGGTTCCAAACCTCCATCACAATGCTCTGATGCAGGTACACCTCCTGGGCTATGAGTTCTTTATTCAATCACATCTTAGGGGGTTCCAAACCTCCATCACAATGCTCTGATGCAGGTACACCTCCTGGGCTATGAGTTCTTTATTCAATCACATCTTAGGGGTTCCAAACCTCCATCACAATGCTCTGATGCAGGTACACCTCCTGGGCTATGAGTTCTTTATTCAATCACATCTTAGGGGTTCCAAACCTCCATCACAATGCTCTGATGCAGGTACACCTCCTGGGCTATGAGTTCTTTATTCAATCACATCTTAGGGGTTCCAAACCTCCATCACAATGCTCTGATTCAGGTACACCTCCTGGGCTATGAGTTCTTTATTCAATCACATCTTAGAGGGTTCCAAACCTCCATCACAATGCTCTGATTCAGGTACACCTCCTGGGCTATGAGTTCTTTATTCAATCACATCTTAGAGGGTTCAAACCTCCATCACAATGCTCTGATTCAGGTACACCTCCTGGGCTATGAGTTCTTTATTCAATCACATCTTAGGGGGTTCCAAACCTCCATCACAATGCTCTGATGCAGGTACACCTCCTGGGCTATGAGTTCTTTATTCAATCACATCTTAGAGGGTTCTATACCTCCATCACAATGCTCTGATGCAGGTACACCTCCTGGGCTATGAGTTCTTTATTCAATCACATCTTAGAGGGTTCCAAACCTCCATCACAATGCTCTGATGCAGGTACACCTCCTGGGCTATGAGTTCTTTATTCAATCACATCTTAGGGGGTTCCAAACCTCCATCACAATGCTCTGATTCAGGTACACCTCCTGGGCTATGAGTTCTTTATTCAATCACATCTTAGAGGGTTCCAAACCTCCATCACAATGCTCTGATGCAGGTACACCTCCTGGGCTATGAGTTCTTTATTCAATCACATCTTAGAGGGTTCTATACCTCCATCACAATGCTCTGATGCAGGTACACCTCCTGGGCTATGAGTTCTTTATTCAATCACATCTTAGAGGGTTCCAAACCTCCATCACAATGCTCTGATTCAGGTACACCTCCTGGGCTATGAGTTCTTTATTCAATCACATCTTAGAGGGTTCTATACCTCCATCACAATGCTCTGATGCAGGTACACCTCCTGGGCTATGAGTTCTTTATTCAATCACATCTTAGGGGTTCCAAACCTCCATCACAATGCTCTGATTCAGGTACACCTCCTGGGCTATGAGTTCTTTATTCAATCACATCTTAGAGGGTTCCAAACCTCCATCACAATGCTCTGATGCAGGTACACCTCCTGGGCTATGAGTTCTTTATTCAATCACATCTTAGGGGTTCCAAACCTCCATCACAATGCTCTGATGCAGGTACACCTCCTGGGCTATGAGTTCTTTATTCAATCACATCTTAGGGGTTCCAAACCTCCATCACAATGCTCTGATGCAGGTACACCTCCTGGGCTATGAGTTCTTTATTCAATCACATCTTAGGGGTTCCAAACCTCCATCACAATGCTCTGATGCAGGTACACCTCCTGGGCTATGAGTTCTTTATTCAATCACATCTTAGGGGTTCCAAACCTCCATCACAATGCTCTGATGCAGGTACACCTCCTGGGCTATGAGTTCTTTATTCAATCACATCTTAGGGGTTCCAAACCTCCATCACAATGCTCTGATTCAGGTACACCTCCTGGGCTATGAGTTCTTTATTCAATCACATCTTAGAGGGTTCCAAACCTCCATCACAATGCTCTGATTCAGGTACACCTCCTGGGCTATGAGTTCTTTATTCAATCACATCTTAGAGGGTTCCAAACCTCCATCACAATGCTCTGATTCAGGTACACCTCCTGGGCTATGAGTTCTTTATTCAATCACATCTTAGGGGGTTCCAAACCTCCATCACAATGCTCTGATGCAGGTACACCTCCTGGGCTATGAGTTCTTTATTCAATCACATCTTAGAGGGTTCTATACCTCCATCACAATGCTCTGATGCAGGTACATCTCCTGGGCTATGAGTTCTTTATTCAATCACATCTTAGGGGGTTCCAAACCTCCATCACAATGCTCTGATTCAGGTACACCTCCTGGGCTATGAGTTCTTTATTCAATCACATCTTAGAGGGTTCCAAACCTCCATCACAATGATCTGATGCAGGTACACCTCCTGGGCTATGAGTTCTTTATTCAATCACATCTTAGGGGGTTCCAAACCTCCATCACAATGCTCTGATTCAGGTACACCTCCTGGGCTATGAGTTCTTTATTCAATCACATCTTAGAGGGTTCCAAACCTCCATCACAATGCTCTGATGCAGGTACACCTCCTGGGCTATGAGTTCTTTATTCAATCACATCTTAGAGGGTTCTATACCTCCATCACAATGCTCTGATGCAGGTACACCTCCTGGGCTATGAGTTCTTTATTCAATCACATCTTAGAGGGTTCCAAACCTCCATCCACAATGCTCTGATTCAGGTACACCTCCTGGGCTATGAGTTCTTTATTCAATCACATCTTAGAGGGTTCTATACCTCCATCACAATGCTCTGATGCAGGTACACCTCCTGGGCTATGAGTTCTTTATTCAATCACATCTTAGGGGTTCCAAACCTCCATCACAATGCTCTGATTCAGGTACACCTCCTGGGCTATGAGTTCTTTATTCAATCACATCTTAGAGGGTTCCAAACCTCCATCACAATGCTCTGATGCAGGTACACCTCCTGGGCTATGAGTTCTTTATTCAATCACATCTTAGAGGGTTCTATACCTCCATCACAATGCTCTGATGCAGGTACACCTCCTGGGCTATGAGTTCTTTATTCAATCACATCTTAGAGGGTTCCAAACCTCCATCACAATGCTCTGATTCAGGTACACCTCCTGGGCTATGAGTTCTTTATTCAATCACATCTTAGAGGGTTCTATACCTCCATCACAATGCTCTGATGCAGGTACACCTCCTGGGCTATGAGTTCTTTATTCAATCACATCTTAGGGGTTCCAAACCTCCATCACAATGCTCTGATGCAGGTACACCTCCTGGGCTATGAGTTCTTTATTCAATCACATCTTAGGGGTTCCAAACCTCCATCACAATGCTCTGATGCAGGTACACCTCCTGGGCTATGAGTTCTTTATTCAATCACATCTTAGGGGTTCCAAACCTCCATCACAATGCTCTGATGCAGGTACACCTCCTGGGCTATGAGTTCTTTATTCAATCACATCTTAGGGGTTCCAAACCTCCATCACAATGCTCTGATGCAGGTACACCTCCTGGGCTATGAGTTCTTTATTCAATCACATCTTAGGGGTTCCAAACCTCCATCACAATGCTCTGATGCAGGTACACCTCCTGGGCTATGAGTTCTTTATTCAATCACATCTTAGAGGGTTCCAAACCTCCATCACAATGCTCTGATGCAGGTACACCTCCTGGGCTATGAGTTCTTTATTCAATCACATCTTAGGGGGTTCCAAACCTCCATCACAATGCTCTGATGCAGGTACACCTCCTGGGCTATGAGTTCTTTATTCAATCACATCTTAGGGGGTTCCAAACCTCCATCACAATGCTCTGATTCAGGTACACCTCCTGGGCTATGAGTTCTTTATTCAATCACATCTTAGAGGGTTCCAAACCTCCATCACAATGCTCTGATTCAGGTACACCTCCTGGGCTATGAGTTCTTTATTCAATCACATCTTAGAGGGTTCCAAACCTCCATCACAATGCTCTGATTCAGGTACACCTCCTGGGCTATGAGTTCTTTATTCAATCACATCTTAGGGGGTTCCAAACCTCCATCACAATGCTCTGATGCAGGTACACCTCCTGGGCTATGAGTTCTTTATTCAATCACATCTTAGGGGTTCCAAACCTCCATCACAATGCTCTGATGCAGGTACACCTCCTGGGCTATGAGTTCTTTATTCAATCTCATCTTAGGGGTTCCAAACCTCCATCACAATGCTCTGATGCAGGTACACCTCCTGGGCTATGAGTTCTTTATTCAATCACATCTTAGGGGGTTCCAAACCTCCATCACAATGCTCTGATGCAGGTACACCTCCTGGGCTATGAGTTCTTTATTCAATCACATCTTAGGGGTTCCAAACCTCCATCACAATGCTCTGATTCAGGTACACCTCCTGGGCTATGAGTTCTTTATTCAATCACATCTTAGAGGGTTCCAAACCTCCATCACAATGCTCTGATTCAGGTACACCTCCTGGGCTATGAGTTCTTTATTCAATCACATCTTAGAGGGTTCCAAACCTCCATCACAATGCTCTGATTCAGGTACACCTCCTGGGCTATGAGTTCTTTATTCAATCACATCTTAGGGGTTCCAAACCTCCATCACAATGCTCTGATGCAGGTACACCTCCTGGGCTATGAGTTCTTTATTCAATCACATCTTAGGGGTTCCAAACCTCCATCACAATGCTCTGATGCAGGTACACCTCCTGGGCTATGAGTTCTTTATTCAATCACATCTTAGGGGGTTCCAAACCTCCATCACAATGCTCTGATGCAGGTACACCTCCTGGGCTATGAGTTCTTTATTCAATCACATCTTAGAGGGTTCCAAACCTCCATCACAATGCTCTGATTCAGGTACACCTCCTGGGCTATGAGTTCTTTATTCAATCACATCTTAGAGGGTTCCAAACCTCCATCACAATGCTCTGATTCAGGTACACCTCCTGGGCTATGAGTTCTTTATTCAATCACATCTTAGGGGGTTCCAAACCTCCATCACAATGCTCTGATTCAGGTACACCTCCTGGGCTATGAGTTCTTTATTCAGTCACAACTTAGAGGGTTCTATACCTCCATCACAATGCTCTGATGCAGGTATACCTCCTGGGCTATGAGTTCTTTATTCAATCACATCTTAGGGGGTTCTAAACCTCCATCACAATGCTCTGATGCAGGTACACCTCCTGGGCTATGAGTTCTTTATTCAGTCACATCTTAGAGGGTTCTATACCTCCATCACAATGCTCTGATGCAGGTACACCTCCTGGGCTATGAGTTCTTTATTCAATCACATCTTAGAGGGTTCTATACCTCCATCACAATGCTCTGATTCAGGTACACCTCCTGGGCTATGAGTTCTTTATTCAGTCACATCTTAGAGGGTTCTATACCTCCATCACAATGCTCTGATGCAGGTACACCTCCTGGGCTATGAGTTCTTTATTCAATCACATCTTAGAGGGTTCTATACCTCCATCACAATGCTCTGATTCAGGTACACCTCCTGGGCTATGAGTTCTTTATTCAATCACATCTTAGAGGGTTCTATACCTCCATCACAATGCTCTGCTAATTAGTAATGTCCAAGTATTTATTATTATCATATGTCAACATTGTTTATACTCAGCCATCATCTTAAGTGTAACAAGCACAACAGCTACTGTATATAAGATTCATGATGCATCAAGCTCTTTGCTTTTTCAAGCTGCACAGCTAATCAGAACAAATAATTATCCATGTGAAGTAGCATCCATACATTTTCATTCAGGGCAGATGTTTTTGGAAAATGTGTCGACCTAAGCTCTTTTACCAGGCTAATAAAGAGTGCAGCCCTCAAACACCAAAGTAGCATCCAACCTTTACTGCCAATTAGTCAGTTATTTAAATGTTGGGTATTTATTCAGATGTTTAGACAATGATATGCCAACTTTGAAGCTTTGAAAAAAAAACGTTAGCATTTTTAGTTTAGAGGTATATTTTTCACAGTTTTCCATGCTGATAGTCTCTTGGCTTGTTAGTAGAAAAGAGAAGCTGGAGCTTTCTTTTCTCTGCAGGTGGTGAGGCTCCACTATGATTGTGTCTCTCTGGCAGAACTTTGATTCAGATGTCTCTGGGTTTTGTGGTAGGGGAGAAAATAATACAACTGATAAATCAATTTAATGCTGAAGTGGATGGCATGCAAAACTGCCAAATCCGTTATGAGTCACACAGCTGGTTTTCATGCAGTGTGGGTCATGCCTGTCAGTTGTGCATCATTTGTTGTTTTATTCATGTACTGCAGTGAGTGACACAGCCTTTATGGGGTGCTTTATTACAAGACAGTTACACAAATGATCTGATACGAACAATAAAGTGGTATTGAAATTAAATATGGAGAAATATAGGTATCTTTGGGTAGATACAGATTGATTTGTGACTCCATGAGCCAACAAACTTCTACTTTTGTTACAGAGGATGAATAACCACCAATGCATAAAATGTATGCACACATGACTAAATCGTTTTGGATGAAAGCATCTGCTAAATGGCATAGACATGTATTATTATACGCCTGCATATTATCATGATGTGTGACTGAACCATCTGTACAACATGATCTTTTTATCTCTTTAATAGTAATCTCGAAGAATAAATCTGTCAACTCCTAAAGTCATTATTCCTTAGCAAACTCCATCTCCATTCTGTCTTAGTTGTCAAGGTCTCATCAATTTGTCTTGGTATCAAAACATTTCATATTTGCCTTGGTGACAAACTTCTGTCTGCCTGTTGTTTTTTCTCCAAATGAAGTAATGGAAATGCCATTGTTCTTGGTTGGCAGTGTACTGTAAGTGATTGAAGAGAGAGTGCACTGTATCAATGTGCAAATATATTTAATAGTTAAATGCACCTCTGTTCCAGTTCCATCTTTTCTCTTCTCTTTTCTAGTGGAGAGTAGCTTTTAAACGAGTGCAAAAGGATGATGTGACATCAACAGTGATCTTTTTTTGTCACCCCCCCACCCCACCCCATTCCCAAAATTCAATTGCTAATGAGCGTTAGCCTGTAAAAAGCGAAGCCATCGGAACATAGCAGAGAATAGGGAGCCTGACAGTTGACAGTGAGAGGGAGAGAGATAGAGAGATGAATGGAATGAAACATAACTGCAGTATGCTGAATAATTTAGTATGCAGTCCCCAGTACAGATCTGACTACTCCTTCATTTAGAAAGATTAACTGAGTCTACAAATCACTCTGGTGTCAATCTTTTGCACTTTTCTGTGAACTAAAACTATGAATAATTCTTCTTTCATATCTCCCACTGTAGTTACTCTTTTTATGGGTCCCCCTCTCTTCATCCCTATTCTTTTCATTTTTAAAGAGTGAGATGCATTTGTTATCTGTGCAGTCAGTACCTGTGGTTTAATGAATGTTATTTCTGTGTGCTGCCCTTATCTCCCTTATTCAAGGCAGCAACTTTTGAAACAGATTGATTCACAAAGCATAATTTGTGCTGGCCTCAGAACTACATGATGATAAAACATAGTGTGATACAGTGACAGATAGGTGAGTCCTACTTTGTCAATGTTTAGGTCAACAGGAGACAACTCAGCCAACTCCTCAAACAGGGTATTGAATTAATCAGTGCTACTGTTTGTTCAACTATGGCAAAAAAATCTACCATGTCACAAAAATAACATCCTAACATTTCATGAATCCAGAATCTTCAAAGAGGGAATGGGAATGCCACTGACAATGCCTCCATTTCTTTATTTATCATATTCACTTGCAGTAATTCATTCCCTCCACTTGATTGAGACATTTCCCAAACTCTCCTGTTGCCTTAGTGATGAGCGTCATCCGTCTAACCTCAGTAACACACTGGTCTGCTTCACCGGTTTCATTAAATATTATTATCTTGCATTATTAAATTATTTTTAGATGTTTTATTGTTACATACACCAGATAGGTGCAGTGAAATGTGTTGCTTTACAGCAGGGGCGTCCAACTCATTCCATTGACAGACTAGTGTGTTCTGGTTTTTGTTTTTTCCTTTCAATTAACCAGTTATTCCCTAACTGGGGTACACACAATGCCGTCGGGGGTACACCAAATAAAAATGTGATTCACATTATTATTTTTTTCAAAAAAATAAAAAAAATAAAACATCTTCACATTTTTAAATAGTACATTTATATTTTCCTACGGGGCTATACATTTGGGTGAGGTTTTTTTCTCACCTGAGTAGCCTCGTTTCACTGCCAAAAATAAAATTAAACCATCTAGTGTTCAGCAAAATAATAACACAATATCAAATACAGGTAGCCTAGTCAAATAATAAACATCCAATCAAATGAACCGTTACTCTCTGGCGGGAAAACCTTCACTCTTGCGCAGACATTTAGAAATGAAACATGACCATTTGCAAAAATAAAACACGGGAGTTTGAGGAAAAATAAAGATGACTTTTGTGTAGTAAGACATATATAAAAGCAACAGATACAGTTGAAGTCGTAAGCTTACATACACTTAGGTTGGAGTCATTAATACTCCCTTTCCAACCACTCCACAAATTCTTATTAACAAACTATAGTTTTGGCAAGTCGGTTAGGACATCTACTTTGTGCATGACACAAGTAAGTTTTCCAACAATTGTTTACAGACAGATTATTTCATTTATAACTCAATGTATCACAATTCCAGTGGGTCAGAAGTTTACATACACTAAGTTGACTGTGCCTTTAAACAGCTTGGAAAATTCCAGAAAATTATGTCATGGCTTTAGAAGCTTCTGATAGGCTAATTGACATCATTTGAGTCCATTGGAGGTGGACCTGTGGATGTATTTCAAGGCCTACCTTCAAATTAGTGCCTCTTTGCTTGGCATGGGAAATTCAAAACAATCAGCCAAGACCTCAGAAAAACAATTGGAGACCTCTACAAGTCTGGTTCATCATTGGGAGCAATTTCCAAACGCCTGAAGGTACCACGTTCATCTGTACAAACAATAGTGCGCAAGTATAAACACCATGGGACTATGCAGCCGTCATACCACTCAGGAAGGAGACTCGTTCTGACTCCTAGAGATGAACGTACTTTGGTGCGAAACGTGCTAATCAATCCCAGAACAACAGCAAAAGACCTTATGAAGATGTTGGAGGAAACAGGTACAAAATTATCTATTTCCACAGTAAAACGAGTCCTATATCGACATAACCTGAAAGGCCGCTCAGCAAGGAAGAAGCCACTGCTCGAAAACCTCCATAAAAAAAGCCAGACTACGGTTTGCAACTGCACATGGGGACAAAGATCGTACTTTTTGGAGAAATGTCCTCTGGTCTGATGAAACAAAAATAGACCTGCTTGGCCATAATGACCATCATTATGGAAGAAAGGGGGAGGCTTGCAAGCCGAAGAACACCATCCCAACCGTAAAGCCCGGGGGTGGCAGCATCATGTTGTGGTTGTGCTTTGCTGCAGGAGGGACTGATGCACTTCACAAAATATATGGCAGCATGAGGAAGGAAAATTATGTGAATATATTGAAGCAACATCTCAAGAGACCACTCAGGAAGTTGAAGCTTGGTCGCAAATGGGTCTTCCAAATGGACAAGAACCCCAAGCATACTTCCAAAGTTGTGGCAAAATGGCTTAAGGACAACAAAGTCAAGGTATTGGAGTGGCCATCACAAAGCCCTGACCTCAATCCTATAGAAAATATGTGGCCCGAAACTGAAAAAGCGTGTGCGAGCAAGGAGGCCTACAAAGGAGGAATGGGCCAAAAGTCACCCAATTTATTGTGGGAAGCTTGTGGAAGGAAACCCGAAATGTTTGACCCAAGATAAATAATTTAAAGGCAATGCTACCAGGATTAAATGTCAGGAATTGTGAAAAACTGAGTTTTAATGTATTTGACTAAGGTGTATGTAAACTTCCGACTTCAACTCTACCATTAATAAGAAGGTGCTAGAAGGATCTTATATGGTGAGCTACCGAGTGGCTGTCTAGGACAGGCAAGCCCCATACTATTGTGGAGAACTTAATTCTTCCTGCTGCCGTGGATATGGCTGGGACAATGCTTGGGGAAAAGGCCAAAAAAACAAACTAATTGGGTACACTGTAGCATTCGAGAGGCTCTTGCTGCCAAGGGAATACCTGACAGCTTGAAAGACGTTTTAGACACTACAGTGAAAATGTGTATTTTCGGCACTATGCAATGATATGGGCAGCGACCATGTAACACTTTTACAACACACAGTAGTGTGCTGGTTATCAAGGAGCAAAGTATTGACACATGTTTTTAAATTGAGAGATGAGCATAAAGTTTTCTTTACTGACCATCATTTTCAGTTGTCTGACCTCTTGCAGAATGACGAGTTTCTAACACGACTGGCCTACATGATGTTTTTTCTCGCCTGAATGATCTGAATCTAAGATTACAGGGACTCTCCGCAACTATATTCAATGTGCATGACAAAATGTAGGCTATGATTAAGAAGTTGGAGCTCTTTTCTGTCGGCATTAATAACGACAACACACAGGTCTTTCCATCATTGTTTGATTTTTTGTGTGCAAATGAACTCCAGTTTACGGACAATGTCAAATAAGATGTAGCGAAGAACCTGAGTGAGCTGGGTACGGAATTACGCAGGTACTTTCCCGAAACGGATGACACAAACAACTGGATTCGTTATCCCTTTCATGCCCTGCCTCCAGTCCACTTACCGAGCGAGCCTCTTCGAAAATGCAATAAGCGATTCTGTGAAAATATAATTTCATCAGAAGCCACTGCCAGATTTCTGGATAGAGCTCAGATTTTCTTGCCTTGGTAAATCGCGCTGTTAAGACACTGATTCCCTTTGCTACCAAGTACCTATGTGAGAGTGGATTCTGGGCCCTCACTAGCATGAAAAATAAATACAGGCACATACTGCGTGTGGAAAATTATTTAAGTCTGAGACTGTCATGTTTTGTCATTGGTTATCATGTCTTGTCTCTGTGCTTCCCTTCTATTCGTTTCCCTCTGCTGGTCTTATTAGGTTCTTTCCCTCTTTCTATCCCTCTCTCCCTCTCTCGCTCTCTCTCCTTATCGTTCCGTTCCTGCTCCCAGCTGTTCCTCATTTACTCTTTTCACACCTGTCCCCTATTTTGCCCTCTGATTAGAGACACTATTTCTCCCTCTGTTTTCCGCTTCTGTCCTTGTCGGATCCTTGTATGATGTTCGCTGTTCTGTGTCCTTGTCTCGCCCTGTCGTGTTTTATCTTCTTCAGATGCTGCGTATGAGCAGGTGTCTTAGTCTGCTACGGTCGGTGCCTTCCCGAAGCAACCTGCAGTCTATGGTCGAGTCTCCAGTCAGTCCTCGCAACTACGAGTGGATTTCAGTTTTTCCTGTTTTGTTTTCTCCTTGATATATCCAGGATTATTACTTTTGTCATATACTGGAATAAAGACTCTGTTTTCGTTAAGTCGCTTTTGGGTCCTCATTCACCAGCATAACAGAGACTCTCTCCAATACAATGTGCATCCTTCCAACATACCCTTCTCATTAACCTGTGTTGAGTTCTTCACAATGTTTGATGAACAAATATGATTCTGTATGTAACATGGCTAAATAAAGAGCAAAAGTATTGATTATTATATTATTATTTGTGCCTTTGTCACTTCCCATGAGCCGGGTTGTGACAAAACTCACACTCATTCTTATGTTTAATAAATGTATCGTTGTCATGTCCTGACCATAGAAAGCCTTTATATTCTATAGTGGAGTAGGTCAGGGCATGACTGGGGGGTGTTCTAGTTTATTATTTCTATGTGCAGTCTAGTTTTTGTATTTCTATGTTGGCCTGGTATGGTTCCCAATTAGAGGCAGCTGTTTATCGTTGTCTCTGATTGGGGATCATATTTAGGTAGCCTTTTCCCACCTGTTGTTTGTGGGACCTTGTTTTGTATTGTTGATTTTGAGCCCTACAAGGCTGTACGTTCGTTTGTTTTTCTTATTTTATTTTTGTTGCTGGTTCTCATTCAAATAAATGATGATGAACCCAAATCACGCTGCGCCTTGGTCTATCCATTTCGACGAGCGTTACAGAAGATCCCACCATCCCACCATGAAAGCAGCGTGGCCAGGAGAAGAAGAGATTCTGGACTTGGGAGGAGATAATGGCAGGAGACAAAAGCCTTCCATGGGAGCAGACGCAGGAGGATCCGTCGTGACCACGACCATGATGGAAGCCCGAGAGGCAGCCCCCCCCCAAAAAAAAAAGAGCGAAGAGGAAGAGCGAATAGGAATATTGGGATAGACTGAGCGAGGAGTGTTGTGAGTTAGCTGAGGAGAGTGATAAGGTAGAGTGGATGTTTTGGTGTCTGGAGCAAGACAGTCGCCGTGAGGTGTCCTGTGCCAGCGCCCCACACTTGCCGGGCTAAAGTGAGCATCCAGCCAGGACACGTTGTGCTAGCTCTATGCTCCAGATCTCCAGTTCACCTCCACGGCCCAGTATATCCTGCGCCGTCCATAAGTACTGTGTCTCCAGTGCGCCTTCACAGTCCAGTATGTCCTGTGCTTCCTCCCCGCACTTGCCCTGAGGTGAGTGCCAACCACCCGGTGCCACCTGTACCGGTCCTACGCATCGGGCCTCCAGTGCGCCTCCACAGTCCAGTACGTCCTGTGCCTCCTCCCCGCATTCGCCCTGAAGTGTGTCATCAGCCCGGTGCCACCTGTACCGGTCCCATGCATCAGGCCTCCAGTGCGCCTCCACAGTCCAGTACGTCCTGTGCCTCCTCCCCGCACTCGCCCTGAGGTGCGTGTCATCAGCCCGGTGTGACGTGTACCGGTCCCATGCATCAGGCCTCCAGTGCGCCTCCACAGTCCAGAGCTTCCGGCGACAGTTCCCAGTCCAGAGCTTCAGGCGACAGTTCTCAGTCCGGAACCTCCTGCGATGGTCCACGGTCCGGAACCTCCAGCTCTATGGCCGGAGCCTTCTCCTGCACCGATGCCCAGTCTAAGCATAGCGTCGAGTCCAGCTCCAAGGTCAGAGTCTTCTTCTGCGTTGGTGCCCAGTCCAGGCACAGTGTACAGTCCCGCTCCATGGCGGGAGCCTTCCCCTGCGCCGATGCCCAGTCTAAGCACGGCGTCCAGTCCAGCTCAGCTGGAGGTTGAATGTTTGAAGGGGTATGGGACTATAGAAAGTTTGGAAACCACCGCCCTAGACAACCAGGTGAGGGGAGTGCCTTACTAATTAATTCATCAATCAAGTACAAGGGAAGAGCGAAAAACTGCAGACACTCGGCCCTCAGTGGAATGAGTTTGACACGTGTTTAACAGGGTCAGCCATAGTAGTAACAGCGCCCCTGGAGCAAATTAGGATTAAGTGCCTTGCTCAAGGGCACAGATGTTTCACCTTGTCAGCTCGGGTATTCGAACCAGTGACCTTTCGGTTACTAGCCCAACACTCAATGAATTATATAAGGTTAGAGTGTTGGGCCAGTAATAGTCATTCCAAAACTATGTTCTAAACTGCTAAAAGCTGTTCCATGGGATCGAAAATTAAGACACAACACTTATTGATATTATTGCTTTAGATAAGTAAACTCAATTGTCAGTTTAATTCTTAATTTCTTTGAAAAACATAATTGTATTCACTGCAATTAGCGAAACACACCGGATCTTCTGGACACTCACAGTGATAGAAAAGCTCTTTCTGATTGAAGGAGACGTACTCCCAGTAAAAACACTTCTGCATGCTGCTGTACAGAAACACCAAAATGGTTAGAAAATCAAACTAATGAGCAATTAGCCCACCAATGAACTTATGTCAACATCTTCTTTTAGACCGCGTCATAGACCTCATCACATCGATGGCCTTCACTTGCTCGGATGCTTTCTCCGGTGAGATTTAATTTTTAAATTTATTTCACCTTTATTTAACCAGGTAAGCTAGTTGAGAACAAGTTCTCATTTACAACTGCGACCTGGCCAAGATAAAGCAAAGCAGTGCGACACAAACAACAACACAGAGTTACACATGGAATAAACAAGCGTACAGTCAATAACACAATAGAAAAAAAGAAAGTATATATGCAGTGTGTGCAAATGACGTGAGGAGGTAGGCAATAAATAGGCCATAGGAGCGAAGTTATTCACTATTTAGCAGATTAACACTGGAGTGATAAATGAGCAGATGATGATGTGCAAGTAGAGATACTGGTGTGCAAAAGAGCAGAAAAGTAAATAAAAACAATATGGGGATGAGGTAGGTAGATTGGGTGGGCTATTTACAGATGGACTATGTACAGCCGTAGCGATCGGTTAGCTGCTCAGATAGCTAATGTTTAAATTTAGTGAGGGAAATATAAGTCTCCAGCTTCAGCGATTTTGCAATTTGTTCCAGTTACTGGCAGCAGAGAAGTGGAAGGAAAGGTGGCCAAAGGAGGTGTTGGCTTTGGGGATGACCAGTGAGATATACCTGCTGGAGGGCTTGCTACGGGTGGGTGTTGTTATCTTGACCAGTGAGCTGAGATAAGGCGGAGCTTTACCTAGCATAGACTTATAGATGACCTGGAGCCAGTGGGTCTGGCTACGAATATGTAGTGAGGGCCAGCCGACTAGAGCATACAGGTCGCAGTGGTGGGTGGTACATTCAGCCTATTCAAATTGAAAGACAATTATAAAAACACAGAGAGATGAAGGATAAATTATTATTAATATTTATTTTTTTGTACATTTTTTGGGGAAGCCTGGCTTCCCTTGGCATCAATAAATACACGCCACTGCTGGTATTATACCTAAAGCGGACATTGCCATTGGCTGCACAGAGTCGCATACACAAAAATCCCATGCAGCCTTGATTTCAAGTTCGAACACTGAAATATGAAATGTAATCCGAAACTCGATTACGCTGATAGAAATCCTCATTATTTTGTTGAGAGATGTTCAACTTGAGTGTTATTATTTCTATATAGCCTACACTTTCTTGTTCTGATGCTCACCAGAACAAGAATAGACTGACGAGTTTCAGAAGAAAGTCTTTGTTTCTGGCCATTTTGAGCCTGTAATCGAACCCACAAATGCTGATGCTCCAGATACTCAACTAGTCGAAAGAAGGCCAGTTTTATTGCTTCTTTAATCAGAACAACAGTTTTCAGCTGTGCTAACATAATTGCAAAAGGGTTTTCTAATGATCAATTAGCCTTTTAAAATTATAAACTTGGAATAGCTAACACAACGTGCCATTGGAAGACAGGACTGATGGTTGCTGATAATGGGCCTGTATACACCTATGTAGATATTCTATTTAAACAATCACCACAAGAGCAGTTACACCTCCGACACTGCCAAAACATCAGCTATGCAGGTGTCAGTTGTCGCCAGTTAGCTCTTGATCTGATTGAATCTAGGCCCTAGTCATCCAATAATGATCAATGCGATCTCTCTCTGACTCAATCACTGAACCCAAAGCAAACAGGGATGCTCTAGTTTGTGACAACCAATCACCCAATAATAAAACCGGCTTCATGGTCTTTATACAAAGTTGTGTCTTTGAGTAATGTAAAGACATTCATTCTGCACGACAACCTCATTTTTGTATCATCATTGCCCTTTTGTTCTGTTAAGGCATTTGTTCACTGGCCTATGTAAATATTTGTCATCTCTTTGAGCTAACAACCATGAACACAGACCGCAATGAATGTGAGGAGGCACCAGATGCATCAGACAGAATAAAGTACAGTGCTATCTGCAATATTAATGGAGTCATTATGGAAATGAGGTTATTGCTTTCATCAGTTACAAAACCACACACAGATGCAGATGAATTGATCTTCCTCGTCATTTAGCCTGGCCTATTCGGTTTGTTCACAAATATCTCCCCAAATTACTGTTGACTGAATTGTAAATCTTTAACTCCAGTTCACTTATCAATGAATGACATTGTGGTGTTCCAATGCACGTCTAATGATCAGCAGCGACCTTTTTCACTGTGTACTAACTGTCCCAGTCACGACAGTTCCAAACAATCACATCACTGGAAATGTATTTGAGGACTTCGGAATAGTAAAATAAAAAATACAGTTGTCAACTTTTGGTGATAAAAGTTTATTATTGTGCACACAACTCAAACAATCAAAGAACAGTAGTTTCTATCATGCAGTCATTATAACCAACTGAAGCCTAATCTTGTACCGGGAACAATACAGACTTTGGGTTCAGCATCATGGTCAGCGTCTGAAAGCACTAGTGATGTCTGGTGGTCACTGCACAGTGGAGTTATATCTACGGTCAAGGATTCACACATACTTTATTTCAAGCCTTATGTTATGGTTGAGAACTTCAGGGAAAAACCAACAGGAATAGGAGGGGATCCCATTGGAAACTAGATTAAAGCACCACTGTTTATGTAGTGTTACTGTGATGCTCTGTAAGGCTGCATTTAGACAGGCAGCCTAATTCTGATATTTTTATCACTAATTGATCTTTTGACCTAACAGGTCAGCTCTCAAAAGACCAATTAGTGGGGAAAAAAATTGGCATGCCCGTCTAAACGCAGCCTTAGATTCATGTAGAATAATTCACTTCAATCTCCCATCTCCTTGTCCATGGTACAGCCATATTGGTACAGGTAATTTCAGAATTTCAATAACTGATCTTTAGACCAATGATGCCCCCTAGTGTTCAAAAAATATGAACAAGCACAAGTTAATTTAAGATTTAAAGACTGCTGCCACTAGAGGTCCCTGTAATCACCTCATGAATGTACACCTGCTGGAGCAGAAACTATGGCCATGCTGTAGTTTGAAGAAACGGATCTTAACAGCATATAATTAGCATGTTTAGTGGCAGTTGTTTTTGTTAAAATATAGTTGCTGTTGTTACTCAGAGATCACAGTCAATACTACTCACAAGAGGTCTTCTCAGGTCCAGAAAGTTGGACCCGGACCCAAACAAACCCAAGGACAATCAGACCCTGACACGAACAGACCCGATCATAAAAATAAATATAAAAGGGGGGACCCGGATGGTCAGACCTGAATACAAATGGCCTGGACAACAACCAGACCTAGACCCTAATGGGTCCGGGTTTAGACCATACCCAATTGGACCCGAGTGACAAAAGAAATATGCAAGTTGCTCTTTTGCTTAACATATATGTTGGCATGGCCTTCTATAAGTCCATAAAAGCACAATATTAGCATAAAATAAATATGCTATAGACCAGAGGTATCTATGATTTCCTCCCTAGTGTTCCTCCTCGAGAGCGCCAGGGAGCGCTCGGTGTGGGGGTACTGTCATGTTTTGTCTTAGATTGTCTTGTCATTTTTTAGGTTCGTTCCCCTTTTTCTCTCTCCTTCCTCTCTCTCTTCTCTCTACTGAGTTCCTATTCCCCTAATCAATCTTACACTATGAGGTCTATTTGGGTCTATCAGCTGTAGTTACATAAACCCGAGACCCAATGACAATCAAACAGGACCCGACCCAGACCCGAGGGAAAAGTTTGAATTTTGGATCTGGACACGCTTGGATCTTGGGTATTTGGGTTTGGGTGGACCCGTGAAGCTCTCTACTTCTCACATCCCTTCTTCCTCCCACTGACTGTTCCTCTTCAGCCACCGTTTTACACTGCAGAGCACTGGGGATGGACACATTACCAAGGGAACCAGCCTCAACAGCAGAGAGTGCACTGCCTAGAAGAAATCAACAGATTATTACAGACTAGAAATAAGCTGCAGGTCGAAGGTGACATCATGAAGGAACGTCTGAGATTAAAAATATGAATTGGTTTGAATAGCCCCACCTGTGGCTCTCTCTCTCCCTCATCAGTGTTACACATCCTCATTAGGTAGTCTATCGTGATGAAACGTAGAGATGGTAACAAGTCTATTCATACAACACTTTTAGATATTTTATCATTTATGTGTAATGTAAGCTATTGCTCAATAAGCAAATGAATGCAGGTCTGGGGAACAGATCTTTTCCTCTTGTGTGCTGTAAAGTACTTCCATCGTAATGCCCATATTTTCAACTTTCATTCATTTGTCAAGAAAGCATTTACTACTAATAATGGAAATTCCTTCAAGATAATGAACATATTGAAGATGTATTACATTTTTATTTCACAATTTTATACAATCTTTACCTGTATAAATCATCTCTTTATCTATAGAAAAAAATGCAATTGCAAAATACAATGCAGAACAGGATATCTGTAAAAGCTACATTTTGACTGTAAAAATAAACAGAAACCTCTAAATGCTACCTTTTTTTAACAGGAAAAACAAACAATTTGTTCCACCTTCAGAGAATCAGTAGCATCTCTATCTGCACTGTATTCCTCTCAGAGATTCACATCAAAAGATAAGAACAAAGGCAACTTCAGTCCAGAGTCAATCCCAACAATCCAGGTAGCTATACTGACTTCCTCCGTGTGTGAGGACTGCTCATCCCCAGGAAAAGGGCACCGCTGCTGGGGGAGGACTGGGCTGAGGTGCCCCTGGAGCTGCAAGAGGCTTCATCCACCCTGTAGGAGATGGAGTTGTAGAAGAGAGGGTTGCTGTGACAGCCTGAGTGCTCACAGCGGGATGGAAAGGGGCTGTCACAGGCACACAGCCTGAAGCACATACAGGAGCAGAGGGCGCTGATGCAGAACTCAGGGTGCTTAGCAGATTCCCTGACCCCAGGGGTCCCCCTGAGCTCCTCAGATGGACAAAGGATGAGGTTGGTACGACTGGTGCCTCCATCCATGGAAAGGGAGAAGTTACAGCGGCTACTATGCCCATCCTCAGCTTCTTCTGCTCCATCCCATCAAATCTGTCCCGTGCTGATGCTTCCACATCTGCCTCCTCCACCGCCTTCCCACCCCATGGCCTCGTAGGCACTGCTGCCTGCTCCTCTCGCTCCACCTCCAGGCTCCTGGTTCCCTCCTGTGTGCTGTAGGTGAGGAAGCGCAGCACCACCAGGTTCAGGAAAGCCCCGATCACAGCCAGCCCCACCAGGATGTACATGAAGCTGAAGGCCACATAGGGAATCCTTCTCTGGAGGGCCTCCTTCTTCTGCAGGGCCACAAAGTCCCCGAAGCCGATGGTGGTGAGCGTGATGAAGCAGTAGTAGTAGGCATGGAAGAAGGTCCAGCCCTCAAAGTGGGAGAAGGCTGCTGCCCCAACACAGAGGGTGCTCATGCAGGACAGGAGGCCAACCAGCACCATGTTCCCCATGGACACGTCAGTCCACCGTAATCCCATGCAGCACTTGAGCCTGCAGAGGAGGTAGCGGACTAACGTGTTGATCCTCTCCCCCATGCTCTGGAACATGACCAGTGTCAGTGGGATGCCCAGAACAGCATAGAACATGCAGAATGTCCTGCCAGAGTCTGTGCCTGGAGCAGCATGTCCATAACCTGCAGAATATCATAGTTATAGACACATGTCCATTACGAAAACATATTGCTGTCAGAGTGCAGTATGACTGCAGTTATTCTACAATTACTGTGTCCAACCATCACAGTCGACTGTAGTTACTGCACTTTTATTACAGCTTCAAATCTGCAAACGTTTTTTTTGTAAGGGGTGTGTACATGGACACACAGACAAACACAGTAACTCGTTAAAACATTTGTTATAGATATATAGATATACAGTACCAGTCAAAAGTTTGGTCACAACGACTCATTCAAGAGTTTCTTTATTTTTACTATTTTCTACATTGTAGAATAACAGTGATGACATCAAAACTATGACATATGGAATCATGTAGTAACCAAAAAAGTGTTAAACAAATCTAAATATATTTTAGATTTTAGATTCTTCAAAGTAGCCCTTTGCCTTGATGACAGCTTTACCTTGATGACAGCTTTACACACTCTTGGCATTCTCTCAACCAGCTTCACCTGGAATGCTTTTCCAACAGTCTTGAAGGAGTTCCCACATATGCTGAGCACTTGTTGGCTGTTTTTCCTTCACTCTGCGGTCCAAGTCATCCCAAACCATCTCAATTGATTTGAGGTTGGGTGATTGTGGAGGCCAGGTCATCTGGTGAAGCACTCCATCACTCTCCTTCTTGGTCAAATAGCCCTTTTTAATTTTATTAATTAAACTTTTATTTAACTAGGCAAGTCAGTTAAGAACTAATTCTTATTTACAATGACAGCCTAGTAACAGTGGGTTAACTGCCTTGTTCAGGGCAGATTTTTAGCTTGTCAGTTCTGGGATTCGATCTAGCAACCTTTTAGTAACTTGCGCAATGCTCTAACCGCTAGACTACCTGCCGCCAAATAGCCCTTACACAGCCTAGAGGTGTGATCGGTCATTGTCCTGTTGAAAAACAATAGTCTCACTAAGTGCAAACCAGACAGGATGGCGTATCGCTGCAGAATGCTGTGGTAGCCATGCTGGTTAAGTGTGCCTTGAATTCTAAATAAATCACAGACTGTGTCACCAGCAAAGAAACCACACACCATCACACCTCTTCCTCCATGCTTCACGGTGGGAACCACACATGCAGAGTGTCACGGCCGTTAAAAGATGAGGACCAAGGTGCAACATGGTGAGCGTACATTTTCTCTTTATTTGGAAAATGACGCCGAACAAAACAATAAACACTACAAAAACAAACCGTGAAGCTAAAGGCTACACTTCCCAACAAACACAGGTGGGAAAAGGGCAGCCTAAGTATGGTTCTCAAACCTACAAACATAGAACTACACAACATAAAACATAGAATACCCACCCCAACTCACGCTCTGACCAAACCAAAATAGAGACATAAAAGGATCTAAGGTCAGGGCGTGACACAGAGATCATATGTTCACCTACTCTGCGTCTCACAAAGACATGGAAGTTGGAACCAAAAATCTCAAATTTGGACTCATCAGACCAAAGGAAAGATTTCCACCAGTCGAATGTCCATTGCTATTGTTTCTTGGCCCAAGCAAGTCTCTTCTTCATATTGGTGTCCTTGAGTAGTTGTTTCTTTGCAGCAATTCGACCATGAAGGCCTGATTCATGCGGTCCCTTCTGAACTGTTGATGTTGAGATGTTTCTGTTACTTGAACTCTGTGAAGCATTTGTTTGGGCTGAATTCCGAGGTACAGTTAACTCTAATGAATGTATCCTCTGCAGCAGAGGTAACTCTGGGTCTTCCTTTCTTGTGGCAGTCCTCATGGGAGCCAGTTTCATCATAGCGCTTGATGGTTTTTGCGACTGCGCATAAAATAAACTTTCAAAGTTCTTGACATTTTCCGCATTGACTAACCTTCATGTCTTAAAGTTATGATGGACTGTCGTTTCTCTTTGCTTATTTGACCTGTTCTTGCCATAATATAGACTTGGTCTTTTACCAAATAGGGCTATATTCTGTATACCAACCCACAACTGGTTGGCTCAAACATTAAGAAGGAAAGAATATTGGTGACTAACTTATGAAGCTGGTTGAGAGAATGCCAAGAGTGAGCAAAGCTGTGATCAAGGCAAAGGGTGGCTACTTAGAACAATCTCAAATCTCAAATATATTTTGAATTGTTTAACACTTTGTTTTATTACTACATGATTCCATATGTGTTATTTCATAATTGTGACGTAATTCACTATTGTTCTACAGTGTAGAAAATAGTCAAATAAAGAAAAACCCGGAAATGATTAGGTGTGTCCAAACTTTTGACTGGTGCTGTATATATAGGGGTCTATGTTATTTTACTCTCTAGAACAGTAGTATCTGTCATGCAACCCTTTATAACTTCCAGTTTTGCTAATAATTCAAACCAAAGTGCCGCACCAGTCACTCTGCGCCCTTAAGGATAAACTCTAGGCTAGAGGATTTTTTTTATTTTTTTACATGTAAAAACAGATTTGTTGTGGTTAGTCATACCAGTATGCATGGTTTAATTTACAGAGCAAAGAAACCCATAAAACATCAAGACATATCAAATTAACTTACCAATTGTTGTGATAACAGTGATGGCAAAGTAAAAAGATCCCGCAAATTTCCACTGTCTCCCCGCGCGATGTGGCTCCGACTGTAGAACCACTCTCTCTATCTCCCGGTAGTCGTCCTGAGTTAATCCATACTTCTTCTTCAGCTCATTGAGCTTTTGTTCCAGGATTTTTTTCTTCGAGCTCTCGGTCTCGGACTCGAGGGCGTCGAACACCGCGGCTCCCACAAGCAGGTAGGATATCATACACAGGATGAGAGAAAGGGTCCGAATGTTCTGCACCTTCATCCTCACTCCGAGCGAACTGGAGTGGGCACTGAGAGGAGAGTGGGTGTGTTCCGGAAGAGAGACCTGGAGTGGGCACTGAGAGGAGAGTGGGTGTGTTCCGGAAGAGAGACCGGTGGACACGACAATTCTGTTAGAACCAAGAGCGCATGAACTCATTCATCCATTCACATACGAATTAAGAGTGGCCTACATAGTTGATTGATATAACTCATCAGTGGCCTAGGCTTATAGTATTATGGTAGATTTAAGGTAAATGTGCCGCTCTCTTTTTTTACACAGGCACTGCATACACTTTCCATAGGCTTTGGAGTTTGTGTTCCCATTTAGACCCTATGAGTTCCGGTGTGTATATGGCCCAAAAATTAAGACTGACTGGTGTTCATCCGAGTCCAAAAAGGAGACACTTAGGTTAGGCTACTGGAACGTTTTTTAGGAGGCTACCAAAGAGCATCCTCTTGCCTACATTGCTCTCACTCATCTTTAACCGACCCAACCTCTAATGTGAGAAGGCAGCTTTGTAGAATTATACGATTATCTTTATTTTAACCTAAATTAGTTAAATAAACTGGGGGCCTTGACCAAAAGTCATACTGCGCTGTGATTGCATTGAGCTGGTGCTGCCGGTGATGCTGGGCCCTGTTTTGTAATTAATGAATGATGGTCAGTGGGATGGCTTCAGTTGGTGATTGCTGTTAAGTTCTTTTGGTTCTTATTAAAGGGGGCATGGCACTGTGGAAACAGCTGGCCTTTTCATACTCTTCTCTCTTGATTACTTTGCTTTGTGAAGCGTAGCCTACATGTGTGAAGTATTCACAAAACGCTTGGCTAATGTATTACTCTGACTGATGAAGCATGAGCCTGTGGCAGATTTGACCTTTATAAAGCACACTTAGTCCCAGAGTGATCAATGGAGCCTTCATAATTAAAGCGGCAATCAGCAGTGGAAACAATAACAAAGCATCTTCCCCACCCCTGTTTCTGTAAAGAAAAAAAGCTGAGTTATAGGGCTGGAGAAATGCAACCACTCTTAAATTCATAAACAGCTTCAAGGAAGGGCTGACCATGCATGATATCGAAAGTATAGTTTGCTTTGTTTACAAACATTGGAGTGAAACAAGTTTATATTTGGGGTTCTGATCTTGTACGACAGTTGAACTAAGCTCATGAGGCATTTATAAGTTATATTCTTCAATAATAAATCGGTACCTTTATCTAATTCAACTTGAACTAATTTAAGTCCAAAAATGGATGAAGCAACTGCAGATTGCCCTTTTAACTATGTCAGAGAGAGAGAGAGAGAGAGAGAGAGAGAGAGAGAGAGAGAGAGAGAGAGAGAGAGAGAGAGAGAGAGAGAGAGAGAGTATGTCAAGGTAGCTAACCATGTGTGTATTTAATGAGCCCCAAAGCATCAAGACTTAAATGTCACGATTGCTCTGAAATCCTCAAAGAATAGGACATGAGGTAAATTGACATGGGTCTGATTAGACACAGAGACCATGATACAACATTTAATTGGTCACACCCAACAACACACCAGAGGTCAGAAGAACATAAGGAAATTATTATTACTCTAAAACAAGTCTAACAGTGTCATTTTTGTTTTTGTGCATACCAGGTTACATTTAAATTTGTCCAGCATGGCTTTGTTTTCTCTACTGTAAAAAGGATGAGAACAATCATTACTATTTGAATGGATTTTGTCCAGTTAATCAGTTAATAACCAACGTATAAAGTCCTCTCCTGTCCATGTGGCATCTACATGCATAGTTATTATGGCAGATCACTTATAAAACTACAGCTTTAAAGTAAGATACAAATGATACAATAGAAATACACTGAGTGTACAAAACATTAGGAACACTTTCCTAATATTGAATTGCACCCCCTTTTACCCTCAGAACAGCCTCAATTCGACGGGGCATGGACTCTACAAGGTGCCGAAAGCGTTCCACAGGGATGCTGGTCCATGTTGACTCCAAAGCTTCCCACAGCTGTGTCAAGTTGGCTGGATGTCCTTTGAGTGGTGGACCATTCTTGATACACACGGGAAACAGTTGAGCGTGAAAAACCCAGGACTGTTGCAGTTCTTGATACACTCAAACTGGTGCACCTGGCACATACTGCCATACCCTGTTCAAAGGCACTTATATATTTAGTCTTGCCCATTCGTCCTCTGAATGGCACACATACACAATCTATGTCTCAATTGTCTCAAGGCTTAAAAATCCTTCTTTGACCTGACTCCTCCCCTTCATCTACACTGATTTAAGTGCATTTAACAAGTGTCATCAATAAGGGACCATATATTTCAGCTGGATTCACCTGTTCAGTCTATGTCATGGAAAGAGCAGGTGTTCCTAATGTTTTGTACCCTCAGTGTATTGGCTTGTGATTCTATATAAAATAGAAAATTATCTTTGAGCATTAGTCCCCAAACCCTCTAATGACTTTCTGGCTGCTGATGCCTACGGAGTATTAGTGTTGTTATCTGATTTGCTAAGCTCCTATTTTATCTCTTTATCGCTCTCTCTCTCTCTCTATATATATATATATATATATATATATATATATATATATATATATATATATATATATATATATATATATATATATATATATATATGAAAATACTGATTGCTGACATGCAAAACCATTTGGGACTATATCAACAAAATACAGTTTTTGGGTGGAATTTTTATTTAACTTTGTTAACAAAGCCTTTTATATTATGTTCTCCCCTTTGTTTAA
This sequence comes from Oncorhynchus gorbuscha, assembly GCF_021184085.1. Taxonomy (NCBI): domain Eukaryota; kingdom Metazoa; phylum Chordata; class Actinopteri; order Salmoniformes; family Salmonidae; genus Oncorhynchus; species Oncorhynchus gorbuscha. The sequence goes on from NC_060175.1 coordinate 47,960,548, forward strand.
CTCCACTTACTTTTAACTCCATATTATATGTTGCTTTTTATTTTGGTTAGCCTTTTCTGGGTCAAATTGAGTGTGTTGCTAGTCTTTTGGGACCCCGTTTCTTGTTGCTAGTCAACTTTCAGTGGACACCCCCATGAGTGTCTTTGAGAACCAGAGAAACAGTCTTTTCACATCACTTCGATACAGCTATGACCAGAAGTTACTTTTTCGTAGCAGGTTAGGAGAATTTACGCAGCAGGTTAAGATAATTAACGTAGCAGGTTATGAACATTTGGTTAAGGTTAGGGAAAGGGTTAGGGTTAGCAAAAATGCTCTCCTAACCTGCTATAAAAATCACTTCCGGTCATAGCTGTATCAAAGTGGCATGAAAAGAGTGTGTCTAGGGCTGTGAAGGTCACGGAATTTCGTCAGCCGATGATTGTCAAGCAAATAACTGTCAGTCTCACGGTAATTGACTGTTAATTACCATAAACACATTTAGCATCTCCTGGCTTCCACACAAGCCACTGATGCAGACCTTTGGAACATATACATTTTAAAAAGTCTAATAAATCCATGTAATATAGCCTACACCTTCACAATAAATCTATCATTTATTTTAGACAGGTCTAAAGAAACATGATATGAGACTGTCATGTTTTGTCTTATATTGTCTTGTCATTTTGCTTTTCCTTCTGTTCGTTTTCCCCCTGCTGGTCTTTTTAGGTTCGTTCCCTTTTTTTCTCTCTCCCTTCCTCTCTCTCTTCTCTCTATCGTTCTGTTCCTGCTCCCAGCTGTTCCTATTCCCCTAATCAATCATTTAGTCTTCCCACACCTGTTCCCTATCTTTTCCCCTGATTAGAGTCCCTATTTCTCCCCTTGTTTTCCGTTTCTGTCCTGTCGGATCCTTGTATATTGTTCACCGTGCTGTGTCTTTGTATCGCCCTGTCGTGTCGTGTTTCCCTCAGATGCTGCGTGGTGAGCAGGTGTCTGAGTCTGCTACGGTCAAGTGCCTTCCCGAGGCAACCTACAGTTTATGATCGAGTCTCCAGTCTGTTCTCGTCATTACGAGTGGAATTGTTTTTTATGCTTTATTTACCGCTCCGATTTGTCTAGGAGTATTGCAGATTTCCTTTACTGGATTAAAGAGTCTGTTTTCGCCAAGTCGCTTTTGGGTCCTCATTCACCTGCATAACAGAAGGATCCGACCAAAGAATGGACCCAGCGACTACAGACGCTCGTAACACTGCCGTCGAGATCCAAGGAGCCATGCTCGGCAGACACGAGCAGGAATTGTCTGCTGCTCGTCATGCCGTGGAGAACCTGGCCGCTCAGGTTTCCGACCTCTCTGGACAGTTCCAGAGTCTTCGTCTCGTGCCACCTATTACTTCCTGGTCTGCCGAGCCTCCGGAACCTAGGGTTAGTAACCCACCTTGTTACTCCGGGCAGCCCACGGAGTGCCGCTCCTTTCTCACCCAGTGTGATATTGTGTTCTCTCTCCAACCCAACACATACTCTAGAGAGAGAGCTCGGGTTGCTTACGTCATATCACTCCTTTCTGGCCGGGCTCGAGAGTGGGGCACAGCTATCTGGGAGGCAAGGGCTGATTGTTCTAACAATTACCAGAACTTTAAAGAGGAGATGATTCGGGTTTTTGACCGTTCAGTTTTTGGTAGGGAGGCTTCTAGGGCCCTGGCTTCCCTATGCCAAGGTGATCGGTCCATAACGGATTACTCTATAGAGTTTCGCACTCTTGCTGCCTCTAGTGACTGGAACGAGCCGGCGCTGCTCGCTCGTTTTCTGGAGGGACTCCACGCAGTGGTCAAAGATGAGATTGTCTCCCGGGAGGTTCCTTCCAGTGTGGACTCTTTGATTGCTCTCGCCATCCGCATAGAACGACGGGTAGATCTTCGTCACCAAGCTCGTGGAAGAGAGCTCGCGTCAACGGTGTTTCCCTGCTCCGCATCGCAACCATCTCCCTCCTCTGGCTCAGAGACTGAGCCCATGCAGCTGGGAGGTATTCGCATCTCGACTAAGGAGAGGGAACGGAGGATCACCAACCGCCTGTGCCTCTATTGCGGACTTGCTGGACATTTTGTCAATTCATGTCCAGTAAAAGCCAGAGCTCATCAGTAAGCGGAGGGCTACTGGTGAGCGCTACTACTCAGGTCTCTCCATCTAGATCCTGTACTACTATGTCGGTCCATCTACGCTGGACCGGTTCGGGTGCTACATGCAGTGCCTTGATAGACTCTGGGGCTGAGGGTTGTTTCATGGACGAAGCATGGGCTCGGAAACATGACATTCCTTTCAGACAGTTAGACAAGCCTACGCCCATGTTCGCATTAGATGGTAGTCATCTTCCCAGTATCAGATTTGAGACACTACCTTTAACCCTCACAGTATCTGGTAACCACAGTGAGACTATTTCTTTTTTGATTTTTAGTTCACCTTTTACACCTGTTGTTTTGGGTCATCCCTGGCTAGTATGTCATAATCCTTCTATTAATTGGTCTAGTAATTCTATCCTATCCTGGAACGTTTCTTGTCATGTGAAGTGTTTAATGTCTGCCATCCCTCCCGTTTCTTCTGTCCCCACTTCTCAGGAGGAACCTGGCGATTTGACAGGAGTGCCGGAGGAATATCATGATCTGCGCACGGTCTTCAGTCGGTCCCGAGCCAACTCCCTTCCTCCTCACCGGTCGTATGATTGTAGTATTGATCTCCTTCCGGGGACCACTCCTCCTCGGGGTAGACTATACTCTCTGTCGGCTCCCGAACGTAAGGCTCTCGAGGATTATTTGTCTGTGTCTCTTGACGCCGGTACCATAGTGCCTTCTTCCTCTCCGGCCGGGGTGGGGTTTTTTTGTTAAGAAAAAGGACGGTACTCTGCGCCCCTGCGTGGATTATCGAGGGCTGAATGACATAACGGTTAAGAATCGTTATCCGCTTCCCCTTATGTCATCAGCCTTCGAGATTCTGCAGGGAGCCAGGTGCTTTACTAAGTTGGACCTTCGTAACGCTTACCATCTCGTGCGCATCAGAGAGGGGGACGAGTGGAAAACGGCGTTTAACACTCCGTTAGGGCATTTTGAGTACCGGGTTCTGCCGTTTGGTCTCGCCAATGCGCCAGCTGTTTTTCAGGCATTAGTTAATGATGTTCTGAGAGACATGCTGAACATCTTTGTTTTTGTCTACCTTGACGATATCCTGATTTTTTCACCGTCACTCGAGATTCATGTTCAGCACGTTCGACGTGTTCTCCAGCGCCTTTTAGAGAATTGTCTCTACGTGAAGGCTGAGAAGTGCTCTTTTCATGTCTCCTCCGTTACTTTTCTCGGTTCCGTTATTTCCGCTGAAGGCATTCAGATGGATTCCGCTAAGGTCCAAGCTGTCAGTGAGTGGCCCGTTCCAAGGTCACGTGTCGAGTTGCAGCGCTTTCTAGGTTTCGCTAATTTCTATCGGCGTTTCATTCGTAATTTCGGTCAAGTTGCTGCCCCTCTCACAGCTCTTACTTCTGTCAAGACGTGTTTTAAGTGGTCCGGTTCCGCCCAGGGAGCTTTTGATCTTCTAAAAGAACGTTTTACGTCCGCTCCTATCCTCGTTACTCCTGACGTCACTAGACAATTCATTGTCGAGGTTGACGCTTCAGAGGTAGGCGTGGGAGCCATTCTATCCCAGCGCTTCCAGTCTGACGATAAGGTTCATCCTTGCGCTTATTTTTCTCATCGCCTGTCGCCATCTGAACGCAACTATGATGTGGGTAACCGCGAACTGCTCGCCATCCGCTTAGCCCTAGGCGAATGGCGACAGTGGTTGGAGGGGGCGACCGTTCCTTTTGTCGTTTGGACAGACCATAAGAACCTTGAGTACATCCGTTCTGCCAAACGACTTAATGCTCGTCAAGCTCGTTGGGCGTTGTTTTTCGCTCGTTTCGAGTTTGTGATTTCTTACCGTCAGGGTAGCAAGAACACCAAGCCTGATGCCTTATCCCGTCTTTTTAGTTCTTCTGTGGCTTCTACTGATCCCGAGGGGATTCTTCCTTATGGGCGTGTTGTCGGGTTGACAGTCTGGGGAATTGAAAGACAGGTTAAGCAAGCACTCACGCACACTGCGTCGCCGCGCTCTTGTCCTAGTAACCTTCTTTTCGTTCCTGTTTCTACTCGTCTGGCTGTTCTTCAGTGGGCTCACTCTGCCAAGTTAGCTGGTCATCCCGGCGTTCGAGGCACTCTTGCTTCTATTCGCCAGCGCTTTTGGTGGCCGACTCAGGAGCGTGACACGTGCCGTTTCGTGGCTGCTTGTTCGGACTGCGCGCAGACTAAGTCAGGTAACTCTCCTCCTGCCGGTCGTCTCAGACCGCTTCCCATTCCTTCTCGACCATGGTCTCACATCGCCCTAGACTTCATTACCGGTCTGCCTTTGTCTGCGGGGAAGACTGTGATTCTTACGGTTGTCGATAGGTTCTCTAAGGCGGCACATTTCATTCCCCTCGCTAAACTTCCTTCCGCTAAGGAGACGGCACAAATCATCATCGAGAATGTGTTCAGAATTCATGGCCTCCCGTTAGACGCCGTTTCAGACAGAGGCCCGCAATTCACATCACAGTTTTGGAGGGAGTTCTGTCGTTTGATTGGTGCGTCCGTCAGTCTCTCTTCCGGGTTTCATCCCCAGTCTAACGGTCAAGCAGAGAGGGCCAATCAGACGATTGGTCGCATACTACGCAGCCTTTCTTTCAGAAACCCTGCGTCTTGGGCAGAACAGCTCCCCTGGGCAGAATACGCTCACAACTCGCTTCCTTCGTCTGCCACCGGGTTATCTCCGTTTCAGAGTAGTCTGGGTTACCAGCCTCCTCTGTTCTCATCCCAGCTTGCCGAGTCCAGCGTTCCCTCCGCTCAAGCGTTTGTCCAACGTTGTGAGCGCACCTGGAGGAGGGTGAGGTCTGCACTTTGCCCTTACAGGGCACAGACTGTGAGAGTCGCCAATAAACGTAGGATTAAGAGTCCAAGGTATTGTTGCGGCCAGAGAGTGTGGCTTTCCACTCGCAACCTTCCTCTTACGACAGCTTCTCGTAAGTTGACTCCGCGGTTCATTGGTCCGTTCCGTGTCTCCCAGGTCGTCAATCCTGTCGCTGTGCGACTGCTTCTTCCGCGACATCTTCGTCGCGTCCATCCTGTCTTCCATGTCTCCTGTGTCAAGCCCTTTCTTCGCACCCCCGTTCGTCTTCCCTCCCCCTCCCGTCCTTGTCGAGAGCGCACCTATTTACAAGGTACGTAGGATCATGGACATGCGTTCTCGGGGACGGGGTCACCAATACTTAGTGGATTGGGAGGGTTACGGTCCTGAGGAGAGGAGTTGGGTTCCGTCTCGGGACGTGCTGGACCGTTCACTGATTGATGATTTCCTCCGTTGCCGCCAGGATTCCTCCTCGAGTGCGCCAGGAGGCGCTCGGTGAGTGGGGGGTACTGTCATGTTTTGTCTTATATTGTCTTGTCATTTTGCTTTTCCTTCTGTTCGTTTTCCCCCTGCTGGTCTTTTTAGGTTCGTTCCCTTTTTTCTCTCTCCCTTCCTCTCTCTCTTCTCTCTATCGTTCCGTTCCTGCTCCCAGCTGTTCCTATTCCCCTAATCAATCATTTAGTCTTCCCACACCTGTTCCCTATCTTTTCCCCTGATTAGAGTCCCTATTTCTCCCCTTGTTTTCCGTTTCTGTCCTGTCGGATCCTTGTATATTGTTCACCGTGCTGTGTCTTTGTATCGCCCTGTCGTGTCGTGTTTCCCTCAGATGCTGCGTGGTGAGCAGGTGTCTGAGTCTGCTACGGTCAAGTGCCTTCCCGAGGCAACCTACAGTTTATGATCGAGTCTCCAGTCTGTTCTCGTCATTACGAGTGGAATTGTTTTTTATGCTTTATTTACCGCTCCGATTTGTCTAGGAGTATTGCAGATTTCTTTTACTGGATTAAAGACTCTGTTTTCGCCAAGTCGCTTTTGGGTCCTCATTCACCTGCATAACAGAGACAATGTAGTATATTTCAGAAGAACAGAATACCATCCCCCGAGTTGTCCTTATGTTAGGCCCTGATCTGCCTATCCCAAATGGCTGTGGGCTACACTAGTTAATTTATCAGACAAGATTTGCTTTGAGTTCCATGGCATTATTTTATGGTATGAAGAATACAATTGAACAAAGCTGAATAATATAGACAATTTATTTTCTCCAAACGATTTGAGGGAGTGTGCACATTCGTCTATTCTGTGTTCAGCGGTTAACAAAGAAATAGGTATTCCTATATGCTTAATTTAAAGTTATTCATGTGACTTTAGTTGTTCAACAAACATTGAGCTATATGTCTTGATTTTTACAACATTGTAAGGGTGCATGATGCGACTCTGATGATTTGAAAAAAGTTGCTTGAAAGGCATGAGCTCTGCTTTGTTTTTTGTGCAGGCTGTACACACTAGAGGTCGACCAATTAATCGAAATGGCCGATTAATTAGGACCGATTTCAAGTTTTCATAACAATCGGTAATTGGTATTTATGGACACCGATTATGGCCGATTACATTGCACTCCACAAGGAGACTGCGTGGCAAGCTGACTACCTGTTACTCGAGTGCAGCAAGAAGCCAAGGTAAGTTGCTAGCTATTGAACTTATCTTATAAAAAACAATCAATCTTAACATAATCACTAGTTAACTACACATGGTTGATGATATTACTAGTTTATATAGCTTGTCCTGCGTTGCATATAATCGATGCCGTGCCTGTTAATTTATCATCGAATCACAGCCTACTTCGCCATATGGGTGATGATTTAACATGCGGATTCGTCAAAGAAGCACTGTCGTTGCACCAATGTGTACCTAACCATAAACATCCATGCCTTTCTTAAAATCAATACACAGGTATTTTTAAACCTGCATATTTAGTTCATATGGCCTGCTAACATGAATTTCTTTTAACTAGGGAAATTGTGTCACTTCTCTTGCGTTCTGTGCAAGCAGAGTCAGGGTATATGCCACAGTTTGGACTGCCTGGCTTGTTGTGAACTGTGTGAAGAACATTTATTCCTAACAAAGTGTTCATTCAGTATTGTTGTAATTGTCATTATTACAAATATATATGTAAAAATTGACCGATTAATTGGTATCAGCTTTTTTTGGTCATCCAATATCCGGTATCAGTATGAGGTTGAAAAATCATAATCGGTCGACCTCTAGTACATACTATATCGGTCACTCGTTCAAGATTTGACAAGCACTTGATAATGCCTAGAATTTCACGGTGGCATCCCCTTTGTCTGGCCGTAATGCACCCTAAACAAATCCCTGCCTTTTGTGGCCAGTGGCCATTGTGCCCTTTTCTCGGAGTACTGCACGCTCCTCACAGACACATCAGGGACGCAACTGCACGAGTCCTTATCCAATTCCTATTAACATATTGAATATATTATATAGATAACTGACCACATTTACTTTTCGTCAGACAACAAGATGAGCAGGCCTAATGAACAGCAAAAGCACTAGCCTATGTCAATCTACTATCCCCCATAGTACAAAGGTCGACCTATTCTATTCTGTGCGAGAAATAAATATTCCACAGTTGTGGGATGCAATAGATCCCAAATTAATACAACCACTAGCATTAAAAAAAAATTTTTACACAATGTGGTTTACCCAACAGATGAGAACGTTTAGCTTAAAATGTTGATGAACTACTAGGCTATTTCTTCACATTATAAGCACAGCAATGCACCCATGTTAATAAGTTATAAGCGCGAATGTTCCATTAGCGGGAAACACCATTTTTAAAAGTGACCGCAAATGCAATTATGCATGTAATGCTTTTATTATAAAGGTGCATTTTTATGGTGAAAATTATCTTCCCCAAACTTGAAAATCACGTGCTGCTTATGCATGCCAGTTAGGCTCTACACCCCTTGTAAAGCAGATTCATGTGGTTAATTTTAAGAAGTTATTTGGCCACTTCATATGTTTTCCGCGACGCGGATCCTGTGTTCTGCCTTACAAACAGGACAACGGAATGGATCGCATGGAGCGACCCAAGGAAACGACTCCGAAAAAGAGGGAAACGCGGCGGTGTTCTGGTCAGACTCCGAAAAAGGACACATCGCGCACCACTTCCCAGTATTCTTCTTGCCAATGTCCAGTCTCTCGACAACAAGGTTGATGAAATCCGAGCAAGGGTGGCATTCCAGAGGGACATCAGAGACTGCAACGTTCTCTGCTTTACGGAAACATGGCTTACTGGGAAGACGCTATCCAGGGCGGTGCAGCCAACGGGTTTCTCCACGCATCGCGCCGACAGAAACAAACATCTCTCTGGTAAGAAGAGTGGCGGGGGGCGTATGCCTCATGACTAACGGGACATGGTGTGATGAAGGAAACATACAGGAACTCAAATCCTTCTGGTCACCTGATTTAGAATTCCTCACAATCAAATGTAGACCGCATTATCTTCCAAGAGAATTCTCTTCGATTATAATCACAGCCGTATATATCCCCCCCCCAAGCAGACACATCGTTGGCTCTGAACGAACTTTATTTAACTCTTTGCAAACTGGAAAACATTTATCCGGAGGCTGCATTCATTGTAGCTGGGGATTTTAACAAAGCCAATCTGAAAACAAGACTCCCTAAATTTTATCAGCATATCGATTGCGCAACCAGGGGTGGTAAAACCTTGGATCATTGTTACTCTAACTTCCGCGATGCATATAAGGCCCTGCCCCGCCCCCCTTTCGGAAAAGCTGACCACGACTCCATTTTGCTGATCCCTGCCTACAGGCAGAAATTAAAACAAGAGGCTCCCACGCTGAGGTCTGTCCAACGCTGGTCAGACCAAGCTGACTCTACACTCTAAGACTGCTTCCATCACGTGGACTGGGACATGTTTCGTATTGCGTCAGATGGGAATATTGACGAATACGCTGATTCGGTGTGCGAGTTCATTAGAACGTGCGTCGAAGATGTCGTTCCCATAGCAACGATAAAAACATTCCCTAACCAGAAACCGTGGATAGATGGCAGCATTCGCGTGAAACTGAAAGCGCGAACCACTGCTTTTAATCAGGGCAAGGTGTCTGGCAACATGACTGAATACAAACAGTGCAGCTATTCCCTCCGCAAGGCTATTAAACAAGCTAAGCGTCAGTACAGAGACAAAGTGGAATCTCAATTCAATGGCTCAGACACAAGAGGCATGTGGTCTACAGTCAATCACGGACTACAAGATGAAATCCAGCCCAGTCACGGACCAGGATGTCTTGCTCCCAGGCAGACTAAATAACTTTTTTGCCTGCTTTGAGGACAATACAGTGCCACTGACACGGCCTGCAACGGAAACATGCGGTCTCTCCTTCACTGCAGCCGAGGTGAGTAAGATATTTAAACGTGTTAACCCTCGCAAGGCTGCAGGCCCAGAGGGCATCCCCAGCCGCGCCCTCAGAGCATGCGCAGACCAGCTGGCCGGTGTGTTTACGGACATATTCAATCAATCCCTATACCAGTCTGCTGTTCCCACATGCTTCAAGAGGGCCACCATTGTTCCTGTTCCCAAGAAAGCTAAGGTAACTGAGCTAAACGACTACCGCCCCGTAGCACTCACTTCCGTCATCATGAAGTGCTTTGAGAGACTAGTCAAGGACCATATCACCTCCACCCTACCTGACACCCTAGACCCACTCCAATTTGCTTACCGCCCAAATAGGTCCACAGACGATGCAATCTCAACCACACTGCACACTGCCCTAACCCACCTGGACAAGAGGAATACCTATGTGAGAATGCTGTTCATCGACTACAGCTCGGCATTCAACACCATAGTACCCTCCAAGCTCGTCATCAAGCTCGAGACCCTGGGTCTCGACCCCGCCCTGTGCAACTGGGTACTGGACTTCCTGACGGGCCGCCCCCAGGTGGTGAGGGTAGGCAACAACATCTCCTCCCCGCTGATCCTCAACACGGGGGCCCCACAAGGGTGCGTTCTGAGCCCTCTCCTGTACTCCCTGTTCACCCACGACTGCGTGGCCACGCACGCCTCCAACTCAATCATCAAGTTTGCGGACGACACAACAGTGGTAGGCTTGATTACCAACAACGACGAGACGGCCTACAGGGAGGAGGTGAGGGCCCTCGGAGTGTGGTGTCAGGAAAATAACCTCACACTCAACGTCAACAAAACTAAGGAGATGATTGTGGACTTCAGGAAACAGCAGAGGGAACACCCCCCCTATCCACATCGATGGAACAGTAGTGGAGAGGGTAGCTAGTTTTAAGTTCCTCGGCATACACATCACAGACAAACTGAATTGGTCCACTCACACTGACAGCGTCGTGAAGGTCCTAATCCAGGCACTTGTCATCTCCCGTCTGGATTACTGCAACTCGCTGTTGGCTGGGCTCCCTGCCTGTGCCATTAAACCCCTTCAACTCATCCAGAACGCCGCAGCCCGTCTGGTGTTCAACCTTCCCAAGTTCTCTCACGTCACCCCGCTCCTCCGTTCTCTCCACTGGCTTCCAGTTGAAGCTCGCATCCGCTACAAGACCATGGTGCTTGCCTACGGAGCTGTGAGGGGAACGGCACCTCAGTACCTCCAGGCTCTGATCAGGCCCTACACCCAAACAAGGGCACTGCGTTCATCCACCTCTGGCCTGCTCGCCTCCCTACCACTGAGGAAGTACAGCTCCCGCTCAGCCCAGTCAAAACTGTTCGCTGCCCTGGCCCCCCAATGGTGGAACAAACTCCCTCACGACGCCAGGACAGCGGAGTCAATCACCACCTTCCGGAGACACCTGAAACCCCACCTCTTTAAGGAATACCTAGGATAGGTTAAGTAATCCCTCTCACCCCACCCCCCCTAAGTTTTAGATGCACTATTGTTAAGTGACTGTCCCACTGGATGTCATAAGGTGAATGCACCAATTTGTAAGTCGCTCTGGATAAGAGCGTCTGCTAAATGACTTAAATGTAAATGTAAATGTGAAGAAGGCGCAGCAGCGCCTATTCAACCTCAGGAGGCTGAAGAAATTCGGCTTGTCACCAAAAGCACTCACAAACTTCTACAGATGCACAATCGAGAGCATCCTGGCGGGCTGTATCACCGCCTGGTACGGCAACAGCTCCGCCCTCAACCGTAAGGCTCTCCAGAGGGTAGTGAGGACTGCACAACGCATCACCGGGGGGCAAACTACCTGCCCTCCAGGACACCTACACCACCCGTTGTTACAGGAAGGCCATAAAGATCATCAAGGACATCAACCACCCGAACCACTGCCTGTTCACCCCGCTATCATCCAGAAGGCGAGGTCAGTACAGGTGCATCAAAGCTGGGACCGAGAGACTGAAAAACAGCTTCTATCTCAAGGCCATCAGACTGTTAAACAGCCACCACTAACATTGAGTGGCTGCTGCCAACACACTGTCATTGACACTGACCCAACTCCAGCCATTTTAATAATGGGAATTGATGGGAAATGATGTAAATATATCACTAGCCACTTTAAACAATGCTACCTTATATAATGTTACTTACCCTACATTATTCATCTCATATGCATATGTATATACTGTACTCTACATCATCGACTGCATCCTTATGTAACACATGTATCACTAGCCACTTTAACTATGCCACTTTGTTTACTTTGTCTACACACTCATCTCATATGTATATACTGTACTCGATACCATCTACTGTATGCTGCTCTGTACCATCACTCATTCATATATCCTTATGTACATGTTCCTTATCCCCTTACACTTGTTGGTTATCACTGCATTGTCGGAACTAGAAGCACAAGCATTTCGCTACACTCGCATTAACATCTGCTAACCATGTGTATGTGACAAATAAAATGAGATTTGATTTGATTTAGTTGTGATACAAACCTTATTAAAAGGTCTATAATGTGTGCATATAGGTCTATGAGGTGTGCAACTATGATTCGAAAAAGTCGCAAAAAAAGGCATTGTTTCTTATGCTGGGCATCATTCACAAGTGATAATATATAATTCACAAGTTTCGGGCTAATATTTTCACCCATCAGACTATTGTTGATTAATCTTGTATTTATATATACTAAATAATGTATGTGTGAAATTTGTTTTGATTTAGAATGGACCATAATCATGAACCTGTATCGATACAGTGGCAGCAGGAAAAATACATGTCATCTATGCACTTAAAAAAAGTGAATGGAGGTCGGTTTATTTTCATGCCAGCCAAGTGGCTATACTCCTGTTTTTAAATATTAGCAATGTACTTTTTATTTTTATTTTTTATTTCACCTTTATTTAACCAGGTAGTGTCATGTTTGTCATTTATTATCATGTCTTGTCCCTGTGCTCCCCATTCTGTTCGTTTCCCTCTGCTGGTCTTATTGGGTTCTTTCCCTCTTTCTATCCCTCTCTCTCCCCCTCCCCCTCTCACTCTCTCGCTCTCTCTTCTCTCTATCGTTCCGTTCCTGCTCCCAGCTGTTCCTATTCCCCTAATCATCATTTAGTCTTCCCACACCTGTTCCCGATCCTTTCCCCTGATTAGAGTCCCTATTTATTCCTTTGTGTTCCGTTCCTGTCCCGTCGGTTCCTTGTTTAGTATTCACCATGCTGTGATTGCGTTTCGCCCTGTCCTGTCGTGTTTTTGCTGTGATTGTGTATCGCCCTGTCCTGTCGTGTTTTTTGCCTTCATCAGATGCTGCGTGTGAGCAGGTGTCTCTGTCTACTACGGCCTGCGCCTACCCGAAGCGACCTGCAGTCTGTGGCCGCTTCTCCAGTTATTCCCCTCTACAGACTAGAGGATTTCTGTTATTCCCTGTTTGGACTTAAATAAACTCTGTTTCTGTTAAGTCGCTTTTGGGTCCTCTATCACCTGCATGACAGAAGGAACCGACCAAGGAATGGACCCAGCGACTTCAGACGCTCGTTACACTGCCGTCAAGATCCAAGGAGCCATGCTCGGCAGACACGAGCAGGAATTGTCTGCTGCTCGCCATGCCGTGGAGAACCTGGCCGCTCAGGTTTCCGACCTCTCTGGACAGTTCCAGAGTCTACGTCTCGTGCCACCTGTTACTTCCTGGCCTGCCGAGCCTCCAGAACCTAGGGTTAATAACCCACCTTGCTACTCCGGGCAGCCCACTGAGTGCCGCTCCTTTCTCACGCAGTGTGAGATTGTGTTCTCTCTCCAACCCAACACATACTCTAGAGAGAGAGCTCGGGTTGCTTACGTCATTTCACTCCTTACTGGCCGGGCTCGAGAATGGGGCACAGCTATCTGGGAGGCAAGGGCTGATTGCTCTAACAAGTTCCAGAACTTTAAAGAGGAGATGATTCGGGTTTTTGACCGTTCAGTTTTTGGTAGGGAGGCTTCTAGGGCCCTGGCTTCCTTATGCCAAGGTGAACGGTCCATAACGGATTATTCTATTGAGTTTCGCACTCTTGCTGCCTCTAGTGAGTGGAACGAGCCGGCGCTGCTCGCTCGTTTTCTGGAGGACTCCACGCAGTGGTTAAGGATGAGATTCTCTCCCGGGAGGTTCCTTCAGATGTGGACTCTTTGATTGCTCTCGCCATCCGCATAGAACGACGGGTAGATCTTCGTCACCGGGCTCGTGGAAGAGAGCTCGCATCAACGGTGTTTCCCTGCTCCGCATCGCAACCATCTCCCTCCTCTGGCTTTGAGACTGAGCCCATGCAGCTGGGAGGGATTCGCATCTCGACTAAGGAGAGGGAACGGAGGATCACCAACCGCCTGTGCCTCTATTGCGGAGTTGCTGGACATTTTGTTAATTCATGTCCAGTAAGAGGCCAGAGCCCATCAGTAAGCGGAGGGCTACTGGTGAGCGCTACTACTCAGGTCTCTTCATCTAGATCTTGTACTACTATGTCGGTCCATCTACGCTGGACCGGTTCGGTGCTACATGCAGTGCCTTGATTGACTCTGGGGCTGAGGGTTGTTTCATGGACGAAGCATGGGTTCGGAAACATAACATTCCTTTCAGACCGTTAGACAAGCCTACGCCCATGTTTGCCTTAGATGGTAGTCATCTTCCCAGTATCAAATTTGAGACACTACCTTTAACTCTCACAGTATCTGGTAACCACAGTGAGACTATTTCTTTTTTGATTTTCCGTTCACCGTTTACACCTGTTGTTTTGGGTCATCCCTGGCTAGTATGTCATAATCCTTCTATTAATTGGTCTAGTAATTCTATCCTATCCTGGAACGTTTCTTGTCATGTGAAGTGTTTAATGTCTGCCATCCCTCCCGTTTCTTCTGTCCCTACTTCTCAGGAGGAACCTGGCGATTTGACAGGAGTGCCGGAGGAATATCATGATCTGCGCACGGTCTTCAGTCGGTCCCGAGCCAACTCCCTTCCTCCTCACCGGTCGTATGATTGTAGTATTGATCTCCTTCCGGGGACCACTCCTCCTCGAGGTAGACTATACTCTCTGTCGGCTCCCGAACGTAAGGCTCTCGAGGATTATTTGTCTGTGTCTCTTGACGCCGGTACCATAGTGCCTTCTTCTTCTCCGGCCGGGGCGGGGTTCTTTTTGTTAAGAAGAAGGACGGTACTCTGCGCCCCTGCGTGGATTATCGAGGGCTGAATGACATAACGGTTAAGAATCGTTATCCGCTTCCCCTTATGTCATCAGCCTTCGAGATTCTGCAGGGAGCCAGGTGCTTTACTAAGTTGGACCTTCGTAACGCTTACCATCTCGTGCGCATCAGAGAGGGGGACGAGTGGAAAACGGCGTTTAACACTCCGTTAGGGCATTTTGAGTACCGGGTTCTGCCGTTCGGTCTCGCCAATGCGCCAGCTGTTTTTCAGGCATTAGTTAATGATGTTCTGAGAGACATGCTGAACATCTTTGTTTTTGTCTATCTTGACGATATCCTGATTTTTTCTCCGTCACTCGAGATTCATGTTCAGCACGTTCGACGTGTTCTACAGCGCCTTTTAGAGAATTGTCTCTACGTAAAGGCTGAGAAGTGCTCTTTTCATGTCTCCTCCGTTACTTTTCTCGGTTCCGTTATTTCCGCTGAAGGCATTCAGATGGATTCCGCTAAGGTCCAAGCTGTCAGTGATTGGCCCGTTCCAAGGTCACGTGTCGAGTTGCAGCGCTTTTTAGGTTTCGCTAATTTCTATCGGCGTTTCATTCGTAATTTCGGTCAAGTTGCTGCTCCTCTCACAGCTCTTACTTCTGTCAAGACGTGTTTTAAGTGGTCCGGTTCCGCCCAGGGAGCTTTTGATCTTCTAAAAGAACGTTTTATGTCCGCTCCTATCCTCGTTACTCCTGACGTCACTAGACAATTCATTGTCGAGGTTGACGCTTCAGAGGTAGGCGTGGGAGCCATTCTATCCCAGCGCTTCCAGTCTGACGATAAGGTTCATCCTTGCGCTTATTTTCTCATCGCCTGTCGCCATCTGAGCGCAACTATGATGTGGGTAACCGTGAACTGCTCGCCATCCGCTTAGCCCTAGGCGAATGGCGACAGTGGTTGGAGGGGGCGACCGTTCCTTTTGTCGTTTGGACAGACCATAAGAACCTTGAGTACATCCGTTCTGCCAAACGACTTAATGCCCGTCAAGCTCGTTGGGCGTTGTTTTTCGCTCGTTTCGAGTTTGTGATTTCTTACCGTCCGGGTAGCAAGAACACCAAGCCTGATGCCTTATCCCGTCTGTTTAGTTCTTCTGTGGCTTCTACTGATCCCGAGGGGATTCTTCCTTATGGGCGTGTTGTCGGGTTAACAGTCTGGGGAATTGAAAGACAGGTTAAGCAAGCACTCACGCACACTGCGTCGCCGCGCGCTTGTCCTAGTAACCTCCTTTTCGTTCCTGTTTCCACTCGTCTGGCTGTTCTTCAGTGGGCTCACTCTGCCAAGTTAGCTGGTCATCCCGGTGTTCGAGGCACTCTTGCGTCTATTCGCCAGCGCTTTTGGTGGCCGACTCAGGAGCGTGACACGCGCCGTTTCGTGGCTGCTTGTTCGGACTGCGCGCAGACTAAGTCGGGTAACTCTCCTCCTGCCGGTCGTCTCAGACCGCTCCCCATTCCTTCTCGACCATGGTCTCACATCGCCTTAGGCTTCACTACCGGTCTGCCTTTGTCTGCGGGGAAGACTGTGAGAGCCGCCAATAAACGCAGGATTAAGAGTCCAAGGTATTGTTGCGGCCAGAGAGTGTGGCTTTCCACTCGCAACCTTCCTCTTACGACAGCTTCTCGTAAGTTGACTCCGCGGTTCATTGGTCCGTTCCGTGTCTCCCAGGTCGTCAATCCTGTCGCTGTGCGACTGCTTCTTCCGCGACATCTTCGTCGCGTCCATCCTGTCTTCCATGTCTCCTGTGTTAAGCCCTTTCTTCGCACCCCGTTCGTCTTCCCTCCCCCTCCCGTCCTTGTCGAGAGCGCACCTATTTACAAGGTACATAAGATCATGGACATGCGTTCTCGGGGACGGGGTCACCAATACTTAGTGGATTGGGAGGGTTACGGTCCTGAGGAGAGGAGTTGGGTTCCGTCTCGGGACGTGCTGGACCGTTCACTCATCGATGATTTCCTCCGTTGCCGCCAGGATTCCTCCTCGAGTGCGCCAGGAGGCGCTCGGTGAGTGGGGGGTACTGTCATGTTTGTCATTTATTATCATGTCTTGTCCCTGTGCTCCCCATTCTGTTCGTTTCCCTCTGCTGGTCTTATTGGGTTCTTTCCCTCTTTCTATCCTCTCTCTCCCCCTCCCCCTCTCACTCTCTCGCTCTCTCTTCTCTCTATCGTTCCGTTCCTGCTCCCAGCTGTTCCTATTCCCCTAATCATCATTTAGTCTTCCCACACCTGTTCCCGATCCTTTCCCCTGATTAGAGTCCCTATTTATTCCTTTGTGTTCCGTTCCTGTCCCGTCGGTTCCTTGTTTAGTATTCACCATGCTGTGATTGCGTTTCGCCCTGTCCTGTCGTGTTTTTGCTGTGATTGTGTATCGCCCTGTCCTGTCGTGTTTTTTGCCTTCATCAGATGCTGCGTGTGAGCAGGTGTCTCTGTCTACTACGGCCTGCGCCTACCCGAAGCGACCTGCAGTCTGTGGCCGCTTCTCCAGTTATTCCCCTCTACAGACTAGAGGATTTCTGTTATTCCCTGTTTGGACTTAAATAAACTCTGTTTCTGTTAAGTCGCTTTTGGGTCCTCTATCACCTGCATGACAGGTAGGCTAGTTGAGAACAAGTTCTCATTTGCAACTGCGACCTGGCCAAGATAAAGCATAGCAGTGTGAACAGACAACACAGAGTTACACATGGAGTAAACAATTAACAAGTCAATAACACAGTAGAAAAAAAGGGGAGTCTATATACAATGTGTGCAAAAGGCATGAGGAGGTAGGTGAATAATTACAATTTTGCAGATTAACACTGGAGTGATAAATGATCAGATGGTCATGTACAGGTAGAGATATTGGTGTGCAAAAGAGCAGAAAAGTAAATAAATAAAAACAGTGTGGGAATGAGGTAGGTGAAAATGGGTGGGCTATTTACCAATAGACTATGTACAGCTGCAGCGATCGGTTAGCTGCTCAGATAGCTGATGTTTGAAGTTGGTGAGGGAGATGAAAGTCTCCAACTTCAGAGATTTTTGCAAGGCGGCCAAATGAGGTGTTGGCTTTAGGGATGATCAGTGAGATACACCTGCTGGAGCGCGTGCTACGGATGGGTGTTGCCATCGTGACCAGCATGGACTTGTAGATGACCTGGAGCCAGTGGGTCTGGCAACGAATATGTATCAAGGGCCAGCCAACTAGAGCATACAAGTCGCAGTGGTGGGTGGTATAAGGTGCTTTAGTGACAAAACGGATGGCACTGTGATAAACTGCATCCAGTAGAGTGTTAGAAGCAATTTTGTAGATGACATTGCCGAAGTCGAGGATCGGTAGGATAGTCAGTTTTACTAGGGTAAGCTTGGCGGCGTGAGTGAAGGAGGCTTTGTTGCGGAATAGAAAGCCGACTCTTGATTTGATTTTCGATTGGAGATGTTTGCAGTCTAGCCAGACACCTAGGTACTTATAGATGTCCACATATTCAAGGTCGGAACCATCCAGGGTGGTGATGCTAGTCGGGCATGCGGGTGTATGCAGCGATCGGTTGAAAAGCATGCATTTGGTTTTACTAGCGTTTAAGAGCAGTTGGAGGCCACGGAAGGAGTGTTGTATGGCATTGAAGCTCGTTTGGAGGTTAGATGGCACAGTGTCCAATGACGGGCCGAAAGTATATAGAATGGTGTCGTCTGCGTAGAGGTGGATCAGGGAATCGCCCGCAGCAAGAGCAACATCATTGATATACACAGAGAAAAGAGTCGGCCCGAGAATTGAACCCTGTGGCACCCCCATAGAGACTGCCAGATGACCGGACAGCATGCCCTCCGATTTGACACACTGAACTCTGTCTGCAAAGTAATTGGTGAACCAGGCAAGGCAGTCATCCGAAAAACCGAGGCTACTGAGTCTGCCGATAAGAATATGGTGATTGACAGAGTTGAAAGCCTTGGCAAGGTCGATGAAGACGGCTGCACAGTACTGTCTTTTATCGATGGAGGTTATGATATCGTTTAGTACCTTGAGTGTGGCTGAGGTGCACCCGTGACCGGCTCGGAAACCAGATTGCACAGCGGAGAAGGTACGGTGGGATTCGAGATGGTCAGTGACCTGTTTGTTGACTTGGCTTTCGAAGACCTTAGATAGGCAGGGCAGGATGGATATAGGTCTGTAACAGTTTGGGTCCAGGGTGTCTCCCCTTTGAAGAGGGGATGACTGCGGCAGCTTTCAATCCTTGGGGATCTCAGACGATATGAAAGAGAGGTTGAACAGGCTGGTAATAGGGGTTGCGACAATGGCGGTGGATAGTTTCAGAAATAGAGGGTCCAGATTGTCAAGCCCAGCTGATTTATGCGGGTCCAGGTTTTGCAGCTCTTTCAGAACATCTGCTATCTGGATTTGGGTAAAGGAGAACCTGGAGAGGCTTGGGCGAGGAGCTGCGGGGGGGGGCGGAGCTGTTGGCCGAGGTTGGAGTAGCCAGGCGGGAGGCATGGCCAGCCGTTGCGAAATGCTTGTTGAGGTTTTCGATAATCATGGATTTATCGGTGGTGACCGTGTTACCTAGCCTCAGTGCAGTGGGCAGCTGGGAGGAGGTGCTCTTGTTCTCCATGGACTTCACAGTGTCCCAGAACTTTTTGGAGTTGGAGCTACAGGATGCAAACTTCTGCCTGAAGAAGCTGGCCTTAGCTTTCCTGACTGACTGCGTGTATTGGTTCCTGACTTCCCTGAACAGTTGCATATCGCGGGGTCTATTCGATGCTATTGCAGTCCGCCACAGGATGTTTTTGTGCTGGTAGAGGGCAGTCAGGTCTGGAGTGAACCAAGGGCTGTATCTGTTCTTAGTTCTGCATTTTTTGAACGGAGCATACTTATCTAAAATGGTGAGGAAGTTACTTTTAAAGAATGACCAGGCATCCTCAACTGACGGGATGAGGTCAATGTCAATACCAATACTCTCAGACGTTATAGACGACCAATTCTTATTGCTTTTAGCCGTACCCTTATTCTTCTCCTCCTATGTTCCTCTGGCGATGTAGAGGTGAATCCAGGCCCTGCAATGCCCAGCTCCACTCCTATTCCCCAGGCGCTCTTTTCTGATGACTTCTATATCCGTAATAACCTTGGTTTCATGCATGTTAACATTAGAAGCCTCCTCCCTAAGTTTGTTTTATTCACTGCTTTAGCACACTCTGCCAACCCGGATGTTCTAGCTGTGTCTGAATCCTGGCTTAGGAAGACCACCAAAAATTCTGAAATTTTAATTCCAAAATACAACATTATCAGACAAGATAGAACGGCCAAAGGGGGCGGTGTTGCAATCTACTGCAAAGATAGCCTGCAGAGTTCTGTCCTACTATCCAGGTCTGTACCCAAACAATTTGAACTTCTACTTCTAAAAATCCACCTCTCTAAAAACAAGTCTCTCACCGTTGCCGCCTGCTATAGACCACCCTCTGCCCCCAGCTGTGCTCTGGACACCATATGTGAACTGATTGCCCCCCATCTATCTTCAGAGCTCGTGCTGCTAGGCGACCTAAACTGGAACATGCTTAACACCCCAGCCATCCTACAATCTAAACTTGATGCCCTCAATCTCACTCAAATTATCAATGAACCTACCAGGTACCCCCCCCCAAAGCCTTAAACACGGGCACCCTCATAGATATCATCCTAACCAACTTCCCCTCTAAATATACCTCTGCTGTCTTCAACCAAGATCTCAGCGATCACTGCCTCATTGCCTGCATCCGTAATGGGTCAACGGTCAAATGACCTCCACTCATCACTGTAAAACGCTCCCTGAAACACTTCAGCGAGCAGGCCTTTCTAATCGACCTGGCCGGGGTATCCTGGAAGGATATTGATCTCATCCCGTCAGTAGAGGATGCCTGGATATTGTTTTTAAATGCCTTCCTAACCATCTTAAATAAACATGCCCCATTCAAGAAATTTAGAACCAGGAACAGATATAGCCCTTGGTTCTCCCCAGACCTGACTGCCCTTAACCAACACAAAAACATCCTATGGCATTCTGCATTAGCATCGAACAGCCCCCGTGATATGCAGCTATTCAGGGAAGCTAGAAACCGTTATACACAGGCAGTTAGAAAAGCCAAGGCTAGCTTTTTCAAGCAGAAATTTGCTTCCTGCAACACTAACTCAAAAAAATTCTGGGACACTGTAAAGTCCATGGAGAAGAAGAACACCTCCTCCCAGCTGCCCACTGCACTGAAGATAGGAAACACTGTCACCACTGATAAATCCACCATAATTGAGAATTTCAATAAGCATTTTTCTACGGCTGGCCATGCTTTCCACCTGGCTACTCCTACCCCGGTCAACAGCACTGCACCCCCAACAGCAACTCGCCCAAGCCTTCCCCATTTCTCCTTCTCCCAAATCCATTCTGCTGATGTTCTGAAAGAGCTGAAAAATCTGGACCCCTACAAATCAGCCGGGCTAGACAATCTGGACCCTTTCTTTCTCAAATTATCTGCCGAAATTGTTGCCACCCCTATTACTAGCCTGTTCAACCTCTCTTTCGTGTCGTCTGAGATTCCCAAAGATTGGAAAGCAGCTGCGGTCATCCCCCTCTTCAAAGGGGGGGACACTCTTGACCCAAACTGCTACAGACCTATATCTATCCTACCATGCCTTTCTAAGGTCTTTCGAAAGCTAAGTCAACAAACAGATTACCGACCATTTCGAATCTAACCATACCTTCTCTGCTATGCAATCTGGTTTCAGAGCTGGTCATGGGTGCACCTCAGCCACGCTCAAGGTCCTAAATGATATCTTAACCGCCATCGATAAGAAACATTACTGTGCAGCCGTATTCATTGATCTGGCCAAGGCTTTCGATTCGGTCAACCACCACATCCTCATCGGCAGACTCGACAGCCTTGGTTTCTCAAATGATTGCCTCGCCTGGTTCACCAACTACTTCTCTGATAGAGTTCAGTGTGTCAAATCGGAGGGTCTGCTGTCCGGACCTCTGGCAGTCTCTATGGGGGTGCCACAGGGTTCAATTCTTGGACCGACTCTCTTCTCTGTATACATCAATGAGGTCGCTCTTGCTGCTGGTGAGTCCCTGATCCACCTCTACGCAGACGACACCATTCTGTATACTTCCGGCCCTTCTTTGGACACTGTGTTAACAACCCTCCAGGCAAGCTTCAATGCCATACAACTCTCCTTCCGTGGCCTCCAATTGCTCTTAAATACAAGTAAAACTAAATCCATGCTCTTCAACCGATCGCTACCTGCACCTACCCGCCTGTCCAACATCACTACTCTGGACGGCTCTGACTTAGAATACGTGGACAACTACAAATACTTAGGTGTCTGGTTAGACTGTAAACTCTCCTTCCAGACCCATATCAAACATCTCCAATCCAAAGTTAAATCTAGAATTGGCTTCCTATTTCGCAACAAAGCATCCTTCACTCATGCTGCCAAACATACCCTTGTAAAACTGACCATCCTACCAATCCTCGACTTTGGCGATGTCATTTACAAAATAGCCTCCAATACCCTACTCAACAAATTGGATGCAGTCTATCACAGTGCAATCCGTTTTGTCACCAAAGCCCCATATACTACCCACCATTGCGACCTGTACGCTCTCGTTGGCTGGCCCTCGCTTCATACTCGTCGCCAAACCCACTGGCTCCATGTCATCTACAAGACCCTGCTAGGTAAAGTCCCCCCTTATCTCAGCTCGCTGGTCACCATAGCATCTCCCACCTGTAGCACACGCTCCAGCAGGTATATCTCTCTGGTCACCCCCAAAACCAATTCTTTCTTTGGCCGCCTCTCCTTCCAGTTCTCTGCTGCCAGTGACTGGAACGAACTGCAAAAATCTCTGAAACTGGAAACACTTATCTCCCTCACTAGCTTTAAGCACCAACTGTCAGAGCATCTTACAGATTACTGCACCTGTACATAGCCCACCTATAATTTAGCCCAAACAACTACCTCTTTTCCAACTGTATTTTATTTATTTATTTATTTATTTTTGCTCCTTTGCACCCCATTATTCTTATGTCTACTTTGCACATTCTTCCATTGCAAAACTACCATTCCAGTGTTTTACTTGCTATATTGTATTTACTTTGCCACCATGGCCTTTTTTGCCTTTACCTCCCTTCTCACCTCATTTGCTCACATTGTATATAGACTTGTTTATACTGTATTATTGACTGTATGTTTGTTTTACTCCATGTGTAACTCTGTGTCGTTGTATCTGTCGAACTGCTTTGCTTTATCTTGGCCAGGTCGCAATTGTAAATGAGAACTTGTTCTCAACTTGCCTACCTGGTTAAATAAAGATGAAATAAATAAATAAATAAATATCCTACCCGGGCCAGGTCGATTAGAAAGGCCTGCTCACAGAAGTGTTTTAGGGAGCGTTTGACAGTGATGAGGGGTGGTCGTTTGACTGCGGCTCCATAGCGGATACAGGCAATGAGGCAGTGATCGCTGAGATCCTGGTTGAAGACAGCGGTGATGTATTTGGAGGGCCAGTTGGTCAGGATGACGTCTATGAGGGTGCCCTTGCTTACAGAGTTGGGGTTGTACCTGGTGGGTTCCTTGATGATTTGTGTGAGATTGAGGGCATCTAGCTTAGATTGTAGGACTGCCAGGGTGTTAAGCATATCCCAGTTTAGGTCACCTAACAGAACAAACTCTGAAGCTAGATGGGGGGCGATCAATTCACAAATGGTGTCCAGGGCACAGCTGGGAGCTGAGGGGGGTCGGTAAGCAGGCGGCAACAGTGACAGACTTATTTCTGGAGAGAGTGATTTTCAAAATTAGTAGTTCGAACTGTATGGACCTGGAAAGTATGACATTACTTTGCAGGCTATCTCTGCAGTAGACTGCAACTCCAATTAAATATAGTAGGCCTAGCTTATAGAAGCTGATTCTCCTCTTTTTAATAGAGGCCATCCCTCTGTTTTCTCTTGCAATTGCATAGCCTATTGAAATTTTGCACAGCATGAGCTCATGGGCTCTCATGAAGTGTTTGATTAGATTGATTAGCATTTATGTCAGAGTGATTAGAGGGACAACAGAGTGCTGAGTACCAGGCAGTTAGCAAGTTTGGTAGGCTACTAATGACCATCAGCAGCATCAGAGCTTGGAGAAGCCTAATTACCGTGACTAAACAGTCACGTGGAATTTGACTGACTTCATGACTCGTGAATGCCAGTGTGGCGGTTTTACGGTCGCCACAACAGCCCTAAGTGTGTCCCTTGAGAACCCATTTTAAAACCCCACCTGTTTTGTTCTCATTTGTAAGTTACTTGCCAATGTCCAGTCTCTCGACAACAAGGTTGATGAAATCCGAGCAAGGGTGGCATTCCAGAGGGACATCAGAGACTGCAACGTTCTCTGCTTTACGGAAACATGGCTTACTGGGAAAACGCTATCCAGGGCGGTGCAGCCAACGGGTTTCTCCACGCATCGCGCCGACAGAAACAAACATCTATCTGGTAAGAAGAGTGGCGGGGGCGTATGCCTCATGACTAACGGGACATGGTGTGATGAAGGAAACATACAGGAACTCAAATCCTTCTGTTCACCTGATTTAGAATTCCTCACAATCAAATGTAGACCGCATTATCTACCAAGAGAATTCTCTTCGATTATAATCACAGCCGTATATATCCCCCCCCAAGCAGACACATCGATGGCTCTGAACGAACTTTATTTAACTCTTTGCAAACTGGAAAACATTTATCCGGAGGCTGCATTCATTGTAGCTGGGGATTTTAACAAAGCCAATCTGAAAACAAGACTCCCTAAATTTTATCAGCATATCGATTGCGCAACCAGGGGTGGTAAAACCTTGGATCATTGTTACTCTAACTTCCGCGACGCATATAAGGCCCTGCCCCGCCCCCTTTCGGAAAAGCTGACCACGACTCCATTTTGCTGATCCCTGCCTACAGGCAGAAATTAAAACAAGAGGCTCCCACGCTGAGGTCTGTCCAACGCTGGTCAGAACAAGCTGACTCTACACTCCAAGACTGCTTCCATCACGTGGACTGGGACATGTTTCGTATTGCGTCAGATGGGAATATTGACGAATACGCTGATTCGGTGTGCGAGTTCATTAGAACGTGCGTCGACGATGTCGTTCCCATAGCAACGATAAAAACATTCCCTAACCAGAAACCGTGGATTGATGGCAGCATTCGCGTGAAACTGAAAGCGCGAACCACTGCTTTTAATCAGGGCAAGGTGTCTGGCAACATGACTGAATACAAACAGTGCAGCTATTCCCTCCGTAAGGCTATCAAACAAGCTAAGCGTCAGTACAGAGACAAAGTGGAATCTCAATTCAATGGCTCAGACACAAGAGGCATGTGGCAGGGTCTACAGTCAATCACGGACTACAAGATGAAATCCAGCCCAGTCACGGACCAGGATGTCTTGCTCCCAGGCAGACTAAATAACTTTATTGCCCGCTTTGAGGACAATACAGTGCCACTGACACGGCCTGCAACGGAAACATGCAGTCTCTCCTTCACTGCAGCCGAGGTGAGTAAGACATTTAAACGTGTTAACCCTCGCAAGGCTGCAGGCCCAGACGGCATCCCCAGCCGCGCCCTCAGAGCATGCGCAGACCAGCTGGCCGGTGTGTTTACGGACATATTCAATCAATCCCTATACCAGTCTGCTGTTCCCACATGCTTCAAGAGGGCCACCATTGTTCCTGTTCCCAAGAAAGCTAAGGTAACTGAGCTAAACGACTACCGCCCGTAGCACTCACTTCCGTCATCATGAAGTGCTTTGAGAGACTAGTTAAGGACCATATCACCTCCACCCTACCTGACACCCTAGACCCACTCCAATTTGCTTACCGCCCAAATAGGTCCACAGACGATGCAATCTCAACCACACTGCACACTGCCCTAACCCACCTGGACAAGAGGAATACCTATGTGAGAATGCTGTTCATCGACTACAGCTCGGCATTCAACACCATAGTACCCTCCAAGCTCGTCATCAAGCTCGAGACCCTGGGTCTCGACCCCGCCCTGTGCAACTGGGTACTGGACTTCCTGACGGGCCGCCCCCAGGTGGTGAGGGTAGGCAACAACATCTCCTCCCCGCTGATCCTCAACACGGGGGCCCCACAAGGGTGCGTTCTGAGCCCTCTCCTGTACTCCCTGTTCACCCACGACTGCGTGGCCACTCACGCCTCCAACTCAATCATCAAGTTTGCGGACGACACAACAGTGGTAGGCTTGATTACCAACAACGACGAGACGGCCTACAGGGAGGAGGTGAGGGCCCTCGGAGTGTGGTGTCAGGAAAATAACCTCACACTCAACGTCAACAAAACTAAGGAGATGATTGTGGACTTCAGGAAACAGCAGAGGGAACACCCCCTATCCACATCGATGGAACAGTAGTGGAGAGGGTAGCTAGTTTTAAGTTCCTCGGCATACACATCACAGACAAACTGAATTGGTCCACTCACACTGACAGCGTCGTGAAGAAGGCGCAGCAGCGCCTATTCAACCTCAGGAGGCTGAAGAAATTCGGCTTGTCACCAAAAGCACTCACAAACTTCTACAGATGCACAATCGAGAGCATCCTGGCGGGCTGTATCACCGCCTGGTACGGCAACAGCTCCGCCCTCAACCGTAAGGCTCTCCAGAGGGTAGTGAGGACTGCACAACGCATCACCGGGGGCAAACTACCTGCCCTCCAGGACACCTACACCACCCGTTGTTACAGGAAGGCCATAAAGATCATCAAGGACATCAACCACCCGAACCACTGCCTGTTCACCCCGCTATCATCCAGAAGGCGAGGTCAGTACAGGTGCATCAAAGCTGGGACCGAGAGACTGAAAAACAGCTTCTATCTCAAGGCCATCAGACTGTTAAACAGCCACCACTAACATTGAGTGGCTGCTGCCAACACACTGTCATTGACACTGACCCAACTCCAGCCATTTTAATAATGGGAATTGATGGGAAATGATGTAAATATATCACTAGCCACTTTAAACAATGCTACCTTATATAATGTTACTTACCCTACATTATTCATCTCATATGCATATGTATATACTGTACTCTACATCATCGACTGCATCCTTATGTAACACATGTATCACTAGCCACTTTAACTATGCCACTTTGTTTACTTTGTCTACACACTCATCTCATATGTATATACTGTACTCGATACCATCTAATGTATGCTGCTCTGTACCATCACTCATTCATATATCCTTATGTACATGTTCCTTATCCCCTTACACTGTGTATAAGACAGTAGTTTTGGAATTGTTAGTTAGATTACTTGTTGGTTATCACTGCATTGTCGGAACTAGAAGCACAAGCATTTCGCTACACTCGCATTAACATCTGCTAACCATGTGTATGTGACAAATAAAATTTGATTTGATTTGATTTGATTTACTGGTCTCTGTTTAGTAACAGTATTTTTGGTTTCTTATTGGGAAACGTAACAAGTATATAGAGACCCATGTGTAATACACATTTTATGCTGAGTTATTCAGAATGAAGGGGGATCAGTAAGATTTTGGGGTTTGGAATATGGTAAAAAGGACCCGCTGACTTTTTCAGCTCTCTCATTGTGCTAATACCTAAGGCACTGGCTCTTTTCCCAGAGGGATACACAGGTGTCACAGAAGGACACTGACTTGAACTTTACAGATAATGTGAGTATGCTTTGAGGCTTATTAATCAAAAGGGCAGAATGACAGACCTTTCATTCCTCTGGGACAGCACCTTAAGGGAGGCCTGATGACTGTGACCAAGTATTCAACTGGAAGGATCACAGCACAAAATCAATTAGTCTATCTGGTTTATTGGGAGAAATGATGAACAGACATGAAACAAACAGCGAATACAATGTAGGCTATATTGTAGTCCAGCATATTAATTTAGAGTATCATTTTGAATATTTTGAATATGCCCCATTACTTTCCTTGGTGACTGCAGATGGAATTTAGCTAGATTTATAACTCAACACACTATACAACACACAAGTTATGCAAATAAAACACAACTAAAAAAAGACATGTATTAACAGACAATTTACAACAAGGGACGAAAAGGTATCGTGCATGCAATTTCTGGACCACACATTTTGTATTGGTTCTCAAGTGCCCTATAACGTCAGCCCTTGAAATTCAGAGCTCCCACCCAGACCCTATACAAGCTCCCTGTGCAGATGTCCTGAATCATGACTACTAATTGATACTTAGAATTGGAGTGCCCTTCCTATGATGCTCTGAGAGGAAGGGTTGGAAAGGCTATGGCTGAAAATGGAGAACACTGTTCTACTGGATATTTTATATCCTGGATTTGGCAACAACAAGGAACATCGATGTGATCAGTCAATGGGGTCCAGCATGTAGAGTAACCTCTTCATACACCCCACAAAGGAGTGATTTGTTATTTATTCTTATCGCTGGGCACTAAAAGCCCGCCAGGTTGAGTTCTTCTCCTGTCTAGGCTCTAAAGATCTTATCACACTTAGACACATAGGCTGTTAGAACTGGTTAGAACCTGCTTTTATTTATTTTAATGATGTAAGGGAGTAGAGCTAAATACCCCTTATCTCTCATGTTGTCACGACTCTTACCGAAGGTGGCTCCCCTTCCTATTCAGGTGGAGCACGGCGGTCGTCGTCACCGGCCTACTAGCTGCCACTGATCCTTTTCCCCCTTTCTGTTTATTGGTTTAACCTGTTTTGTGTTTAGGCTGATTAGTCGGGCTATGTTAACCAGTAGGCCCGCATGCTCTTTGTGTGGGATTTTTTGTGTAACTAGTGTGCACGTTTAACGTGTTTCTCATTTCGTGTTTGGGGCATTTGTTTTGTGTGCCCCCTGTGTTTCGTGGGGTGGCTTAGGTTCACCGTTTGTGCATTAAATAGCACTACCCTGAACTCTCTGCTTTCTGCGCCTGACTTCGCACCCACTACACCCAGATCGTTACAGAATCCCGCACCTTGTAATGGAGTCAGCAGGAGTAGCTGCCAACCATCATACCACCGTCCTCCATCGGGTAGGATCGGCGATGGATCAGATGATGGAGAGAATGGACCTATGGGAGAGGAGTGGTCTCCTCTCTTCACCTCCGGTTCCTCCGATGAGTCCACCTTCTCCTCCTTCCACATCCGGCTCCGGCGCACTTCGTCTTGCGCTCCCGAGGGAGTATGATGGAGCGGCGGCTGGGTGCCAGGGGTTTTTGCTCCAACTCAAGCTGTACCTGACGACCATGAGACCAACTCCCTCGCGGGAGGAGAGTGTGAGTGTCCTCGTCTCCTGCCTGACGGGTCGTGCTCTGGAGTGGGCCAACGCAGTCTGTTCTAGATTCCCCACATCATAGTTCCCGTCAGCAGGGGTAAGACAATGGGAGTGAAAAGCTCATTGGTGCAGCTATTGGTCCTGGGCAGAAAGCTGGGACAGGGTGACCCACAATCCGACATGCGAGGCGTCGACCTCCACCACAAACTGACAGGAGGGTGTGGATGGATTAAGATGGGGCTGTAGTGAATCAAGACAGTCGTGAAGCGGGCACGACAAAACCTATTCCCCCTCAGGAGACTGAAAAGATTTGGCATGCATCCTCAGATCCACTGCACCATCAAGAGCATCCTGACGGGTTGCATCACTGCCTGGTATTGCAACTGTTCGGCCTCCGCCCGCAAGGCACTACAGAAGGTAGCGCATTCGGCCCAGTACATCACCGGGGCCAAGCTTCCTGCCATCCAGGACCTCTATACCAGGCGGTGTCAGAGGAAGGCCTTAAAAATTGTCAAAGACTCCAGCCACCCTAGTCATAGACTGTTCTCTCTGCTACCGCACGGCAAGCAGTTTCGGAGCGCCAAGTCTAGGTCCAAGAGGCTTCTAAACAGCTTCTACCCCTAAGCCATAAGACTCCTGAACGTCTAATCAAATGGCTACCCAGACTATTTGTCCCCCCCCCACGCTGCTACTACTTTATGTTATTATCTATGCATAACCACTTTAACAACCCTACCTGCATGTACATAATTATCTCAATTACCTCGACACCGGTGCCCCCGCACATTGACACATTGACTCTGTACTGGAACCCTCTGTATATTGCTCCGCTATTGTTATTTACTGCTGCTCTTTAATTATGTTTTACTTATCCCTTACTTTTTAAAAACTTTTTTAACAGTATTTTCTTAAAACTGCATCGTTGGTTAAGGGCTTGTAAGTAAGCATTTCACTGTAAGGTCGACACCTGTTGTATTCAGTGCATGTGACAAATACATTTTGATTTGATTTGATGTTTGAGGTCAGAGAACGCCCGGTCAGCTGCTGGAGACCACGTGAATGGAACCTTGGGAGAGATGAGTGCTGAGAGGGGGGAGGCCAGTGTCGTGACTGTCATTAATCTGATGACTGTTATTTTATTTGATCAACTAACTATGTTTAATTGTTACTCGATTAAAGGAATCATGTAACAATTAACACATTAGGAATTTGGGACACCACGGGAAACAACGGGATCTCCCGACTTAAACTCTAAAGATATATAGATATCTCTTACATCAATAACAGTCACTTATTAATCATTATTACCTCATATCAGTCTCATTCTGTACGTCACATACTCCTTGATATCTGCAACAACCCTAACCTTATTGATGAATCATCTATACACAAAATGGCTTATTTATTTATTTATTTACTAACTAACAAACGGTATAGGTTATTGATTACTAACATAATACAATTTATTTTACCAGGTAAGTTGACTGAGAACACATTCTCATTTACAGCAATGACCTAGGGAATAGTTACAGGGGAGAGGAGGGGGATGATTAAGTGACCATGATCGCATGAAGGACAGCTTGGGAATTTAGCCAGGATACCAGGGTTAACACCCCTACTCTTACGATAAGTGCCATGGGATCTTTAATGACCTCAGAGAGTCAGGACACCCATTTAACTTCCCATCAGAAAGACGGCACCCTTCACAGGGCAGTGTCCCCTGGGGCATTTTTTAGACCAGAGGAAAGAGTGCCTCCTACTGGCCCTTCAACACTACTTCCAGCAGCATCTGGTCTCCCATCCAGGGACTGACCAGGACCAACCC
The DNA here is from genome assembly GCF_021184085.1 of Oncorhynchus gorbuscha. Taxonomy (NCBI): domain Eukaryota; kingdom Metazoa; phylum Chordata; class Actinopteri; order Salmoniformes; family Salmonidae; genus Oncorhynchus; species Oncorhynchus gorbuscha. The sequence goes on from NC_060175.1 coordinate 47,991,230, forward strand.
TGCTTAGCTTCAGAAGCAAGCCAGCAGTGGGATGCTAGTGGACTAACAAAAGCATGACCATTTGGTTATAAAATATGGCGGGATGGAAATAGAGGGAGAGGGAGAGACAAAGAGAGTGAACTATCGTTGTTACATTTGGAAGCTACACTCATGGAAATATGAATACGTAGCACCCTAATCACCGCTCATTCGGATTAGAAATGCAATATATATTTACACGTAGCTGTCTTTCTCTTGAACTCGATGGGTCCTATGGTGAAGTTGTCGAGGGATGTAAGACTCTGATTTGTTCACCAGAGTTCACAATGTTCTTTGTAGAGCTTCTCTGGTAGTGGAGTGGTTGTTAGACAGATACTTCAGATGTACCAATGGTTGTCTGAGAGGGATCTGTTCTTCCCCTCATGCCTTTGGTCAAATGTCCTAGACTACTTTACATGCCAGCTGCAGACTGGTAAATGCTGCAGTCTAGTGAGTTTCTTCTTCTTGTGTCGAGATTTAGAGTTTCGGAGTTTCACCTTTTCAAACATATGGACTAACGTCTCACGTTTTCTGGTCTGTAGAGTTTAAACCATTTGTCACATTCAGCTCGCGCTGTACGTTCCCTGGTCTCGTAGTGGTCTCAAGGTTGAGATTCAGGCTCCTGACCACTTTACACGCCAGCAGCAACCTGGTATGTTTTGGTCTCATTGTGGGGGTTATCTCCTCATCTAGTGTTGGTTTTCAGAAGTTCCAACAATTTCGTAACGTTCAGCTCACGTGTGTCTTTTTAAGCACTCTGGTCAAAGGAGGCATTCCGTCATGCTTACACAAACACTTGGACATGGCTACTGACTGTGCATAGCTTATGTGAAAAACAATTATCTCATTAGAATACTAAAATCACTTTCTATCTTTTCAAAAATACTCTCATACTTAATAAGGATTCCCTTAATTCCCTTAATTTATTCAGAGCACTTTGAATAGCTGGTAGTTAGAACGCAAAAATACGTATTTTTGTGAGAATGACCTTGAGGGAGAGGGAGAGACGTAGCGCGGCCTTGTTGAAGACCTCCCGGAGGACCATGTACTCGCCGGGAATGGATGAGAGATCCAAGGCTTATCCCAAGCCTGCAAGAATATCTCCCGAGGCAGGCTATGCCGACTTAAGACACTGCTCATGGCAGAACACAGTCCAACCCACGATATAACCAGTAACCCAGTCGATCAGAGGATTGTGCTTCTGGCCATGAATACCCCATAACCGGGGTGGTATGGAGAGGGGTACGAGTAATGGGAGATTGGAAAATCCCCGAAAAGGCTCACCAGAGTACTCGCACCTACACGTGAGCCTGGTCTTTTTAATGGACAGGTAGAAATAAAATGTTGTGTAGTCCCGCAATACAGACAGCTCCTGGTGCTCAACCTGTATAAACATTAATCCGGAGACAATCTAGCCCTTCCCAGTAGCTTGGGTTCTGGAGGAGGCGAGTCGACCACCCTCTGTGATTCCTGTGGGCACTGGGGTGACCTCGGATTCTCTCAGGAAGGTAGACATCAGGAACTTCCGGGATTCCTCGGAGGGGAGGTGGGAGCAGTGGACGGGTGAGTGTGACCGGGAACAGACCTCCTCTCCCTCCTACGTTCCTGTAGCCGCCAATCGATCCATATGGTCAAGGCATTGAGGTCCTTGGGAAGCTCCCGGGCTGCGAGCTCATCTAATCCGTGAAGGAACATGTTGAAAAGGGCTTCTGGGTGTCAGGTACTCTCAGCCGCCAACGTGCGAAAATCCACTGCGTAGTCTGCCACACTATGGGAGTATTGATGTAGTTGGAGCAGTTTACGAGCAGCCTCTCTCCCGGACAAAGAAGAATCTAACACTTTCCGTACCTGTGCCTCCAGACTGAGGCAAACGGTGGACTGTTACTCCCACATCGCCATAGCCCAGGCATGTGCCCTCCCAGACATCATCATTATGAGGTACGCTATCTTCGAGTGGTACGAGGGGAATGAAGAAGGCTGCAGCTCGAAGATGAGGGAGCACTGGGAGAGAATTGCCCGGCAGGTTCCAGAATCCCCAGCGTAGCTCTCTGGAGGAAGTAAACGAGGTTCTTGGGACACCGGGGTAGGCTGGGAAGAAGCACTGCTTGTTTGGCGGGGTTGCTGAGAGTCTGGGGGATTACTGTTGTGGCTTGCTGCCTAGTAGGGAGTCCACAGAATTGCTCAAGCAATGTATTGAATGCATGGTCATGGAGTTCTGCCAGGGTATGGAGTCCCTCCATAAGGCTTTACAATAACTCCTCGTCTTCCAATGATGGCTCCTTGGGAGGAGACAGCGTTGTGGAGCTGGTCGAGTCTGCTGGGCCAGTTCATACTGGTAGTCTCAGAGTTTATTATAGTACACGGGGCAGGAAAAAGGTAAGTCAAGCCAAGAAAAGAGTGATCGTTTTTTCTTAAGTACACAATCTGGATCCCTGCACATTGAAGATCTTGATCACTTTTCTAGCCTCTTTGGACTAAAACCTAATTATGACAAGTATACCATATTACGTATTGAATGATTAAAAAACAGTGTTTACACTACCTTGTAGTTTACCAATAAAATGGGCGGATGGTGAAGTAGACATGATTCCAAATCAAATCAGACTTTATTTGTCACATGTGCAGAATACAACAAGTGTAGACCTTACCTTGAAATACTTACTTGCAAGCCCTTAACCAAGAAGGGTTAAGAAGATATTTAACAAATAAACTAAAGTAAAAAATAAGAAGAAGTAACACAATAAAATAACAATAACAAGGCTATATACAGGGGGTACCGGTACCGAGTCAGTGTGCAGGGTACAGGTTAGTTAAGGTAATTTGTACATGTAGGTAGGAGTGAAGTGACTCTACATAGATAATAAACAGCGAGTAGCAACAGTGCACAAAACAAATGGAGGGGGGTGTCAATGTAAATAGGTGGCCATTTGATGAATTGTTCAGCAGTCTTATGGCTTGGGGGTAGTAGCTGTTATGGTACCTTTTGTTCCTAGACTTGGCGCTCCGGTACCATTTGCCGTGCGGTAGCAAAGAAAACAGTCTATGACTTGGGTGACTGGAGTCTCTGACAGTTTTGAGGGCTTTCCTCTGTCACCGCCTATTATATAGGTCCTGGAAGGCAGGAAGCTTGGTCCCAGTGATGTACTGGGCTGTACACACTACCCTCTGTAGCAACTTATGGTCAGATGCCGAGCATTTGCCATACCAGGCGGTGATGCAACCGGTCAGGATGCTCTCGATGGTGCAGCTGTATAACTTTTTGAGGATCTAGGGATCCATGCCAAATCTTTTCAGTCTCCTAAGGGGGAAAAGGTTTTGTCGTGCTCTCTTTACGAATGTCTTGGTTGGTGTGTTTGGACCATGATAGTACCTTGGTGATGTGGACACCAAGGAACTTGAAACTCTCAACCCGTTCCACTACAGCCCCGTCGATGTTAATGAGGGCTTGTTCGGCCCGCAGTTTCATGTAGTCCACGATCAGCTCCTTTGTCTTGCTCACATTGAGGGAGAGGTTGTTGTCCTGGCACCACACTGCCAGTTCTCTGACCTCCTTGTAGGCTGTCTCATCGTTGTTGGTGATCAGTCCTACCACTGTTGTGTCGTCAGCAATGTTAATGATGGTGTTGGAGTCGTGTTTGGCCATGCAGTCATGGGTGAACAGGGAGTACAGAAGGGGACTAAGTGCCCACCCCTGAGGGGCCAATGCTTGGTGTTCACATCTCAAAAAATATAAATGAACTTACCACAATCAATTTCAAAAGAAACTTAGCAAAAATACATAAGATTCTGCAACCATGGAGAGGTAAAATCTTGTCTATTTATAGAAAAAACACATTGATTAACTTTTTGATCCTATTACAGTTGATTTACTTTCTAATGGCACTGCCTACTCAAGACGACTCATTTAAATAAATAATATGAGCAAAAAATATTTCATTCAATATTTGGAATGCTAACCAGTAAAAATTAAATGTGTCTATTTATATAATGAATATGAGTTTGGGGGGCAAAAATGATCAAATATTAAAGCATTAAACCTCTCACTAAAAGCTTCACTCATACATAAATTATAGTTAAACCCGAAATGGCTCTCCAAGTAGATTATTAATAAAGGTTCATCCTTTGTTCAAAAATTGCATTTTTGCCTTTATACAGATTACAACTTCTCATTTCCGACTAATTGAAAAATAAATGTTGTTTAAAGTATCGCCCTTTCTTAAACAAGCCATACAAAGCTGGATACAATTTCAGTTTTATCCTCCAGAAAAGATAGAACAAATATTACAACAAATGTTATGGTTAAACTCAAATATACTGATTAATTAAAAAAACATTCTTTATGTATTAAAAAAATGGTATTATATGTATTAATGATATTATGAATAGAAACGTAGGAGCAACTTGTCATGTTTTGTCATAGATTGTCATGTCTTGTCCCTGTGCTTTCTCTTCTATTCGTTTCCCCCTGCTGGTCTTATTAGGTTCTTTCCCTCTCTCTATCTCTCTCTCTCTCTCTCTATCGTTCCGTTCCTGCTCCCAGCTGTTCCTCATTCTCCTAACTACCTTGTTTACTCTTTCACACCTGTTCCCTATTTTGCCCTCTGATTAGAGTCCCTATTTCTCCCTCTGTTTCCGCTTCTGTCCTTGTCGGATCCTTGTTTGATGTTTGCTGTTCGCTGTGTACTTGTTCCGTTCTGTCGTGTTTTTGCCTTCATCAGATGCTGCGTGTGAGCAGGTGTCTCTATCAGCTACGGCCTGCGCCAACCCGAAGCGACCTGCAGTCTGTGGCCGCTTCTCCTGTTGTTCCCCTCTACAGACTAGAGGATTTCTGTTATTCCTGTTTGGACATTACCTGTGAAAGATTTCAGGATTAGTCGTTTTCTGTTAAGACTGGAATAAACTCTGTTTCTGTTAAGTCGCTTTTGGGTCCTCATTCACCTGCATAACACAACTATTGAAAATATATGTGAATATCTGCTCAATCCAAACTTACAACCAACTGATTGCAGCATTACCACGAAATTGGAGGAGGCAAGCGGAAAAAAGGAGAAGGTATGGATCTTGTTTTCCTGCCACATAATAAAGATACAAATTGGCTGTAAGGAATTGGCAAATATACCAGTTTCATTTGAGGACAAAAATGTTGACAGCTGCGCCATAGAGGTTGCAAAATAAATGGGAAGAGATTTTCGATGTACCGATTCCATGGCACATGGTTTATGAACTGGTACAGAAAAACAACACTTGATTCAATACATATAGTTTTTTTATTTAAATTATTATATACAATTCTTGCCACCAACAGAATTCTATATATATGAGGCATACAACAAAATCAGTTCTGTATATTTTACTGTGGAGACAGGATCAACAGATAATATATTCTGGTATTGCCCCTATGTAGCTTGTTTCTAGTCACAGGTTCAGGAAAGGTTAAAAAAATCACAACTTACGCTTAAAATTAACCTTACAAATAGCAATATTGGGCGAATTGGAAAGCCATAGTCAGTCAATGAATACTATAATAATAATGGTAGGAAATGTTTTCATCTTTAATCAAATCAAATTGAAATCACATTTTATTGGTCACATACACATGGTTAACAGATGTTAATGCGAGTGTAGCGAAATGCTTGTGCTTCTAATCCGTCAGTGCAGTAATATCTAAGAAGTAAACTAACAAATTCACAATGACTACCTTATACACACAAAATAAGTGGATGGAATAAGAATTTGTACATATAAATATATGGATGCGTGATGGCCGTGCAGCATAGGCAAGATGCAATAGATGGTATAAAATACAGTATATACTTATGAGATGAGTAATGTAGGATGTGTAAACATTTTTAAAGTGCCATTATTTAAAGTGACTAGGGATACCATTATTAAATCCATTAATTAAAGTGGCCAGTGATTTGCGTCTGTATGTTGTCAGCAGCCTCTCTGTGTTAGTGATTGCTGTTTAACAGTCTGATGGCTGTTTTTCAGTCTCTCAGTCCCAGCTTTGATGCACCTGTACTAACCTCGCCTTCTGGATGATAGCGGGGTGAACAGGCAGTGGCTCGGGTGGTTGTTGTCCTTGATGATCTTTTTGGCCTTCATGTGATATCGAGTGCTGTACGTGTCCTGGAGGGCAGGTACTTTGCCCCCGGTGATACGTTGTGCAGACCGCACTACCCTCTGGTTGCCGTACCAGGCGGTTATACAGCCCGACAGGATGCTCTCGGTTGTGCATCTGTAGAAGTTTGTGAGGGTTATAGGTGACAAGCAACATTTCTTCAGCCTCCTGAGGTTGAGTAGGAACTGTTGTGCCTTCTTCACCATGATGTCTGTGTGGTTGGACCATTTCAGTTTGTCCGTGATGTGTACACCGAGGAACTTAAAACTTTCCACCTTCTCCTCTACTGTCCTGTCAATGTGGATAGGGGGGTGCTCCCTCTGCTATTTCCTGAAGTCCACAATCATCTCCTTTGTTCTGTTGATGAGAGGTTATTTTCCTGACACCACACTCCGAGGGCCCTCACCTCCTCCCTGTAGGCTGTCTCGTCGTTGTTGGTAATCAAGCCTACCACTGTAGTGTTGTCTGCAAACTTGATGATTGAGTTTGGATGAACAGGGAGTACAGGAGAGGGCTGAGAATGCACCCTTGTGGGGCCCCATTGTTGAGGATCAGTGGGTGGGGATGTTGTTTCCTACCTTCTCCACCTGGGGGTGGCCCGTCAGAAAGTCCAGGATCCAGTTGCACAGGGCGGGGTAGAGACCCAGGGTCTCAAGCTTAATGATGAGTTTGGAGGGTACTATGATGTTGAATGCTGTTGTCAATGAACAGCATTCTTACATAGGGATTCCTCTTATCCAGATGGGATAGGGCAGTGTGCAGTGTGATGGCAATTGCATCGTCTGTGGACCTATTTGGGCGGTAAGCAAATTGGAGTGGGTCTAGGGTGTCAGGTAGGGTGGAGGTGATATGGTCCTTGACTAGTCTCTCAAAGCACTTCATGATGACAGAAGTGAGTGCTACGGGGCGATAGTCATTTAGTTCAGTTACCTTAGCTTTCTTGGGAACAGGAACAATGGTGGCCATCTTGAAGTATGTGGGGACAGCAGACTGGGATATGGATTGATTCAATATGTCCGTAAACACACCAGCCAGCTGGTAAGCGCATGCTCTGAGGACGCGGTTAGGGATGCCTTGAGAGGGTATAAATTGTCTAGGAGCGAGACTTCGATGTCCGCGACAGGGCTGGTTTTCTTTTTGTAATCTGTGATTGTCTGTAGACCCTGCCACATACGTCTCGTGTTTGAGCCATTGAATTGTGACTCTACTTTATCTCTATACTGACACTTTGCTTGTTTGATTGCCTTGCAGAGGGAACAGCTACACTTTTTGTATTCGGTCATGTTTCCAGTCGCCTTGCCATGGTTAAATGCGGTGGTTAAATGCGGTGGTTCGCATTTTCAGTTTTGCAAGAGTGCTGCCATCAATCCACAGTTTCTGTTTAGGGAAGGTTTTAATAGTCACAGTAGGTGCAATATCTCCAATGGACTTCCTAATAAACTCACTCACCAAGTCAATGTATACGTCAATGTTATTGTCTGAGGCTACCCGGAACATATCCCAGTTCAAGTGATCAAAGCAATCTTGAAGCATGGAATCTGATTGGTCAGACCAGTGTTGGATAGACCTAAGCATTGTTTTTGGTTTAATGGTCACAGTGGGTGTAACATCTCCAATGCACTTCCTAATAAACTCACTCACTGAGTCAATGTATACGTCGATGTTATTGTCTGAGGCTACCCGGAACATATCCCAGTTCACGTGATCGAAGCAATCTTGAAGCATGGAATCCGATTGGTCAGACCAGCGTTGGATACACCTAAGCAGGGTTTTTGATTCTGCCTATAGGAGGGGAGCAACAAGATGGAGTCATGGTCAGATTTGCCGAAGGGAGGGCGGGGGAGGACCTTGTATGCATTGTGGAAGTTAGAGTAGCAGTGGTCCAATGTTTTGCCAGAGCGGGTGCAACAATAAATGTGCTGGTAGAATTTGGGTAACCTTGTTCTCAAATTAGCTTTGTTAAAATCCCCAGCTACAATAAATGCAGCCTCAGGATCTATGGTTTCCAGTTTGCATAAAGTCCAGTGAAGTTCTTTGAGGGCCGTCATGGTATAACCGAAGAGAATTACAACTACAAGTCCACTCCAAATATCTCTTCTCCGCCGGCGGTGTTTTGGATCAGCCTCTGGAATCAATTCAATTGCCCTGGGGGGTACGAACAAAGGATCCAATTCAGGAAAGTCGTATTCCCGGTCGTAATGCTGGTGAGTTACCACAGCTCTGATATCCAAAACTTTCCGGCTGTATGTAATAACACAAAAAAAATCCTGGGCTAATAATGTAATAAATAACACAGAAAAAAATACTACAAAGTTGCTTAGAAGCAGAGCTGCCATATCTGTCAGCGCCATCTTGCTTTGTGACAACAGTTTGGGGAAGGCCATTGCCTGTTTCAGTTTGACAATGCCCGCGTGCACAAAGCAAAGTCCATACAGAAATGGTTTGTTGAGGTTGGTGTGGAATAACTTGACAGGCCTGCACAGAGCCTGGACCTCAACCCCATCGAAACACCTTCGGGATGAATTGGAACGCCTACTGCGAGCCAGGCCTAATCACCTAACATCAGTGCCTGACCTCACTAATTCTCTAGTGTCTGAATGGAATCAAGTCCCCGAAGCAATGTTCCAAGATATATTGGAAAGCCGTGCCAGAAGAGTGGGGTTGTTATAGCACCAACTCCATATTAATGCCCATGATTTTGGAATGAGATGTTTGACAAACAGGTTTCCACATTCTCATATATGGCCATATATTACTTTTCCGTATAGGTGGCAAAAAACCAAATTGGTCTTAATTTAAGTTTAGAGTTAGCAGTGTGGTTAAGTTTAGGGATAGGTTTAAGTTTCAAATAAAATGTATGAGTAACTTTCATGAAAAATAAAAGTTCATTAAAAAATGGTGTTTTAAGATTAGTTATACTGAAACATGTAAATTCTGGTCTTAATTTTGACAGTCCGTTGCAAAAGTGATATACACTGAGTGTACGAAACATTAGGAACACCTTCCTAATATTTAGTTGCACCCCTTTTGCCTTAAAAACAGCCTACATTTGTCGGGGCATGGACTCTTCAAGGTGTCGAAAGCGTTCCACAGGGATGCTGGTCCATGTTGACTCCAATGCTTCTCACAGTTGTGTCAAGTTGGCTGGATGTCCTTTGGGCAGTGGACCATTCTTGATACACACGGGAAACTGTTGAGTGTCTTGCCCATTCACCTTCTGAATGGCACACATACACAATTAATGTCTCAATTGTCTCAAGGCATAAAAATCCTTCTTTAACCTGTTTCCTTCCTTTCCTCTAAACCAGTGGTTCCCAAACGTTTTATATTCCGTACCCCTTCAAACATTCAACCTCCAGCTGCGTAACCCCTCTAACACCAGGGTCAGCGCACTCTCAAATGTTTTTTCCCCACCCTTGTAAGACTGCCACGCACACACTATACAATACATTTATTGAACATAAGAATTAGTGTGAGTTTTTGTCACAACCCGACCTGTGGGAAGTGACAAAGAGCTCTTATAGGACCAGGGCACAAATAATAAAACTGAAGGACTTCTGCATTACTCTGGACCCTGATCTCTCTTTTGAAGAACATATCAAGACTGTTTCAATGACAGCTTTTTTCCATCTACGTAACATTGCAAAAATCAGAAATGTTCTGTGCAAAAATGATGCAGAAAAATTCATCCATACTATTGTCACTTCTAGGTTAGACTACTGCAATGCTCTACTTTCCGGCTACCTGGATAAAGCACTAAATAAACTTCAGTTTCTGCTAAATACGGCTGCTAGAATCCTGACTAGAACCAAAAACTTTGATCATATTACTCCAGTGCTAGCCTCCCTACACTGGCTTCCTGTCAAGGCTAGGGCTGATTTCAAGGTTTTACTGCTAACCTACAAAGCATTACATGGGCTTGCTCCTACCTATCTCTCTGATTTGGTCCTGCCGTAAATACCTACACATACGCTACGGTCACAAGACGCAGGCCTCCTAATTGTCCCTAGAATTTCTAAGCAAATAGCTGGAGGCAGGGGCTTTCTCCTATAGAGCTCCATTTTTATGGAATGGTCTGCCTACCAATGTGAGAGACGCAAACTCGGTCTCAACCTTTAAGTCTTTACTGAAGACTAATCTCTTCAGTGGGTCATATGATTGAGTGTAGTCTGGCCCAGGAGTGTGAAGGTGAACGGAAAGGCTCTGGAGCAACAAACCGCCCTTGCTGTCTCTGCCTGGCCGGTTCCCCTCTTTCCACTGGGATTCTCTGCCTCTAACCCTTTTACAGGGGCTGAGTCACTGGCTTACTAGGGCTCTTTCATACCGTCCCTAGGAGGGGTGCGTCACTTGAGTGGGTTGAGTCACTGATGTGATCTTCCTGTCTGGGTTGGCGGCCCCCCTTGGGTTGTGGCGGAGATCTTTGTGGGCTATACTCGGCCTTGTCTCAGGATGGTAAGATGGTGGTTGAAGATATCCCTCTAGTGGTGTGGGGGCTGTACTTTGGCAAAGTGGGTTGGGTTATATCCTTCCTGTTTGGCCCTGTCCGGGGGTGTCCTCGGATGGGGCCACAGTGTCTCCTGACCCCTCCTGTCTCAGCCTCCAGTATTTATGCTGCAGTAGTTTATGTGTCGGGGGGCTAGGGTCAGTTTGTTATATCTGGAATACTTCTCCTGTCCTATTCGGTGTCCTGTGTGAATTTAAGTGTGCTCTCTCTAATTCTCTCTTTCTTTCTCTCTCTGAGGACCTGAGCCCTAGGACCATGCCTCAGGACTACCTGACATGATGACTCCTTGCTGTCCCCAGTCCACCTGGCCGTGCTGCTGCTCCAGATTCAACTGTTCTGCCTCATTATTATTGGACCATGCTGGTCATTTATGAACATTTGAACATCTTGCCCATGTTCTGTTATAATCTCCACCCGGCACAGCCAGAAGAGGACTTGCCACCCCAAGTAGCCTGGTTCCTCTCTAGGTTTCTTCCTAGGTTTTGGCCTTTCTAGGGAGTTTTTCCTAGCCACCGTGCTTCTACACCTGCATTGCTTGCTGTTTGGGGTTTAGGCTGGGTTTCTGTACAGCACTTTGAGATATCAGCTTATGTACGAAGGGCTATATAAATACATTTGATTTGATTTGATTTTGATGAGCAGCAGCAACTTTTGGCTCCAATACGGACCGCCAGTGGTATTCCCGTGAGAGAGTAACGGTTAATGTGATTGGATGTTAATTATTTGACTAGGTTACCTTTATTTGACATTGCGTTGTTATTTCGCTGAACACTATTATTATTATTATTATATTAGATTCATTTTAGGCGGTGAAACGAGGCTACTCAGACGAGAAAAAAAACTCACCCAAATGTATAGCCCCATTGGAAAATATAAATGGACTGTTTGAAAATATGAAGAAAAGTTCATTTGGCGTACCCCCGACGGCATTGTGTGTACCCCTGGGGGAATTACGTACCCCAGTTTGGGAATACCTGCTCTACACTGATTGAAGTGGATTTAACAGGTGACATCAATAAGGGATCATAGCTTTCACCTGGATTTACCTGGGCAGTTTATGTATGTCATGGAAAGAGCAGATGTTCTCAGTGTATTTTGGTCTTTTAGTAGTAAATCTAGCTCTTTTTGCCACTAACGGTTCAACACTACCATTGAAATTGTGATGGAGAAGCACCTTGAAAAAGTGCCTCTATGTCATCTCAAGAGAGGGGTTCTGTATGAAATACACTACCTTCTAGATGTGCTAAATGGTAACACCTCAATGCCTTATCACGGAGTTTGTTAACCCAGAGGTGCAACACAAGACTTCTGGGAATTTTTGTGAAACAGACCAGACCGGGGTTTGGGTTTGAGAAGTCAACGGGAGAAGTGAAAAATGCATCCCTAAATGTTCCTTTTCTCGAAATCCAAAGGCACAACCTAGATTTGAAGCGAATGTCTTAAGTAGTTGAACATGTTATTACTCCAATCTCGTGAAAGTGGATAAGCTGACACATTTTCATTTTACTAAAAAACAACACAGTGCATTCGGAAAGTATTCAGAACCGTTGAATTTTTCCACATTTTGTTACGTTACAACCTTATTCTAAAATGGATTAAATAGATTTCTTCCCTCATCAATCTACACACAATTTCCCATAATGACTAAACAAAAACAGGTTTGTAGAATTTTTAGCTAATTTATTTTAAAAAATGTAAAAATGAAACCACATTCACTTACGTATTCAGACCCTTTACTCAAGACTTTGATGAAACATCTTTGACAGCGATAACAGCCTCAAGTCTTCTTGGGTATGACGCTACAAGTTTGGCACACCTGTATTTGGGGAGTTTCTCCCATTCTTCTCTGCAGATCCGTTCAAGCTCTGTCAGGATTGAATGGGGAGCGTCGCTGCACAGCTATTTTCAGGTATCTCCAGAGATGTCCGATCGGGTTCAAGTCTGGGCTCTGGCTGGGCCACTCAAGGACATTCAGAGATTTGTCCCGAAGCCACTCCTGTGTTGTCCTGGCTGTGTGCTTATGGTTGATTGACAGGTTACTGATCCAATCAGAGGGCCAAGTGTGCGTTTCACTAGCCCAATCTGTTGCACGTTTTTTTACAAGTTGATTCTGCATCTAGTGTCTGGCTGCGTGGAGAATAATCATGGAGACTGTTCCACAAAATGAGTGACAATGTTACAAAACCTAGCCAGATCATTTAAAGTAATCTTAAATCTTAAGTTAAAGTCGAGTCCCAAGTTTTGAGGCTCCAATTTCAAGTCAAGTCTCAAGTTATTTAATTTTCTATCAAGTTAAGTCTTCATGAATATACATAGACATCTTTTTTTATTTAACTAGGCAAGTCAGTTAAGAACGAATTCTTACTTACAATGACGGCCTACCCCCGGGCAAAAATCTCGAGACAACTCCTTTATTTTTTTCTCAAAGTTACCTGGATAGACAGTATATCCATACATGAATAACAACTAAGGTATTACAAAACTTCTATTTGATCAATAACCCATTTTTGGTTGACCACTTTCATTGACCTCCATACAAAAAGTGCAAAACAAGGAAAACACTTCTTCCTGCTGGAAGGAGACAGATTTTCCTGCGAGTTGGGCTTCTCTCTTCCTCTTTGTCCACACCTCTGCCATTCAGTGCTTTCAGAGTGTTCATTGTCATAATGACAACTGCAAATAATACTTAAATGTAGGCTACATGTAGGCCTAATGAAAAATAATATAATAACTGATATTTAAAGGTAGCAATTAAACAACAAACACTGTTTAGTCTGCGCATCTATTACAACATGTCATTGTCTCCTTGCTCAAGTGGTTAACAAGTGATTTCCATTTTTGTAATGGTTGCCAATTCCTATGGGTATTTTTTTCACTGTGCTCATCTTTCTGTCTGTCCTGTGCAACTATTTGCAATGCATCAGTGCAATAATGTGATCATAACCGGCCAAAAGTGATTACACCAATGCACTTTTTTCTCCACAACATTACCGGACATGCATTTTCTATGCTTCTTTCCTTGAATAGGCTATTAGGCCTACATTTTTAGACAAGAAAATGATTATCCATCAGCTACAACAATGCAGTGCAATGAGGAATGTATTATTGTTATCAAGTGAGGTCACCATTATTGTTCATTGGCTGTAAACTGTAATGATGTAGGGTAATTTGAACATGGGTGCAACTTTCTATTTATTTTTTGTCCTCCCCGTCCCCAGTATTATCATTGTACTGTGATACAAAATGTGGCATCTGGGGGCCGAGGGGTTCGCACTGATTGTATGGAGATTGTGCAGCAGTGTGTAAGAGGAAGGTTACTAGGTGTGAGAAGTGTGCAGAATGGCATGAGACAAAATAATGTGTAGCATTGGGGAAAGAAGTGGTATGTGTTAATTGTAGGGGTGCTCATGGGGCTGGGGATCAGAAATGTCCCGTAAGAGAGTGGCAGGTTGAGGTTTCCTGGGTTAGAGTAGTGCAGTAGTTGTTATATGCTGAGGCAGTGAAGAAAGTAGAGGAAGATGGGTCAAGGGGGAGGAATCCTGAGGGGAATGGTGTGAGTAGTAGATCTGTACCAGTACAGAGATAAAACAGCAAGTGATATATGTTTCAGTAAGATTGGACTGTACTGCAGGGATGGAACGTAAAGTCACAAAAAATGAGATTGTGGATGGCAGTTGCAGAGAGGTATTTGGGTGTGAGACTTTATGTCAGAAGAGTAGCAGGGTGTGTTAAGTGGTGGTGTCCCATCCTTTCAAGTTGTTGGCCTGCGGTAGGACTAAATAGAGGAGTAGGGTGATGTTTATTTATTATTATATATATAATATATATATATATATTATATATATATATATAATATATATATATATTGTGAGTGTAGTGTTAAATGGTAGGGTATTTGTATATTTATTTTTCAAGCAAAGTATAAGGAAGTTATACTCCAGTCTAGTAGGTGGCGGTAATGCAAAATGTATTGGATGTCAATAGCCGATAACTCATCGAATAATACAATTTAGCGTCGGTGTGTTTTAGGACCATGCAGACCCCTCGGGTAGGCTGTTTGGTGGTTTCAGCAGGCTGAATTACAGTGCACTCGGAATCATGAGCCCCACCGTCTGCACAGTTGAAACATGGACACGTATTTTACATTTCTTACAGTGGTTTGCGGACAAACGCGCTTAAAGTGTATCTTACATAACCAAGTTTCACATGCGTAGGTAGTTTCTTTAAAACAGGACAGACATACTTGTATTTTTCTCCATTCACCCTGCGGGTCAGACGCCGGCCACAAACACACCAGGAATTCTCTTCAGGTAGGCTACTCAACCTGAACATACATTTTACATTACATTTAAGTCATTTAGCAGACGCTCTTATCCATAGCGACTTACAAATTGAACATCCGTCTTCACCTTGGAGATGACTCCTTTGACGACTGCTCTACTCCTAGATGCAAAGCACGAAACTTGACTACACTTTTCCCAGCTCATCGGCAGCTTCACAATTTGACAACTCAAAATGGGTCTCCCAAATATGCATGCATACTCAGCCAACACATCCCAACACAAAACAATTATCATTCATACACGTATCCTCCATTCAAGTTTTAGGCAACTTCCTTTTTGATCCAGTTTTTGACAATACTGTTATCCATTCAGGACGTTCATCTAAACCAACTTTGCTCGACGCACTGCTTAATTCGAACTCATCATCCACTTCCACCATCTCTCCCCCGGAAAATGTTGCTATTGCTGCTTTCAAAACAAACTGGCAACTCGGAAAGATACAGGTCAAATCATTACGTCAGCGACCTTCAGGTCGGCGCTCTAAAAAGAGGCCCGATTCAGAACAAACTCGTATTTACAATGACTGCCAAAACCGGACGACGCTGAGCCAATTGTGCGCCGCCCTATGGGACTCTCAATCATGGCCGGATGTCATACCGCCTGGATTCGAACCAGGGGCTGCAGTTACGCCTCTTGCAATGAAATTCAGTGCCTTTGACCGCTGCTCCACTCAGTTCTCGAGTTGTAATGACCGTTCAAATAGATTATTCCCAGTCACCTCGTTTTATTTCGAGTTCCAAATTGTTTGTACTTGTGTTTTTAACGAGGATGAGTCGGTTAGTTGACAACTACTTGTACACTTTTTTTAGTTATAAAACCAAGACTGTCATGCTGATATTGGCTACCTAGAGGTAGCTACTTCCCACGCCATTGCTGGACAGTTGTCAACATATTTTGGTATTACTTGTCAAGCGGGAGCTAAGGGCACTTTGTCCTCGTTGTTGCCGTTCATGCTCTCTCCATTGAGTGGTAGACACCTGAAACCCCACCTCTTTAAGGAATACCTAGGATAGGATAAGTAATCCTTCTCACCCCCCCCCCCTTTAAGATTTAGATGCACTATTGTAAAGTGACTGTTCCACTGGATGTCATAAGGTGAATGCACCAATTTATAAGTCGCTCTGGATAAGAGCGTCTGCTAAATGACTTAAATGTAATGTGTAGGCTGCTATCTTGAAATAAAGTAATGTGAGAGGAAAATGGCCACGTAACTACCATCGCCGACACCACCATGATACACAGTACGAAGCACTTCAAATCCGTAGGCACAACACCAGAGGTAATGGTCGTTTTACTATCGACCAATAGTGAAGCCCAATCAGTCAAGCGAAACGGTCTTGAGTGGCAAGAAACATACCCAATTAGCGGATTCACTTTACATACACCCATTCTTTTCGACACACCCACTCCCCGGTCGCCATTGGGCTGCAGTTACCCATACTTGAACTAGCGCGAGTCAACCAACACTACATGAAAATGGAGGACTGAACGTGGACCGTGCAAGAATATAACGTCGAGGTTTACAAGTGGGTCGAATTGTACGTTATTTATCCAAACGATACTTGATTAGCATTATTTGTAAATTACAAGCTATGTTTCAATAATGTTTGTTTGAAAGTATTGGATAGCAAACTAGTTGAAAGCTAGCGTCAGTTATCTAGGCGAAGCGCATGGTTGTGGCCTAGCTTGTTCGCGTACGTTACGCGTTTTGTAGTGACGTCAGTTACGGGTGATACAGCACGCTAATTAGTAAACTATATGTTCGTAAATTATTTAGCTTTAAACGAGACCTTGTCTGTGTGTATTAATAACGCATGTTGTCTTGTTGCACGAGTTAATGTTGAGGTCACTGTGGTGATAGTTAGCTAATCCCAGCAAATGTCTACTAACGCTAACGTTAGGTTAATTTACCGTGTGACTGACTAGTTGCGCCATCCAACACGAATCTCGTCGTTAGCTAACATGGTAGCATGCCGTTTGATTTACCCACCGCGACCTAGCTATAGTAGCTCGCAATGTATGGTTTCGGAGTTCTCAGTGCACGCAGACTCCTTGCGACGTGTTGGTGTTTCTTCCGTGTGGCAGCCACATTACGACGATCAGGATTCTGTGCGGCCTGAGGAGCTATCCGGCATCTAGTTAGCACAGTCGGAATGAAATGACGTTGGGTATTTGTTTAAATAACAATTCCCTACGCTTTAGAATAACATTGGTCACCGAACGTTAACTAGTTAATTAACAATGTTGCATTGACCACCCCTCCCCCACACGACAACTGGGGTGGGTCTGGGAGTGTTTCCCCTCTTTCTCACGTGGCTGCGTGCGGTGACCATAGTCGGGGAACAATCTGTGGTGAACCTCTCTTTCTCTCACCCCAACATCGTAGTTCTTAAATAGTTTATGTTGAGTCACTGCTTCTTCAAATCCAGACCTTTCAAATTCCATCTTGTTTTTTTTTATGACGATGTTTCCAAATGGTATGGACGGTAGGAATGATAAAAAGGCCTGAAGTTACCACTCTGCCTTTTGTTTGCGCCCCATCTATTGGTGAGTTGTAATAATGTGGTGGGCCATTTTGCATTGCGTTTGCAAACCATCAATGTAGTGCTTTGGAGAAAAAGATACCGTTTCAGAGATGAGCAGTGAATATGAAAAAGATCAGACCAATTATTGAATGTTCAGTGAAAGTAAATGTCAATGTTTCCCTGCATGTGTGTTTGTCTGTCATTGAAACATGGATCAGGGTACACATTTAAAACTGAAGAACTCTTGTGTATTGGGCTACTTCGATAGAATCAAAAGCCATCCCCAGAGCTGTACTAATGTAATCAAGTGGATTTTGACTTGACGTTTTTGGTGTGAAGTGTTTATTTGGTGTGGAAAGCGTTCACTGTGTCATTGTGCACATTATGGTGCAATGTTTCTTAATGTACCAATTCACACAATAAAAATATGACCTACTTGTATTCCAAACAACCCCAACAAAAACGGCATAAATGGTGTCTCCATTTCTTGCTATATTTGTATATCCCCAATCCCCCTTTTTCATTGGGATATTATCATGCTGCATTGATTTATTTGAATCACTCTTGCTGTAGAAGGATAGTACCCATGTTTTGATTATGTTTGTAAAAATCCATGCTCTTACCACAATTCTACAATTGCAACATAGTTGGTTCTATTTATTCTTAGACATGTTTTCAAGATTGTGGTGTTGTCAGTGGGATTCAGGCCAGACTGCTCTTCTGAAAGTTGTACATGTATAGCAAGCTGCTTTGATCATGGGGACCATGTTCCACTTTGTTGATTTGAATAGGTAAAAAACAAAACAAATGTTACTTTAGATACACTACTAGGAATGTTATATTGAGCTGTGGATTGATACTTTAGCTAATTGTTTATCATGCTACAGAGTTATTGCTCAATATAATGATTGAAATACTACCGTTCGCTGTTTTCATTTCAACTGCTCTGATTTTTAAGCAGGCCAGAATTATATTAATTTTGGGCAACATTTGTCACATACTGCATTCTGTTGCTCAGGGGAAAGAGCATGCATGGTTTGTAACATGTAGGTCTACTTGTGTTTTGTGTGATTTGATAGTGTAAACTACAATGTGGGATTTATGTTAGTTGGGATTGGGACACATTTTTTGCTACTCTGAATGAAGTTAAGTGGGGCTGATAATGATTACCTAGCCTCTTTCTTGAGTACTCCCAAAATCTTTTCTGACAAGTTGACTTTGTCTACCTTACATTGAACATAATTTGCAGTTGCAACTATTATTTTGCAACCCATTTATTTAAATATATCTGATTGAAGTGAACTATCATGAGACTAAAGGAAGTCAATCTGATAATGGCAAATTGTCAGTGATGACATACTGTTTCAGCAGCGTCTTGAATTTTTAATCGGTGAACTATGATCTGAAGTCTCTGACATTGAACAAAGTTAGGAGTTGGCTGGGTGCCAATATGTTGTGATGTATTGTGCTTTTCAAGGCTGCATACTGTTGCGATTTCCAAACCCTCAAATACTTAACAGTTTTATTCTGACTTGTCTACAGGTCCAAGATCCCACTACCAGGCCTGTGATGATTACTGATCAGAACCTGCTGTGTGTGGAATCTGAAATCATCAGATAAGCCCTGTTCAGTGTCCCACCACTACAGATCAGCAGGTTGGCTCTTTTTTTATTCTGTGAAAGGACAACTGCCATGTACTCATTTGACTTTTGTAAACAGTATTTCTAGTGTAGATGTTTCAACAGACTTGTCCCAGTAGGTGTTCTATTTTGTTTTTGTAATAATTTGATGACATTTGAGTACTTTGTCTAATTAGTGAACTTCCTCAGATTTTCTGAGCTTCCAAAATTATTTCCAATAGTAGATATCTTTTGTTTGTGAGTTAAGATGTATCATTGAGCAGCAAAGTCCCAAAATATGGCTTTGTAAAACCTGTGCATTTACAAATATTGTTCTGTGGAGGGGTTTTAGAACATTCATAACTTTGTTACATGAAAATGCTCCTGCTGTGGTTTGGTCATCTGGGGTGGGCAAACTACGGGCCATATCCTGCCCACCAGCTGATTTGAAATGTGTCTTGCGGGGGATTGAATTTTTTTTTTTTTATGTGGAAATGGTAATGACCCCATTTATAAAGAACTGCCCTTCTCTGACCCGCAAATCGATTTTGACGAACAAATCGATTTAAAAAAAATCTAAATGTCAAAATCCAGATGTGGCCCCAAGCCAAAATGTATTGCCCACCCTGATATAGACTAACAACTGGAGCGTTATCATAACTACAGCAACCAGCCTGCTGTAGCTTGTTTGTGGAAAGGAAGAAATTTGGTATGAGAGGACTGCACTCGCTGTCACAAATCTGGGATTTTTTTTTGAAAGGGTTGTCTGTGGATATAAAGAAAGTAGTTGATCATGACAGTGCTGCTCCAACCCCCCTCCCCAAAACAACCACGCACTTCAGTTAAATGGAGTTGAAGAGTAGCTGTCTCACAGTTTGTCTCTTGTGCTCTTCTCTTAACTGTAGATATTCTGTTTGAAAGTAGTGAGTGACTCCATCTATGGAGGAGAATGTGAGTCCTGAGCTCTCTCTAGCTCCTGAGCCAGAGCAGAGCCAGGACCCTATGGATAGCAGCTCTCAAGGTACCTTGGACTAGCTTCTTTTCCCCTTTTCAGTGAGGGGGGGGTGTCATGATTGTCTCACTTTAAAAAGGCACTGCACTGCTGGATCCTCTGCAAATCATTTGTAGGTTGTTAATTAGGGTATAGGGTCAGGATTGCTAGAATCATGACCAGCACAAGGGATTTCACTATCCCCTTATACGCTTTGAATACCTAATTAGCTTTCTAGTCTTTTGATTGGCAAAATCTGCTACTTTACCTAAATGTATTGTCCATTAATGTGTCATTTACATCAACAGCTATTCTTGAGGACTATAAAGCCGAGAAGGAGGACGGAGAAGATAAAGAAGACCAAGAGCATGGTAACAATGATACGGAGGAAAAGCTAGAGAACGCAGAGCAATCTGCTAAGACCACCAACGAGTTCAAGAAAACCTGGGGATTCCGACGGACCACCATAGCCAAGAGAGAAATGCCCGGAGACACTGCTGCTGAGAGCCAGGATGGCCATGCAGGGCCTGTACGTCGCAGTGGGAGGCAGGCAAAACGCACTGACAAGCTGGAGGAGTTCCTGCTCACCACCAAGAGAGTGCGCACAGTAGGGAGGAGGAGTGCACCTGGCAGCATAGAGGCTGGGGATCCTCCCTCCCAGACCCCTACAGATGCAGAGACGGCCTCCGAGGCCAGTTTTGACGGCAACGCAGAGGCCAAGTCTGTGGACGATAAGCCAGATTCTCCAGTGAGGAAGTCGAGGAGCAGGAAGAAGATCACTCGGAAGGCTAAAGGCCGTGGCAGAAGCAGAGTTGGCTCTGTCAGTGATGATGGAAGCTCTGACAATGAGAAGTTTAGTGGCGATGCACTCAAAGAGCTCCAGGAGGAGGAGGAGGAGAAGGGTAGTGGGGATACACCCAAAGAGCTCCACGAGGAAGAGGGTAGCGGAGATGCACCCAAAGAGCTCCAGGAAGAGGAGGGCAGCACAGATGTACCCAAAGAGCTCCAGGAAGAGGGTAGTGGAGATGCACCCAAAGAGCTCCAGGAAGAGGAGGGCAGCGGAGATGCACCCAATGAGCTCCAGGAGAAGGGTAATGGAGATGCACCCAAAGAGCCACAGCCCGAGGAGAAGGAGCAGCAGGACAAGACAACCAGCCCTGGGGAGGAAGAGAAGGATGACACAGTGCAGCCAGAGCAGGACTCTGTGAAGAAAGAAAAAGAGGAAGAGCAGGAGAAGGGAAAAAAGGGGTGCGTGGAGAAGCCCATAGACGCCAGTGGCGAGCGTGCCTCCAGGTCCAGGAGTCCTGCTAAGGCTAGTAGGGGAACCACCCCCAACAAGAGAGACACCAAGTCCAGAGGAGGGATAAAGACCCACAATGACCAGGAGGAATATGAATCCCCATCGTCATCTTCATCATCCAGTGACTCCGGTGACGATGAAGGATACGACCCTAATGCACTGTACTGCATCTGTCGACAGAAACACAACAAAAGGTATGCATTTGGATGTCTTTCAATTGGAAATCCAATGCCTCTAGTTCTTACAAATGCTCTGTCTGATCCTTCATGGATTACCTCCATTGCACACCTACAAGGGATGAGTCGTTAGTGATTAGTTGGCTGGAGTGATGTGCTTGACTTGTATTCTATGCTTTAGCAGCGATTTTGTTCCATATTGTTAACCCACTTTCGGACTAGCTGTTTTTTCATATCTGTCTCTGTGCTCTGCTAAGTGTTCTGTGTGCACCCAGGTTCATGATCTGCTGCGACCGCTGTGAGGAGTGGTTCCATGGAGACTGTGTGGGCATCACTGAGGCTCGTGGACGTCTAATGGAGAGGAACGGGGAGGACTACGTCTGCCCCAACTGCACCACCAAGAAGAGCCAGACGACCAAGCCCAATGGCAAACCCAAAGCAGCTGCCCCCGGGGCCCTCAAGGCCGAGCAGAGCCCATCTGTGGCGGCTCCCTCAGCTGGGATGGAAGAAAAGGGTGACGACTTGGGGATCAAAGGGAGGATAGAGAAGACCACCAACCCCAGTGGGAAAAAGAAGATCAAGATCTTTCAGGCGGTAGGTTTCTGTTACTTTTCTCACAGCCCCGGTGGATGAAATCAACAAATGATCTATTCAGGCTTATAATGTCATGCCAATAATGACTTACTTAAAGATGTCTGAGAGCACCATATTAGGGATGGGCGTGAGTACTCGATTCAAGGTCTGTATTTGATAATTAATAATTCAGTACAAGCACTCAATGTATATGCACAGATGTAGAGAATGTCAAGTGTAGTGAAAAAAAAAACATTTTCAGTTGTGTATCAGAACAACCAGTAATTGGAACAACCAATGGTGTACCGCAAACTGTATTTCCATCAGCTTCTTAAATAATTGAGTATACGAACATACTTTCTTTGAAATGACCATCCCTACTCCATATGACAATTTGTATATTGTAATCCCTGACACTTTTGCCTGTACAAGAATCAGTCTGTGGCATTGTCTGTTGCACTGTGCACCTGTGTGACCTGTTTGAATTTCATCAGGCGGCAGAGGAGTCTAAGCTGCCCAAATGCATAGGGCCAGGCTGTGAGAAGACCGCCCTGAAGGACTCTGTCTACTGCGGCAGCGAGTGCATCCTGAGACACGCCGCTGCAGCCATGGCAGCCAAGTCGATTTCTGAACCCAAGCAGAAAGATCAAGACAAGGCTAAGGGACAGAAAAAAACACCTGGTGCCAGGGCAACGACCAAGGTAAACAAAGGGTTCATAAGATGACAACGATGTTCATATTTTCACCTATTGTTCTGGAGAGTTGAGAAACCTTTCACTGATCTTATTGGAACCAGTGCACTGGTTATTAATATAATGAGTGGAGCATAAATTAAGCGCAATATGTATTCCAATTTTTTTGAAATAAGTTTTCTAAATCTGCCCCAAAAATGTACACCAATTTCTTATATGAAATTCTATATTTCTTTCTGTGAAATTGTGACTCTCATTACCAATGACTAACAAGGCCAGGCTAGATTTTTTTCCTGAAATATCTGAGTAATTATAGTGAAATTACAAAATGTCTGTTTACTTGCTAGATAATTTTTTCCTGAGTCATTGTTAACATTCATGGGAAGGTTGGCAATTGATTGCATCAGCAGGAACTACAAAACAGAATTCTGTTATGAGGAACATCTTGCCGAGGAGGGATGGGGTGACGTTGCCCCAGGAGAAATGGTGCCGTCAGAAAGTTTTCATGCCTTTTGACTTATTCTACATTCTGTTGTAGCCTGAATTTTAAAAAACAAAAAATTTAATTAAAAAAAAAACATCCAAACCCATCTACACGCGATACCCCATAATGACGAAGTGAACATGTTTTTAGACATTTTGGCTAATTTATTGAAAATTAAATGGAGCTATCTAAGTATTCACACCCCTTTGCTATCACCAACATTTTGCTCAGTTTAAAGATCTACACTGGTCCAAAAAGTTGCACTCCTTCCAAAATGGCCCGGGGGCTTTCCCATCCCTACCCGATATGCATTTTAATTTTTTTTATTTAGAGATCCAGACCCTAGGACAACTAGACCCATTCGATATAGACCTGGTCTGATCTAAGTGAGGGAAGCAACAGAAAAGTCCATTTTTAAGCTACCTTATTAGCCGGAGCTGATTAAGCTTGAGGTAGGAAGTGGTGACACGAGCAGGGGCCTTGCTGTGTGTGTGTAGGCTACTGTGAGAGTGAGCAAGGGACACTGAGTGCAGGGAGGAGGGAGAGATGGCAACCACCAAGCCGACTTGAGCTATAGTAGACTAATAGCTGCCATATCTAGGTTATTTCATTCAATATGATTACGTAGTACCTGTCTTGACTGCATCAAACTGTGAGAGGCTACTCTATTCAGAATATTTAAGTAGCAGCCTACATGTTGGCTCTTGGTTGTTGTAGCCTATCCTTCAACTTTTAATTCCATCTTCCATTGATTTTAGGTATCTCATAACTTTTGCCACACAGGGAGGCTCTGACTAGCTTATTTTCATGACTTATGATTGGCCAACAACAAGCTACACTCTCCACTCTTGTGAAAAGCAAGACCCGCAGCAGCATAAATTATACAATATCGCTCTCTACTGCAGTGGTCACGTTTGGATATGTATGGGTCCCTCCTGAACAGCCAGTTAAAGTTACACTGACTTGTGACATTTATTTAGAATTCTGGCTCCGGACCCCCTCAGGTATTTGGGTAGAGGTAGATCTGTGACGACCTCTAGCACAGGTGCATCCAATTTCCATTGATCAACTTGATTGGAGTCCATCTGTGGCCAATTAAGTTCTTTGGACATGATTTAGAAAGAAACACACCGGTCTATAGAAGATCCCACAGTTGACTGCATGTCAGAGCAGAAGCCATACCATGAAGTCCAAGGAACTCTCTGAAGATCTCCAAGTTGGAATTGTGATGAGGCATATAGTATCTGGGGAAGGGTATAAAACAATTTCTAGATTGTTGAACGTTTCCAAGAGTAGTGGTCTCCATCGTTAGGAAATGGGAAAAATCTGGAACTACCAAACTCTGCCTAGAGTTGGCCATCTGACCAAAATGTGCAACCGGGCAATAAGGACCTTGGTCAGGGAGGTGACCAAGAACCCAATGAACACTCTGACAGAAATAGAGAGTGCCTTGGCTGAGATGGGATAACCTGGCCGAAGGACAACAGTCTCTGGTGAAGTGCTGTAATCTGGGCTCTATAGGTTAATGGCCAGACGGAAGCCACTCCTGAGAAATAGGCACATGACTGCATGCCTGGAGTTTGCAGAAAGACTTGTAATTTAAGGCAAACGAGTCTGGTGTGATGACACATTTTACTCTGAATGCAAAGGGCTATATCTGGAGAGGAGCAGGCACAGCTCATCACCCGTCTAACACAATCTATACTGTGAAGTATGGTGGTGGCAGCTTAGTTACAGTTCATGTAAGGAAATCTCTCAATTCATAAACTCATTAGGCCCAAATCCATGGATTACACATCACCTGGGAATACGGAAATGCATTGGTTGGTCACACAGTGCATTTGGAAAGTATTCAGACCCCTTGACTTTTTCCACATTTTGTTACTTTAGTCTTATTCTACAATGGATCAAATATTTTCCCCCCCTCGATTTACACACAATACCCCCACAATGACGAAGCAGGTTTTTTTTTATTTTTTTAGCAAATGTATTACAAATAAACTGATCACCTTTTACATTGGTATTCAGACCCTGTACTCAGTACTTTGTTGAAGAACCGTTGGCAGCGATTACAGCCTCGTCTTTGGTATGACGTTACAAGCTTGGTACACCTGTATTTGGGGAGTTTTTTCTATTCTCTACAGATCCTCTAGCTCTGTCAGGTTGGATGGGGAGTGTCGCTGCACAGCAATTTTCAGGTCTCTCCAGAGATGTTCGATCGAGTTAAAGTCTGGGTTCTGGCTGGGCCACTCAAGGACATTCAGAGATTTGTCCCGAAGCCGCTCCTGCTCCGTTAATCTTTGCCTCGGTCCTGACTAGTCTCCCAGTCCCTGCTGCTGAAAAACGGGCCTTTCATCTTGCCACTCAACCATAAAGGCCCTGACTAAGACCCTTCTCCCCCTGATTGCTCCGTTTGGCCGGGCGGCCAACTCTAGGAAGGGTCTTGGCGGTTCCAAATGATAGAAGCCGCGGTGTTCTTTAGGGACCTTCGATGCATCGACACAATCCTGTCTCTGAGCTTTACGGACAGTTCATTCGACCTAATGGCTTGGTTTTTGCTCTGACATGCACTGTCAACTGTGGAACCTTTATTTAGACAGGTGTGCCTTTCCAAATGATGTCCAATCATTTGTATTTACAGCAGGTGGACTCCAATCAAGTTGTAGAAATATCTCACGGATAATCAATGGAAACAGGATGCACCTGAGCTCAATTGTGAGTCTCATAGCAAAGGGCCTGAATACTTATGTAATTAAGGTATTTTATTTTTATAAATTTGCAAACATTTCTAAACATGTTTTTGCTTTGTCATAATGGGGTAGTGTGTGTGTATTGAGGAAACATTTAGTTAATCCAGTTTAGAATAAGGCTGTAATGTAACAATGTGGAAATGTCTAGGAATCAGAATACTTTCTGTTATGCACTGTGCCTTAAGAAAAAGGGCCGTGGATCAGAACCTGTCAGTATCTGGTGTGACCACCATTTTTATCATGCAGCCTGACACATCTCCTTTGCATTGAGTTTATCAGGCTGCTGATTGTGTTCTGTGGAATGTTTTCCCACTCTTCAATGGCTGTGCGAAGTTGCTGGTAATTGGCGGCAACTTGAATACGCTGTTGTACATGTCAATCCAGAGCGTCGCAAACATGCTCCATGTCTGGTGAGTATGCAGGCCATGGAAGAACTGGGACATTGAGCTTCCAGGAATTGTGTACAGATCCTTGGGGGCCGTACATTATCATGCTGAAGCGTGAGGTGATGGCAGCAGAGGAATGGCATGACAATGGTCTCAGGATCTCGTCACGGTATCTCTGCTTTCAAATTGCCATCGATAAAATGTTGTTTGTTCGTTGTCTGTAGCTTATGCCTGCCCGTAACATAAACCCACCGCCACCATGGGGTACTCTTTACGGAGTCTTCCATCATCTTGGTGAAGTTTTAACTGGGATTCGTCCTTGAAGAGCACACTACTCCAGCGCACCGGTGAGCATTTGCACTCTGAATTCAGATCAAAACCTTGGTGAGGACGACGAGCACACAGATGCACTTCCCTGAGATGATTTCTGACAGTTTTTGCAGAAATTCGTTGTTTGTGCAAACCTATAGTTTCATCAGCTCTCCGTCTTGCTAATCTCTGACCATCCCTCAGGTGAAGAAGCCGGATGTGGAGGTCCTGGGCTGGCATGGTTACACGTGGTCTACTGTTGTGAGGCCGGTTGGATGTACTACCAAAGTCTAAGAACAATAACGTTGGAGGTGGCTCTGGCGGACATTCCTGCAGTCAGCATGTCAATTGCACGCTCCCTCAATTTGAGACATCTGTGGCATTGTGTTGTGTGACAGAACTGCCCATTTTAGCGTGGCCTTTTTTGTCCCCCAGTACAAGGTGCACCTATGTAACAATCATGCTGATATGCCACACCCGTCAGGTGGATGGAATATCTTGGCAAATGAGAAATGTTCACTAATAGGGATGTAAACCAATTTGTCCAATATTTGAGATTTTTTTTTTGCGTATGGGACATTTCTAGGATCTTTTGTTTCAGCTGATTGGACCAACAGTTTAGATAATTTTGTTCAGTATACATCCTGCATTACACAAATCAAGTTTTGCTATGGAACCTTTCCTGTGCCCTGTTACTGATTTTTGACTGAATGTCTCTTCATGCAGAAGAGTTCCACCACCGGAAGGAAGACCAGCAAGAAGTCTACAGAGGAGGAGTCGTCTGACAGTGAGGATGACAAGAAGGATGGTGATGAAGAGCAGAATGCAGAGCAGCAGCCACCACCACCCACCATGTCGTCCTGGTCCAGCGACCATAATTACAATGCAGTAACGCCAGAAAAGACTACACCCATAGCACCACCAACAGTGTTAAACAAAACGTGTATGTATCTCTTTGAAGGTCTTAATAATCCACTTTTAAACATTTTGTCGTCTCTCACTATAGGGGTTGTCAAGTGAGCCATCTGAATGTATTTGCATCGCTCTATTACGAGTTCTTAAACAAAACCACATTATTTTCCCATTGATAAATGTGGTTGCTGTTATGGCAACGTGTAATGCCTTCGATCAGTGGTGTCACGTTTATTTCCTGGAGTGCCTAGCTTTAGTTCATCAATCAAGTACAAGGGAGGAGCGAAAACCCACAGACACTTGGGCCTCTTTGGAATGAGATTGACACACGTGCCTTAGATTAATTGCCCAGATCTTTGGGGAAAGCACTAATGAGAATGGGTCCCCAAATGTATTTGGAGTTTGAAAGTGTGTTTCATGGTTACTGAGTGGGTAAGTACACATTTCTATGAAAGGATACAAACGTGACTATTTATTTCTAAAGCTGTGTTTTAAAAAAAATAATTAGAAAACACACAAACGGTAACCATGAACAAAGCAATGAATGGGGGGTTATTTATGATAAATGAATCAAAGGTTACTGTATGCAGTGCGAATGTGTGTTGGCACTCGTGTGGTGCGTGTGAGAATCTCCACGTGCTCCTCCAAACTGCTGTTCGTCTAGAGGCAGTCCCTCTCGAGCAGGTAGGTCTCAGCGTTTTTTAAAAGTTTTTAATCCTGGATTTATACAGGGAACTATACAGAAATACAGCTCACACTGTTGATGAATTGAGCTATAAGTATTCGGTGCAACCAAGGAAGTATTCACGATTATCATTGTGAATGGTGTGCTGTTTCTTTATTGAATGTCATGCATCCAAACTCCCTCTGGGGCACTGGCGATAAAATAAAAGGTGTTAAGACAGATTTTTTTTGGAAGCCTTGATTGATTATATGAGGGGTCTCGGATTACTTAGGATGTCCTGGCCAGTTTCTTTCGGACAGCATGTGACACAGCTCTACACGCCACGAGAGGAAGTGAAAGTCTGAAGCGGACTGACTCGGACAGCTGGAACAGGAAATCTATTGTTTCTTCTACTGAGACAAGACCTGCTGAAGACACTGCCCAGAAGTCTTCAGCACAGAAGTATTAGATGACCAGAAGAAGAGTGGAACACCAGAGTCGTCATCAACTAAACATAAAGAGCAGGGTGGCAGACCATTATTACCTAAGTTCTACCACACTTCTGTTTTACTGATATGAAATTACTGAGACTTAGGGACGATTTAGTATTTTTTTTGCTATGAACTCAGCTGTGTTTCAAAGCTTTAGCCAGGTTTCTAATTTTGAGGGAAGTAATTATAGACAGGTTATGGATAGTTTGGAATGCAAGTATTTTAAATTTGTGTATTTGCATTGGTAGGTCATGACTTCAGGAATCTGTTTAGCCATGTAATTACAGCTGCCTGTTCTTCAGATGTATGGGAGAGATGCCATATGTTATTAACTCATGACCTGCTTGCATGTCTATACACTCAGATCTCCAATATATTATTTTGCGCACATACATTTTGATAGTTTGCCAAGTGTTTTTGTGAGCAAATCAGTCGCATTGAAATTCCTATTGTGGCCTGTTTGTCTAAAAGGGTCTTGTTTGAAATCTGTGTATATGAACATATTGGTGATTTTTAAAAGAATGCAAGTGATAATTGTACAGGTAAGAACAGGTTTAGTAGTTAGGGCTGGAGGTGAATGATGTGTGCCTTTGGCTCAATGAGCAATTGTGTAATTGGACATGGTAGTCACATTTTCTGCTGATGGCACACAGGTATTTCTGTTTTTAATGTACAGACAATTTCTCATACTTTGGTAATGAGAAACACTGACGTGGCAGAAAATATCTGCTTTAACAAAGCTATGACTAACATCGATGTCCAAATTTTTACTTATCAAGTCATACAAAAGCAATTGGTACTAGTATACTTGTCACGCACAACCAGTGCCCATGGGGAAAGATGTTGCATTGATCTTGAATTGTTCAGCTTAATATTCCTTGACAAATATTGTCTTTATTGAACGCTCATTAGATGTGTGTACAGCTGAAGGTAGATGGTATTGTTAGAACAACCCTCGCTCTGTGCTGGCCTCACAGCAATATGAATTTTCAGTGGTGAAAATATCAGATTTGGTGTGGGATGTATGAAGATATGTAGAAGGAGATGAACGTTCAGACATTCTTTGCCCAAACATGGTAAGTTGGACTATTGGTTGTTTTCTGGCCACTTGATACAGTGGGTCAACTAGTGGGATCTTCAAAGGGAGAGTTGCATCCTAATGATATCTAATTTTAGTTTTGTGTAAACCCCTGTACCCAGTGACATTCCAGACAAGTGTTTTTTTTAGGGCTTGATATCTGATGGGTTGTTGATCGGGTCTAGTGCTGTAGTTCAGGAACTAATGTAAAATGGTATGCATTCATACTGTGTTGCTTTTTTTGTGCTAATTTAGTACACAGTTGGGCCTAGGAGCGTTTAGTACGTCGGTCCCTTCTGATAACACTGTGGTGTCTCACCTACATTCTTCATGAAGAGGATCACCACCATTTGAACTAATGTTGAGAAGATTGGAATTGCAGCACCCCAAAAATGGGTCCTTTTTATCCAAATTCATTTTACATCAATTTTAGCCAGAGAATAAAATATTTCCAAATTCTGTTTTATGTGCATGCTTATGGTTGGCTTTCTCTGTGTGTGGAAAGATGTATTTTAACCAAGTTTATTTTGTGTTTGTCGAGGTATTTATCATTAGATCCAAAAGGG
This sequence comes from Oncorhynchus gorbuscha, assembly GCF_021184085.1. Classification (NCBI taxonomy): domain Eukaryota; kingdom Metazoa; phylum Chordata; class Actinopteri; order Salmoniformes; family Salmonidae; genus Oncorhynchus; species Oncorhynchus gorbuscha. The sequence continues at coordinate 48,021,732 of NC_060175.1, forward strand.
GGAGGTCCCATCATCAATATTTTGTTCTTTGGATGCATTCTGGTGTTTTTTTCTGGCAGTCTGTCAATAAGTGAATCTAAGATCACATTACATATGCCATTGTAAATAATTATGTGTTCTTAACTGATTTGCTATTTAAATGTTTTGAAATTTTCTCCCTGAATTCAATTGATTTGTCATTTTTTCATGGTGGGTCATAAACTGTTTCTAGTTGTGTTTAATGCTAGCTGTTTTATGCTCCACAGCTCCTGTAGAGAAGGAGAGTGAAGAGGACCAGAGTGAGAAGGAATCAACCCCTTCTGAGAAGAAGTCACCTGCTTCTACAGCGCCGCTCAAAGGAGGAAAGAAGTCCCCTGGCCCCAAATTATTAAAGACCTACACCAGACGCAATAAACCAGCAACTCCAGGCAGCAGTGCTAAGGCACCAAAGAAACAACCACCCCCCCCTCCTAACAAAACCAAATCCAAGAAACCACCGCCTGCTGTCCTGACCCCTTCTGCCCCTGGTTCTTTAGATGCCCCACGACATCACGTCACAGGAGCCCTGAGGGTTGGCAAGTCCAGCTTTACCATCCCTAAGAAGCAGGCCCAGCCACAGCAAAGGGACTCCTCAGGTCGTAGTCCGTCCAGAGTCGCATCCTCAGCCCCTTCTACCCGACACCATGAGCCAGGCGCTTCTGCACCTTCCATGATGTGCCCGACAGCTCCGCCCAACAACCAGATGAGACAGAACATCCGCCGCTCGCTCACAGACATCCTCTACAAGAGGTGAGTATCCCAGAAGTCCTAGACCTAGACTGATCCACGTTTCGAGAGAATGGCTTACATTGTCTCTTGAACTCCATGCAAGGTCATTCATCTGATTTATGGTTTTAATGTAAAAAAAAAAAAAAAAACATAGGAGAATACTAAGTTGTTGTAGGCCAATGGAAAATACATTTGAAGTCGGAAGTTTACATGCACTTAGGTTGGAGTCATTAATACTCATTTTTCAACCACTCCACAAATTTCTTGTTAACAAACTATAGTTTTGCCAAATCGGTTAGGACGTCTACTTTGTGCATGACACAAGTTATTTTTCCAGCAATTGTTTACAGACAGATTATTTCACTTATAACTGTCACAATTCCAGTTGGTCTGAAGTTTACATACACTAAGTTGACTGTGCCCTTAAACAGCTTGGAAAATTCCAGAAAATTATGTCATGGCTTTAGAAGCTTCTGATAGGCTATAATTTGAGTCATTTGGTGGTGTACCTGTGGATGTATTTCAAGGCCTACCTTCAAACTCAGTGCCTCTTTGCTTGACATGGGAAAGTCAACTTCAAAAAAGCAATTGTAGACCGTCACAAGTCTGGTTCATCCTTGGGAGAAATTTCCAAATGCCTGAAGGTGCCACGTTCATCTGTACAAACATTAGTATGCAAGTATAAACACCATGGGACCACACAGCCGTCATACCGCTCAGGAAGGAGATGCCTTCTGTCTCCTAGAGATGAAAGTACTTTGGTGCGAAAAGTGAAAATCAATCCCAGAACAACAACAAAGGACCTTGTGAAGATGCTGGAGGAAACGGGTACAAAAGTATCTCTATCCACAGTAAGTCAAGTCCTATATCGACATAACCTGAAAGGCCGCTCAGCAAGGAAGAAGCCACTGCTCCAACCGCCATAAAAAAGCCAGACTACGGTTTGCAACTGCACACTTTTGGACAAAGATCGTACTTTTTGGAGAAATGTCCTCTGGTCTGATGAAACAAAAACAGAACTGTTTGGTCATAATGACCATCGTTATGTTTGGAGGGAAAAGGGGGATGCTTGCAAGCCAAAGAACACTATCCCAACCGTGAAGCACGGGGGTGGCAGCATCATGTTGTGGGGGTGCTTTGCTGCAGGAGGGACTGGTGCACTTCACAAAATAGATGGCATGAAAAAGCAGGAGAATTGTGGCTATATTGAAGCAACATCTCAATACATCTTTCAGGAAGTTAAAGCTTTGTCATAAATGGGTCTTCCAAATGGACAATGACCCCAGGCATACTTCCAAAGTTGTGGCAAAATGGCTTAACGACAACAAAGTCAAGGTATTGGGAGTGGCCATCACAAAGCCCTGACCTCAATCCTATTGTAAATTTGTGGGCAGAACTGAAAAGGCGTGTGTGAGCAAGGAGGCCTACAAACCTGACTCTGTTACACCAGCTCTGTCAGGAGGAATGGGCCAAAATTCACCCAACTTATTGTGGGAAGCTTGTGGAAGGCTACCCAAAATGTTTGACCCAAGTTAAACAATTTTAAAAGCTTTGCTACCAAATATTTATTGATTGTATGTAAACTTCTGACCCACTGGGAATGTGATGCTGAAATAAATCACTCTACTATTATTCTGACATTTCACATTCTTAAAAGTAAAGTGGTGATCATAACTGACTTATGACGGGGAATTTTTACTAGGATTAAATGTCAGGAATTGTGAAACTTAGTTTAAATGTATTTGGCTAAGGTGTATGTAAACTTCTGACTTACAACTGTACATGTTCCCCACATCTTTGACGTGCCTCTACACCTGCATTGCTTGCTGTTTGGGGTTTTAGGCTGGGTTTCTGTACAGCACTTTGAGATATCAGCTGATGTACGAAGGGCTATATAAATAAATTTGATTTGATCTTTACAACTACATTTTCTAGAATGTATAGCTCTAAAATGTGTGTGACCAATGCGATTTGATTTATTGTCCCACCAGGGTGAGTGACAGTGATGATTTGAACATGTCTGAGAACGACGTGGGAAAACTGGCAGTCAGCATTGAGAAGGAGATGTTCAACCTGTGCCTTTGCACAGACAGCAAGTACAAGAACAAGTACAGATCCCTCATGTTTAACCTGAAGGACCCCAAAAACAAGGTGAGTCCACAGGTGTCTGTAGAAGTGACTAGTCAAGTGATAAGTTGCGTAGGCTAAACCAAATATGGTAAATGTTGGAAATCCATGTACATGTAACTGCCAAAACAACGTAAATACCAACATAAAGTGTCTTAATAGGGCGTTGGGCCACCATGAACCAGAACCTCTTCAATGTGCATAGATTCTACAAGCATCTGGAACTCTATTGGTGGGATGCGACACCATTATTTGTTCTACAGGAAATTCCTTTGTGTTTTGTTGTTGTTGGTGGAGAACGCAGTCTCAGGCGCCACTCTAGAGTCTCCTATAAGTGTTCAATTGGGTTGAGATCTGGTAAATGAGATGGCATATGGTTTACATCATTTTCGTGCCCTGTGGATGGGGGCATTGTCATCCTGTGTAACCATGGTAGACAAAATAACTGGGCCTGCCCAACATTTATACATGACCCTAAGCATGATGGGACATTTAATTGCTTAGGAATAGCTCAGGAACCATAACTGTGGAAGCACCTGCTTTCAATATATCCCTCATTCACTCAATTGGTTCCTTTTATTTAGGCAGTAACCTGTACATTTGAATGAGTTTTTCTATATTATAGTATTGCGTTGTTGGTATGTGGGTTAATTGATCGTGAGTCATGAATTCAATTTAAATATTACTGAAATGTTTTATATTCACAAGCCATATGTGCCAGGTGAGTAAACGGTATGTTGTGCTTGTCTCAGGGCTTGTTCTACCGCGTGGTCTGGGGAGAGGTCAGTCCCTTCAGGCTGGTGAGGCTGAGTGCAGATGAGCTACTCTCCAAAGAGATCTCAGAGTGGAGGAAGCCTGACACCACTGAGGTAAGAAGGAACTCCTCTGTTGACCTATTAGAGATCATGATAATGAAACCAATAATTCTATAGACAGAGCAGTACTAGGAATGGTATTTATTGTGCAACTAAATATCACTACTAAAGAGACCACATAATTAGCCTAATCTTCGCATATTGTATATTGTTAGACACTATATGTTCAAGAAGGCCTACATCCAAGTTGATGACCTCTGTTGTATCCCATAGGCTCCCAGTGCTAGATCCCAGACAGGGCAGTCCAAATCGGGCCGTAGGCTTGATTCTGGCCCCCTTGATGTGGACATGGAGGACGCTCCTCCAATGTCTGATGGAGACGTATGTAACTCTGGCACCTCTCCATCTCCTCGCATGGCTTTTTCTGCAGTAAGTGGTGGCTTTCTCACCCTTTCTTTCACTTCCGCTGGTCTTTCATCTTCATTTTCCTTGCATAAGACAATTAACCATGTTGTCCTGGGTGTTAACGTGTGGGTAACATATTGTGCTTTTACAGTTTAATTCTCTTGCCGACCTGTCCCATACCTCTTTAAACTGTCTCTTTGTCCTACTGAAGCTCACTGCCACCCGCCCCGTGCATCACTCAAATCATGTTTCACACCCACTGTGCGTCAATGTAGCTATTGTTTTAGAGATGATCTAATGATTCATGTGCTCAGAATATTTCTTCCATTCAGGACCACATCATATTTGGCTATGGTTTGATGTGCTATTTGAGATTCCATTGTCAGTTTGTAGTGTTGACTGTCTCTCTGTTTTCATTTTACAATGTGTTCAGGAACTAGAGGAAGCTAGCTCCGCTCCCTCTTCTGGCTCTGTTCAGGTGGGGGTGAAAAGTGGCAGTTCCCTACCAGACATCTTCAGCATGATGCGGGACACCACACCCGAACACAGGGCCCACCTCTTTGACCTCAACTGCAAAATCTGCACAGGTAAAAATAAATGATGCAAGAAACGGTGGCATAAAAACTTTACGCGTACCTGAATTCCCCTCGCATATGTCCCTCATATCTTCATTCTTATTACTCCATGCTTAACTTTGATTAGTGGATTTGAAGGTTTAGGAGGTTTAAGTAACATTTGTCTCCCCTCTTCCAGGCCAGAAGTCTGCAGACGATGAACCAGCCGCTAAGAAGGCCAAACTCTCCAAGAAGCCTGAAATGAGGCAAGAGGTGAGGCGCTTGTCCAGGTCCTCCTCAGGTGAAGGTGCCCCGGTCTCTTATTCCGGCAGTGAGACGCCAGTCCCTGAGCCCCTGCCCTACCAGGAGGACACAAGCATCCATTTTCCTCCGCCCCAGACCCCAGCCCCTATCACCGCACCAGCCGTCTCCTCTGTCAGCATCACCCGCAGAGATCCCCGCATGGCAAGACACAGCTCTGGAGTGACGGTCACCCACTCTGCCCCAGACGCATCCATGGTAGCATCCATCTCAACAGATACCTATTCAAGACCCATTCCAACAGAGTCCTATTCAAGACCTTTCCCAGCAGATACTTATTCAAGACCAGCCGTCTCAGTAGAGCCCGCTCCTGTTGCAGTGATGGAGGTGGTGCCCAAGGGGCCTCTGCCCATGCCCCCGGCTCCTCCACCTTCCATCCCCAGGCCCATCGTGCAGAAAGCTGCCTCGTCAGAGACTCCTCCAGAGGGCGAGACCGCCATCTTCCTCCATGGCCAGGAGATGATGTGGAAAGGATTAGTCAACATGCACACCGTGGCCAAGTTTGTCACTAAAGCATACCTAGTCTCAGGATCCTTTGAGCACCTGAAAGAGGTTGGTTATTAATTTGTTAGAAAAGATTACATCACTGGTAGTTGTAGTTTTTTTATGTGAGCTAAGAAAAACCACAACGAAGACAACAACTGCTAAGATAACTGTTATATTTGATAATAGTGAAAGTCTCACTACATTTTGGCCTTCAGTGCCTTCAGAACGTATTCACACCCCTTGACTTTTCAAAATTGTGTTGTGTTACAGCCTCAATTTAAAATGGATTAATTTGAGATTGCGTCACTGGCCTACACACAATACCCCATAGTGTCATAGTGGAATTATGTTTTTAGACATTTTTACAAACTAATTAAAAATGAAGAGCTGAAATGTTTTGAGTAAGTATTCAACCCCTTTGTTATTTGAAGTCTAAGTTCAGGAGTCACATAAATTGCATGGACTCACTCTATATTCAATAATAGTGTTTAACTAGGTTTTTGAATGACTACCTCACACATTTAAACCTTTATTTAACTAGGCAAATTATTTTTTACAATGATGGCCTAGGAACAGTGGGTTAACTGCCTTGTGACAGATTTTGAAGTAAAACTGCAAGAAATGTGACAAAGAAATTAACTTTATTTCCTGAATACAACGTATTATGAGTACCACCCTTCATATTTTCAACCATGGCGGTGGCAGCATCATGTTATGGGTATGCTTGTCATTGTTAAGGACTAGGGAGAATAGAATAGAGCTAAGCACAGGCAAATCATAGAGGAAAACCTGGTTCAATTTGCTTTCCAACAGACACTAGGTGACAAATTCACCTTTCAGCAGGACAGTAACTTTAAACACAAGGCCAAATATACACATTTGCTTACCAAGATGTCATTGAATGTTCCTGAGTGGCCTAGTTACAGTTTTGTCTTAAATCTATGGCAAGACTTAAATGTCTATCTAGCAATGATCAACAACCAACTTGACAGCTTGATGAATTTTGCAAGGAAGCTCATAGACTTATTTTCATTAAATTAGCTACAATTTCTACACGTTTTCACTTTGGCATATGGGATATTGTGTGTAGATGAAAATAAAGATTTAATCCATTTTGAATTAAGGCTGTAATAACAAAATGTGGAATAAGTCTAGGGTTATGAATACTTTCCGAAGGCACTGTACTTGTTTGAATTGTTTGTGAATATATGGTAATATCATCTGAGTTTAACACAAAGGTGACATTGTTAATCCTGTACAGGATCTGCCTGACACCATCCACATTGGAGGCCGAATCTCTCCCAGCACTGTGTGGGACTATGTGGGAAAACTGAAGACATCTCTGTCCAAGGTAAAGCTTCGGCCACAATCTAATAATGTGCGGTATTTATACACAACCTACTTCCTGGTTGAGGACCCTAAAGTTACACCCCTCTTTGTTTTTGCCTCATCTCCAGGACCTGTGTCTGATCCGGTTCCATCCAGCCACAGAGGAAGAGGAGGTTGCCTACGTCTCTCTCTTCTCTTATTTCAGCAGTAGGAAGCGTTTTGGAGTGGTCGCCAACAACAACCGCCGGATCAAAGACCTGTACCTCATCCCCCTGAGCTCCAAGGATCCCCTGCCCTCCAAACTGTTACCTTTTGATGGGCCAGGTAAGCATCTGCAGGGAGACGCACAGAGGCCTCTGATAACCCTAACATCCAAACACTGGATTGAATATGATGTGCCGAAGTCTCTATACCTCAAGACAATTAAGTTAGGCATAATGTCAGTCTATAGTTTTGTCCAGAGTGGTCACTATGTTCAGGATTTTATTCATTTACTTAGTTTTCCTCTGTGTGAAAGGAGAGCTTGTTTCATGAAGTTGATTTATGATATACATAGTAGAGGGCGAGCATGTACTTCTGCTGTTGCCTTCCTCCATAAACATCCCTCTGTACTTGTTCTATGCCCCCAGTGTACTCTCTGTGTGTATGTCACCTTGTATCACACGTCGGTCTTAAATAAAGGATGTTGTGCATCACAGGTTGGTGTGGCCTTAGACGTCAGTCTCAGCCTGTTGTTTTTAAGGCTCAGCTTTTATTCTGTAGATACTCGTGTGAAATGTTTGGGTAATGATGGTGTTTCTGAAAATGCCACGGTGTGTTACATTTAAATGACTCCTCACTGCAACTTGGTGTACTGTGTTAGTGGATCTGCCTGCATCTCCAGTACCCACACGTCATAACTGAATGGGCAGCACCTGACCTACACCTAGTCCATCCCATACCACCAACAATGCCTGGAAAGCCATGGTAAGTTATTATGAGAGGTCCAGCTTGGAGAGCCTTGGACAGAGATGGTTCTACTCATGTTGGGGTTTTAAAGAAGATGAAGGACAAGAGAAGAATCTATGGATCTCAAACATTTACTGAATTGAAGAAACAAACACTTAGCCATCCATATAATTAGTTGTCAGCAGAGGTTGGATAAGTAGCGTCATAATTAAAAACATTGCATATAAGTTCAGTGGAACTGTACAACACATATTGTCTGTTTTTATATAGAATAGTAAAGAATATGGAGATGTCCACTAATATTGACATGTGACTTCATGAGAATGCATGCTAATGACAATCTAGCAAGATGAGAAGCTTCGTGAAAGTGGCGAATGTTGCGTTTTTGTGTACCTGCAAAGTGTGATGTTAGATCAACAACAGAAACATGCAGTCTAATGCAGAGCACCGACAGTCAGTTCTCAAAGTATCATGGGGAGTTTAAGACTGCTCAGCAGTGTGATGACTAAGCACTCTTATAAAGGTTGTCTGTAGCTTACAATTCTTGTTTGTATTCTTTTGACACATTAATATTTTTAATTTAATGGTTATACTTGAAGCTGATTATACATGTGGCGTTTTGTGCTCATATTTTCTTCGTTAGAACAATTCGAAATGGAGAGTGAAGACCACAGCTTGTGGCTTTAAATCAACAGACCTTTTTGAGATCCGTTTTGGTTTGTTGTGATCTGTGTGATTCCCGGTCTGTGAAATCCTGTTGTCCATAGCATCTGGCATTTGAAACAAGCTCTCATTTCAGTTTCACTTCAAACAAATTATCTCTGGAAATGTTAGTCATTTAGCAGACAAATCTATCGGAGATATACAGTATACAAGTATGTAAGTGGATAAACGATATGTTCTGGAATGCTTTTTATTCAATTTTCACTAATTGTTTTAACTTTGCCTTGTAGGACTTGAACCAGCGCGCCCTAACCTCCTGCTTGGGTTGGTGATTTGCCAGAAGGACAAGAAGCGTGCTGGAGCCATTTTGGAGACTGAGGAGAAGCGTTCCAAGATCCAAATCAGAGACCTAGATGATACTGGCCTTCCAAAACCAACCACCACCATCAAAGCTGAGAAAGCCTTGCGGTACACCCAGGATCTTCCCTTTAGCACAACCCCCCCAGGTACACCTCCCCCTCTCAGCTCCTCAGAGACCTCCACGTCCATGGCAGCCTTATCAGTGCTGTCCTTCCTGTCCTCTGTCAAAGCCCCTGCTTCAGACAAAGAGTCACCTGCCTCAAGCTCTACTGCATCATCTGCTGCCAATGCCACTCCCCTTCAGACCATCCTGAAGACTTTGTTTGGGAACAAGAGGCAAGACTCTGAGGCCTCCATGTCTCCCTCAGAGCATGGTGCTGTTGACATCTCAGCCGTGCCTGCTACTCTGCTAGATCCCATTGTTCAGCAATTTGGACAGATTTCTAAGGAGAAGCAGTTGGAGGAAGATGAGGATGACAGACCATACGACCCAGAGGAGGAATATGACCCAGGCATGGGCTATGGAGCAACCCAGAAGTCAGTTAAAGAACCTGAGGTCATCAAGCAGCTAGAGGCTACAGATGTGGATGATGTGGCTTATGACCCAGAGGATGACACCATCTTTGAGGAGGTCAAGACTGAGGGCCCTGGTCAAGCCAAGGCCACCGGGGATCTGACCAAACAGCAGAAAATGGTGGAGGATCTCAACAAACAGATTGAGCAGAAACAGCAGCTGGAGGAGCAGGAGGATTCCATCCACGAAAAGAAGTTGACCACAGAGACATCAGCTGCCTCGTTCTCAGTCACAGACGGTTTGATCTCACCATCCCTACTGGCCAACAGTCGGCTCCTGCAGCTGGGCAAAAAAGTTGAAGAGTTTGTGAAATCTTCTGCTGCTGCTCCTTTGATTAACCAGAGAAGGGACCCAAGGCAGAGTAGGGATCCCAGGAGGCTAACCTCAGACTCAATAGAAAAGGTGGAGATGCCTCCTGCCAAAGACACCACGCCACCACCACAGACTGATGTCCAAGAACCAGAAACACCACTGCCCAAAGAAGAGGTTATAACAGATTCTCTTCCCTTTCTAGAATCAGACGCAACAGAGGTTTCCATTCCCCTGTTAGGTGAGCATGTAGAACCTGCTACGGAGGTCAATTACATGGAGGAACAAAGTATTGAATCTGAGGAAGTCGACCCAACCAAGAGTGACTTGGACAAATACAGTATTTGGCCAAATGCAGACAGCATTTTAAAAACAGGGGAGATTTCTAGTTTTGAGAAGAACCATCAAGAGCCTACCTCATCTGGCTACTTCAACATGTCCACAAACAAAAACTCCTTAGCTTCACCTACAATTAATGTACTGTCTCAGAATGTCACCCAGGATAGCTCCACCCTGGTGAACACTCAATCCTCCCACATGTCACATATGGGAACATCAAGCTACATGGACTACGGCGCTCCTCCTGACATTCTCCCAACAACCACCTTCCCACCCCAGCTTGTACCACCACCAATGCAGGGTCCACCCCCAATGCTTGGGCCACCACCCATGCAGAGTATTCCTTCCTTGTCAGGTCCTCTACCTATGCAGAGACCTCCTCCACCCATTCAAGTTCCTCCGCCCATGCAAGTGGAGAGCAACCAGTCTCCGTACTCCCAATATGGGCCGCCTCCTGCTGCTTATCCTCCCTATCAGAAACAATGGGGAGGCTCTCAGCAGCAGTATGAGGTCCCCCCCGGTCCTCCACCCCAGACCATGATGCCACCCAGGGGACCCCCTCCATTCCAGCCAATGGGCCCAAGAGCCCCACCTCCCCAGATGTTCAATGCCCCCATGGGCTCCATGCCTCCCCAGCACATGGGGCAGCAAGGCCCCCCTCCAGGCCAGTTCATGGAGAGCCATGGCCTGCCCAGACCCAATTTTGACGGGCAAAACGGTTTAGCTCCACCAAGGATCAGTGGACTCCCTCCTCCATTCAACTTCCCTGGACCCAGAGCACCCCCTCCACCCTTCACAGGGCCTCCCCCTGGCCACTTTGACAACAGAGGACCTCCTCCATCCCACTTTCCTGGGCCCAGAGGTCCACCTTCTCATTTTGGGGATCATGGGTCCCAAGCCCACATGATTGACCCACCAAGAGGCCCTGTAGATCAGTACAACAATGTCAGTATTGGGTCCTACCAGCAGGGCATGGACCATCACCAGGGTCAGACCCCTCCACACATGTACAAAGACAACCAGGCTCCCCCACAAGGCCCCTCTTACAGAGGACCTCCACACAACCAGTATGAGGGGCGGAGAGGCCCGCCTCCCAGTGGAGATATGGGTGGACAGCGCTTCCAGCCACCTAACCAGTTTCGGAGCTCTATAGCACCCTCCCCACCACCACACAGGGGGTCTTATGATGACCAGGGACCCCCTCAGGACCACCGTGGGGCCCCACCACAGCATTTTGGAGGACCTGACCAGTATCGCCATGACAGTCCAGGGGACTTAAGACCAGTTCGCCACAGTGGACCTCTGCTCCCGACCCCACCAGAGGGCCCCATACCTCTACCAAACCGCATGGGGGGTCACAGCCCAGAGTCCCACAGGGATGACCACTGGCGACGACACTCTCCTGATATGAGGAGAAGGAGCAGCTCCACCAGAGAGGGCTCAGAACCTTGCGGTGGAGACAGGCCCAGTCGGTTTGAGGGGGGCCACAGAGACCGGGAGCCAATCCCTGGCTCCTCTCAGTTGTCTGAGGAAAGGCAAAGGGACCTGTCTGAGGACCGCAGGAGGGAGCGGGACAGAGAGGGGCCCCATGGAGCCAGGCCATGGGACAGGGGCCAGGACAAGCCCTGGAGCCGGGAGAGAGAGTGGGACAGAGGCAGGGAGAGAGACAGGGGAGAGCGAGAACGAAGCCGGGAGAGGGAGCGCAGCAGAGGGAGGGAGGGAGAGCGACATGGGGAACCAGAGGGTGACAAACGCAGGGAACCCGAGGGTGACAAACGCAGGGCGCCGGAGGGTGACAAACGCAGGGCGCCTGAAGGTGACAGACGCAGGGCGCCGGAAGGTGACAGACGCAGGGCGCCGGAGGGGGACAGACACAGGGCGCCGGAGGGGGACAGACACAGGGCGCCGGATGGGGACAGACACAGGGCGCCGGAGGGGGACAGACACAGGGCGCCGGAGGGGGACAGACACAGGGCGCCGGAGGGGGACAGACACAGGGCGCCGGAGGGGGACAGACACAGGGCGCCGGAGGGGGACAGACACAGGGCGCCGGAGGGGGACAGACACAGGGCGCCGGAGGGGGACAGACACAGGGCGCCGGAGGGGGACAGACACAGGGCGCCGGAGGGGGACAGACACAGGGCGCCCGAAGGGGACAAGAGAAGGGACAGGGAGAGAGACAGGGGCAGGGAGAAAGAGCCTGACAGGAGAGACTACGACCGAGACAGACCCAGGATCAGAGACCGGGAGAGAGACCGCGACAGGAGAAGGGACAGGTCCAGGAGCAGAGACCGGGACAGAGGCAAGGAAAGAGAGTCTGACAGGAGAGACAACGACCGAGACAGAGCACGAGACCGAGAGAGGGATAAAGACCGGGACCGGCGCGACAGGAGCAAGAGCAAAGAAAAGAGAGAAGACAAAAAAGAAACAAACAAATCTGATGTCCCAAAGGAGAGCGATAAACCTGCAGAGGTTGAAACTGATAAAAACACATCGTAATGTCTTACTTTTGAGGACAATTCACTGTAGTAAATCAATCATCCTCCAACTTTTACTTTCAGCACCATAACTAAATGTAAATAGACATTGGGAATGTGTTTCTACATGACAAATGATTTCATGGTACAATACTCTTGTCGTTCGAAAGGTCGGAACATTTTTTGCCACTTCATATTTTATGAATGTTATCACATTTGAAACTAATATTGAGGTCATTTAAGTTCATCTGACTATGATACCATGTCATTTACATACCAAGTACCTTTCTCCTGTCAAAGTACCTTTTCTAAGAAACACATGAAAGTAACTGATTAACTCCCTGACCTTTAATGTAAATATGAATGTATTTGTGTATATACCGGTATGTTTTTAATCACATTTTTCTAAGTAGAGAAATTATAAGCCATATATCTGGAATGGATAATGTGAGAATTTAGGAAACATTGATTGCTATAGTCTGAAGTCATTGGACAGTATGTGCTATATGTTCAGCAGTTACCACTGAATGGATGTACCTATAGTATTGCTATTTACAGTTGACATTAATTTTGTTTAAACTTGGCCAATTAAACCTTCTTTATGGCAATCTTTGTCATTAATGGGTTCTGTCTTTCCATTACATCTGACTTTTAAAAAAATGTCATGTTCAAAGATTGTAATAAACACCACATAGACTGTTTATCTATTTGTTTTATTAAAATCAAATGTATACACATCATTAGGCACCCCTGGTGGTACATGGTTAGGCACTAAAGATATTTTAAGCAGTAGAAAGCATATAACAAATTCCCCAAACTAAAAATATGCTATTACAAAATAAACCACTAACATAATCGTTGCGGGTTTGAAAACCGTAATCAATAGTATAACATTTGTGTTGTTTTGAAAAATGTGGTTAACATTCCACTGATATTATACATGAAATCAGATATAATAAATTGATTCACTAACATTTGTTCATATAAATGGAAATGATTTGCATACATAATGTAAGGAACATATTAGTGCATGACATGGTTGAATACTCTAATCAATCGTCACTATTACGTCAAACACTGAATATTTCTTCATTTTCTTCATATTTCTTCATTTTCATTTGCTGGGCTCAGCAGTACCTCTTCGGTAGGTTTCTTATTCAATTAACTATCCCGGGATGTGCTAATATTGCCCTCTGAAATGTCAGTGCATGGTTCGCTCTCTAAATTCTTTACTTGCAGCTCCCTTATTCTCCCCATCACCATAATTTTCATATTTTCTGTCTGTTTCCCTCAATCTCCAATGTCCCTCTCTGGTTGCTCATCTGTACTCATGACCATTGGTGTTAGTCATTCCCTCTGAAACGTCATTGATCTGCTCCCTTATTTTTTCTTTCATCATGATCAGCGTTAGTCGTTCCCTCTGAAACGTTGATACGTTTGGGAAGTTCATGCTCTGTTGACTTATCTGCACCTCTCTTTCTCCAATTATTAGTATTTCCCTCTGGATGTCCACTGCTAGTTTGATAATCTGATTGCTTCAGAGAATCGATGGTGGGGTGCTGACTAGTGTTGGGGGTAGTTATAGAGCTACCTCTATCAGAAGCTTCATAACTGGATTGAGCCGTATCAATTTGCCGATAACTGGCAGTGTTGTCGTCAATGTCATCCTGTTTCAGATCAATTGGGTTATTATCATCTGGGAATGTCTCTCCCCTGAATATACTCTGGATTGTCTTGGGGCACCACACAAACTCATGTTTGGGCTCATAGTGTGCGTAGGCATACTTAACTAAATTCCTGCGCTCTTGCTTATCAATGACAGCAAAGATGAAGTAGTTGAGGGCACTTTCCTTCACATTGTACAGCTTGTCTTTGACAAGAGTCTGCTCTAGGAAGAAGCGGACCAGTGGGGCCTGGTAGTGGGTGAACCCCAGAGTGCCCAGGCACTTCAGGATGCGGGTGATGCGCAGGTTGTTGTGTGTGTTTCTGCCATGAACAAAAACACAAGAACAACAAACATACAAGGGTACTGTTAACCTCAAAAGCACTTATTCTCAGATGTTTAATTTGAAAGCTGAAATCTTAGCTATTATGTATTGCAATCACTAAAATAATAACAGTTAAATGACCAAAGGAAGTCATTTCTAACCTTTCCAGGTTGTCAAATCTCTCACGCCAGTTGTTCGCAAGTTTCACTTCCCCTGTTATGTCATTTGACAGCTCTATGCCGTAGAAGTCCAGCATGAGCTTGTAGGATGCAACCAGCCTCTGCTTTGCTGTGCCATCTTCAAGGAAAGCCTGAGGAGGAAGCGGATTGTCATTCAGAACGATTATGAACACATTTTAATTTGTCTCTAAGTCAATAGATAATGTATGACATATGTAAATGCAGTATGCAGAGAACACTTTCCTTGCTCAAAGAAACTACTAGAAGTACCTCAATTTCCTTCTTGGTGAGTTCCTTGGCTTGATAATTCATTCCTGGTTCTTGAAGTGGGAACAACCTAAATAAAAAGTTTGTGTATTAAGCAAATATTTTAAACAATTTAACTTAGACATGTAAAGGAAACTGACCATTGGATGTATGAGTGAACTTCTTCCAGTTTTGAATATTTCCTGTGCCATTTATTGTGAAAGTCCTCAATGAAGACACCTAATCAGAGCAAAGTTTACAGTTAAACATGTCCAGGTCTTGTCAAATTGAAACTGCGCTGAAAGAAATAGTAAATAGTTCACCATCAGGGGAGGAGGGTATTTGTCCACGGTAGAACTGTAAATTAGGCATTTCATCCTGGGGGGGGGGTAATGCAAATTCAGAAATTAGGATATTTCAGAGAGCTGTATTAAAACAGTAGAATAATCTCAGAGGAATTGGCCAGTAAAATTATGACTCAAATCATCCCGCTTTTCCATGTACTACATAAAGAGATGAGTACTTGCTTACTTGTTGTTGCCCACCAAAGTACAAATTTGATTCTTGCCCCTGTGGAAACAAGAACAAAGGTCTAAAGACTATGTACAAACTATTGACTGATTGATAGTCAGCAGCAGCAACATACCATGATTGAGGTGGATATATTTTATAGCATAAAGTGTGTAAGATTGTGTGAAGAGAATAATGACTTACTGGATAATCATGCCTGTACTTCTGCATGTCCCTTGCTGCACTTCTGAACCTGTTAAACTTGTTTGACTGAAAACACATTCACTCCATGAGTTCACAAAATGGCAGGTACTGGAAACACCTGACCAATACTGATACACCCACGTGTCTGATCTATATAAAGTAAAACAAACTTGGAGGAAAACTTTTACTAGCTGCAAAGGCCGGCTTGTATTCTACTTGGCTACTGATGAGCCTAGCAGACTTTATGAGTCATATCCATTTTATGTATCTGGAAGTTATTAGATCACATAGACAGATGTAATAAAACATCATTAGACTTAAACCCTTGACTAAAGCTTTGCATGGTGAACAGACGCACCGCACCACAAGTCCTCAACGGGCATTAAATAATACCCGCAAAACCACAGTCTCAATATCAACAGTGAATCCGGGATGCTGGCCTTCTAGGCAGAGTTGCTCTCAGACTGGCCAATAAAAAGAAAAGTTTAAGATGGGCAAAAAAACACAGACCCTGGACAGAGGAACTCTGCCTAGAAGGCCAGCATCCTGGAGTCGCTTCTTCACTGTTGACATTGAGACTGGTGACTTGCGGGTACTATTTAATGAAGCTGCCAGCTGAGGACTTGTGAGGCGTCTGTTTCTCAAACTAGACACTAATGTACTTGTCCTCTTGCTCAGTTGTGCACCAGGGCCTCCCACTCCTCTTTCTATTCTGGTTAGAGTCAGTTTGGGCTATTCTGTGAAGGTAGTAGTACACAGTGTTGTACGGGATCTTCAGTTTCTTGGCAATTTCTAGCATGGAATAGCCTTCCTTTCTCAGAATAAGAATAGTCTGATGAGTTTCAGAAGAAAGTTCTTTGTTTCTGGACATTTTTGAGCCTGTAATCGAACCCACAAATGCTGATGCTCCAGATACTCAACTAGTCTAAAGAAGGCCCATTTTATTGCTTATTTAATCAGAGCAACAGCTTTCAACTGTGCTAACATAACTGCAAAAGGGTTTTCTAATGATCACTTAGCCTTACAAAATGATAAACTTGGATTAGCTAACACAACGTGCCACTGGAACACAGATGGTTGCGGATAATGGACCTCTGTACACCTATGTAGATATTCCATTAAAAATATATCTGCCGTTTTTAGCTACAATAGTCATTTACAACATTAACAATGTCTACACTGTATTTCTGATCAATTGTATGTTATTTTAATGGACAAAAAAATATATATTTTCTTTCAAAAACAAGGACATTTCTATGTGACCCCAAACAAATTGCACATTATTCTTGAAAAAAAATATTCAAGCCCTGTCATGTTTATCATTGCTAGTAAGTCCTTTTTAAGTCTTGCCATTGATTTTGAAGACAATTTAATGCACAACTGTAACTAGGCCACTCAGGAACATTCAATGTCATCTTGGTAAGCATTTCCAGTATATTTGGCCTTGAGGTTTTAGGTTATTGTCCTGCTGAAAGATTCATTTGTCTCCCAGTTTCTGTTGGAAAGCAGACTGAACCAGGTTTTCCTCTAGGATTTTGTCTGTGGATAGCTCTATTCTGTTTCTTTTCATCCTAAAACTCCCTAGTCTTAGCCGATGACAAGCATACCCATAACATGATGCAGCCACCACCATGGTTGAAAATATGAAGAGTGGTACTCAGTGATGTGTTGTGTTGGATTTGCCCCAAACACAAAGCTTTGTATTCAGAACTTAAAGTTCATTTCTCTGGCACATATTTTTTCTCAGTTTTACATTAGTCCCTTATTGCAAACAGGATGCATATTTTGTAATATTTTTATGTACAAGCTTCCTTCTTTTCACTCTGTAATTTACTTTCATTCTTTGGAGTAACTACAATGTTGTTGATCCACCCTCAGTTTTCTCCTATCACAGCCATTAACTAACTGTTTTAAAGTAACCATTGGCCTCAGTGTGAGATCCCTGAGCAGTTTCCTTCCTCTCCGGAAACTGAGTTAGGAATGACGCCTGTGTCTTTGTAGTGGCTGGGTGTATTGATACACCATCCAAAGTGTAATTAATAACTTCACCATGCTCAAAGCAATATTCAGTGTCTGCTTCTTTTTTTTTGTTTACACATCTACCAATATGTGCCCCTCTTTGAAAGGCACTGGAAAACCTCCCTGGTTGTTGTGATCCAATCTGTGTTTGAAATCCACTGCTCGACTGAGGGACATTACAGATAATTGTATGTGTGGGGTACAGAGATGAACTTGTCATTAAACAAATCATGTTAAACACTATTATTGTACACATAATGACTCCATGCAACTTATGTGACTTGTTAAGCAAATGTTGACTCCTGAACTTATTTAGGCTTGGTATATCAAAGGGATTAAATACTTATTGACACAAGATTTATTTTTTCATTTGTAATTAATTTATAAAAATGTCTAAAAACATAATTCCACTTGGACATTATGGGGGTATTGTGTGTAAGTCAGTGACACAAAATCTAAATGTAATCTATTTTAACTTCAGGCTGTAACCCAACAGAATGTGGAAAAAGTTAAGGGGTATGAATACTTTCTGAAGGCACTGTATGAGAGAGCACATGTATGAGCCATTGAAGCAAGCATTTTATGTAATACATATCTATCTGAAAATTCTGAAAGATTGAGTTATAGATTGGGGAATTTTGTTTTAAATGTAAATGTTTTGGGGGGAAATTAAATATGGCAGTTGTATTTTATGGTGCCAATAAGAGACGTTTGATGATGAGCTACAGTATTCTGAAACTCATCTTACTGAGAGACCTCACCAAAAAACATTATCAGGGCCCAAGGGCCTGCATACGTACATGTTTGGTCCTTCTTTCACTTGTTTCTTCGCTTGGATGATCCTCCCATGTCGAGTCGTACATGCAGGAGTATTCATCGGTATCTTTAATATCAAATGACCTGAGAACCGGAACCTCCACTTTCCCACTGGGAATGGATTCAGGCTCCACTACTGCACTTACTTGAGAGTCTTGACTCTCCACTTCATCTCTGGGAAGGGAATTCGGACTAGGATAACTTGGCATGATAAATCTCCAGATGCGTTCCAGCCAAGGCCAACAAGTTGGTATGAACGACTTCCAGCGCAGGCCCATGTAGGCGAGAACTGGAACCAGTAATAAAGTGCGTTTCTGCCTAAACCGTTCAATCCCCAGAAACATCCCAGACATGTGTCGTCTCAATTTAGTAGACAATTTCAGCGCTGCTCGCAGACCTGTTCCAATTATCATTAGAAGGCCACTAACTCCGGAGCGGCGCACAAGATAATGATGTAGGACTCCGCCGTAGCCTATACAAAATGTTCCAAGGTAACAAATATTCGTTTTATCACTAACTAAATGACGAGAGTCACCAGGATATATTGCATTCGGATTCGAATAATATGTTCACATTTTCACTTTCGTTTCTTCCTGTCACTATGTTCTATACTTAACGTAAATCGAAACACTGGCGCAATATCGCGAGACTTCCGGGAACGCTTGCGAAACAGACGAAGCAGACCGGGATTTGAATGAGAAGTCAATGAGAGAATCGAAAAATTCTTCCTTAGTAGTTCATTTTCTCGAAATCTAAAGGCATAATCTAGATTTGAGTTCATGGGTCCGTATAATTTTTGTCCAATTAATATTTCCTATCAGATGACAAGATAAAAAACGAATAAAAAATGTAAGTGCTCGTTTATTTAATTTGAATCAGAAATCAAACAACAGCATAAACGGTTTTGTTGTTTGTTTTTATTGTCTAAAGGAAATATTAAAAAACGAGAAAATGAATAATTATTTGATTATTTATATCTTGTGTTTTTAAATTAACGGTTCTGGTTCGACCCCTGCACCATAGGTTTTGGTCAATGAATAGTCGTGGTTTCTTGACAACACAGAAAATGATGAATGAGTCTTTCTTCATGTTTTTGATCTGCATATGTAATCGAATAAACAATTAAACGTTATATTTGTTTAATGTATCATTCCAATGATTTGATGATTGACAGTC
This sequence comes from Oncorhynchus gorbuscha, assembly GCF_021184085.1. Lineage (NCBI taxonomy): Eukaryota > Metazoa > Chordata > Actinopteri > Salmoniformes > Salmonidae > Oncorhynchus > Oncorhynchus gorbuscha. The sequence continues at coordinate 48,041,324 of NC_060175.1, forward strand.
AACTGTAGTGGGTCATGTGACATGTCCTGAGTCTATTTTTTTTCCTATCTTTTTTCATTGTTCCGCTCTAATGAGGGACTGATTTAGACCTGGGACACCAGGTGTGTGCAATCAATTATCAGATAGAACAGAAAACCAGCAGGCCCCGGACCTCGTAGGATAAGAGTTAAGTACCCCTGCTCTATAACATGCCACCGATCACTACAAAGATTCAGTGCAGATGAGAATAGACATAACCACATGGGCAGTCAGCCTTAAACACAGGCAGTCAGCTTTAAACATATAGGCAGTCAGTCTGATGAAAGTTGCCTGTCATGACTGATGGAAAACAGTTTTTAGTGTTGCCTATATCAGGATCTGGCCATTTGTGATGAGCCTATAAGGTACACCAATAACAAGGTATATTTTTTTAAAGATCTGTCAATTGACCTATAGCATATGACAGGTCTTTTGAAACTCGCTGATGCACAACCATGGGTAAAGACCAAGGGCCTGTTTCCCAAAATCATATTTGGTTCGGTTCATCGTTAGAACCATATGATCCGATGGTTCTTACGATGAACTTCGCCTTAAGATGCTTTTGGAAAATCGAGCACTAGGCCTCGTTTCCCGGAGCCTTCGTATAGTGTTAAAATCATCGTTAGAACCATTTTACGATGTATCTATGTATCTTTAGTAGTCGAGGTGTTTCCCATAACCTTCGTTACTAACGTGGCTCTGAAATCCTTGTACATCTACGACTGATCCAGACCACTCATAGAGCAGCCAAAGTGCACCGTTAGGCTTATTGTCTGCCTTACCTCACAAGATATAATTATAAAACCAGTTATAAGAGTTTTGTGTAAATGGGCATGGTCATAAAACGATACATGTTTTATTTGGGCAATATATAGGATCAAATGTAATATTTTAAAAAATGTAGTTGTAACATCCCAAGCTGAATCTTATCCGGTACAAATTGGGAACACTGGAAACGCCAAACCATTGCCAGATGTCAGCGGAACAACCAAAATACAGCATATGGGTGCTATTCAGCAGATTGTTGCTCTGCGTTTACGCATTAGGGAGTTTTCCCCAAGTCCCTGGGGATGGACACATCCTCAGATTTAAAAAAATTATTTTAAAAAACAAGTGTGCTGTAAAGGTTCAGTTAGGCTACTGTATATAGCTGTGGGCTAAAACCAAACTGAGACAGATATTTATTTAAATATTAATTTATTTGTCCGAGACACTGCGCAACAGAAACAAAGACTAAGTCTCAGCTGACTGAGAAAACATGTTACAACAGATTTAGCTAATAGCTCATTTCCATATGTAACCCCTAAAACATCAAGACACAGGGTGACATCTAGACATGGAATCATTATATACAAAACAGAAACCCATCATACAGTTAAACAAAACAACAACAAAAACAGATAAGGACGTTGTGATGCAGTGTGCAAATCAAATCAACATGACATGACAAATGGTTGGTTTGGAGATTATGGTGTTATTTTCGTTAATAAAACCGAGTCTGCGAAATATATAGGCCTAGACTGCGTTTAACGTGAAATGTGGTCTATTAAAGGCTCTGCAGAGGCAGAGCAGAGCTGTTGCAAAGAAAGTTTTCGAGGAAGTGAGGTTGTGTTTATACTGGATCTCCCGCCCTTACCTACCGTCAACAAATCATGTCAATGGGGAACTATATGGAGCCCCCGCATTGATACAAAATTTGGGCAGCGCAGTGATGCGAAACAGAGCTCAATTTGGCCCCTGCGTGCCTCCAGAGGCTCCGCGATTGCGTCACAACGCATCTGACCACATTTTCAGATCAAGCATAAAATTACTTTTAGTGGTGTTTGATTATGACGCAGGCTGCATCGATTTCAACACCAGGGAACTGGACAGCTCCCCCAAAGGAATCGTGAAAAAGCAAACCTTGCCCAAACAACAACGCTCTTAGCTGACACTCTTACAGGTTAACTCAACGTGCTTGATTGGGAAAATATTAAAAAGTTTAATTGTAAATAACGCATCTTCTACGACCATGAAATGCTTAATGCGGTAATCAGCAGTATAGCTACAATAACAAAGTGGAATCCTCACCCTTGGTTTGGTAAAAAGTCGAGGGATGGGGCTGGAAAAATGATACCATTCTCAAATTCATAGACGGCTATGGACGCCACGACCATCCATGATATAAAAATTGTTTTTGTGACTATATACGTTTGTTCATTTTTTTCGTTTTCTAACGTTGGAGTAAAACAAGCTTATATTTTGGTTTCTGATGGGGTATGACAGTTGAACTAAGCTTATGATGATATATAAGTTATATTATTAAAGAATCAATGGGTACATATCTTTAAATTATACATCCAAAAAATGTATGTAGCAACTACTGATTTCCCCTTGAAGTTACATCGCAGCTGCCAAACTAGGCCCTGATCTATCCGTCGGTCTCTCTTGGACTGTCACCTTCAGTGTTCTCCAGACAGTCCCGCGGAAAATTGCCAATTTTTTTTTTTTTCACCTTTATTTAACCAGGTAGGCAAGTTGAGAACAAGTTCTCATTTACAATTGCGACCTGGCCAAGATAAAGCAAAGCAGTTCGACAGATACAACGACACAGAGTTACACATGGAGTAAAACAAACATACAGTCAATAAAACAGTATAAACAAGTCTATATACAATGTGAGCAAATGAGGTAAGAAGGGAGGTAAAGGCAAAAATGGCCATGGTGGCAAAGTAAATACAATATAGCAAGTAAAACACTGGAATGGTAGTTTTGCAATGGAAGAATGTGCAAAGTAGACATAAAAATAATGGGGTGCAAAGGAGCAAAATACATAAATAAATAAAATACAGTTGGGAAAGAGGTAGTTGTTTGGGCTAAATTATAGGTGGGCTATGTACAGGTTTTCAAAGTGTGAGGCAATGACATAGGCTACGCTATGGTTTACAATGGTTATTTGTCCAATTATGTAGGCTATATGCCGTGGTTCGCCATATAAGATGGATAAAAGTAGCCTATGCCTACAAGTGGATATCGATCAACTTGAAATGCACTTTACTCTGCCTCTATCTGAGCTGCTATTTCACTGACGACAGCAACTATTTTCTAGAATTCCTAGCTTCCCAAATTTCCAGCGAATTTACTATTGCCCCTATTCTGGGCGCAAGCCTAGGCCTATATGATCAAATGCGTCGGATAAATTACTTCAACGATTTCACAAGTTACGTTATTTTTTCAGTAGCCTATTGTGAGGGAAATGGTTCATAGAAATATGCCCATAGGCGACTGTGATTGGACAATAGCCCACGATTTGATTACGCTACAAATGAACAGGCCTACGATAGCATATATTTTATAATCGAGGACGGGGTTTATGCAGTATTCCATGGCGTCCGTCTCTATAGCCTACCAGTATTGTCGGCCAATCTGTAGGGCTACCAGTATTGTCGGCCAATCTGTAGGGCTAGATACTGCATCTGTCTCAAAGGCTTACATAATCTCACTCACGCCAAATTGAAACATCGTCCATTTTAGCGGGGCTAGAAACTCTTGTCTACAAGGCTGTTGTCACTGGTAGCAGTGGAATACTGAGATTCGACGTGAAGATCCGTGTCTGGGTGTTAAGCAGGCAATGCGGAGGCTGGAGGGACAACGAAAAGTCAACAGCCTAACATACAAGTCAACAGCCTAAATAACTCACGCTGTATTCGTAGGTAGTTCGAAAATACCATGTCTCAACAGCAGAGCTGGAGAGCTTTGTAAAATCATGTAGCCTTCCGTCTGGGCTTGGAAGAGCGGTCATGTTTCTCCTCAGACAGTATGTGCTTGTATGTTCAGCAGTTAAGCACTGAATGGATGCATCTATAGTATTGCTAATTACAGTTGACAGTCATTTTGTTTAAACTTGGTCAATTAAACCTACTGTATGGCAATCTTTCTGTCATTTATGGATTGTCTTTCCATTACATCTCAAACAAAAAAATTGTAATGTTTCAGAGACTGTAATAAACACCACATAGACTCCGTTTATCTAAACTTTATTAAAATTACATTTCGAAGTCATATTTATGCAAATCATTAGGCTCCCTGGTGGTACACATGGTTAGGCACTAAAGATATTTTAAATATTTTAAACAGTAGAAAGTATTTTGAAATACCTTTTTAGGCAAGCATTCAAAGCTGAACATTTACCCCCAAATCAAAATAACAAATTCCCCAAACTAAAAATATGCTATTACAAAATAAACCAATAACATAATCGTTGCAGGTTTGAAAAAAAATATCAATAGTATAACATTTGTATTGTTTTGAAACATGTGGATAACAACCCACTGATATATTATACATGTGATCAGAAATCAGATGTAATAATTTGATTAACTTTAAATAGCTTCTACACCCAATCCATAACACTCCTGAACAGCTAATCAAATGGCTACCCAGACCACTGCCACTCTCTGCTTTCCTGTCTGTAGCTACCCCACTCTTATGATCATTGGTATTATTCTTTCCTTTTCAAAACAATACCGCTTGGTTCACGATCTGCTCCCTTCTTTTTTCTTTCATCATGATCAGCGTTAGTCATTCCCTCTGAAACGTTGATACGTTCGGGAAGTTCATGCTCTGTTGACTTATCTTTCTCTGATCATCAGTATGAATGATTGTCAGTAATTCTCTCTGAATGATTGTCTGTAATTCTCTCTGAATGTCCACTGCTAGGTCGACAATCTGTTTGCTTCGGAGAATCAATGGTGCGGTGCTGACTAGTGTTGGGGGTCGTTATAAAGTTACCTCTATCAGAAGCTTCATAACTGGATTGAGCAGTATCGTTTTGCCTAATTGATAGATCCTCATGGGATGAATCAGCATTGGTGTTTTGATTCCTTCCGCCAGTAGACTTTGTGCCCTGACTAGTCCCTTTGTTTCTCAGAGTGTACCTCGTCGACAGATCAGGCACGTTATCACGAGGTATGGATAAATTTTTATTTATTTCACCTTTGTTTAACCAAGTTCTCATTTACAATTGCGACCTGGCCAAGATAAAGCAAAGCAGTTCGACACATACAACAACACAGAGTTACACATGGAGTAAAACAAACATACAGTCAATAATACAGTAGAAAAATAAGTCTATATACAATGTGAGCAAATGAGGTGAGATAAGGGAGGTAAAGACAAAAAAAGGACATGGTGGCAAAGTAAATACAATATAGCAAGTAAAACACTGGAATGGTTGATTTTCAGTGGAAGAATGTGCAAAGTAGAGATAAATAATGGGGTGCAAAATAAATAAATACAGCAGGGAAAGAGGTAGTTGTTTGGGCTAAATTATAGATGGGCTATGTACAGGTGCAGTAATCTGTGAGCTGGTGCTTAAAGCTAGTGAGGGAGATAAGTGTGTCCAGTTTCAGAGATTTTTGTAGTTCATTCCAGTCATTGGCAGCAGAGAACTGGAAGGAGAGGCGGCCAAAGGAAAAATTGGTTTTGGGGGTGACCAGAGAGATATACCTGCTGGAGCCTGTGCTACAGGTGGGTGCTGCTATGGTGACCAGCGAGCTGAGATAAGGGGGGACTTTACCTAGCAGGGTCTTGTAGATGACCTGGAGCCAGTGGGTTTGGCGACGAGTATGAAGCGAGGAGCCAGCCAACGAGAGCATACAGGTCGCAGTGGTGGGTAGTATATGGGGCTTTGGTGACAAAACGGATGGCACTGTGATAGGCTGCATCCAATTTATTGAGTAGGGTATTGGAGGCTATTTTGTAAATGACATCGCCGAAGTCGAGGATTGGTAGGATGGTCAGTTTTACACGGGTATGTTTGGCAGCATGAGTGAATGATGCTTTGTTGCAAAATAGGAAGCCAATTCTAGATTTAACTTTGGATTGGAGATGTTTGATGTGAGTCTGGAAGGAGAGTTTACAGTCTAACCAGACACCTACGTATTTGAAGTTGTCCACATATTCTAAGTCAGAGCTGTCCAGAGTAGTGATGTTGGACAGGCGGGCAGGTGCAGGCAGCGATCGGTTGAAGAGCATGCATTTAGTTTTACTTGCATTTAAGAGCAATTGGAGGCCACGGAAGGAGAGTTGTATGGCATTGAAGCTTGTTTGGAGGGTTGTTAACACAGTGTCCAAAGAAGGGCCAGAAGTATATAGAATGGTGTCATCTGCGTAGAGGTGGATCAGAGACTCACCAGCAGCAAGAGCGACATCATTGATGTATACAGAGAAGAGAGTCGGTCCAAGAATTGAACCCTGTGGCACCCCCATAGACTGCCAGAGGCCCGGACAACAAACGCTCCGATTTGACACACTGAACTTGATCAGAGAAGTAGTTGGTGAACCAGGCGAGGCAACCATTTGAGAAACCAAGGCTGTCGAGTCTGCCGATGAGGATGTGGTGATTGACAGAGTCAAAAACCTTGGACAGGTCAATGAATACGGCTGCACAGTATTGTTTCTTATCGATGTCGGTTAAGATATCATTTACGACCTTGAGCGTGGCTGAGGTGCACCCATGACCAGCTCTGAAACCAGATTGCATAGCGGAGAAAGTATGGTGGGATTCGAAATGGTCGGCAATCTGTTTGTTGACTTGGCTTTCGAAGACCTTAGAAAGGCAGGCAATACGCTCGACCTCATCTTTACTAGATGCTGTTCTTCCACTAACCTCATTGCAACTCCCCTCCAAGTCTCCGACCACTACCTTGTATCCTTTTCCCTCTCGCTCTCATCCAACACTTCCCACACTGCCCCTACTCGGATGGTATCGCGCCGTCCCAACCTTCGCTCTCTCTCCCCCGCTACTCTCTCCTCTTCCATCCTATCATCTCTTCCCTCTGCTCAAACCTTCTCCAACCTATCTCCTGATTCTGCCTCCTCAACCCTCCTCTCCTCCCTTTCTGCATCCTTTGACTCTCTATGTCCCCTATCTTCCAGGCCGGCTCGGTCCTCCCCTCCCGCTCCGTGGCTTGACGACTCACTGCGAGCTCACAGAACAGGGCTCCGGAAGGCCGAGCGGAAATGGAGGAAAACTCGCCTCCCTGCAGACCTGGCATCCTTTCACTCCCTCCTCTCTACATTTTCCTCCTCTGTCTCTGCTGCTAAAGCCACTTTCTACCACTCTAAATTCCAAGCATCTGCCTCTAACCCTAGGAAGCTCTTTGCCACATTCTCCTCCCTCCTGAATCCTCCTCCCCCTCCCCCCTCCTCCCTCTCTGCAGATGACTTCGTCAACCATTTTGAAAAGAAGATCGACGACATCCGATCCTCGTTTGCTAAGTCAAACAACACCGCTGGTTCTGCTCACACTGCCCTACCCTGTGCTCTGACCTCTTTCTCCCCTCTCTCTCCAGATGAAATCTCGCGTCTTGTGACGGCCGGCCGCCCAACAACCTGCCCGCTCGACCCTATCCCCTCCTCTCTTCTCCAGACCATTTCCGGAGACCTTCTCCCTTACCTCACCTCGCTCATCAACTTATCCCTGACCGCTGGCTACGTCCCTTCCGTCTTCAAGAGAGCGAGAGTTGCACCCCTTCTGAAAAAACCTACACTCGATCCCTCCGATGTCAACAACTACAGACCAGTATCCCTTCTTTCTTTTCTCTCCAAAACTCTTGAACGTGCCGTCCTTGGTCAGCTCTCCCGCTATCTCTCTCAGAATGACCTTCTTGATCCAAATCAGTCAGGTTTCAAGACTAGTCATTCAACTGAGACTGCTCTTCTCTGTATCACGGAGGCGCTCCGCACCGCTAAAGCTAACTCTCTCTCCTCTGCTCTCATCCTTCTAGACCTATCGGCTGCCTTCGATACTGTGAACCATCAGATCCTCCTCTCCACCCTCTCCGAGTTGGGCATCTCCGGCGCGGCCCACGCTTGATTGCGTCCTACCTGACAGGTCGCTCCTACCAGGTGGCGTGGCGAGAATCTGTCTCCTCACCACGCGCTCTCACCACTGGTGTCCCCCAGGGCTCTGTTCTAGGCCCTCTCCTATTCTCGCTATACACCAAGTCACTTGGCTCTGTCATAACCTCACATGGTCTCTCCTATCATTGCTATGCAGACGACACACAATTAATCTTCTCCTTTCCCCCTTCTGATGACCAGGTGGCGAATCGCATCTCTGCATGTCTGGCAGACATATCAGTGTGGATGACGGATCACCACCTCAAGCTGAACTTCGGCAAGACGGAGCTGCTCTTCCTCCCGGGGAAGGACTGCCCGTTCCATGATCTCGCCATCACGGTTGACAACTCCATTGTGTCCTCCTCCCAGAGCGCTAAGAACCTTGGCGTGATCCTGGACAACAAACTGTCGTTCTCAACTAACATCAAGGCGGTGGCCCGTTCCTGTAGGTTCATGCTCTACAACATCCGCAGAGTACGACCCTGCCTCACACAGGAAGCGGCGCAGGTCCTAATCCAGGCACTTGTCATCTCCCGTCTGGATTACTGCAACTCGCTGTTGGCTGGGCTCCCTGCCTGTGCCATTAAACCCCTACAACTCATCCAGAACGCCGCAGCCCGTCTAGTGTTCAACCTTCCCAAGTTCTCTCACGTCACCCCGCTCCTCCGCTCTCTCCACTGGCTTCCAGTTGAAGCTCGCATCCGCTACAAGACCATGGTGCTTGCCTACGGAGCTGTGAGGGGAACGGCACCTCAGTACCTCCAGGCTCTGATCAGGCCCTACACCCAAATAAGGGCACTGCGTTCATCCACCTCTGGCCTGCTCGCCTCCCTACCACTGAGGAAGTACAGTTCCCGCTCAGCTCAGTCAAAACTGTTCGCTGCTCTGGCTCCCCAATGGTGGAACAAACTCCCTCACGACGCCAGGACAGCGGAGTCAATCACCACCTTCCGGAGACACCTGAAACCCCACCTCTTTAAGGAATACCTAGGATAGGATAAAGTAATCCTTCTCACCCCCCTTAAAATATTTAGATGCACTATTGTAAAGTGGTTGTTCCACTGGATGTCATAAGGTGAATGCACCAATTTGTAAGTCGCTCTGGATAAGAGCGTCTGCTAAATGACTTAAATGTAATGTAAATGTAGATATAGGTCTGTAGCAGTTTGGGTCAAGAGTGTCCTCCCCCTTTGAAGAGGGGGATGACAGCAGCTGCTTTCCAATCTTTGGGACCAATCTTAGCCACTGTAACAGTACTCTTCCTGTGTTGTGTTCAATCAATCATCGACACGAGCTCCAACTTGTAGCACCAGTAATGGAGCTTTATTCTGATAGAAACAGCACAAAATTGCACGTCATGCAATGCACAGCTCACCATCCAACTCTGCCCTCACACAAGCTGGTTTGGTGCTTGTTCACTACATGTCTCAACCATGCATCGTTTGGCGACCCTAATCACATTACGTCACTAACCTCACCTGCCATTCCACTCCTATCCATTGGCTCATTCTTGTTAACATTGTGAGAGACAGACTGATAACTGGCAGTGTTGTCGTCAATGTCATCGTGTTTCAGATCAATTGGGTTATTATCATCTGGGAATGTCTCTCCCCTGAATATACTCTGGATTGTCTTGGGGCACCACACAAACTCATGTTTGGGCTCATAGTGTGCGTAGGCATACTTAACTAAATTCCTGCGCTCTTGCTTATCAATGACAGCGAAGATGAAGTAGTTGAGGGCACTTTCCTTCACATTGTACAGCTTGTCTTTGACAAGAGTCTGCTCTAGGAAGAAGCGGACCAGTGGGGCCTGGTAGTGGGTGAACCCCAGAGTGCCCAGGCACTTCAGGATGCGGGTGATGCGCAGGTTGTTGTGTGTGTTTCTGCCATGAACAAAAACACAAGAACAACAAACATACAAGGGTACTGTTAACCTCAAAAGCACTTATTCTCAGATGTTTAATTTGAAAGCTGAAATCTTAGCTATTATGTATTGCAATCACTATATAATAATAACAGTTAAATGACCAAAGGAAGACATTTCTAACCTTTCCAGGTTGTCAAATCTCTCACGCCAGTTATTCGCAAGTTTCACTTCCCCTGTTATGTCATTTGACAGCTCTATGCCGTAGAAGTCCAGCATGAGCTTGTAGGATGCAACCAGCCTCTGCTTTGCTGTGCCATCTTCAAGGAAATTCTGAAGACGCGGATTGTCATTCAGAACGATTATGAAAACATTTCCATTTGTCTCTAAGTCAATAGATAATGTATGACATATGTAAATGCAGTATGCAGAGAACACTTTCCTTGCTCAAAGAAACTACTAGAAGTACCTCAATTTCCTTCTTGGTGAGTTCCTTGGCTTGATAATTCATTCCTGGTTGTTAAAGTGGGAACAACCTAAATAAAATGTTTGTGTATTAAACAAATATTTTAAACAATTTAACTTAGAAATGTAAAGGAAACTGACCATTGGATGTATGAGTGAACTTCTTCCAGTTTTGAATATTTCCTGTGCCATTTATTGTGAAAGTCCTCAATGAAGACACCTAATCAGAGCAAAGTTTACAGTTAAACATGTCCATGTCTTGTCAAATTGAAACTGCGCTGAAAGAAACAGTCAATAGTTTACCATCAGGGGAGGAGGGTATTTGTCCACGGTAGAACTGTAAATTAGGCATTTCATCCTGGGGGGGAAAGTAATGCAAATTCAGAAATGAGGATATTTCAGAGAGCTGTATTAAAACAGTACAATAATCTCAGAGGAATTGGCCAGTAAAATTATGACTCAAATCATCCCGCTTTTCCATGTACTACATAAAGAGATGAGTACTTGCTTACTTGTTGTTGCCCGCCAAAGTACAAATTTGATTCTTGCCCCTGTGGAAACATGAACAAAGGTCTAAAGACTATGTACAAACTATTGACTGATTGATAGTCAGCAGCAGCAACATACTATGATTGAGGTGGATATATTTTATAGCATAAAGTGTGTAAGATTGTGTGAAGAGAATAACTTACTGGATAATGATGCCTGTACATTTGCATATCTCTTGCTGCACTTCTGAACATGTTAAACTTGTTTGACTGAAAACACATTCACTCCATGAGTTCACAAAATGGCAAATATGCCACGACTTCCACCGAAGTCGGTTCCTCTCCTTGTTTGGCGGCGTAACAAAGCCTACCATCAGTAACACACTACGCCGCCAGGGACTCAAATCCTGCAGTGCCAGACGTGTCCCCCTGCTTAAGCCAGTACATGTCCAGGCCCGTCTGAAGTTTGCTAGAGAGCATTTGGATGATCCAGAAGAAGATTGGGAGAATGTCATATGGTCAGATGAAACCAAAATATAACTTTTTGGTAAAAACTCAACTCGTCGTGTTTGGAGGACAAAGAATGCTGAGTTGCATCCAAAGAACACCATACCTACTGTGAAGCATGGGGGTGGAAACATCATGCTTTGGGGCTGTTTTTCTGCAAAGGGACCAGGACGACTGATCCGTGTAAAGGAAAGAATTAATGGAGCCATGTATCGTGAGATTTTGAGTGAAAACCTCCTTCCATCAGCAAGGGCATTGAAGGTGAAACGTGGCTGGGTCTTTCAGCATGACAATGATCCCAAACACACCGCCCGGGCAACGAAGGAGTGGCTTCGTAAGAAGCATTTCAAGGTTCTGGAGTGGCCTAGCCAGCCTAGCAAGTCCGTGTTACCCAGCAACAGCCCCAAAGCATCACTGCTCTAGAGTTGATCTCCATGGAGGAATGGGCCAAAATACCAGCAACAGTGTGTGAAAACCTCGTGAAGACGTACAGAAAACGTTTGACCCCTGTCATTGCCAACAAAGGGTATATAACAAAGTATTGAGATAAACTTTTGTTATTGACCAAATACTTATTTTCCACCATAATTTGCAAATACATTTGATTAAAAATCCTACAATGTGATTTTCTGGATTTTTTTCAGTCATTTTGTCTGTTGTAGTTTAAGTGTACCTATGATGAAAATTACAGGCCTCTCTCATCTTTTTAAGTGGGAGAACTTGCACAATTGGTGGCTGACTAAATACCTTTTTGCCCCACTGTATCTAAGTATTCAAATCCCTGAGTCAATTCATGTTAGAATCACCTTTGGCAGCAATTACAGCTGTGTCTTTCTGGGTACGTAAGAGCTTTGCACACCTGGATTGAACAATATTTGCACAATATTCTTTAAAAATGATTCAAGCGCTGTCATGTTGATCATTGCTAAACAGACATTTTCAAGTCTTGCCATAGATTTTCAAGATGATTTAAATCAAAACTGTTACTAGTCCACTCAACAACATTCAATGTCTCAGGAAAATTAAATGTTGTCTTGGTAAGCAAATCCAGTGTATATTTGGCCATGTATTTTAAGTTATTGTCCCGCTGAAAGATTAATTTGTCTCCCAGTGTCTATTGGAAAGCAGACCATGTTTTCCTGTAGGATTTTGCCTGTGCTGAGCTCTATTCCGTTTCTCATTCTAAAACTCCCTAGTCCTAGCCGATGTCAAGCATACCCATAACATGATGCAGCCACCACCATGCTTGAAAATATGAAGAGTGATGTGTTGTGTTGGATTTATAAAAAAACTTTGTATTCAGAATTTAAAGTAAATTTCATCCCTGCTAGCTAGCTTCTAAAGAGTGGCTATAGTGGCTAACGGCCCTGCCATGAAGCTAGCACCAGTTCGACGCGGGCCAGACGCATCTCCCGGCTAGTAAACAGAATTACTACAGCTAAAATACCTCTTTCGCCATCTGGCCCGGACCCTTTGTTGACACAGCACCCCGCTGTACCACCACGACTGGTCCGCCGACGTAACTCCATCCGCTGTACCCTCCACCGGCCTTTGCCGGACGACGGCGCAAACGTTTCTACTTACGCCGGCCTGCTAACTTAAAACGCTGTGTCTCCAGCGTAGTAACGACTACCCCGCGGCTTCCCTGTTCCATCTATTGCTGTTCACTGGACCCTATGATCACTTGGCTACATAGCTGATAACTGCTGGACAGTTCACTAATCACTCAATTTTGTTTATTTTTTGTTTATCTGTCGGCCCCAGCCTTGAACTCAGGCCCTGTATGTAGTTAACCAACCCTCTCTGCCCATATTCATTGCCAATTTACCTGTTGTTGTCTTAGCCGTTGTTGTCTTAGCTAGCTCTCCCAATCAACACCTGTGATTGCTTTATGCCTCGCTTTATGTCTCTCTCAAATGTCAATATGCCTTGTACACTGCTTAGGATAGTTATAGTTGAGTTTACTGTTTTAGTGTACTGCGGAGCCCCTAGTCCCACTCAACATGCCTCAGATACCTCCTTTGTCCCACCTCCCACACATGCGGTGACCTCAACCAGCATAACAAGCCCGTCCAGGGGTGCAACCTCTCTTATCACTTGGGGCCTTTGTTTACCTCCACTGTACCCGCACACCACCATACCCCTGTCTGTACATTATGCCCTGAATCTATTCTACCACACCCAGAAATCTGCTCCTGTCCCCAACGCACTAGACGACCAGTTTTGATAGCCTTTAGCCGTGCCCTCATCCTACTCCTCCTCTGTTCCTCGGGTGATGTGGAGGTTAACCCAGGCCATTCTGTGTACATCTGGCCCTTCTTTGGACACTGTGTCCCCAGGCACTATTCTTGACTTCTGTAACCAAAAAAGCCTTTTCATGCAAGTTAACATCAGAAGCCTTCTCCCTAAGTTTGTTTTACTCACTGCTTTAGCACACTCCGCCAACCCTGATGTCCTTGCCATGTCTGAATCCTGGCTTAGGAAGGCCATCAAAAATTCTGAGATTTCCATACCCAACTACAACATTTTCCATCAAGATAGAACTGACAAAGGGGGAGGAGTTAGCCTGCAGCGTTCTGTCATACTTTCCAGGTCTGTGCCCAAACAGTTCGAGCTTCTAATTTAAAAAAATAATCTCTCCAGAAATACGCTTCTAGATGTTGCAGCCTGTTATAGACCCCCTCAGCTCCCAGCTGTGCCCTGGACACCATATGTGAATTGATTGCCCCCCATCTATCTTCAGAGTACGTTCTGTTAGGTGACCTAAACTAGGATACGCTTAACAGCCGGGCAGTCCTACAATCTAAGCTAGATGCCCTCAATCTCACACAAATTATCAAAGAACCCACCAGGTACAACCCTAAATCCGTCAACATGGGCACCCTCATAGATATTATCCTGACCAACTCGCCATACAAATACACCTCTGTTGTTTTCAATCAGGATCTTAGCAATCACTGCCTCACTGCCCGCATCCGTAATGGGTCCGTGGTCAAATGACCACCCCTCATCACTGTCAAACGCTCCCTAAAACACTTCTGCGAGCAGACCTTTCTAATTGACCTGGCCCAGGTATCCTGGAAGGATATTGACTTCATCCCATAAGTCGAGGATGCCTGGTCATTCTTTAAAAGTAATTTCCTCACCATGTTAAATAAGCATGCCCCTTTAAAAAAATGTAGGCCTCCCGGGCACTGCACTGCAGCGCTAGCTGTGCCACCAGAGACTCTGGGTTTGCGCCCAGGCTCTGTTGCAACCGGCCGCGACCGGGAGGTCCATGGGGCGTGGCCCAATTGGCCTAGCGTCTTCCGGGTTAGGGAGGGTTTGGCCGGTAGGGATATCCTTGTCTCATCACGCACCAGCAACTCCTGTGGCGGGCCGGGCGCAGTGCACGCTAACCAAGGTCGCCAGGTGCACAGTGTTTCCTCCACACATTGGTGTGGTTGTATGCGCGTTATGTTAAGAAGCAGTGCGGCTTGGTTGGGTTGTGTTTCGGAGGACGCATGACTTTAGACCTTCGTCTCTCCTGAGCCCGTACGGGAGTTGTAGCGGTGAGACAAGATAGTAGCCACTAACAATTGGATACCACGACATTGGGGAGAAAAATGGGGTATTTTTTTCATGTAGAACTAAGAACAGATATAGCCCTTGGTTCACTCCAGACATGACTGCCCTCGACCAGCACAAAATCATACTGTGGCAGACTGCACTAGCATCGAATAGTCCCAGCGATATGCAACTTTTCAAGGAAGTCAGGAACCAATACACGCAGTCAGTCAGAAAAGCAGAGGCTAGCTTTTTCAAACAGAAATCTGCATTTTGTAGCTCTGACTCCCAAAGGTTTTGGGACACTGTAAAGTCCATGGAGAATAAGAGCACCTCCTCCCAGCTGCCCACTGCACTGAGGCTAGGAAACACTGTCACCACCAATAAATCCACGATAATCAAGAATTTCAATAAGCATTTCTCCTTCACCCAAATCCAGATAGCAGATGTTCTGAAAGAGCTGCAAAACCTGGATTCATACAAATCAGCAGGGCTAGACAATCTGGACCCTCTCTTTCTAAAATTATCCGCCGCCACTGTTGCAACCCCTTTTTACCAGTCTGTTCAACCTCTTTTTTTGTATCGTCCAAGATCTCTAAATATTGGAAAGCTGCCGCTGTCCTCCCCTTCTTGTTATAGACCTATATCCATCCTGCCCTGCCTTTCTAAAGTCTTCGAAAGCCAAGTTAATAAACAGATCACTGACCATTTCGAATCCCACGTACCTACTCTGCTGTGCAATCCGGTTTTCGAGCTGGTCATGGGCACACCTCAGCCACGCTCAAGGTACTGAATGATATCATAACCGCCATCGATAAAAGACAGTACTGTGCAGCCGTTTTCATCGACCTGGCCAAGATTTTTGACTCTGTCATTCACCGTATTCTTATCGCCAGACTCAACAGCCTTGGTTTCTCAAATAACTGCCTTGCCTGGTTCACCAACTACTTCTCAGACAGAATTCAGTGTGTCAAATCGGATGGCCTGTTGTCCGGACCTCTGGCAATCTCTATGGGGATAGCACAGGTTTCAATTCTCGGGCCGACTCTTTTCTCTGTATATATCAACGATGTCGCTCTTGCTGCGGGTGATTCCCTGATCCACCTCTACGCAGACAATACCATTCTGTGTACATCTGACCCTTCTTAGGACACTGTTAACTAACCTCCAAACGATCTTCAATGCCATACAACACTCCTTCCGTGGCCTCCAACTGCTCTTAAATGCTAGTAAAACCAAATGTATGCTTTTCAACCCTTCGCTGCCCGCACCAGCCCGCCCGACTAGTCTCACTACTCTGGAAGGTTCTGACTTAGGTATTTGTAATGGTCTACATATTCTAAGTGTCTGGCTAGACTGTAGACTCTCCTTCCAGACTCATATTAAACATTGCAATCCAAAATTAAATTTAGAATTGTCTTCCTGTTTCGCAACAAAGCCTCCTTCACTCACACCTCCAAACACACCCTCGAAAAACTGACTATGCTACCGATCCTCGACTTCGGCGATGTCATTTACAAAATATCTTCCAATACTCTACTCAGCAAACTGGATGCAGTCTGTCACAGTGCCATCCATTTTGTCACCAAAGCCCCAGACCCCCCCCCACTGCGACCTGTGTGCTGTAGTCGGCTGGCCCTCGCTACATATTCATCGCCAGACACACTGGCTCCAGGTCATCTATAAGCCTATGCTAGCTAAAGCTCCGCCTTATCTCAGCTCACTGGTCACGAAAACAACACCCACCCGTAGCACGCGCTCCAGCAGGTATATCTCACTGGTCATCCCCAAAGCCAACACCTCGTTTGGCTGCCTTTCCTTCCAGTTCTCTGCCGCCAATGACTGGAACGAATTACATAAATCGCTGAAGCTGGAGACTTATATTTCCCTCACTAACTTTAAACATCAGCTATCTGAGCAGCTAACCGATCGCTGCAGCTGCACATAGCCCATCTGTAAATAACCCACCCAATCTACCTACCTCATCCCCATATTGTTTTTATTTACTTTCTGCTCTTTTGCACACCAGTATTTCTACTTGCACTTCACCATCTGCTCATCTATTACTCCAGTGTTAATTTGCTAAATTGTAATTACTTCGCTACTATGTCCTATTTATTGCCTTACCTCCTCACACCATTTGCACACACTGTATATAGATGTTATTTTTTTCTATTGTGTTATTGACTGTACGCTTGCTTATTCCATGTGTAACTCTGTGTTGTTTGTGTCGCACTGCTTTGCTTTATCTTGGCCAGGTCGCAGTTGTAAATGAGAACATGTTCTCATCTAGCTTACCTGGTTAAATAAAGGTGAAATATATTTTTTTAAAGTTCGCCTGGGAGAAGAAGGGGAAGGAAATGACGAAGAGACAGGAAACTCAGTGGGGATAAATGGGCCAGAAATGGTGGAAGAGGAGGAACAGGAAGCGCAGAGCGAGGGTCTGGAAAATCTAATGTCAATGCGATTTTTCCTCCTATGTTAACACAGTAAAGGGGACGTTTTTGTACTGCTCAGCTGGAAGGCACCACACTACAGAACGCCAAACAGAATGTCAAGGTAATAGATGGTGTACCTGCAAATCCTGCTAATGTACTCACCTTTCCCCATGTTTCTCATGGGAAAAAATCTGTTATACCAGGTCACGAAGTCCAATGACTTCACAGTGGAGCAGCTGTTGGTTCCAACCCCGTTTCCCGTTTCGGCGGACAGTGCTGAACCTGGCCCATAGCCACATGATGGGAGGACATTTATGGAGAGAAGAAAAACAGGAATGGGTGTTACAATGCTTCTTCTGGCCGGGGGTGTATGCGGATGTGATATGGTATTTCCAAGGGTGTCCTGACTGTCAGAGAACCTCACCCCTTCCTGATTTACGAAATCCCTTATTCCCGTTGCAAGTGATAGACAAACCATTCGATAGAATTGCTATGGATTTAATTGGACCATTACCACGGTCTGCAAAATGTTTTCAACATATACTGGTTGTAGTGGATTATGCCACCAGGTATCCCGAGGCTATTCCCCTGCATAGTGCCTTCACCAAGAGCATCGCGAGAAAGCTGCTACAGATGCTCTCCAAGGTAGGTTTACCCTAGAGCTGCCACTTTCAAGGAGCGGGACACTAATCCAGATGCTTATAAGAAATCACGCTATGGCCTCAGATGAACCATCAAACAGGCAAAGCGTCAATACAAGACTAAGACTGAATCTTACTACACCGGCTCTGATGCTCGTCAGATGTGGCAGGGCTTGAAAACTATTACGAGCTACAAAGGGAAACCCAGCCATGAGCTGCCCAGTGACGCGAGCCTACCAGACGAGCTAAATGTCTTTTATGCTAACTTCAAGACAAGCAACACTGAAGCATGCATGAGAGCACCAGCTATTCTGGGCGACTGTGATCACGCTCTCCGTAGCCAATGTGAGCAAGACCTTTAACCTCTTTGGGGTTGGCGGGGCGCTTGCGTCCCACATGGCCAATATCCAGGGAAAATGCAGAGAGCGACAAATTTCTATAAAAATCTAACTTTGATTAAATTACACATGCAAGATAGCAAATTAAAGCTACACTCGTTCTGAATCCAGCCAACGTGTCAGATTTCAAAAAGGCTTTTCGGCAAAAGCATAAGATGCTATTATCTAATGATAGCACAACAGTAAACAATGAGAGTAGTATATTTCAACTCTGCAGGTGCGACACAAAACGCAATAAAATATAAAACATGCCTTACCTTTGACAAGCTTCTTTTGTTGGCACTCCTATATGTCCCATAAACATCACAAATGGTGCTTTTTATTCTATTAATTCCGTCGATATATATCCAAAATGTCCATTTATTTGGCGAGTTTGATCCAGAAAAACACCACTTCCAACTTACGCAACGTCGCTCTCAAAAGTTACCTGTAAACATTTCAACTACTTTTGTAATACAACTTTAGGTATTTCTAAACGTATATAATCGATCAAATTGAAGACGGGATGATCTGTGTTCAATACAGGAGCAAAACAAACTGATGCTACTTTTCTGGTTACGCGCCTCTATCAAAAGGTACACATGAAGTGACGTTCGTTCTGAGCTATGGTACTTCTTCATTACACAAAGGAAAAACCTCAACCAATTTCTACAAACTGGTGACATCCAGTGGAAACGGTAGAAACTGCAGGAAATTTTATTAGAATTCTGGATTCCTCATGAAAACATTGAAAAGACCGTGACTCAAAAAAAAGTCTGAATGGTTTGTCCTCGGGGTTTCGCCTGCTAAATAAGTTATGTTATACTCACAGACATGATTCAAACAGTTTTAGAAACTTCAGAGTGTTTTCTATCCAATACTAATAATAATATGCATATATTAGGATCTGGGACAGAGTAGGAGGCAGTTAAGTTTGGGCACACTATTTATCCAAAAGTGAAAATGCTGCCCCCTACCCCAAACAGGTTAAGCAGGTCAACATTCACAAGGTTGTGGGGCCAGACTGATTACCAGGATGTGTACTCAAAGCAAGTGTGGGAGGACCAACTGGCAAGTGTCTTCACTGACATTTTCAACCTCTCCCTGGCCGAGTGTGTAATACCTACATGTTTCAAACAGACCATAGTCCTTGTGGTCAAGAAAGCAAAGGTAACCTGCCTAAATGATTACCGCCCCGTAGCACTTACATCAGTAACCATGAAGTGCTTTGACAGGCTGGTAATGGCTCACATTAACACCATCATGCCAGAAACAACAGACCCACTCAAATTCGCATACCGCCACAACAGAACCACAGAGGGTGGTGTGTGTTTAGTCCCTTTCTGTACTCCCTGTTCACCCACAACTGCGTGGCCAAGCACGTCATCAAAACCATCATTAAGTTTGTTGACGACACAACAGTGGTAGGCCTCGTCACTGACAACGATGAGACAGCCTATAGGGAGGAAGTCAGAGACCTCTCTCTGTGTGAGCAAGACTAAGGAGCTGACCGTGGACTATAGGAAAAGGAGTGCCGGAACAGGCCCCCATTAACATCGATGGGACTGTAGTGGAGTGGGTCCAGAGTTTCAAGTTCCTTGGTGTCCACATCACCAACAAACTATCATGGTCCAAACACACCAAGACAACTGTGAAGAAGGCACGACAACACCTTTTCCCCCTTAGGAGACTGAAAAGTTTGGGCATGGGCCTCCAGATCCTCAAAAGATCATGACGATGTTGTCTTCTATTGTTATTTCCCCAGTGGCCTGGCTGTGTTGGGCCGGGCTTTGTGATGGTGGTGGTCTCTTTGGTGCTGGTCTAGGTGAAGTGGCAGAGGCAGAGGTTGGAGGAGTGGCTATGAGTGTTGAGGTGGTGTCCAGGCTATGCCCGGGGGCTGGAGAGGGCTGAGCAGATAGCAGCTGAACTGCTCTGCTCTGCTCTGCTCTGCCCTCCCCTCCCAGACAGACACTGGCAGGAGGCAGCCTTAGCAATGACAACGGACCCAGGAACAGGTGAGGAACGGATGAGGGGAGAAGACACCCAGAGAGATGTCCATACACGGACCTGTTACAGTATTTGTATTTATTATGGATCCCCATTAGCTGCTGCCAAGGTAGCAGCTACTCTTCCTGGGGTCCAGCAAAATGAAGGCAGTTGTAATGTTTTTAAAATTGTATAACATATTCACAGCAGATTCCCAAACACGTTAAGTGTGTACCCTCAGGCCCCTCTCCCCACTCTACTACCACATATCTACAACACATATCTATTGTGTGTATGCATGTGTCTGTGCCTATGTTTGTGTTGCTTCACAGTCCCTGCTGTTCCATAAGGGTTCTTTTTATCTGTTTTTTAAATAAAATGTCTGTGCTTGCATCAGTTACTTGATGTGGAATAGAGTTCAATGTAGTCATGGTTCTATGTAGTACTGTGCACCTCCCATAGTCTGTTCTGGACTTGGGGACTGTGAAGAGGTGAATGGTGGCATGTCTTGTACTGTCCTGTACTACAACAAGCAGGTTTAATATCCCCTCCCCAAATACACCTACATACATACTTTACTTATTTAAACAAAGCACTGTGGGAAATTAAATGTGTAGGCCTATTTGATCCGACTCCCGTTTGAAGTTTACTATCACTCTGCAACTACCATAAAACAGTCATATTTTCTTCATTCCCATCCTGACCGATATTTACATTTTATAAATTTAGCAGACACTCTTATCCAGAGCGACTTACAGGAGCAATTAAGGTTAAGTGCCTTGCTCAAGATTTTCCAACTTGTTGGCTCGGAGATTCAAACCAGCGACTTTTTGGTTACTGGCCTAATGCTCTAACCGGTGATGTATGATACCTGCTTTTTAATATTCTCTCTCATCTTCTCTAACATAGTGAAGGTTGGTCAGATAAATCATTGATGTGACTGAGGGGGGAGTAGAGATTATTTACCTTGTCTGAAATATTTCCCCTGAGGACCAAGAAGGTATGGCAACAGATAGGAGAGATATCTTCCACTGTTCTGTTCTCACCAAAACATGCTCTTCCGCACACTCTCTATCACAGATCCTAGCCTGAGTCCCAGTCTGTTTGTGCCATCATGCCAACTCCCTGTCATTCATGGTGAAGCCAAATGTTTGGCTTGACAATGACAGCAATGGAATTGGCAAGAGCAGGAGCATAAATCTATGACTATGCTATACACCTATGCTTATTCCTGTAGCCAACTCACACTGCACCACAAAAACACACACACTAACCCCACTACCTGTATGTCCCCCTCCGTCTAGGAGCAGTAACTGTGTGGGTCTCTCAGCCCTCATCTCGCCGGAACATTGTACAACAAGGGACCCTTTACGAAGGGTTTATAATTAGCTTAGTAATGGTTAATGAATCATTTGTAAATGCATACGTCTCTGATGGGAATGTGTTTGGTCCTGCAGCAAGCGTTTAATGCCATAGCGTTGGTCCATCACTGCCCAGCCCCTGTAGAAGACACCTGCTGCTGGCTGAGGAGGAACACAAAGATCAGTGGCTCACAGCAGCACCCATTAGGATGACATGTAGTGGAACAGCAAAACAAGTGTCTCACCTACTAAAACTATGATAGTTAGTAATGTCAAGACGTTGCCCTCTTTGGGTATAGTGAGCGCCATCCCCCTCTCTCTGCACCATCCCCCTCTCTCTCTCGCTCCTATACCCAGGCTGCTGTTAGACAGGTCATAAATTCCTGGAGGAGATTCTTCCTCATGGCCAGACAGTATAGAGAGTGAGTTTTCATAGAGAGAACAAAGGAACTTCTTCCACCTCACAGAACTTGAGAACTGAACAAAATTCATGTTCTGGAGAATGTATAAACTGTCGGCGAAGCAGCCAGCTACGAACTGGTCCGTTTGGTACAATTTTGTGAAACTCATGAGAGACAATACAGCCACATTACCATAACCCTGTTTATACAAGAGTCTCAGTTGTGAGGCTTGCGTCTAATTGTTGTATAAAATGAATAAGTAAAAATGAAACTATTTGTGAAATTATGTAATGTGATTTTAACTTGTTATGGCTGCAATCCCAATACCGGGATCGATATGACAACTACCAGTGAAAATAGAGGGCGCCAAATTCAAACCACAGAAATCTCATTACATTCCTAAAACATACATGTGTCTTATATCATTTTAAAGCTATTCTCGTTGTTAATTCCACCAAAGTGTCTGATTTCAAATAGGCTTTTCAGCGAAAGCACTACAAACGATTATGTTAGGTCTCCACCAAACCACAATAAGCAGAAATATAGCATTCACAAAAACCAGAAATAAAGATAAAATTAATCACTAACCTTGAATTATCTTCATCAGATGACACTCATAGGACTTCATGTTACACAATACATGCATGTTTTGTTTGATAAAGTTCATATTTATATTTAAAAAATCTGAGTTTACATTAGCTATTTAGATTCACTACTTCCAAAAACATCAAGTGATGTTGCATTGCCACATCGTTTCAACAGAAATACTCATCATAAATTAAGATGATAACACAAGTTATACACATGGAATTATAGATCTACCTCTCCTCAATGCAACCGCTGTGTCAGATTTCAAAAAAGGTTTACGGAAAAGCAACACATGCAATGATCTGAGACGGCGCACAGAACAGAAGCCAAATTAGCCGCCATGTTGGAGTCAAACAGAAACCAGAAAATACATGATAAATGTTTTCTTACCTATGACGAACTTCATCAGAATGCAGTCCTAGGAATCCCAGGTCCACCAGAAATGCTTGATTTGTTCGAAAATGTCCGTTATTTATGTCCAATTAGCTACTTTGGTTAGCGCGTTTGGTAAACAATTCCAAAGTCACAAACCACGTCCACTATAATGTGACGCAATGCCCAAAAGTTCTGTAAAAGTCAGTAGAAACATGTCAAACAATGTACTGAATCAATCCTTAGAATGTTGTTTACATATATCTTGAATAACGTTCCAACCGGAGAATTAGAATGACTTCAAATGAGCGGTGGAACGCAGGTGCTTCCGCTATGAACGCACATAGTGAATGCATGGTCAACTCGTGGCAGTGGTGACTATTTCCTGTGTCATTCGACCCCCCTTCACATTAGAATCATCAGACAAAGTTCTATTGACTGTTGACATCTAGTGGAAGGCGTAGGAATTGAAAACTCATCCATATCTCACTGTAATTTCAATGAGAGCTTGGTTGAAGATCTGCCACCCCCAGAAGAAGAAAAAAAACAGGAAGTGGAATTTCTCAGGTTTTTGCCTGCTATATGAGTTCTGTTATACTCACAGACATAATTCAAACAATTTTAGAAACGCCAGAGTGTTTTCTATCCAATATTAATAATAATATGCATATATTAGCAACTGAGACTGAGGAGCTGGCCGTTTACAATGGGTACCTTTTCATCCAAGCTACTCAATACTGCCACTGCAGCCATAAAAAGTTAAACTGTTTAATGAAGGAAACTCCAATTCCCTTTGGAGTTTATCTAAATCATAGGCCCACCCCATGAGCACAGACATTGATCTGGCGTCATGGGACAGCCCCTTTCTGCTCTTCCGAATATAACACCCACCTTGGGAATTTATCTTCAGACCATGCTTCTCCCAATTACAAGAGGGCTAAGGTTTGAGCCCATTGCTGAATTCTTAACCATACCATGTGGTTAAACTCTGAGACTATCGAACCGACAGAATAAGAACAAATCTTTGATTTTAATTACTAGTCTGCAGCTAGGAATTCGGTATCTTTGAACGCGAACACCGACAACAACCAAAACATCTATTCTATAACAACATTGCTGAATGTTACTCTGAACTATTCATTCTAACCATAGCAGAGAGAGAGGGCGGAAAAACTCTCCAACAGAAACAAACTTTCCAACAGAGATCACAATGACACACTGAGCGTAAATATATATATTGATTAGCAATTATTCCCGAATGAGTGAGTGTTCATGTGCAAAGGATTAGCATTTCAATTGTTATAATTATCAACTTTGTAGTGTCTTTTATCTCAATCGACCCCCACTTCCCTTTTGTCTACCATGCCACGATGCCGGTTTAGCCCACTAGGGCACATCCGCTATAATTTCCTTGTAACTATATCTACTGTTTGTGTGTGCATTTCTGTGATTGTTTAATTAGTTAAGAAATAAATGATTTAAGACAATTGATGTATGGATGACTCATAGTGAAGACTGGGTTCGTGCAGAACAATTTACGACGTTTGGAATGAGACTAACATGAGTTAAAGAATAATTCATTAATTAGAAGACTAATTGATCAGATATTAAAATATCTGAAAGTTATATTAGGAAAATTATAATTTTGTAATCTGAATATTTTCCTTGGTGCTCCGACTTCCTAGGTAATTACAGTTACATGATTAAGTTAGTTTAATCACGTAATAATAATTACATAGATTTTTTGATAAAAATAAGTCTTCAATTTAATGATGCCAAAGACACGACAGTAAAGATCCTTGATATGCAAGATCACAGTGTGTCTAGTCCTGAACTCTCCCCGTCTCTCTGTTTCAGAGTCTCTAGTTGAGGGGAGCTGCTCTCAGAGTTTGGACCGGCAAGGCATGACTGTACCTACCGTTGCTATCCAACTTGCTGCATATGATCCCCCGGCACCTGGAGTGTTGCCAACCAGTCCACAGACACTCCCCAGTCTGGCCCGGAACACATAGTTGTTGTTCCAGCGCCCTGCCACCAGATGGGGCAGGCATGTTAAGAACTCAGGATGGGGAGGAGGGAAGAGGGACTCAACGATAACATTGCCAATGGATAAGGTCACCTGACCTAGATTGGGTTGAGAGTAGAGGATGAGCTGAGAGAGGAGAGGAGAAGAGAGGAAAGGAGAGCTGAATGAGCGGTGTCATACATACCCAGCGTATGTCTGGGTGATATTATTTTGGGAGTGGGACAGAGCTTGGACCGTGTATTTACTGTGTATTTACTCACACTACTCAAAAATGTATTTCTGTACATGTTTTTTTTATAGTCATTATCCTTCCCCCTTGACAACATATAGAGGATTGATCCCCTGATGTTACCTGCATGATCAGAGGACAGGCAGACTAGATTAGATTAGACAGGTCCTCATGCATGTTGACTGGCACAGGTGTTTTTATAACATGAGGAGTCTACTGCAGAACTATGTGTGTGTGGTACCACCCATTGTGTAAAGTTTCTGTACAGCATATATTGTAAATAACACCTAGCGAGAGATGGACTTACATGCAGAGCCGTTCCTTGAAAAACTAAGAAAAACGAATAGTCTCAGTTAACCCACACAGGTCTCAGTTAACTCAGTTTTACTCCTTGATGTTTAAACCACATTCTAACCTGAAAGGGCAATATGATTATGTTGATAAATTCTATTTTCAGGGAGAGTTTCAGCCTGGCTTTGAACTGGTCAAAACCTAATCCATTTAAGTTATTAAGACCATGGCGGATGTAATGAGCTCAAACCTCTTGCTTAAGAGCAGGAAATAGATGTGTGCGAATACAAAGCTAAATGTACATATGTATTCACCGTGTAAATACAACCAACTAACATTCCCCTTTGGATCAGCCTTCCATGGATCTTTTCTTCATTCTTATTGGGGTAGACTTTTCAAGTCATTGCATGTGTACTGTGGTGGTTCATTTCCTTACTATCAAATGAGGAGAGACAAACTTATCACACAAATCAGAGTTATACTTAAACTAAATCTTTAATCCCTTATTAATAAGTGAACAGGTCAATACGACGCACACATATAAAGTGAATCGATTGAGTGCTCTACGTTAATGATGGCCGGTCGACCATTCACGCTCAGATGATTCGTTAAGAGCACCGAGACAAAAGTACAAATGTCTTTTATAGACAAAATACGCCTCTTTCGACCTACATGACGAACAACAGGTATATAGAATGGGTCACAAGGTTAAGATTTGTATGAAAGATACCTATAATACATAGCAGACAGTATCTGCTGTGTCAACGGTTTTCATTGTGTAGAGACCAGTGTCTGGCCCCGTACAGAGCAGAAACATTAACTCATGCTCTGGAATGCTCTTTCGGTTTTATCACCCAAAAGACATCATAAATCTCCTGTCAGTGTTATCTCCTAGAGGCCCATCCTCAGCAGAACACACTCACAATAGTTAAGAATACTCTATTCTGTTGCATAAAACAACCACTTGAGGCAATAAAAGTATCATAACATAATCTTGCAATTTTCCACGATAGTACAGAGAGAACTTAGTCCAAATGTCTCGTCTCACTTCATTACATCTCTCGCTCTCATCATTAGGTCACGTTAAATTGTTTATACTTTTCATAACCTATGGCACATAGAAAAGTGGGATGTTATGTTTTTCACTCGATTACTCGTTTTTTTTCTCTCTTTTTTAAAATGTTTTTGCACCACCCTATTTTTATTATTATTCCATTTAAAATGTCCATCATTTTAATGTACGAGAAATAGCTTGACCTGGAAAACTTTGGGGTCTAATATGTTGAGATAAGTGGCCGATGAAAAGTCTGGCATGGATGTATACCCTAACCTGTGATCTGTGGAAGAGGCGATATTTAGTGAGAAATTGTCAGCTGTAACCCATTCGGCTGAGGTTTTCAGCCCTCCATCAAAATATTACAAGTCATATGAGCAAAAAATATGTTGAGAAAAGCGCCACTGCAGAGTCTGACATGAAATAACATGCCTAAACCTAACCTGTGAAAAATATCCTACCCAATTCAGTAGTGGTCTTCATTGAGGTGCACAGCTATAGCTGGAGTCTGAAGTTTACATACACCGTAGCCATATAATATAAATTCCTGACATTTAATCCTAGTAAAAAGTCCATGTCTTAGACCAGTTAGGAGCACCACTTTATTTTAAGAATGTGAAATGTCAGAATAAGAGTAGAGAGAATTATTTATTTTAGCTTTTATTTATTTCATCACATTCCCAGTCGGTCAGAAGTTTACTTACACTCAATTAGTATTTTGTAGTGTAACCGATGTGAAATGGCTAGCTAGTTAGCGGGGTGCGCGCTAATAGAGTTTAAATCGGTGACGTCACTCACTCTCAGATGTTGAAGAAGTTGTTCCCCTTGCTCTGCAAGGGCCGCAGCTTTTGTGGAGTGATGGGTAACGATGTTTTCTGGGAGGCAGTTGTTGATGTGTGCAGAGGGTCCCTGGTTCGAGCCCAGGTAGGGGCGAGGAGAGGGACTGTAGCTATACTCTTACAGTAGCATTGTCTTTAAATTGTTTAACTTGGGTCAAACGTTTCGGGTAGCCTTCCACAACCTTCCCACAATAATGAGGTCAGGGCTTTGTGATGGCCGCTCCAATACCTTGACTTTAAAAGTACGATCTTTGTCCCCATGTGCAGTTGCAAACTGTAGTCTGGCTTTTTATGTCGGTTTTGGAGCAGTGGCTTCTTCCTTGCTGAGCGGCCTTTCAGGTTATGTCGATATTGGACTTGTTTTACTGTGGCACGTTCTGACCTTAGTTCCTTTGTTATGTCTTCGTTTTAGTATGGTCAGGGCATGAGTTGGGTGGGATGTCTGTTTGTTTTTCTATAATTTGGGATTTCTATGTTCGGCCTAGTAAGGTTCTCAATCAGAGGCAG
The DNA here is from genome assembly GCF_021184085.1 of Oncorhynchus gorbuscha. Lineage (NCBI taxonomy): Eukaryota > Metazoa > Chordata > Actinopteri > Salmoniformes > Salmonidae > Oncorhynchus > Oncorhynchus gorbuscha. The sequence continues at coordinate 48,069,208 of NC_060175.1, forward strand.
CTGTCAATCGTTGTCCCTGATTGAGAAGCATACTTAGGTAGCCTGGTTTCACTTTTGAGTTGTGGGTGTTTGTCTTCGGTGTCAGTGTTTGTTACCACACGGGACTGTTTCGTTTATTCACGTTTATTGTTTCGTTTATTCACGTTTATTGTTTTGTTCCAGTGTTCTGTTGTGTTTGATTAAACATTATGGACACTTACCACGCTGTGCATTGGTCCTCCGATCCTTCTCGCTACTCCTCCTCAGAAGAGGAGGACGAGATCCGTTACAACGTGGTACCTTCAGGCGTTTAGAAATTGCTCCCAAGGATGAACCAGACATGTGGAGGTTTACAATTGTTTTTCTGAGGTCTTGGCTGATTTCTTTTGATTTTCCCATGATATTTGAAGGTATACCTTGAAATACATCCACAGGTATACCTCCAATTGACTAAAATGATGTCAATTAGCCTATCAGAAGCTTCTAAAGCCATGACATAATTTTGGGGAATTTTCCAAGCTGTTTAAAGGCAGTCAACTTAATGCATGTAAACCTCCGACCTACTGGAATTGTGATTAGTAAAAAAATCTGTAAACAAATGTTGGAAAAATTACTTGTGTCATGCACAAAGTAAATGTCTTAACAGACTTGCCAAAACTATATTTTGTTAACAAGAAATGTGTGGAGTGGTTGAAAAACAAGTTTTAATGACTCCAACCTAAGTGTATGTAAACTTCCAACTTCAACTGTGCATGTTTCTGTTCATCATGACTGGGGAAGGCATAGATGATCCTACATCCATCTTATTATATCAGAACAGTATGGATCAACAGTGATTCATATTTCTGGTTTACACCCCAAAATATGTTTTGATCATTGTCCCCTCTTGGTTTCTTCCTAGGTTTCAGCCTTTCTAGGGAGTTTTTCCTAGCCACCGTGCTCCTACATATGCATTGCTTGCTCTTTTGGGGTTTTTAGTCTGGGTTTCTGTATAGCACTTTGTGACATCGGCTGATGTAAAAAGGGCTTTATAAATACATTGAATTGATTATAAATAAATTTGATTAGGGAGTCACGTGATGACATGATAACCTATGAATAAACCTGCTATTCAACATGTTTGACTTACAGTATTCTTGGCTTGGAGTCTGGCATTGGCAGTCTGGCTGCTGTGGTAATGGCAGTAATACTGGAGGAGGTAAGGATATAGTGTTAATATGTTGTCAGGCCTTATCTATTCAGATTCGCCAATGTCCCCCATTCTGAGAATATTGAGACACCAACGAAAAGTGAGGTTGAACCTCACAAAGCAATCGGTCTATGAAGGAACAATATATTTTTCTCATGCTATTTTGTTATCAAGGATTCAACAGTCTTAGTCAAGGGTTTAATAAAATTGGTTTTATTTAATCAGGTACTTTTCCATACAGTATATTAACTCTTCTCACATACACATTACGCACGCACGCACACACACATACTTGTTTATATGGTTTATGAGGTCAATCAGTTTATAATATGTTTTTTTTGGGGACCCACCTTTCCCATGGTCCTATCAATGTAATGTGATTTTATATGCAGAAGACATCTTTGACTTCAGATTTGTTGATAGGATCATATTGAAATAACATGCCTGTAAACACATACACACACCAGTGGAGACTGCTGAGGGGAGGACAGCTCATAATAATGGCTGGAACAGAGCGACTGGAAAGGCATCAAACAAATGGAAACCAGGTGTTAGATGTACTTGATACCATTCCACTGATTCCGCTCGTCATTACCACGAGCCCATCCTCCCCAAATAAGGTGCCACCAACACTTAATTTGATATCATTCTCCTTACTCCTACTCTTGAGGAGGGCTGGATGGAGGCCAACTTCAACCTGAAAAACACATATTGTCCACATACCTTCTCAGGTTGTACAATGCATTTAACACATTTGTCTGGAATAAAATATTTACACAACCGTTGTGTCAAATGCTTTGTATATCAGTTGTACAACCTGAGCGTGTACGGGGACATCAAGGGGAAAAAAGACATTAAGTATTCAAGCTGTAATTTCAATAAGCTGGAGATTTGTAAAGTAATGTATTGGTTGGTGGTGAGATATGACTTCTCTTTTAGCTCCTAGTGGAGCATAGGGCCTCAGCTGCATTTAGGGTTCAGCCAACGGGGTCATGGAGACGTGATGCATGCTGCCCTACCACCACTGCGGACAGTCAGGTCCAATTATTGGCACCCTTGATAAAGATGTGCTCAACAGCATCATGAACTTTACCTAGCACCAGGGCATTTTAGCCAAAAACCTGGTTGCCTTTGCCAGGAGGCTGACACTTGGCTGCAAGTGGATCTTCCAGCAAGACAATAACCCCAAGCACACATCAATATCCACAAAGAAATTGTTAATTGACCACAAAATCAATATGTTGCAAAGGCCATCTCAGTCTCCGGACTTGAACCCCATTGAAAACCTGTGGTTTGAAGGAAAGAGGGCAGTCCATAAGCACAAACGAAGGGCATCAAGGATCTGTAAAGATTCTGTATGGAGGAATGGTCTAAGATCCCTCCCAATTTGTTCTCCAATCTCATAAAACATTTTAGGAAAAGGCTCAGTTCCGTTAGCGTCGCAAAGTGAGGTATTGAAAAAGGGTGCCTTGTTAAAAAAAATATTTTCTCTAATTAATTGTATTAATATAAAATAATATAATTTTCCCCATACTTTGGAGCATAAGTATACTACTTGTATTATTTATTTTATACAGTATTTTTTGCTCATCAATCATTTTGAACCTGACTGCAAGTCCAGCTCCAGTAGGGTTACATTTGTTATGTGCCTGGGGTGTGGATAAACTTGATAGAGATTGTTGAGCTTGGATGAGGCAATCATAGCAGATAAGCACAGTCTCCACAGGTTGTGGAATGAGAACAGCTCAACAAGCCCAGGGGCATCAAAAGGAAATGTTGTAGTATTTTGTCCATTATTACACCATAAACCCCCAACAATGATCATGCCTTAATTTGGAGAGAAAAAATGACATTTGTGAATGCTATTCCTTTCTATATGACCAAAAAGGGTCACATTTTTACTTCAAAGACCCTGTTTATCATGAACAATGTCTGGATTAACAAAATAACATGGACAGATAGAACATCACATAGAAATAAAATCACATTTATTATAGGAAATATTTGGTTTAAAAGTATGCCATTTGGGCAAATTATTAACAAGTTATGTAGACTTGATTACTAAAATATCTGCGAAGCTAAGTGGCATTCACAAGAGGTGAATGGCCATACCTCTCCTCACTCTCCCTACACCATGCAGTTATCTAGGTAACACACAGTACATGGCACCGCTCAATGAACCACATGATATCCTGTCCTTTTATTGATATGATCTAAATACACTGATCTAATCATCCCCAGCTTACAATTGGCTCATTCATTCCCCCCTCCTCTCCACTGTAACTATTCCCCAGGTTGTTGCTGTACATGAGAATGTGTTCTCAGTCAATTTACCTGGTAAAATAAGGGTTAAGTAAAACTAAATAAATATAAAGTCACAAATATAGGCTATGTTCTATTTGAACACACTACATTGCCAAAAGTATGTCGAACATCTCATTCCAAAATCATGGGCTTTGATAAGGAGTTAGTCGCCCTTTGCTGCTATAACAGCAGCCACTCTTCTGGGAAGGCTAGATGTTGGAACGTTGCTGCAGGGACTTGCTTCCATTCAGCCACAAGAGCATTAGTGAGGTCTGGCACTGATGTTTTGGCGATTAGGCCTGGCTCGCAGTCAGCATTCCAATTTATTCCAAAGATGTTCGATGGGATTGAGGTCAGGGCTCTGTGAAGGCCAGTCAAGTCCTTCCACATCGATCTCGACAAACTATTTCTGTATGGACCTCGATTTGTGCATGCAGGCATTGTCATACTGGAACAGGAAAGGGCCTTCCCCAAACTGTTGTCACAAAGTTGGAAGCTCAGAATCATCTAGAATGTTTGTATGCTGTAGCGTTAAGATTTCCCTTCACTGGAACTAGGGGGCCTAGCCCAAACCATGAAAAACAGCCCCAGACCACTATTCCTCCTCCACCAAACTTTACAGTGGGCACTATGTATTCCTGGCATCCGCCAAACCCAGATTTGTCCGTTGGACTACCAGATGGTGAAGCGTAATTCATCACTCCAGAGAAAGCGTTTCCAATGCCACAGAGTTTGGAACTTGGTAGTGTTGCAACCGAGGACAGATGATTTTTACATGCTACGCACTTCAGCTGTCTCGTTCTGTGAGCTTGTGTGGCCTACCACTTTGCGGCTAAGCTGTTGGTGCTCCTAGACTTTCCCACTGCACAATAACTTCACTTACAGTGACCGGGGCAGCTCTAACAGGGCATAAATTTGACAAACTGACTTGGTGCTACATTGAAAGTCACTGAGTTCTTCAGTAAGGTCATTCTACTGCCAGTGTTTGTCTATGGAGATTGCATGGCGGTGTGCTAGATTTTATACACCTGTCAGCAACGGGTGTGGCTGAAATAGCGGAATCCGAATAGTTATGCATATATAGTGTATGTTCCTTTTTATTATATTTTTATCATGCATATCAGAGTTCAATTGTCTTCTGCCATGTGAATGAATTAAATTAATTTGTACTGAAAAATAAGGACAAAGCACTCGTCATGTCTAATAGACATGTCACTGTGTAATTTTAGCCATGAATTTGCCACAAGCCACAGCATCCTGATAAGTTTTGTAGATTGCTTGTCTTCCGCACTCCGTATATGTGGCTGACAAGGCTCCTTTGCTATCACAATATGACAGGGTAAACAACATTAGCAGAATGGCCTTTATCTTCTCCCAATGTATTTACAGCTATCGTACACACAGAAGGAAGGGATAGAAGGAAGAGGCTCAAGAATATACAATCGGCTTGTGAAATTGCCCAGTGTGAAGGCTACTTACTATAAGGCAATGTTGTGCTTTGAATTTGAAGTGGAGATCTAATTGTATTGTGTGAGATTTTGCCACCATTTCAGATTGGTGAAAATGTACTTAACATGCATCTTTCTCTCCACGGCCCTCCTCTCCATGCGCATCCTCTCTCCTTGACTCCTGAACTAGAGAGAAATATGAATAGATACATGCGTAATTGATGAGATACATTATGAAACATATTTACAAAAACATTTGAGGTTTTAATAATTATTAACTCTAACACACACTGAGGAAATAGTCTTAACTTACGATGATGCAGATATTGCCATCTCCTTAAAGCCAAGGCCTTGTGATAGACTAGCATCCTGTGCAGGGGGTGTACTTGTACACCAAGATGCCTCACACTACAGAAACCAGAAATAGGCTCCTGCTCCTATGAGTCGTTCCAGCTCGAACAAGCCAAGGCTTGTGCAAGGCTACTTTACTTTAAAGCCAAAGTAACGTATGACCTGCCCTGTGGGTGCTAAGTGATCATCATCCAACCCTGCCTTAACTACAGACAATAGTGTCTAATAAGTAGGCCTAGTCAACTTACCAACTCTTATACCTGTAGCTATGTTGTAGAGTAATTATATAGCTTGCCTACCTGCAACAGGACATTAGACACTATTCAACCATGTGGAGCTGTGGAGTCAAGCCCAACACTTACAAACCCTCCTTTGTATTAGTCCTCATACTGTTAGCTGGGACAGAAGCCTGCACACCCCGTGGAGTTCCAGGAACAGGGTTGGTGACCAATGCCCTACATGCTATGCCCCGAAAGCCTGATCCCAACTAACCCTTGTATAGGCAGCCCTACTATACCTAATAGCACTGATAGTAATATAATATATGCCATTTAGCAGACGCTTTTATCCAAAGCGACTTACAGTCATGTGTGCATACATTCTACGTATGGGTGGTCCCGGGGATCGAACCCACTACCCTGGCGTTACAAGCGCCATGCTCTACCAACTGAGCTACAGAAGGACCAGTCTCTTGTTATTGTGGTGTTGGCCATTAGACCACATGAATGCAGTGTTGATCTGGGTCTGGACTCAGAGCCCAGGGTCTTGGTCCATTGGTATTAATCCCTGAAACACAAATAAACCCATAGCCCCTAGAAACTTGTTGTGTACATCTGGAAGTATTGGATATGTGTAAGCAATTTGCTGGTAGCTCCATCTTGACCTCTAATAGGCCAGGTTGGATTAAGGAAATGTCCTGTTGTGGTGAGCTTGCTGGAGCTCTGATCTTGACACTGCTTATATCTGCAATATAGTTACAGGCAGGTAGCTAGGTATACGTGCAGGTGAATGTAATATAAAACCACTTCTAACACATTGCCCAGTTTATTAACACCGTAAATATGCATCTAGCTACAGCAGCTAGCTATTTGCAGCTAAACAAACACAGCTGATCGTTTTGTGAATATAACTCGTGTGCATCACATTCAGGTTTACTTTGTTATAAAAAAAAATAAAAACGTGAAATATTTGTGTTGCTAAGTAGCTACATTATCTAGCTAGCTATATATCTGTCTGTACTCATTGCCGATGATCCATTAACCTCATCCGTGTGTCTTCTGTTAAAGTAAACACGTAAAAGACACAACCTATCCCCTCAAATTAAGTGATGACGTTTCATGACGTTTGACGAGAATACACTTGCAGGGCAAGAGGCAAGGGAGGACGATAGTAGCCACTACAACAATTGGATACCACGAAATTGGGGAGAAAAAAGGGGTAAAAAAGAGGCAAGGGAGGATGTTGTACCCCCTAGCTCGATTGTACATTGTATATAATCTATATATACTTGTGTTCCCTCATGTACTTTCTGTATTGATTTGTTGTTTAAAATTGGCAAGGGAGGAAGGAATCATTTTTAAATGGGCCACCCTTGACTGGAAATTCGTCACACAATAATTATGTTTTCCGCCACGGGTAGCTTGTGGGTGCTTTATGTTCGCTACAGTCAATTATGAGTGCATGTCTACTTATATTAAATATATAATTATCAATATACGCCAATTGTATGATAGCTAGCAAATTAATTCGCTAACTAACGTTAGCCTGCCTAGCTGGAACATCTGAAGAAGGACCTTTTTTTTTTCTTCTACAAATTCCAAAACGCGAGACGCGTTTGTGCATTCGTAGCACAAATTCGAACTTATTTGCATTCGTTTTAATTACACTTGTATAAATTATGTTCACTTCAGGGCCTGAAACTCCCCATAATTCATATAACTTCTCCATTGATGTTGTTCTTAAGTTTTCGCGGACTTTTCTTAGCGGATGTGCGGTCGTCGCGAGTTTCAGGCCCTGAAGTGAACATAATTGTACACTCGCAAAACCGAATGAAAACGAGGGCCGAGGGGATTGCTACGGGGATTCTCTCAATGGTATAAAGCGAGGGTGTGTATTTTAAGTGTTTGGACCGTAATTTTAATCTACTGTACAGGGTTATGAATCCATGATGTCTTCACGGCTAAATCGCAAACAAGATTCAAAAAAACCTAAACAACACCGGACCAATTAAATATAACCGAAGATTTGTATAACTAACCCAAGATAGACCACTGCCCTTCGTTTCAAATGAATCATAAGTGAACAGAACAAGCAAGGAGGTGGGCAGAGACCGTCACGCCTATTGGTGCGTTATAGCATATATTTGCATTTTTCCTATAGGGATCGCCTACTCTGAAGTAAATTCGCCCTTGCATTTAAAAAAAATAACTTTGGCAAATGGTAAAGTCTATCAAATGTATCCACTCTGTTTGTAACAGATTCTAGTTTTAGAAACGAAACTGTATTTTGATCAAGTGTTTTATCGATGAGAAAATTAGCAGAATGTCGGCCAAAATCCATCTCGCTGCATCTTCTCCCACTGCCGGCACTGGGCTTCCTCTCACCACCATATTTGATAGTGAATTGAAACGCCAACCGGATGCTTCACATTTATACATCCGATGAAATATCTGTCTCATTGTTCTATCTGTGCTAGATCTACTTAGTTCGGACTTCACATACACATGTCCATATATGGCAAAGCGTTGACAGCCTGGATTTCTTACCCAGTGATGACCCAGGGACCGCGTTAACACCTCCAGAATGTTGCAGACTATTTGACAGATAAAGGAGAGCTGGAAGGTATGTGGCTATATTGCTCAGTTGTTACCACAGCGCCAATGAAGGCCAGGAGTGGAAAGATTCTGTCAGATTCCAAAACAAACCGCAGGGAAGCCAGGGCATTGCCGTATGCCATGTTGGTGAATATCTTTGTAGGCACACTGATCATTCCAAATCAAAATTCCAGGTCACACAGCAACATATTTGAGGGCATATGCGACCGAAATGGTGATATATTCCAGGTCACACAGCAACATATTTGAGGGCATATGTGACTGAATTGGTGGTACATTAGAGCCATGCTGCTACCACTTGTTGAATAGCTCTCAGCCCAAGGACTCTATTCTGATAGGATGGGAACAATGGTATTTTTTCAAGGTCAGACAGTTTTGGAACAACACACTTTATTTATTTACAGAATGTAAACAAACATGAAATACAACAGAGTTCCTTTAGTCTCTTCTCTATACCGTGGCAGGGAGGAATGACTCCATTACAGTGTGCTGTAGGAGAATAGTTTGAAAATCAAATGGGGTTTCCTGCAGATGAGTGAATAAATTGTAGTAGAGTGTTCAAACCTGACGTACAAAGACGTGGTCAGTTCACCGTAGCCGATCATTTTCAACCAAATACATTTATGTTTTTGTATCATCATGTGGGAGACACGTAGAAAATGCAAGGGCTTTCAAAAACTAGTGTTGTATTCGGTTCCTTCTCAGGGCCTGTGTTTGCAATAAATATGGTTTATTTCTCAGTGACAACAATACAAGATGAAAGAGTATGAACACAGAAATATGAATACAGGACAAATGTTGGTTGCATTATGATGAGCGTTAGTCCTAAGGGAGGAAAGAAAAACATTCTGAAATGGAAAAGCTTCATATAACTATCTCTGTACCATATCTTAATTCAACAGGCAGTCCATCAAACATTATCTCCTCAATAAAACTGTAGGCAACATTTCAGCATAAATAATGAATAAGTTAACATACAAGAAGGCGGTTGAAAATAATTTGTATCAACAATAATCTGAAGCCATGTTCCATTCTGGTCCATTCACATTCAATTTGGTCATCTGGGTGATCATTGACCAAACTGTCCAATTCTTTCACACAGTACCAAAACGTATTATGTACTCTCAATACAGTTTTATTAATATTACGTATAACAATAGATACACTTTCTGTACATCTGCCTCACACAAATTTGGCAATGAAAAGCTGCTTCTCTATGAGCTTGCAAAGTGTGTGTAATGCAAGGTGACAGTGATTAAGAGAACAGGTGGCGCTCTCTAGTGGTTACTTGTCCCATAGTACTTTGGGCATAAAGTACATCTGAATTTGAGATGGAGAAGGATGATTATAGCGTTGGGGAAAGATGAAATTCTGGTCATGATCACTTAAAATAAAAAAGTATTTTGATACCTTCAGAGCAGCAGCTTGAAAAGACTAATGCTAACGAAACATGTCCATGTACAGTAGCTAAGAAGGTGTCGGTATTTTATGTTACAGGTTCAAGTGTGATAACTCAATGCCATGGCAAGGGCTCAGTGTTAGGACAGACTGACAGTGACATTGTCCTTGCTTTTCTCCATGTTAGAGTCTTTGTCTGTGGGGGCAGATGCTGTCGTTCCTCTGGGAGAAGTTTGACCACTGTTGGACTGTCCGGAGGCTTTGTTTGAGCCATCTGCCGTGGACCCTGACTCAGGCTCTTGCTGTGAGGCTGTCGCTACAAAAGGAGAACAGAAATATATAACTATGCAGTTGTAAGACAATTAGTACCTGTATTCCGATGGAATCAATGTTCTTTAACTAGTATAAATCCAGCTTTGAATATGGCTGGTGTATGTTACCTGATTGTGTGCAGGACTTCATGTGTTCTGGCCAGTGGGCTTGCTGGCAGGGGTAGTCACAGTAGCTGGTGTTCCAGCAGCAGTAGAAGATGGCCTCCTTCCTGCAGTTGGCACACCACTGTTTCTTTTTGGTCTCATCCACCACCTGCTGTTTCTCCACTTCTGTCTGCTTCTTTACCTCCGCCATCAGACGCTCCCTCTCCTGCTCCAGACTCTGCCTCATCTCAGCCATGGTTAACTCTGCACATGTACACACAGCAGAATAATGTGATTAATTCTCCTCAGTCAATGACATCCATTGTTATAGACGGGTTGGCTGACAACCTCGTGAAAATCGCAGTTGTGGAAAAAGTACCCAACTGTCATACTTGAGTAAAAGTAAAGATACCTTAATAGAAAATGACTCAAGTAAAAGTGAGTCACCGAGTAAAATACTACTTGAGTAAAAGTATTTGGTTTTAAATATACTTAAGTATCAAAAGTCAATGTAATTGCTAAAATATACTTACAGTTGAAGTCAGAAGTTTACACACACCTTAGCCAAATACATTTAAACTCGGTTTTTCACAATTCTTGACATGTAAATATTTCCTGTCTTAGGTCAGTTAGGATCACCACTTTATTTTAAGAATGTAAAATGTCAGAATAATAGTAGAGAGTGATTTATTTCAGCTTTTATTTCTTTCATCACATTACCAGTGGGTCAGAAGTTTACATGCACACATAAATATTTGGTATCATTGCCTTTAAATTGTTTAACTTGAATCAAATGTTTCGTGTAGCCTTCCACAAGCTTCCCACAATAAGTTTGGTGAATGTTGGCCCATTCCTCCTGAAAGAGCTAGTGTAACTTGAGTCAGGTTTGGCGGCCTCCTTGCTTGCACAGGCTTTTTTTTAGTTCTGCCCACAAATGTTCTATATGATTGAGGTCAGGGCTTTGTGATGACCATTCCAATATCTTGGGTTTGTTGTCCTTAAGCCATTTTGCCTCAACTTTGGAAGTATGCTTGGGGTCATTGTCCATTTGGAAGACCCATTTGTGACCAAGCTTTAACTTCCTGATTGATGTCTTGTGATGTTGCTTCAATATATCCACATAATTTTCCTTCCTCGGGATGCCATCTATTTTGTGAAGTGCAGCAAAGCACTCCCACAATATGATGCTGCCACCCCCGTGCTTGACGGTTGGGATGGTGTTCTTCGGCTTGCAAGCCTCCCCTTTTTTCCTCCAAACACAACGATGGTCATTATGGCCAAACAGTTCTATTTTTGTTTCATCAGACACAGAGGACATTTCTCCAAAAAGTACGATCTTTATCCCCGTGTGCAGTTGCAAACCGTAGTCTGGCTTTTTTATGGCGGTTTTGGAGCAGTGGCTTCTTCCTTGTTGAGTGGCCTTTCAGGTTATGTCGATATAGAACGCGTTTTACTGTGGATATAGATACCTTTGTACCTGTTTCCTCCAGCATCTTCACAAGTCCCTTTGCTGTTGTTCTGGGATTGATTTGCACTTTTCCCACCAAAGTACATTAATCTCCAGGAGACAGAACGCGTCTCCTTCCTCAGCAGTATGATGGCTGCGTGGTCCCATGGTATTTATACTTGTGGACTATTGTTTGTACAGATTAACATGGTACCTTCAGGCGTTTGGAAATTCAACCAGACTTGTGGAGGTCTACAATTTTTATTCTGAGGTCTTGGCAGATTTATTTTGATTTTTCCCATGATGTCAAGTAAAGAGACACGGAGTTTGAAGGTAGGCCATAAAATACATCCACAGGTACACCTCCAGTTGACTCAAATTATGTCAATAAGCCTATCAGAAGCTTCCATGACATAATTTTCTGGAATTTTCCAAGCTGTTTAAAGGCACAGTCATCTTAGTGCATGTAAACTTCTGACCCACTGGAATTGTGATACAGTGAATTATAAGTGAAATAATCTGTCTGTAAAAAATTGTTGGAAAATTGACTTGTCATGCACAAAGTAGATGTCCTAACCGACTTGCCAAAACTATAGTTGTTTAACAATACATTTGTGGAGTGGTTGAAAAACAGGTTTTAATGACTCCAACCTAAGTGTATGTAAACTTCTGAATTCAACTGTAAGTATCAAAAGTAAAAGTATGAATAATTTCAAATTCCTTATATTAAGCAAAACCAGTAGGCACAATTTTCTTGTTTAAAAAAAATGTACTGCTAGCCAGGGGCACACTCCAACACTCAGACATTATTTACAAACTAAGCATTTGTGTTTAGTGAGTCCACCAGATCAGAGGCAGTAGGAATGACCAGGGATGTTCTCTTGAGAAGTGTGTGAACTAGACTGTTCAGCTAAGCATTCAAAATGTAACGAGTACTTTTGGGTGTCAGGGAAAATGTATAGAGTAGAAAGTACATTATTTTCTTTAGGAATGTAGTTCAGTAAAAGTTGTAAAAAATATAAATAGTAAAGTAAAGATACCACAAACAACTATTTAAGTAAAAATACTTTAAAGGACTACTTAAGTACTTTACACCACTGTGAAAATGATGTATGTGCATCATGATTCTGAATGGTCAGATAGCTAGCAACAAGCAGCTGCCATGTGGAGAATTGTAGGTGGCTCGTTTCAGCTCATTGTATCTTGTTATTGATTCCATGTCTTGTTTTGAGGTGTTTTGGCTGATTTCATGTCAATGCTAATATGGCAAAATTTGTTAGCCAGCTAACCAACAACTGTAACAATGCATTTGAGAAACAACAAGTGCTTATTGTGAAATTGCATTTATGATTTCAATAAACATTGTTTACGTGTTGTCAATGCTAATATGGCAACAAAAAATGCTATCTAGCTACAACAATAGCAATGTATTTGAGAGACAAGTGCTTATTGTGCAACTGTATTTATGATTTCAATAAACATTGGAGGTGAATATTGTTTACGTGTTGTCAACAATCTAAGCCCGCCCTGTCTGTTTTGGCCCATAGTTGCGCACACATCGGTTTTGTTGCTAAATAACCAACCCGTCTATACCGAGAGTCCTTTGACCCAGAATTGTCTGGGTCATCTGCAGTGGAAGCTTGAGTAATGCACAGGTCCTTACCTAGATTGTGCTTCATTTCTGACAGCTCCTGTTGATGAAGCCACTGCAGTTTTTCTATTTCAATTCTCAATCGTCTAATCTATGTGGGAGAGACAAGGACATACATTCACTCCCCAGAGTCATACAGCTAACTATTATATGCAGGGTGTTATTCAGCGCCTCTGAGAACGACCAGCAGATAGATACATACCTCTGCTATTGTGTTCCCTGAAGTGCTTTTGGAAAGCTCGGTGTACAGCTCAGTCATCGTCCCTTTGATTGCATCCACTATCTGAGGAAAAAGGAGAAATGAAGCAAAAATGTCCAATGTACCCAAGAGACCGCTGACTAGTAATAACTTCATTAAATAATAACTCATATTTGATTGGTTGAGAATCTTTATCACACATCCATGCAATCTCCATAGACAAACATTGGCAGTAGAATGGCCTTACTGAAGAACTCAGTGACTGTCAATGTGGCACTGTCATAGGATGCCACCTTTCCAAAAAGTCAGTTTGTCACATTTATGCCCTGTTAGAGCTGCCCCGGTCAACTGTAAGTGTTGTTATTTTGAAGTGGAAACGTCTAGGAGCACCAACGACTCCGCCTCGAGGTGGTAGGCAGCACAAGCTCACAGAATGGGGCTGCCGAGTGCTGAAGCACAAAGCTTGTCTGTCCTCTGTTGCAACACTCACTACCAAGTTCCAAACTGCCTTTGGAAGCAACGTCAGCACAAGAACTGCTCGTCGAGAGCTTCATGAAATGTGTTTCCATCACCATGCTCAATGCCAAGCTTAGGCTGGAGTGGTGTTAAGCTCCCCACCATCGGACTCTGGAGCAGTGGAAATGCATTCTCTGGAGTGATAAATCACACTTCACCATCTGACAGTCCAACGGACGAATCTGAGTTTGGCGGATGCCAAGAAAACACTACCTGGCCCAATGCATAGTCCCTACTGTAAAGTTTGGTGTATGAGGAATAATGGTCTGGGGCTGTTTTTCACGGTTCGGGCTGGGCCCCTTAGTTCCAGTAAATGGAAATCTTAACGCTACAGCATACAATGACATTCTCAATGATTATGTGCTTCCAACTTTGTGGCAACAGTTTGGGGAAAGCCCTTTCCTGTTTCATTATAACAATGCCCCCGTGCACAAATCGAGGTCCTACAGAAATGGGTTGTTGATATCGATGTGGAAGAACTTGACTGGCCTGCACAGAGCCCTGACCTCCATTCACCTTTGGGATGAATTGGAACGCCGACTGCGAGCCAGGCCTAATCTCCCAACATCAGTGACCGATCTCATGAATACTCTTGTGGCTGAAGTGAAGCAAGTCCCCGCAGCAATGTTCCAACATCTAGTGTAAAACCTTCCCAGAAGAGTGGAGGCTGTTTATAGCAGCAAAGGGGGGACCAACTTCATACTAATGGAATTAAATGTTTGACGAGCAGGTGTCCACATACTTTTGGTCATGTAGTTCATGTAAAATTGTCCCCCAAATGTCTGTATGCTTCAATAAGCTCTGCTCCAAGCCCCAAACTATCGTAACATACTGATAGTGAGTGTAGTGTACATCCTTCAGCTTTTTTACTCTGCGGCCATCAGTCCAAGTCTTGCATACTCACTTTATTAGTGTACTTGGCGATGTCAGCTGCTACGTCTGCTGATGCGGTAGGGATCTGGAAGTCCCCTGCCATGGAGGTGGAGGGGCCACTGCCTACTCCGGGAGCTGCCATAATGGCCACAGAGGCTGGGATACTGGTCACCAGGGTAACAGCCGACGTGGACGTACTGAGTGGGGGGTCTTTCTGCTGGACAGCTACAGTAAACAACAACAATCAAAACTAATCATTGACTTCACAGTCATGGTATTTAGGCCTGCGGTTGCACTCAAATAGTTTTTTAGCTGTCTCCCCTTTTTCTGTAGTGTGCTAATTGAATTATCAACTAATACGGTGGTGTACCTTTGACAGATTGCCTGGTCTGGTACCGCGTGCTTTGGGAAGGTTGCTCTGGCGATAATGATGATGAAGATGTTGCAGATGCCGGCGTTTGGGGCAATTTTTGTGTCTGTGGCTGGTCAGGTGATGCTGTCTGCAGCTGAGGCGTATCTGGCTGCGGATTCTGCTGCTGCCGCTGCACCTTCTGCATGTGCCACTTCTGGGAGGACGTCTGGAACTTGTTGGTGGGGTTCCACACCACTGCCCGCTGCACCACCGGGACAGTCTCCCTGGGCAGCAGAGGGCGCTGTTTCTTTACTGCTGTGGTGGCGGAGGAGGCTGTGATGGGGGCTGTTGATGTGGCACTGGCCAGGGTGGTCGGGCCAATGGTGGTGGGAGCAGCAGTAGTGAAGGGCACCATGTTTAGAGGGATGGCTAGTGGAGACTGTGATGAATCTTTCACACTGGGGGTTAAGGAAGGGGCTGTGTTGTTTTGAGATGGAGTAAGGGCACTTGACAGGGTGGGGGATTTACCTAGAATGGAAAGAAATTAATTAATAATAGCAACTATTATTTTTGTCAAATAGTGGTAGAGGATAGGACTCTCACCCTCTGTCTTATTGGTTGGTGGATCTTTGGTGGCGTGTGCATCTTTCCTAGTCCTCTTCCGGTCTCTGCCCCCCTGGTCCTCCCCGAGGTCAATCACCAGCTCCCTCTCAGAGTCGGAGTCATCCACCAGAGAGGTCTGCCTGGCCTCCTGCTTCACCTGGGGCTTCCCTCTGGGGGCTAGGGATGCAGGGACTGCTTTGGCTTTCTCTGGGGGCTCTTTGTCTGACGCTACACCCTGCTTCTCTTTTGACAAGGATTCAGAGAGGGTAGATGGTACCCCTGCATCTCCCATGGTTGCCGTTGCAGTTGCTGGCCCTGGCCCCTCTGTTTTGCCCTCCTTGTTTTGGATGGGGGGCAGGGGGTCTTTGGACCCCCTCTTGGGAGGGTCCTTCTCGCCCTTGTCATTGGCCTCAGTTTGCTGGCCCCCTTTAGGTTTCTGTTCCTCGTCGCTGGCATACTCACTGTCACTCGAATCTGATTTATCAGAGTCCTCGGAGTCGCTGTGTTCCACTCCCTTATACACGTCCTCAGAGATCTCATCTATACCTGTAAGCAGAGAGGGGAAATTGGGGTAAATGTATAACATCAAAGGTTTCAGCAGTGGTTTGCATGTTTTTTTTGATAAAGTAAAAAAAAGAAAGTTGAATTGTCCTGGTATCTTAATAAGCGGTTATTTTCTAGCGGTGTGGTTAGGTCACTCACCCAGCTGGGCCTTGCAGCTCTTGATGGTTCTGTCCAGGTTGAGCTGGAAGCGGCTCCTGATCTGTCTTTTGGGTGAGGTAAGGACTGGTGGCACCCCCTGCTGTTGCTGCTGCTGCTGCACAGTCTCACTCAACTCCTTTAGGTCCATCTCGGCTTTGCTTCGGTCTGAAAGGCCAGCACAAGAATCCACAAACAATGTTATAAGCTGGTTGAAATCAGCCACGATCACTAGATCATCAAGTAGGACTGCCTCTACATGTGGTTAAGGTTTCTAGGGTTTATGGATAGTGTTTTGCTGTCATGAAGTCTTACCCAGGTCAGGTGTGCTAAATAGCTGAACTTTGATGATGATTGAGGTTTTGATGACAGGTGTGTGGCAGCTCACCCAGGTTGAGATTAAGGATGCTCCCTGTGGGTGTTGCTTTCTCCTGCTTGGGAACAAGAGTCAGGGCAGGGCCCTGGGTGTGGAATGGTTTAGGGCTGTCCTTGGCACCAGAGACAGGATCAGGTCGAGTGGAAGCCGGTGATGCTGTAGGGAGAGTTAAGATATACAGTATCTATCAATGTCATGCTCTTCTTTGGATCTGCATTTAAGAGGTAGGTTTTATTAAAATAACTAATGGTAATTGTGCATTGAAGAACGACTCAACATGCCCTTTGTTTACAGTGCTTGTTTTAAAACAAAAACCAGAATCTAGGTTGCTGTTATAGTATACTCCATAGTCCCAGGACTCTCCAGACCATTAGAGAGGCAGTGTGCAGTACCTACCTGTGCAGTCCATGGACTCCTCCCCAGCACTGTAGTGGCTAGCAGGGGCTCTAGCCTGGCCCTTGTCTGGTGTCTCCTGCTCTCCATCAGAGCCTGTGTGACCAGAGGAGTTAGTGCTCATGGGCGAGCGGGGCATATCTGTCAGGGAGATCCTCCGGCCTGTACTCCCTCCAACCCCGCCCATGCCCCCGCCCCCTCCTGACAGCACGCTCCTGGACACGGGCATCTTGGGAGATGCAGTCATGTCGAAGTTGAACTTGATCTTTTCATGCTTCTCCGGCCGGACCGAGCCGGATGAGGGGTTGGCGGGGTCCAGCAGCATCTGGTACTGGTTGTCAGGGGTATAGGGCGTCCTGAAGGAGGCGTAGGTGAACACTCCAAACTTCTTCCTCATGTTCTCCACGTAGACCTCCATTTCCTGCATGGCGCTGTTGAAGATGCTCTTAGTCTTCTTCACAGAGAAGGGAATCTCCTTGGACATGAGGTAGCAGTTGTTTAAGGGGACCCACGCCCTGGAAGGTGAAGAAACATAACATAACTAAACAGCTGGCTAGAGACAGAGTCTAGAGACAGAGAGTTGAGAAATGCAAATGCACTGATGAGTATAATTGACATAGGTAGGTACCAAAGGGGAAGTACCTGTCGTGTTGCCCAAAGAAGCGAGCATCCACCTGCCCGTCTTTGTCCCGCAGTGCTTTGGCAGGCCAGAATGGGAACCCTTTCAGCTTAGCCCACACGAGAGGGTGAGGATCACTCTGAGCAAAGTAAGCAGGAAGACTAGTTATCATACTGAGACCATTATATAGGCCGCATTCAGTATACACAAGGCACTACAATTCCAATGTGTGACTCGTTTAGCACAAGCTTTGATACAAGTAAATAAGAGAGTTTAAGTAACTGAACTCACACATGGCTCACAGAACCAGTTGTCTCTCTTTTGGCAAGCTGAGAGATAGCATTCCGGACAGACTTCAATCTCATTCATCTGAAAGAGAAGAATCATTGTAGGTGTAACAATTGTAGGTGTCTTCTGAAGGCCTGAAAGAATTATTGAACGCCTTCCCATACTCACCTCATGTTCACAGATTTTCACTATGACCTTAGCTGTGGCAGTGAGCTTATGATTTCCTGGAATAAGAAGGTCACCATTAGAAATAACCACAAACCAGTTATTGAAACCAGTGAAAATCCATTGCAATCTAAACACGGACACTGACCTCCATTATAAATTATGCAGTTGTGTAAAATCCATTTCACATCTGCCAAGAAAGCTTCGGTACAGCCATACATTTTCTTCTTTGTATTCTGGAAAAATAAAATAGTAAAGGTCAGTGATCAACAACTGGTGAGGTTTGGGATTGTAGTTCTAACCCCAAAGAAATAAGCAGAGAACATTAACCTTCTCTAATGTACAGAGGTCCATGGCGTGAAAAATATACTCTGCGTAGTCCGGATGCTGTTCCAGAGATACTGGCTTCTGGAAGGGTTCCGTCTGGAGAAGATATCCAAGAGACGTGCACAGTGAATTAACCTTCATATTCCAAATACAGGCCTCACTTAGGCCAAATCCTAACTTGAGACACAAGCACAGTTACAACTTTCATGTAAATATATCAAATTGGCATCAATTCAAAATTTAGGTCAAGATTTAAAATGGCCTGCCTTGCACGCATCTCAATTTAGGATTAAACTGAATGACCTCACACACACACAGACACACACACACCTTATCACCCAGACTCTACCACCCCAGGACAGACGACAGCAACTAAAAACAGACACACAAAACAAAAAGAACACTCCAAACAGGAGGGGGAAAAAACGAACGGAAAGTATGATGGGGGTCTTTTTTTAGTGTGTTTGATTGATTACCCAATTAAAAGCCTTTCTCTGCGTGGCGGCTGCATGGGGGGAGTGAGATGACGAGCGTGGTTGGTCCTGAAAAAGAGTAAGAGGGGCAACTGTATCCTCACCACACCACGCTTTACAAACTGCACCCTTGGTTCAATGGTCCCTTTTCTCTTTATGCCATTGTAGAGGAGAAGACTGGCGAAAACAGGCTTGGGGTGGTTTAGTGTTGTTAGAGAGCTTCCTAACCACTTTGTAACCAGAACACCAAAAGATACTTCAGACTCTGAGTATAGGAAATCATTTGGCTGGGTGCAGTTCTTCGTGTATTAGGGCAGGGGCAATGGACATCATCACTGATGGAAAATAAAACCATGAGTAAGCATTAAGCAGTCTTAGAATCAGACCATATCAACAAGCGCAAGACCATTCCATTGTGTTTGTGCGAGAGCTCTGTTCACTCGCATTGGCATTACTAATACATCTATCTCTATTCTTCAATAGTCCAATATACCTCCTGTCAAAACAATTAGTCAATGACAACAGTTAGAACAGGTAGAAATTAAATAGAGTTGTTCCATGACAATGTGGGGAGAGTGAAAGCAGAAGCACAAGCCATTGCAATACGTACTATATCCCGTTGAACAGACCTGATATTTGTTTATAGTGTTACTGGGACTAATCAGCCAGGTAGAGGAGGGAGGTCAGTGCACTTACACCTGGCTGTTTCATCTTCTGGAGTGCAAACTTTAGCAGGTAAGACAGCTGGTCTAGTGTTAGCATCGTCATTGCTTTACTCTGAGTCTCTATGCACTCAGCAACTGTTATTTTCTGAAAGAAAAGAGGTAGAGCGAAAGATGTTAGCTTCAAAGGTATTTTACCATCTCAAAGGATATTCTCAGTATCAAGCCTCATTTTACAACCTTGACAACATCATAAACCAACACGATCAGAATTTCTTTTAGCTCAAGATTTTGCTCAACTCTGTAACTTCCAATAAATAGGGATGTCTTTCATCATAGTCAGGACTCAACCCCCAGCCTCAAACCTCCCATGCATTTTAAAGTTGTCTTCCTAGTAGACAACTGGTTTCCAGTCCCACCCACAAGCGAGTACCTCACACTCAGGGCAGAACCAGTCACCCTCGGGCTCTGCGGGCAGTTTGAGGCACTTGGCGTGGTACACCCTCGGGCAGAGCTCACAGCAGAGCACCTGGCCCTCGCGGTGGCACAGCCAGCAGTAAAAGTCATTCCTGCCGTCCTGCGGTACAACATCAACAGGGTCTGTGGTGAGTGCTGGCTGCTTCGCATAGTAAAAGGGACCATGTCTTAGTTCTGACTGAAATGTAGGCAAGAGAAGGAGAAAGTTGGAGGGGTTCAACATTTAATATAGGTGTGGGATTACATGAGCAGCACAAACATGCAAAACATTTTTTATGATCAACAGAAGTTACATAGTAACGGTCCAAAGCACAGATTGCTTAGAACCCTGTGTTGCAACATAAGGCATTCAAAAGTGTATTAATTGATCATTTCTGTTATCAAACTGGAAGAGAATCACTGTAGATTATATTGCAAATCCCCTTTCAAAGGTCAAGACAGTGAAAAGGATCAGTTTGAGAAACTAGTCTTTAGTATCACTTAATGATTGGATCTGAGAAACTGTGTTTTGGTCCACACCCATTACTGTTTTGCATTGAGACAAGCTTTGATCCATGGCTTATAATTTACCATTTATAAAGCCGATTAAAAGTGTTAAACATTAATTGCATCAGTTTTTCTTTGATATCCAAAATATCCGAAAACTCAATCAATTTCTTGATTTTAGTAGGCAAAATTAAGCATGCAAACACACATTAATGAAACAAAAATCATTTAGATAACAATTGTATTAGGACATATAGGCTTACTGTATCACTATAAGAAAATATAAACCCTTGGTCTCACAGACATCAAATAGTCCCATGGCATACCAAAAGACTCAATTGGAACCGAAAGTTAGTTTTTTTAGTAGGATATATTGCAGTGTAACTGCAGTGTAAACCCAGCAGCCTCACAGTGTGAGCACAGAGGAGAGTGGAGGGAGAGGTCGCACCTGGTCTTTACTGCTGCTGACTGCTCCTGGTTTCTTCTTCTTTTTGACCGGGCTGGAGGAGGTCTCAGCAGGGGAGTGACCGTTGGATGAGTGAGGGGGGCTGGGCACCTTTCGTTTCTGCGCCACCCGCTCCACTAACCCAGGGACTGAAACTGCAGAGAGGGGTCAAAGTTCAGACATGACAGATGCAATATTTCTAAGAAGAAGGTGCATGTACTAGCCATAGAACAGTAGATGTTCATTGTTTTCATACAGTACAGAAGATAAAACCAGTTGCCATAGCGATAAGACATGACAGCGATATGAACAGAAGCAGCACATTAGCCTCCATCTTGTACCTTGTATCGTTCAGCTCTGTACCAGACACACACACACATGCATGAACACATCCAGTACACTCAACATGGGAGCAATAAAATAAACCCTTTCACCATACTCCACACAGGCATAGGCAATCATAAGTAATAGTATAGCTCAGCTTTGTGTTTTTTTCTCACCTTTGGATCGTGTAGAGATCTCCATCCCCTCTACTGCATCTGACTCAGTCTTTACCTCCTCCTCAGCCACACTGACGCAGGGAAAAGAGGCACTATTAATGCCCTGTTATGACAACACCTACAGAAAAAGACTCCCAACATAGATCATTTCATCCAATGCGTTCTACAGTTTGACTCGCTATGCTTTCACCAGACATAGCTTCATCCACAGTATGTTCAGTGTGCACTTGGTACCAATCATAAAATCACACTGTATAAGAGCATCTGCTGAAGTCTTACAAATCTTATTTGTGTGGATCTAGTATCATTTTCAGGGGAAAGACATAATCCCGTCTGGCTGTAAAGGTCTGCTTTAACACAGACTCACTTGGCAGTGAGACTCACTCTCTCAGTCTCACTACAATGGGGTGTTTCTTAGAGCGAGAGTCCATTTGGCCCAGAAGCAAACTCAACCAATTTTGACTGGACACAGACACACGCTGTTCATTTGGGTGCCAGCTCTGGCCAGAAAAAGTCCCTCTCTTATTGGGAGAAGGAAAATGTTTAGTAAAGCAATTTCAAAACAGGAAACGCCACGTATTCATTTAACCATTTATTAGAAAAAGATTACAACATGTAATACAATAGTCTTGGCGTTAGGCTCTGATCCTTTGGGGTAGGTCACTACGTGTGTCATGTTCAGATAATAATGATAATTACAGGCTTGGCACAAGTTACGCTATACCAATCCCACTGCAAGAAGGAAACAGAACCAAAAAGGTGGAGGATGGGGTGGGTGCTAGAAAATGCAACCACATACTATCAAGAAACCAACAGAAGTACAGGTAGCAGAGAATGAGTGAGTAAAACCGATCAGCTAAATAGACCACCATATTAAAAGGTAGGAAGTGTTTGTAGAATATGATGCAACGTCAGTTGATGCATCAGCTAATGCATCGCAGAAGCCAACACTCGGGTTCCCTGTATGAATTAGCGCTGCCCTTAATGTCTAGTAAAGCAGTGTTCCAATGTTAAGAGTTCCCGAGTGACAAACTGACAGAATGTGATTGGACCAGGTCAAATGATTCGTTTAGTTAATTAGGATCCCCATTAGCTACTGCACATTGAGCAGCTACTCTTCCTGGGGTCCACACAAAACATACAAATACATGACCGAGTACAGAACAGAACAGTTAGATAAGAACAACATAAGATATTACACAAAATAAAAGTAAAAGTTATATATAGGAAAGACACCAAGACACAACAATAAAATGTACATACAGTTGAATTCAGAAGTTTACATACACTTAAGTTGGAGTCATTAAAAACTTTTTTTTCTTCCACTCCACAAATTTCTTGTTAACAAACTATAGTTTTGGCAAGTCGGTTAGGAAGTCTGCATGACACAAGTATTTTTTCCAGCAATTGTTCACAGACAGACAAATTATTTCACTTATAATTCACTGTGTCACAATTCCAGTGGGTCAGAAGTTTACATACACCAAGTTGACTGTGCCTTTAAACGGCTTGGAAAATTCCAGAAAATCATGTCATGGCTTTAGAAGCTTCTGATAGGCTAACTGACATAATTTGAGTCATTTGGTGGTGTACCTGTGGATGTATTTCAAGGCCTATCTTCAAACTCAGTGCCTCTTTGCTTGACATCATGGGAAAATCAAAAGAAATCAGCCAAGACCTCAGAATAAAAATGGTTGACCTCCACAAGTCTGGTTCATCCTTGGGAGCAATTTCCAAATGCCTGCACGTACCATTTTCATGGTGCGAAAGTGCAAATCAATCCCAGAACAACAGCAAAGCACTTTGTGACGATGCTGGAGGAAACACGTTACAAAAGTATCTATATCCACAGTAAAACGAGTCCTATATCGACATAATCTGAAAGGCCGCTCAGCAAGGAAGAAGCCACTGCTCCAAAACCGCCATAAAAAAGCCAGACTACGGTTTGCAACTGCACATGGGGACAAAGATCGTACTTTTTGGAGAAATGTCCTCTGGTCTGATGAAACATAACATCATAATAAAAAACATAATAAAACTGTTTGGCCATAATGACCATCAATATGTTTGAAGGAAAAATGGGGAGGCTTGCTAGCCGAAGAACACCATACCAACCGTGAAGCAAGGGGGTGGCAGCATCGTGTTGTGGGGGTGCTTTGGTGCACTTCACAAAATAGATGGCATCATGAGGAAGAAAATTATGTGGATATATTCAAGCAACATCTCAAGACATCAGTCAGGAAGTTAAAGCTTGGTCGCAAATGGGTCTTCCAAATGGACAATGACCCCAAGCATACTTCCAAAGTTGTGGCAAAATGGCTTAAGGACTACAAAGTCAAGGTACGGGAGTGGCCATCACAAAGCCCTGACCTCAATCCTATAGAACATTTGTGGGCAGAACTGAAAAAGCGTGTGCGAGCAAGAAGTCCTTCAAACCTGAATCACTTACACCAGCTCTGTCAGGAGGAATGGGCCAAAATTCACCCAACTTATTGTGGGAAGCTTGTGGAAGGCTACCCAAAACGTTTGACCCAAGTAAAACAGTTTAAAGGCAATGCTACCAAATATTTATTGAGTGTGTGTAAACGTCTAACCCACTGTGATTAAAGGTTGCAAAATGATGTGATGAAAGAAATAAAATCTGAAATAAATCATTTCACATTCTTAAAATAACGCGGTGATCCTAACTGACCTAAGACGGGGAATTTGTCCTAGGATTAAATGTCAGGAAATGTGAAAAAATGAGTTTAAATGTATTTGGCTAAGGTGTATGTAAACTTCCGACTTCAACTCTACCTTTTTATATTCTTAAATAAGGTACAGTTAAATTAGATTTGATTTTTTAAACGAAGAGAGGCACTGCGACGCAATATGTTTTTTAAATCAAACTTGCTTTTTGCCAGAGTAACCTCTGGTGGCAGAGCATTCCACGATGATAGGGCTCTATAGATAACTGAGTGACACATTCAAATTGGTTTTTGGTTTGGGTTTCGTGAAGAAAACCACAGTGACATTTCTGCTTTTATGTACAGTGGGGCAAAAAAGTATTTAGTCAGCCACCAATTGTACAAGTTCTCCCGAGATGAGAGAGGCCTGTAATTTTCATCATAGGTGCACTTCAACTATGACAGACAAAATGAGAAGAAAGAAAATCCAGAAAATCACATTGTAGGGTTTTTTATGAATTTATTTGCAAATTATGGTGGAAAATATGTATTTGGTCACCTACAAACAAGCATGATTTCTGGCTCTCACAGACCTGTAACTTCTTCTTTAAGAGGCTCCTCTGTCCTCCACTCGTTGCCTGTATTAATGGCACCTGTTTGAACTTGTTATCAGTATAAAAGACACCTGTTCACAACCTCAAACAGTCACACTCCAAACTCCACTATGACCAAGACCGAAGAGCTGTCAAAGGACACCAGAAACAAAATTGTAGGCCTGCACCAGGCTGGGAAGACTGAATTTGGAATAGGTAAGCAGCTTGGTTTGAAGAAATCAGCTGTGGGAGCAATTATTAGGAAATGGAAGACATATAAGACATATAAGACCACTGATAATCTCCCTCGATCTGGGGCTCCACGCAAGATCTCACCCCGTGGGGTCAAAATGATCACAAGAATGGTGAGCCAAAATCCCAGAACCACACGGGGGTCCTAGTGAATGACCTGCAGAGAGCTGGGACCAAAGTAACAAAGCCTACCATCAGTAACACACTACGCCGCCAGGGACTCAAATCCTGCGGTGCCAGACGTGTCCAGGCCTGTCTGAAGTTTGCTAGAGAGCATTTGGATGATCCAGAAGACGATTGGGAGAATGTCATATGGTCAGATGAAACCAAAATATAACCTTTTGGTAAAAACTCTACTCGTCGTGTTTGGAGGACAAAGAATGCTGAGTTGCATCCAAAGAACACCATACCTATTGTGAAGCATGGGGGTGGAAACATCATGCTTTGGGGCTGTTTTTCTGCAAAGGGACCAGGACGACTGATCCGTGTAAAGGAAAGACTGAATGGGGCCATGTATCGTGAGATTTTGAGTGAAAACCTCCTTCCATCAGCAAGGGCATTGAAGATGAAACGTGGCTGGGTCTTTCAGCATGACAATGATCCCAAACACACCGTCCGGGCATCGGAGTGGCCAGTCTCCAGATCTCAACCCCATAGAAAATCTTTGGAGGGAATTGAAAGTCCGTGTTGTCCAGCAACAGCCCCAAAACATCACTGCTCTAGAGAAGATCTGCATGGAGGAATGGGGCAAAATACCAGCAACAGTGTGTGAAAACCTTGTGAAGACTTACAGAAAAGGTTTGACCTCTGTCATTGCCAACAAAGGGTATATTACAAAGTATTTAGATAAACTTTTGTTATTGACCAAATACTTATTTTCCACCATAATTTGCAAATAAATTCATTAAAAATCCTACAATATGATTTTCTGGAGAAATTCTAATTTTGTCCGTCATAGTTGAAGTGTACCTATGATGACAATTACAGGCCTCTCATCTTTTTAAGTGGGAGAACTTGCACAATTGGTGGCTGACTAAATACTTTTTTGCCCCACTGTATGTCAATTTGAAGTGTATGCAAATAGATTATACAAGTGGTTAGGCATTTTCAATACACAAATGTTTCTTAAAAAGACAAAGAGAAGAAGTAAATTTGTCATCAACCATGAAAGACTATCATGTACTGTATGTTGTTGATGTTAGTTCTGTGTGTACACTTAAGGGCAAGGCGTGCTGCTTTGTTTTGAGCCAGCTGCAGCTTTGCTACAGTAGGTCTTCATTTGCTGCACCTGACCATATTACCAGACAGTAATCAATATGGGACAAGATCAAAGCCTGAACAACTAGTACAGTTGATCTGTGTGTCAAAAATCCAGAACCTTTTTTATAACAGACATACAGTGCATTCAAAAAGTATTCAGACCCCTTGACTTGACATATTGTTACGTTACAGCCTTGTTCTAAACTGAATTAAATAGTTTTTTACTCCATAATGACAAACTAAAAACAGGTTTTTAGACAATTTTGCTAATTTATTGGGGGAAAAATTTGAAACATGACATAAGTTTTCAGACCCTTTACTCAGTACTTTGTTAAAGCACATTTGGCAGCGATTACAGCCTCGCATCTTCTTGGGTATGACACTACAAGCTTGGCACGCCTGTATTTGGGGAGTTTCTCCCATCCTTCTCTGCAGATCCTCTCAATCTCTGTCAGGTTGGAAGGGAAGTGTCACTGCACAGCTATTTTTAGGTCTCTCCACGGATGATAGATCGGGTTCAAGTCCGGGCTTTGGCTGGGCCACTCAAATGCATTCAGAAACTTGTCCCAAAGCCACCACTGCTGTCATGCAGGTGAAAGAGGACCCAAAAGCGACTTGGCGAAAACAGGGTCTTTAATCCAGTAAAGTAAATACAAACAAAAAACACAACTTTCACTCGAAATGACGAGGACAAACTGGAGACTCGATCTTGAACAGCAGGTGAACAGCAGGTTGCCTCGGGAAGGCACTTGAACCAGACAGACTCAGACACCTGCTCACCACGCAGCATCTGAGGAAAACACGACACGACAGGGCGATACACAAACACAGCACGGTGAATTCTAGACAAGGAACCGACAGGACAGGAACGGAACACAAAGGAAGAAATAGGGACTCTAATCAGGGGAAAGGATCGGGAACAGGTGTGGGAAGACTAAATGATTGATTAGGGGAATAGGAACAGCTGGGAGCAGGAACGGAACGATAGAGAGAAGAGAGAGCGAGAGAGTGAGAGAGGGAGGGGAGAGAGAGGGATAGAAAGAGGGAAAGAACCTAATAAGACCAGCAGAGGGAAACGAATAGAATGGGAAGCACAGGGACAAGACAAGATAATAAATGACAAAACATGACAGTACCCCCACTCACCGAGCGCCTCTTGGCGCACTCGAGGAGGAATCCTGGCGGCAACGGAGGAAATCATCAATGAGTGAACGGTCCAGCACGTCCCGAGACGGAACCCAACTCCTCTCCTCAGGACCGTAACCCTCCCAATCCACTAAGTATTGGTGACCCCGTCCCGAGAACGCATGTCCATGATCTTATGTACCTTGTAAATAGGTGCGCTCTCGACAAGGACGGGAGGGGGAGGGAAGACGAACGGGGTGCGAAGAAAGGGCTTAACACAGGAGACATGGAAGACAGGATGGACGCGACGAAGATGTCGCGGAAGAAGCAGTCGCACAGCGACAGGATTGACGACCTGGGAGACACGGAACGGACCAATGAACCGCGGAGTCAACTTACGAGAAGCTGTCGTAAGAGGAAGGTTGCGAGTGGAAAGCCACACTCTCTGGCCGCAACAATACCTTGGACTCTTAATCCTGCGTTTATTGGCGGCTCTCACAGTCTGTGCCCTGTAACGGCAAAGTGCAGACCTCACCCTCCTCCAGGTGCGCTCACAACGTTGGACAAACGCTTGAGCGGAGGGAACGCTGGACTCGGCAAGCTGGGATGAGAACAGAGGAGGCTGGTAACCCAGACTACTCTGAAACGGAGATAACCCGGTAGCAGACGAAGGAAGCGAATTGTGAGCGTATTCTGCCCAGGGGAGCTGTTCAGCCCAAGACGCAGGGTTTCTGAAAGAAAGGCTGCGTAGTATGCGACCAATCGTCTGATTGGCCCTCTCTGCTTGACCGTTAGACTGGGGATGAAACCCGGAAGAGAGACTGACGGACGCACCAATCAAACGACAGAACTCCCTCCAAAACTGTGACGTGAATTGCGGGCCTCTGTCTGAAACGGCGTCTAACGGGAGGCCATGAATTCTGAATACATTCTCGATAATGATTTGTGCCGTCTCCTTAGCGGAAGGAAGTTTAGCGAGGGGAATGAAATGTGCCGCCTTAGAGAACCTATCGACAACCGTAAGAATCACAGTCTTCCCCGCAGACAAAGGCAGACCGGTAATGAAGTCTAGGGCGATGTGAGACCATGGTCGAGAAGGAATGGGGAGCGGTCTGAGACGACCGGCAGGAGGAGAGTTACCCGACTTAGTCTGCGCGCAGTCCGAACAAGCAGCCACGAAACGGCGCGTGTCACGCTCCTGAGTCGGCCACCAAAAGCGCTGGCGAATAGACGCAAGAGTGCCTCGAACACCGGGATGACCAGCTAACTTGGCAGAGTGAGCCCACTGAAGAACAGCCAGACGAGTGGAAACAGGAACGAAAAGGAGGTTACTAGGACAAGCGCGCGGCGACGCAGTGTGCGTGAGTGCTTGCTTAACCTGTCTTTCAATTCCCCAGACTGTTAACCCGACAACACGCCCATAAGGAAGAATCCCCTCGGGATCAGTAGAAGCCACAGAAGAACTAAACAGACGGGATAAGGCATCAGGCTTGGTGTTCTTGCTACCCGGACGGTAAGAAATCACAAACTCGAAACGAGCGAAAAACAACGCCCAACGAGCTTGACGGGCATTAAGTCGTTTGGCAGAACGGATGTACTCAAGGTTCTTATGGTCTGTCCAAACGACAAAAGGAACGGTCGCCCCCTCCAACCACTGTCGCCATTCGCCTAGGGCTAAGCGGATGGCGAGCAGTTCACGGTTACCCACATCATAGTTGCGCTCAGATGGCGACAGGCGATGAGAAAAATAAGCGCAAGGATGAACCTTATCGTCAGACTGGAAGCGCTGGGATAGAATGGCTCCCACGCCTACCTCTGAAGCGCCAACCTCGACAATGAATTGTCTAGTGACGTCAGGAGTAACGAGGATAGGAGCGGACGTAAAACGTTCTTTTAGAAGATCAAAAGCTCCCTGGGCGGAACCGGACCACTTAAAACACGTCTTGACAGAAGTAAGAGCTGTGAGAGGGGCAGCAACTTGACCGAAATTACGAATGAAACGCCGATAGAAATTAGCGAAACCTAAAAAGCGCTGCAACTCGACACGTGACCTTGGAACGGGCCAATCACTGACAGCTTGGACCTTAGCGGAATCCATCTGAATGCCTTCAGCGGAAATAACGGAACCGAGAAAAGTAACGGAGGAGACATGAAAAGAGCACTTCTCAGCCTTTACGTAGAGACAATTCTCTAAAAGGCGCTGTAGAACACGTCGAACGTGCTGAACATGAATCTCGAGTGACGGTGAAAAAATCAGGATATCGCCAAGATAGACAAAAACAAAGATGTTCAGCATGTCTCTCAGAACATCATTAACTAATGCCTGAAAAACAGCTGGCGCATTGGCGAGACCAAACGGCAGAACCCGGTACTCAAAATGCCCTAACGGAGTGTTAAACGCCGTTTTCCACTCGTCCCCCTCTCTGATGCGCACGAGATGGTAAGCGTTACGAAGGTCCAACTTAGTAAAGCACCTGGCTCCCTGCAGAATCTCGAAGGCTGATGACATAAGGGAAGCGGATAACGATTCTTAACCGTTATGTCATTCAGCCCTCGATAATCCACGCAGGGGCGCAGAGTACCGTCCTTCTTCTTAACAAAAAAGAACCCCGCCCCGGCCGGAGAGGAAGAAGGCACTATGGTACCGGCGTCAAGAGACACAGACAAATAATCCTCGAGAGCCTTACGTTCGGGAGCCGACAGAGAGTATAGTCTACCCCGAGGAGGAGTGGTCCCCGGAAGGAGATCAATACTACAATCATACGACCGGTGAGGAGGAAGGGAGTTGGCTCGGGACCGACTGAAGACCGTGCGCAGATCATGATATTCCTCCGGCACTCCTGTCAAATCGCCAGGTTCCTCCTGAGAAGTAGGGACAGAAGAAACGGGAGGGATGGGTCGGTTCCTTCTGTCATGCAGGTGAAAGAGGACCCAAAAGCGACTTGGCGAAAACAGGGTCTTTAATCCAGTAAAGTAAATACAAACAAAAAACACAACTTTCACTCGAAATGACGAGGACAAACTGGAGACTCGATCTTGAACAGCAGGTGAACAGCAGGTTGCCTCGGGAAGGCACTTGAACCAGACAGACTCAGACACCTGCTCACCACGCAGCATCTGAGGAAAACACGACACGACAGGGCGATACACAAACACAGCACGGTGAATTCTAGACAAGGAACCGACAGGACAGGA
Organism: Oncorhynchus gorbuscha; assembly: GCF_021184085.1. Taxonomy (NCBI): domain Eukaryota; kingdom Metazoa; phylum Chordata; class Actinopteri; order Salmoniformes; family Salmonidae; genus Oncorhynchus; species Oncorhynchus gorbuscha. Next base: position 48,099,769 of record NC_060175.1, read on the forward strand.
ACGGAACACAAAGGAAGAAATAGGGACTCTAATCAGGGGAAAGGATCGGGAACAGGTGTGGGAAGACTAAATGATTGATTAGGGGAATAGGAACAGCTGGGAGCAGGAACGGAACGATAGAGAGAAGAGAGAGCGAGAGAGTGAGAGAGGGAGGGGGAGAGAGAGGGATAGAAAGAGGGAAAGAACCTAATAAGACCAGCAGAGGGAAACGAATAGAATGGGAAGCACAGGGACAAGACAAGATAATAAATGACAAAACATGACAACTGCATTGTCTTGGCTGCGTGCTTAGGGTCATTGTCCTGTTGGAAGGTGAACCTTCACCCGTCTGAGGTCCTGAGCGCTCCGGAGCAGGTTTTCATCAATAATCTCTCTGTATTTTGCTCTGTTCATCTTTCCCCCGATCCTGACTAGTCATCCAGTCCCTACCACTGAACAACATCCCCAACAGCATGATGCTGCCACCACCATGCTTCACCGTTGGGATGGTGCCAGGTTTCCAGCTTGGCATTCAGGCCAAGAGTTCAATCTTGGTTTCATTAGATCAGAGAATCTTGTTTTCATGGTTAGAGTCCTTTAGGTGCCTTTCGGCAAACACCAAGCGGGCTGTCATGCCTTTTACGGAGGAGTGTCTTCCGTCTGGCCACTCTACCATAAAGGCCTGATTTGGTGGAGTGCTGCAGAGATGGTTGTCCTTCTGGAAGGTTCTCCCATCTCCACAGAGGAACTCTGGAGCTCTTTCAGAGTGACCATTGCATTCTTGGTCACCTCCCTGACCAAGACCCTTCTCCTATGAATAGTCAGTTTGGACAGGCGGCCAGCTCTATGAAGTCTAGGTGGTTCCAAACTTCTTCCATTTAAGAATGATAGAGACCACTTTGTTCTTCGGGTCCTTCAATGCTGCAGAAATGTTTTGGTACCCTTCCACAGATCTGTGCCTTGACACAATCCTGTCTTGGAGCTCTACGGACAATCCCTTTGACCTCATGAATTGGTTTTTGCTCTGACATGCACTGTCAACTGTAGGACCTTATGCAGTGAGGCAAAAAAGTATTTAGTCAGCCACCAATTGTGCAAGTTCTCCCACTTAAAAATATGAGAGAGGCCTGTAATTTTCATCATAGGTACACTTCAACTATGATAGACAAAATGAGGAAAAAAATCCAGAAAATCACATTGTAGGATTTTTAATAGATTTATTTGCAAATTATGGTGGGAAATAAGTATTTGGTCAATAATAAAAGTTTCTCAATACCTTGTTATATACCCTTTGTTGGCAATGACAGAGGTCAAACGTTTTCTGTAAGTCTTCACAAGGTTTTCACACACTGTTGCTGGTATTTTGACCCATTCCTCCATGGCGATCTCCTCTAGAGCAGTGATGTTTTGGGGCTGTTGCTGGGCAACACGGACTTTCAACTCCCTCCAAAGATTTTCTATGGGGTTGAGACCTGGAGACTGGCTAGGCCACTCCAGGACCTTGAAATGCTTCTTACGAAGCCACTCCTTCATTGCCCGGGCGGTGTGTTTGGGATCATTGTCATGCTGAAAGACACAGCCACGTTTCATATTCAATGCCCTTGCTGATGGAAGGAGGTTTTCACTCAAAATCTCACGATACATGGCCCCATTCATTCTTTCCTTTACACGGATCAGTCGTCCTGTTCCCTTTACAGAAAAACATTCTTTGTCCTCCAAACACGACGAGTTGAGTTTCTACCAAAAAGTTATATTTTGGTTTCATCTGACCATATGACATTCTCCCAATCTTCTTCTGTATCATCCAAATGCTCTCTAGCAAACTTCAGACGGGCCTGGACATGTACTGGCTTAAGCAGGGGGACACGTCTGGCACTGCAGGATTTGAGTCCCTGGCGGCATAGTGTGTTACTGGTGGTAGGCTTTGTTACTTTGGTCCCAGCTCTCTGCAGGTCATTCACTAGGTCCCCCCGTGTGGTTCTGGGATTTTGGCTCACCGTTCTTGTGATCATTTTGACCTCACGGGGTGAGATCTTGCGTGGAGCCCCAGATCGAGGGAGATTATCAGTGGTCTTGTATGTCTTCCATTTCCTAATAATTGCTCCCACAGTTGATTTCTTCAAACCAAGCTGCTTACCTATTGCAGATTCAGTCTCCCCAGCTTGGTGCAGGTCTGCAATTTTGTTTCTGGTGTCCTTTGACAGCTCTTTGGTCTTGGCCATAGTGGAGTTTGGAGTGTGACTGTTTGATGTTGTGGACAGGTGTCTTTTATTCTGATAACAAGTTCAAACAGGTGCCATTAATACAGGTAATGAGTGGAGGACAGAGGAGCCTCTTAAAGAAGAAGTTACAGGTCTGTGAGAGACAGAAATCTTGCTTGTTTGTTATTGACCAAATACTTTTTTTCCACCATAATTTGCAAATAAATTCATAAAAATCCTACAATGTGATTTTCAGGATTTTTTTCTCATTGTCTGTCATAGTTGAAGTGTACCTGTGATAAATTACAGGCCTCTCATCTTTTTAAGTGGGAGAACCTGCACAATTGGTGGCTGACTAAATAATTTTTTGCCCCACTGTATAATCATGTCCAATCAATTTAATTTTCCGCAGGTGAACTCCAATCAAGTTGTAGAAACATCTCAAGGATGACCAATGGAAACAGGATGCACCTGAGCTCAATTTCGAGTCTCACAGGAAAGGATCTGAATAGTTATAAAAATAAGGTATTTGTTGTTTTATTTGTTTTGAACTGTTTTTGCTTTGTCATTATGGGGTATTGTGTGTATTTAATCAATTTTAGAATAAGGCTGTAATGTAACAAAATGTGGAAAAAGGGAAGGGGTCTGAATACTTTCCGATTTCACTGTACTTCTCCCCATCTTCAAAACAACTTCTGGTCAAAAAAAGGTACCAATCATCTGTCATTGTCTCATTGGAACAATGTCTCAGGGATTAGACATGCTTTTGTGAAGCCATGTATTTCATATAATTGTGTTGAATCCTATTTACCTGTGAACCCACACTTATGCATTGATGTCCAACCTGGACTCAGGGGTAGACGTAACATAGTAAATGTAAATCCGGGACACTCCAATTGATATATGATATGCTACATTCCATATGGTATGTATTAATTTATGGATGTCCATTTTTTATTTTTTTTTATTAAACCAGGCAAGTCAAAGTTAAGAACAAATTATTATTTACAATGACGGCCTAGGAACAGTGGGTTAACTGCCTTGTTATGGGGAATAACGACAGATGTTTACAGTATCAGCTTGGGGATTTGATCTAGAAACCTTTCAGTTAATGGCCCAACACTCTAACCAGCTACCTGCCGCCCCAAGACTCATCCATTTTGTATGATATGTTACGAAGTATAATTCCTCCAATATGTTATGAATTGCAATTTGTACAATATGTTATGAATTTGCAAAACATATGATATGTTACGAATTCCAATTAGTTGTGGCTAACATTAGCTAGGTGGCTTGGGTTAGGGTTTAAGGTTAGCTGATAAGATTCGAACACGCAACCTTTGGGTTGCTAGACATTCACGTTATACACCCACCCACCCTGACCAGCCTTAAAAACACACTGCAGAAATCGCTGCACCATTTCCTGGTTGCTAAAATTCTAATAGTTTTCCTAATTTCAGTTTATGTGACAAAAATAAGCAAGTATCGTATACAGAATCAATGTATCATCTAAACCACTGTGAAATACATTTTCCATAACCAATGTTTGAATCTGGTGTACAAAAGATGCAAAAATGAAACTTAAGCACAGGACGCATAGATATGGGGTACATAGAACAGATCTACCACTTCTTAGATTTGCTTTCAATGAGAATGACATATCTATAACTCACCATTCTATGTGAATTTGGTCAGGTTGCTCAAAAACTTAAACATTGCAGCTTAAAGTAACCTTCTGTCTTATGTAACCATATCATACTAATTTGAGTGTCAAGAGGTTTGTGTTTATTATGTTACGTCTAGTCTTTGAGACCAGGCTGTGAGGCTAAAAGGGGATTTCTCAGATTAACAAATTATACAGACATCTCATCTACTGTAAATGACTGGGCATGGATGGGACTGTATGTAATTTACTGGTTTGTAACCAACAGCTAAATGTGCCCTAGTTTCAACATGACTTGAAAAACAATCATGCATTAAACTCAATAGATCTTCTCCTTCCTGTCACCCATGGATCCTGAGCCCACCACCCTTGGGTCCCATGAATGAGACTTCTGAGAGATATGGGTCAAGGCTGAACTGAGGCAGGTGCAATGGAGAACCATCTGCTCTACAACTGCATGGTGACTACAATGCCCTCTATAATGGAACTATCCACAGTCCCAAAACCCCCCTAAAATGCAACATCACACTCATGCGCATCATATCCCTCAAGAAAGAAGCGACTCGAACATTCCTGTTTCTTTGTCTTGCACAAACATAGCCCCAGCCCTATGCATGTGCATCATGTAAATGCAAACTTCTGTGAATTTAAACAGTACTTTCTTGTGGGAAAGCCACTGTTTTAATCAGTATCAGCTCAACATCAACCTCCTTGTTATTCAGACACCAAATGTGTCGATCCCCTTATTTCAGCCATTTTCTTTGACGCCAAGGCACAAGCTACTGTCTCACAGCTCAGATGGGTTCCATTTCAAAAGCTTTTTATTTAGCTCTTGGGGAGAGCAGCATAATTAAAATGCGAGAGTGCAGGATACAAAGATAGCAGCTCCTTGTTAGAGCAGCAAATGTAGTCCCTTTTCCACCACCTCTCTATCCCCCCCTCTCTGTCTTAGTTCTCCTCTCCATCTCGGGTAGAAAATGACAGCTACATCTGCAGTGACAGAGCATTGGCTTTACTGGCCTCCACCTCTGACATAACCTGTCAGCAAAGACAGAGATTTTCTCCCTCAGCTACATCCCCTCCTCCACAGGCCAGGAGAGCAGAGGGAGAGAACAGTGATACACACAATAAACACAATAAATCAATGCCTCCCAATCTTCCAACAACACCCCTTCCTGTTGTTAAAGCATTGCAGAAAATACATTATTTTCATGAATATAGTGATATCACCCCTCCCATACCCTCTCTTGACACAAAACCCATGCTTCAATGTAGGAAATTGACAGCATACCTTTTTCCTCTTTACGCACAGAATTCTTCAGGTTTTTTTTTTTTTCAATTAGTGAGGCCGGTGGGGGATGAGACAAAGCAGAATTTTCCAGAAGGGCCTTGCTCTTCCTGCTGCTCTCTCTGCGATTGTCAATCTTTAACCTCAGCTGTGGGCTTCTGATTGGTTTGTGCGCCACACGGAGGAGTTGCCTGATTGGGCGCCCGGCTTAGTGTGCCACACAGGCTATCTTCTCCCCTCTTTTCTCAGACACAGTGCTGCAATGCAGAGAGGATTTCTCCTCACTCTCACAAAACCTCTGCAACCAAGTCCCTCAAAGTCCATATAGCCCTCACTGGCTGTGTGCATTTTCTAAAACATGGGGGATGCAGTTACACAGGCTTAGAGGGAGCGTATCAGATTCCCTCCCTCTTCCTCCACGGCTCTGAGGCAGTGTGTATGGCGTCCATTTTGAAGACATTCCCTCCCTGCCTGCTGAGCACACTGCACACACACGGCTCCGGCTGAGGCAAGCTGCTGTAGAAAGCACACACAGCTTACCAGTAGACGGCTCACAGGAATGCAGGAAGGGCCTTACAAAGACAGGGCTGAAAATGTCACAGGCCTCAGGAATCAAAATGGACGGCTGTGGTTTAGACTGAAGAACATGCAGCCAGTGCCAACACCCTTTTCCCTGTCCAATACTTTCCTACTGGCATTACCTCTGGTCAAATAAATCCTTAAGGGCTTGGACCTTAACAATGTGTCTATACTTTTAACCAACAGTGGTATTGCTATTACTTATTTATTTCTACCAGATCTCTATTTGTAGTTAAATAAATACTAATGCCTCCATTAAGATCATAATGGACAAAAACAATGATGGTTTAACATGGAGAATTAATCTGAACAAGGTGAAGGTCATTAGGAAAGGTCAGACTACTCAGGTATGGTGAATAACTAAAAATGAGTGCCAGCATGACATGGTTTTCTTGTTTCGTGTGAAACCGAAAGTGTCCAGTGGTTTAAAGTCTCTATAACATGGGACAGCAGCATTGGCTATGTGTGTGAGTAGGCTTTGCTGCATGCGTTTGTGAGTATGAGGTGTGTGTTTTGTGTGAGTGAGTGTGTATCACCTGGTAGATGGCTAGTGATGGCTGTTAAACAGTCTGATGGCCTGGTAATAGAAGCTGTTTTTCAGGCAATTCAATTTGAGGCAGTTGACGTTACATGCCAGACAAACATTTTGCATGGTTGTTGTCAAAACATCTGCCAACATACCGCATTCGTCTATGTGTGCAAATTCTATGAGTTCCACTAGAGACGTAGAGATTCTCATATCCTTTTTGGGATAATTCTATACTTTTGTCCAAGGCTCTGTCTGAAGCAGCCTTGCTTCCCTTCATCAGGCTTCACATACAAACACCCAGAGTGTCTAGACCCGAGGCACAGAAAGGGGAAGCTCTCTGAAATGGATGCCACTCCAAAGCAAAGAGAAAGCTGTGAACTGAAAAATACCATTAGGCAGATTTTCTCACCAGATACTAAACTGTTGAGGCATATAATCTAACATTCGGAGACATTTTATTTCAGCTAGTTGTTAAGAAAAACAGTACTATATATGTTGGTTTAAACCCAGACGAAACGTGTTCAATGATTCAACATGCTAAAACAAGAATGTGAATACGATCCATTGTTATAAACCGTAGTCTGGAAAAACACCCTGACTGTACAGCCATCATAGTTCATCTTGATTGACTACTTCCTGCTTGGAGGGTGTAAGATTAAAAGTAGTGCCATGCACTAATACCACTCTGAGGCCTAAATCATTCTTGCTGTGCTGTCATTGCTGAGCTGTCTCTTTACCATCTGTTAAATCCACTGGGATCCCCTAATGAATGTTCTCTCGCCCTGCTACGGCCCTCTCCCCTCCCCACACCTTCCATTTTGAATGTACAGGCCTGTGACACAGTCATAAACCCTTACAACCCAACAACAACCTAACCAAACTGATCAATCCTGTGCCTTATTGCAAAAGGGATATATTCCTCTTGCCATGGTATATTCTGTACAAAGGAATGAAGACAGGCTGATCCCCTATGTGACCAGAGACATATAGTCAGCAGAGGAGAGGCAGCCTGCTGTGCTCTGCTCTCCTGCCAGGCTCCACTCCTGTGTTCTAGGGACTAGCAGGCTCTCTCCCCCCTTCTCTCTCCATGAGACAAACCTGTATTCCTGAGGCACATAACATATACAGTAGCTGGTAGCTTATCAAAGAGGAAGTGAAATAATAAAAAATCAAGCTTACCTCTGTGGATGCATGGCTAACAAACTCAGTGTGTTATATGTCAATGCTTGTTAAAACATGGAGGACAAACAGCCCTCTAAGTCCTCACCCTGCTCAGAGCATAGCCACGGCTCTCCAGGCTGGCCGATGGGCTGCTAGGATAGAAGCCAGGCTGTGAGTGGCCTGCTCTCACTGGCATGATGTAAGGCTGCAGCTGATTGGCTGGGGCATTTCCTGGCTGCTAATCTTTTGTTCCACACAGGCAGGCTGGAGAAAGAAGCGCTGTGGACAGAGGAAGAAACAAGGCCCAAATCACAAGAAAAACCATTTCACAGCGCAAATCAGCCAAGAAAACCACATGGAGCTGTAATCCATGTCTGACCCGTCTATATTACATGGACATTTGGTTGTATTTCACAAAGTACAGTAACAGCAGCATGAATACAGGACAGGCCCAAGGCCCTCATGTTTCAGGAAAAGCCTTTGTCTCAGAGATTACGCCGCAGTGAAAAACCATCCGCTGTGAAAAAAGTGTTGCACAAATACAAGAGAGCAAACAGCGAGAGACAGTCAGAGGGCTCAATCTGCAAGGTTCCCTCCTCTTGTAAATGAGATGAACTCGTGCAAATGCCTACTGGACATCAACACATTACATAACAATGCAAACACAGTTTAACAGAACAAAGATGAGTTACTATGTTACCCTATTTGAAGACAGAAGTTGACACCAAGTTTTCATGCGGCTTCAAATTCTAATGTGGTCACGTAAAAATGTACTTTTATGAACAGATGTGATGGGTTTTTATCTCATCAAATAAAGAGAATTGCAGGAATATTTTTTTTAATGTGATGCTATGGGTATTACAAAATATGTTTCCATGGCAAGTCAGATTTAACAGGGTTTCAAAACTGTAGACTACTTAAAAGCCAATGTACCAATGATATTATTACTTCACTAACTAATACTAGAATTGGGATTTCTCTGCCTTCCTAAGGGACCTTTTCTTAAGAAAACAGACTAACCTGTGGCCTATAGCAGAACGGAGAGATTAAATATGTGGCTAATAAAAAATATAAAAAAGTCTGGTATTCCTCTCAGAATTCTGCAGATTGACAATGTAGTAGTTAGTCCCTGCAGAGCCGTGAGAGTTGGACCAGTGCGGGTTCTGCATTATGAAGCATTTACATGACACTTCAACATTCTATGGCAGCCATGTTAGCTCCCCATTATTATTACACGGAGAATACAATGCTATGTAACTGAATGTCTAGAATTTGAAAATACAAACAATTCAAAAAGTTGGACTAACTCTCTAAATATATGTCTCAATAGAGTCTCTCTATTGCCTATGAAAGGTTATATTTTTGCCCCTTATCTGTTGCCTGGCTACACAAACTAATTTCTCCGGCCAATCGCTACACCACGCCCATGGACATTCGTTTCCTCTCCACAATGGTCAAGTTTGTTTTTCATGACCTGGTGCCCCGGGTGAGCAGAGTTAACTCATTTTATGTAATGCCATTCCGAACTCAACCATTAAGTCTGGATCTGAGTCGCTGCAAGGCAGTTAACCTCCTCAACAACTGCGCCATTGAACGTTGATTAAAGCAGCCCCCCACAGCTCTCTGATTCAGAGGGGTTGTGTTATATGCGTTGTGCAACTGACTATATATCCCCTTTCCATTTGGGCTGCGTTCAGTATGTTTGTACATCCTGGGACATTCAATTGAACAGAAATGGTGTTGTACTGAACGATCAGTTGAAAATCTTAGAGGTTAGGGAACTCTTGTCAGCATGGCTACTGCCCTTTAAATATGTCACTCATTGCTGCAAGCCACACCCACCAAATGGGAGCAAACGCACCTCAAAGTCTGTTCAAGAATTTACAAGAATGTTTTGAGAACATTTCACTTAGTACAAACCGTTCGGTACGTAGCAAACATTCAAGTGAACTGCACGCACCTCAGGTAAAACGGCAGTTTGAAAAGTTGTCATTGTCTTTGATACTCTGATTGGTTAGAGATGACTCAATCGTTAATTACTTTATTTTGTCCAATACCCTTCATTGAGACTGCCATCGTTGTGATGTCAAAAACTGAAGTATGTAGCCAGTGGTGTAAAAATACTTAAGTAGTTTTTGGGGGTATCTGTACTTTACTTTAATACATATATTTTTACATTTTTTTTTACTTCACTACATTCCTAAAGAAAATGTGGTACTTTTTACTCCATACATCCCTGACAGCCAAAATAATTAGTTACATTTTGAATGCTTAGCAGGACAGAAAATGGTCCAATTCGCACACTTATCAAGAGAACATCCCTGGTCATCTCTACTGCCTATGATCTGGTGGACTCACTAAATACAAATGCTTTGTTTGTAAATGATGTAGGAGTGTTGGAGTGTGACCCTGGCTATATGTAAATATAAATACAATTGCGCTGTCTGGTTTGCTTAATATAAGGAATTTTAAATTATTGTTACTTTTACTTTTAATACTTACATATTTTAGCAACTAGATTTACTTTTGATACTTAAGTATATTTAAAACCAAATACTTTTAGACTTTTACTCAAGTAGTATTTTACTGGGTGACTTTCATGTTTACTAATTTTCTATTAAGGTATCTTTACTTTTACTCAAGTATGAGATCAATAAAAAAAGTGGTCAGATGAAGCAGATGCTAAGCTACAGGACTGTTTTGCTAGCACAAGACTGGAATATGTTCCGGGATTCTTCATTGGCTTCATCAATAAGTGCATCGCTGACGTCGTCCCCACAGTGACCGCACGTACATACCCCAACCAGAAGCCATGGATTACAGGCAACATCCGCACTGAGCTAAAGGCTAGAGCTGCCCCTTTCAAGGACTCTAACTCGAAGCTTATAAGAAATCCCGCTATGCCCTCCGACGAACCAACAAACAGGCAAAGTGTACAGGACTAAGATCGAATCGTACTACACTGGTTCCGACGCTCGTCAGATGTGGCAGGGCTTGCAGACCATTACAGACTACAAAGGGAAGCACAGCTGAGAGCTGTCCAGTGACACGAGCCTACCAGATGAGCTAAACTACTTCTATGCTCGCTTCGAGGCAAATAACACTGAAACATGCATGAGGGCACCAGCTGTTCCGGACGACTGTGTGATCACGCTCTCCGCAGCCGGTGTGAGTAAGACCTTTAAACAGGTCAACATTCACAAGGCCGCACGGCCAGACGGATTACCAGGACGTGTACTGCGAGCAAGAACTGACCAACTGGCAAGTGTCTTCACTAACATTTTCAACCTCTCCCTGTCCGAGTCTGTAATGGCAACATGTTTTAAGCAGACCACCATAGACCCTGTGCCCAAGAACACTAAGGTTGGCTGTCTAAATGACTACCAACCCGTAGCACTCACATCTGTAGCCATGAAGTGCTTTGAAATGTGGGTCATTGCTCTCATCAACACCATTATCCCAGAAACCATAGACCCACTCCAATTTTCATACCGCCCTAACAGATCTACAGATTATGCAATCTCTATTTCACTCCATACTGTCCTTTCAAACCTGGACAAAAGGAACACCTATGTGAGAACGCTATTCATTGAGTACAGCTCAGCGTTAAATACCATGGTGCCCTCAAAGATCATCAATAAGCTAAGGACCCTGGGACTAAACACCTCGCTCTGTAACTGGATCCTGGACTTTCTGACGGGCCGCCCACAGGTGGTAAGGCTAGGTGACAACACATTCACCACGCTGATCCTCAACACAGGGGCCCCTCAGGGGTGTGTGCTCAGTCCCCTCCTGTACTCCCTGTTCACTCATGACTGCACGACTCCAACAGCATCATTAAATTGGCCGATGACACAACAGCGGTATGTCTGATAACTGACAACGACAAGAGAGCCGATAGGGAGGAGGTCAGAGACCTGGCCGTGTGGTGCCAGGAGAATAACTTCTCCCTCAACGTGATCAAGACTAAGGAGATGATTGTGGACTACAGGAAAAGGAGGACCGAGCACACCCCTGTTCTCATCGAAGGGGCTATAGTGGAGCAGGTTGCGAGCTCCTCCTCAAGTTCCTTGCTGTCCACATCACCAACAGACTAACATGGCCCAAGCACACCAAGACAGTCATGAAGAGGGCATGATAACACCTTTTCCCCCCTAGGAGACTGAAAAGATTTGGCATGGGTCCTCAGATCATCAAAATGTTCTACAGTCGCACTATCGAGAGTATCCTGACTGGTTGCATCACTGCCTCGTATGGCAACTGCTCGGCCTCTGACCGCAAGGCACTACAGAGGGTGGTGCGTACGGCCCAGTACATCACTGGGGGCCAAGCTTCCTGCCATCCAGGACCTCTATACCAGGCAGTGTTAGGAAGGCCCTAAAAATTGTCAAAGACCCCAGCCACCCTAGTTATAGACTATTCTCTCTGCTACCGCATGGCAAGCGGTCACGGAGCGCCAAGTCTAGGTCCAAGAGGCTTCTTACCAGCTTCTACCCCCAAGCCATAAGACTCCTGAACATCTAATAAAATGGCTACCCAGACTATTTGCAATTCGGAAGAATTCTGTTTGAGTCGTCAGACAACTTTATCTGTGTACTGAATGACACATTGCCTTTTCTCCATAAGTACACAGGGCATTACTCAGACACCAGTTTGTCAACCCTGAGACATTTTTCTGCTCTTGAATATGTTTGCTGTCATTTAGTCACACCTCTGCAATTTTATCCAATTATAAACTCAACAACAAAAGAAACTGTCTTTCGAAGATCATTCGTAAAAATCCAAATATCTTCCCAGATCTTCATTGTAATGGGTTTAAACACTGTTTCCCATGCTTGTTCATTGAACCATAAACAATTAATGAACATGCACCTGTGAAAAGGTCCTTAAGACACTAACAGCTTACAAACGGTAGGCAATTAAGGTCACAGTTATGAAAACTTAGGACACTAAAGATGTCTTTCTACTGACTCTGAAAAGCACCAAAAGAAAGATGCCCAGGGTCCCTGCTCATCTGCGTAAACGTGCCTTAGGCATGCTGCAAGGAGGCATGAGGACTGCAGATGTGACCAGATGGTGCAATGTCCATACAGTGAGACGCCTAAGACAGCGCTACAGAGGGACAGGATGGACAGCTGATCGTCCTCGCAGTGACAGACCACGTGTAACAACACCTGCACAGGATCGGTACATCCGAACATCACACCTGCGGGACAGGTCCAGGATGGTAACAACTGCCCGAGTTACACCAGGAACGCACAATCCCTCCATCAGTGTTCAGACTGTCCGCAATAGGCTGAGACAGGCTGGACTGAGGGCTTGTAAGCCTGTTGTAAGGCAGGTCCTCACCAGACATCACCGGCAACAGCGTTGCCTATGGGCAGAAACCTACCGTCGCTGGACCAGACAGGACTGGCAAAAAGTGCTCTTCACTGACGAGTCGCGGTTTTGTCTCACCAGGGGTGATGGTCGGATTCGCGGATCGATTTGGAAGTGGAGGGTCCGTCATGGTCTGGGGCGGTGTCCGTCATCGACTGAACTTGTTGTCATTGTAGGCAATCTCAACGCTATGCGTTACAGGGAAGACATCCTCCTCCCTCATGTGGTACCCTTCCTGCAGGCTCATCCTGACATGACCCTCCAGCATGACAATGCCACCAGCCATATTGCTCTTTCTGTGTGTGATTTCCTGCAAGACAGGAATGTCAGTGTTCTGCCATGGCCAGAGAAGAGGCAGCATCTCAATCCCATTGAGCACGGCTGGGACCTGTTGGATCGGAGGATGGGGGCTTGGGCCATTCCCCCCAGAAATGTCCGGGAACTTGCAGGTGCCTTGGTGGAAGAGTGGGGTAACATCTCACAGCAACAACTGGCAAATCTGGTGCAGGCCATGAGGAGGAGATGCACTGCAGTACTTAATTGTTCATACAAATATTTACACATAATAAACGCAGTTGACAGTGAGAGGACGTTTCTTTTTTGCTGAGTTTAGTATCCAATAATATACAGTGCCTTGTGAAAGTATTCGGCCCCCTTGAACTTTGCGACCTTTTGCCACATTTCAGGCTTCAAACAAAGATATAAAACTGTATTTTTTTGTGAAGAATCAACAAGTGGGACATAAATCATGAAGTGGAACGACATTTATTGGATATTTCAAACTTTTTTAACAAATCAAAAACTGAAAAATTGGGTGTGCAAAATTATTCAGCCCATTTAAGTTAATACTTTGTAGCGCCAACTTTTGCTGCGATTACAGCTGTAAGTCGCTTGGGGTATGTCTCTATCAGTTTTGCACATCGAGAGACTGACATTTTTTCCCATTCCTCCTTGCAAAACAGCTCGAGCTCAGTGAGGTTGGATGGAGAGCATTTGTGAACAGCAGTTTTCAGTTCTTTCCACAGATTCTCGATTGGATTCAGGTCTGGACTTTGACTTGGCCATTCTAACACCTGGATATGTTTATTTTTGAACCATTCCATTGTAGATTTTGCTTTATGTTTTGGATCATTGTCTTGTTGGAAGACAAATCTCCGTCCCAGTCTCAGGTCTTTTGCAGACTCCATCAGGTTCTCTTCCAGAATGGTCCTGTATTTGGCTCCATACATCTTCCCATCAATTTTAACCATCTTCCCTGTCCCTGCTGAAGAAAAGCAGGCCCAAACCATGATGCTGCCACCACCATGTTTGACAGTGGGGATGGTGTTCAGGGTGATGAGCTGTGTTGCTTTTACGCCAAACATAACATTTTGCATTGTTGCCAAAAAGTTCAATTTTGGTTTCATCTGACCAGAGCACCTTCTTCCACATGTTTGGTGTGTCTCCCAGGTGGCTTGTGGCAAACTTTAAACAACACTTTTTATGGATATCTTTAAGAAATGGCTTTCTTCTTGCCACTCTTCCATAAAGGCCAGATTTGTGCAATATACGACTGATTGTTGTCCTATGGACAGAGTCTCCCACCTTAGCTGTAGATCTCTGCAGTTCATCCAGAGTGATCATGGGCCTCTTGGCTGCATCTCTGATCAGTCTTCTCCTTGTATGAGCTGAAAGTTTAGAAGGACGGCCAGGTCTTGGTAGATTTGCAGTGGTCTGATACTCCTTCCATTTCAATAGTATCGCTTGCACAGTGCTCCTTGGGATGTTTAAAGCTTGGGAAATCTTTTTGTATCCAAATCCGGCTTTAAACTTCTTCACAACAGTATCTTGGACCTGCCTGGTGTGTTCCTTGTTCTTCATTTACATTTACATTTAAGTCATTTAGCAGACGCTCTTATCCAGAGCGACTTACAAATTGGTGCATTCACCTTATGACATCCAGTGGAACAACCACTTTACAATAGTGCATCTAAATATTTTAAGGGGGGGGAGGGGGGTGAGAAGGATTACTTTATCCTATCCTAGGTATTCCTTAAAGAGGTGGGGTTTCAGGTGTCTCCGGAAGGTGGTGATTGACTCCGCTGTCCTGGCGTCGTGAGGGAGTTTGTTCCACCATTGGGGAGCCAGAGCAGCGAACAGTTTTGACTGAGCTGAGCGGGAACTGTACTTCCTCAGTGGTAGGGAGGCGAGCAGGCCAGAGGTGGATGAACGCAGTGCCCTTATTTGGGTGTAGGGCCTGATCAGAGCCTGGAGGTACTGAGGTGCCGTTCCCCTCACAGCTCCGTAGGCAAGCACCATGGTCTTGTAGCGGATGCGAGCTTCAACTGGAAGCCAGTGGAGAGAGCGGAGGAGCGGGGTGACGTGAGAGAACTTGGGAAGGTTGAACACTAGACGGGCTGCGGCGTTCTGGATGAGTTGTAGGGGTTTAATGGCACAGGCAGGGAGCCCAGCCAACAGCGAGTTGCAGTAATCCAGACGGGAGATGACAAGTGCCTGGATTAGGACCTGCGCCGCTTCCTGTGTGAGGCAGGGTCAACCGGATGTTGTAGAGCATGAATGGCGGGACCGCCTTGATGTCATGGACGACAGTTTGGTCCAGATCCAAGGTTCCCCTGGGAGGAGGACACAATGGAGGAAGATGGCAGATCATCGGGCAGTCCTTCCCCGGGAGGAAGAGCAGTTCAGCTTGTTCAGCTTGAGGTGGTGATCCGTCATCCACACTGATATGTCTGCCAGACATGCAGAGATGCGATTCGCCACCTGGTCATCAGAAGGGGGAAAGGAGAAGATTAATTGTGTGTCGTCTGCATAGCAATGATAGGAGAGACCATGTGAGGTTATGACAGAGCCAAGTGACTTGGTGTATAGCGAGAATAGGAGAGGGCCTAGAACAGAGCCCTGGGGGACACCAGTGGTGAGAGCGCGTGGTGAGGAGACAGATTCTCGCCACGCCACCTGGTAGGAGCGACCTGTCAGGTAGGACGCAATCCAAGCGTGGGCCGCGCTTTTTTTTTTCTTCATAATGCTCTCTGCACTTTTAACGGACCTCTGAGACTATCACAGTGCAGGTGCATTTATACGGAGATTTGATTACACACAGGTGGATTGTATTTATCATCATTAGTCATTTAGGTCAACATTGGATCATTCAGAGATCCTCACTGAACTTCTGGAGAGAGTTTGCTGCACTGAAAGTAAAGGGGCTGAATAATTTTGCACGCCCAATTTTTCAGTTTTTGAATTGTTAAAAAAGTTTGAAATATCCAATAAATGTCGTTCCACTTCATGATTGTGTCCCACTTGTTGTTGATTCTTCACAAAAAATACAGTTTTATATCTTTATGTTTGAAGCCTGAAATATGGCAAAAGGTCGCAAAGTTCAAGGGGGCCGAATACTTTCGCAAGGCACTGTAGCTAGTGTCATCTTTTTCATCTATATGTCATCTTCTGTCCTGAAGTTGAGGTTAAGTGAGATCTTTTGAGGACACATTTTTTACGAGGTAAGTGTATAAGTCCCTTTTGCCTGAATAGACTGTGCCATAATTAGGTTAGCTGACAACATCACGAAAACTATGAGCATGCTTCAATGGGGCAGAGGTCTGTGAGTTGTTGTGATTCTGGATGACCAGATAGCTACCAACAATGACAAGAAACTGCCTTGTGTGGAATCGTAAGTGCCTCGTTTGAACTAGTTTCATCTTGTTCTTGATACCATATCTTGTTGTTAGGTGTTTTTACTGATTTCTAATTATTGCTAATATAGCTAAAATTCATTAGCTAGCTAACCAACAACTGTAACAATGTATTTGAGACAACAGGTGCTCATTGTGCAAATGTATTTTTTTTCAATAAACATTGGAGAGATATATAGTTTACATGTTGTCAACAATCTAAGCCAACTCCATCTGTTTTGCCCAATACTGTATTTGCGAAAGTGTCGCCAGCTTGTAGTCACAGATAGTAGAACATCTTTGTTGTAGTCCTAAAACCCGAAAATGTGTTACCTCCCGACTCGTTCAGCCATCCCAATAGAGAAAATGAATGGGGAAAGAGTAGGGTTTGGGATAAACACAGAAAATACGGTCTGAGGTTAACACACCTCTCTGAATTATGAAGACCTTTGGTGCTTTGTGTTTTTTGTTTATTACAAAAATGCTTCAAAATGTACAAATTTACATTAGCTGATGAAGATTCTCATAAAACAAAACATATGATCTATGCCTGTATTTACCACATACCCTATTTTTGGCGTTTACCCCCCCCTCCCAAAAAAATAATAATAATAATAATAATAAAAATAACTCCATTTAGTTTCCCCATAGACTTTGTCTAACGAACCATGCCGGAGTTGGTACCTACAAAAATACACCATTACTACTTCTAGTTTGTACAGTTTTGCCTAACCTGAAGGTGAATAGCGACCTCTTGTGGAGCCGTGTGCTAAAGCACTGCATGTCACCCCTCGATGACCTCTTTGCAAGTTGGGTAAGTATTTTTTCTTTGCTGTTTTCATTTAGTTTTATATTTCTTTAAAAAAGACAATGGCTATGCACAATTTTGTCACAGTAGGCTAACTGTCAGGTGGATCCAGGTGCGAAATAAATAGCTGAAATCTTACTAGGCGATGAAAATTCTTTAATTTGCTGAAAAGCTAGCTATTAAGTATCACTGACTATATGAGAAAAATTCTCACCAAATATCTAGCTACTCAGTTGTGTAGTTAGTGAGTTGGCAGACTAGTAGTCTAACAGGGACGTAAGCAAATTTGTGGCCAAAATTTTTGAGAAATAGGCTTTTTGTGCGTCTGGAACATTTTAGGGATATTTAATTTCAGCTCATGAAACATGGGACCAACGCTTTACATGTTGCATTTATATTTTTGCTCAGTGTAATATGCTAAATTTATTCCAGATATGCTTCTCTTGACTGAGGTCCATATAAGAATCTTGATATGCTCTTTGATATGCTGAAAATAAGGACGATTTCTGATGCATTTCTGAGTTTTCGGCACATGCTTAATAATTGGACAAATATGAATATGAAATTCATATTTTTCTTTCATTCACAAATCATTTTGGGATTTCCTCTGGATATCATACATGGTATGAGATAGGCCTATGTGGACATCTTACTTTTTCTATTTGATGACAAATACCTGTTTTTTTCTCCATCCATAACAAACAGGGGTATTGAGGGTGTGCAACTTTTATTTTCTGTAAAATATTTTTTTTTTTTTGTAGAAAACATTGCCCTATATTTGCATCATTACAGAAAACATGTGTTGTGATTTGCTATGCTCTATTTGTTTTTATAGAAATAGCAGAGATGTGCTTTGGAAACAGCAACTTTTTAATATAATGATAACAAAAATATAATGATGCCTTTCCGTGCCTTGTATTTTATTACTGAATGTGGTGCACTTGTATGCTCAGATATGTCACCTTCATGTGAAGAGGCACCTGAACAGGTAAAATCATTTGGGTGCTGGACATTGATTATGAGTCGAATTTAAACCATTTTCAAACAGACATACGAGATATTATCTCAAAATGTTTAGATATGCTGGCATGGAATCCCCTATCACAGATCGCAGAGAGCCCATTCTGGAAATGTGATGTCCTTGTAGAGTATATTGTTTAAAACAATACATATGTCTAAAAATTAACTAATTCAAAAAGAGTACTTTTGAGATATGACTATTAATAGAGCACACTTAGGAGTATAATGACTCAAAGGTGTTGTCAGTATCATTTACGATAATTGGGTCTTACAGGTGGCATGTATAGGTCTAAAAAAGGGCCAATGGCCACTTTCATCATGATTTTTTTTTTTTTATGGTTTGTGTTGTAAATGTAAAAAGCATATCAAACATCCCTCCTCCCAATGAAGTTTCTATGTTTGAAATGTCAGAACAATTTTCAGATCCCAAAATGTTTTTCAGGCTATGCTGGTATGTAATCCCCAGATGGTATCTCAAAATGTTGATGTAAGTATATATACACTGAGTGTACAAAACAGTAAGTACACCTGCTCTTTCCATGACATTGACTGCCCAGGTGAATCCAGGTGAAAGCTATGATCCCTTATTGATGTCACTTGTTAAATCTACTTAAATCAGTGTCGAGGAGGGAACATCCTGATCAAGTTCTGAGGCTGAAATTGAATCTGATCAGCCTGTCAGGAGTGAAGCTCACCTCACCCACTCTGTAAATGTAAAAAATGATCTATAAAACATAGTGTCCATTCACGTGAGTTTCTCGTGATCTCAACAAAGCACCGTTTGGTATGTTGTGATCATGAGAAAAATATATTGTAATCTCGACAAAACAACTTTGGTATGTTGTGATCATGAGATAAATAATTAATGATCTCGACATAACGAGGGAAGATTTTTTTTATTCATATGTCCTCTCTGGACTTCCGTACCTTTTGAGCACCTTTTTATCTCTCGAAAAGATCACTTTCTGAGCACTTTTACAATGGGTTAAATATGTATGGAATGTTTTGTTCCAATCAAAAGGGGTGTTGTCAAAAAGTGATTGAATTCAAATGGATTTACCCCAATTGAAACCTTCAAGGACATGCCTACATGAAACTATGCCTACAATATCCTGTTGAACATGAGGAAATGTCTCAAAGAAATGTGTCATTCAAAATTCTGTATTAAACCGTCATCCAACCTGCAAGTGTAGCCTGAGGTATTTCAGTGAGAATGAAGACTTCTCTTTACTCCCAGAGGTAAACGCCTAGGTCCCTAGGCTTTAGAACAGTGCACTAACAAAGGGCTCGTTGTTTACGCCTGCCAGATCTCACAAACGCCTGGATAGGTATTTTGCGTATCAGTTTACCACATATGTTATAGCAATCTGGTTACCGACTGCAGAGTCGGTGATGTGGTACACAACCATTGCATGCAACCTCTGAGCAGGGGAACGTGACTAAATCGTTGTGGCATGTACAGTTGAAGTCTGATGTTTACATATCCCTTAGCCAAATACATTTAAACTCAGTTTTTCACAATTGCTGGCATTTAATCCTAGTAAAAAATCCCTGTCTTAGGTCAGTTAGGATCACCACTTTATTTTAAGAATGTGAAATGTCAGAATAATAGTAGAGAGAATGATTTATTTCAGCTTTTATTTCTTTCATCACATTCCTAGTGGGTCACAAGTTTACATACACTCAATTAGTATTTGGTAGCGTTGCCTTTAAATTGTTTAACTTGGGTCAAATGTTTTGGGTAGCGTTTTGGCCCATTCCTCCTGACAGAGCTGGTGTAACTGAATCAGGTTTGTAGGCCTCCTTGCTCGCACACGCTTTTTCAGTTCTGCCCACACATTGTCTATGGGATTGAGGTCAGGGCTTTGTCATGGCCACCCCAATACCTTGACTTTGTTGTCCTTAAGCCATTTTGCCACAACTTTGGAAGTATTCTTAGGGTCATTGTCCATTTGGAAGACCCATTTGTGACAAAGCTTTAACTTCCTGAATGATGTCTTGTGGATATATTGAAGCAATATCTCATAATTTTCCACCCTCATGATGCCATCTATTTTGTGAAGTGCACCAGTCCTTCCTGCAGCAAAGCACCACCACAACATGATGCTGCCACCCCCGTGCTTCACGGTTGGGATGGTTTTCTTCAGCTTACAAGCCTTCCTCTTTTTCCTCCAAATATAACGATGGTCATTATTGTCACGTTCGTTGGAAGCATTATCGGACCAAGGCGCAGCGGATGTTGAATTCCACATAATTTATTAGAATGTGAAACGTAATAAAACTAAACAATAAACAATAAACTAACAACGAACCGTGACTACAGAGGTGCTACGTGCACTAACTCAAAACAATATCCCATAAAACACAGGTTGAAAAAATGCTACTTAAATATGATCCCCAATTAGAGACAATGATAGCCAGCTGACTCTAATTGGGAATCATACCAAACACCAAAATAGAAAACTAAACTAGAACCCCACATAGAAAATAATAACTAGAAAACCCCCCAGTCACGCCCTGACCTACTATACCATAGAAAAACAAAGGCTCTCTATGGTTAGAGCGTGACAGTACCCCCCCCCACCCCCAAAGGTGCGGACTCCGGCCGCAAAACCTGAAACAAATGGGGAGGGTAGGGGGGGTGATTAGTGCCGGTTGCGGCTCTGGTGCAGGTCGTAGCCCCCGCTCAGCTCGCGGATCCACCATATTTGGTGGCGGCTCTGGTGCAGGCCGAAGAACCCGCTCATCCCGTGGATCCAGCCATGGACCCGGGCCGAACACTGTGCCTGGACTGGACCTTGGTATCAAGGAAGGCTCCTGCCATGGAGCGGAACTGGACACCAGATCTGGACTGGACATCAGTGCAGAGGAAGGCTCTGGCCTTGGAGCTGGACTGGACGCCGTGCTTAGACTGGGCAACAATGCAGAAGAAGACTCTGGCCTTGGAGCTGGGGCCGGCACAGGTGGCACCGGACTGGGGATACGCACTTCAGGGAGCGTGTGAGAAGCAGGCACAGGACGTACCTGACTGGGAAGGCGCACTTGAGGGAGAGTGCGATGAGCAGGCACAGGACGTACCGGACTGGGGACAAGCACTTCAGGGTGAGTGCAGGGTGCAGGCACAGGACATACCTGACTGGGAAGGCGCACTTGAGGGAGAGTGCGATGAGCAGGCACAGGACGTACCGGACTGGGGACACGCACTTCAGGGAGAGTGCAGGGTGCAGGCACAGGACATACCTGACTGGGGACACACACTTCAGGGAGAGTGCAGGGTGCAGGCACAGGACATACCTGACTGGGGACACACACTTCAGGGAGAGTGCGAGGAGGAGACACATGACGTACCAGACTGGAAAGACAGACTGGATCCTATGGTCGGATGTTGAGCAGAACACACTTGCACAACATCGCTCTCATCTCACTCTCTCCCAACTTCGCCATTGCCTCCCTGAGTCTCTGGCTCTTTCCTCTGCTCAGCCGCCAGCTCCATGTGCCCCCAAAAAAACTTGGGGTTGTCCTTGGGCTTTCTGTAGCCGCGAGTTATATCAATATAGGACTCATTTTACTGTGGATATAGATACTTGTGTACCTGTTTCCTCCAGCATCTTCACAAGGTCCTTTGCTGTTGTTCTGGGATTGATTTGCACTTTTCGCACCAAAGTACGTTCATCTCTGGGAGACGGAACGCGTCCCATTCCTGAGCGGTATGACAGCTACGTGATCCCATGGTGTTTATACTTGCGTACTATTGTTTGTACATATGAATGTGGTACCTTCAGGCATTTGGAAATTGCTCCCAAGGATGAACCAGACTTGTGGTCTACAATTCTTTTTCTGAGGTCTTGGCTGATTTTGCTTTTCTTTTTCCCCCATGTTGTCAAGCAAAGAGGCACTGAGTTTGAAGGTAGGCCTTGAAATACATCCACAGGTACACCTCCAATTGACTCAAATTATGTCAATTAGCCTTTCAGAAGCTTCTAACGTCATGAAATCATTTTCTGGAATTTTCCAAGCTGTTTAAAGGCACAGTCAACTTAGTGTACGTAAACTTCTGACCCACTGGAATTTTGTTACAGTGAAATAATCTGTCTGTAAACAATTGTTGGAAAATGTATTTGTTTCATGCACAAAGTTGATGTCCTAACCGACTTGCCAAAACTACAGTTTGTTAACAAGAAATTTGTGGAGTGGTTTAAAAATTAGTTTTAATGACTCCAACCCAAGTGTATGTAAACTTCCAACTTCAACTGTATGTGACCCAGACCAGGTTCAAACACTGTCAGACACACATATCTATGATGCACTGCTTACTCTTTGAGGAAAAGAGACTTCGTCGAAGACGCCACTTTAAACTACAAAGATGCAGCCCTGCCTTGGGAGATTCTCAGGCTCAATTATGTCCTCTCCTTGACCCCTCCGTCCTCCTCTCCTCCGTGGACCGGAAACCAATAAGTGGCCAAGTGGTTGAGGAAAGTATCAATACATTAGTAGGCGGATGGATGAGTATACTTCCCTCCACAATTGACCTACTTATGCAAAGGATACACAAGAGGTTCCTACCAGCAGCTAGTGCAGAAGTGTTTTAAAATCTGCCACACCCCCTTTGAATCAGCTGTTGGTTTCTCAAAGGAGAAAAGCATATGCACACATTTCAATATGGTATTTTTGGTTTTATCTATAACATGTCTTACACAACTAGTTACATTTGATATCATCACTTTACACATTTATTTTGGTATTCCACCCCTGTAAACATCATTTGCTTGATAATGTGGGCGTGGGGAAGGAGAGTCTCATTTCATACAAGCTATGTTTACTGTCCTCGCCTTTGCTCCTCGATTACCTTTGAGGAGAGGAGGCAGGCAAAACCCATTGAGATTCTCCCCTTGACTTCTCTCCAAAGGGTAACCGTCTCCCTCTCTGGTGGTCTATGGCTCAGTGTCTGTTAGAAAGCACTCCACTAGATGTCACCCTCCAGCTTGACTTGTAGCAGATATCTTGAACATTTTGCTATGAACAGCTGCCACAGGCCCCTTGCTGCATTAATAAATCACAACATTCACATAATGCCTGGGAAAAGCTTTCATGTGTAAAGGAGAGAAAAAAGCTTTGAATGCTCTGAGGGAAAAGGAGGAACATTATTAGTTAAGGTACGTAATGTCATTGCTTCTTGAAGAGCACTGGTTGATGAGTGCATTCTTTTTTTCAGTCACACTGTATTTAGCCTACCGTATGAATCTTTAACCCTCATCTCACCTATCCAAACCTATTGGATCTCATCCCATAACTGCAGAGGAATGGCACACCTAAAAGCAGTCATCATTTTGAGATAAAATGGCCAGGTGACAAGAAGTGGATGTGTAGTTAAACAATAAGGCCCAAGGGGGTGTGGTATATAGCCAATATACCACGGCTAAGGTCTGTTCTTAGGCATGACGCAGAGGTTCCTTATTGCTGTTATAAACGGGTTACCAATGTAATTAGAGCAATAAAAATACATATTTTGTCATACCCGGCTGTCAGCCAATAAAATTTGATTTGATTTATAAGCAGCTTTCAATGACCTGTCAAGAAAGAAAGCTACTACCAAGTTTCACCCTTTTCCCCTGTGCTAGAAGAACTCATCATTGAATGGCCATGATCTACAGTATCTCTATATACAAGCCATGGGTTTAGAAACATAGTGATCACCTTAGCTCTGTATAAAATATTATACACTGCCTAATCCAATGCACAATAGAAGCATCCCTCTCAATTGTTGTGGGCTGCGCAGGACTTGTGGAAGCCATCTTCCCATCTGAAATGAGATATATCTGAAATATGGAGTTCATGGACAAAGGTTTCTATGAAGGAAAATTTGACATGGATGCTTTTTGAACTTTTTCCCAGTGATATTTCAATTATAGAGTTGTATTATTTTCTCTGTGGAAAATCTTGACATCTTGACATAGGGAAATGTTGACTTTATCTACACTAAATTAGTCTCCTTGTTGATTTAATATATTTAAGACTTGAAAGTATATTCATTTGTTCTGTAGTTTTATTTCATGCAATGATGGCACCTGAAAGCAGACATAATGTATTCACATGGAACAAAAAGGTGTGTAAAAGAAGGAGCAAAAAAACCCAGACAGTAAAACGTCAGGTGAATGTTCTGTTTTTATATAATACGATATACTTGATTGTCCAATTACATGGAAATGAATTTGGGGACATCAGCATACAAATACACAAAACAAAGTATCACGTGCTGTACGGAAAACTGGAAAATTTGTACACAATTTACTTTCCACATATTCAAAGTGTCTGTGGCCTACTGTCCGACCAAGTAGTGGGCCTGCATCTGTCCTATGTTCCACTGTTCAGCAGCCTGCTGGCTGATGGAATGAAACTTGCCCTGCTCCTGTTCTTACTAAACAGTGGGACCCTTAATCTCCTTCCGGAGAGCAGCACCTCAAAACATTCGGGCAAGATTGTGTGTGGGGTCCTCTATGATGTGTTTGGCCGTGTCCCTTGCCCGTTTTATCATAGAGGCCCTTAAGCCCCCTGCAATGCAGCCTGCAGAGCTTGGACCCCAGGTGCACAGTCTGCCTGAGGATACCCTTATCAGCAACTGACAGCCTACTGTACCAGGCAAGGAAACAGAAAGTCAGCACACTCTATATGGCAGGTGTAATAATTGGATCCGGGTGTTGGTATTAATTTGTCTCAGTCTGCGCATAAGGTACAGTTGTGGTTGGCATTTTTGATTGATGTTCTCTGAGTGTTGACATTAAAAGAGAGTGGGCTATCCATGATAGTTCCCATACACTTAAAGCTCCCCACTCAGTCTACCTCTTCACCACCCAGGACTAGGTGGCTCACTGGTCTGTCTGAGCCTTCCCCTGGAATTTAATGAGCAATTCTTTTTGGGGGTTGATGTTGAGTGTGAGCTAGTTGTTATTGCACCAGACATGAATCCTGTTTACTTCTATTTGGAAATGCAGTGTGTCATCTGAGAGGTTGACAAGGGTAGTGTCATCTACATATTTCGTTGCCAAGCAGTCTCTGTCGGAACATCTCAGGTCATTGGTGTATATGGAGAATAGCACTGGAGCGATGACCGTTCCTTAGGGGTAACTGGTAGGAATGTTGTGCTGTTGAACTTGACATATTGTCCCCAATCAGCAGGAAGTCCAAGACCCAAAAGGTAATACTGGGGTCCACCTGTAAGTGGGAGAGTGTGTCACAGAGAAGGTGAGGCTGCATGCAGGTAAAAGCCAAGGAGATGTCCAGGAAAAGGATGCACACCAATGGAGGCTGGTGCGAGGACCTATAGAAAGACTGACTCATTGTAATGGCTGGATAGGAATAAATGGAATAGTATCGGACGTATGGAAACCACATGTTTGACTCTGTTCCACAAATTCCATTCCAGCCATTACAATGAGCCTGCCCTCCTGTAGCTCCTCCCACCAGCCTCCACTGATGCACACATAAGAGGGAGCCCTCTCCATGTGTGTCAATGCACTGTGCATCTCCGTCAGGACTGCATCCTCCACGGATCTGTTCTTTACGTATTCAAACTCATTGGGTCAAGGGCTCCATCCACATGAGACCTGAGATGTGTGGGTATCAAGCGCTCAAGGCACTTTACAACGACTGACCTTAACGCCACAGGAGGATAGTCATTCAGCTCCGCTGGATTGTTCTCCTTTGGAAATAGTCGGATCTCAGACGTCTTCCAGAGTGAGGGAACCATGTGTTCTGATAAGAAGCTGTTAAAGAGCACGGGGAAGATGTCTGCCAGCTCATCTGAGCATTCCTTCGGTAGCTGTCCCTTGATGTTGTCTGGTCGGGGTGCTTTGATGGATTTTTCTCTCTTGAAGACCCATCTCACCACCTCTTCTCGATGGTTGACGCCTCCCCTCAATCCAGAGCCTGGAACTCCAGTTGTTCCCTCAGGCTTCTGTTACAGTGGAGAAGTTGTGATTATCAAAATGACAGTAAAAAAGTGTTGAGTTCATTGACAAACTGTCCCTAGACATTTATGTTTTTTCCTTGGGTTTTTTGGCTTGCCCTGTGAGGGTTGCCATACCCTGCCAGGGCTGCCTGAGATTCCCATGATTTACACTTTTTTTGTAGTTGTCCTTAGCCTGATCTATTTGTTATTTTACTGTCCTCTGCAGGGTTTTCACTTCCTCTTGGTTGCCAGCAGAAAAGGCTGTCTGTTTCATCTTAAGTGTCTGTTTAAACTCTGCAGTAATCCAAGACTTGTGGATAGCATTTAACCATCTTTGTGGAGACTAATATGCCCTCACAGAAATGTATATTTGCAGTCACTGCTGATACTGACTCCTCAAGGGTATGGTCCACTATAAAAATGTCCCAGTTTATACAGGCAAAACAGCCTTGCAGGCTTTCTACAGCTTCCTATGACCATATAAGAACTGCCCTTTCCTTAATATTTTTCTGTTTCAGTTTCAATGTTGGCAGTAATTTAATTGCATAGTGGTCCGACGTGTTCACTGGGGGCTTCTGCAGTGACTTATATGCCCTTTAATATTACCAGCACAAATCCAATTTACTATCTCCCCCTATGCTACAAGTAACATACTGTTCATAGTTTGGTAGGACAGTGAGCGAGAGTTAAAATAAACGGGTATGGTTTTGGGTGCATCAGGGGACATCTTCCAGCATGTTGATGCATTGGTAGATGGTTTGAACAGCAGTTGTAGTATCTGCTGTGGGTGGTAAATAAATAGCTGTGATAAACACTTGTTCAAATTCCCTTGGGAGATAAAGGGCGCAGTGAAATGCATAATAGTTCAACATCTTTTGTGCAGATAGTGCTCTTGATGGTAATGGAAGAAAACCAGCATTTGTTTACGTAAAAACACACCCCTCCTGTTGCTTTACCGGTGATTGACGGGTCACGATCTGTGCGAATGGGACCATAAAATCCATTCAATTTCAGCGTTAGAAATGTCATCAGATAACCAAGTCTCTGTAAAACAGAGAATGCAAGAGTCTCTATATTCACTCAGAAAGCGGGAATTGGTGCTGAGCTCATCATTTTAGTTTCTTATTTATCTCACGTTGGCAAAAAGGATGTTGGGAGTGGCGGATTGTTCTTATGTTTTTGAAGTTTCCTTCGCAATCATCCTCTTGTCTCCTTTCCTTAGTCCTCCTTTTAGTCTCTTCCATTGAACATTCCGTGTTGTATTGATCTCCTGCGGCAATGCGCTTGTGCCATAGTTTTCTCTGCTGGTCTATGATGATTTGATATCAACAAGTTCGTGTCTGGTGTACCTGATACTCCATGGACGTATTCCACCTGCATCTCCAAACATTAAGGGCACCTCCACAAGCAGATTCAGGCATGTGATCAAAACAAAAGCCAATTGTAAATCCATCTTATGTAGACTACTCCCCATGAAATACGTTCAAGAATCATTAACATGGGAATGATGAAATATTTGTCTGAGCAGGCCTCTAAAGCAAACCATCAAACACCTATCATTCTCAAATGTATATTTTCAATACCTCTATCAGCTGGAAAAAAATTAATGTATCATACTGTGTGTGTGTGTGTGTGTGTGTGTGTGTGTGTGTGTGTGTGTGTGTGTGTGTGTGTGTGTGTGTGTGTGTGTGTGTGTGTGTGTGTGTGTGTGTGTGTGTGTGTGTGTGTGTGTGTGTGTGTGTGTGTGTGTGTGTGTGTGTGTGTGTGTGTGTGTGTGTGTGTGTGTGTGTGTGTGTCTTTCTCTCTCCCTCTCTCCCTGTAAGTAAACTCAATCTTTTCCTTGAAAATAACAAATTAATTCAATATTGAACATTCTCTGCCCTTTTCATTTGTGCTTTATCTATCAATTTCACATTTCTTTGTAAAATCAAATTCATAAATTTTGCCCATGTACTGCAATGGACTCTATCTCTGTTTGTCTTCATCATGATCCTAAAGCCTTGAATCTGAGTGCAATTGAAACAAAGTGGGGGAGGGGGAAGGGGTGATGAGCTGAGAGGCATCCGATTGGTTGTTTGCAGGTAAAGCAATCTGCAAATGCATTAATTATTAGGGGGCTATCTCCTGTCCTTTCAAACTGTTATCTCCTGTCTTTTCATACTAGAGAGGCAGAGTGGGAAGGGGGTTGGGATGTAGCGTCTCACACTCACTGACAGAGGGGGAGGTCAGTTTGCGGTGTGTTATGGGGGAGGGGGCACAAACAGAGGGCCATGGGCCCCTTTTTAGGTCTCTGTGGAATGTAATTGAGGCTCACTCTTTAAAACACAAGCAAACAACCAGGAAAATAGATAATTCATGATCGCTGTGTTGGCTTTCTGGCTGTGGTGATATCTGTTATAAACATATCATCTCAGTTGAATGCTGTTTATCAAATGCAAGTGAACTCTTGTAGCATAATATTATGGGAAAGAGTCCATATCAAACTTTCTCTGTCAAGACGAAATGTCTGTCTAGTGTCACAAATAATACTTCCTTTTGTGTTTTGAGTTCATGCGGATCAATAACCTAAATAAAATTTCTATGTTTGACGTTAAAATCTGTATACAATTGGCTGGACTGCATACATCTCTTTGAGCTTGAAACTTGGGACTCAGCTGAGGCAATGAACTTCACAGATTTTTTTCAACAACACCCCTTTGAAGGTGACATCAAAGAGGCCTTGCATGTAAGTAAAACTTTTAAGAGACACACTGTGTATCAGGTGGGCTGTTTTTTTCCATTATATATTATTACTGTCAACGTTTCCCCTCTCATTTATAGGCTGATTAAGGTCAAATATGCCCAGACAGGAAACAGCAAGCAAGGAGCTAATTACCAATTGTTACACCAAAGACAGTACAGTATGAAGATAGGCTAAAACTGCTTCTCCAATAGAAATCCCAGATCAAACTTATTACATTTACATTTAAGTCATTTAGCAGACGCTCTTATCCAGAGCGACTTACAAATTGGTGCATTCACCTTATGACATCCAGTGGAACAACCACTTTACAATAGTGCATCTAAATATTTTAAGGGGGGAGGGGGTGAGAAGGATTACTTTATCCTATCCTAGGTATTCCTTAAAGAGGTGGGGTTTCAGGTGTCTCCGGAAGGTGGTGATTGACTCCGCTGTCCTGGCGTCGTGAGGGAGTTTGTTCCACCATTGGGGAGCCAGAGCAACGAACAGTTTTGACTGAGCTGAGCGGGAACTGTACTTCCTCAGTGGTAGGGAGGCGAGCAGGCCAGAGGTGGATGAACGCAGTGCCCTTATTTGGGTGTAGGGCCTGATCAGAGCCTGGAGGTACTGAGGTGCCGTTCCCCTCACAGCTCCGTAGGCAAGCACCATGGTCTTGTAGCGGATGCGAGCTTCAACTGGAAGCCAGTGGAGAGAGCGGAGGAGCGGGGTGACGTGAGAGAACTTGGGAAGGTTGAACACTAGACGGGCTGCGGCGTTCTGGATGAGTTGTAGGGGTTTAATGGCACAGGCAGGGAGCCCAGCCAACAGCGAGTTGCAGTAATCCAGACGGGAGATGACAAGTGCCTGGATTAGGACCTGCGCCGCTTCCTGTGTGAGGCAGGGTCGTACTCTGCGGATGTTGTAGAGCATGAACCTACAGGAACGGGCCACCGCCTTGATGTTAGTTGAGAACGACAGTTTGTTGTCCAGGATCACGCCAAGGTTCTTAGCGCTCTGGGAGGAGGACACAATGGAGTGGTCAACCGTGATGGCGAGATCATGGAACGGGCAGTCCTTCCCCGGGAGGAAGAGCAGCTCCGTCTTGCCGAAGTTCAGCTTGAGGTGGTGATCCGTCATCCACACTGATATGTCTGCCAGACATGCAGAGATGCGATTCGCCACCTGGTCATCAGAAGGGGGAAAGGAGAAGATTAATTGTGTGTCGTCTGCATAGCAATGATAGGAGAGACCATGTGAGGTTATGACAGAGCCAAGTGACTTGGTGTATAGCGAGAATAGGAGAGGGCCTAGAACAGAGCCCTGGGGGACACCAGTGGTGAGAGCGCGTGGTGAGGAGACAGATTCTCGCCACGCCACCTGGTAGGAGCGACCTGTCAGGTAGGATGCAATCCAAGCGTGGGCCGCGCCGGAGATGCCCAACTCGGAGAGGGTGGAGAGGAGGATCTGATGGTTCACAGTATCGAAGGCAGCTGATAGGTCTAGAAGGATGAGAGCAGAGGAGAGAGAGTTAGCTTTAGCGGTGCGGAGCGCCTCCGTGATACAGAGAAGAGCAGTCTCAGTTGAATGACTAGTCTTGAAACCTGACTGATTTGGATCAAGAAGGTCATTCTGAGAGAGATAGCGGGAGAGCTGACCAAGGACGGCACGTTCAAGAGTTTTGGAGAGAAAAGAAAGAAGTGATACTGGTCTGTAGTTGTTGACATCGGAGGGATCGAGTGTAGGTTTTTTCAGAAGGGGTGCAACTCTCGCTCTCTTGAAGACGGAAGGGACGTAGCCAGCGGTCAGGGATAAGTTGATGAGCGAGGTGAGGTAAGGGAGAAGGTCTCCGGAAATGGTCTGGAGAAGAGAGGAGGGGATAGGGTCGAGCGGGCAGGTTGTTGGGCGGCCGGCCGTCACAAGACGCGAGATTTCACTTATAATGTTCCCTCTAAACTGAGCATGTGTGCAGGCACGCAGCTCCCCGGGAATGCTGTGCGCTAATAAGCAAGAGATAGAACTTTACTCAATGTTCTAGAGTTTTCCCCGTTAACACTATCAATGTTTCCCTTTAATGTGGGAATAGTGATCGAATCAACGCAATTTTAGCCACTTTCAATGCATTATACCACAACAAAACAAACTATGCAAGACTTTTAGTATGCGAAGCTAACTATGTAAGGGATTTTGTTGTAGGCAGGAAGCATCTGAGTAGGATTATATTGCATTGACAGGCAAGACTCAGGCCCATACTCTACAGTCTACACAGACCGGTGTGCCATAACCAATCAGAGCTGCAGTAGGCCAATATGCATTCACTTTGAACTGGACTGTTTTTACAGCATGAGCGGTCGTGAGTACATGTACTTATTTTAAGATCAAAGCGACATTTGTACATTTTGTTCATATCTTTCGCTAGTTAGTGAGTTATTAGCCCAGTTATAGATAATTTGTAGACAGCAATAGGGGAGTGATTGCTTCCCACAAGAGCACAAAATGTGTGCATTTTTAGACATTTTTGAATAGTGAGTCAGGCAAAGAGTTGTTTTTTTTTGTTTGTCTTAAAGGGTCGGTGTATTTTGAGACGGGCTTGAATAAATTGTGTAGCCAATAGTCAGAGGGTAGCGTAGTTTGTCTGATTCTCTGTAATAATGGTATGGAAAAAATTATGCATTTTATTTTGAAAAGTGGTTTCTTGCATCACACATTTTCAGTCACCTCCTTGTCTGCAGGACAAGTGGATTATTAACAGGTTAATGTCAAGCCCTGCATGTTTGTTTCAAAAGTTAATGGAATGTTGGTGTACATTAAACACCACACATTGGCTGCTACTGTAGACTGAACAATAGAACAGCTATTTCCACGTTAAAATGTTATGGGATGTATTTTCTCCATTGTTTTTGATGGTAGGCCACTCTGGTAGGCCTACATTATGATCAAATAGCCACAGTAGCCTACTTGACCACTTACAGCCTCAGTGTCGACAGGAAACACACCGGAAGTTGCACAGAATTTTCATAACATTCAAGTTTGTGCTCAGCAGACCTGAAATTTGTTCAGTGATGAATTTTTTTTCAGGGAACATTGCTTTTAGGCGATGTCATGGTGACGTTGGCTAGCTAAGCTCATGCATAGAAACAAGTCATCGGGTTTAACAGTTGTCCCGCGCTGAACTTCGCATGTGTAGGCCATCAAATCGAAGGCACTCCTTCGATATAGTTATTTTTGACAAATGAAAATGTGTCAGTGTCAGTTTGTCACTTTCATAAGGTTGGAGTAATAACATGTTCAACTACTTAAGTCATTTGAATATATAAAATTAACCACTAACTAAAAATGTTTTGCTTGATCGGTTTGGTCTGTTTCGCAAACATTCCCAGAAGTCTCATGATGATGCACCTCTGGGTGGTTAGACTGTTTCTCACTGGCGCTATCCTCCAACCATTCCCTCTTTCTACCCCTTCTCCTTCCCCCCTTCCCTCCCTCCATCTTTAGCCCTCCCTCCGAACAGTTGAAATTCTACACTGGTGTGCTGAGAGATCACCATAGAGACAAATTCGTCACTATCTTCTGTGGCTCTTCTCCAGAGGGCAGTTGGGCCTCCCGAGTCACTTCATCCTCCAATAGGGCGATTTGACTTCATAGTGTTTGCTACATAATTGCAAATTGTACCCTGACCACCGCTGCTCTCCAATCCCAATGTATCCGGTTTGTGTGTCAGTAGATAACATGCATGTTTTATATCCCCCTCATAATTGAAATAGTCATACTTGGAAACCCGCAATGGTTACAATGGACCATGTTGAAAAATTAACCAACAATCATACAATCAAAGAAAATATGTAGACCTATATGAAATTTGGGGGGTTGATTCTAGCCTTGTTACAATTGCAGACCAAAACATTAGACCTGTCAACATCAATTTTTGAGACCTCATAGAATGATGTGTCTATAAAAGAAAATAGTTTGACTTGGCCTAATGGAAAATAGCATGTCACAACGCCACGTGCACCGTTATCATGCATATCTCCATGAGCTACTTTGGGCTATAAATAAATACATTGCTGCTGCCTGTCTCATAGGTAGGTTATTTAATTCGTGTACGTGTAGTCCATATTTAGAAAAGCCCATACATCTTTACGCTAATAGAGGAGGAAGACAACTACCCTACCCAGAATCCCTGTCGCTCTGTTGCAAGCTGGGTTGTATAAGTCAGTACTCCAAACAATTGCTAAATGTTCCGTTTTGCAACGAAAAATAGCGTTTCTATTGGACAAGTGCAGCCAATGGGAAGGTACCTACCTAAATCTGGCCAATAGAAACACTAGTGTTCGTTGTAAAACAAAACGAGAGTTTCTATTGGACAAATTCAGGTAGGTCCCTCCCCATTTCGTTCCGTTTGCTTTCGTTTAAGAAACGTTTTGCAACATAATCGGCATAATGAATACGCCCCTGGCTTCTTGCGCTTTGGGAGTGTTTCCCATTTAAACAAGCACAGTGGTGAAGATGGCGGAGAGTTAATAGTGGCAAAAAAGAAACTGGTGTGGTGTACTCAATGAATGCATTGAAGCGGGTGAGTTTTTCTGCTAATAGTCGGTGTTTTCTTTTCAAGTTTTTAAAGTGTTTTGTTGGTAACACTGATTTGGGGTTTAAACATGTGGCAAATATTCCTGTTGATCTGATGTGCCGAGTTACTTGGAATAGGTAGAGGTTTCACCCGTCTTAGTATACCTCAGTGCAACCAACCTACCAACCTACCTTGTAACGTTAGTTCCGATCGTGTTCGTTTATTTACGGAATTTTTGGTTGTGTGAAGTGTTCTTTCTACCTGCTGATGCGAGACCAAATTTTGTCGTTTTGAATGTGCATTCCTCGTGGAGGTTTCGGACTGCTTTCATACCACCTACTCTTTTGTTACAAAGTTTATCCGAGGGGCAATTGATGGGCTACGTTCAGAACGAATTCTATTTAATTTCGACTGTGTGAACTCTTCTATTTGTGTAGTCTAGCAGGTTAAGTATCTCTGTGATTGTAACGGTTAATGACCCAGCACTACTATGTACAACGGAAAGGGGAGGGTTAGATACGGACGCCAGGCCACCCGTGAAACCCTCTAGTCTATGCTACATGTCACACATCGGTACAGAATAGGCAATTTATGACACTATATGTCTCAAGTTCACAGGCTACATTTTAATTTACTGTAGTGTAGACATTTGATGGGACATGGTGTTAGTATCAATT
Source organism: Oncorhynchus gorbuscha (assembly GCF_021184085.1). NCBI lineage: Eukaryota > Metazoa > Chordata > Actinopteri > Salmoniformes > Salmonidae > Oncorhynchus > Oncorhynchus gorbuscha. Next base: position 48,133,952 of record NC_060175.1, read on the forward strand.
CGTGTGTGTGTGTGTGTGTGTGTGTGTGTGTGTGTGTGTGTGTGTGTTAGCGAGAACGTGTACTCAGCAGTGCAAACTCCTCATTGAGTTTTGGTTTAAAAAAAAAAGGTTAACAACTACTGATATCTGTGTATGCTGAACATTCACTTTCGGAGGAGGTAAGGGAGCATTCTTCCGAGAGCTTGCTCATGTAACTCGACAGACAATGGAGCGTGAGTCATGTCGCTTGGATTTGTAAGGTTCAGGTCTAGGTGTGTGCAGTCAGTCTTTGCTTGCTGGCAGAACACGTGAATCACAAGCACCTATACGCACACATATACAGGAGGAGGACCTACCCATCTCGTCTTGCAAGACTCAATGCTCTGTCTGGCTTCAGACATTTTTATTTTTTTGAGAGGGGGGGGGGCAAATTTAAATGAAATCTGCCCTAGAATAACTATTCAATCACATGCATGCTTTGGGTATTGGTTTAGAAGATCGGGGTTGTTTTATAGACCATGTCTGTTAGTTTTCTAATTAGGGCCAGGAGTTTTTCCTAACAATGTGACCTGACCAAGAAAAGCTTGAGGCCTGAGTTATAACACATCCTTTCTCCTCCACACTACTACCCACACATGTGACATGTAAGGCTGGTGGGCATGGTATCAGGTGAATGTGTTTTTTTGGCTTGTTGGCATGGAGTATGGATAAGGCCACTGAGCTAGCCTATCTACTGGGTGGTCTTCATGGTCTCTTAATTTTGAGATGATTTATTCATGATAAATAGGCCTAATTAAATGTAATGCACACTTACATCTTCTCTACCAATGTAGGCCTATATGTGTTAGTATGTTTGTTGGAGGGGAACATTGGCCACTGTGGGAAATTACCCAATGAACTGCTGCTACTCATATTCTTAACAAATGGAGCCCCTGTATCCCCCTTTTTCTCTCTCTCCCTTTCTGTCACACACAGGGTGTCAGGCTGCATTAACAATGAATCAATCTTCTGGGAGATTCTTTGACTACAGATGGGCTGAAGTGACTTGGATGCATTGCTTTTGCTCTTTGTCCGTTTTGCTACTGTGTTCTCATTAACGGGCTTCGTCTCATGGGAGCGGGAACATCTCTCTATGTGGTGTCAGAGCTTTGTAGCAGATGAACCAATCGAATTTTCATGGCATATTGATTGGATACTGTTGGTGTGTTTTTGAGTTGGTGTTTGTCAGCAGTTAGACTATGATTTGAAAGAGCATTCTTGGCCTTATTTAATTGTTAGTATAAGAAAATTGCCCTCATCCTTGCCACCTCTGAAAGCGTGGACTTTTACTTCCATCAATAAGAATGAGCGGGAAAATAAGCGAATGCCTCATCACCTTTTGTGTGGTGGCGAGGCCCTTTTTGATAACTACCTCCACTCTGTCTTTGTCACGCTGCATTTTTGCTCCATTGATGTCTGAATAGATGGCATTCTTTTAGTGTGTCGTAAGGGGTGTGTGTTACTGAGAGAGGATGTTAGATCAAAGGTATTTGGTGTGTGTGTGTGTGGCATTAACAAGATGAATAGTGGGGAGAGCGGAGTAGTGGCTGCGGAAGGGCTCTTGATGACACAGCGAGCTGAAAGGAAAGCCTAATTGGAATTTTGATTCTTTGGCCTGTACCTTTTTTTGGGGGGGGGGTAAAAGAGGAGCGGTAGTGAGGAGCTTAAATGGAAAGGCTACATTAGGATTTGGGCAATATTTCCCCAGTCAAATTAACTCATGGATAACATTTTTGTCTCTGCATCCAGTATGAGGGAAGTTGAAGGTAGCCAATGCTAACTAGCGTTACCACAATACCTGGAAGTATATGGTATCTACTAGCACAATAGCAGTTACCATAGACTTCGTCATTGCGATAACGCTAGTTAGCAATTGTGCTAAACAAAGGCGATTTTTAAGCATGTAAATCTTGGTTGGGTACAAACAAAAACAAGTGGGATGCATGCCAGCAAAGCCACTACACAAAACTAATCGATACATGAATTGCACTATAACGGTGACAAATGGTACCCACAAACGGCCTACATAAAGCTGTCCCAACATTTTACCACCGATACACTTTCAGCAAAACAGTTAATTCTGCCTCATTTACTGCCTTTAAAAAAAAACATAGCTGATAAGGCTGACTTGCTTAAACAAATGTGGTTTCTAATGACAATTGAACTATGGCATAAGGGGACGACAAGCGAATAAGAGGCAATCCGTAATTTAGATTTAGACATTAATGAGCGAGCTAGGACGGACATAGTTATATTGACTATTTGTTTAGCACTTTTGAAACGCACAGCAACAGAATATAGAACATGGGCCGTTCTTAGTGTTCTCCCTGTACACCAAGTCAGAACCGTATGATAAATAAAGGGGGCATATAAGCAGACAATAAAAGCTCCTACAATATTCAATGGTTACATTTCTCTTAAATGGGTTATAGGCTACATGTGCGCCACCAAGTCAGAACAGTAGGTGAAATTAAGAGGGGTAAACAGACCAAATTATTAGGGTGAGAGAAATGAGGTTGAATCATGATGACATCATTGATCTTCAGGTCATAGCTCCAGAAAGTGGCTGGATTTACAATTCTGAATTGGATGACTGTTCAAAATGTATTTTCGCAGTCGGAGCTCGTTTATTACTGACTTCCCAGTTGTCTTGCACTCACTGAAGTCAATTTTTCACAGTTCTGAGTTAACGGTTGTTTTGAGCGCAGCACAAATCATGCTTCATTGACAGCATAGCCAATGTTGAATGTTTATCATTAGTGATGCACCGATATATTTTTGGCTGATACCGATATCCAATATTTCCCTTGCCAAAAAACCCAAATAGGATACTTTAAAACTTGAGCGGCCTTTTTAAGCATTCTAGTATAGTTAACACACACATGGATGCAGCGGTCTAAGCCACTGCATCTCCGTGCAAGAGGCGTCACTACGGTCCCTGATTCAAATCCAGACTGTATCACTGTATCATCTGGCTGTGATTGGGAGTCCCATGGGGCGGCGCACAATTGACCCAGCGTCGTCCGGGTTTGGCTGGGGTAGGCCGTCATTGTAAATAAGAAGTTTTTCTTAACAGACTTGCCTAGTTAAATTAAGGTTACACACACACACCACACTGACCAAAAAGTTATTTTGTTGTCATTTACTTATGTCCCCATTACCAGTAAAACATCAAACCTATTTCTCTCACTTACTTGCTGTGCCGTTTTTTTTTCAGTCGTTTCATTCTCAACCAGGATTAACACTATTTGACCAATCAGGACCTGAATATGACTGCACGTCAAACATTTTTGTAAGTAGTTATTACACTCACTTGTATTTCATCGATACGTATGCTATGATGCTGGTAAAGGTGTCTCGCGCACCAACAGTGCTGGCAATAAAAAAAAAAAGCTAGCTAGCTCATGGATGCAAACAACGTTCTTCCCCAAAAACATAGCAATACGACAATCTGTTTCAGTAGCTGTAGATTGCTAACTATATATAGATTTGTAAGACTGTTCTTATTTGATTAATTGTGGACTGACATCTTTGAAGCTAGCCACAATAAGGATTCGCCACAAGTGGACTTTGCTGTTTGCCTTCAAAACAAAAGTATTTGTGCTAGCTAGGTACCCCATAAGTTGCAGTCGAACAAATTATGCTTTATTACCAACACAGTATTGTAAACATAGTTCATGGCCGGGGTTTGCTGACTTTTTTTGTTGTACTGCTTTGACAGTGCTACTGTATCTTTTTTGACACGCAAACAACGTTCCATACTATGTATGTCGGGATGCTAATAGCAGTGACGCTATTACTGTGTAACTCCGGCAGGGCATCATCGGATAAATAGCGCACTTGGTAGTGTTAAAACGGTGCTAGACCAGTTGGTGAATGCCAACTTCACCCACGACAGAACAGTTGATTTTCAAGGGCAATGAATTCAATTTTTGGCTCTAATGGATTTCGCCCTAGAGTTCTCTCGCTGACATTTTGTTACTCTTTCAAATGACTGCTTGACTTGTTGACTGCTCGATCCACACAGCAGATATTGTGGGCTAGTTTAGGAATGCTGTGTTGCACGTATAGAGCAAAATATTATGCCATGTACCTTCGTTATATAGGTATTTACATCAGCTTTGACATCGGTTTTGCACATTGGACGTTAAGATAAACATGGACGATACATCGGTGAACATATCGGAATCAGACGATATTAGCTTAACCTCTTGATACTAGCCATCCCGGATCCGGGATCGTGAATACAGCCTCAAGCTCATTACCATAACGCAGCTCATTACCGTAACGCAACGTTAACTATTCATGAAAATCGCAAATTAAATTAAATAAATATGCTAGCTCTCAAGCTTAGCCTTTTGTTAACAACACTGTCATCTCAGATTTTCAAAATATACTTTTCAACCATAGCAAAACAAGCATTTGTGTAACAATATTGATAGCTATCGTAGCATTTAGCGGGCAACATTTTCACAAACAAGAAAAGCATTCAAATAAAATAATTTACCTTTGAAGAACTTCGGTTGTTTTCAATGAGGAGACTCTGTTAGATAGCAAATGTTCAGTTTTTCCAAAAAGATTCTTTGTGTAGGAGAAATCGCTCTGTTTTGTTCATCACGTTTGGCTACCAAAAAAAACAAAAATTCAGTCATCAAAACGCCGAACCTTTTTCCAAATTAACTCTATAATATCGACTGAAACATGGCAAACGTTGTTTAGAATCAATCCTCAAGGTGTTTTTCACATATCTCTTCGATGCTATATCGTTCTTGGAAGTCTGCTTTCTCCTCTGAATCACATGGAAGAATGCTTGCAGCCGGGCGGACACCTGGTAAATGTAGTCTATGGTCAATCTTCCAATGATATGCCTACAAATATGTCACAATGCTGCGGACACCTTGGGGAAATGAAAGAAAGTGTAGGCTCGTTCAGGGCGCATTCACAGCCATATAAGGACACAATGGAAAACAGCGCCTCAAATTTTGCTCACTTCCTGTTTGAAGTTTCATCTTGGTTTCGCCTGTAGCATCATTTCTGTGGCACTCACAGATGAAATCTTTGCAGTTTTGGAAACGTCAGTGTTTTCTTTCCAAAGCTGTCAATTACATGCATAGTCGCATCTTTTCGTGACAAAATATCTTGTTTAAAACGGGAACGTTTTTTATCCAAAAATTAAGAGCACCCCATATCTCGAAGAAGTAAAAAATGCCAGCATTGGTATCGTCCATCCCGATTTTAAACTTGGAAGAGTCCCTTAATCCCAGATTTGGGACCACACAGCCACTCCACTGAATGGCAGGCTAGAGATTGCTTTGCAAACGACTCATTGTTAAATTAGCAATTTCCAATTTGTGTCATGTTTATGGCCGATGAGCACCGATACGTTTTAGCTATAGTTTCTCTTCATTACTTATTTTCAAATAACAAGGAATAAAAAGGATTTGCCAGTAGATTGTCGACTTGATTCATGATGTCGACTGCTAGCTAAGATTTTGCAAGTATGATGTTGACATGATCAGTCCAACCAAAGCTGCTGTACATATAACTTGATTTGACGTCATTTTATCTGTGGCCACTGACCTTGAGCCTTCTTGGGTGGGCACTTCTAATGTAGTTCTATGGCAGCACCGACGGGGCTAGAATTTTCTAGCTCTACCCTTAGACTTGGCGATGACGTAGTGTCCCCATGAGTGACGGAACACCCAATCACGGCGCAACGCTCAATTTTTTTTTGCTGTTTTGCCCCATGACAGAAAGCACTGAGCTAGGCTGAAACCTGCATTTTTGGAGCTGCCTTACTCAAGAAAGCAAACAAGAGTGTTTGTTTGCGGCTTTATTAACTAAATTATATCAGTTTGCAAACAATGTAAAAATATATATGTGACACGTATTAATGCAAAACAGGCAAGCCCCTCCCCCAAACTGCATGTAGAGACAAATGAATCTTACTCGGGGGGGGAAGTAGATAAAGGGTTTCATTGTCAAAATCCTGAATTATTCCTGTATGTGATCCTTATTAACTTGGAATAGGTAGGCTTTTTCTCTTGTGGAGTTAAGTATAATTTTCTTGTTTGGTTTAAGTCACACTTGGGTTACACAATGTTTACACAAATCCTCAAAGTTCTACAGCTGCATCATTTGAGAGCGTCTTGACTGGCTGCATCATTGCTTGGTATGGCAACAGCACCGCCCTGGATTGCATGGGCGAACAGATTGTGGTGCAGACAGCTCAGTACATCACTTGGGCTGAGCTCCCTGCCATCCAGGACCTCTATATCAGGCCCAGAAAATCATTAGACTCCAACCACCCAAGCCATAGACTGTTTTCTCCGCTACGAAATCGCCGGTGCATCAAGACTGACACAAACAGGCTCCCGAACAGCGTCTATCCCAAAGCCATAACTTTGCAAAATTGCTAACAAATTGGCTGCACGGACCATCTTAGTTTACGCTTGTATTTTATTTAAACGTTTACATGCGCTCTTTACACTCACAGGACTCAACGCGCGCGCACACACATACTGACTCCACACACACTCTTCATTTACACTTTTGCTACTCTTTTTATCGTACATCCTGATGCCTAGTCACCTTATCCCTATACGTACTGTATCTACCTCTATCACTCCAGTATCCCTGCACATTGTAAATATGGTACTGGAACTGACCCTGTATATAGCTTCTTGCTTTTCTGTGTTCTCATTTTTATTTCTCATGTTTTTGTTCTGCCTTGTGTTTGTTGTTAGTGCTATATTACTGTTGATTACTGACTGCATTGTTGGGTTTGGAGATTGCAAGGAAGGCATTTCGCTGTACTTGTGCATGTGATCATTAACTTGAAACATTTAAATATTAGTAATTTAGTAGACACCCTTATCCAGAGTGACTTGCAGTAAAGTGCTTTCATCATAAGGTAGCTAAATACGACAACCACATCTCAGTCATAGTATATTGAACAAAAATACATTTTGCAACAATTTTACTGAGTTACAGTTCATATAATGGTAATAAATTCATTAGGCCCTATTCAATGGATTTCACATGAATATGAAGGGGCGCAGCCATGGGTGGGCCTGGGAGTGCATCGGGGCCTGGCTCCCCAATCAGAATTTGATTTTCCCCTGCAAAAGGGCTTCATTAACAGACAGAGCTACTCCTCAGTTTCTCCGGGTGGCTGGTCTCAGATGATCCTGAAGCTGAATGTGGAGGTCCTGGGCTGGTGTGGTTACTCGTACCCTGCGGTTGTGAGGTTGATTGGACGTACTGCCAAATTCTCTAAAACAATGTTGGAAGCAGCTTATGGTAGAGAAATGAACATTAAATTCTCTGGCAACAGCTCTGGTGGACATTCCTGCAGTCACAGCATGCCAATTACACACTCCCTTAGCTTCTTTTATTTCACCTCATGAAACATGGGACCAACACTTTACATGTTGCGTTTTATATTTTTGTTCTGTATAAGTTAACTTTTTTTTTAATATACAGTTTTACACCTTTTTTGAGTTAACATTTTACTTCTGGTTCTTCTTTGGCGAGAGCGCTAAAGTAGCATCCAGTTGTATGACGCTACATTTCCGTGACGATACAGTCCTGCACAACAAGCTCAAGGTCAGTCATTCATGTGGTGACAGTAGACTGTATCACTGCATGTCAACGCACACCTGAGGGGAACCAAAGCCCCACATCTCAACAAATACCCGTAACAGGTTAGCTGGTTGAAATATTTAGGACTACATTTCTGACAGTGAGTTAAATACCGGATGTGTAGGAACTGCAGAGCAACTTAAACGGCAGAATTTCCTTCAATGGAAACTACCAAGCCATAGTCTATCACTTCGTATTAAATCATTCCCCCATTCACCTCTTGTTCAACTCTGAGGTAATGCCCAAATGCAGGGGTAATTCTGCCGTATGTGAGCCATCCACACTTATGAAGGCTAAACGTGCAGCCTGAAGCAATCATTGCACCAAATTCCAATTTATAACCAGCAAGGCTTTGTAACAGTTTTGTTGTAAAGAAGGGGGGGGAAGGGGGTTGCACAGCTCTCTTCCACCCGTCTCTACTTTCTCTCCCTTGCTTGTAAAACTGGTTCACCTGAACAACCAAATGGGGGGGTAGCTCCCTGCCCTGGTTTTGTTACCATTGTAAATTGTTAGCAAGACTATTTGTGTTTTGTTTAGGGCCCTCTCTTTCTAAAGTTTGGGGAGAAAAGGGGAGAGGGGGGGGGGGTGTTACCAGATGCTTTTTCTCATGTGGGCAGAGAGGAGTAAGTTCTGGATTAACTTCTCAACTGCTACACTGCCACCTTGCCCGCCCCACGTCTGCCTCCACAGCTAGAAGTAGAGTTAAGTTTTGAGTGACACAGAATTCCACCCTGAAGTGAGAAGGCCCCTGCTATTCCGGGGTCGATCAGCAAGCATACTGCAGATTAACAACACTGTCAACATCAAATCCTGACCACATTACATTACAACTACATACAGTGAGGGGGAAAAAGTATTTGATCCCCTGATGATTTTGTACGTTTGCCAACTGACAAATGATTAGTCTATAATTTTAACGGTAGGTTTATTTGAACAGTGAGACAGAATAACAAACAAAAAAAATCCAGAAAAAAAACATGTCAAAAATAAAATATTAAATGTTATAAATTGCATTTTAATGAGGGAAGTAAGTATTTGAACCCCTCTCAATCAGAAAGATTTCTGGCTCCCAGGTGTCGTTCATACAGGTAACGAGCTGAGATTAGGAGCACACTCCTAAAGGGGTGCTCCTCATCTGTGTGTTACCTGTATAAAAGACACCTGTCCACAGAAGCAATCAATCAGATTCCAAACTCTCCACCATGGCCAAGACCAAAGAGCTCTCCAAGGATGTCAGGGACAAGATTGTAGACCTACACAATGCTGGAATGGGCTACAAGACCATCGCCAAGCAGCTTAGTGAAAAGGTGACAACAGTTAGTATGATTATTCACAAATGGAAGAAACACAAAAGAACTGTCAATCTCCCTCTGCCTGGGGCTCCATGCAAGATCTCACCTCGTGGAGTTGCAATGATCATGAGAATGGTAAGGAATCAGCCCAGAACTACATAGGAGGATCTTGTCAATGATCTCAAGGCAGCTGGGACCATAGTCACCAAGAAAACAATTGGTAACGCACTACGCCGTGAAGGACTGAAATCCTGCACAGCCTGGAAGGTCCCCCTGCTTAAGAAAGCACATATACATGCCTGTCTGAAGTTTGCCAATGAACATCTGAATGATTCAGAGGATCAGTGGGTGAAAGTGTTGTGGTCAGCTGAGACCAAAATGGAGCTCTTTGGCATCAACCCGCTGTGTTTGGAGGAGGAGGAATGCTGCCTGTGACTCCCAAGAACACCATCCCCACTGTCAAATATGGAGGTGGAAACATTATGCTTTGAGGCTGTTTTTCTGCTAAAGGGACAGGAGAACTTCACCACTTCAAAGGGACGATGGACAGGGCCATGTACCGTCAAATCTTGGGTGAGAACCTCATTCCCTCAGCCAGGGCATTGAAAATGGGTCGTGGATGGGTATTCCAGCAGGACCCAAAACACACGGCCAGGGCAACAAAGGAGTGGCTCAAGAAGACGCACATTAAGGTCCTGGAGTGGCCTAGCCAGTCTCTAGACCTTAATCCCATAGAAAATCTGTGGAGGCAGTTGAAGGTTCGAGTTGCCAAACGTCAACCTTAATGACTTTGAGAAGATCTGCAAAGCGGAGTGGGACAAAATCCCTCCTGAGATGTGTGCAAACCTGGTAGCCAACTACAAGAAACGTCTGACCTCAGTACTTGGTGGCAAAGCCCTTGTTGGCAATCACAAAGTAATGTTTTGCAGAGGGGTCAAATACTTATTTCCCTCATTAAAATGCAAATCAATTTTTAAGTTTTTGTTATTCTGTGTCACTCTTCAAATAAACCTACCATTAAAATTATACAGTGGGGCAAAAAAGTATTTAGTCAGCCACCAATTGTGCAAGTTCTCCCACTTAAGATGAGAGGGGCCTGTAATTTTCATCATAGGTACACTTCAACTATGACAGACAAAATGAGAAAAGAAAATCCAGAAAATCACATTGTAGGATTTTGAATGAATTTATTTGCAAATTATGGTGGAAAATAAGTATTTGGTCAATAACAAAAGTTTATCTCAATACTTTGTCATTGCCAACAAAGGGTATATAACGAGGGGGGGGGCTGTTTTTGGAATATATTAACATATTCCCACCCTTGCCACTTCTGCTCAGTTGTTACAGTGATGTTACCCTTTGTGGTTTATGGCAACACCCAATCCAAGGGTTGCTTTCCGATACCTGTCGATCCATGTTTTAAGAGCAGGTCAGCACTGCTGTCATTTTCCCCACAGATAACACAGGAGCAAACCCATTTGGGTGGTCTTGGCTCTGCATTCATGCACCTCAACTGATGATCTGTACCAGGAGTCTGGACTCTACTAGTGCTTTGACAGGTCCCTATTGTCAGAGGTTAATGGCTCAGATGTGCAGATAGGGATCCTATGGCAGAGGAATAATCTCCTGTTTAGTCTCGAGTCTTCTTTTTTTCCGTTCCCGTATTGCTACTAGCCTGGCAAATGAAGCTTTCTTTCCCTATGCACAAAAGAGGCCCCCAACCTCGGGAGGCTCTGCCATCATACTTTATATTAATATACCTGATGAAACACCAACATGTAGAGACACCTTTTGAACTAAACCCATGTCAGAGGTTATATTTTAAAGTGCAAGCCAGAACAAATGCCCTTTGACACTTCACTATTCTAAATGGGTGGTGAAAGCTGAATGTTCCTCAGCTGCCTTTTTGTAGAACATTAATTAATTCATCCTGCCATACTTGAATGGGCATTTGCACAGGATTTGTAATCCTGTGTAGTTCTTAGAACCAACATGATAGGTGGATTTTTATGGTCATTTCCATGTAAAAGGACCTATGAGCACCAACATGTGAAGTCATAGGTGCATGTCAATTGAAAGCAGAAAGTCCATTTTTGGAGGAGAAATTAAGGCAAAGCTATAAAAAAACAAAAATATTTTCCCACTGTTTTTCATATTAAAAAGTAGACGGTGGCTTTTGTCTTTATTTCACCTTTATTTAACCAGGTAGGCCAGATAAGAACAAGTTCTCATTTACAACTGCGACCTGGCCAAGATAAAGCAAAGCAGTGTGACAAAAACAACAGTTGCACATAAACAAACGTACAGTCAATAACAGAATAGAAAAATCTATGTTCATTGTGTGCAAATCTAGGGAGGTAGGCAATAAATGGGCTGTAGATGTGAAAAATAATTACAATTTCACATTAATACTGGAGTGATATATGTGCAAGTAATAATATAATAATATAAATAATAATAATAATATATATATAAAGTAGAGATACTGGGGTGCAATAGGGTAAGTAACAATATGGGGATGAGGCAGTTGGGTGTGCTATTTACAGATTGGCTGTGTACAGTGATTGGTCAGCTGCTCTGACAGCTGATGCTAAAAGTTAGAGAGGGAGAGCTAAGACTCCAGCTTCAGCGAATTTTTTGTTTTGTTTTGTTTTTGTTTTTCATTCGTCATTGGCAGCAGAGAACCGGAAGGAAAGGCAGCCAAAGGAAGTGTTTGCTTTGGGGATGACCCGTGCAATATACCTGCTGGAGCACGTGCTACGGGTGGGTGTTGCTATGGTGACCAGTGAGCTGAGAAGGCAGGGCTTTACCTAGCAAAGTCTTATGGATGGCCTGAAGCCAGTGGGTTTTGACGAATATGTAATGAGGGCCAGCCAATGAGAGCATACAGGTCGCAGTGGTGGGTAGTAATTTGGGCTTTGGTGATAAAACTGATGGCACTGTGATAGAATACATCCAGTTTGCTGAGTAGAGTTAGAGGATATTTTTATAAATTACATCGCTGAAGTCATGGATCGGTAGGATAGTCAGTTTTACAAGGGTATGTTTGGCAGCGTGAGTGATGGAGGCTTTGTTGCGAAATAGGATGCCGATTCTAGATTGAATTTTGGATTGGAGATGCTTGATGTGAGTCGAAGGAGAGTTTACAGTTTAACCAGACACCTAGGTAGTTGTCCACATGCTAGGTCAGAACCGTCCAGAGTAGTGATGCTAGCCGGGCGGGAGGGTGCAGACCGTAATCGGTTGAAGAGCATGCACTTCGGTTTACTAGCATTTAAAAACCGTTGGAGGCCACGGAAGGAGTGTTGTATGGTGTTGAAGCTCTGTTTGAGGTTTGTTAGCACAGTGTCCAAAGAAGGGCCAGATGTTTACAGAATGGTGTCGTCTCTGTAGAGCTGGATCAGAGAATCACCAGCATCAAGAGCGACATCATTGATATATACAGAGAAAATGGTCGACCTGAGAATTGAACCCTGTGGCACCAACCCATAAACTGCCAGAGGGCCGGACAACAGGCCCTCCAATTTGACACACTGAACTCTGTCTGAGAAGTAGTTGGTGAACCAGTTGAGGCAGTCATTTGAGAAACCAAGGCTATTGAGTCTGCCGATAAGAATGCTATGATTGACAGAGTCGAATGCCTTGGCCAAGTTGATGAAGACTGCTGCACAGTACGGACTTCAATCGATGGCGGTTATATCACTTAGGACCCTGAGCGTGGCTGAGGTGGATCCCATGACCAGCTCGGAAACCAGATTGCATAGTGGAGACGGTACGGTGGGATTCTAAATGGTCAGTGATCTGTTGATTTTTAACTTGGCTTTTGAAGATTTTAGAAAGGCAGGATGAACATAGACCCAACCTGTTATAGACCTGAGATTCTCCCCCTTTTTGAAGAATGGTATAACCGCGGCAGCTTTTCTCTTTTGTATCGTCTGAGATCCCCAGAGGTTGAATAGGCTAGTAATGAAGGTTAGAATCATTTTGGTGGATAATTTTAAGAGGGGTCCAAATTGTCTAGCCCAGCAGATTGGTAGGATCCAGATTTTACAGCTCTTTCAGAACATCCGCTTTCTGGATTTGGGTGAAGCGGGGGTTTGGGCAAGTTGCTGCAGGGGGTGCTAAGATGTTGGCCGGGGTAGGGGTAGCCAGGTGGAAAGCATGGCTAGCTGTGGAAAAATGCTTATTGAAATGATTGATTATCGGTGGTGAGTGTTTCCTATCCGCAGTGCAGTGGGCAGCTGGGAGGAGGTGCTCTTATTCTCATTGACTTTAGTGTCCCAAGAAATGTGGGAGTTAGTGCTACAGGAAGCAAATGTCTATTTGAAAAAGCTAGCCTTAGCTTTCTTAACTGACTGAGTATATTGGTTCCTAAGTTTCCTGAAAAGTCTCATATCGCGGGGGCTATTCGATGATAATGCTGAACACCACAGGATGTTTTTGTGCTGGTCAAGGGCAGTCAAGTCTGGGGTGAACCAAGGGCCTTATCTGTTCTTAGTTCTACATTTTTTTAGAATGAGGCTTGCTTATTTAAGCAATTTTGAAGAGCAACCAAACATCCTCTACTGACAGGATGAGGTCAATATCCTTCCAGGATACCCGGGTCAGGTCGATTAGAAAGGCCTGCTCACTGAAGTGTTTTAGGGAGCATTTTAACAGTGCCGGGTGGTCGTTTGACCTCGGATCCATTACGCATGCAGGCAATGAGGCAGTGATCACTGAGATCCTGGTTGAAGACCGCAGAGGTGTATTTAGAGGGCCAGTTGGTCAGGATGATATCTAAGAGGGTGCCCATGGCTATGGATTTAGGGTTGTACCTGGTAGGTTCCTTTGCTTTGCGTGAGATTATGGGGATCTAGCTTAGATTGTAGGACGGCCAGGGTGTTAAACATGTCCCAGATTAGGTCCCCTAATAGTATGAACTCTGAAGATCGATGGGGAGCGATCAATTCACATATGATGTCCAGGGCACAGCTGGGGGCTGAAGGGGGTCTATAACAAGCAGCAACGGTGAGACTTTCTGGAAAGGTGGGTTTAATTCTTTTTTTTTTTTTAAGTAGAAGCTTGACTTGTTTGGGCACAGACCTAGATAGTATGACAGAGCAGTAGAGCGCAACTCTGCCCCCTTTGGCAGTTCTTTCTTGTCGGAAAATGTTATAGTTAGGGATGGAAATTTCAGGATTTTTGGTGGACTTCCTAAGCCAGGATTCAGACACGGCTAGGACATCCGGGTTGGCGGAGTGTTCTAAAGCAGTGAATAAAACTAACTTGGAGGTGGCTTCTAATGTTGACATGCATGAAACCAATGCTTTTATTTAAGTCAACAAATGAGAGTGCCTGGGGAATGGGAGTAATGCTGGGGGTTGGCAGGGCCTGAGTTAACCTCTACATCACCAGAGGAACAGAGGAGGAGTAGGATAAGAGTACGGCTAAAAGAGCTGGTCGTCTAGTGCGTTCGGAACAGAGTTAAAGGAGCAGGTTACTGGGCACGGAAGAATAGATTCAAGGCATAATGTACAGTAGGGGTCGACCGATTATGATTTTTAACGCCGATACCGATTATTGGAGGACCAAAAAAGACGATAAAGATTAATCGGACGATTTTTAAATTAAATTTTAAAAAATGTATTTGTAATAATGACAATTACAACAATACTGAATTAACACTTATTTTAACTTAATATAATACATCAATAAAATCTATTTAGCCTGAAGTAGATAATGAAACATGGTCAATTTGGTTTAAATAATGCAAAAACAAAGTGTTTGAGAAGAACGTGAAAGTGCAATATGTGCTATGTAAGAAAGCTAACGTTTCAGTTCCTTGCTCAACATGAGTCTTCAATATTCCCAGGTAAGAAGTTTTAGGTTGTAGTTATTATAGGACTATTTCCCTCTATACCATTTGTATTTCATTAACCTTTGACTATTGGATGTTCTTATAGGCACTTTAGTATTGCCAGTGTAACAGTAGAGCCTCCGTCCCTTGCCTCGCTCTTCCCTGGCTCGAACCAGCAGCACAACGACAACAGACACCACATCGAAGCAGCGTTACCCATGCAGAGCAAGGGAAACAACCACCCCAAGGCTCAGAGCAAGTGAAGTTTGAAACGCTATTAGCGCGCGCTAACTAGCCAGCCATTTCACTTCGGTCACACCAGCCTCATCTCGGGAGTTGATAGGTTTGAAGTCATAAACAGTGCAATGCTAGACGCACAGCGAAGAGCTTCTGGCAAAAAGCACGAAAGTGCTGTTTGAATGAATGTTTACACGCCTACTTCGGCCTACCACCGCTCAGTCAGATACTTAGATACTTGCATATAATCTGACTGAGCATACACCATAGGACACGCTAGATGATATCTAGTAATATCATCAACCGTGTGTAGTTAACTAGTGATTATGATTGATTGTTTTTTATAAGATAAGTTTAATGCTAGCTAGCAACTTACTGCATTTGCGTAACAGGCAGTCTCATTGTGGAGTGCAATGAGAGAGAGGCAGGTCGTTATTGCGTTGGACTAGTTAACTGTAAGGTTGCAAGATTGGATCACCCGAGCTGACAAGGTGAAAATCTGTCTTTCTGTCCCTGAATGAGGCAGTTAAACCCACCGTTCCTAGGCCGTCATTGAAAATAAGAATGTGTTCTTAACGGACTTGCCTAGTTGAATAAAGATTAAATAAAGGTGTAAAAAAATAAAATAAAAATTGGCCCCCAACAGTACCGATACCCGCTTGTTATGAACTTGAAATCGTCCCTAATTAATCGGCATTCCGATTAATCTGTCGACCTCTAATGTACAGACATGGGTATGGTAGGATGTGAGCCAGGTGCGGTCACATAAGGGCTAGCTAAGGAATATTTATCAGGGCTGGAGGCTCTACAGTGGTTTAAGACACAAATTACTGACCAAAACGGCAATCGACAAGGCAGGGAGAGACATGTGTAGCCGAGTGATCATAGGGTCCAGTGAGTAGCTAGGTGAGCAGACGGCTAGCAGGTCGGTTCTAGCAGATGGGCCTGCGGGGGATGCCTGTAGAAACTCCCTCAGACGGTTACGTTGGCAGACCAGTTGTGATGGATCGGCGGGGCCCCATGTCGGCTGTAAAGGGTTCCAGGACAAATGGCAAAAGAGGTATTGTAGCCCAGGAATTGGCTGATGGATCTCTTCGGCTAGCCGGGAGATGGTCCTAGCTCCAGGCTAACTGGTGCATTTTTCGGGATGGCGATGTTAGCCATGAGTAGTCACTCGGATAGTAGTTAGCTAGCTGTGATGTTCCGGTGTAAAGGTACAGAGTTTTCTGTAGGAATCCAGAGATGTGGTAGGGAAAAACAGTCCGATATTGCGCTGTGCAGGAGTTGACAGGGCTGAGGCTGACTGATGTCAGAGTTGATGACAGTGATGACCGCTAGCAGTGGCTAACTGTAGCTAGTTAGCTGGCTAGCTTCTGAAGGGGGTTCCAGTTCTAAAGTATAGAAAATAGCAGAGCCATACCACAGTGGGTGAGGCGGGTTGCAAGAGTATGTTCAGTCCATAGATGGAAATTGAGATACAAAATATATACGAAGAAAAACGATCTATACAAGAGACTGGACAAGACCATCAAAACAGACATCCCACTGCTACACCATCTTGGAAGCTTTGATTTCTGGTCAATCAGATGGAAAGGGGCTCTTACCTTAAGAATTTTTCTATTACAAATGCATCAAATCACATGTTGAAGTAAAGACCCCTGCCAAGTAATATTTTATATTTAGTTTAAAAACAAGTTGTGTTCTGTAAGTTTAGGAAGCATTGTCTTGTACCTTGTTATTCAGTTACCAAAAACTCAAATATTTTAAAGATTATATATAAAAAATAAAGATAATCTCCCACGTGAGGGAGGATAATGAAAGTTCACAGAAGTAACAAGTAAAGGTCAAACTACCAATTGTATTGTTTTAACTGATATAAAGATAAAGTGATTTTAAAACTGTAATTCTGTTATGAAGTTGAAAAATGGAATTACTAACAAATGTGTAATGGAACTACTGCAATTGAATTGGCTACATTGGGAAATCATAGTAGTCACAAATCAGTTTGGTCACGGGCTAGTGTCCTCCCTTACACTGGCATACTGTCATGTTAAGCTCATAACTCTTTATTTTTGTCATCTAGTGTTCAAAGTAAGCAGTGTGCACCGACTCGCTCCTGAGTCGCTCGAGCAAATCCCGATCGGATAGCTCCCAAAAATGTATGGATATAATTTGAATAGTGAAATCATTTCAAATGTCCATCCCTACTACCATGAAATCTACCCTCTTTCCATTTACTGTAACAAGCATGCTCACCCACTAAGCACCGAATGTCAATGGACGCTGAAAAGTAGTTCAAATTGGGTCAGTCCGCCCTGGCCGGACAAAATCTGAACCAATCAGAGGTCTGTTTCACAAGTTTGGACAGTACAGTAGACCACAGTGTAATGTACTGTGTTCGATTGTGCCCATTCCGTGGAGATAAATGGATTGACCTAATTTGACGCATTTGATCAAGTTAACCACTTGCAGCTATAAATGTAGTGTTTCTTTTTAATTATGGGAATTCTGTGTTTAACTCATGAGTCACCTGATGTAATAGTATTATCTGTGATGAAGACAAATAGTCCTCTTATTTGAAAGCTACTGCGTGTGCTTCTTTCTCTCTGCACAGTCGGAAATGCTCTTTTTCCCATAAATTCTCAAACCAACCAAATTGGCAGAGTAAATAAAGAAAAGGAGTAGTAAGGGGATGGAGGATTGGGGGGGTAGTGGTGAAACTGGCATTGACTGGAATTATTTGCAGGTGTCTTAGTTCAGCTGCTGCGATTGGCTGAGGAAAGGTAACATTTAAACCACGTTAAACTTTTGACCCCGCAGGAGATACACAGGAACGCCCAGGTCTGGTGTGGAACAGAGCCTGCTCTCTTCCTGTGTTTACTCCACAGATCCATGAGGGAGGAGCCAGCGAGGAGGAAATAATGTGCCGTGCTCTGAAATGAAAGTTGGCTTTTCAGCTGAGCAACACCGTTAACACTGCTCCTGCCTGGGTGGTGGAGGTATAAAGTTAACCCTCCTCTCTCTGTAGACTGGTGTGTTTTCGTTGTTCATATTATTTACCCTCGAGTTAACTTGTGGAAGAGATTTTATATTGTTCTTCAAATTGTTTTCCTCATGAGGTTGATAAATTACCATGTGTTTTGCTTCTTCAATAAGAGTCTGAGAAGAGCTGGTATGTTATTATCTCAATAGGCAGAATGGTGGCATAGCAGGCTTGGTGCTATGTGCTGTCAGATAAAAGGCTCATTGGCCATTGATTAATGAATCCATTAGCATAATATTAGCCCTGCGTGATCAAATCACACACACACACATTTGTTTCGGCCATGGTCGGGTTTCTATCGGTTGCATGATGGTGTGTGGGAGGGTGGGTGCCTTCTCAAGAAGAGAAGCTGCTGTGCTCTGAATGCTCTTTCTGCTGTGCCTCTTTCTGCTGTGCCTTTCTCTTTGTGTATTTCTCTTCCCCTGCACTGCAGCACCACCAATTCCCTCTAATGTTCATGTGCACACACTCGCACCTCGTCAGAAAACGGCACGCAGACAGGCAGAGAAGACACACATGCTGACTGGGTCCTATGTAGTTTGGTTGTATTTAGTGGCATATCCCTTTACCGTTGCACCTCTCTGAATAAGCCCAAGGAGCCCATTGGCTCTTACACGGCCTGGCACTTTGAAGAGGTACAGGTATGGTTGTTTTCTTGTCCCGAATCTCTGCCCTCCTTCCTTTTCATTTGTTACCTCCCCCTCTTTCTTTGTCTCTTCATACTGAGTGATAGAATAGGAGTTTGTGAAAGGCTTGCTTTATTCTAATGTGAGCTGTTTCTTCATGAGGCTGGGGGTGTGTTTGAACTCTACTGTAAACCTTAGCTACTGCTGTCTCCTGTCTGACGGAGGTGCTGGCATTTCACTGGATAAGATAAAGCATTTTTGGATGACGCTTTTACGTATCTTTGTGTACTGAAGCTTCTTTCTCCTCCATCTCACTCGGTCATATTGGTTGCAGGACTGTGGCTAACGGTACTATGGGGCTGGTTTTGATGATCTGAATACAAAAACAGTATGTTTATCTACACTGACCAAAATGCATACGCAACATGTAAAGTGCTGATTTCGTGAGCTGAAATAAAAGATCCCAGAAATGTTCCATATGCACAGTGCCCCCCCCCCCCCCACAAAAAAAATGTAAACGCATATGTTTTTATCGCTGTTAGTGAGTGTTTCTCCATTGCCAAGATAATCCATCCATGGCATATCAAGAAGCTGATTAAACTGCATGATCATTACACAGGTGCACCTTTTGCTGGGGACAATACAAGGCCACTCTAAAATGTGCAGTTTTGTCACACAACACAATGCCACAGGTTTCTCAAGTTGAGGGAATGTGCAATTTGCATGCTGACTGCAGGAATGTCCAGCAGAGCTGTTGTCAGATAATTGTATGTTAATTTCTTTAGCTGCCTCCAATGTTATTTTTGAGAATTTGTCAGTATGTCCAACCGGCCTCAACTGCAAGAACACGTGTATGGCGTTGTGTGGCTGAACGGTTTTCTGTTGTGAACATAGTGCCCCATGATGTGGTTATGGTATGGACAGTCTCGTGAAATCCATAGATTAGGGTCTAATGAATTTATTTCAATTGACTGATTTCCTTGTTGCGTTTTTATAATGCAACTCTCTTGGGATGGACAGAGGGGACGTCTCCAGACTGTCCTGCCCTCAAGTGATGGTCCTTCTGTAGCTCAGTTGGTAGAGCATGGCGCTTGTAACGCCAGGGTAGTGGGTTCGATCCCTGGGACCACCCATACGTAGAATGTATGCACACATGACTGTAAGTCGCTTTGGATAAAAGCGTCTGCTAAATGGCATATATTAAGTGCAGACTGCGAGACCCCCCCCCCCCATGCTCAGGGCTTGGTTGGAATTCCGAGCTGCCAGTCCGCTTCCGACTGGATAATGGAGTCTTTCTTACAGTTTTACAGCGGAGCTTTTTGGAAGTCTGCACAAGTTTTCACATGCTTGGCATGTCTGCCTCGCTGTACTTCAGTCCCATTTGTGAATCATATATATTTATTTATTTATTTATCATAAGTCATAGTTCATTCTCAACGACCCACTATTTTCATAAGAATCATGTGTTTTCACAAATGGATAAAACTGTTCAGATTCTGTAGCGAACTCTGTCACCTGTTTACATGGATGCGACAACAAAACAAAGGATTTGTTGCTGTGCACGCTGTCAAT
This sequence comes from Oncorhynchus gorbuscha, assembly GCF_021184085.1. Lineage (NCBI taxonomy): Eukaryota > Metazoa > Chordata > Actinopteri > Salmoniformes > Salmonidae > Oncorhynchus > Oncorhynchus gorbuscha. The sequence goes on from NC_060175.1 coordinate 48,154,223, forward strand.
TTCAGCTATATAAAATGGGATATGACACGGGTTGAGATGGGAGAAAGGCCCCTGTAGTGTGAGCAGCAGCTATTGTAGCTGTTGTCATCCCAAAGTAGCTGAAAGATTTGTGTTTTGCTGGGGTGGAGGTGGGGCTGGTCTTTGAAGAAAAACAGGAAGTCATTCTGTCCTCTTGTTTCCTTTTGCACTTGACGTCCCAAACTCTTGTAGATGCCTTTTTTGTTTCTTTATAACTGTGTGGGTTGGTTGAATGTTTGAATACAGGGTAATTGCGCCAAATGTATCTGCCACTGCTTTCATATTTGAAGACCAAAGACAGGTGGGTCAGTTGGTGACGGTTTGTCTGCTTACGATGTTGCGGTTATGTTTTACGTGTGGAGAGCTGTGGTCTGGTCAGTCCGTGGTGTCTTTGTTGTGCTAGCCTGCGTCTCAGTTCAGATTACAGGCTTCAGTTCAAGCGCAGCTCGAATGTCCTCTATTCTGATCCTGACTTCGTGACACTGCAGCTCTTGAGCTCAGCTCAACACTCTTCCTCCCTTTTCCACCCCTTCCTTTCTCTCTTTTTACAGTACCTCCCCTATCATATTCATGTCTTCTGTTTTTATATGAAAAGTGTGTGTGTGTGTGTGTGTGTGTGTGTGCCCCTTGTCAGACTTGTGTTACCAGTTTGTCGGCTGCCGACCTGAAGTAATTCATCTCCCTTCGAGACATCCAAACAATTTAGCCTTGGTGCTTGACTTGAAGTGGCACACACTCTGTCTGTCTGCCTCCCAACATCTCTCGTTCCTCATCCATTCTCTCTTTCTCCCTCGCTCTGTGTGTTTTAATTATTCAGCTGCACCTTTAGCTCAGTTGCTGTGAACCATTTTTTGGGTTTGATCTGTGTGGAAGATCCCATAGGAACACACAGGTGGTGCATCTTTTTTGTGTGCGCAGTGTTTCCCCTATATGCACCACCGCTGCTAAATTGTGGCTGCCACTGCAAATCAATAAGAAAATATTTTTGGGACCCCATTGATATTATGTTTTGAGTCACTCAGATGGCATAAAAACAAGGCATAATCAATGGCAAATATATAGTAAAGCAGGACATTTTGCGGTTTTAAAGCTAGTTGTCTCTACTGCCAAGTGAAGGGCCTCTTAAACCTTGCCATTGGTACATTTCTCAAATGGACTGTAAATATAAAATCTTCCCTGTCATGTTGTCCGGTGCCACATTTTCCAAACGGAAACCTGTGAATAATGTTGAAATTACGTATCTAAGACACCAAGGGAACTGACAGAGGATAGCTAAGCTTAGCGTTGGAAAGTTGATTGGTACTGCAGTAGTGGACTCTGACAGCCAGAGTCTGTATCGGTCCCTTTCCCCACTCTATGTAAATGTCGTGGCTGGGAGGCCATATCCAGGAAGTGATGACGCAGGGGACCGTGAGAGAGGATGCAAATAGGATGCTGTCTTCTGTGGCTTCCTGTATCTTTTTTAGAAATAATGGTTCCATGCGTCCAAAATATTAAACTTTTCCACAGGAAGTAGAGAAGTGGGTTCTGTTGCATCCTGTATCAGCCAGCCAACTGGATGACTCTTACTGACGTGCTTCGGCGGGACATACTTCACATGAAAACCTCTCCAATAAAATAAAATCATAAATCACATTTTATTGGTCACATACACATGGTTAGCAGATTGTTAATGCGAGTATAGAGAAATGCTTGTGTTTCTGGTTTCAACAGTGTAGTAATATCTAATTCCCCAACAACTACCTACTACACACATCTAAAGGGGTGAATGAGAATATGTACATGTGAGTATATGGATGAGCAATGGCCGAGCGGCATAGGCAAGTTGCAATAGATGGTGTAAAATACATGTAATATAAGATATGCAAACAATATTAAAGTGGCATTATGTGACAAGTGATCCATTTATTAAAGTGGCCAGTGATTGGGTCTCAATCTAGGCAGCAGCCTCTGAGTTAGTAATTGCTGTTTAGCAGTCAGATGGCCTTGAGATAGACGCTGTTTTTCACTCTCGGTCCCAGCTATGATGCACCTGTACTGACCTCGCCTTCTGGATGGTAGCTGGGTGAACAGGCAGGGGCTCAGGTGGTTGATGTCCTTGATGATCTTTTTGGCCTTCCTGTGACATCTGGTGCTGTAGGTGTCATTGAGGGCCTGTAGTTTGAGGGCATTGCGATTGAGGGAGGTGCTGTTGCTGTACCAGGCTGTGATGAAAGTGTCAGGGCTTACAAGCCAAATTTCTTCAGCATCCTGAGTTTGGAGGGGCATTGTTGCGGCTTCATCACACTGTCTGTGTGGGTGGACCATTTCAGTTTGTCTGTGATGTGTACGCCGAGGAACTTAACTTTCCATCTTTTCCACATGTAAATAGGGGGTGCTCGCTCTGCAGGTTTCTGAAGTCCACGATCATCTCCTTTTGTTGACGTTGAATGAGGTCGTTTTCTTGGCACCACACTCCCAGCGCCCTCACCTCTTCCCTGTAGGCGGACTCGTCATTGTTGGTAATCAAGCCTACTATTGTGTCGTGCATGGCCACACAGTCATGGGTGAACAGGGAGTACAGGAGGGGGCTGAGCACGCACCCTTGTGGGGCCCCAGTGTTGAGGGTCAGTGAATTTCACCACCCGTCAAATTCCAGGACCCAATTCCACAGGACGGGTTGAGACCTGGGCCTCCAGCTTGATGATGAGCTTGGAGGGTACTATGGTTTTGAATGCTGAGCTGTAGTCAATGAACAGCATTCTATTTTATTTTTATTTTATTATTTTTTTAACCCTTTTTTTCTCCCCAATTTTGTGGTATCCAATTGTTTTAGTAGCTACTATCTTGTCTCATCGCTACAACTCCCGTATGGGCTCGGGAGAGACTAATGCTGTCATGCGTCCTCCGATACACAACCCAACCAAGCCACACTGCTTCTTTATTAACACAGCGCCATCCTTCCCGGAAGCCACCTGGCAACCTTGGTTAGTGCGCACTGTGCCCCGGCCCGCCACGGGAGTCGCTGGTGCGCGATGAGACAAGGATTTCCCCACCGGCCAAACCCTCCCTAACCCGGACGACGCTAGGCCAATTGTGCGTCGCCCCACGTACCTCCCGGTCGCGGTTACGACAGAGCCTTGGCGCGAACCCAGAGTCTCTGCTGCAGTACAGCGCCCCTAACCACTGCGCCACCCGGGAGGCCCATGAACAGCATTCTTGCATAGTTATTCCTCTTGTCCAGATGGGATTGTGCAGTGTGAAGGCGATTGCATCGTCTGTAGACCTGTTGGGGCGATATGCAAACTGAAGTGAGTCTAGCTAGGGTGGCAGGTAAGGTGATTGTGATATGATCCTTGACCAGTCTCTCAAAGCACTTCATGATGACAGAAGTGAGTGTTATGGGGCAGTAGTCATTTAGTTATCTTTACCTTCTTGGGTACAGAAACAATGGTTGCCATCATGAATCATGTGGAGACAACAGACTGGGATAGGGAGCGATTGAATATGTCCTTAAACACACCAGCCAGCTGGTCTGCGCATGCTCTGAGGACACGACTAGGGATGCTATCTGGGCCAGCAGCCTTGCGAGGGTTTAAATGTTTTACTCACGTAAACTGTGCAGGTGCGCAGTCCCTGTTAGCGGGCCGCAACGGTGGCACTGTATTATCCTCAGTGAGCAAGGAAGGTGTTTTATTTGTCTGGAAGTGTGATGTCGGTGTCTGTCATGTGGCTGTTTTTTGTGTGTAGTCTGTAGTTGGTATGTTTTTTTTATTTTTAAAATAAATAAAAATCCTCCCCCTGTAGACCCTGCCACATACGTCTTGTGTCTGAGCGGTTGAATTGCGATTCCACCTTGTCTCTGTACTGGCATTTCGCTTGTTTGATTGCCTTGCGGAGGGAATAACTACACTGTTTTTATATTCAGTCATATTCCCAGACCTCTTTCCATGGTTGAATGCGGTGGTTTGTGCTTTCAGTTTCGCGCGAATTCCGCCATCTGTCCACGGTTTCTGGTTAGGGTAGGTTTTAATAGTCACATTGGGTACATCTCCAATGCACTTTATAAACTCACTCACCGAGTCAGCGTATATGTCAATGCTGTTTTGAGGCTTGACCGGAAAATATTCCAGTCCACATGATCAAAACAATCTTGGAGCGTGGCTTCCGATTGGTCGGACCAGCGTTGAATGGTTTTCGTCACTGGTACATCCTGTTTGAGTTGCTGCCTATAAGACGGTAGCAGCAAAATGGCGTCGTGGTCGGATTTGCTGAAGTGAGGGCGGGGGAGGGCTTTGTATGCATCGCGGAAGTTAGAGTAGCAGTGGTCGAGGGTATTGCCCATGCGTGTAGCGCAGTCAAAATGCTTGTAGAATTTAGGTAGCCTTGTTCTCAAATTTGCTTTGTTAAAATCCCCAGCTACAATAAATGCAGCCTCAGGATGTATGGTGTCCAGTTTGCATATAGTCCAGTGAAGTTCCTTGATGGCCGTCTTGGTGTCTGCTTGAGGGGGAATGTACACAGCTGTGACTATAACTGACGAGAATTCTCTTGGTAGGTTAAAATAGCCAGCATTTGATTGTAAGGAATTCTAGGTCGGGTGAGCAGAAGGACTTGAGTTCCTGTATGTTATGATTACACCACGAGTCGTTAATCATGAAGCATACACCCCTCCGCCCTTCCTCTTCCCAGAGAGGTGTTTCTCTGTGTGATGCATGGAGAAGCCCGGTAGCTGAACCGATTCTGACAACATATCCCAGAGAGCCATGTTTCCGTAAAACAGCGAATGTTACAATCTCGGTCTCTCTGGAAGGCAACCCTTGCTCGAATTTCGTCTACCTTGCACACCGTCAGTGAGCATAAAGTAAACTGAGCATAAAGTAAACGGAGCCAAAAATTAAACGTATGGTTTGTGTTGAGTTGCACATTGGGCTTGTTTATGTTTGTTCACCAACTCATGTCACAGTGCTGTCTGTCTGACTCCAGTAGCATTCATTGGCTCATAACTGCTGTAGTCCGTGCGTTGGTCAGAGTGCATGATATGCTGCAGACCTGCTAATGTGGGCTCTTCTGTCTTTTATAACAGGCTGTGCTAAGACATTGAGACCCTAGACTGTGAATGGATTTTGATTGGACACAATCAGTTGAAGGTGAGTAGACCAGTGCGCTGGAGTCCATGTCACTTACACTGCCCCTCACTCTCAAGGGGCCTCATTTATCAAAGGTGCCTGCGCACAACAAAGTTTTCCTGCAAAGGTTGGTATTTATCAAACTTGACGGGAAAGTGTGTGTATCTCCACACACAGCTCAAACCATGCACCCGCACAGCTTCTAGTGGTTGATCAATTTATATTGCAGGGGGGGTGAAGGTGTTTGGTGCACAGGACTTATAATAATGGTAGGCTAATAAACATTTTTACCATTTTAATGATAAATCTGCATTTGCCGTTGGTAAGGAGATCGCATAGCAACATGTAGTCTCTTATATTATCTTACTTTTATTATATAGGCCACAAGCATATTACAGGACATGTCTCTCCTTTCTGACATGACCAGATTATTCCTGCTACACAAAGCCATGCTCAAAAGTAAATGGACCTGTGGTCTATTCAAAACTGTTGACAATACGGGTAAGCAACGGTATTGATACGAGTGCAACACCATAGCATATTTAATCTTAATATGGAAGAACGGTTTGTTTTTTGTATAGAAGTAAGGGCCGTAGTATTTCCTTTTTTAAATTGCTTGACTAGACAATCATTTCAGAATGCACAGCCAGTGTTTCGGACTCGCTAAGCATTTTTGGCTTGAAAAAGTCACTGCAGGAGTTTGTAAAAAATAAAATAATAATAATAATCTCCCCACACTTCTACAGGTGATTTGAAATGAGCCATTGTGCTTTCTTTTAGAAACTGTCATTGCCCAGTTCTAATTTATCCAAATTATACAGCAAATTCGTTGTTTTGTTTTTTTTGTCTTTTTTTTTGCCCTCCATTCACCTTTTACGTTTTTTTTTTCCAGTTGGGGTTGTAACGGTCGTTCACGAGCACACACATAGTATGGCTCTTGATTTATTTTTATTTTTTATAAATCCCAATTTGTTGAGCATGCAAGTCTTAGAATCTCCATGTATGCTAGAATTTAGTGAGAAATGTACACGGATGATAAATGAAGCCCCAGATCTTCATTCGTCTTGGTCTCCATTAGTTCAACAAACTGTGTAAGCCTATGCTGTCTTGTACAATCAACTGCTTTTCGGTACCTATCACTTTAAAATCTGCCCCGTATCTGATGGAACAAACATCTATCTATCTCTGGGCAAGTTTCACATTGTCAGAAGTGTCTGCTTCAGGATAATTTGCATAATGCCAGGCCTGTTGTGACTCATTTGTGGAGCGCTGGCTGCTGTTTTCAGTCGACGTCTCTCTGAAATAGAAAGGGCACAATGTTTGCGTTCTCTCCAGAGTATAGGCCTACTGTCTCTCCCGAAGCGTGATTCACTGCAAGGTTTCAAAGTCAACAAACTTACTGGGGAAAAAGTTGAGGAATAAAGGCGAACAACAAATAAATGAGGCATGTTACAAACATGCATATACTGTTTGATGCCATGGTAGCATGGTTGTCAATACTGGAGAAAATAGTTTCTTATGTTCAAATGCTTTACCATCACCACAGTACGTTTGGCAGATTCTATACAAGGGGAAAGATTTCTACAAGGGAGTAAAACCTTTCACTACGGTCACCTATAGCAGAGTTTCCCAAACTCTGTCCTGGGGCCCTCCCTGGCACTATACAACTGATTTCAAATAACCAAAGCTTGATGATCAATTAAAATATTATTTGTCACATACGCCGAATACAACAGACCTTGGAGAAATGCTTAGAGGCCCTAAACCAACAATGCAGTTTTAAGAAAGTGTTAAATAGAAAATAAAAGTAACAATTAAACAGAAGCAGTAAAATAACAATAGCGAGGCTATACACAGGGGGATGAGTTGACTATTTTAATCACCTGTGTAGTGCTAGGTCAAAAATCAAAATGTGTACCCAGGGCGGGCCTCTGGACCAAGTTTGGGAAACCCTGATCTATATAACCACTTCCTTGTTCTTTTCCACCGATATACTGTATACATGTGAGCTACATATTCTGCTTTCTCCATTATTACAAGCAAGCAGCACTCTAGCATGTGTTTGTCTTTCAAGATGTGAAGCTGACTGAGGTTTGTTGTCATCATTCTCCACAACTGCAGAGGTAAAATCTAATCTAATCAAATTTATTTATATAGCCCTTTGTACGTTAGCTCATATCTCAAAGTGCTGTACAGAAGCCCAGCCTAAAACCCCAAACCGCAAGCAATGCAGGTGTAGAAGCACGGTGGCTAGGAAAAACTCCCTAGAAAGGCCAAAACCTAGGAAGAAACCGAGAGAGGAACCAGGCTATGTGGGGTGGCCAGTCCTCTTCTGGCTATGCCGGGTGGAGATTATAACAGAACATGGCCAAGATGTTAAAATGTTCATAAATGACCAGCATGGTCAAATAATAATAAACTGGAGGAGCAGCACGGCCAGGTGGACTTGGGACAGCAAGGAGTCATCATGTCAGGTAGTCCTGAGGCATGGTCCTAGGGCTCAGGTCCTCCGAGAGAGGGAAAGAAAGAGAGAATTAGAGAGAGCACACTTAAATTCACACAGGACACCGAAGAGGACAGGAGAAATACTCCAGATATAACAAACTGACCCTAGCCCCCTGACACATAAACTACTGCAGCATAAATACTGGAGGCTGAGACAGGAGGGGTCAGGAGACACTGTGGCCCCATCCGAGGACACCCCCGGACAGGGCCAAACGGAGGATATAACCCCACCCACTTTGCCAAAGCACAGCCCCCACACCACTAGAGGGATATCTTCAACCACCAACTTACCATCCTGAGACAAGGCCGAGTATAGCCCACAAAGATCTCCGCCACGGCACAACCCAAGGGGGGTCGCCAACCCAGACAGGAAGATCACATCAGTGACGCACCCCTCCTAGGGACGGTATGAAAGAGCCCCAGTAAGCCAGTGACTCAGCCCCTGTAATAGGATTAGAGGCAGAGAATCCCAGTGGAAAGAGGGGAACCGGCCAGGCAGAGACAGCAAGGGCGGTTCGTTGCTCCAGAACCTTTCTGTTCACCTTCCCACTCTCCTGGGCCAGACTACACTCAATCATATGACCCACTGAAGAGATGAGTCTTCAGTAAAGACTTAAAGGTTGAGACCGAGTTTGCGTCTCTTACATGGGTAGGCAGACCATTCCATAAAAATGGAGCTCTATAGGAGAAAGCCCTGCCTCCAGCTGTTTGCTTAGAAATTATAGGGACAATTAGGAGGCCTGCGTCTTGTGACCGTAGCGTACGTGTAGGTATGTACGGCAGGACCATATCAGAGAGATGGGTAGGAGCAAGCCCATGTAATGCTTTGTAGGTTAGCAGTAAACTTGAAATCAGACCTTGCCTTGACAGGAAGCCAGTGTAGGGAGGCTAGCACTGGAGTAATATGATACAATTTTTTGGTTCTAGTCAGGATTCTTGCAGCCGTATTTAGCACTAGCTGAAGTTTATTTAGTGCTTTATCCGGGTAGCCAGAAAGTAGAGCATTGCAGTAGTCTAACCTAGAAGTGACAAAAGCATGGATTAATTTTTCTGCATTTTTGGAGAAAGTTTCAGATTTTTGCAATGTTACGCAGATGGAAAAAAAGCTGTCCTTGAAATGGTCTTGATATGTTCTTCAAAAGAGAGATCGGGGTCCAGAGTAACGCCGAGGTCCTTCAGTTTTATTTGAGACGACTGTACAACCATTAAGATTAATTGTCAGATTCAACAGAAGAGTTTAAAAGTAGAAAGTTTGCAGCCATCCACTTCCTTATGTCTGAAACACATGCTTCTAGCGAGGGCAATTTTGGGGCTTCACCATGTTTCTTTGAAATGTACAGCTGTGTGTCATCAGCATAGCAGTGAAAGTTAACATTATGTTTTCGAATGACATCCCCCAAGAGGTAAAATATATAGTGAAAACAGTGGTCCTAAAACGGAACCTTGAGGAACACTGAAATTTACAGTTGATTTTTCAGAGGACAAACCATTCACAGAGACAAACTGATATCTTTCCGACAGATAAGATCTAAACCAGGCCAGAACTTGTCCGTGTAGACCAATTTGGGTTTCCAATCTCTCCAAAAGAATGTGGTGATCGATGGTATCAAAAGCAGCACCAAGGTCTAAGAGCACGAGAGGTGAGTTGGGGGATGGAAAAGAGGACTGAGAGGGAAGGAAGGGGGATAGAAAAAGAGCGAGACTGAGTGGGGAAAGACAGATTTGGGAGCGTGCAGTGGCGACGGGTAAAGGGCGCGTGCAGTGGCGATGGGTAAGGGACGCGTGGGTAGGAGACTAGGACTGTGTCAAAGAGGTGGCGCTATACAAGTCCATGCCTGCAGTTTGGACTGGGGTTGCATAACCACTCCCATCCGTTCTGCAGTATTCTACTCCGAAATGATGTGCTCATAGCTGTGTGTGTGTGTGTGTGTGTGGTGTGTGTGCTCTTGTTAGAAAGCCAGTATGTCTGTGTGTGCCAGTGTGCTTGCCCACCCTGAGATGTGTGTCTGTCATTGCCTACGTCTCAAGTGCTGGAACAATGAACTCCAGTTTTTTTTTCTGTGTGGAAATGAAAAGAGCAGTGGCCTTAGTGTCTACCTTCCTCTGGTGTGAACCCTGAGGGGGTCAGACGCAGTGCAAGGCTGGGCCAGGGGAGGAAAACAAGGGCAGGATCGCCCGGCCCGGCCAGCAGCACGCTCAGAGGGGGGGGGGACAGGAAGAGGAATGGCCAGAGATTGTAGGAAGAAGGGGAGAGCGGATATAGAGAGAGGATTCGGGGTCGGGGAGCAATTGGAAGTTGGAAATGTGAATGTATCTTGTGGTTCAGTAAGGTTAAACAGAGCAGTATAGCCTAACCTTGGGACATCGCTGTTCTGTAGGAACGCAATCCAGCTCGTGCTTGTCCCTGTGCTGGGGGTTTATTGACCGTACTGTACTATTAGAGCACGAGGAGTGGTGCAGGCACAGGATGAACGCAGGATGACCCATTTTCCCCAGAGGCTCTAAATCACTACATCATTGTCAGTCTCTCCTCACACTGGAACAGTGTGCAATGAAGGGAGACTCATGTAGCTACTAGTGCCGAGCGATTAACCAAAATTTGTTTTAGTTTTTTTAAACAACTAATTGTCCAAGTCAGTTCAATTATTTGAATTCCATTAAATGTTTTCTTCTTGTGAGCTTAATGCGCACATTGCACAGTTTCTCTAGAGATAAATCAGATCCAGCTTGAACTGTGCGATGTAGGGAGTTGTAGTTTCCAACAGGCCAATATTCTACATAGTTTCGAGCATAAAACGTGGTAATTAACTACAATGCCTATCATCCATTGCGCATTTACTTGTCCGGTCTGTGGTTCTTTTAATGCCTTCTACTGAAGAGACCAGAATGCAAGATCATGAAGGGATAAAGAGAGCAGCTGTTGCTTCGTGACTTCTCCACCTGCAAATACATGATCAAATTGATTTGATAGTTTGTATTCAGCAGTCATAAATGTATGCCTTATTTCAGTTGAGGTTCCAAAATAGTTATTTTTGTCAGACATCAGCTCTGTAGAGATGAGATGACTTGGAATTAAATAAGTCATCAAATAAAATGTAATATACATGACTGAAGTAATTTATTAAGGTAATGTGAATAAGCAGTAATGGGCAGTCACTACCATGGGACTTTTATTAATTGTTTCACTTACAGCATTCAACCCGAAGATCGAAAACCTTTTCTATTTATTTTGAATAACCGACCTCAGAAAGCACTATCGCTCAGCACTGCTCCAAACCTCCAGCTTTCTCCCTGAAATCAGCGTTGAGTTGAAGTATTAATCAAGGGATTATAGTCGGTCAGTGTCTGGAATAATAGTTTTAATGGACTATCCTTTTGGACGAGGCTCCCAAAGACGGGACCTTCTCAAAGTTCTAACATAATAGACCAAGCCATGTTGGTCTCAGAGGTCTGGATACAGTGTGTCTCTGTCTCCCAGGTGCTGACATGCGCTGAGGATGAGTGAAGTGGCAGACAACTCGCTGGAGCCCATGTGCTCCGAACGGAAACGCAAGATCTCCACCTGCGATACACCAGGCATGGGGTGAGTCACTGTCGGGAGTGACGTCTCCATCTTCCTTTCTGTCGATCTTTGTGTGTGACACTGTCTGTCTTATGGGCAAAGTGTGTCCTTTTCTCTCGAGCCTCTGTTAAATTCCCTCAGCTTCAAATTCTGTTTTTCATGTTGAAGATTTCTGTGGTGTCAGCATTTTAACTCAAGTATACAGCAGGTCATTATGGAGGGAGAGGTGTGGTTGTCATGGTGACATATCTGACTATCTCCTATTTTCTCCCCCCACCACTCCCTTTCCCTGCAGATGTGACAAGCGCAGGAAGGAGCAGGAGAGTAACTACATGGAGGAGCTGGCCGAGCTGATCTCTGCCAACTTCGGCAACATGGACAGCTTCAACGTGAAGCCAGATAAATGTGCCATCCTCAAGGAGACCGTTCGGCAGATCAGGCAAATCAAAGGGCAAGGTACCAGCTCCCTAACAGGCTTGACTACACTGCTCGTGTCTTGTGCTCGAGCGTTACAAAATAAATTTAGACATCTAGATTATTAAATTATTGCACCCACACTGCTCGCGTGCGCCAATGATCGTCTGCGTTGCCAAGGGCTAAAATGGAAGTCCTGCCTCTCCCATCTCCTCATTGGTTTATAGAAGCAGGTACCCATGTGCCATCTCCACATTGGTTATACCCACGTGGGTGACTGAAAGACAAACGAGGTCAGTGGCGGTAATGCACCTAATTTATGAAAGTTGCCAATCGCAATATAAAGTCAAGAGAAGAAAAAGCCTGGACAAATTATCCCAGGACAAATTAGCTAGCAACAGCAAGCTAGCTAAATATGACAAATTAGCTAGCAAGTGCAAGCTAGCTAGCTAAATTGGCATAAATGTTTCATGCTTTTCGACCTGTCCCCAACTTAATATAATTGGTTCAGAGTTGTTTAAATACTTTAACCTGCGTGTTGTGATCGCGTTTGGGAACAAAATGCATTTATGCACGATTGCGTACGCGCGCAGCCAGTTCCGTGTAATGCTAACGCTAGCAGTAATCTGAATATCAGTATGTTATCGCCATTGGATTTAGCAAAAAGAGGAAGTAGGAGAACATGATTTGGCATTTGTGAAATCCTTTCTGTAGTATTAGCTCAGTGTATGGTTGCATGGTCAGGAGGATGCCTCTGCCAACCGTGGCTGTAGAGACTAGGTGGTGGGTTCATGTCCCTGTGGCCTGCCTAGCCTCTGTTTGGGGGAAATAAACACCAGTAGTTGAGTTGTGGTGGTGATGGCTCAAGGCTGTGGTGCTCCAGGCTCATCTGTCTGTTTGCACTGGAGTAGCAGGCCCCAGACTGTGACGGATGGGACTGGAGAGCAGGGTGGGAGGGCTGGGACAGGTGAGGGACCCCATAAATCACTCACCCCCCCCGCCTCATTTCACTGTTGCCGATCTGAAGTGGTTGGATCGGTATAAGCTGTATTAACTCCACCCAGCCTTCTGGTAGGTTATATGCAATCTTATAACTATGCAGTCCAATCAGATGAGATCAGTAAGGAAGGAAGGAAGGAAGGAAGGAAGGAAGGAAGGAAGGAAGGAAGGAAGGAAGGAAGGAAGGAAGGAAGGAAGGAAGGAAGGAAGGAAGGAAGGAAGGAAGGAAATTATTGGATTGGAATCCACCCCAGGGTCACAGAAGGCTGCTGCTGGCAGGAGCTTTGTACAGCTAGGTTCCCATAGTTACAGGAAGTAAATAATGAAGGCCGTCCTTCTCTCACCGGTACCTTTTTAACCAGCTCTCTTTCACCTATCCATTTACTCCTTAGGTCATCTTATTTAGGCAGACTCTATCCTCTCGTCCCTTACATTAGTGTTAGCCTTGAAGCAGCCTTCAAAACCAGAAGCATTTTTTTGTCATTCTATTCGTTGCAAGTGAATCTTTCCCTCAGAATCATAATTCCATTTTAAATCATGATATAGTTACATTTTTAGAACTGTAAAAGCATTGGTAATGCTGCCTCCTGGTGGCGGACAGTATGTTATTTTTACAGTAACATGGTTGGCTGGATCACTGGTCTCTGTATTGTATGCTAATTTTGGCCTCCAGTAAAACTATTTTGCAAGTAATGTTTCTCATTTCTCCTCAAATTTCCACAATGTATATCAAGCTGCTTGTTTACAGAGGGTGTACATATCCTGCTGTGTGTTGCATTGTTACTAGATTTACCTTATCTACTGTGATGTGACTGGGGGTCCTTGTCCCTCTGCAGGGAAGATCTCGTGCAGCGATGACGATGTCCAGAAGGCAGATGTGTCATCCACCGGTCAAGGGGTCATTGACAAGGACCATCTGGGACCGCTGCTGCTACAGGTTAGCCTGAGGACAGGGTGGGGGTCAAAGGGCAGTGGAATTAGCTTCACCTTATGTTGAATGGGGGACATACAAGACTTGTGTATGTACAGGGGTGCAGCTGGTCACACATTTAGTATAGTTATTTATTGATAATAGAATTTTGTGCATCTTTCCTCTGGCTCAGGCCCTGGATGGCTTCCTGTTTGTGGTGAACCGGGAGGGCAGTATCGTATTTGTGTCTGACAATGTGACCCAGTACTTGCAGTACAAACAGGAGGAGCTCATCAACACCTCTGTCTACAACATCCTCCATGAGGACGACAGGGAGGAGCTGCACAAGAACCTGCCCAAGACCAAGGGTACGCAGACGCACACAAATGCAGTCACGATAATACATGTGCCATTGGACTTGGATTTAGTGGTAATGCAGAATGTTAATCTTCCCAACCCACAGCATGAAAGCAATTACTGTGTCCCCTTGCCCCTTCTAGCACCCAACGGTGGGTCATGGGGAGGAGAGGCACCGCGGCAGAAGAGCCACACCTTTAATTGTCGTATGCTGGTGAAGTACGGTCACGGGCAGAGCCATCAGAACCATGGTCCGTCTGAGGGGCCCAACAGGCAGCGCTACGAGACCATGCAGTGCTTCGCCCTGACTCAACCCCGCACCATAATGGAGGAGGGAGAAGGTAGGGGAATCCTCCTCAGTCATGTCACAGTTAATGTGTTTCTATTTATGATGCAGACTTGCTGTACTCTTCACATTGAGTTGCTGTAATTGATTATGGGAAGTTGGACTAAAGTGTTGTCAAGCCTGATATAGGTTCATTAGAGAAGGATTGTGGATATTGACTGGCTATGTTCTGTGTGTGTGTGTGTGTGCAGACCTGCAGTCGTGTATGATCTGTGTGGCCCGGCGCGTCACTGCAGTGGAGAGGACCGAGAGGTTCAGCACCCGCCATGAGCTCTCAGGTGAGATGACTGTAAACACACTGCATTCACGTGTTCATTCTCTTCAAATGCTCTTTCCCTTCATTCAATCTGAGCAAAATAACATACTCTTTGACTCTTCTGGGATTGTCTATTGGGCTGCAAAAATGTAGGAGTATACAGTTTAGTTTGACTAGATTATAACATTGAAATGCAACATTTTGTTGCTCAAAATTAAATAAGAATATAATTGCCATGTGAACTCAGCAAAAAAAGAGACGTCCCTTTTTCAGGACCCTGTCTATCAAAGATGATTTGTAAAAATCCAAAACCTTACATATCTTCATTGTAAAGGGTTTAAACACTGTTTCCCGTGCTTGTTTAATGAACATGCACCTGTGGAACGGTCGTTTAGACACTAACAGCTTACAGACAGTAGGCAATTATGGTCACAGTTATGAAAACTTAGGACACTAAAGAGGCCTTTCTACTGACTCACCAAAAGGAAGATGACCAGGGTTCCTGCTCATCTGTGTGAACGTGCCTTAGGCATGCTGCAAGGAGGCATGAGGACTGCAGATGTGGCCAGGGCAATAAACTGCAATGTCTGTACTGTGAGATGCCTAAGACAGCGCTACAGGGAGACAGGATGGACAGCTGATCATCCTTGCAGTGGCAGACCACGTGTAACAACAATTGCACAGGATCGGTACATCTGAACATCACACCTGCGGGACAGGTACAGGAACACACAACCCCTCCATCGGTGCTTAGACTGTCCGCAATAGGCTGAGAGGCTGGACTGAGGGCTTGTAGGCCTGTTGTAATGCAGGTCCTCACCAGACATCACCGGCAACCCACTGTTGCTGGACCAGACAGGACCGTGCTCTTCAAAAGTGCTCTTCACTGACGAGTCGTGGTTTTGTCTCACCAGGGGTGATGGTCGGATTCGTGTTTATCATTGAAGGAACGAGCGTTACACCGAGGCCTGTACTCTGGAGCGGGATTGATTTTGAGGTGGAGGGTCCGTTATGGTCTTTGGCGGTGTGTCACAGCCTCATCGGACTGAGCTTGTTGGCATTGCAGGCAATCTGTGCTGTGCGTTACAGGGAAGACATCCTCCTCCCTCATGTGGTACCCTTCCTGCAGGCTCATTGTGACATGACACTCCAGCAGGACAATGCCACTAGCCATACTGCTTGTTCTGTGCGTGATTTTCTGCAAGACAGGAATGTCGGTGTTCTGCCATGGCCAGCGAAGAGCCCAGATCTCAATCCCATTGAGCACGTCTGGGACCTGTTGGATCGGAGGGTGAGGGCTCGGGCCATTCCCTCCCCCAGAAATGTCCGGTAACTTGCAGGTGCCTTGGTGGAAGAGTGGGGTAACATCTCACAGCAAGAACTGGCAAATCTGGTGCAGTCCATGAGGAGGAGATGCACTGCAGTACTTAGTATCTGGTGTGGCCACCAGCTGCATTGACTGTTACTTTAGATTTTGCCCCCCCCCTTGTTCAGGGACTCATTATTCCATTTCTGTTAGTCACATGTTTGTGGAACTTGTTCAGTTTATGTCCCAGTTGTTGAATCTCTTGTTTTGTTCATACAAATATTTACACATGTTAAGTTTTCTGAAGATAAATGCAGTTGAGAGTGAGACATTTTTTAAAAATTGCTCTGTTCATTTGACCCTTGCCCTTTATGCTGTAATGTTGTCTGATAGGTAAACTGATAGAGATCGAACAGCAGAGTTCTCTCCACACCACCATGCGGCCAGGGTGGGAGGACCTGGTGAGGCGCTGCATGCAGATGTTCCTCCATCGCAGTGAGGGCCATCCCTGGTCCTACAAACACCACTACCATGAGGGTACTTCTCTCTCTGCTAAACCCTCTTCTCTGGCTCCGTGCTCCCTGCTATATCACCATGTCTTCTCACCAATGTTTCACCTTGTTACTCTGCTATAAATGCACAAGTACAATGCATCTCTGCTCCTAACGAAGGCTCTCTGTCCTCTCCAGCCTTCCTGCATGGCCGTGCCGCCGTCTTACCGGTTCTCTCTCTCCGACGGCACCCCGGTCACTGCGCAGACCAGGAGCGAGCTCTGTCGTAGCCGCGCCGCCAATGAGCCACCCACCTTCCTCTCTACCCATCTGCTACAGAGGTTAGTCTGTCAGCTTGGAGCACTCCGAGAGACATGGCATCAATATCACTCACTCCGTGTAGGATTTTACTGTTTTCTTTTCCCAGCTGTAGTAGCTAAGATTGAACTGAGTTTTTTTAAAATATACTGTAGAGTAGTGTTTTAATGAACTTTTTCCACTCCTAACCCTTCATTATCTTTCTCTCTGTCAGGGAGCAGAATGGTTACCAAACCAACCAGGGGGGAGTGATGAGGCCCCAGGGCATGGGCGTCACCAACCCCAACACTCAGATGAACATGGCCCCTGGAGGGGGCAGTGGTGGCATGAACAGGGGCTACGGTATGGGGGCAGAGCAGGGGCACATGGGACAGAGAGGCAGCCCCTCGTACACAGGGGGAAATGGGATGAACTCCATGAATCCGATGAATCAAATGAACCGCTCGTTGCATCAAATGAACTCTCAGACGAATTCAATGGGTCAACCGATGAACAACATGAGTCAGATGAATTCCATGAATCAAATGAGCTCCATGCGTCCAATGAATTCTCGGATGAATTCCTTGAACCAGATGAATTCTATGAGTCGGATTAACCAGATGAATCAAATGAACCAGAGGAATCAGATGAACCACCCTGGAATGCAGCAGCAGTATCCACAGCAGCAGCAGGCCCCATTCCATGGAGCGGGATACGGCATGGGGGGCATGACCAGCCCCCCACAGAGCAATCCAGGGATGAACGCCCCCCAGCAGAACATTTGCTCCCCTAGAGTAAGGAGGAGCCCCAAAATAGGTGCTAGCCCCTTCTCCCCAGGAGGTATGCATTCTTCCATGAGCTCGGGTCACCCAGGTGGTCCTGGAGGCACAGGTGGTAGCACCAGTTTCTCCAGCAGCTCCCTGAGTGCCCTCCAGGCCATCAGTGAGGGGGTGGGCACCTCTCTACCCTCGGCCCTCCCCACGCCCCTGAACTCTCCCCCCACACACAAGCCTGACAGCTGCCTCGGCGCAAACTCCACCCAGCAGGGGCAGTGCCACGGTGGAACCTGTAAACAAGGCCGTTCAGACTCCAAGAGCCCGGGCAACACTCTGGCCAGTGGAGGAGAGCAGCAGCACACCCCCACCACAGAGGTGACCCCAGACAGCCAAACCAACAGTGAGGGCCCAGCCGGGGGAGAAGCCAACCGACCGAGCCATGACAACAAAGGGGGCCACAAAAAGCTCCTGCAGCTCCTCACCTCCCCTACGGAGGAGCTAGTGCCCCCTAACCACCAGGCCGGCCCTGGCAACACTCCCATGGGCTTTGAGTCCAAGGAGGGATTGGGGGGTTTGACCAGCTCCTCCACAGGCGTATCCTCTTCCACGGCTGCAGTAGGACAGCAGGGCCTAGGAGCAGCTGCTGCAGCAGCACACTTTGCCAACCAGTCCCTGCAGGAGAAGCACAAGATTCTCCACAAGCTGCTGCAGAATGGCAACACCCCAGACGAGGTGGCCCGCATCACAGCCGAGGCCACTGGGAAGGTCACAGATGGTGGGGGTCCAGAGGCTGGGCCAGGAGATCCAGAAGAGGGACCAGGGGCGAGGGGGGCTGAGGTGAAGCAAGAACTTCACAGCCCCAAGAAGGAGAAGACCCACGCCCTCCTCCACTATCTCCTCAAAAAAGATGACTCTAAAGGAGCAAGGGGTGATGTCCAACCAAAGGGCAGAGGAGCCCAGGGAGCATCCTCAGTGGTCACGACGTCTGAACCCATCCCCATTGTGGAGCAGGTCAAGACTGAACCACCTGATGAGGTAGGGACATTGTGCCTACGGTCAGGGCTCTAAAGTGCAACCAGTGTGACAAAATACGTTAAAAAAATTGTATTATTGTTGTAGTGATGAGGCTTTGCTGTACCATTTGTTTCCCACGCACAGATTCATTGGCGTCATGCTTGCACCATTAATACAGCAACAACTGCTTGTTTCTAAACCAAATACTTCAAAAGATCTGACCCAGTTTTCTTCCTAACAACCTGGTAACTTGATCAGTATATCCAAACATTTGGGGGCACAGAAAGGAAGGAAAGGGATAGCTTCTTCGGGAGATCAATGGTCATTGCGTTGAATGAATGACAGATGTCATCAAGAACTTGACTCTCTTAAGAGACTTTTACAATTTTTATTGTACTGTATCTCAATAGGAAAATAGTACTTCTACATAATGTAGAAACCTAATATTACTGGGGTCTCCTGAGTGGCAGAGTGGTCTAAAGTACTGCATCGCAGATGCTAGCTGTGCCACTAGAGATCCTGGTTTGAGTCCAGGCTCTGTCGCAGCCGGCTGTGACCGGGAGACCACATTGTCCCAGCGTTGTTAGGGGAGGGTTTGGTGAGCAGAGATGTCCTTGTGCCATCGTGCTCTACTGACTCCTGTCGCGGGCCGGGCGCATGCACACTGACATGGTCGCCAGGTGTACGATGTTTCTTCCCGACACATTGGTGTGGCTGGCTTCCGGGTTAAGCGGGCAGTGCAGCTTGGTTGGGTCGTGTTTCAGAGGACGCATGGCTCTCGACCTTCGCCTCTCCCGAGTCCGTACTGGAGTTTCAGCGATGAGACAAGACTAACTACCAATTGGATGTCATGAAATTGGGAAGAAAAAGGGGTGAAAGTAAAAAAATACTTTACAAATACCAATAATTGAAATTATATCAACATTTTAGCTTTTCAATAAGAAACCAATGCACAACATGATTCAGAAGTAACTAAAATTCATATCTATATCAATTCTAATTTAATCAATTCTGGTGCTCCTAACCTTTTACAGTTGTGAGCACCAGTGCTACCAATTGAAAAAGAAATGTGTGCCCTGCCTACGGTTAATTATTTTATATTATTTATTCAGCAAAGACCAGCTTGTTCATTAACAGTAACATTTGTTTTTCTTCCCAGTTGGAAACCCTGGAGACAATTCTCGGAGGCCGCAGGAACTCTAGCTCCGGGTTTAATCCCGAACCGGACTCCAGAGCAGGAAAAGAAGGGGGAAACCAGCAGGGAAATGGCCCAGGCAGTTTCC
Organism: Oncorhynchus gorbuscha; assembly: GCF_021184085.1. Taxonomy (NCBI): domain Eukaryota; kingdom Metazoa; phylum Chordata; class Actinopteri; order Salmoniformes; family Salmonidae; genus Oncorhynchus; species Oncorhynchus gorbuscha. Next base: position 48,173,865 of record NC_060175.1, read on the forward strand.
ATGGTATACTAGCATGAGTGGATTCTAATTTAAATTATGACTATATCAGAAGTGCTAATATATTGGCCATTTAATTGACTGTTATGCAGCAAACCAGACATCCTTACTATAGAGTGTTTGTCCTTGGCCTGTACTGACCCTTCTGCTGTGTCTTCCAGATGTGGAGAGAGGAGCCATGCTGCCTGCCCGGCGTGGGCCCCTCCAGAGGGCTCTGTCAGTGGACGCTAAACCCCTGGTTGGTGGTGGATGCCTGGCGGGGAGGAGGAACGTTCCCTGCCCCATGCTCATCAAACAGGAGAACGTGGAGGCCCACATCCGGCCAGGCATGACCAACTGCTTCCCTGGACCAGGAGACATGGGTGTGTGTCCACTACGGGGAAGTGCCGGCACAAGTAACTTACCCCCCAGATACTACTCTTCCCAGCTGACTGGAACAGTGTGAAGGCTACAGTTACTAGACTGTGTCTAGTTCATGGATAATAACTGCACTGTTTGTGTGTTCCCCTGGAGGTATGACCAGGGGTATGGGGATGCCACAGCGGCCTCCCATGGCAGGGCAAGGTGACTGGGGGATGCCCAGGTCCAGTGGAAGTCCTGTGGGGGTGCCAGGTCACCCCTCAATGGGCCGGCCAGGGATGGACTTCAACTCCAAGGGCATGATGAGAGGCCCCATGGTCATCAGGTCCAACAGTTTACCTGGCAACACCAGGTCTATGCTGCAGCAGCAACTCGTAGAAATGGGTATGTACTGACGCGTCTGTGTAAATATTACCAGCTGTATGAGTGTTCTTCCTGTTGGTAGATGTTTGATTGGTTCATGCTGAATTCTACTGCCTATACAGGTTCCAGTGAGGTGAATATGGGGATGAGTCCCTTCAGTGGGCAGGGTCCTCCACCTCTGTCCCCCTCCTGGCCTGACAGTGCAATGGGAATAGATGGACCACCAGCTACCACAAATAGGTGAATAACCATCATCATCCACACACACTTGTACACGTTAATCTCCTTTTAACCCACACATCAATAACACGCGGTGTGGAGTACATTGCCTCCTCGGTATACAACAAGTGCCTGCACTGACACCCCCCCTTTGTTATGTACCAGGCGTCAGTTTGGGAACCCCCTGGATGAGCTCCTGGTGCCGCCCTCCACCAGCCAGGGGCAGAGTGATGAGCTGGCGCTGCTGGACCAGCTGGACTCTCTGCTCAACAACACCGACGTTATTGCCCTTGAGGAGATCGACCGGGCCCTGGGCATCCCCGACCTCGTAGGACAGGTACCTTATGAGGACATTCGGATAACATGGAGCGTCCTCTATCTACAGTCCCTATAAACCACGTGACAAGAACCACACTGTTATTTTGATCATGTCTGGCCTCTCTCCCTCCCAGAGTCCTGGTCCAGAGCAGCAGCCAGGTCCTGTCCCAGGACCAGACACCTCCATGGGGATGGAGCAGAAGCCCATGTATGGCCAGGGGTACCCAGGACCACCCTCTATGGGCATGCAGTCAGCCTATGTGGCCAACCCCATGCATGGCCAGTCTCCTGGCTTCAACCCCATGAACCAGATGGGGGCTCAGGCAGGCCCAGGGGGCTTCCCTGGCATGGGGGGCATGAGTCACCCCCACGCCAACATGAGACCCCGCATGATGAGTGCCACCAAGCCCCTCCGACTGCAGCTGCAGCAGAGACTACAGGGCCAGCAGGTATTAACATCTGACACACATGACTTAGAAGTTGCGAAAGAGGCTATATTTGATTGTGATAGGTCTCAATACAGAGCCACGTATAAAAGCAGGCAGGTGGGTGACCTATATGGATGGCAAATGGGAGTAACTTTTGTTCTCTCCTGCTGTAGTTCATGAACCAGACCCGTCAGGCCATGGGCATCAAGATGGAGAATGCCCCTACAGGAAACCCTGCGACACGGCCTGGGATGGAGCCCGGCATGAGCGGTCAGGTACACACCTGCCACATCTTGCTCCATTTAAAATCAACATCTGCTAGGGTAGACCACCGCAGACACACACTGAAACCAATGCAGTACTTGCAGTCATATCAGTGTTTTCCCCTGTCTGCTTGGTCAGCCTGGCTTCTTGAATGCTCAGATGATGGCTCAGCGCAGCAGAGAGATGATGACCATACAGATGAGGAGACAGCGGATGATGATGTTAATGCAGCAGCAGCAGCAACAGCAGCAACAGGCTGCAGCAGGAGGCTTCAGCCCCCCTCCTAACGTAACGGCCCCTGCAGGCATGGACAACACCATGGCAGGACCACCCATGAACCAGCCAGGACAGCAGCAGTTCACCTACGGTGGAAACTATGGTGAGCTATCTGACCTAAATTCATATCCATTTATTTACTAGCCTTGATGAGTCTCCTACGTTGACTATTCTCTAAAATAGAAGGCTATGTTCTCACAACTCTTTCCGCATCTGACCAGGAGTTTTTCCATTCATAGGTGTTGTAACGTAAACTGACTTTCTCTCTTTCTAACTGTTATTTCTAACAGACTTTACAATGCAGACATGAAATAAGACCTGTTTCTGGCTGTGCATACAGGAATGAACCAGCAAGGAGACACCTCATTTGTAGGCGCAGGCAGCAACATGATGCCAGGTCGCATGGGAGGGCCTCAGAATCCCGTGATGCAACAACACCCCCAAGGCAGCCCCATGTACCAGTCAGCAGACATGAAAGGCTGGCCACAGGGTGGCATGGCACGGAACAAGTATGTCTGATATACACTGATGTAATGGCAAAAAACACTCCCATTACTTCCTTCTCGATCTCCTCTACTTTGTTCTTTATACCTCTGTGTTTCAGCTCATACCCCCAGCAACAGTTCACCCAGCAGGGGAACCCAGGCCAGTTTGGGGGGCCCATGATGATGAATGGCTCTATGGGTGGGCCAGGTCCAGTCAGCGGTGCTGGTAGAGCACAGATGGTCCAGATGCAGGGCCAAATGTCTGGGCAAATGCAGGGGCAAATGCAGGTGGGCACGAACTCCATGGGAATGGGCAGAATGCCAATGGGACCTGAACAGGTAAATAGTTTGTCATTTGTAAGTAAATGAAGATAGTTATAAAGGTCACAACTTAACTTTTAGTTATTTTATAGCTCAGCCTGAACTGTGTGAATGTATTGTAACAATAGCCTACATTTTTCTTTGTCATTTACAGAAATATTGCTGAAAACGTATGTAATCAATAAGAGCCTTAACCAGGAAGGCAGCAGAGACTACAGTGCACCACCTGGGTGGGTGGGAGATGGCCTGGCCAGGGGCCACCAGACACAGCGCCAAGATCTGCTCCCGCCACTGTTCTCAGACCTGTGTGTAGAGAGACTCAAAAGAAGCCTCAGTGAGAATGAGAGACTGAAACAAAGACACCTCATACCTAATGCAGCCTCTCAATGTAGGTTTCTTCTCTCTGGAGGAGTATATGAGTGGCTTAGTTCAAGAAGACGTCATGCTTTTCTCTTCCTCTAACCTGTGGGAGTGTGATTGGCATCCTGCCTTCTACACCAGAGGAGGCCTCATCGTGTGTGTGTGTTAGTCGGATTCCGTTGCAAAACATTTAGCAACAGATGCCGTTTACTCTTGGACGCAAACGGAGCAAATGGAACAGAGCTGAGGGACCTACCTGATTTTGTCCAATAGAAACTTGTTTTTGTTTCAAAAAAAATATCCATTTGGAGTAAACTGTTTCTGTTGCGAAATGTTTTGCAACGGAATCCGACTAACACCTCTTGACCCCTGGAGCTAGCTGTCATGCAGTATTCAGCATCAACACTGGGTAACAGAATCTATTTGGGAACAGGATGGGATACGGTACAACTAGCTGTGGCTGCACTTTACCAGAAGGCTTCTATGTAAAAGGATTGTTGCAATATTTCTTAGTCATTACAGCCTTACCAGCGATTCAATGCATTCACAGCATTGGGTTTCTTTTCCTTTTATCCTTTGGATGCACCTCATTTTATGTTTAAATCATCAGGAGCTATAAGCACAGGTTATTTCTATATATTATGCAGATTCGAGCAATAAAACCTCTGCTTTAAACGTGAACTGAGCGTCATGAACTCCTAAGCAAACGGTACTCCAGTATTAGATCAAATTAGTCACAAATGTATTCTATGTGAATACAAATTGTAAATATGCTATAAATGTATCATACCTGCTTTTTATAGATCACTCTTTTTTGCACAGTGTAAGACTTGGTTAAATTATAACTCATCTTTGTCTAGAAGGTCAATACACTTTTAGTTTGCAGTTAATTTGAACCTTTTGGAACATGAGTGAGGGTGTGGGTTTCCCATTTTCCACTTGGTCCTTGTCCTCTGAACCTTTTTTCTTTTTTTTACGTGATAAAAGCCATCGATTTCTTTTTAGAAGCACTTTTACTTCTGATTTGGTGTGTTGACTGTTTGGAACTTCTGAAATTATCAAAAGGTTTGATGGTGAATGAAGAAAGGACAGTCCCTCAAATGAGCAGATGGTTGGCAAGCTGATGTGTAGGATACAGATATGTAAACATTGTAGAAAAAGATGGGATGGGGGGACAGTTTCAGGAGGTAACAAGGGACTGTTCCTAAAGTAGTTATTGTTCCTTCCCTAGCTCTCGCCTTCATCATTTCCTTTGACTGTTACTCTTCACTCTCTGAGAAATCTACCTTAACAGTGCGCAATCCAAAGATATTTTTCCAGTTCATTGTATAGCTTCTGACGTTGACGGTGTACATTTTTTATCTATGCATTGTATATGCAGACAGTTACCGGGTACATTTTATGAAATGATAAATGCATATTTTGATTTTGTACTGAAAGCATAGGGGACTGCGTATTGTTCAGAGGCCAGTGGGTGGTTAGCAGTAGCAGTAATGTGTGGATCTATAATTGACTGGCAAAGTCCTTTGCTGTGGAAGAGGAATAGCATATGGATTTTATTTTTTCTCAAAATATAAATTTCCAATGTCCCGTTTTTAATCACTTCATAAAATTACCTAGGTAGAATTTTAATAAAGAGCTAAAACAAAGGATCTTGTCACCTGGGTATTCTTATTTTCTTTCCTTTTTTATTTTATAGGATGTATATGACAGTTTGTCCTGATTTTGATGTAAATGTTTATTTAAACTCCCAACTGTAGATTTTTTTGGGCGCTGTTCATTAATAAAGAATTGAGGGGAGTGCTCCTAATCTGTTTGTTACTTGTATAAAAGACACCTGTCCACAGAAGCAATCAATCAGAATCCAAACTCTCCATGGCCAAGACCAAAGTGCTCTCCAATGATGTCAGGGACAAGATTGTAGACCTACACAAGGCTGGAATGGGCTACAAGCCCATCGCCAAGCAGCTTGGTGACAAGTGTGATTATTCGCAAATGGAAGAAACACAAAAGAACTGTCAATCTCCCTCTGCCTGGAGCTCCATGCAAGATCTCACCTTGTGGAGTTGCAATGATCATGAGAATGGTGAGGAATCAGCACAGAACTACATAGGAGGATCGTGTCAATGATCTCAAGGCAGCTGGGACCATAGTCACCAAGAAAACAATTGGTAACACACTATGCCGTGAAGGACTGAAATCCTGCAGCGCCTGCAAGGTCCCCCTGCTCAAGAAAGCATATATACATGCGTCTGAAGTTTGCCAAATAACATCTGAATGATTCAGAGGACCAGTGGGTGAAAGTGTTGTGGTCAGATGAGACAAATGGATCTCTTTGGCATCAACCCGCTGTGTTTGGAGGAATGCTGCCTATGACCCCCAAGAACACCATCCCCACTGTCAAACATGGAAGTGGAAACATTATGCTTTGAGGCTGTTTTTCTGCTAAAGGGACAGGAGAAATTCACCGCTTCAAAGGGACGATGGACAGGGTCATGTACCGTCAAATCTTGGGTGAGAACCTCATTCCCTCAGCCAGGGTATTGAAAATGGGTCGTGGATGGGTATTCCAGCATGACAATGGCCCAAAACACACGGCCAAGGCAACAAAGGAGCGGCTCAAGAAAGAAGCACATTGGCTAGGCCACTCCAGGACCTTAGTCTCCAGACCTTAATCCCATAGAAAATCTGTGGAGGGAGCTGAAGGTTCGAGTTGCCAAACGTCAACCTCAACCTTAATGACTTGGAGAAAATCTGCAAAGAGGAGTGGGACAAAATCCCTCCTGAGATGTGTGCAAACCTGGTGGCCAACTACAAACGTCTGACCTCAGTACTTGGTGGCAAAGCCCTTGTTGGCAAAGTAATGTTTTGCAGAGGGGTCAAATACTTATTTCCCTCATTAAAATGCAAATCAATTTATAACATTTGACAAGTTTTTCTGGATTTGTTTTGTTCTGTCTCACTGTTCAAATCAACCTGCCATTAAAATTATGGACTGATCATTTCTTTGTCAGTGGGTAAACATACAAAATCAGCAAGGGATCAAATATTTTTTCCATCACTACTCATTCAAGGGTTTTTATTTTTTACTATTTTCTACATTGTAGAATAGTGACTGACATAACACCTATGGAATCATGTAGTAACCAAAAGTGTTAAATCAAAATTATATTTGAGATGATTCAATGTAGCCACCCTTTGCCTTGACAGCTTTGCAGACTTGGCATTCGCTCAACCAGCTTCATGAGGTAGTCACCTGTAATGCATTAAGTAACGTGTGCCTTGTTTAAAGTACATTTGTGTAATTTATTTCCTTAATTTGTGTGAGCCAATCAGTTGTGTTAAGACCAGGTAGGGTTGGCATACAGAAGATGGCCCTATTTGGTAAAAGACCAAGTTCCTATTATGGCAAAAACCGCTCAAATAAGCAAAGAGAAACGACAGTCCATTATTTTGACTGACCATGTCTTAATCTGTAAAATTTCACACACTTTGAAAGTTTCAAGTGCAGTCACAAAAACCATCAAGCGCTATGATGAAAATATCGAGGACCGCCACAGGAAACGAAGACCTAGAGTTACCTCTGCTGCTGAGGATAAGTTCATTAGAGTTACCAGCTGTAAAGGTGTTCGTCTGTTGAAAGAAGAGAGTCGGACCGAAATGCAGCGTGTAGGTTACTCATGACTTTAATGAAAGAAAATACGCGGTACATGAAATCACTGAAACTAAATACAAAAACAACAGAACGGAACGTGAAATTAATTACAGCCTATCTGGTGACTACAACACAGAGACCGGTACAAACACCCACGAATTACAAAGTGAACTCAGGCTACCTAAATACGGTTCCCAATCTGAGACAACGAGAATCACCTGACTCCAATTGAGAACCGCCTCAGGCAGCCAAGCCTAACTAGACACACCCCATATCATACACAATCCCAATGCTAATAAAACCCCAATACGAACCCAACACATAAACCCATGTTACACCCTGGCCTGACCAAAATATATAACGAAAAACACAAAATACAATGACCAAGGCGTGACAGAACCCCCCCCCCCCTAAGGTGCGGACTCCCGGACGCACCTCAAGAGCATAGGGAGGGTCCGGGTGGGTGTCTGTCCATGGTGGCAGTTCTGGCTCGGGACGTGGACCCCACTCCATTAATGTCCTATTTCCTCCCCTTCGCGTCCTGGGATAATCCACCTTCTCCGCCAACCATGGCCTAATAGTCCTCATCCAGATCCCCACATAACTGAGGGGCAGCTCGGGACAGAGGGGCAGCTCGGGACAGAGGGGCAGCTCGGGACAGAGGGGCAGCTCGGGACAGAGGGGCAGCTCGGGACAGAGGGGCAGCTCGGGACAGAGGGGCAGCTCGGGACTGAGGGGAAGCCCAGGACTGAGGGGAAGCCCGGGACTGAGGGGAAGCACAGTACTGAGATGAAGCTCAGGCAGGTAGTAGGCTCCGGTAAATCCTGGCTGGCTGGCAGATCTGGAAGAGACTGGTTGTCTGGCGGCTCTGGGCTGACTGGTGGCACTGGCGGCGCTGGGCAGACTGGGCGCTGGGCAGACTGGGAGCACTGGCGGCGCTGGGCAGACTGGGAGCACTGGCGGCGCTGGGCAGACTGGGAGCACTGGCGGCGCTGGGCAGACTGGGAGCACTGGCGGCGCTGGGCAGACTGGCGGTACTGGCGGCGCTGGGCAGACTGGGGGCACTGGTGGCGCTGGGCAGACTGGGAGCACTGGCGGCGCTGGGCAGACGAGGCGCACTGGAGGCCTGATGCGTGGTGCTGGAACTGGTGGTACTGGATCGATGACACGCACAGGAAGCCTGGTGCGGGGACCTGCTACCGGAGGACTGGTGTGTGGAGGTGGCACAGGATGGGCTAGACCGTGAAGGTGTACTGGAGATCTTGAGAGCAGTGTAGGCACAGGACGTGCAAGGCTAGGGATGTGCACAGGAGGCCTGGTGCGTGAGGCTGGCACCAACTTCACCAGCCGACTAACACGCACCTCAGGTTGAGTATAGAGCGCTAACTCAGGTGCTATCAAATCCCCGACACGATCCGTCGGACGAATATTATATCTATAGCACCAAGCTGCTTCGCTCACCTCTAACACTGGCTCTGGTTCTGGTCTCCTCCTTGGCTCCTCACGATGAACAAGGAGAGTTGGCTCAGGTCTATCTCCTGACTCATCCATACTCTCCCTAAGCCCCCCCCCAATACATTTTTTGGGGAGACTTTCGGTTTTCGCCCTGCGCCGCCGTGCTTTCCTTTTCAAATCCATTCGCCTATAGCCCTCTTCGCATTGTTGCAGGGAATCCCAGGCGGGCTCCTGCACTCTCTCTGGGTCGGCCGACCACCTGTCGATTTCTTCCCAAGTCGTATAATGCAGCGTGTAGGTTAGTCATGACTTTAATGAAAGAAAATACACGGTACATGAAATAACTGAAACTAAATACAAAAACAACAGAACGGAACGTGAAACTAATTACAGCCTATCTGGTGACTACAACACAGAGACAGGTACAAACACCCACGAATTACAAAGTGAACTCAGGATACCTAAATACGGTTCCCAATCCGAGACAACGAGAATCACCTGACTCCAATTGAGAACCGCCTCAGGCAGCCAAGCCTAACTAGACACACCCCTAATCATACACAATCCCAATGCTAATAAAACCCCAATACGAACCCAACACATAAACCCATGTTACACCCTGGCCTGACCAAAATATATAACGAAAAACACAAAATACAATGACCAGGGTGTGACACCAGCCTCATATTTGGCAATTAACTGCACCTCCAGTGCAGCCCAAATAAATGCTTCACAGAGTTCAAGTAACAGACACATCTCAAGATCAACTGTTCAGAGGAGACTGTGAATCAGGCCTTTCATAGTCCAATTTCTGCGAAGAAACCACTACTAAAGGACACCAATAATAAGAGTCTTGCACGGGACAAGAAACACAAGCAATGGACACAAGACTGGTGGAAATATCTCCTTTGGTCTGATGAGTCCAAATTTCAGATGTTTGATTCTAACTGCCATGTCTTTGTGAGACGCAGAGTAGGTGAAAGTATGATCTCTGCATGTGTGGTTCCCACCGTGAAGCATGGAGGGGGGGGGGGCTTTGCTGGTGACACTGTCCATGTTTTATTTAGAATTCAAGGCACACTTAACCAGCATGGCTACCACAGCATTCTGCAGCAATACGCCATCCCATCTGGTTTGTGCTTAATGGGACTATTATTTGTTTTTCAACAGGACAATGACCCAAAACACACCTCCAGGCTGTGTAAGGGCTATTTGACCAAGAAAGAGAGTGATGGAGTGGTGCATCAGATGACCTGGCCTCCACAATCACGTGACCTCAACCGAATGGTTTGGGATGAGTTGGACCGCAGAGTGAAGGAAATGCAGCCAACAAGTGCTCAGCATATGTGGGAACTCCTTCTGTTGGAAAAGCATCCTAACTGTATGAAGCTTGTTGAGAGAATGCCAAGAGTGTGCAAAGCTGTCATTAAGGCAAAGTGTGGCTACTTTGAAGAATCTCATAAACAAAATATATTTTGATTTGTTTAACCCTTTTTTGGTTAGTACATGATTCCATGTGTTATTTCATAGTTTGTATGTCTTCACTATTATTCTATAATGTAGAAAATAATAAAAAATAAAGAAACCCTTGAATGAGTAGGTGTGTCCAAACCTTTGACTTGTACTGTACAGTTGAAGTCAGAAGTTTACATACACCTTAACCAAATACATTTAAACTCAGTTTTTCACAATTCCTGACATTTAATCCTAGTACAAATCCCCCGTCTCAGTTAGGATCACCACTTTATTTTAAGAATGTGAAATGTCAGAATAATAGTAGAGAGAATCATTTATTTCAGCTTTTATTTCTTTCATCACATTCCCAGTGGGTCAGAAGTTGACATACATTGAATTAGTATTTGGTAGCATTGCCTTTCAATTGTTTAACTTGGGTCAAACGTTTTGGGTAGCCTTCCACAAGCTTCCCACAATAAGTTTGGTGAATTTTAGCCCATTCCTCCAGACAGAGCTGGTGTAACCGAGTCAGGTTTGTAGGCCTCTTTGCTCGCACACGCTTTTTCAGTTCTGCCCACAATTTCTATAGGATTGAGGTCAGAGCTTTGTGATGGCCACTCCAATACCTTGACTTTGTTGTCCTTAAGCCATTTTACCACAACTTTGGAAGTATGCTTCGGGTCATTGTCCATTTTGAAGACCCATTTGTGACCAGCTTTAATTTCCTGACTGATGTCTTGAGATGTTGCCTCAATCTATCCACAGAATGTTCCTGCCTCGTGATCCAATTTGTAAGTCGCTCTGGATAAGAGCGTCTGCTAAATGACTTAAATGTAAATGTAAATGTAAATGATGCCATCTATTTTGTGAAGTGCACCAGCCCGCCTGCAGCAAAGCACCCCCACAACATGATGCTACCACCCCCATGCTTCACGGTTCGGATGGTGTTCTTCGGCTTGCAAGCCTCCCCCTTTTTCCACCAAACAATAACGATGGCCAAACAGTTTTATTTTTGTTTCATCAGACCAGAAGATATTTCTCCAAAAAGTACAATCTTTGTCCCCATGTGCAGTTGCAAACCATAGTCTGGCTTTTTTATGGTGGTTTTGGAGCAGTGGCTTCTTCCTTGCTGAGCGGCCTTTCAGGTTATGTAGATATATGACTCGTTTTACTGTGGATATAGATACTTTTGTACCTGTTTCCACCAGCATCCTCACAAGGTCCTTTGCTGCTGTTCTGGGATTGATTTGCACTTTTCACACCAAAGTACGTTCATCTCTAGGAGACAGAATGCATCTCCTTCCTCAGCGGTATGACGGCTGCGTGGTCCCATGGTGTTTATACTTGCGTACTATTGTTTGTACAGATGCACGTGATACCTTCAGGCATTTGTAAATTGCTCCCAAAGATGAACCAGACTTGTGGAGGTCTACTATTTTTTCTGAGGTCTTGGCTGACCCATTATTATCAAGCAAAGAGTCACTGAGTTGGAAAGTAGGCCTTGAAATACATCCACAGGTACACCTCCAATTGACTAAAATTATGTCATGTCAATTAGCCTATCAGAAGCTTCTAAAGCCATGACGTCATTTTCTGGAATTTTCCAAACTGTTTAAAGGCACATTCAACTTAGTGTATGTAAACTTCTGACCCACTGGAATTGTGATACAGTGAATTCTAAGTGAAATTATCTGTCTGTAAACAATTTTTGGAAAAATTACTTGTGTCATGTACATAGTAGATGTCCTAACCGACTTGCCAAAACTATAGCTTCTTAACAAGAAATTTGTGGAAAGGTTGAAGAAACAAGTTTTAATGACTGTGTATGTAAACTTCCAACTCCAACTGTATATATTTTACTGCAACAAGAAGTATAAAGGTTTTGGAGTGATCTTTGAACTGTAAATAGTGGTGTAAATCCCAATAACATTGCACAGTGCATGTTTTACACATGACTCCTGTGGTCAGATTGAGACATATGATGTTCTTTGGGTGGTATCTGAGTTTCAAAGACTGTAGTCCAATGAGCGGCCACATGGGAGCAGTATATTATAAGGCATTCCAAAAAACATAGACTAACAGGCTACACACTCATTGCCTGGCTGGCTACCCACCCACACTCCTAGATAAAGGATGTAATTAAAGAAAATATGCAATGTTGGTTATATCACTGTGTAGGATATGCCCTATCTGTAGCCTATCCAACATTCCGAGGCAGAATTATGTAAGAGGGCTCGTAAACTTCCTCTGAAAGAATGTGTGATTGAAAAGTCAAAATAAATCTGAAAATATCATTGTTGAAAGAATATACGTATAAAAACACTGGCATATGGGGCCTCCCGAGTAGCGCAGCGGTTTAAAGCACAGTATTGTAGTGCTTGAGGCGTCACTACAGACCCAGGTTCGATCCCAGGCTGTATCACAACAGGCCTGTGACCAGGAGACCCATAGGGCGGCGCACAATTAGTCCAGCGCCTTCCGGGTTTTTTGGGGGGGGGGCTTTACTTGGCTCATCGCACTCTAGCGACTCCTTGTGGTGGGCCGGGCGCCTGCAGGCTGATTTTGGTCATCACTTGAATGGTGTTTCCCCCGACACATTGGTGCAACTGGCTTCCAGGTTAAGCAGGCGGGTGTTAAGAAGTGCGGTTTGGCGGGTCATGTTTCAGAGGTTGCATGACTTGACCTTTGCCTCTCCCGAGCCAGTTTGGAAGTTGCAGCGATGAGACAAGATCGCAATTGGATGTAAGAAAATTTGGGGAGAAAAGGGGGTAAAATAAAAAATAAACACTGGCATTTAATCCACAACTAAGCATAGACCTACATAACACACATATTTCATTTTAAATAGTCACACTTATTTAGTTTAGTTCTATGTTTCTTAACACAAATAAAAAAGTGAAAAGTATATATTAATAGCTTTATGTCTCCTATGTGTGGGAATATAATCTATAACAGAGAGCGAGTCTCTTTCTTGGCAGAGCGCCCAGCCCATCTGCGGCCTGGCTCGTGGAGTACTGTTTGTTAATGTTTCAATCAGCTGTGTGTTGAGGAATGTGGAGCTATTTAACCTGAACTTCCCCAGGTGTGCGGAGGCGCCGCTCAGTCTGGGCCCCGTCGCCCTCCCCTGCCCTTGGCACAAAGCTATCACACAAACACAATCACACACTGGCCGTGCCTCAGAACGCAGGGGCTGCAGCTGTGCGCATCGCACCGCAGGGAAATGGGAAAAACATTGCACCAGGGGAGACAGAATAAATCTTATAAAGAATTGCCGATTTAACCCCTGCCTTTCCAAAATAAAAAAGGATGCTGAACTAAAACACAATTATTGATTTCAGTGTTTTATAGTATATCCCAATGTATCTATTTTTGATTAATACCTTATTAGACCGAATACTTGCCTATACCTTTCCTAATGTGTTTTGACAGTGAGTGCATAACATTTTATACAATTCCGCACATATTTTCTGCATGCTAGTTATCATTGTCAATACCGTCAAGACATTTTGACTCAACGCTCAAGACTTCGCCGTGTTATTTGATATGTTAACGAAGCCTATAAAAGCAAAGTAAAAGTTAACTGTTAAGTCATTATGTAGGCTACCAGCCTACATTTCAGGAGCTGGGACAGCTAATTCTGAATAGTTAATGACAGTTCAGGGAATGTTTGTTTCCCTGTTCTCTCAGCCTGTACATCATCGTATGTGCACTTGTAAACACTATAGTAAATGTATAATGGCTAACTGTAAATGTGATGTCACGGGGTAATGATATGTTGACACACACACACAGACCATAAACATCAAAAGCCATGTTTAAAATAATTGTCTTATTTTAATAAAAACACCATGAAGGTACATTGTAAAAAAACAACAATATTTTTCACATAGTGTGGCATTGTAATATACAATACATTTTGTCGCTCAAGATACTGAGAAAATTAATACATTTTATTTTACAAAATTTTGAATTTCATACATGTTTTACAAAACGTAAGAGAAACGTTGTCTTTCTTGAGAAAGTCAACACAACAACAGGCGAAGCTGTTTGCAGTAACTGCCATGGTCCCATGACTAACACAGTCTATTACGACCCACTAGTCTCCATGAGATCAGAGACCTCGGGGATGGATCGAATGCCTCGAGTGACAGTTCCCCTCTTCTTGAGAATGTCCATCAAAAGTCTTTTCTAGCATGGGAGTTTGCAACTTCCCTACTTGGCTCAAGGTTTGTTTGTGATCGAATGTCACATAATGTAACCTTGTTCTTTCTTCGTGGTGCTCGCTCTGGAACGATACAGGGGGCGATGCTCCGAGAGGTCTAGCGGCACATGATTCTGTCATCCGAGCATCCATTCTGGAGAGAGAAGATACAAACGTTAGGTCCGTGTTTGCTGTGAAAGTACTTGTCTACTAGTTTCAATGCAACATAACTTTATTCACTGTTATAAACCAACTTTACGCACGGCTACAGACTACTCACATTTAGGCTACTTCCAACAGTTAGGTCAGATATTGGGAGACACTAGGTAGCTCTTACAGAAACTCATAAAGGCATGTCAGAGTGATATTTACCTCGACAGTGATGCTTGCCAGCTCTGCATTCAGGGTGGTCAGAGGTGTGCGGGGCACGCTGCTCTGATGGCGACTCTTCTCCGGTTCATCCAGCTCGACCTGCAGGTCCCAGATGTAGTCAATGACGTGCTGGAGGATCTCCACCTTGCTGGCCTTCTTGTTGGTGGGCAGAGTAGGTACCAGCTCCTTCAGCTTGCTGTAGCAGCTGTTCATGTCTTGCAGAAAGACGGTCATCTGCTCGTCCAGCAGCGGGATCTTGCATTTGGAGATGGACAGGCTCTGGTCCGCGAGGCACCGCACCATGTCCTCGCCGCCAACCTTACTCTTCAGTGCGCAGGTAGGTCCGACAACCTTCATATTGGCTGAAGGTGTAGCTGTAGTTTCCAAAGATAATAAAAAGATGGTGTGTAAAAGCTATAGAGATTAGCAAAGGCTCCAAAAGTATTTTTAGTAGTAATGGGAATATTGTCTCAGCAATGTTGACAGTTCTCAACAACGCACGAGTGTACAGCCTTGAATTTATAAGACTGGGACTTTGGGGCGTGCCCAAACTTGTCCTGTTTGCGGAGCGAGGGCCTATAGCGCCGCCGTGTTAGTGCTGGGACGTTTCACAAATGTTTTCTTAGCCAATGGGAGCCTGCGCCGGATTTTAAGGATTTAGAATATGCTTGAGAGAAGGCGTTACAAATGGAAACAAATGTGTATTTTTACGCGTGATGGGCCTATGTGGGAATCCAGCTGGCCATGGCTTGGGGACTCTGCAGGTGTAGAGTGCCTGGGGACACTGAAGGGTTGGTGTTGTGTATAGATATGGGGGTATATGTGCTGTGTGTCGGATGGGATGAATGGCTGGTGATAATAACCATAGCGCATGAGACTTGCCCACCCAACAGTTAGAGGGCACCTTAGATGACCACGTTATAAAGGTGCCATAAAATAAGAGATATTCAGACTATGAATAATAACTGGTTTATTACCATTGGGTATGGTGTAATATGATTAAAGTCCATTCAAACAATTAGCTCTATATCTATAACACTCATGTGTGCAATTTATGATTCAGAACTTCAAACACAAGGGGGAAAACAACATTCACAATTTAGTGTAGCATTCGTTATTATTTATTATAAAATGTATTTATAGGTCCCGCCTACATGTCTGTCTTTGGCGCACTTTCTCCCGTTATTCACCATAGCTGGCTGAGAATGTGTGTTAAAAGTCACACTAAGCTTTCTTTATACTTACAAACTGCACTTTTTAGCACAGACTCTCTTTTTCCTCTCATGAGGGAAGCCCCTGTGAGCCACTTCACGGATTCCTTCACATGTTCTCCGTGTGTGCTCAGCCTTGTGTGCACATTGAAATTGCATTGCTCTGTTCTGAATCTTTCCCCAGATTGTCCAAACAAGCCAAGGCAGACAGGCAGGCGCCAGCGCCGTGACGTCACCCATTCATCGGAGCCTTGACGCCTGTCAGCCTGGCGCCGAGCGGGCGGTCGCTATGGAGACCTCAAACAACAGGCTCGCACTCCACTGTTCACCTGAGTAGAGCGCCAACGGTCCATGCTATTTCGAATCCTTGGGACGTTGACATTTCAAATATTTTAAGATTAGGGTTAGGTAAAGAGTTATGGTTAGGCTATGGACGTCCCAAGGATCCCATAATGCACTAACCACGCGCAAACCCTGAGAACAAACTGGCATCAGAGTTCATAATTAATTGATCACTTTAAATCACTTTGATGAGATTACCGCCCCGCACACCTGCAAACGGTCATTCTCGCCAGTTTACTCAAGCATAGTATTTTAGGAAACGAATAAGAAAGAGAAAGAGCGAGCGCTGTAAAGTGAAACCATGCATTTGTACGCAAATTGATAGGATAAATTGCGGCAGCATTCCTTCACATGAAACTCTATGGAGGCTGTATGTGAATGTCTCCTAAAATCAACATCTTATATGAAACATGCAGCTTTTCTAAAAGCTAGAATTTTCAAGAAAAGTTTATATCAAAAAGTGTTATACAATGATATCATATGCAACATTTTAAAACAAATGTAAGAGCTACTGCCGCAAGTTAAAAAAGTTCCTATACTTTGTTCTTACTAATGATAATAGTTAACTTCTGTTGAACCCTATAGCAATGGGTTTAGTTATAAAATTGAAATAAACTTTTTGAAGAAGCGACTTATTGCAATTAGCCTATATGATGCAAATTAGCCTAGATATCACTAGAAAAACTATGGGAAAAAACGAATTAAAAGCAGAAAATAGTCCGTTTAAAGTAATTTTAGCCTACTGTCTTAAACGTAATTTAGTATTGTATTTTTTTGCACTCTGTCCCAGGTTGCAGCTGACAGGGCGGAGGGGGGAAGGGGGAGGGCCGGCTGCCAGAACAATGGGAGTGCGGTGAAGGGATTGTGGGAGAGAATCTAGGCTGGAGCCACAGTGTCTGGAGCGCCCCTCCACTCCCATCATCCAGCTTTTGTTCAGCTGCAAAAGCTATCAGCACTTCCTATTGACACCAACAATAACTCTACACAGCTGGGCCCTTTTTAGCCTGTTTACAGCACATCAAGGCAAGGACAGAGAGAGGAAAGAGGGAAAAGGGAAGAAACAGATGAGGGGAAAAGAAAAGTGAAGGAAATTAGCTCCTGATTTTAACTGACAGAATGGTAATGCCCCTCACCACCATCCAACTACCCCAAACCCTGTTTTCCATGGTCATTCATTCATTCATTTGAGTTAATACTGAAATGCAAACAGGCATTTAATTTCCAAATTCATTTGAATGACATATAGTAAAAATCTGATCCCACGTTGTATTTAATCTTTGTGCATTGTATTCTGAACGTATCAATGTAAACATGCTATTAGAGCATCTATCAAAAAGGCTGATATGCAACAGTTGCAGTCTGTTGCTTAGAAGGAACACTGTGTACAGTGCAGCAGTGTTTTCAACAGTTTGTGCCAGAACAGAAACTTTTCCCCACAGATTTGTCACTATACTGTAGTAAATTGTGCCATTTGGACAGGGAAAGTGTATTGGCTAATACACCCTCTTTATTGCTACAGAAAGTAGTTCCACAAAAGCAAAGTGCAGGATGTAGTAAGGGGAGAGCTGGAGATCAGAGGGGAAAGGACATTCGGTATTAACCCTGTTGCTACTGTTATAATTACCATGGAACAATAGCTACTGCTCATAGGGCTTCCTGAAACATGGATCTTCTAATTCTAGGAGTCAACAATAATGTGGGATATCATTTTTGATTGTAGACTTCACACGTAACGATTATCATTCAAACATATAACATGACATCATATAGTAGAATTTATTTTATGATTTAATTTAATTGAGAAGAAGCAAAACACATATTATTTTTCTAATCTTGTGGGAATAAACAATTGATTCCCATTCAAAATCCTATTTTCCCTAACCCCTAAACCTAAACTCCTAAACCTAACCCTAACCCCTAACCCAAATTATAACCTTAACCCTAATTGTAACCCTAAACCTAACCCCTAAGCCTAAAATAGCCTTTTTCCTTCTAGGGACCGGCAAAATTCCCCCACTTGTCTGAATTCTCCTTGTTTTACTATCCTTGTGTAGACTTCTGATCCCCACAAGGATAGTAAAACAAAAACACACAGACGCACGCACACACACACACACACACACACACACACACACACACACACACACACACACACACACACACACACACACACACACACACACACACACACACACACACACACACACACACACACACACACACACACACACACACACACACACACACACACACACACACACACACACACACACACACACACACCATCTTCCTGCAGCTGTGGGATTAGTTTGCAATTCCCAGTCTGGCTCTTCCTGTTTGGTCGATAATGATCACACCTGTGCAGGTGTGTGGAGACGAGCATCGCCACTCATATGGGAGTGGTGGGGTGTGGTGTCAGGTATACATGGTGGGTGATAGTCAATGTCAAATGTGTATTGTTGATAGTGATTGAGACACATTAGGAGCAGGGGAAATACAGATGATAGTAAGTGGCTGCGAGATGGGGTGGTTGGGCTGAGTGTGTCATTTCTGCTTACTCAATGGGTTTGTTTTTTATTGGTTCCCTCCTGTTCCCTGTGGTGACTGTCCTGCTTTGCTCTGCTCTGCTTTGCCCTGCTCTAGCCTGGTCAGCCCTGGTGTCCCCCTGGGGAGATTGGCCTCTAATGAGTTCCTGGCCGTGGGGATTCGGTCACATCCTGTCCAATGACAGGGCAGCCCTGTTCACAGATGTGTCATCAGCAGAACCGGCTTTCTGCCGAAAGGTCTGGAGCGTCGGAACGGTCACTGTATGTATGGCTATATTTTGCTGTTTATCATAGCAGTCTTGTGGACTTTGATACTGGCAAATCTCTAGAATATATAAGAGTTGTGTAGACTGATAGTAAGTGCTGCACAATAGAGATCCATCCAGTCCCACAGATGTCTTGGACTGTATCCTTGGCCCTGGACTGGGGATGGCTACCCTTTCCCTCACACTCAGGGACAAGCACAGTTTGGGCACTTTGCAGCCAGCAGCAGCTTGTGTGCCTGCACATTCACAGTGGGACCAGCGGACCCCAGCCTAACCCCCTGCCTCCGCCTGGTTCCCACACACACTATCAAAGCCCTTTAATGGCTTCTAATTAGCTCCCCATCTGCTGGTGACAGCGCACTGGTGGCATGCAAAAAAGCACCCATTCAGAGCATCGGCATTGTACTCTGGAATACTTTCCACTCCACTGGCAATTGCCTGGAGAGAGTTTTAGCGAGGGGGAGTGTTCTACGGTCAGGGGTTTGGGGGAGGGCATTGGTGAAGGGACACACAATGGGAGACAGTGTTATGGCTTGCTGCAAATCTAATAATGCCAGAGTTCCTTCCGTCCCTGGACCCCCCCCCCTCTATCTCTCCTCTTGCTCATCTGCAACATATTGGCCTCTCTAAAGTGAATCTGGTTCACAGTACTGTGCTCCATGGAGAAGGTGCTGTTCTGTGTTTTGTTTTGAGCATAGGTAATAAACCTGATAAGGTGTTCCAATCCATTGTACTGCATGCGACCCTGCAGCTCTACCTCTCCAGAGGGGGAACAATGGTTTCACCTCTTTAGAAACTGTGATGTCTTCCTAATGAGGCCTAGTCATTAGCAGCTCCTCCAGTGGTCTGCTATGCTATCTGTGAATAGGGCCTGTGTTTGGCCTACATGGCCCCCACACAGACAGACACATAGACAGTGGGGCCCAGGTCCAGTGGATCCGTTAGGGGGGACCAGCTGTTCACAGCTGGGCAGCAGGGGGAGGACTATGGAGGACTGTGGGGACCAGGGCCCATTGCTGCTGGGCAGCTGTCACCACCAGCAGGGAGGAAGATAAAGGGCAAACAAAGTGCTGCTGCTGAAAATCATCAGCTCAACCAGACAGCTTCCTCTGCCTCCCCAGAGCAGAGCCCATCCTCACCTCAGGCTGCATAGCGCATTCAACTGGACATGGATGGCTCCTAGTCATCTAGCTAAGTGGTGTAAAGTAACTAAGTAAAAATACTTTAAAGTAGTTTTTGGGGCTTTTGTACTTTACTGTTTATATTTTTTACAACTTTTACTTTTACTTCACTATATTCCGAAGGAAAATATACACTTTTTTCCCTGACACCCAAAAGTACTTGTTACATTTCGAATGGACAGGAAAATAGTCCAATTCACGCACTTATCAAGAGAAGGATCAAGGATGCGGTCGTCCCTATAGCCTCTGACTCACTAAACACAAATGCTTTGTTTGTAAATAATGTCATAGTGTTGTAGTGTGCCATTGGCTATCCGTTAAAAAAATACAAAAATTATGGAAACGTTTTCATGGAAATCTTTATATAAGGAATTTTAAATTATTTATAGCATTTACTTTTGACTTTAGATACTTAAGTATATTTAAAAACAGATACTTTTAGACGTTTACTCAAGTAGTGTTTTACTGGCTAACTTTCACTTTTACTTGAGTCATTTTTTATTATGGCATCTTTACATTTATTCAAGTAGGAAAATTGGGTTATTTTTTCTCCACTGATCTAGCTACATGCCTACACACTGGGACCTTGTCATATCTGTGTTAAATGATATGACAGAGATGATATGTGTGGAGGAGGCATCAAGACATTGAATTCAAAATTAGATCAAATGTTTTGGGGTTAATGTCTCTGAGCCTTTTCAAAACCAGTTTCGGTAACATAGGCATGTACTCATAATTGAGAATATTTAACTTTTAACATAGAGAGCCTGGCTTTCAGATGATGCGTGAGTGCCTCTGTGTAGGCTGTGTTGTGTATTCATTTGTGTGACAAACAGTCAGTCACCTGACCTCTCTCTCTATCACACACACATCCCCACAGCTGCATAGAGGTCTCCAGTCAGCACAGCCAGGGGACATGGGAGCCAAACCCTAAAGATGGAGCCTGGACAGTGGCAGCTGGGGAGCTCACAAAGCCCCATTCAGAGGGCCCAGGGCTGGGGACAATGGCTGGGCCAGGCTGAGCCCTCTCCTCCGCTGTTCCACCCAAAGATTAATACTTCAGATCGGCTTCCCGGTGGCAGGCTCGGCTAAAAGGAGAGCCCTCCTGTTTGTCAGTGGGTATTGTGCGAGTTGTCTGAGAACCAACCTTTTGGATGGGCTTGACAAATGAGCTCTGCCATTGACAGTGAACAGATTGTGGCATGTATATAATCAGGTTATTTGGGTGTTGGTTTTTTGTTTCTCTCCCATGAGGCCCTTGACATTTCTACACTTCTGAAAGGGCTATGATGGGCCAAGGTTTCCTCTCTTGTTTATTGCTTTTGTTTATCCAAGCTATGTTGAATGAACATCCCAGTCATGATGGTATTGGATGTTGGAGATCCTACGTCCATTCCATTCATCCTCCACCTTTTTCTGAAGAGGAGGCACAAGAGAAACAGGTGTGAGCGTGAGTTATAGTCAACAGACCTACATTGCTTTCTTATTATTGCTTTGTATTCTGTGCAGGCTTCCCTTTCTACCTGCCCTGAACACAGTGTTAGAAAGAACACCCTCAGTGTGGGAAGCACAGTAACAAAATACAGTGTTAGGTGGTGTGACGTGGGATACCACAGCACAGTGCCCTATGATAGGCCTCGCCCTCAGCCTGGGAGTGGAGTGCAGGTGTTTAGCCCCCGGCAAAGGCACCGTTTCAGGTTAGAGTAAAGGAATCCCGCCCTGCCCTCTCCACGTAGGAAACTGTAGGTGTCCACTAAGCAACACACACAGTCAGTCAGTCACACACCTGTGCCCACAGGAAGTGAGCTACTCTGTTTGATTACACAATACAACCAAATATTTCATCAGGACAACTTGAGGCAAAGAAATGTTGTCGTCATTAATTATCATGGCTATGAGATTTGTCTTTTAGTGGCAACTCTTAAGATCTCTTAAGATGTTTTACAACAATGAAAACCAATGTAATAACAGTTTAACATATTACTCTATAATGATTTAATAGTGATACAGTTATGATGGTTTGTGAACAACCTTTGCCCTCTAATTGATGACATTAAAGGAGGACTCATCAGGCCCTTCTGTCCTGTTTGTCCCTATGTGTTGGCTGTATTCTCACGATAAAGGAGTGTACCCACCACATAAACATAGACTCTCCTACAAGCCCCCTATCCCCCCTCCCTACGACCTCATTCCCTCAACGTCTAAAGACACTAGTCTGTTTCCCTGTCTCCCCCATCTCCCTCCCCTAATATCCTCTTACTCCCTGTTCTTCCCTGTCTCCCCCCTCTCTCTTAGCCATAGCACCACTCTCACAGTCACACTTCAACAGCACCTTGATGATGCTCTTGTGTTTCCCACGTTGTCTGAGGCACGCTCAGCTAGGACATCGCCCTGCTTCTCACAAAGCCAGGACCCACTTCCAGGAATCCGCTTGTGTGAAACTAAATGCAGCAGAAGGTGCCCTAGTTTGAAAGTTCATTCTTCTCCCTGGGATTGTTTCAGGGAGTTAACAAAGGGGAGAGAGAGGGTGTGTGTGGGTCAGCAGGGGTGTGTGTGCGTCTGGGCTTTACTCGCAAGTGTGTGTATGTGTGTGTGTGCACGTGAGGGTAGGGGTGTAGGATTATAAAGAGGAAGTGTATTGGAAGTACACACTCAGTGACCGAATGAGAGGGAGACATTCCTTCGCAGGCCCTTCTCCCCCCCCCCTCTTCCTCCATCCTCTCCTCTCCACTCCTCTATCGTTCGCAGGCCCTGGGAAAATCAAACAGGTGGTTTGTCCCTGGCAGAAAAGCTGGCTGGGCCCGGGGTATGCAGGCTACAGGCTGCTGGGGGCTACCGAAAGCTCTTAGGCCCAGCTTTAGGTCGGCGCTCTGAATGGCCCTCCGCTTCATTATCATGTGAATTCTGGGAACTGTCCTGGGCTCCCAGTAACACCAGTGAGCTTCCCATATGGTGTTCGCTTGGCAACTAGAGAGCCTCCCCCCCTTGTCCCCTTACCCCTCACTCTGCACTGCTCCCTTCCATTCCACCACTCTTGATATCAAAGGAGGACAAGCAGGAGAGGGACACTGAGGGGCCCTGCGGCTGGACCACACAGACTAATATTGGACAGGGCTCATCATGGTCATATGACGCTGCCTGCTGCCCTGGAGGGCAGGTTTAGCATCCTGATGTATTCAAGTTGTAGTTATGATTGACAGAGACACTGTGAGCCTTCTGTGAAGAGGTGTCCCTCCCTAATCAATGGGACTTTCACAGATCGCTTTCCCCATATCAAATCAAATGTAAATTTGTCACATGAGCCGAATACAGCAGGTGGGAAATGCTTACTTACAAGCCATTAACCAACAATGCATTTCAAGAAATAGAGTTAACAAAATATTTACAAAATAAACGAAAGTAAAAAAAATATATATAAAAAAACAATAACAAGGCTATATACATGGGGTACTGGTACTGAGTCAATGTGCGGGGGTACAGGTTAGCCGAGGTTATGTGTACATGTAGGTGGGGTAAAGTAACTATGCATAGATAATAAACAGCGAGTACCAGCAGTGTAAAAACGAAGGGGGTATGGGGGGTGTCAATGTAAATAGTTTCACAGATTTCACAGATCGCTTTCCCCATATCTTACTCTGGGAGAATGACAGTGTAGTGTGTAACACAACAGGATCAGTGGAGTGTGTAACACAACAGGATCAGTGGAGTGTGTAACACAACAGGATCAGTGGAGTGTGTAACACAACAGGATCAGTGTAGTGTGTAACACAACAGGATCAGTGTAGTGTGTAACACAACAGGATCAGTGTAGTGTGTAACACAACAGGATCAGTGGAGTGTGTAACACAACAGGATCAGTGGAGTGTGTAACACAACAGGATCAGTGGAGTGTGTAACACAACAGGATCAGTGGAGTGTGTAACACAACAGGATCAGTGGAGTGTGTAACACAACAGGATCAGTGGAGTGTGTAACACAACAGGATCAGTGGAGTGTGTAACACAACAGGATCAGTGGAGTGTGTAACACAACAGGATCAGTGGAGTGTGTAACACAACAGGATCAGTGGAGTGTGTAACACAACAGGATCAGTGGAGTGTGCCAATTCAAACCACCCACTACGACTTGCCTCAGCCAACCTTCATTGTTTTTGTGTGACACTTTTATAAACATTGGTGTATTGAACCTAAACACAATCGCAAAGTGATCCACTTGAGCTGGAAATAATATGAAGAAGACTATACTTATTCATATGAGTAATGCAACATTGTGATGATTCAAATTTTCCAAGACGATGAGGCCACTTCCATTATCTATTGCAGTGAAACATCAGTCATCAGTAACAACATGCTAGGGAATGCTCTGCTTTGGAGCCACCTGTGGTTGAAGGGCAGGAAGGAAGTCTCTGAACAGTATGTCACATGTGCTACATGATCTCATGATGATGCAGAGAATGTGTGTGTGTGTGTGTGTGTGTGTTGTGTGTAATCTCTTGGCTTACTTCCCTACTTGCACCTGTGATAAAGGGGGAGAGGCATGGATGGAGTGAGGGAGAGAAGGGGGGAAGTGGGAAAGATTTGAGTCTGAGCCTAGGTCAGAGGAACTCTACTGATGACTCATGTTCTTGCACATGGAGCGATTCACTCCCTCTGCAGCTGTCCAGCCACATGCGCAATATTATTTCACAACATCTTCCCTGTCCTTGAAAATTCACCCCCCTCCTTCTCATCCTTCCCTCTCCCCTTCCACTCTCTCACCGTCCTGGCTCCAGTGAAACACCCTGAGTAGGTGCAGGTGCAGGCGTTACTCATGCCCTCATCCCCGAATCTGCCTGTGCTGCATGTCATTTCATAATCTTCTCTATTCCACAGAAACCTGATGGCCTCAGGTAAGTGTTGTAATCACCCTGCCGGACCACGCCCTATGTGTAAAAACACAGCTTGTGACATCGATGATAGTACTTTCATCACATACAGTGCCTTGCGAAAGTATTCGGCCCCCTTGAACTTTGCAAACTTTTGCCACATTTCAAGCTTCAAACATAAAGATATAAAACTGTATTTTTTTGTGAAGAATCAACAACAAGTGGGACACAATCATGAAGTGGAACGACATTTATTCGATATTTCAAACTTTTTTAACAAATCAAAAACTGAAAAATTGGGCGTGCAAAATTATTCAGCCCCCTTAAGTTAATACTTTGTAGCGCCACCTTTTGCTGCGATTACAGCTGTAAGTCGCTTGGGGTATGTCTCTATCAGTTTTGCACATCGAGAGACTGAAATTTTTTCCCATTCCTCCTTGCAAAACAGCTTGAGCTCAGTGAGGTTGGATGGAGAGCATTTGTGAACAGCAGTTTTCAGTTCTTTCCACAGATTCTTGATTGGATTCAGGTCTGGACTTTGACTTGGCCATTCTAACACCTGGATATGTTTATTTTTGAACCATTCCATTGTAGATTTTACTTTATGTTTTGGATCATTGTCTTGTTAGAAGACAAATCTCCGTCCCAGTCTCAGGTCTTTTGCAGACTCCATCAGGTTTTCTTCCAGAATGGTCCTGTATTTGGCTCCAGCCATCTTCCCATCAATTTTAACCATTTTCCATGTCCCTGCTGAAGAAAAGCAGGCCCAAACCATGATGCTGCCACCACCATGTTTGACAGTGGGGATGGTGTTCAGGGTGATGAGCTGTGTTGCTTTTACGCCAAACATAACGTTTTGCATTGTTGCCAAATGTTCCATTTTGGTTTCGTCTGACCAGAGCACCTTCTTCCACATGTCTCCCAGGTGGCTTGTGGCAAACTTTAAACAACACTTTTTATGGATATCTTTAAGAAATGGCTTTCTTCTTGCCACTCTTCCATAAAGGCCAGATTTGTGCAATACACGACTGATTGTTGTCCTATGGACAGAGTCTCCCACCTCGGCTGTAGATCTCTGCAGTTCATCCAGAGTGATCATGGGCCTCTTGGCTGCATCTCTGATCAGTCTTCTCCTTGTATGAGCTGAAAGTTTAGAGGGACGGCCAGGTCTTGGTAGATTTGCAGTGGTCTGATACTCCTTCCATTTCAATATTATCGCTTGCACAGTGCTCCTTGGGATGTTTAAAGCTTGGGAAATCTTTTTGTATCCAAATCCGGCTTTAAACTTCTACACAACAGTATCTCGGACCTGCCTGGTGTGTTCCTTGTTCTTCATGATGCTCTCTGCGCTATTAACGGACCTCTGAGACTATCACAGTGCAGGTGCATTTATACGGAGACTTGATTACACACAGGTGGATTGTATTTATCATCATTAGTCATTTAGGTCAACATTGGATCATTCAGAGATCCTCACTGAACTTCTGGAGAGAGTTTGCTGCACTGAAAGTAAAGGGGCTGAATAATTTTGCAAGCCTAATTTTTCAGTTTTTTATTTGTTAAAAAAGTTTGAAATATCCAATAAATGTCGTTCCACTTCATGATTGTGTCCCACTTGTTGTTGATTCTTCACAAAAAAATACAGTTTTATATGTTTATGTTTGAAGCCTGAAATGTGGCAAAAGGTCGCAAAGTTCAAGGGGGCCGAATACTTTTGCAAGGCACTGTAGATACCGATAATGATCCATCATTTTTATTTTCCAGATTCTAGTGTGTGTGTGTGTGTGTGTGTGTGTGTGTGTGTGTGTGTGTGTGTGTGTGTGTGTGTGTGTGTGTGTGTGTGTGTGTGTGTGTGTGTGTGTGTGTGTGTGTGTGTGCGTGTGCGTGTGCGTGCGTGCGTGCGTGGACCAGAAGTCCCCACAAGAATAGTAAACAAACAAAACTTTGACCAACCGGCATGTTGTTAGTCCCCACAAGGTCAAATGCTATTTCTAGGGGGTTTAGGGTTAAGGATAGAATGTGTGTTAGGGTTAGAATTACGTTAAATGTTAGGGTTAGGAGCTAGGGTTAGTTTTAGGGTTAGGAGCTAAGGTTAGGTTTAGGGTTAGTAGCTAAGGTTAGGTTTAGGGTCAGGGTTAAGATGATTGTTTTGCGTTAAGTTTAGGGTTAAGGTTAGGGTAAGAGTACGGGTTAGGGTTAGGGAAAATGTGTCCCCACAAGGTTAGCTGTACAAGACTGGTGTGTGTGTGTGTGTGTCTCCACACACACATGCTCTCTGTGTATACAGTATCTTTCTAGGTCTGGAGGACTCTGCCTGCTTTGGTCCAGCTCTGGACCAGGGGAACGCCTCTTCGTTCCTCCCCAGATGACGTGTGAGTGCAGCAGCCGTGACTCATCACACAGCTGCCTCTGGACTCCCACCCATCCTGGAGGAGTATACCCAGTCAGACCAGGTCACAAGCCAGTGGCATGACCACAGTGTTTACTGCAGTAGGCCTAATGGACTAATGATGCCTGTGGAATGATACACATTACCCGTGTAGGTCTACTGACTGGTACTGATAATATTACACAGCAAATACAACCTGTTGAATAGGCCCGTCATGTATCGATCTCTACTGACTAACACATTCTTCATATGGCTTCACCTGTATCTTCACTACAACATGGTAATATCATGTCTCTGTGAGGAGGGTGAATCATTGATTCTACTCACACGTTATGATGACTCTCCAGTGTTAAACAGTGAATGGCATTTTAGTGGAAACAAATGTTTTATGCAAGTCAAAATAGAGTATAGATATTCATATGGAAAATAACACCTTTCAACCAAGAGATGAATTCACCAAACCCCCTCCCGCCAAAACAGAAAGAGAATGAACCTCGAAAAGAGAGAGATGAGGAAAGAGTGAGTGAGTGAGTGAGAGAGAGAGAGAGAGAGAGAGAGAGAGAGAGAGAGAGAGAGAGAGAGAGAGAGAGAGAGAGAGAGAGAGAGAGAGAGAGAGAGAGAGAGAGAGAGAGAGGAGCGGGAGTGAGAGAATGGACGGATCCTTTTCTGTGGGCCCTAAAGACATGTTTCCCTCAGATGTTGGGTCTTCTTCAGATGCTAATGGTCCATTTTTTATTCTAAAGCCGTCCTTAGCATAACAATGCTATGGAAGTGAAAGAGCTAAACCTCTGCTTTCTTTAGGAAGCCAAAGCTGGTCTTTCTTGTGGACTAATGCCCTTCTCTCTTTGTGCAGAGAGTGAAAACCCTCTGGAACGCGATGGCAAGGTGATCACAGTGCTAACTTGAAAATGAGACTGAAACAACACGTGATAGCCACCCAAAGTACCATCACTAAGTGATTATAATAAAATACATGGCCAAATACAGCTCTGTGTAGATAGCCAGGTGCACTTATTTTCAGAATATGATGACAGAGATTGTTTAAAAAATGATTGGTCTTTGTTGATTAAATCTTAAATTTGTGGTGAATTACAGTACCAGTCAAAAGTTTAACGCGTTCTATTTGCTGTGTAATAGTATCCCTGTGAGGCCGTTGGTAAAATTGAATAAATGCAGAGTCAGGCGCAGGACACAGTTCTGAGTAATAATCCAAGATTTACTCAATAAATGGTAAGATTCCAACAAGGAACAGATACAATAAACTAAAGCACGAACAACGAGAACCCGCATGACAAACAATAACGCACAAAACAGAGAAGGAAATCAGAGGGTTAAATAATGAACATAATTAATGGAATGGAAACCAGGTGTGTAGATCAAGACAAAACAAAACGAATATGAAACATGGACCGGTGGTGTCTAGAAAGCCGGTGACGTCGACCGCCGAACACCGCGAGAAGAAGGAGAGGGACCAACTTCGGCCAAAGTCGTGACAATCACACCTACTCATTCAAGGGTTTTTCTTTATTGGTACTATTTTCTACATTGTAGCATAATAGTGAAGACATCAAAACTATTTAGTAACACATATGGAATCCTGTAGTAACCAAAAACGTGTTAAACAAATCAACATATATTTTAGAATATTCAAAGTAGCCACCCTTTGCCTTGATGACAGCTTTGCACACTCTTGGCATTCTCTCAACCAGCTTCACGGGGAATGCTTTTCCAACCGTCTTGAAGGAGTTCCCACATATGCTGAGCATTTGTTGGCTGCTTTTCCTTCTGTCCTTTGGTCTGATGAGTCCAAATTTGAGATTTTTGGTTCTAACGGCCGTGTCTTTGTGAGACGCGGAGTAGGTGAACGGAAGATCTCCACATGTGTGGTTCCCACCGTGAAACATGAAGAAGGAGGTGTGATGGTGTGGGGGTGCTTTACTGGTGACACTGTCAGTGATTTATTTAGAAGTCAATGCACACTTAACCAGCATTGCTACCACAACATTCTGCAGCGATATGCCATCCCACCTGGTTTGAGCTTAGTGGGACTATCATTTGTTTTTCAACAGGACAATGACCCAACACACCTCCAGGCTATTTAAGGGCTATTTGACCAATAACGAGAGTGATGGAGTACTGCATCAGATGACCTGGCCTCAACAATCATCCGACCTCAACCCAATTAAGATGGTTTGGGATGAGTTAGACCTCAGAGTGAAGGTAAAGCAGCCAACAAATGTTCAGCATATGTGGGAACTCCTTCAAGACTGTTGGAAAAGCATTCCTCATGAAGCTGGTTGAGAGAATGCCAAGAGTGTGAAAAGCTGTCATCAAGGTAAAGTAATAATAATAATAATAATAATAATAGTAAAGGGTGGCTACTTTGAAAGAATCTAAAATCTAAAATATATTTAGATTTGTTTAACACTTTTCTGGTTACTACATGAGTCCATATGTGTTATTTCATAGTTTTGATGTCGTCACTATTATTCTACAATGTAGAAAATAGTAAAAATAAAGAAAAACCCTTGAATGAGTAGGCGTGTGCAAACTTTTGGCTGGTACTGTGTGCCTGTTGGAATGCTCAAACCCAAAAGTTATGACTGCATGTCTCACACTCAAAACACCAAAATTCTATCTGTGTTTGAAGCAAATTTGGAAGACTGACCATGATGATTACAATAGATGACTTTTTGTCAACTCTGATATGAGAAGTTCATGGCTTTTCATGTCTTTGCTTCAAACAGGTGAGCCTTCATTGAGGGTGTGTGGTTGTACAGATATCATCTCTGTATCTGGTTGATGGAGACGTCATCCTACTTCTACCTCTCCCGATGCACGTTTTAGAAATATAGGCGCAAATTGCCCCAAATGTCGTTTAAAGTTTTTCCCCATTTTAGGCTATTTATTAATTGAGAGGCAGATTCATAGGAATCTTTTTATGAGTTTGTTCATGGAATATAACATCCTAAATATTATAATCCCACGGTCAAGATGTATGAATGCGTTATTCATATAATTGTTACTAGCTTAAGGGAGTGGCTGTTTTTGTGATTTTGTTTTTTATACAGTAAAAAGGAGGATAACATAAATGGTTTGATTAGAGGGTACGATCCACCAGTTGAGTCATGAGCCTTTGTGTCTGACATGGGTCACATCGGTAGCAGTAACACAATGAGGCTTCATCTGTTGTTCCTATTGGCAAACAGGATGCATGCTTTTCAATATTTTCTATTCTGTACCTTCTTTGTGGAGAAACTACATTGTTTTGATCCATCCTCAGTTTTGTCCTATCACAGCCATTTATCAGAACTCAGGATAAGACCCAAATGCAGACAGCTAGAATCAAAGATGTTTATTGAACCAAACAGATTCAAGCATTTTACGTTTTTACATGTATAAATGGCTCCAGTCACAACAGTGTGTCCCGCCTCCCATCCATCAAACACACCTGTGCTCACAGATTTGCTTAATTGACCTGCATGCATTGTGCATGTAAATAGAGTGTGTTGGGATGGTTGAGGAGGTGCTAACTTCCTCTGGGCTGCACCTGGCCCCGGACCTGCTGATCTGATTTACACAGATAGATTCAGAGACAGGAGGGGGGAACAGGAGGGGTGTTAATGGGATAAGGACTGGTTGTTGTGGGGTACTTAAGCAACAATTGCAACAAGGCACTAAAGTAATACTCCAAAAAATGTGGCAAAGAAATTATCTTTTTGTCCTGAAAACAAAGGGTTATGTTTGGGGCAAATCCAACACAACACACCACACTCCACATTTTCAAGCATGGTGGTGGCTACATCATGTTATGGGTATGCTTGTTTTTGAAAAGGACTGTGGAGTTTTACAGGTGAAAAAGAAACGGAATGGAACTAAGCACAGGCGCAATCCTAGAAGTAAACCTGGTTCAGTCTTCTTTCCACTTGACACATTCCCCTTTCAGCAGGACAATGTGTTCCTCATTAGCTGAGTTACAGTTTTGACTTAAATCTGCTTGAAAATGATCAACAACCAACTTGACTGAGCTTGAAGGATTTTGAAAAGAATAATGGGCAAACAATCCAGGTTATTGTCATGATAATACATTTTATTTTATTTATTATTTTATTTTTCTTCCACTCTGACAGAGTATAATGTGTAGATCATCGACAAAATAATAACATTTAAATCCATTTTTATCCCACTTCGTAACATTGAAATATGAATAAATCTTACGATAGTTATTGGTTATTATACTATGTAATGTGTGTTATGTATTGGACAAATGCTGCATTTCATTAAGGCTTATTTGCTGTGCCTTTTTCGTTTCTCATGCCTTCATTCAGCATGGCATGGATAACACTTCATTTATGCATGGAACAAAACACAGTCAGGGCTGTTTTTACTTGTGTTTAAGTGAATACTGTGTGTTCTTTCATGTGTATCCCTGTCTGCGTATTCTTGTGTGTGGGTGGGGGGGTTAAAAGGATGTTAGTGGTGACACGATGCATCCATTTAAAGCAGGGAGCTCAGCACCAGAGCATCAGGACTCAGTGAATGACACAGCTGGTTCTGTGGAGATAGCTGTTATTGCCATAACTAGGCCCTGCTCTCTCTCTCTCTCTCTCTCTCTCTCTCTCTCTCTCTCTCTCTCTCTCTCTCTCTCTCTCTCTCTCTCTCTCTCTCTCTTCCATTCCCTCTTTCTCTATATCTCTACTCCTCATTTTCCCCTGTATGTATCTCTCCTCTTCCCTTTTTCCTTCTCTGATGGTGTGATGCGCTCTCTCCCTCCTCCCTCGCTTCAGGGTCCAGACTTCATGGAGCCGAAGCTGCAAACTCACTTCCTGGAGCTGGCGTTCACTTCCTGTCTTTTTGTGTGACTTCCTGCCCTGCCTCTGTGATCAGGCCCTGCGGAGCCGCCTCTCTGGGAGAGACTTCCTGTTCCACAGACAGCTGTGGAGATAATTCCCCCTTTTTGCTGATTTTTCTATTTTTTTTTAACTCAAGTGTCTTCTTTTCCATGCGCTGTTTTTCCACTTACTCTGCTTGGCTGCAGGTTTATTTTGATATTAAGTGAACCGAATCAAATCCCCCTGAGCTATGTCATCTCAATTTTTGGAGAGTGGACCTGTCGGGGCTATTGAAGCAGAGCAATAAAATGAGATGGAAATATAACATACTACATGATGAAACACAATATAGGCACAAAGTACATATTGAACATAGTAATGTGAAAGACTAACTACAGCATTGCACCAGTCTATCCTCAGTGGACTGTGCATTCCCATCAGCTCTCCTCTCCTCAGAGCATTCCCTTAGGCCTTCCAGGAGCCCTGGGTGTGTGTGTGTAGAGGAATGCAGTGGGTGTGGTGACTGTGGGCCCCGGTAGAGACAGGCGCTGGTTGGTACATGAAGCTCCACCACAGCCTCCCCTGACGGGCAGAGCAGAGACAGCCTGCAGGGAGGAGGGCTTCACTGGGTGAGGGATCACAGGCCAGAGGCAGAAGGGAGAGGTAGAGAGGGAATACAAGGAGAGGGAATGAGGGAGCGGAGGAGGAAATGTGGATGAGGCTCTGCTTTGGGTGCCTTGCTGTCTGGGATTGCAGTGTATCACTCCACCCAGCTGAAACGGTTTCCAGTATGTACCAATGTATATTTGTGTGTGTAGATGTGATGTGTACACCAGCTGATATGAAAGACTCCACATGCTCTACGTCCAAGGAGGCTGGTGGGAGGAGCTATAGGAGGATGTGATCATTGTAATGGCTGGAATGGAACAGAGTCAAACACGTTGTTTCCATGTCTTTGATGTGTCCGGTACCATTCCATTGATTCCATTCCAGCCAATATAATTTTCCCGTCCTCCTATAGCTCCACCCACCAGCCTCCTCTACTCTACATTGAGATGGTGCCACTATCCCAGGGATCATCAACTAGATTCAGACGCGTACCAATTTTTTCTTGAGTGGTTGGTCGGGGGGCCAGAACATAGCGAATAATTTGTAGAATGCAAATTGACCACCAGAAGCCCGAACAGAATGTTTGACTGACACAATCATTTCAAACCTTGCTTACATTTGTATAAAACCATGTGTCTCTATTAAGCGTGGGACTACTTGGAAGCAGATTTCCAAAATTAAAGTCACTTGGGGCTGATTTCCTGGTGTTTTTACAGTCTTTGTTTTATTTATTTTTTGTTCAGAAAACTTCGGGGGGTTGCAAATAAAACCACCAACGGGCCAAATTGAGATACACTGCTCTAGGCTGTTGAATCTCGCAATCTTCCCATTCCTTTATCAAGCCCACTGTAGGCTACATTATCTGTCTCCCCGCAAACTGAAGGCGTCCGCATGCTTCCCAGCCTTAACAGTTCCGAAGAGTTTCTGCATTATAACAACATTTTGTAACGTTTTTGTTCATTTTGGACTTCGGGTGAGATATTTTTTCGGCTGTTCGGCCACAAAAACAAAATTCTGGAGGCAAGCTGAAGTTTGGAGGCGAAGTCTCCGTACTGTTGGTTAACAGTAGGGATTATTCGAAAAAAGGTATTTATTGTCATTCTGTTAGGTGGAGCGAAACCCAAGAGCAGACTCAGACAAGGAGACAGGGATTAACCTCTCTAGGGTAGGTGAGACGCTAACGTCCCACCAGGCCAACATCCGGTGAAACTGCAGAGAGCTAACATTCTAAATACACCATTTGTTATAGTAAACATTAGTGTAAATACATGTATCTTACATCATTTAAAAGATGAACGTCTTATTAATCCAGCTGTGTAAGGACATCAGGGATAAAATTGTAGACCTGCACAAGGCTGGGATGGGCTACAGGACAATAGGCAAGCAGCTTGGTGAGAAGGCAACAACTGTTGGCGCAATTATTAGAAAATGGAAGAAGTTCTAGATGACGGTCAATCACCCTCGGTCTGGGGCTCCATGCAAGATCTCACCTCGTGGGGCATCAATGATCATGAGGAAGGTGAGGGATCAGCCCAGAACTACACGGCAGGACCTGGTCAATGATCTGAAGAGTGCTGGGACCACAGTCTCAAAGGAAAAACCATTAGTAACACACTAGCAAGGTCCCCCTGCTCAAGCCAGCGCATATCCAGGCCCGTCTGAAGTTTTCCAATGACCATCTGGATGATCCAGAGGAGGAATGGGAGAAGGTCATGTGGTCTGATCAGACAAAAATAGAGCTTTTTGGTCTAAACTCCACTCACCGTGTTTGGAAGAAGAAGAAGGATGAGTACAACCCCAAGAACACCATCAAAACTTTGAAGCATGGAGGTGGAAACATCATTCTTTGGGGAC
This sequence comes from Oncorhynchus gorbuscha, assembly GCF_021184085.1. Taxonomy (NCBI): domain Eukaryota; kingdom Metazoa; phylum Chordata; class Actinopteri; order Salmoniformes; family Salmonidae; genus Oncorhynchus; species Oncorhynchus gorbuscha. The sequence continues at coordinate 48,208,488 of NC_060175.1, forward strand.
GCTTTTCTGCAAAGGGGAAAGGACAACTGCACCGTATTGAGGGGAGGATGGATGGGGCCATGTATTGTGAGATCTTGGCCAACAACCTTGGCCAACAGGCTGGTTCTTCCAGCATGACAACAACCCGAAACACACAGCCAGTGCAACTAAGGAGTGGCTCCGTAAGAAGCATCTCAAGGTCCTGGAGTGGCCTAGCCAGTCTCCAGACCTGAACCAAATAGAAAATCTTTGGAGGGAGCTGAAAGTCCGTATTGCCCAGCGACAGCCCCAAAACCTGAAGGATCTGGAGAAACACACAGCCAGTGCAACTAAGGAGTGGCTCCGTAAGAAGCATCTCAAGGTCCTGGAGTGGCCTAGCCATTCTCCAGACCTGAACCCAATAGAAAATCTTTGGAGGGAGCTGAAAGTCCGTATTGAAACCTGAAGGATCTGGAGAAGGTCTGTATGGAGGAGTGGGCCAAAATCCCTGCTGCAGTGTGTGCAAACCTGGTCAAGAAACACAGGAAACGTATGATCTCTGTAATTGCAAACAAAGGTTTCTGTACCAAATATTAAGTTCTGCTTTTCTTATGTATCAAATACTTATGTCATGCAATAGAATGCAAATTAATTACTTTAAAATCATACAAGGTGATTTTCTGGATTTTTGTTTTAGATTCCATCTCTCACAGTTGAAGTGTACCTATGATGAAAAATTAAAGGAAAACCTGCAAAATCGGCAGTGTATTAAATACTTTGCTCAGCTATTGTTGCCATCTTATGTATTTCATTCAAATCATCCACAGCATCATATCTGTATGTTTGGCTGTTCTTGGTCATTTGAAAGATGATGCAGCAACAATAAAAACAGAAAACGTATGTTTATTTCCTTGTATTTTATTCTACCAGATCTTTTGTTTTATATTCTCCTACATTAAATTCACATTTCCACAACATTCAGAGTGTTTCCTTTCAAATGATACCAAGAATATGCATATCCTTGCCTCTGGGCCTGAGCTACAGGCAGTTAGATTAGGGTATGTCTTTAGGCGGAAATTGAGAAGAAGGGGGGGGGGTGGTACCCCAAAGAAGTAACCAAGGTATTTATTGGAACACAGGGGGGAAGATGGAGTACAGGTCAGTGGAAGCTCGGGTGGATTGCTGGAGACCAGGTGCGTATTTGGATAGAAAACACTCTAAAGTATCTAAAACTGTTAAAATAGTTGTCTGTGAGTATAACAGAACTGATTTGGCAGGCGAAAACCTGAGAAAAATCCATTCAGGAAGTATTTTCTTTTTTGGTTTTGTAGTTTTCTATTCAATGCCATTACAGTATCCATTGACTTAGGACTCAATTTGCAGTTCCTATGCCTTCCACTAGATGTCAACAGTCTTTAGAAATTGTTTCAGGCTTGTATTCTTATAAATGAGGGAGTAAGACCAGTCTGACGTGTCACAGAGCTTTTTCATACGCAATCCCAAGAGAGTGCATTTCTTGTTTACCTTTTATATTGACAACGTTATTATCCGGTTGAAATATTATAGATCATTTAGGCGAAAAAACAACCTGAGGATTGAATATAAACATCGTTTGACATGTTTCTATGAACTTTACGGATACAATTTGGATTTTTTTTTTTGTCTGCCTGTTTTGACTGCGTTTGAGCCTGTGGATTACTGAAGAAAACATGCTAACAAAATGGAGGTTTTTGGATATAAAGAGACTTCTTCGAAGTCAAAGGAACATTTATTGAGTAAATGAATGTCTTCTGAATGCCACCATTTGAAGATCATCAAAGGTAAGGGATTAATTTTATCTCTATTTCTGAGTTTTGTAACGCTTCTGCTTGGCTGTAATAATTTGTCAACTGGGCTAGGTATGCTTTCGCCGAAAAGCATTCTATAAATATGACACTGTGGTTGGTTTAACAAGAAGTTCATCTTTAAACCTATGTAAAATATGTTTTGTTTTCTGAATTTTTATAATGAGCATTTCTGTAATTGAATTTGGCGCTCTGCAACCTCACTGGATGTTGGCCAGATGGGAAGCTAGCGTCCCACATACCCTAGAGAGGTTAACAGTGATATGATTCAGCCCACGGCTCTTCACTAAGAAAAACCCAGCACCCACCAGGGAGGAAGATGGCTTGATAAGTCATCGCCAGCAGCATACCACCCTGCATACCTCTGCTGGCTTGCTTCTGAAGCTAAGCAGGGTTGGTCCAGGGCAGTTCCTGAATGGGAGACCAGATGCTGCTGGAAGTGGTGTTGGAGGGCCAGTAGGAGGCACTCTTTCCTCTGGTCTAAAAAAATATCCCAATGCCCCAGGGCAGTGATTGAGGACACTGCACAGTGTAGGGTGCCGTCTTTCGGGTGGTATGTTAAAGGGGTGTCCTGACTCTCTGAGGTCATTAAAGACCCCATGGCACTTATCATAAGAGTAGGGGTGTCAAACCATCATGGTCACCTAATAATCCCCAGTTTACAATTGGCTCATTCATTCCCCTCCTCTCCCCTGTAACTATTCCCCAGGCTGCTGCTGCAAATGAGAACGTGTTCTCAGTCAACTTACCTGGTAAAATAACGAATACATTTAAAAAAAATAAGTCCTGCAGCCAGAGAATCCTGTATGTAAGTCTCCATAGCCTCTTGCTCGGGATGAGGGAGGTTAAACAACCGGCTACTGGGGAGAGGAGCACCAGGCTGGAGATCAATGGCGCAGTTGTACGGCCGATGCAGCGACAGGGTGTGGTGCTTGCTGAACAAAGGAGCTAGATCGCGATACTCGGGAGGAACAGATGACAGGTCCTGAGGTTCTGGAATGAACTGAGGCACAAACAAGGCAGGGGGAAGGGCCAAATGTAAACAATTAGTGACAAAATTAACTCCAAGTAGTGGTGACCTTTACGGAGGGCCAGTCAATCTGTGGGTTGTGTAGCTTTAACCATGGATGGCCAAGAACCAGGGGATAATAAGGACAGTTTGTTTATGTGGAAACCGACCTTTTCCTGGTCATTTCCAGAGAGACGCAGGATGACAGGGACAGTTCTCTCACAGACACAGGCGAGGAGCTTTCCATTGAGAGCCTTGGCATCGAGGGGTGAATCGAGTGGAACAGTGTCCAGGCACAACTGGGTAACGACATCTCGGTCCAGGAAGCGCTCGTCTGAGCCGGAATTGATAAGAGCAGACAGAGGAAAAGTCTGACTCTGCCACACAATGTTGCCTTCATGCAGAGGTCTGGGGAAAATGGGCAGGTGGTTTGTCTCAACAGTATATCCTCCACTATTGCCAAGACCCCTCTTTTGCTGGACGCAGGGAACAAGTGGAGACAAAGTCACCAACCTGGCCACAGTATAGGCAGCTCTTAGTGCCGATTCATCATTGACTCTCCTCTGGAGAGAGACGAGCCCTGCCCAGCTGCATGGGTTCAGGATCTGGACATGCCTGGGGATGGGATGCAGTCGGAGAAGGTGGGCAAGGCACTTAAGCAGATGTTATGGGACATGCAACCCTACCTACCCTCTCCATCCGACACTCACAGAGAAGGTTGTTGATGCCGATAGCAAGAGAGGTGAGTTCATGAAGTCCATCAGGCTCATCCCTGAACACCAACTCGTCCATGAGGATCTCAGCGAGTGTGTTCCGGAATGCTCCCTGAAGGGCCTCCTCATTCCAGCCGCTCTCAGCGGCGAGGGTGCGAAACTCACATGCCATCTCAGCAACACTATGGGGGCCTTGACAGAGGGACAGGAGTCATTTAGCGGCATCCTTAACCGCAGACCGGGTGCTCGAAGACCTTAATCTCCTCTGTGAATCTGGAGTATTAGAAGCAGATGGGGGACTCTCCGTGGCCCAGGAAAGCGCTGCTCCACGGAGGCAGCCAATCAGAAAATAAATCTTGGCCTGTTCACTAGCATAAGAATAGTGCTGTTGCTCAAATACTAGTGAACATTGTACCAAAAAAGGCTCTGCAAGCTCTGAGATTGCCATCATAAAACTCGGGAGTCAGAACAAACGGCTCCCGGAGTGGAGGAGAAGGACTAGAAACTGGTTGTGAGCTCTGAGCGAGGGGTCGGCCCAGTAAGTCAGACAGGCTCCGTGAAAACTCCTTGATGTGCTCCAGAATGGTCTTCAGTGCTTGGTCATGTTGCTTGAGCAGGGCTCCTTGGCTGACGAGGGTTTGGTGGAGAGTAGCAGAGTCTGCTGTGTTCATCTCTAGGGCCAGATCGTACTGTTAGGCGGAGTGGAACGGGTGAACCCACAAGCAGACTCGGACAAGGAGACGGGGATGAAGTAACCAATATATTTATTTGAACACAGGGGAACGATGGAGTGCAGGTCAGGGGAAGCTCAGGCAGGTTGCTGGAGGCCAGGTTCGGAGGCTGAGGCTGGAGCGAGAGGGGTTGAGATAGGGTAAGCAGGTCCAGGGAGGAATCCAGGGGAGTAATGGGGTGGGCAATCCAGGACAGAGGAGCAGGATGACGAGACGTGGGACAGGAGACAGGGACCAGAGTCAGAGCGGGCAGAACTGTAGTGGACAGGAAAAACAGTGTCAGGCAGGGAAACAGGCAAAGCAGGGTGACAGGATCTGAGTAAAAACAAATAGCTAGAAGCGTAGACTGACTGAACAGAGATTGCGATCTGGCAGTGTGGAAGTGGCAGGACTGAGTATTTGTAGAGGTCTTGGATTATGGAACGGGTTGCAGCTGGTGAGGATCTGCTCTGACTCCAGCACACCTGTCTCCGGCCACACACACACACACACACACACACACACACACACACACACACACACACACACACACACACACACACACACACACACACACACACACACACACACACACACACACACACACACACACACACACACACACACACACACACACACACACACACACACACACACAGGGAGAGAGAGAGGAAAAGAGCACTGGGGGAGGCGGCAGGTCAAAGAAACACAGGATTACTAGTAGAGGGCGTTGCAGGAGCAGATGTGACACATTCAATTTGACGACTAGCTTTCATGCACATTTTTTCATTGAGAAATACTGCACCAAACATCTTAGTTAGATGTAAAATTGGCAGACGAAGATCTCCTCAGCAAAAGCATCAACATTTCTGACTGATTTCTTGAGTTATCTTAGACTAATTCTGACTATTTTGAGGAAGTATTTACTGGCACTGGCGTATCAAAATGGACAAACAGTTTTATTGCGACTTTTTTCAAATTTTTCAATCAGAGGTCTTTTAACGGAATATGCAGGCACACTCGTTCAGTTCGGCTAAGCTCCAGCTCCAGTCGTACTGGTTACCATATGTTCACCTTATGCCCTCAGTGTGTCCATGTGACCACCTGCATGGGCCAGGGATGACAGCAGGGTTGGCTGCCAGGGTCAGGGCCTGGGGAGAGGGGCTGGTGCTTGCGGAGTCAGCCTGGGGAGGGTACAGGCCCGTCGGTATGTCTCCCCTCGGAGAGGGCAAACTTTGAGTGTCTCCTTTGAACCAGGGGACATGGCAGCCACATGGGCTTCTCATGGGGCGGTCATGGTGTCAGTGTAGTCAGATGGGATATGGAATGGACAAATGGGTATGATGAGTACCCAATGAGCACACATGTGTATGATGAGTACCCAATGAGTACAAATGGGTATGATGAGTACCCAATGAGCACACATGTGTATGATGAGTACCCAATGAGCACACATGTGTATGATGAGTACCCAATGAGCACACATGTGTATGATGAGTACCCAATGAGTACAAATGGGTATGATGAGTACCCAATGAGCACACATGGGTATGATGAGTACCCAATGAGCACACATGGGTATGATGAGTACCCAATGAGCACACATGGGTATGATGAGTACCCAATGAGCACACATGGGTATGATGAGTACCCAATGAGCACACATGGGTATGATGACTACCCAATGAGCACACATGGGTATGATGAGTACCCAATGAGCACACATGTGTATGATGAGTACCCAATGAGTACAAATGGGTATGATGAGTACCCAATGAGCACACATGTGTATGATGAGTACCCAATGAGCACACATGGGTATGATGAGTACCCAATGAGCACACATGTGTATGATGAGTACCCGATGAGTACTAATGGGTATGATGAGTACCCAATGAGCACACATGTGTATGATGAGTACCCAATGAGTACCCAATGTGTATGAGTTCCCTCAGATTCACTGACGTATGTTTCAGGATTTCTAGGGGAGATTTACTTTACTCAACAATGAATAACTAGACAGGACAAATACCATCATTTATGGTTATTCTCCCTAAGCAATACATTTGAAACCACATAACTTAGGGTCTGTCTAGTCATGCCCATGGTATCTTAAAGCCTAAGTTGCCTCAGTTAACATCTATACAGATAGCATCTAAAATCTAAGCTATGTGAACAGTCCTGGACAAGGACGGCTGAAAATCTACTATCGGTGCTTAAGAGAGAGGAGCTTTTGGGAAGAGCCTGTGGCATTTCACTTTCCTTACACAAGAACGAACAGCTAGGATACAATCTCAATCCATCACAATTAGGGGGTGTGGGTGGTTTTAAGAGCTAGCCTTGAGCTGATGGGGTTGAAGCCTCTACCCACGACAAAGCATCCTGGGCATGTCCTGACGGGATCTCCCCTGGTCCTGGCTCTGCCTGGTTGTGCTGAGTGGCAGGGGCATACATGGGCCTCTTCACACATACACCACTTCCTGCTACTGCTGGGCACTGCACTGCACCCCTCAGGACCAGCAGGAGGCCACTCACAGATAGACAATGGTTTGTCGTCTTAATCAGTAACAGTAAAGAATATATGAATAAAAGTTAATACATTTTGTATGAATGTGAAATGGCAAGCATATGCTGTCTCATTACATTTAAACTTGTTGATCCCCTTATTTAGACCATATTCAACTCTATTCTACCCCAGCCACATCGTTGTGATAATGGCATCTGATTTAACTCAATACCAGCTAATGAAAAACAACATCTGAAGGCAACAACAAAATATGGCACATTTAGCAAGATAATATACACTTGCATAAAGCCTTTGGTATGCTGAGGCTTAATTGGCCTAAACCATGACAATAAAGTGAAGAACATTAATCAATCTGTTACACTGACATTTTCAACTGGAAATACATCAGAAGCATGAGCAAAATCATGAACACCGTAGGTGGAAAACACCCAACAATGCTCAGTTATCAAAATGTTACCTAGCAAAAAGACGGGGAAATTGAAAGAGCAGTGGAGAGAGAGAGAGAGTAAGAGAGAGAGAGAGAGAGAGAGAGTAAGAGAGAGAGAGAGAGAGAGAGAGTAAGAGGGAGAGAGAGAGAGAGAGAGACTGAATGTGTAATGAGCTTGAAATAACCCAGTGCTTTTTTTGTTTTTTTTTCTCTCTCTCTTTGGGAAACATGCCTTTCCCAGCTGCACAGCCCCCACAGTGCGAGGCCAGGCCAGGAGCACAGCTGGCCAGACATGGTGGAGCCAGTCGACAGGCGCATGGAGCGCCGCCCGCCCAGGCCCTCTTCCTCCGCAAACATCCCCAGGTGTGGGGCCTCCGAGCTGGGCTTCTGATCTGCACCAAACAGGGTTGTGTGTGTGTGTGTGTGTGGGGTGAGGGGTGTCAGGGTGTGGAGGGGGTGTCCCACTGAAGCTGTGTCAACATTGAGAGAGAGAGAGAGAGAGAGTGTGTGTGTATGTAACAACGATTACTGCAGTGTTGTAGCTCAATTGTAGCTAAATTGTTCATATCACTTCATACCTAACCTACTTAAAGCCATGCCTGAGAAAAGTACATAGGGGACAAGTGGTTTGCAATGGCTTTGATTTAAAACATATAATCAAATACCAATATAGGAATTTTGGTTGTTACAGTTTAATGAAAAACATAAATAGCCACCTGCAGTACAAACACACACACACACACACACACACACACACACACACACACACACACACACACACACACACACACACACACACACACACACACACACACACACACACACACACACACACACACACACACACACACACACACACACACACACACACACACATTTAGACACAAACACACACCTGCGTAAAGCCACAGCCACATAGCCTGCACAAACAAGGTTCCAAAAAAACACATAATGAAATACCTTACACTTTAATAACATTACCTGTAGAGATCTGATATGCAATTTTATTTCATAACCTCAACTGATGATGACTTCACCCAGCTCTCATCCAACTCAAGCATTCAACACGCAGGCAGGCAGGCACGCACGCACGCACGCACGCACGCACGCACGCACGCACGCACGCACGCACGCACGCACACACACACACACACACACACACACACACACACACACACACACACACACACACACACACACACACACACACACACACACACACACACGCGAAGGCCAGAGTAACAGGAGGCAAAGGAGTGGAGATCAGATCAGATAAGACAAGGCCAGACACAGATAAGGCCATTGAACAGCTTCATCTCAGGAGAGAGAGAGCTATATCCCCCCTTCAGCCGTCTCACATGGGCTGTTTGTTGGGCTGTTTGTAGCCAATCCATGCTACTAATTAACTGGGCCAGTGAATTCCCTCAGTGCTTGTATGGTCTCCAGTCTCCCCCCTTGCACACGCAAGGTTAGAGCGTTGGGCCTGTAACCAAAAGGTTTCTCGCTCAAATCCCCAAAACAAGAAGATGTAGTTCTGCCCCTGAACAAGGCAGTGAACCCACTGTTCCCTGGTATGAAGTTATTGTAAATAAGAATTTGTTCTTTACTGACTTGCCTAGTTAAATATTTTTTTTACTGTAAATACTGAACACCAACTCATCACCCTGTGAGTCCCTCAGTTTCAAGGAGTGCATGTGGCCCCCTTGTGGTATAAACAAGACACTGCAGAAAACAGGAGGAACCTTTGTGTTTTCTCAGTATGTTTTGAGGCAGATTCATTCTGAAGTCAACCTCCACCTATTCATATGCAAACATGTCCATGTCACTGTCACGGACCATGAAACATTTGCATATATGGCATAGCAGAGCTCCCTCCCACTGTCAGTGGTGTAAAGCACTTCAGTAAAAATACTTTCAAGTACTACTTAAGTAGTTTTCTTTGGGTATCTGTACTTTACTTTACTATTAATATTTTTGACAACTTTTACTCCACTACATTCCGAAAGAAAATAATGTATTTTTTACTCTATACATTTTCCCTGACAGCCAAAAGTACTAGTTACATTTTGAATGCTTAGCAGGACAGGAAAACGGTCCAATTCACACACTTATCAAGAGAACATCACTGGTCATCCCTATTTCCTCTGATCTGGCGGACTCACTAAACACAAATGCTTTGCTTGGAATTATGTCTGAGTGTTGGAGTGTGCCCCTGACAATCCGTAAATAAATAAAAAACAAGAAAATGGTGCTGTCTTGTTTGCTTAATGTCAATTATTTGAAAGGATTTATACTTTTACTTTTGATACTTAAGTACATTTTATCAATTACATTTACTTTTGATACTAGAGTATATTTCAAACCAAATACTTTTACTGAAGTAGTATTTCACTGGGTGACAAGTCAGTTAAGAACAAATTCCTATTTACAATGACGGACTTGGAACAGTGGGTTAACTGGTCTAGGAACAGTGGGTTAACTGCCTTGTTCAGGGGCAGAACGACAGATTTTTACCTTGTCAGCTTAGGGATTCAATCTAGCAACATTTCGGTTACTGGCCCAACGCTCTAACCACTAGGCTACCTGCTGCCCCCATTTTCCATGCAGGTATCTTTACTTTTACTCAAGTATGACACATGGGTACTTTTCTCACCACTGCCCATTGTGCATGTTGTTAGCAGGCAGGGTTACCTCATAGATGAAGGATTCCATAGACCTTAAGCTGATACTCCTGATGCTACCCCTTGATGCTATGGACAAACAAAATCATCAACTCCTTCACTCACCAGTTCCCTAAAATATATAGGTATGTACATTTATGCAAATCCAGGTAGCCTAGCGCTGAAGAGCGTTGGGCCAGTAACCGAAAAGTCGCTGGTTTGAATCCCTGACCCAGCAAGGTGGAAAAATATGCCATTCTGCCCCGGCAAAGCAGTTAACCCCCCAACAACACCTGTTCCCCAGGTGCCGATGACAGCCCCCTGCACCTCTCTGATTCAGATGGGTTGGGTTAAATGCGTAAGATGCATTTTGGTTGAATGCATTCAGTTGTGACTAGGTATCCCCTTTCCCTTTACACGAAGGGCCTGATGCTGAGAGAACTCCTTCTGAGTCACTGTGACAACAATCCAATTTGTAAGTCGCTCTGGATAAGAGCGTCTGCTAAATGACTTAAATGTAAATGTAAACCAAAAAATACACACATTGCTACTGGTGTGTGTGTGTGTGTGTGTGTCGGGAGCAATGACTGTAGTTTGCTCACCTGTTCACACACAGAGACAAAAGACTTTGGGAGGAAGCAGACGTCCTTGTAGGAGGACAGGCCACTACTTTACCTGTTTGTTTAGAGGATGCCCGCACCCTGATCAACCTCAACACAGTCTGCATGTCTACACGCTACCTGTTTATACAGCTGAGTATGCCTTGTCTCCAGAGGACTCACAATGGCAGAGGATCAGCTGGAAACATGCTGCTCTCTGGTTGGGTGTAATTCCATGTCCATTGCGGCCCTAACCACTTCTGCCCAATGAGCCCACTTCAAGCCCATTCTGATCAGATGCACAACGATAAAGCCTGCAGGTTTTAGTCAATGTCTGTGGTGTGCATGGCTTACTATATATGGACCAGAGCTTCAACTCAACATCTAATTATGTGTTAGTGCTGATGGGAAAAGATTACACACACATCCACCAAGAATCTGTCATTGTGAGAATTCATTCTCTGGCGTTTAGATTGGAGGAGAGTCTAGAATTGGGCCCAGTATGGATGTGGTGTGCTATTGAATGAGTGACATGTTACCAAAACATTCTGTGGTAAACTAAATGAGGACAGCTTCGGCGCCGGTTATCACAAAGTAGTACATTCTTCTGTCCTTTATAGAAACATGTTGATAATCACATGCAAAGGGGGTCCAACACACACACACACACACACACACACACACACACACACACACACACACACACACACACACACACACACACACACACACACACACACACACACACACACACACACACACACACACACACACACACACACACACACACACACACACACACAGAGATGTGCCTTTTGTTAAGTAAATCAGGAGTTAAATGAGGTGAAAAGGAGACTGGAGTGGCACTTTAACTGCAACCAGAGCAAAGAGGCACTGTACATGGAAAAGGGTGGTAACGTCAGTTGGATCCCTGTGCATCTCATATAAGTAGAGGGAGGGAAGGTTATTGGCGTTGCGCGTCGTGGCGGGCTCGCAGGCGTCCGCCTGTCGCTGGCCTGCATGTTTTGGGGATCTGTGTGGAGGGAGTTTGTGGCCACGGTCCTGGCCTGGGTGATTTACAGGCGGAGCGGTGACATCTGCTGGGGATATTCAGAGAGCAGCACAGAGCGGGGGCCAGCAGGCCAGGCAACACCACACAGCACATCTGGAGTCTAGACTCACTGGCTCTACTAGGCCTCTCTCCCTCAGCCACTCGCCTGCCTGCCTGCCAGCCTGCCCCGCCTGCCTGCCCTGCCTGGGCCACCGTCCCCTCTTTGTGTTTGCATAGGTGCTGGTGTTCAATTGAAATTGAATCCCCCTCACCCCCACAGTCCCACAAGCATACACACTCTCCCCTCTCTGTCATCTCCAAACTCATATGATGAAGGACAGAATAACTGGCCAAATGACTGTAGTCATAGTGAGCATGTGGAAGACATCACAAATGGGATTGTTATTTCTATCCTTCCAAAGACTGAGAGCATAAGCGTTCACAGGGGACAGCCAGTGATCTTTCGAGGAATTGACAAGTCAAAGAATGGTCATATAAACACATTCCCTCTGACAAACACAATAAACACGATCGTGATAAACATTATATCTGCACACGCTTCACTCTCGCGCACGAACACACACACACAAACCAATGGACACACACACACACACACACACACACACACACACACACACACACACACACACACACACACACACACACACACACACACACACACACACACACACACACACACACACACACACACACACACACACACACACACACACACACACACACACACACACACACACACACACACACACATCTGCTGTTGTTTTGGCAGTGTGAACTAAGTGTGGTCCTGTTTCTGGGCAAATGCTCTCCGTCCCCCTCAGGGGTCTACTAATCCTGACACTCCTGCTCTCTCTCTCTCTTCTCTATCTCCCTCCTCTCTGTCTCCCTCCTTCATTCCACCCCTACCATCTCCCTCAAACTATCCCTCACCCACACAGAGAACCTTTCAAGCTGACAGTGGTTTATTTTTTTCAAATACACTAGGACTAGGTGTTGTATGTATGCGATTCTATAAGGGCTACTCTGCCATATGCGTCAGCACCAGCACATGTGTTTGTGTGTTTGTTATCCTAATCTTCATCAAGATATGGTTTGTGTGTTTGTTATCCTAATCTTCATCAAGATATGGTTCGTGTGTTTGTTATCCTAATCTTCATCAAGATATGGTTCGTGTGTTTGTTATCCTAATCTTCATCAAGATATGGTTTGTGTGACTTGGCTGAAGTGTTTTATGGTTTTCATGGAGACATGCTCCGTTGCCAATTATATGGCAGATAAAACGGATGGTAAATACTTGGTCACTGTGTCACAAATAACCGAGATATCCAGTACCTGGTTTAGACTAAAGTTGACTTCTGCATGTGTGTGAGTTTCCACAGGGGTTTCTGTTTCTAACTTTATTGCTGGTTCTGTTGTAAACAGCATTCAACCCAGGGTTTCCCCTGGCATAGAAACACAATCACAATAGTGTCCCCCTCCGAAGGGCGGAGAACCAGAAGAAACAACCTTTGTCAGAGAACCCAGAGAGTTAGGCGTCCCGAGTGGCAACGTGATTTACTGCAGACAAAGTGCCCTCCGTTTTCCATGTTCCCTGATTTCCTCCCCAGTAATGAACATGGTGTTTTTACGGCCCTGCTCGCCCTATCACATTCCCACTGTGTCATACACTCGGGGATAAATGGCTGTGTTCAGGTTTCTGGTGTTAAACGGGTCGTAAAAGGGAGCTAGGCGATACCCCAACAAGGCCCTAACCTCCCTGAACTGCCTGAACTCCTCTCTCCAACTCTCAAATGGAATAAATGACTGTGGCTACTTGGGAAATACAAGGTAATATCCATAAAAAACAAAGTCCCATCTGGATAACACGGGTTCTGTTTGCCTTCTCTGGAAGCCATTATGACAAATAGACAAAGTGTGCTTTGCGTGTCTGAATGGCTCTCACTATGAAATCAATCTCTCACATTTGCACTGGTGAAGCGCTCACACCCATTCACCACCTGTATCCACTCAGGTTCCCACCGTTGTTTTCTGTCCGATGAAGAAGGGGGGGGGATACTGAGAGGGGGCGATACCAGATACAGGAGAGAGTAAGCACTCCCAGGTGAATGGGGCTAGAGGTGACCTTAATTCCTCTGACTACAGGTGCAAACAGCCACGGTTGCTGTCACCTGTTGAGGAGGTCGTTTGGGCTGAGTATCACACTACAAAGGTCACAGAGATCCTCTTTCTGCTTTCTGAAGGTGAGATTTTGAACAGTTCTCACTGACTGATTGTGAAATGCCAAGCCGACCCCAGCTGGCACTAAGAACAGAATATGGAACACTACATCGGCACGTACCACCCAAAGTATATCATTCATGAGATCATCCAGGCATATTTTCATTACAGTATGTGATATGGTATTTTACAGATAAATTATGAAGTGCATGTGTTTCACCATAGACCAAAAACCACTCAACAAAGTGGCCAAGATGTTGACAGTAAAACACAGAGGCAGCTGAATGTGATTTTTGTTATTTACTCTAGAGGCAGGGATAAGGGCTGATTCATAGTGACCATCAGAGACTTATAAATTGTGCAATAAAATAGTTGGGGAGGTGCGTGTGTGTCAGGGTTTGTATTGACATGTTGCGACAGAGCCAAGGCCCTCAGTGTTGGTAATGGTGCCTTGGCTTTGCACAGTGAATGTGCTGCTGGCTGGCTGGGTGTGGGTTTGGAGCTGCCACACTGGCAGAACACAGTGTGACACACCAGAGCCACTGGGGCGGCACCGCCACCAACACAGGGCTGACCAGCTGGACCAGGCCAGGCACCCACAGGGCCTGGGTAAGCTTCTCACATCAGACCTGCACACATAGATAAAATAACCACTGACCTATAAGATAAAAACAGGGGCACGAAGAGAATCTACTGCATGTCTGAGCACAGGTTGTTGTCGTCCATAAATCTATGTATGAAGTAGTGTATTTTGAGACTTCTTCCATACGGACAAAGCCACACAGTTGTACCAACAAATGCAATATTCAATCAAATAAACTCAAACTTTTCAACAGAAGAGAGAGTTGCGAAAGTCACTGATTTCTACAGCACATTCAGATGTGTAGACAGCAGTCGTTCCACGCAGATAAGATAACAGTTGGAGAGAACAGGACTGGTATTTCTGAGGAGCTCAGTGAAGCAGAACCATAACAGACCAACCCCACTCACAGATAATGGGAGAGTGTTATTCTTTCAGCCAGTAGACGGAAACGTAAAACAGGGCTCACTATTACAACAACATCTCTGTGTAGCCTATACTTGTATACAGCATCTGTCAAACCAGTCTGTCACGTTCAGTTTGTAAAGCACTTTACTACACTTCAACCATAGTCGTAAAAAATGCTCCAGTCTGGTGTGTTAACCTGGTTTGTAACACACTACATAATGAAATAAGTGGCGTTTATATGGCTGGGTTATAACAGAACCCTTTACCTTGTCTCCAGGCTCGAATTGCTGGCGGATAGAGCCTGGTAACACTGCACAACGGAGTGGGACTTAAATGGGTTATGGTTCTATCACATTTACCATATTATTTTTGGGAAGCCCAGTTGATTCTGAGTTCGGACACACAGTACCAGTCAAAAGTTTGGACACACCTACTCATTACAGGGTTTTTCTACATTTGGGCTATTTTCTACATTGTAGAATAAAAGACATCTAATCTATGAAGTAACACATATGGAATCATGTAGTAACCAGAAAAGTGCTAAATATGTCACGGATCCCCCCCGGCACCGCTGCTCATTCTGTTCACCAGTTTCCTGAGGTCTACGTCACCGGCCTTCTAGGTGTCACTGAACTGGGTCATCACCGCCAACCCCGGGCTGTCTCGTCTGATTACGCACACCTGGTTCCCATTCCCCCTGATTAGTATGTGTATATGTGTGCCCTCTGTTCCCCATCGTCCTTGTCGGTTATTGTTAGCATGTCCGTTGGTCCTGTGAGCACCTGTGCTGTTGTATCGGCTCCCATGCCACGTGTTATTGGGCACCTGTTTTACGGATCTCTTGTCCCGTGTGTTGTTTAGGGGTCTACACCTCGCTCTGTTGTTTAGGTGGAGAAAATAAAAAAGCCCTATTACGAATTCCTGTGCTTGTCGCCTATCATTATACAGCGTGACAAAACAAATCAAAATGTATTTTAGATGTGAGATTCTTCAAAGTAGCCACCCTTGGCCTTGTTGACAGCTTTTGCACACTATTTTTTATACAATGTAGAAAATAGTCAAATAAAGAAAAACCCTTGAATGAGTAGGTGTATCCAAACTTTTGCCTGGTACTGTATAATGTTTATATGTGAAAACTATTGCTAGATTTCCCGAACTTCCTTGTTTAAATCACTTGCTCTGCTCGCGCTTTGAAGTCCACAAGGAAGTGGGGACAGAGGTTCTAAGGGTTATGATAGCTGGTGAAGGACTGAGAGATCAGCCAATGAAAACCAGTGGTTGCTTCGTTTGCTCCTACCACAGATGGGTTAGCTGACAACGTCACAAAACCGGTGTACATTTTTCAATGGGGCAGAAGTACGTGTCTTGTGATTCTGGATGACCAGATAGCTAGCAACCATGACAAGCTGCCATGTGGGGAATGGTAGGTGGCTCGTTTCAGCTAGTTTCATCTCGTTCTTGATACCATGTCTTGTTTTGAGGTGTTTGCTAATATAGCTAAATAACCAACAACTGTAACGATGTACTTCTGCTACAACAAGTGCTCATTGTGCAAATCTATTCATGTTTTCAATAAACATTGGAGACTAAATATAGATTACATGTTGTAAACAATCTAAGCCAACCCTGTCTGTTTTACCCCATAGTTGCATAGGCGTTGGTTTTGTTGCTGAAAAAACAAACAATTTTATTTACTTCCAGTCAAGTCCCGTTCTGAGGCGTTTTTTTTGAGAGAGAGAGAGACGGCTGGTAGACAAGATTATGGCCTTAACAGGCTGCTACCTGAAAGACAACACCAGACACGTTGTAGTCTACCTTTCTCATCCTGACAGAGAGAGAGAAAGGGGATACAGTGTCTCACCATAGACACAGAAACGCACACACACACACACACACACACACACACACACACACACACACACACACACACACACACACACACACACACACACACACACACACACACACACACACACACACACACACACACACACACACACACACACACACACACACACACACACACTTACACACACAGTGGAGCGGAAAGAGGTGGTAGTAGGAGGACGACTCTGTGTTCATCGGTAAGGTCATGGGAACCTCACTGGAAGCTCTGGGCCACTGGGGAATAATGAAGAACAAATAGCAAGCCTTGATGTTTACTCAGAGTGAAGTGATCCACAGGTTATTATTACGGCTGTGTTTTCACTGCTCACTGAGCTCTTGATCCTGGGCCACTACCGCTCGGGACCCTGGGACACCACCCTCTGCAACTGGATCCTGAATTTTGACAGGTCGCCCCCCAGGTGGTGAGGGTAGGTACCAACACATCTGCCACACTGACCCTCAACACAGGGGCCCCTCGGGGGTGTGTGTTTAGTCCCCTGTACTCTCTGTTCACCCACGATCATGTGGCCACGCACAACTTTTATTTGCAAATATTCCTCCGTTTTAACACTGCATTGTTGGGAAAGGGCTCGTAAGTAAGTATTTCACGGTAAAGTGGTCGGAGCCACAAATTCATTTGGATTTGATTTGGATTTGATCCAGCTTACTTAACTAGAGAATGTTCTCTCTGCACTGCACTGCACCTCAGGCACTAGATGTCAGGCACTAGATGTCAGACGCTCATGTCATGTCTCATTTGCACCCATGGAAGAGTGTAGACCACAGGGGTGCACTGTGGACACAACTGGCATTGGAACAAATCCAAATAAGATTAGAAACATTTTACCTTGGATCGACGTCGCTTTCTCGGGGAAAACCCCATCCTTCTAGGCGAATGCAGTCCTAAAAAGCTTTGGGGTCTTGTATCACAACAGAGAGAGAGATTGATATTAAGCATGAAATAGTAAACCTATGTCGAAGTGGTTAACATCATGGGCAAAAGTTGCTTGTCACAAACGGCATGTTCCTCTGATATTTTGGCTCTTGAATTTTGATCTCTGCTTCTTGTTTCTGGAGCAATGTATTGGCGCCCCCTTGTGTCTTAAACATGTTCTTGTAGCTTCAAATACCGAAGTGCGGGTGCTCACCAACTCCCTCAAAGTGGGACAAAGAAATGACCTTCGAGATGCGACGTATCATGTTTCCTTTTGTCTAAGAATTCAGATAATAATTGACACATTCATTTAGAATAGGGAGAACTGATGTGCTGTACATGCATAACCACTAGATCACTGTGCAACTTCAAGGGCGACTGCACTTCTTGATTTGGCCTTGTTTTAGATTTTGTTAATTAAGACATGCTAATAGCAATGACTGAATTCAAACGTGCGTTGGCTTTGGGGTGTGGTTTGATGTGGGTATCTCATGTATGTGTGTTCATAGGTGGGAAGAGTTAGCCAAATTATTTAGCCAATTATCTTCAGCCTGCTGGTGAGTGACCATGGCAAAGTCGGTTTGACTTTGGATAGCCTATATCAGGGGATAGTTAGGGATAGTTGGGGAAATTTACTGGACTGATGGTGCCTGCATCTGATGGTCACGGTTCTTTCAAGACTACTGGGAATTCGGGGGAAAAGGGAAGTAAAATCATGATGTCAGTGACCTTCAGGTCGGAAAGTCTGAGCTCTTTCCCAGTCGGATCTCGTTTCTTTCCGAGTTCCCAGTTGTTTTGAACACGGCAGAAGAAAAGAGCAGCCAGAGCGTCTGCCTCTCACCGTCCATCTCCTTCCTGTCCGTTGTGAGACTAACCAGAGAGAGGGGACACCCTCGTCCACCTGATGGTAAAACTCATCCGCATCTACCTTATGCACAAATTCATGTTGTTCCTATGAGAAAGCAAAATATTCCTTAATATTAAAATGACGAGCTGCTAATATTAATAATACAAATGAAGGGCTATGGAGACACTTAGCTACTATACTTAACAAAAATATAAGGAAATCAGCCAATTTAAATAAATTCATTAGGCCCTAATCTAAGGATTTCACATGACTGGGCAGGGGTTCAGCCATGGGTGGCTTACTAGGGAGCCAGGTCCAGCCAATCAGAATGAATTTTATCCCTACAAAAGGGCTTTATTACTGACAGAAATACTCCTCAGCATTAACAGGGATGTAAACAAGTTTGTGCACAACATTTGAGAGAAAAAAACTTTTTCTGCATATGGAACATTTCTTGGGATTTTTTATTTCAGCTCATGAAACATTGGACCAACACTTTACATGTTGGGTTTTATATTTTTGTTCAGTGTAATTCATTGCAGTTGCAGCGCGAGCGGTAGTACGGAAAAGCCTGTTTTATGTTTTGTAATAGTGTTGAATAAAACAGTTTTGGCAGTGCTGAATAAAAACTTAAACATGAACTGACTCATAAAAATACCAGCTCTTTGCTATGTTCTTTGACAGTCTCTCTCTTGTCACGGTTTTTAAAAGTTACGAAATCTCATGCAGGCTAGTACAGTACATTACCAAAAGTATGTGGACACTTGCTCATTCCAAAATCATGGACATTAATATGGAGTTGGTCCCCCCTTTGCTGCTTTAACAGCCTCCACTAATCTGGGAAGGCTTTCCTCTAGATGTTGGAACATTGCTGCGGGGACTTGCTCTAATTCAGCCACAAGAGCATTAGTGAGGTCGGGCACTGATTTTAGGCAAAAGGACATCAAGGGCACATTCCAAGAGCCCTGGATCGCAGTCAACGTACCAATTAATCCCAGAGGTGTTCGGGGGGTTTGAGGTCAGGGATCTGTGCAGGCCAGTCAAGTCCTTCCAAACCGATCTCAACAAACCATTTCTACATGGCTGAAACAGGAAAGGGTCTTCCCCAAACTGTTTCCACAAAGTTGGGGCCTAGCCCAAACCATAAAAAACAGCCCCAGACTATTATTCCTCCTCCACCAAACCTTACAGTTGGCACTATGCATTGGGGCAGGTACTGTCTCCTGGCATCCACCAAACCCAGATTAGTCCGTCGGACTGCCAGATGGTGAAGCGTGATTCATCACTCCAGAGAATGCGTTTCCACTGCTCCAGAATCCAATGGCGGTGAGCTTTACACCACTCCAGCCGACGCTTGGCATTGCGCATGGTGATCTTAGGCTTGTATGCGGCTGCTTGGTCATGGACTTTTTTGGAAAGGTGGCATCCTATGATGGTGCCATGTTGAAAGTCACTGTGCTCTTAAGAAGCATGTGGAAAAAGGTCATTCAGATAACTAAATTTAACCTTGCTAATTTCCGATTTATACGAAATTGTTTGACTACAGAGGTAGCAAAACTGTACATCAAATCTATGACACTCCCCCACTTAACATACTGCTTGACTAGTTGGGCCCAAGCTTGCTGTACAACATTAAAACCTATTCAGTCTGTCTACAAACAGGCTCTCAAAGTGCTTGATAGGAAGCCCAATAGCCATCATCACTGTTACATCCTCAGAAAGCATGAGCTCATGAGTTGGGAAAATCTTGTGCAATACACCAATGCATGTCTTGTATTCAAGATCCTAAATGGCCTGGCTGCTCCTCCACTCAGTACTTTTGTTAAACAGAAAACCCAAACATATGGTAGTAGATCCACAAGGTCTGCCATGAGAGGTGACTGTATAGTTCCCTTAAGGATAAGCACCTTTAGTAAATCCACTTTCTCTGTGAGAGATTCCAATGTCCGGAATACACTGCCATCAGACACACATAACTGCACCACATATCACATTTTCACAAAATGCATGAAGACATGGCTAAAGGTCAATCAGATTTGTGAACATAATCCCTAGCTGTGTGTAATTCCATGATGTCTGTTGTCTGTAGCTTGTGAGGTGTGGAAACACTTTGTTGCTTTTATGAATTTTGTCTTGTTGCTTTTTGTTCTATGTTGCTCTGTCTATATGCTACTTCTTGCTCGTCCTATGTTGCTCTGTCTGCATGCTATGTCTTGCTTGTCCAATGTTGCTCTGCGTGTGCTCTCTGCTCAATGATTGTCTGTATTGTAATTTTTATTAATAACCTGCCCAGGGACTGCGGTTGAAAATTAGCCGGCTGGCTAAAACCGGCACTTTTACTGAAATGTTGATTAATGTGCACTGTCCCTGTAAAAGTAAAATAAACTCAAACTCTTCAGTAAGGCCATTCTATTGCCAATGTTTGTCTATGGAGAATGCATGGTGGTGTGCTTGATTTTATACACCTGTCAGCAAACAGGTGTGGCTGAATTAGCAGAATCCACTAATTTGAAGGGGTGTCCACATACTTTTTTATATACTGTATAGTGTATAAAACCTAGCTGGAAGCTGTAGACACGGTTATTTGCGATTGGCCAGCACAGTAGGCACACTAGATACAGCTACAGGTCTTATGTACAGCCAGGTAGGCAGAGTTTCTCTTTTCAGACAAATGAAAAGGTGGGAACACTTTGCCTACAAATAGGAGCACAAGCCTTTGTTGGCTTTTCTAAAGAAATGTTTGGTGATCGACTAGCCTTGACCGGTTGGTGACTACTGGGCTAGAAAAAGTGAGAAATATAGCAGGGCACGTATTGGAGTATTAGCCTGGACTGAACAGGAATTTATCAGGTTACATGGGCTGAATATATTTACACTAATTGTATAGCCTACCAATGCTGAGTTTAAGGGACCATAGGGACTCACTGCAAGCATTGCGTGACAGGCTTCAGGTTTGGCAAGATGGTAGGAGATAGGGTCTATTTAACAGAAAATGTCAACATGCCTTCTTGTCTCTATCTCTGCGGGGTAGAAAACCACAGTTTGCAGCTCAGTTGGCTTGAGAGTACACACACACACACACACACACACACACACACACACACACACACACACACACACACACACACACACACACACACACACACACACACACACACACACACACACACACACACACACACACACACACACACACACACACACACACACACACACACACACACACACACACACACACACACACACACACAGTGGCCTTCATGAAGGTCAGTCTTTTGCCATATTTTAGCAGCTTTATTTGGGCTCGACTTACCTAAAGTATAAGTGGATTTCAAGTTTTGAAGTCAGTCAACTGCAGTATAAATTCAGCTGCCTCAGCAACTTGGGGCATCTACTCTCAATAGTCAGAAGTAGCCTCCTCTCCCATGTGTCCTTTCCAATATCTGAACTTGTGAAATAAAATATCCAGTATGCTTCCACCATATTGCTCTCAACTATTCTGAATAGTAAGATCAGTGCAAATGCAGGAAAGGAGTCAAGTAGAGAAAATTATTCAGAGGGTGGAGTCACAGAGATCTCTACTGATCTCCACATAAACATCACTTTGTCCCACTCTCCTTTCAGCACGTCTCATTTACAAATACTGTACATATTTTTTGAACGAAGAAGATAAATATTTATTTCGCTTTTTCCTTCCTGTAGGGGTCTTGGATGGAAATAGGGCATCATAGGGCATCATAAGTACTTTCAAGGAAAGGGATTTATTGATTGTATGAACATACACAAACATCAGGTTTTAAGTGCGAACAGGATGTTAGTTGGTCTGAATATAGCAGCTCTCCATGTTTAATAAAAGTGTATATGAGATATTGATATGGTTGGCATTCAGGGCCCTGATTGATTGCGATGGCATTTGGATGCTCTCAGTAAATGCCAGATCCCATGCTGAGTGCTTGACTAATGGATGTCCACGGATGGCAGCCTCGGCATCAGTCACTTCTGCCCCCCATCCCTTCCCTCCCATCCTCTCCTCCTCTGCCATCCTCTACCAGAGAAAAGGTTATCTATGTTCCTCCAGGTGGAGTAGGAATAGATGAGTGGATTGATACTTTTGAGATTAGTGGACTGATACAGTAAGGCCCTTAGACTTCTGAATGGCAATGTGTGGGACACCCTGCTCATATATTATGTATGAGCAGTCTTATTTATATTAACAATCACTTTTACAAGAGAGACCTGGCCAAAATAGCAGCACAAACAGTTGCAGACACATTTACATTTACATAAAACGCAAAGCACTACAGTTTAAAAAAAACATACATTTACACATTAACAGCAAGATGGTTTGGGAATGTGCAACCTGGAGTCAAAACATTGACAGCCACCCACTTCATTTTCCATTATATTGTTTAACCTACGAGCTATAGGAGGATGGGCTCATTGTAATGGTTGAAATGGAATCAATGGAACGGAGTCAAACACGTTGTTTCCATGTGTTGACATGTTTGGTACCATTCCATTGATGCCATTCCGGCCATTGCAATGACCTCATCCCGGTATGGCTCCTCCCACCGGCCTCGTCTGATGTACAGTAAAGGAACAAAGGTATCTAAGATAATAACAATATCCTCTCAAGATTGTTGTAGATGGGCTTTGTCAGATCCAGATGAATGAAGGCTGAATGGAAAACCACCTGATTGACATTACAATTAGGGGCTCTCTACCTCTCTCCTTCTAGTTTGAATTCAAATATTGCCCGCTTATCCACTCCCTCACAATGATTGCCATTGCTTCATTTTCAAATTAAAATAGCAATTAAAATAGAAAAATGAATTCTAAAATAAAATGAAGAGTACAGACTATGCATCTCAACATTTGGATTGGAAAAAAGCAAATCGCTGTGAGAGCGGCCAATATGATTTGACAGAATTTCCTCTGGGTAGTCACAAGTCAGATAGGAACATTACTCAACCATATCTGAGTGGAGGGCTGCAGATGAGCGCATGGACATTTATTGTGTTGCTGTTTTTCCTTTTAGGACAGAGAGACAGTTAATTAAAGTGAGAGGTGTACAATATGTCACCCTGATGATGGGAGAGGCCCATTTCTCGAATAGCGTTCTGGACTCTGTCTGTCTACATCAGTCTTTTCTGCTTTTACCTGACTCTCCAATCTCTGGATTTGTAATATGACGTGCCAAAGATGATTTTACACAATTCATAATTTACCTCTGAGTAGAGTGAAACATTATTTCATCTAAGGTTTTTATAGTTTTGTGTTTCTATAGTTGTATTATTTTGGGGATTTTTATTTGAAATTCAATTTAGTTTCAGTTAGTTTTCAGACCTTTTTATTTAGTTGTACACAAATATTTGTATTTCACAATGTATGCTAAACAAAATATAAACACAACATGTTGGTCCACACATTTGTTTACATCCCTGTTAGTCAGCATTTCTCCTTTGCCAAGATAATACATCCACCTGACAGGTTTGACATATCAAGAAGCTGATTAAACAGCATGATCATTACACAGCTGCGCCTTGTGCTGGGGAAAATAAAAGGCCATTCTAAAATGCCACAGATGTCTCAAGTTTGGGGTGCAACTGGCATGCTGACTGCAGGAATGTCCACCAGAGCTGTTAATGTTAACCGTCCATTTATCTACAATAAGCTGCCTCAAACGTCATTTTAGAGAATTTAGCAGTACATTCAACCGGCCTCACAACCATAGACCAGGTGTAACCACGCCAGCCCAGAACCTCCACATCCGGCTTCTTCACCTGCAGGATCGCTGCGAGGTCGTCTGAGACCAGCCACCTGGACAGCTGATGAAACTGAGGAGTATTTATGTCTGTAATAAAGCCCTTTTGTGGTGAAAAACTAATTCTGATAATTGTGTTGAATATTTTGTTTTTTGGGATGTCACACCTTGCCACTGGGGGGCAGTAATACATAAGGGGATGGGCCAGGTCATACGTTAAGGTTTAAATGATAAACTAAATCTCAATGTGACTTGGATTTAAAAGTAATAGGCTAGCGCTGAGACTGGTCAGAAAATATTGTAGCGACCTTAAATCAACTCCTAGGGATCTCAAGAGCTTTTTACCTCTTGGTGTAATAGGTAAGGTGTTGGCTTGTCAGTCACTGGATCAGGGTTTGAGTCCCAGTTGGAACTATCTTCCAAATTTGCTACAATATGGTGGAAACTCTCAGCAAATCCAATGTTTTTTAACCTTAGTACATGTAAGAAGAGTCAGTTTAGCTACCTGGACAATTTTAAATGTTAGCTAGTGATATTGAGGCACGAACTAGGCCTGTTTGAAACAGCGCTATCTCTTGGCAGCTCAGTAGCTTAAACTCCCCAAAAGATTGAAAACCCCTTTAGAATTTTTTGCAAAGTTTAGAAAAAAAGGAAAACTGAACATAATTCATGATGGTTTTGATTTTAAGGTACAGTGAAATATAATTAACAAACCCATTTGAAAAACTAAAACTATAAAAAAAAATTTTTTATTTCAGTTTACTAAATAGTTTTTTCTTGATTAGTTTGTTTACTAAAACCTTCTTGAGTAGTTCAAGTAGTGTACCCAGCCTTTACGTAACAGCCCCCACACACACCCCTCTAACAGCATGTGGATGGATGTTTGTTCTTTAATTCTGACATCAGACCCTATACTGGGCCATCTCTGGAGTCTTCCCTCACACCTTGCCTAGTACTCCCTCTTGCGTGTGAGAGTGTTTGTTTGCAGACAGCACTCAAAAAACAAACAACAATGGGGTCCGCTTTTGGTACAAACAACTCATTAATTATTTAGGACAGCAAACATGACTTGCTGCTAATCTACATAGCCTTTAAAAGGCCACACAATTTATAATGCAGGCCTTTCTCTCCCACTGTGGGGACATTCCGAGGCTGTCTTAACCCTGCCTGTCCACAACACTGCTGTGTCTCTGGAATGGAGGCCATGTCAAAACTCTGCCAGGATACTTTGTCTTTACCCCAAATGTGGTGTGTGCGTACAGGCATTTATGTACTCAACTGTACAAGGATTTAGAGCAGGGTTGAGTAAAGCCTAAACATATGTGAATGGGTTTTTCCTGCCTGTCTCAGATATGGGAAAACTCAAGTTATTTTGTGGCCCAGTGCAATTTCAGAAAGTATTAATGACAACCAGGCAAGTTCCACAATTAATAATACTTTATTTGGAAAAAGTTAGGAAGTGTCAAAAATATTATTTAAAAAATTAAGTCTCCTCAAAAATGGAAATTCCATCCCAAAAACCGATTGGGTAAAATCCATCAATCATCATTTCTTATTTTCCAACAGTCAATATTCATCCAAATGTAGCCTGTGTAGTCGAGTCCAACGTGGTGTCAGTTCCTCCACTTTTATTAAGGCCTCTTCTCCTTACTAGCTCTCCATTGAATCGCTTTCTCTACACAGGTTCCCTTCTCCGTGTAGGACTGGGTTCAGGTCCGCTCCTGGGAAGGCGGCAGTGTAATTATCCGAGTCAGGTAGATACAGTTTCCCCGTGTTAATTCCTGTTTACTTCTAGATCTTCAGCACAATGTTAGCTCATATCTTGCGTAATCATCACTTATCCAAATTGCACACATTACAGACGTGACGTTGATCCGTAGATAAGAACGAGAGGAAAACAGTACTTCACTCTAGTTCATTGTTTGTGTTCAGAGGTAGTCGTGGGATACAGGCCCGGGTGCGTCCTAGGAGCAGGCTGCCATCTGAGCGCTGTGTGTCTGCACCGTAGGATGCTGGGAGAGAGGCTTGCTCACTGGCTGTGTGCTTCTGTCCTTTAGGGAATCCTGTTCATTTACTTCACCTGTGCACAATCAAGAGCGGAAAGAGAGGCACTCAGGAATGTCGCCTCTCAATTTGGATTAGAGCAATTCAATGGCAAAGAGTTTAAAGATGCAGTCCGGTGTCTTAAACGCAACAAATTTGTAACATATTGTATGAATTGGATTCATAACATATCATCCAAATTGCAACAAAAAAAAGTTTTTGCAGGACGTAACATCATACAAAATGGATTACATATATAATTGCATGATGTAGTATACAAAAAATAGGGACACGTTTTGGTTCGTGAGCACCGCTTTCTAAACTGCTGGCTGAAATTATACAGTAGTTCTTGAGTGTCACTTGATAATTTAAAACATGTGTAACAGTTTAGCTTCTGTCCCTCTCCTCGCCCCAAACCAGGGACCCTCTGCACACATCAACAACTGACACCCACGAAGCATCGTTACCCATCACGCCACAAAAGCCACGGCTCTTGCCGAGCAAGGGGAACGACTACTTCAAGGTCCTCAGAGCGAGTGACGTTAACAATTGAAACGATATTAGCGAGCACCACCGCTAACTAGCTAGCCATTTCACATTGGTTACATTCACCTCTCTTTTGACCTCCTCCTTTTCCGCAGCAACCAGTGATCCAGGTCACGGCACCAATGTAACAGTTTAGCTTCTGTCCCTCTCCTCGCCCCTAACTGGACTCGAACAAGGGACCCTCTGCACACATCAACAACTGACACCCACAAAGCATCGTTACCCATCGCACCACAAAAGCCACGGCCCTTGCAGAGCAAGGGGAATAACTACTTCAAGGTCCTCAGAGCGAGTGACGTCCCAGATTGAAACGCTATTAGCGCGCACCACCACTAGCCATTTCACATCGGTTACACATGCATGTGGGTAGCACTCCTGAGAATTTAGAACATGCATGTGGGTAGCACTCCTGAGAATTTAGGATACGCGTTATTGGTAGCACACGTGAGATTTCACACTTCAATTATTGAACATGCAGCACTTGTGAATAGGTTGACACTGCAAACATACTTCAAAACATGTGAGCACAGCAAACATGAGAGGGGGAAAAAGGAAGCTCATCATTACAAGGTGACGTGTGTACAGGAACCTTCCATTTACAGAACAACTTGACACATTTTGTAATGTACTCGCCTGTTTAAAAACTGATTACATGAGTAATTATTTTAGACAGCGGGGTTCCTTGTTAAACCAACCTACAGGCGCCACCTGCTTAGTATGTGTGGCAGTTATTACAGCAAATACGGTATATTATATATGCAAATGGTAAGACGTCAACAGGGTTTAGTTAATTAGCAAGCAATGTGAGCATGGCTTTCCAAACAGAGGCTTCTTTTACTCTGGAGCGAAGGTCTCAGCAGGGGGCCCCACTTTGATCTGTAGATCCCACGGTCTGAAGGACCATTGCTCCTACTAGCAGCACTGTCAGTCAGACAGGGAAATTTCCATGTAAAAAGCCCCATGAGCACTAACATGAGAAGTTTATATAGGAGAACATGAAAGCTAAGTTTATATATATATTTTAAATAAGGCATGTATAAATGTTTTTAACCATTTCTATCCAAAAAAAAGTAGGAATAAGCAAAGGCTTTGATTTCTGCTCAAACAGATGGAAAAGGGGTCTTAGAAAAAGTCTTAATATAATATATATATTTTTTAACTTTGTAGGGAATAAACTAAAGGTATTTCAAATGAATTAATTTGCCCAAGTTTATCATAAGACATGAACAGAATGCATCAGTGATTTGAATTTCCTGTGTGTCTACCACTTTGTGTAGCCGTTAGCGATGCTGCTAATGATAACCTTTTTCGGGTATAGATAGAAAGGCTTTCCCATAAACATTCTCAATTAAATGTTAACTATACTGAACAAAAATATAAACATGCAACAATTTCAACGATTTTACTTTACTGCACATTTTTAGATTTGCCTTTTATTGTCCACAGTACAAGGTGAACCTGTGTAATGATCAGGCTGTTTAATCACCTTCTTGACATGCCATACCTGTCAGGTGGTTTAAGCATTGTTGTGGACTTAAAACATCCAATTTAGTTCGTTTTTCTATTGAAAAGTGTATTTTGAGAGTGAAAACCTGAAGAAGCAGGGAAAAAGAAAATCTGGAAAAACTAAAAGGAGAAAACGGAATTTAGAAAATAACTAAACGGGATAAGGCCAAAAGTTTAACAGATTTTATAGTGCCCTAGAAATGTAACCACTCTCAAATGTGTAAGGATCGACGCTGGTAGACGAGAAACAAGTACAGGGAGTGAACATTTAATTAACGACGGACATGGAAGAGGACAGCGTTCTGAAGAGAAAACATAACAACATTAGTGCTGACACGGGGAACCAACTGAGGAACAGACATATATAGAAGGGCAATCAACAAAGTAATGGAGTTCAGGTGAGTCCAATATTGCACAGCTACGCGTAATGATGGTGACAGGTGTGCGTAATTAATGGAAGTTTGGCGCTCTCGAGCGCCAGAGAGGGGGAGCGGGAACAGGCGTGACAAAATGCCTATACATAGCTATAGACGGACCATCCATGATATCAAAATGATAGTTTTAAACGTGTTGAGGCAATACAGTGTTTGTTTACATTTACATTGTTTGCAAACATTGTAGTAACACAAGATTGTTTTGGGGGTTCTGATGGGATATGTCAGTTGAACGAAGCTCATGAGGCATTTATAAGTTATAATCTTAAAGAATCAATGGGTATATGTCATACATTTATAAGTCAGTTAATGTCACCTCCCCCGGCTCTTACTGACACCTACTTATGAGCCCTCTCTCTTTTCATTTACTGTAACCAGCCCTCTCACCCACTTAGCACCGACCGACACCGGACGACCATGGACGTTGAAAAGTAGTTTAAATTTGGTCAATTCAAGTATGAACCAATCTTAAAGTCTGTTTCACAAGTTTGTACAGCACAGTACAGTGCAGTACAGTGCAGTAGAGCACCGTGCAGTACATTAAATTACATTACAGTAAAGAAAAATAGAGTAGAATATAGGTCAGTACAATACAGTACAGTAATGTACAGTAGAGTTTAGTATAGTACAGTAGAGTAGAGCACACTAGACTAGAGTACAATATAATTGACTGTAGTGTCAGTGTTTCCCCTAGAATTTATTTTCAGCAGCGGTGGCAAAGTTAGCATGCTAGCTGTTCCCATAGACTTCTATTCATTGCGGTAATGCTAGTGAGCCTTTGCGCTAGTTAGCAACTTCCTTCCATTAGTTCATCTATATCTGTGTAAGTAGAAAAAGGGCTTAATTGCCAGAATGCCTTAATAAACGCAGAAATATACACTCCTGTTCAAAAGTTTGGGGTCACTTAGAAATGTCCATGTTTTTGAAATAAATGCACATTTTTCGTCCATTAAAATAACATAAAATTGATCAGAAATACAGTGCAGATATTGTTAATGTTGTAAATGACTATTGCAGCTGGAAATGGCTGATTTTTTAATAGAATATCTACATAGGCGTACAGAGGCCCATTATCAGCAACCGTCACTCCTGTGTTCCAATGGCACGTTGTGTTAGCTAATCCAAGTTGATCATTGTAAAAGGCAAATTGATCATTATAAAACCCTTTTGCAATTATGTTGGCACAGCTGAAAGCTGTTGGTTTGATTAAAGAAGCAATAAAACTGGCTTTCTTTAGACTAGTTGAGTATCTGGAGCATCAGCATTTGTGGGTTCGATTACAAGCTCAAAATGTCCAGAAACAAAGACTTTCTTCTGAAACTCGTCAGTCTATTCTTGTTCTGAGAAATTAAGGCTATTCCATGCAAGAAATTGCCAAGAAACTGAAGATGTCGTACAACGCTGTGTACTACTCCCTTCACAGAACAGCGTAAACTGGCCCTAACCAGAATAGAAAGAAGAGCGGGAGGCCCTGGTGCACAACTGAGCAAGAGGACAAGTACATTAGAGTGTCTAGTTTGAGAAACAGATGCCTCACAAGTCCTCAACTGGCAGCTTCATTAAATAGTACCTGCAAAACACCAGTCTCAACGTCAACAGTGAAGAGCCGATGCTGGCCTTCTAGGCAGAGTTCCTCTATCCAGTGTCTGTGTTCTTTTGCCCATCTTAATATTTTATTTTTATTGGCCAGCCTGAGATATGGCTTTTTCTTTGCAACTCTGCCTAGAAGGCCAGCATCCCGGAGTCACCTCTTCACTGTTGACGTTGAGACTGGTGTTTTGCGAGTACTATTTAATGAAGCTGCCAGTTCAGGACTTACGAGGCATCTGTTCCTCAAACTAGACAATCTAATGTGGTACACCAGTGTTGAATAAAAATGTTTCCTTCTTGCTAAAAGTCAATGTAATCTTCCACTTCTCAGATTCCTAACACCTCTCACATTGTCATTCTAGAAACTGTTCATGACACTGAGGTTGACACATGGCCACCCCGCTCCAGACAACATTTCTACTTCCTTCTGTTGGCACACGACTCCAGACAAGAGGTGGATGGGACATGGGTGAGGACCTCCCTTTCTCTTTTTTCATTAGTTCTGTCTGTCTATTCCATTGTTTTCTTTCTACCATATTGAGGATCATGCATGTGCGGAGAGGTTGGGCGCTCATGAATGAATTATATCAATACCTTGGGGCACAGAGGCAATTGCTTGAAAGAAATTGTGGTTGTCCATAAATGCCCAATGAACTATTTATGGACATAATGGGAGCTTGTGATGTGAGAGGACAAATAAATAAGGCGAGAATACATGAAACATGACAAGATGATGAGCGGTATGTATCATCACTTGCGTCCTAATGACCCTTAGACGTTCGGCTAAATCAATGCCTTGCCGTCATGGAAAATGGTGTACTATTAATATATGGTGTGGTTATTAGCATAAGTCGGCCATACACACGGGTGAATATCTACCAAATGGTACTCTTGACACTGGTCCACATTGCTATGTGTGTTCAGAATACTGTAGCATTTTCAGTAAAGGCGAGGGGCTGATATAGTGTGATTTGTATGCAGGGCCATGAGTCAGGCCAGTGTAGTATGGTAATTGACCAGTAGTGGTCTAAGTCCATGTGCCATGTGCCAAGAGGCTATTTGCATTTTACAAGTTGCTGAAAAGCTATACTGAGGGGTTTTGCAACACTGTACTCATCCCAGTGTCACTCAAGCCTTTGTGGTTGAGTCTCCACATTCAGAGCACCTCCATGCACGTCCTTTGTGATGGCTCACTCTCTCCCTGGGTAGTCATGGTGATCAAGCGTTGTCTCAGTGCTAGGGCCTGCTGATGGATAGACACCAGCATTCAGCCACGGATTTCTCTTTTTGAAGGGGGTGGGAGGAGTGGAGGGCTGGGGGAGGACTGGGAGAGGGGCTCAGCTCAGCCTTGAACCAAATAAACAGAGGGAATGAAAAGAGGAGTGCTTTCAGAGATAGAGAGGGGTCAGTCTCATTTGCGCAAAGTCCTCCCTCATCACAAACACAGCTGACACGGGGCATTCTTATCAGCGAGGCGCACACTGGGCAAAAATAACAAATTCATTTGTAACTGAGACCGCGAGCCAAGGACAATAGCCCAGCAGGACACAACGTAGATGTCTGTTAGGAGTATCAGAGGAAAGATCATTCATTCTTATTTATTCGCTGGCCCAACAACCTCATCCAAATGGGCTTACATGGCTCTCAGCTTGAAGCCCACTGAAGCCCAAAAAGGCAAGACAAGTTTCCCAAGGTTACTGCATACAGCTATGGCTCTTTGTGGATGGACTCCAAGGCTGGACTCTTTCCAGCCTTTTGCTGCACAGTTTTCAAATGTATTTATTTTTCTCTATCCACTTTGTTGCGCCACGTACAGTACGTCACATATTGTACTTTTATTGTAATAACACAAAATCTCTCTAAACTGATCCTCCACTCCAGACTAATAGTCGTCCACATGCTGCAGAATCAATTTCCTCCTATGAATACTTCATTAGCTCCTTAATAAACAGCTCGCTATCCACCGTGTCAGGTGGAGTAATGTTAACTCCCCAGATGTGAGCTATTTTTGTTTCCATTTTCCACTAGTTAGACTTTTTTTTCCTGAATCAGCCATCATGGTAGATGAGAGAAGAGCACCCATTGGGACATTAAACCTGCAGGGTTAGACTGACCTGACTTTATGACCTCACCTTCCACAGTGTATCTACTACTTCTCTGATTCATCCATTGTAGTAAAGCAATGTTAGTTGTTTTCAACACAATCCAATAATTACATTATAGATCTTCCCTGAAAGCTGAGATAATTGCAGGCAAAAGCTTTCAGTATTTAAAATGGATCTTTGCAATAGCAAACCTCAATCTCTCACCTATCAGTCATCATAAAGCCTAAACAAGGAACATAGATGATAAACTGGTAATAGGATGTAGTAAGGATGAGATCAGGAAGTAATAGGCAGAAATAAAGTAGAAATTGTGCACCAATTTTAAAAGCCTGTTATATTCCAGCACCTGTGTTTTTAAGGATGTGGGTATGACCACAAATTGTGACCTTTCATTTAATATAGACCACATGGAGAATTCAATAAATCCATTTTTTTTATTCAGCATTTTGACATACCCCTCGCCAACCCTGTGTTGAGTTTCACCATCATTGTAAAGCTTTTCATGACAGAATGCTCATTATGAAAGAATAAAAAGTAAAAGAGTAAAAGAGTAAAAAGTAGGTGAAATCAAACATTTTGTTTTTACCAAGTTACGCTTCTCAAAAGGCACCGAGTTGGTGGAGTGACCCAACACAGTCAGATGTCAGTGCCATGATGACACAGCTGAAGTGCATGAGAAAACACTATGAATAAATCATATCGTAAAGTGGTGTCATGGGCTCATGGGTTGGCATGTCATCTCTGCTCAGGAAAAACATTTCTGTCTCGAGGGGCTCGTCCTAATCCAGCCTCTTCTATGTTCACTGTTTACTGGATCACTGGGATGTGATTTATACTAGGAGCTTCTCTTTGGTCTGGAATACACTCTGCAAGAGATATGATAATTTTATTACACTATGTGTTGTAATGAATCGTATCAAACTGATAAGACAATCAGAAAATAGCTTCTTGGAGACACTTATTTTCCCTGGTGTATTTATCCCTGTGTTTCCTGTCTCTCTCTGCCAGTTCATCTTGTAATTTCAAGTCAACCACTGTTTTCCAGTGCTCCTGCTTTTCTATTCTATTCTACTAGTCCTCCCGGTTTTGACCTTTGCCTGTTTTTCTGGACTCCATTCCCACCTACCTGACCATTCTGCCTGCCCTGACCTCGAGCCTGCCTGCCATTCTGTAACTCTAGAACTCTGAACTGGTTTTGACCTTTTGCCTGTCCACGACCATTCTCTTGCCTACCCCTTTTGGATTGTTAATAAACATCTTGGACTCTAACCATCTGCCTCCTGTGTCTGCATCTGGGTCTCGCCTTGTGCCCTTATAAGACCATGTTCATCAGGATTTGTGAAGAAGTCGACCATTTACCAACAATGTAAAGGTTCTTATGTGCTGTAAGCTTTCTAAAGGATGAATCAAGGACGGTCATCAGATTTCATCATATCAAATGTGATTGTATGTTTTCATGCAGCATGATTTAATTTTAGCAGCAAGGCAATAGTGTTGCGTGACAAACTGACAGATTATTTATTGTGTGCATTGCAATTTAATGCATTGTGAGGGGCCTACAATCTATCTCCCCTTCTGATTTCCATGAGAAATATAAAATATAGGACTAAGTTATTGATTGGATGGGTGGGAGGAGGGGGAATGGGATGGGAGGAAGGGGAGAGGGAGGGAAGGAGGGGGAAAGTACGCCTAATGCGAGGAGAGGGAGAGGAGGGTTTCCATATGTAATCTGTGATGCTGTGGATACATTTAAATAACCTGTTGAGAAAAACACACTTGGTATACAAAACATTAGGAATACCTGCGCTTTCCATGACAGACTGACCTGGTTAATCCAGGTGAAAGCTATGATCCATTATTGATGTCACTTGTTAAATCCACTTCAATCTGTGTAGATGAAGGGGAGGAGACAGGTAAAAAAAGTGTTGAAACCTTGAGACAATTGAGACATGGATTGTGTATATGTGCTATTCAGGTGACAAAAGAATATAGCAGTAGGTGCCAGGCGCATCGGTTTGAGTGTGTCAAGAACTGCAACGCTGCTGGGTTTTTCACGCTCCACAGTTTCCTGTGTGTATCAAGAATGGACCAACAACCAAAGGACATCTAGCCAACTTGACACAACTGTGGGAAGCAATGGAGTCAACACAGGCCAGCATCCAAGTGGAATGCTTTCAACACCTTGAAGAGTTCCTGCCATGACGAATTTAGGCTGTTCTGAGGGCAAAAGGGGGTGCAGCTCAATATTAGGAAGGTGTTCCTTATGTTTTGTAAACCGAAGCATCAATCACCAGGGAGAACAGGAGAAAGTGTGGATTCCTCCTAAAGCTCTAATGCACGACCCGAGCGGGCCCTGACATTATACATCGGGTTAGGGCAGGGTAGGGCATATTTTTCATAAATAACTAGTGTATGGGCAGGGCTCGAGTATCACTAAATCGATCACTGACTTTCATGGTGAGCCATTTGTTTATGCTCTGCTGCGCAGTACAGTCATATCTGACTAAGATCATAACATGGTGTCAGAAGTGCTTCAACCTCATCAACTATAAAACAGGAGAGATTATTTCACAGAAATATTTTAATAATATTGTTCCTTGAGTTTTGTCTCATTGCGAGTTTCATGGTTGCCATTGTGCCACGAGGAAGACAAGGCAGAGAGCTCTTGTACATTTGTAAAGATTTGGTTTTATTTTTATAGCATTTTTTTAACCAACTTTTGTTTTTTCATGACTTCTTGAGTGTTTCTGAGCTACAATATATATTCATTTGGATTCCCATTAGCTTTTGCAGAGTGAGCAGCTATTCTTCCTGGTCCACAAAAAAACACAAAACATGACAAGTAACCAAACACTGGTACACTGATAGACAAGGACAATCACACACATTTAAAATTGAATGATATACAAACAATAAAAAACGTTTAAAAAAATAATACAAACAATACAACCAAAAATAATAATGTGTGTGTTAAAGTGTGTTTATGTGTGCATGTGTTTGTGTGTGTCCCCTCACAGTTCCCACCATTCCATGAAATGTTGTTTCGCTTCTTTAAAGGTAATTTAGCTGTTTACTTCAGTTATTAGAGATGGAAGGGAGGTCCATGCGATCCTGGCTCTGTAGAATACTGTGCGGTGCCGTGAATTCGTTTTGGACTTAGGGACTGTGAAGAGACCCCTGGTGGCATGTCTTGTGGGGTATGTATGGATGACTGAGCTGAATGTTATTTGATTATGCAGACAATCTGGAATTTTCATTGCAGTAATACATCTCCTAAAAACGAGAAGAGAAGCAGTTCACTTCTCGTCAACCCTCAACCAGAAAAGACTGGCATGTTGTTGAAGTTAGTTATGTTTGTGTAGTTAAGAGCAAGAAGTGCTTCTCTCATTTGAGCCAGCTGCAGCTTTACTAGGTCTTTCTTTGCTGCGCTTGACCATATTACCGGATAATAATCAAGATGGTACAACACAAGAGCCTTAACAACTCGTACAGTTAGTTTTTGTATCAAAATGCAGAACATCTTTTTTATAGCAGCCATACCCCTCCCCATTTTCACAATAACTTTGTCAATATGACTTGCCCATGATAATTGACCATCCAATATTATACCTAGGAGTTTAGCTTCCTCAACTTGCTCAATGGTCACACCCTTTGTACACAACTCCAGTTGAGGTTTAGGTCTTAGAGAATATTTTGAAACAAATATAAGGCTTTTAGTTTTCGATGTATTTAAGACCACTTTATTATTAATCACCCATTCTGATACTGACTGTAACTTCTTATTTGGAATTTCAGTGAGCTCACTGGCTTCGGGTGCTGACATGTAGAGTGTGGAATCATCCGTATACTTAGTCATTCAAGCTTTGTGTAAGACCAGTGGCAAATCATTTGTAAAACTGAGAAGAGTAACGACCCAAGGCAACTGCCCTGAGGAACACCACACTGTACATATCTGATGTTAGAGAAGCTTCCATTGAAGAACACTCTCTGGGTTCTACTGGATAATTAACTCTCCAACGATGTGATGGCAGCTAGCAAAGGCTAGCTTTTTCAAACAGAGATTTGCATCCTGTAGCTCTAACTCCAAAAGGTTTTGGGAGACTGTCAAGTCCATGGAGAACAAGAGCACCTCCTCAGCTACTTGCCCGAGCGCCCACAGCTTCTCCTTCACCCAAATTCGGATAGCAAATCTGGACCCATACAATTCAGCTGGGCTAGACAATCTGGACCCTCTCTTTCTAAAACTATCTGCCGCCATTGTTGTAACCCCTATTACCAGTCTGCTCAACCTCTCTTTCGTGTCTTCCGAGATACCTAAAGATTTGAAAGCTGCCACGGTCATCCCCCTCTTCAAAGGGGGTGACTCTCCAAAGCAAGTTCCCATTGGCTGTAGTGACCATATCATTGTGGAAATAACAAGGAAAGCCAAAGTGCCAAAGTTTGGGCTTAAAGTAATTTATAAGCGATCACACAAAATGTTGAAGATGTAAAAAATGTATGCTTGTCTGATGTTGATGAGGAAGTGAATCAAGATGCAGCACTGGAAGCATATATAAAATGATTCATGCCACTTGTTGACAAACCTGCGCCTGTGAAGAAATGACATGTGAGACCTCATAGAACCCTGGTACAACACAGGCAGTTAACCCACTGTTCCTAGGTCATCATTGAAAATAAGAATTTGTTCTTAACTGACTTAACTGATCTGCCTAGTTAAATTTAAAAAAATATATATATGCATTTTAAAAGTCAGTAGTTAACTTATCTGAAATATTGTATTTGGTCACACAAATTTTCCCCATTAGTTTACTAAGAGTAGGCAGCAAACTGATTGGGTGGCTGTTAGAGCCAGCTGCTTTACTATTTTTAGGCAGTGGAATTACTTTAGCTTCCTCCCACAGCTGTGGACACACACTCCTTTAGGCTTTGGTTAAAGGTATGGCAAAAAGGGGAGGCATAACGGTCTGCTACCATTCTCTATAGTCTCCAACCAAAGTTGACTATACCTTGTGGCTTAACATTATTAATGGATAACAATACTTTTTCCACTTCTCCCACAATAACTTGACCAAATTCAAAATAGCAAATCTTCTCTTTCATTTTTTGATATTTTTTATACAAAAATATGATGATCACTTTTCAAAGTCATTCCACTTCTGAGTTATTTCACTTTACTAGTGAAATAGTCATTGAAATGAGTTTTCTGCCCATGATATCATTTAAGGTACTCCAAAGTCTTTTCCCATTGTGTTTTATGTCATGTATCTTGGTTTTGTAATATTATTTCTTCTTATTTTTGTTTAGTCAAAACATTTCACAATCTACATTATGTCAACCAATCATCTGAGCCGCCTGACTTGTTTGCCACCTCTTTAACATCATTTATTTGAACCATACAATTGTGTAATTCATCATCAATCCAGAGGGTTCTATTAGGTCTCACATGTAATTTCTTAACAGGCGCATGCTTGTCAACAAGTGGCATTAATCCTTTTACATATGCTTACAGTGCTGCATCTTGATTCACTTCCTCATCAACATCAGACCAGCATACATTTCTTACATCTTCAACATTTTGTGTGATCGCTTATAAATTACATTAAGCCCAAACTTTGACACTTTGGCTTTCCTTGTTATTGCCACAATGATATGGTCACTACAGCCAATGGGAACTTGCTTTGGAGCAAAGCTCTGCAGGATTAGTGAAGATATGATCAATACAAGTCGGTTAAGTGATAACCTGTGTCATATTACAGGCGTTAGTCACAGTTAGAAGCTTCCTCTGAAGAGGGCATCTAGTAGCTAACCAGCCAATGTTCAGGTCACCCAGAAAATAGACCTCTCCTTTAAAACATCACACACAAATCATATCAAGCATTGTGGTCTACAGAAGCACCCCAAAAGAAGAGTCTTTAGATGAGGCAGGTGAACTTGCAACCACAACACTTCAACAACATTTGACAGGAGATCCTCTAAGTTTTACAGGGATATGGCTCTGAACATATGTGCCTTCCGCTGCACCTCCCCCGTAGGCATTCCTGTCTTTTCTTTAGATGTTATATCCTTATATTGCTACTGCTGTATATTTAAAGGAATTATCTATATGATAGTGGAGCATGGGTCAGCTGTTTGTTCACCTGCACCTGCCCACAATTGCTAATAACCCATCCGCAACCATCTGACTATATGTGATAAAGTGAAAATCTGAGGCCCGCACCCGACCCTAACCTGCTAATGTAGAACATTAGGCTACAGTCAGAGACGGTGGAAGGATTTTTTGACAGGGGGTGCAGGATTGTTTTTGCCTGATTTAGATATGTTTCTGCTTCTAATTTCTGTTATTTTGCTAGGCTATTTGTTAGCCAACTTATCTATAACTAAATACACGCAGCTTCTCTTCTGTCATTATATGTTGCGCGAGAAGACTAAATAAACCCTTGCTCACCAGAATAATGTCATAAATCGATAGAATGAATGCTTCAATCTAGTTGACATTGGTAAAGTTCTCTGTCATCTCTGCTTCTTTCGCGAAGCAAAGACATTTAGGGACTGTCACAATTATGAGTGAAGAGGTGTGGAGTCAGGCGCAGAGAGCAAAGATGTGGGAAAAAACAACACGCTTTAATGTCCCGAAACACAACATGTACAAAGTGAAAACACAAATGAACAGAAATATAACCGGACAGCGTGTAACCCAAAATACAACAAAATACACTCAACCAACAAAACAGACGAACAAGCCCGCACGAAACAGAAGCGGGCTAAACAGACTATATATACCCTATCCTAACAACCAAACTAGAAACAGGTGCTACCAATTAGACAAAACTAAACGAACACAGAACAACGGATCGGCGATAGATAGTAGACCGGCGACGACGACCGCCGAGCACCACCCGAACAAGAAGGGGAGTCACCTTCGGTAATATTCGTGACAGTACCCCCCTCCTGACGCGCAGCTCCCGCAAAGGATACACATGACTCCTGGGAAGTGCAGCGTTAACCTGGAGATTTATCACGCAATCCCCCTGCCTATGGGGTGGTAATTGGGTCGCTTTCTTTTTACTGAAAACGATAGCCAAATCATCATACTCAGCTGGAATGCGCACGGTGGAAACCTGGTGTTATGCAGGTGAATGAGGACCCAAAAGCGACTTGGCGAAAACAGAGTCTTTATTCCAGTAAAGGAAATAGGCAATACTCCTAGACAAATCAGAGCAGAAAACAAAACATAAAAAACTAATTCCAATCGTAGTGACGAGGACAGACTGGAGACTCGACCATAAACTGTAGGTTGCCTCGGGAAGGCACCGACCGTAGCAGACTCAGACACCTGCTCACACGCAGCACGGCGAACAATATACAAGGATCCGACAGGACAGAAACGGAAGACAAGGGGAGAAATAGGGACTCTAATCAGAGGGCAAGATAGGAAACAGGTGTGGAAAGACTAAATGATTGAGTAGGGGAATAGGAACAGCTGGGAGCAGGGACGGAACGATAGAGAGAAGAGAGAGAGGGAGGGAGAGAGAAAAAAGGGAACGAACCTAAAAAGACCAGCAGGGGGAAACGAACAGAAGGGAAAGCATAATGACAAGACAATATAAGACAAAACATGACAGTACCCCCCCACTCACCGAGCGCCTCCTGGCGCTCTCGAGGAGGAACACTGGCGGCAACGGAGGAAATCATAGATCACAAACGGTCCAGCACGTCCCGAGAAAGAACCCAACTCCTCTCCTCAGGACCGTAACGGAAAACGATAAAAAGGGAAACTAGGGTACTACTCTAAAAAAAAGAGACACGGGTGAGACACGGGTAGAGAACTGAAAGCTTTAGAGCAAACAGGACCAAACAGGCCAGGAGAGTAACAACTAGGGACAGACTGAGACACAGCAAGGGCAGGAACAAGACCAGGAGAGATGCGGTGGCAGGGAACAGACTGAGACCCAGCAAGACCAGGAGCAGAAGCAGAAAAAAAATTACCAGACTTATTCTGCGCGCAGTCCGAACACGCAGCCACGAAACGGCGCGTGTCACGCTCCTGAGTAGGCCACCAAAAGCGCTGGCGAATAGAAGCAAGAGTACCTCGAACGCCGGGATGGCCAGCTAACTTGGCAGAGTGAGCCCACTGAAGAACAGCCAGACGAGTAGAAACAGGAACGAAAAGAAGGTTACTAGGACAAGCGCGCGGCGACGCAGTGTGCGTGAGTGCTTGCTTAACCTGTCTTTCAATTCCCCAGACTGTCAACCCGACAACACGCCCAACAGGAAGGATCCCCTCGGGATCGGTAGAAGCCACAGAAGAACTAAAGAGATGGGATAAAGCATGAGGCTTGGTGTTCTTAGTACCCGGGCAATAAGAAATAACGAACTCGAAACGAGCGAAAAACAACGCCCAACGAGCATGACGCGCATTCAGTCGTTTGGCAGAACGGATGTACTCAAGGTTCCTTTGGTCAGTCCAAACGACAAAAGGAACGGTCGCCCCCTACAACCACTGTCGCCATTTGCCTAGGGCTAAACGGATGGCGAGCAGTTCGCGGTTAGCCAAATCATAGTTACGTTCCGACGGTGACAGGCGATGAGAAAAATACGCACAAGGGTGGACCCCATCGTCAGTATCGGAGCGCTGGGACAGAATGGCTCCCACGCCCACCCCCGACGCGTCAACCTCAACAATAAACTGTTTAGTGACGTCAGGTGCAACAAGGATAGGAGCGGATGCAAAACGCTTCTTGAAGAGATCAGAACAACAATCATACGACCGGTGAGGAGGAAGGGAGTTGGTTCTGGACCGACTGAAGACCGTGCGCAGACCATGATATTCCTCCGGCACTCCTGTCAAATCACCAGGTTCCTCCTGAGAAGAGGGGACAGAACAAACAGGAGAAATAGCAGACATTAAACACTTCACATGACAAGAAACGTTCCAGGAAAGGATAGAATTACTAGACCAATCAAAGAAGGATTATGACACACTAGCCAGGGATGACCCAAAACAACAGGTGTAAAAGGTGAACAAAAAATCAAAAAAGAAATGGTCTCACTATGGTTACCAGATACAGTGAGGGTTAAAGGTAGTGTTTCACATAATATACTGGGGAGAGGACTACCATCCAAGGCGAACATGACCGTGGGCTCCCCTAACTGTCTGAGAGGAATGTCATGTTCCCGAGCCCAGGCTTCGTCCATAAAACAGCCCTCCGCCCCAGAGTCTATTAATGCACTGCAGGAAGCTGCCGATCCGGTCCAGCGTAGATGGACCGGTAAGGTAGTACAGGTACTTGACGGAGAGGACCGTCTAGTAGCGCTTATCAGTCGCCCTCCGCTTACTGATGAGCTCTGGCCTTTAACTGGACATGAAATGACAAAATGACCAGCGGAACCGCAATAGAGACAAGAGGCGGTTGGTGATTCTCCGTTCCCTCTCCTTAGTCGAAATGCGAATACCCCCCAGCTGCATGGGCTCAACACCAGAGTCAGTGGGGAAAGATGGTAGTGTCGGAGAGAGGGGAGACACAGTTAACGCGAGCTCTCTTCTATGAGCTCGGTGACAAAGGTCTACCCGTCGTTCAATGCGAATAGCGAGTTCAATCAAAGAATCCACGCTGGATGGAACCTCCCGAGAGAGAATCTCATCCTTAACCTTAGCGTGGAGTCCCTCCAGAAAACGAGCGAGCAACGCCTGCTCGTTCCAGTTACTGGAGGCAGCAAGAGTGCGAAACTCTATAGAGTAATCCGTTATGGATCGATTACCTTGACATAGGGAAGACAGGGACCAGGAAGCTTCTTTCCCAAAAACTGAACGATCAAAAACCCTTATCATCTCCTCTTTAAAGTTCAGATAATCGTTAGTGCACTCAGCGCTTGCCTCCCAGATAGCTGTGCCCCACTGCCGAGCCCGACCAGTAAGGAGTGATATGGCGTAGGCAATCCGAGCTCTCTCTCTTGAGTATGTGTTGGGTTGGAGAGAGAACACTATATCACACTGGGTGAGAAAGGAGCGGCACTCAGTGGGCTGCC
This sequence comes from Oncorhynchus gorbuscha, assembly GCF_021184085.1. Taxonomy (NCBI): domain Eukaryota; kingdom Metazoa; phylum Chordata; class Actinopteri; order Salmoniformes; family Salmonidae; genus Oncorhynchus; species Oncorhynchus gorbuscha. Next base: position 48,250,894 of record NC_060175.1, read on the forward strand.
CAGAATAACATGGTGGGTTATTAACCCTAGGTTCCGGAGGCTCGGAAGACCCGGAAGTAGCTGGTGGCACGAGACGAAGACTCTGATACTGTCCTGAGAGGTCGGAGACCTGAGCGGCCAGGGTCTCAACGGCATGCCGAGCAGCTGACAATTCCTGCTCGTGTCTGCCGAGCATCGCTCCCTGGAACTCGAGAGTAGAGTAGAGAGAATCCATAGTCGCTGGGTCCATTCTTGGTCGGATCCTTCTGTTATGCAGGTGAATGAGGACCCAAAAGCGACTTGGGGAAAACAGAGTCTTTATTCCAGTAAAGGAAATAGGCAATACTCCTAGACAAATCAGAGCAGAAAACAAAACATAAAAAACTAATTCCACTCGTAGTGACGAGGACAGACTGGAGACTCGACCATAAACTGTAGGTTGCCTCGGGAAGGCACCGACCGTAGCAGACTCAGACACCTGCTCACACGCAGCATCTGAGGGAAACAAGACACAGCACGGCGAACAATATACAAGGATCCGACAGGACAGAAACGGAAGACAAGGGGAGAAATAGGGACTCTAATCAGAGGGCAAGATAGGAAACAGGTGTGGAAAGACTAAATGATTGAGTAGGGGAATAGGAACAGCTGGGAGCAGGGACGGAACGATAGAGAGAAGAGAGAGAGGGAGGGAGAGAGAAAAAAGGGAACGAACCTAAAAAGACCAGCAGGGGGAAACGAACAGAAGGGAAAGCATAATGACAAGACAATATAAGACAAAACATGACACCTGGTCTGGACTCTCCACCGTTGTAGCACCGATGGAAACACCCTACACACCTGCCTGAACACTCATCAGACCACCCCTGTAGAGTTCCCTGTTTCCACGAAATCGTAGGATTATGAATAGCCAACCAGGGAATCACCAGAACAACTGGAAACGCAGGTGAATCGATAAGGAACAAACTAATTCGCTCCTTGTGATTCCCCTGCGTAATCATCTCCAATGAAATTGTGGCTTTCTTCACCAGCCCTGACCCTAATGGTCGACTATCTAAAGAGTGCACGGGAAAAGGGGGGTTTACTTTAACTAACGGAATCCTCAACCTCTGAGCGAGTCCGCGATCTATAAAGTTTCCAGCTGCGCCTGAATCTACCAGTGCTTTATGCTGGAGAGAAGGAGAATAATTAAGGAAACAAATTAATAGGAACATGTGACCAACAGGAAACTCTGGGAGAGTGTGGTGCTTACTCACCTGGGGTGACCGATGAGTATTCTGCCTGCGTTCATGATTCCCAGATGAATTCCTCCAGCACCGACCAGACGTGTGCCCTCTCCGGCCACAACTGGTACAGGAGGAGCTTCCTCCTCCGATCTCCCTTGATGCGGTACTTCCTAACTCCATCGGAATAGGGGCAGGAGGATCAGGAGGTAGAACTGACAAGACCCTTTCAGAACGTCCACGAGCAGCTAGCAGATGGTCCAACCGGATCGACAGGTCTATCAGTCCATCCAGGCCAAGTGTAGTATCCCGACAGGCCAGCTCCCTACGGACGTCCTCTCTCAGGCTACACCTGTAATGGTCTATCAGGGCCCTGTCGTTCCACCCTGCTCCCACAGCCAAGGTCCGGAACTCCAGCGCGAAGTCCTGCGCGCTCCTCTTCCCCTGTCTCAGATGGAACAATCTCTCACCTGCCGCACGACCCTCTGGAGGGTGATCGAACACGGCCCTGAAACGGCGGATGAACTCTGAGTAGTTGTCTCTTGCCGAGTCGGGCCCGTTCCAGACCGCATTAGCCCACTCCAGAGCTCTACCAGACAGGCAGGTGATGAGGACCCCTACTCTCTCCTCCTCTGAAGGGGCCGGTCGAACGGTGGACAGGTAGAGGTCTAATTGCAGCAGGAATCCCTGGCACCCTGTCGCTGTTCCATCGTATTTCCTCGGAGGCGTCATGAGCAGAGCGCTGGAACCGGATCCAGATGGGGCAGGTGGTAGAGTTGCTGGTGGGAGGGTCGGTGGAGTAGTAGGGAAACCATTCCTCTCCCAACGATCCATCCTCTCCATCATCCGTTCCATCGCTGATCCTAGGCGATGGAGGATGGATGTGTGATGTTGGACTCTCTCCTCCATAGTGGGAAGAAGAGTGGTCGCTGCTCCTGCTGACTCCATATCGTCGTGCGGGCTTCTGTCACAATTATGAGTGAAGAGGTGTGGAGTCAGGCGCAGAGAGCAAAGATGTGGGAAAAAACAACACGCTTTAATGTCCCGAAACACAACATGTACAAAGTGAAAACACAAATGAACAGAAATATAACCGGACAGCGTGTAACCCAAAATACAACAAAATACACTCAACCAACAAAACAGACGAACAAGCCCGCACGAAACAGAAGCGGGCTAAACAGCCTAGATATACCCTATCCTAACAACCAAACTAGAAACAGGTGCTACCAATTAGACAAAACTAAACGAACACAGAACAACGGATCGGCGATAGCTAGTAGACCGGCGACGACGACCGCCGAGCGCCACCCGAACAAGAAGGGGAGTCACCTTCGGTAATATTCGTGACAGGGACCAGGGAGAAAAGGCAATATTATTTATTTTTTAAATGACATCAGTTTGTAAGGAAATAGAAAGCTGTGAAAATGACCCAACATGTTTATGATAATATTTCAGTTCAGCTTAGATGCATATTTTATGTGGTTGAAATACCATCAGCTTTTATGAGGCTGATAAAGATAGTACCTCTACAGACGGTATCTAACTGCGCATTCACATGCTGAAAGAGAGAAATCACATTTCTCCTGTTTTTTAACTTCTGTTCCCTGTTAAAAAAGTTGCCTACATTTGGTGTATCATTTTACTACAAGAAATGCTCAGTTCTGCAGTTAATACTATGGCTATGTGAGAGGTTATAGACCTACAGTCAGTGTCCAGATTTCAGTTTCCCATTTAACCCATTTGAACATCAGGATACAGTTCCCTTAACCACATGCCACAGGCCTATTTGAAGTCCCCGTTTTAGGACTGTCGAATTTGTATAGCGTCTCACAATCATCACACATAACATAGCCGGCACTGCTATCATCCTCTTTCACCACCTCACCAATTCTTTGACCAAATATAAACTTTTCTGTCCCTCTCTTCTCTTTATTTTCAACTACCATTTCACAGCTTTTCTCTTATTGAATTAAATTCAGACTTTTTGCCTCTGTGGATTGACGTTAACCTTTTCTGTCCATTCCCAAAAGCATTTGGCGATAGGTGTGTAGGAGCGTGTAGAGTTAGGCCCTGAAGTTTAGGAATATGCACTAATGCCAGATCGCCTAAAATAAATTAAATATAAATTCAATGTAGCCTATAGATAGATAGAAATTGCACAATACTGATACCTTTTTTTAAGGTATTGTTTTATTTTTATTCACACCCACCCTTCATTCACACAATATTGAATTACCCTAAATCTGCTCGCCCTATGGATATAACTGTAGGGACTGCGGGATATGAGTCAACCCGGGCATCACTACTAAGTGAGTTTCAGAGATGGCCAGGACACTAAATGAATTTCAGAATTGTCCAATATATGAATGTTATCCGATGTTAGCAAGTTATTGATTTCATGAACCTTATTTTTAAGGCTACATATATTAATATGGGCTATTCTTAGCCCTTTCGTGGGTAGAATATTGGAGATAGACATAATATGGAGATAAAATACATTGTTTAGAGAATAGTGTCACGGTTTTCATATGGTGAAGGAGAGTGGTGAAGGAATGGTGAAGGAGAGACCAAACTGCAGCGTGTCGATTGCGATCCATGTTTATTAAAACAAACGTAAACACGACTAAACACGAACACTACAAAACAATAAACGAAACGAAAACAGCCTCTACTTGTGTCAACATACATCGAACAAGGACATCAAGACACTCAGGACAATCACCCACAATACAACCAAAGAATATGGCTGCCTAAATATGGTTCCCAATCAGAGACAACGATAAACATCTGCCTCTGATTGAGAACCACTTCAGACAGCCATAGATTCTCGTAGAACACCCCACTAAGCTACAATCCCACTAAGCTACACACCACATACAAAAACCCATGTCACACCCTGGCCTGCCAAATACATGAAGAAAAACACAAAATACTTCGACCAGGGCGTGACAGAACCCCCCTAAGGTGCGGACTCCCGAACGCACCTCAAATCAATAGGGAGGGTCCGGGTGGGCGTCTGTCCATGGTGGCGGCTCCGGCGGGTCTGGTCGCCGGTACGCAGTTTTGGTCCAGGTTATCCTGCGCCGGCTCTGCGTGCTGTGTCTCCGGGGCGCTGGGAGGGTGCAGTGCGTCCTCTGCCTGCGCTCCGCTCGTGCCGGGCAAATGTGGGAGTGGAGCCTAAGGGAGAGGTGATTGTAGTAAGCACTAGATCTCCCGTGCTTACCCACAGCCCGGTTCAACCTGTGCCTGCGCTCTGGAGGTTCCGGGCTAGAGTAGTTGTCCAGCCTGGGGAAGTGGTGCCAAGGTTGCGCACCAGAGCTCCAGTGCTCCCCCACAGCCCGGTCCTTCAGGCTCCTCCTAACACCAAGCCTCCTGAAGGTCTCCCCAGCCTGGTGGTTCCTGTGGCAGCCCCACGCACCAGGCTGTCTCTCTGTCTCCTCCCTGCAGGTGGTCCCGCCTGTCCGGCGCTGCTGCCGGAGTCTCCCGCCTGTCCGGCGCTGCTGCCGGAGTCTCCAGCCTGTCCGGCGCTGCTGCCGGAGTCTCCCGCCTGTCCGGCGCCAGAACCCCTCTGTCCCGAGCTTCTGCCCCTCTGTCCCGAGCTTCTGCCCCTCTGTCCCGAGCTTCTGCCACTCTGTCCCGAGCTTCTGCCCCTCTGTCCAGAGCTTCTGCCCCTCTGTCCAGAGCTTCTGCCCCTCTGTCCAGAGCTGCCCCTCTGTCCAGTGGGGTCATTGATAAGGATGGCCATGGTGAGAAAGCCATGGAGGCGGACAATAAGGCGGACTAAGACAATTGTGAAGTGGGGTCCACGTCCCGCGCCGGAACCGCCACCATGGACAGACGCCCACCCGGACCCTCCCTATTGATTTGAGGTGCGTTCGGGAGTCCGCACCTTAGGGGGGGGGGTTCTGTCATGCCCTGGTCGTAGTATTTTGTGTTTTTCTTCATGTATTTGGTCAGGCCAGGGTGTGACATGGGTTTTTGAATGTGGTGTGTAGATAGTGGGATTGTAGCTTAGTGGGGTATTCTAGGTTAGTCTATGGCTGTCTGAAGTGGTTCTCAATCAGAGGCAGGTGTTTATCGTTGTCGTTGGGTGATTGTCCTGAGTGTCTTGATGTCATTGTGCTGTGTTAGTTGACACAAGTATAGGCTGTTTTCGGTTTTCGTTTCGTTTATTGTTTTGTAGTGTTTGTGTTTATTCGTGTTTACGTTGTTTGATTAAACATGGATCGCAATATACACGCTGCAGTTTGGTCCGACTCTCCTTCACCATATGAAAACCGTGACATATAGTCAGTCAATCAGGGGCTTGTAAATGTCAGTTGTTGTATGTGTGTGTGTGTATATGTGACTCATGTCATTACTACCCTGCATGAATATGCTGGGAGCTAACCAACCAGGTTCAATGTTAACCAGCTAACATTAGGCTCTAACTAGCAAAGCAAACAGCTCTGGGATATTAATAATAATGTCATACATGTAACGTTAGCTAGCTAGCTAACAGTACACTTTAGCTTGAAATTTAACCACCTGTCAAAATTCGAAACGTGTAATATCTGAAAATTTAGCTAACTAGACTATCTTACCCGTCCGTATACATCATCATGCATGATGTAAGCGTTTCCCTGTCACGGATGCCATGCCACGGTTGTCCTTAGTTTGAAGATGTAATCCGGAGATGGCTAAAGGGAGGGAGAAACATCTATCATACTCTAATTCCACTGATTTCAAAACTTGATCCTCCAGAAAGTGGAGAGCAAAACTTATGCAGCTCGACAGGAATACTAACACAGACTGACCAGCTTGACTTTATTACACATTTTGTTGTGTTACAGCCTGAATTCAAAATGTATTTTAAATATTTATTTCTCTCACTCATCTACACACACTACCCCATAATGATAAAGTGAACAAATCTTTTTAGGAATTTTGGCAAATGTATTGAAAATGAAATACAGAAATATCTCATTTACATAAGTATTCACAGCCCTTAGTCAATACTTTGTAGAAGCACCTTTTGGCATTGATTACAGCTATGGGTCTTTCTGGGTAAGTCTCTAAGGGTTTCCCACACCCATTATTATTTTCAAAATTCTTCAAGCTCTGTCAAATTGGTTATTGATCATTGCTAGACAACCAGTTTCAGGTCTTCTTGACTTTTTAAAGTAGATTTAAGTCAAAACTGTAACTTAGCCACTCAGGAACATTCACAGTCTTCTTGGTAAGCAACTGCAGTGTAGATTTGGCTTCATGTTTAAGGTTATTGTCCTGCTGAAAGGTGAGTTCATCTCCTAGTGTCTGGTGGAAAGCAGACTGAACCAGGTTTTCCTCTAGGATTTTGCCTTTGCTTAGCTCCATTCTGTTTCCTTTTTCTCCTGAAAAACATCCCAGTCCTTAACGATTACAAGCATACCCATAACATGATGCAGCCACCAATATGAACAGTGGTACTCAGAAATGCGTTGTAATGGATTTGCCCCAAACATAACACTTTGTATTCAGGACAATAACTGAATTGCTTTGCCATATTGTTTTTGCATTATTACTTTAGTGCCTTATTGCAAACAGGATTTCTGTTTTGAAATATTTTTGATTCTGTACTGGTTCCTTCTTTTCACTTTGTCAATTAGGTTAGTCTTATGAGGTAACTGCGATGTTGTTGATTTTCCCCAATCTAAGCATTTAAACTATGTAACTGTTTTAAAGTCACCATTGGCCTCCCTGTGCGGTTTCATACCTCTCCGGCAAATGAGTTAGGAAGGTTGCCTGTGTCTTTGTAGTGGGTGTATTGATACACCATCCAAAGTGTAACTAATAACTTCACCAAGCTCAAAGGGATATTCAATATCTGCTTTTTCTTTTACCCATCTACCAATACAGTGCATTCGGAAAGTATTCATATCCCTTCCCTTTTTCCACATTTTGGAACGTTACAACCTTATTCTAAAATGGATTTTAAAGATACATTCCGTCATCAATCAACACAATACCGCATAATGACAAAGCTAAAACAGGTTTCTTGAAATTTGTGCAAGTGTATTCAAAATAAAAAACAGAAATACCGTATTTACATAAGTATTCAGACCCTTTGCTATGAGACTCAAAACAGAGCTCAGGTGCATCCTGTTTCCATTGATCATCCTTGAGATGTTTCTACAACTTGATTGGAGTCCACCTGTGGTAAATTCAATTGATTGGACTTGATATGAAAAGGCAGACACCTGTCTATATAAGGTCCCACAGTTGACAATTTCAGCAGAATGGAAGGTCCCCAAGAACACAGTGGCCTCCATCATTCCTAAATGGAAGAAGTTTGGAGCCACCAAGACTCTTCCTAGAGCTGGCTGCCCGGCCAAACTGAGCAGTCGGGGCAGAAGAGCCTTGGTCAGGGAGGTGACCAAGAACTTGATGGTCACTCTGACAGAGCTAACCAGAGTTCCTATGTGGAGATGGCAGAACCTTCCCAAAGGACAACCATCTCTGCAGCACTCCACCAATCAGGCCTTTGTGGTAGAGTGGCCAGACGGAAGCCAATCCTCAAGTAAAGGCACATTACAGCCCGCTTGGAGTTTGCCAAAATGCACCTAAAGGACTCTCAGACCATGAGAAACAAGAATCTCTGGTCTGATGAAACCAAGATTGAACTCTTTGGCCTGAATGCCAAACATCACATCAGGAGGAAACCTGGCACCATCCCTTGGGTGAAGCATGGTGGTGGCAGCATCATGTTGTGGGGGATGTTTTTCAGCGGCAGAGAATGGGAGACTACTCAGGGTAGAAGGAAAGCAAAGTACACAGAGATCCTTGAGACTGGGCAAAGCTTTTACCTTCCAACAGGACAACAACCCTAAGCACACAGCCAAGACAATGCAGGAGTGGCTTCGGGACAAGTCTCTGAATGTCCTTGAGTGGCCCAGCCAGAGCCTGGAAATGAACCCGATTGAACATCTCTGGAAAGACCTGAAAATACCTGTGCAGCAACACTCCTCATCCAACCTGACAGAGCTTGAGAGGATCTGCAGAGAAGAATGGGAGAAACTCCCCAAATACAGGTGTGTAGTGTCATACCAAAGAAGAAAGTGCTTAAACAAAGTACTGAGTAAAGGGTCTTATTTGATTTGATTTGATTGTTATGTATGCTTATGTAAATGTGATATATATATATTTTTGCAAACATTTCTAAAAACCTGTTTTTGCTTTGTCATTATGGGGTATTTGGTGTGTATTGTGATGAGGAGAAATAAACAAATTAATCAGTTTTATAATTATTTAACTAGGCAAGTCAGTTAAGAAAAAATTCTTATTTACAATGACGGACGAGGAACAGTGGTTTAGCTGCCTTGTTCAGGGGCACAATGACAGATTTTTACTTTGTCAGCTCAGGGATTCGATCTAGCAACCTTTCAGTTACTGGCCCAACGCTCTAACCACTAGGCTACCTGCCACCCCATTGCAGCCTTAGAATAATAAAATGTGGAAAAGTCAAGGGGTCTGAATACTTTCCGAATGCACTGTAGGTTCTTTGCGAGGCATTGGAAAACCTCATTGGTCTTTGTGGATGATTCTGTGTTTGAAATTCACTGCTTGACTGAGGGACCTTACAGATAATTGTCTGTGTGCGGTACAGAGATGACGTAGTAATGTAAAAATCATGTTAATTAAACACTATTATTTTACACAGAGTGAGTCCATCTAACTTATTATGGGATTTGTTAAGCACATTTTTACTCCTGAACTTATTTAGGCATGCCATAACAAAAGGATTGACTCAATTTATTGACTCAAGATATTTCAGCTTTTCATTTGTTATTAGTTTCTAAACAGATAATTCCACTTTGACATTATTAGGAATTGTGTGTAAAAAAAATCAATTGAATGTATTTTAAATTCAGGCTGTAACACAACAAAAGGTGGAAAAAGAGGTGTGAATACCTTCTGAAGGCACTGTACAGTACATTATAATGGAGAGATTTAGGGATGTGTATGAAAAATTGTGCTCTGTTTCATTCTGATAGGTTTGTGTTTGTTTGTGTAAGTGCATGCGTGTATGGTTTGTGTGCTTATGGTGTGTGTGTGTGTGTGTGTTTTGAGGTTGGGCATGTATCAGGGCTGTGCACAGACCTTTTCGGGGGCAGGTGCTCAAAAGAATAAAGGGCAACTGTCACAGATTTGTTGAGCAATTATGACTTTGATTATTTAATTACATAAAAGCAATAGATGGCCACATCTTAATGACTAATTATATTACACATCTTTAACGCAAATTTAACGACTTGCGGGCGGTGGGTTCAGAACAACAATGACAAAAACTGCATACAAAAAGTGACATTTAATTTTTTTACCCAAAACTAAAGAGCACTTTAGAGACTGGAAGGGTGAAGGGGAATGCGCTCTGCACAGGTAAAGCTCTATATCTGTGCACTTGCCTGATGTGCATTTGTTTGTCATTAATGCATATTCCTCTCTGCAGCTTGTTGGTGTCTGATCCTCTTAAGGGGCCATGCCAGCCAGCCTTATAGAAGTGCCAGGCTCATAAATATGGTGCCAAACTCTCCCTCTCCTCTCCCGCCCTCCAGCATTAAGATTGATCCCTGGTTCCCTCCCCTTTCTTTCTCTCTCTCCTCTCCCTGGCCCTGCCTTTATGAGCCTGTGAATAGGTGAAGCACACAGGCTCCAACAGATGGCCAGAGCTGCCCTGATTCACTCACACACACACCACAGCCACATGAATGAGAGCGGAGCGAGAGAAAGAGAGAGAAAGAGACAGGGAGAAAAAGGTGAAGCTGAAAACTAGAAAGAGAGGAGAACGATATAGGAAGAAAAGAGTGGGAGAAAAGGAGAAGGGGAGGAGAGAGAGACGGGAGGACAACGAGGAGAAAACGAGATTGCAAGTCAGAGGGAGTGTAGGAAAACGATAGAGCTAGAGCGTGTCAGAAGTGTGTTGGAGTGAGTGATAAAAAGTGCAAGAGCGCAAGACAATATGTGATAGAGAGGGAGAGGGAGGGAGAGACAGAGATGCGGCGAAAAGGGGAGTGAGGCGAAATTGAATTGTAGATAGAGGGACCTTCTCTCCTCCTCCTTCCCTCCCTCTTTTATCAATCTCCTCTGAAACCACGCCTCCCTCCTTTCACTTGGGTGTGCATCTATAACAGTGGGCGGCTGTGTGGGGGATAGACTCTCAGACTGCCAGCAGAGCGGACAGTAGGGCACAGGACAGGAGTGTGTCCAAGACTGGTCAGAGCAGGTGTATGCCTGTGTGTGAGCTGACGGACGGAGCTCTGTGTGCGTCCTGTGTGTGTCGCCTCACCCGCTCCACCCAGGGACATCGCTTCTGAGGAGCACAGCTGGGAGGTACAGTACTGTAGCTTTGCTCTACTTTACACTTCTCCTTTGCTCTCCATTGCACTCGCCTCCATTAGATTTACTTTCACCTCCACCACCACATCCACCAGCATCATCATCTCGTCAGCGTAAAAGTGGAGGAGGACGTGAACACTCACATGCATGTGGCACTGAACTCCTTCACAAAGTATCTGACTTTGCGTTGGGCTGTTGTGGAATGGACGTATCTGCAGTTTGGATCCATCCATTCATTATAAGTTGGTACATTAAATGAAAAGTCATTATAAATGAACAGTCACATTTTCATTAGGCATGTAGCTTTGTTATAAGCATTGATACAGTAAGTCACTGTATCATGGTGGTGGGTGACATTAGAAGCCAATACTGTTCCTAGTAGCAGAGTGTTTCAGTTCTTTTATAATAGGGCACTGGTTGTAAAGATGATTCTGACATGATGAATTGTCATTTCCTCAAGTTGACCATTTCCCCCAGGTTTATCAAGAGTGGAGTTTAGGCGATTGATCCAACTTGTAGAGCTTGTTCTGCCAACACTGACTCGGCTCCTACTTGTTCTTGGTGTAGTTTATGTTTTTTTGTGTATTAGTTTTGGTAACGGTATTGTTTTCGATTTTCTCTCTGGTTCGCATTGACATATTTGATCTTGAATTGATATATTGATGACTGTTCATGCACAACAATTATCCCAATACAATACAAAGAAGTTACTGGTTTGAATTGCTCCAAATGTGTCGACTTTTTATACTTTTGTGAGATTGAAGTGAATAAAACCATACTGTTTCTGTTCCAGTAAAACTGCTCTACTATTCCAGGCAGTAGGCTAGACTAGGTTAGATGTTTACATAATGTTTTGTCAGTGTCTTTATGGGTGAAAAGGATCAGGCGGTAGTGAGTGCTCTCTGAGTGATGAGATCGAGAGTAGAGGGCGTTGGTTGTGACCTGGACCTGAAATATTTATTGCTGAGACTGGATGGCTGCCTGGCTGGCTGGCTGGCTGGCTCGCTGGCTACTGTTTACTGACTGGAGGGATGAGGGGATGGAGGGCCTTTGGTTAGTGGTGGCAGAAATCAGTGGTTAAGACATTCATTATTTACTGTGCACTCTGCAGCTGGAGGCTGGATCTAACCCCCAGATCAACTGGCCTCTTTTCTCTGCTAGAGTGGAGAAGACTGCTCCTGTTTTGTCTACCTATCAGCTAACCCCTAGGCACTCCTCTAGTTCACCCACACATACGCACAAGCACAGATGCACGCATAAGCTATATACACACACGCACACACACACACACACACACACACACACACACACACACACACACACACACACACACACACACACACACACACACACACACACACACACACACACACACACACACACACACACACACACACACACACACACACACACACACACACACACACACACACACACACACACACACACACACACACACACACACACACACACACACACACACACACACACACAGTAGACACCCCAGCACCTTGTATGATCTGTCTCTCTTTCTCCTCACACACACTCAGCAGGAGTCTTGACCTGGAGACCTGTTGGAAGGCTGTCTGCTGTGGCTCAGAGTGAATGCGTAAAAGGCCTTATGGACTCCACAGACAGGGCTGCTTGTGTAGGCTATGTGTAAAAGGAGAGAGTGTGCTTGGAGAGAGTTTGGTTCCAAGCTGTACATACTTGTATTCATCTAGAATGTTCTGTAGGTTCTGCATGTAGAGGCTGTAGAATTGACCGTTGTTGAATTAAGTACAGGACACATCTGGTGTCTCCCAGCCAGGGGGAAGATATATTGGCAGGCCATGACACACTAACCACAGAGCCAGCCAACAGTGGCACACACACCACACACGTACAGTGACAGGAGGCAGATTTCGGTAACAGTCACACAACTCAAGGTGACATGGCTGGCTGTCTGACTCCTGCCTTTAGTGTGGCTGCTCACTTTACCTCCACTTTTCATTAAGCTGGTTAGGTCGAACATAGGCCTACCTAGAGGATGAAGGTGGTGAGGTGATGAAATTATACTCAAAGACTGAGATGCAAAGAGCATGATTCAAATTTGAGAATGATTTGGATGATGGTGGATAATTGTGACTGTCTACACCCTGATACTACTGGTCATCTAAGAAAATATGTTGGGTAATGTAATAAGTGAGTAACTAGTGCTCCTGTTCCCCTCTGAGTTTCCTGTTCAGCGGTATGAGCTGCTGTGAGCTGGGCCTTGTGATGAGAAGGTATCTGGAGATCACTGTTTAAATCTCAACCTGCAGCTCTTCTCTTTAATGAAAGGGGCTGAGATGGCCTCTTTATTGGTTTGTTTTGTTATTTTGTTTTGTTTTGGGTGGTTACAGGTCATTGTTCTTTGACGAGCACCAATCATTCTCACTTTTGATCATTCTAATGTTATCATTTCTAATAGTAATTGTATCCACTGGCGAATTGAGAGAGAGAGAGAGAGAGAGAGAGAGAGAGAGAGAGAGAGAGAGAGAGAGAGAGAGAGAGAGAGAGAGAGAGAGAGAGAGAGAGAGAGAGAGAGAGAGAGAGAGAGAGAGAGAGAGAGAGAGAGAGAGAGAGAGAGAGAGAGAGAGAGAGAGAGAGAGAGAGAGAGTGATTGCCGTCCAAGAGCCAACATATTTTTTTGCGGCTGTGCTGGCTGCCAGCAGTAATCGTATCATATTGATTGAGAAATTCCAGGAGCTACCGTTGATAATCGATGCAATGCATTGAATATTTACATTCATGCACTTCAAAATGAATTTCGTAAACATTTCCCTAGAAGCGTTTAACTGCAGGGCACTCCCTCATCATATGAAGGAATGTGTCTACCTGATTTTTGGGACACAGTGTACAGTTGGGAGTATGGGCCAATTTCATCGTGAAACATTTCCTTGGTGTAAAATAGTTGGTGAACAACCTTCAAATGTATAAGTTGATGGTGCAAAGTATGGGATGTCACTGTCATTGTTTTTCCATATTCTGTTCAGGTTAAGGGGTTACCTTTACCCTAGACCATAATTTTGTATAATTAGCTCAGAATATGAGCTTTCCAGAAGTTGTTAAAATATTATAGAGATCAGCCCTTTCGTGAGCCCAGATCATTTATTTATAAATCCCATCAATGGATGGTCCAGTAGTTGGGTTTCCCAAGGGAATCCATTGGCCAGTTTATCTGACCTAATTTGTAAATACAGAAAAAAGGATTTGTCTGGTAATGTGTATGTCTTTCAAATCTTGGAATCTTTTCAAACCATTACTGTCCATGATATCGGCAAGGGTAAGGATTCCACATTTAGACCATTGGGGGGATGAAAAAGGCCACCCTCCAGATGGGATTATTGTGAAATATTGGAGTATGGGCATGTCATTCTGATTCCCAGTTACATTGTTTTTCAATTTTGTACAAAATAGATATTGTGTGAGCTGTAATAGGACAAAATGTAGTTTACATTGTTTAAAATGGATATATCAACAAAGACCACCTCATTCAGGCCTATAGGAGACACCCTATTTATCTCTAGTCTCAGACAGGTGGTGGAAGAATCATGTCGAAATCAATTTAGGATGGGATGAAATGCTAGTGCCTGGAAATACAATTTAAAGTTTGGGACGGATAGTCCTCGCACATGCAAGTTTGTTCATTCTATCTTGGATTGTTTACCTTGCCATGTACATTTTGAAACCGCGCTATGAATTTTATCCCAATAGCCAGAAGGGGGAGACAAGGGAACCATTGAACAACATAAATTCAGCTGTGGTTATATATTTATTTTGACAATAGATATTCTGTCGGTTGAAGCAACTGTGATATTAGTCCATCTACTGAGGTCAGATAGAGTTTATTTGATAATTTCAGAAGAAGCTGAATTTGTCTATGATCTTCAAAGCTTCTGGGAGCGATTGAGATAAACTGTCAAGATAAAGTAAGATATCGTCGGCGTATAATGAAATGACGTGGATCTGTGGAATTGAGAGATATTGGTGTAATTTCTTTCGATTGTCGAATTGCCTTGGTCAGGGTCTCCATAGACCATAGAAATAGGAGAGGTGAAATGGGATCACCTTGCCTGCTACTTGTAGTTATTCGGAACGGAACAGAGCAGGTACTGACTGTTATTACTATGGCTGAGGAATTGCCTTAAAGTGTTTTTATTAAGCCAAGTCCCATATGTTCCAAAACTGACCAAAGACTAGAAGGATCATATCTATCAAAAGATTGTTCTGCATCGAGAGATAGAACTGTCTAAGGTGCTTTGGTTTCGGATGAAGCATGTAAGATATGTAAAAGACGACGGAGGATATCTGAGGGTATTCCTTTTTTAAGGAGCCCTCTTTTGTCCAGATTTACCAATTTGGGTAAGTAAGTTTCGTGACAGGATGACAGAATTTTAGAAATTAGATTAATATCTGTGTTTATCAAAGACAGAGGGTGATACACATAAAAAGCTAAATTAGTTCTGGATTTAAATCACTTCCATATTAAGGTTTGTGAATGGCTGTGTTAATCATTTCAAGTAACAGTGGACATGATTGGTTACAAAATGTTACATACTGTAGACCTCAGGAGGATGGCCTCTTTGATTAAGGTTTTGAAGTGCCACTTTTCTGATGAACAGATGTCCAAAAATAATTCCGGCTGTTATGGAGACAAAGAGTACTAGATGGGTGTACCTGAAATTCTGTCCGGTGGGTGTGTGTGTGTTTGCAATCTTCTGTGTATGCTGTGTGTCTTGAGGCTTGTGCAATGTCATTTCAATCTGCTATCTATGTGAACGGTGCTGCAGTGTAGGTATCCTGCATTGAAATATAATTACACCCCATCCAGTCAGCCCCAGAGTGAAGACTTCAGAGTCCTGTATCTTTCACAGGACATATCAATCACTAGTGTTGTCAGTGACATTCATGCCTTTGATTTCAACGAGATCGCTGCTTTTGTGATGTCCTCTGATCAGTTTTGGCTTGGCGTCATGGTTTTGAATTATTTATGAAATTAACTTTGATAGTTTCACTCATATTTTCAAGTGCAGACATCTTGAGATAGGAAACTCTTCTGAGTATGAGATGCTTTTGTTGAGGCCACGAGGCACAAGCATCCTTATCATCATCCCAATTATCATCACGGTCATCATCATCCTCTGCATCACTGCCACTCCCATTTTCAACATTATGTTCCTCTCCAGCTACCCATCTTCATCATCACTATTTCATACCTCTCTCTCTGCATATTGACTATGGTCCCCATTAAGACAGTAGCACCAAACAAACCAGGGTTGTGGTCAATTCCACAAATTCTATTTATTTCAAATCTCTCTCCCTGTCAATCAATTCAAATTCCAGGTCAGTCTTTGAATTCAGAGAACTCAATTCCTCTGAATTCCATTGTAATACGAATTCCAAGAATAAAATTCCCTTAGGCTTTCAGGCTGATCATGCAACTGTTCAGACAGCCTCAGTAACTATGCTGGAATTATTATTTAAAAATATCACACAAAAAATACCATCAAGGTTTGATACTATGTGCATTAATTCCATGAACTGTACAAATATGGAATTCCAATTCAATTACAAAGATTAAATGTTTTTACAAATCCAATTCCATAACTTGAAGATTAAAAAAAAATTCAAATGTAATTCAACATAAATTCTCCACTTCATGTGTAAATTCAAGAATTGAATTGGAATTTCTAATTAAATTGGAATTGACCCCAAACCTGAAATAAACACATCCTCCCTTCCCTCCTCCCTCTTGGACAACAGGGAGGGACAACAATCGATGTCAGCTCCCAGATAACAGTGGTGCTAAGTGGCCCATCGATGCTATGATTAAATGAGTACAGGATGCAGTGGTGCAATTGGAACCAATATTAAAGGCGCCATAGTAAGCAACAGGGAGAAGAGAAGAAAGGTGATCAGATTAGGACTGAGTGATGTTACTGACAGAGGCAATGAGTTCCCCGTGTTTTCTCATCTTTGAGCATTTAAATAGTCGTTTGGGGTGCTGCTCAGTCCAAATGATTGCATTGCTTAAACCTATATTTAAACTTTTGCTGCTTGAAGATACTGTAACATACCAAGTGAAGGTTTGTCTATTTTCATTACAACTCCATGTTATGATGACTGCAGATAAAGAGGTAAATGATGAATGGGTTCTCGTAATGATTCAGTGGTTCATCATTTAGACCGCTGTAGGCCTATGCGCATCTGCAAATCTATTTGGAAGCATTCCTGAGGGGCCCACAGCAAATACTCAGCAACTGATACGAGTAGCAAGGTTACAACTGCTTCTGACACTATTTTCTCCAATTGCTGTGTGCTTCGTCTCATCATTGATTTTAGCCTGGTCTCACAGACTAGGCATTTCATAGTACATTTAAATCCGGGACACTCAAATTAGTATGATATTTTACGTTTGGTATGGTTACATAAGACACCCTTCCCCGAACCTTACCCCTTTAACCTAACTCCTAAACTTAACCCTAACCTTAACCCTAATATCTAAACCCTAACCCTTAACATTAGCCAACTAGCTAACATTAGCCACCTAACCACTTAAAATATCATACATTTTGCAAATTCGTAACATATTGTACATTTTGCTAATTCGTTACATATGATACGAATTGTAATATTATACAAAATGGGTGATGGACAACCACAAATTAATAGATATCAAATTAAGCGTAACATATCATACTAAATTGTGTGTCTCAGATTTCCGTAAACAATAATATGAAAAGCTCTGTGGCCAGGTTGTTCATTTCCATTTCTCCCAATACCCCCCCGTCTTTTCTCTCTCTTTCTCCCAGTGTTGAGCGGTCCCTGCCCAAGACTGTCATCTTCTTCCCTGTTCCCTCCTTTCCACTCCCTGCCTGGTCCAGCCATTGTGGTGCCTAATAAGGTTTATGGAATTACAATTTCTCTGAAATTGGATTTTTCACTTCACTAAAGCATGGGGATTAGCGGTTTGGTACTTGGTGCATTAGGGCCTCTGACCTGTAACTGAACTGCTTTGGTTAAGGGGCCCCAAGGTGGACAGATCAAAGGACAAACAAATGTGGGCTCTCTCATCCCGTCCCACTGTCTGTATAATCTTCTCTTTCTGATTTAAGCCTCACAATTCGTTGGTCTACTTGGTTAACATGTAGGCTAGTTAGATACACTGATATTCTGCCTCATACATTTCAATGACATAGATTAGTTTGAAAACTGAGCTTCGGGTGTTTTGTTTAATATTCCAAATAATTAGGTCAAGAGATTAGGAATTCCCCCCCTCTGGTTGTGTTTCATGAAGTGTAAGATCCACTAGTTAACCTTGTGATCATCAGGCCCCCTAAAGCCACGTTATGCATCATCACAGACACAATAGTTGTTTAACTATAACTTAGCAATATCTGGGAATGGATGGAGCGATAGAGGCAGAGGGTGGAATAGTGAGGGAAGGATTGGCATGGAGACAGTACTAATTGAGTTGTCCAGTCACAGCTTTGCTCATTGAACTCTTAATTGGGGGAGAGAAAGGGTTGTGGAATCAATAGGGGGAGAGGAACAACATTCTCCTCCACTGAAATCAATCAGGGGTGTGGTTGAGAATGATAACATACCCAATCACAGAAACACGGCCTGATGCTTCCTCTAAGTCAGACCTGATGACAATAAAACTGCTGAAAGACTGCTGTGTCAGGCAGTTATTCTCCAAATTCCCCCCACCTCTGATTACATGTAGGGGATTGTGCACTGAAACGTTTTTAATTCCTATGTAGTTTTAGTCCTGAAAATATGAGAATGTTTCTAACAATGAGATCTCACGTTGCAGTGCAGTGAGGGACAATAATTGATGGAGAATAATATTTTTACCTGTACCAAAAATAGACTTTTCTTCTCGTTCCCCTTCCTCTGTGTAGTAACCATTTTTTTGCCCTGTCACCTTGTGATGTATCATCCTTTTATCTGAATCAAGGACGAGGCCAGGTGTCGCATTTTCTCACTGCTGCGGTTGTCCCATCGCCTTGTCACCCTCCGTCCACTAAAACCTTTGCCTCTCTCTCCTGTTATTTGTTTTAAAACCGTCAATCTTTTTATTTGAGTGAGACAAGAGGAAATGAATATTTTTTGAGCGACCTTTGAACGTGTGTTTCACTGGATGTCTGTGGGTGTCTTTATAGGCCAAATAAAACATTTTGGGTATATGGGTTTGTCTCCTCAACCTGACATGAGTAATATGTTTGTGTTGTGAACACCCTGTCCCTTTCCCCTGTATCTATCAGGAATGTGTTAACCTGCCTCATGTCGCTGCCTTTGAGAACACAGCATAGGGTGGCATATAGAATTTTGAGATGGACAGACAGACAGGTGCCCTGCCTCTCCTCCCTTTGATGCCCATGAGTGGCTGGCATGCCCAGGCATTGAGCTCCATGGGTGCTTAGGTGTTATTCTTAGAATATCAAACACCCCCTGACACACATGCAGGCACGCGCACACACACTCCCAAAATGCTACCCTTGCTTAGTGTCTGTGGTGTAAAGAATGATTTAACAGAGAACAAATAATGAAATGTTTGTTGAGTCATATCATTACTGAGAGCTGTAGGTCAGAGTCCGGTATGATGGGAATAGAATGTTTGGCGCAGTGTTCAGTCTTGTCTTTTATGGAGATAAGAGCTTGGTTTGGCATCATTGCTGAGTGGTTTACACACTGGACGTTGACACCCAGCCAATCACAACAAAGAGCAGATAGCTTCAACACTGTCAACACGTCTTGCCTTCACAGCCAGGCACAGAACAAAGCCTTCAGCAGGCAATAGAAAGGAAATAAATATAGATAGTTTAAGACATACAGGAAATGTTAGAGATCGAGACCGTTTTAGAAGTAGAGACTGTTTTAAAAGAGCTTGCTGATTGAAAGAGTGTGGTGAGTTCAGAGATATTTCTGTTTCTCAGACATTTTGACAGGTGCATGACGTTAGAGCTGGTCTATTGAAAATAGTTTTGGGGTATTTGATGACATTGATAGTGAAATAGGATCTAGACATAAAGCAGACGTTTGATCCACCTCTCTGTCATCTGGGAGGGAGGAGCGGTGGTTGTGAGTGTCATCTGCTGGGAAGGAATCATAATGGTGGAAGGCATCTGTTAATGAGGAACAACAATAGAGTATGGCATCTGTTGGGGATAAGCCGTAATGGAGTAACGCATGAACACCAACAAGAGCTAGAATGGAATATGGACAGAGGCTGTTTTATGTGGTCTACATGCATCCCAGATCAGGAATATGGACAGAGGCTGTTTTATGTGGTCTACATGCATCCCAGATCAGGAATATGGACAGAGGCTGTTTTATGTGGTCTACATGCATCCCAGATCAGGAATATGGACAGAGGCTGTTTTATGTGGTCTACATGCATCCCAGATCAGGAATATGGACAGAGGCTGTTTTATGTGGTCTACATGCATCCCAGATCAGGAATATGGACAGAGGCTGTTTTATGTGGTCTACATGCATCCCAGATCAGGAATATGGACAGAGGCTGTTTTATGTGGTCTACATGCATCCCAGATCAGGAATAGGCTGCATGAAAAGAGTATGATGCATTCACTCACTTTGACATCCGAACAGGGAGACAAAGACAGTTGTTTTAACTACCCACATGAGAAAATACTACAGTTTACTATAGAATTCTGTTGTAAACTGTAGTATACTGTAGAGTAGTATAGTTCACACTGTAGTATCCTCGATCATGTGTAGTACGTATTATTGAATGTTGTAGAATACTATAGTAAATACTACAATGCCATCTGCAAAAAACACTGTAGCAAATAATACAGTAATGTCGGCAAAAACACTACAGCTGCAAAAACTCTACACTTTTTTAACTATAGTCAATACTACAGTACTTAATTTGCATACATCCTGCCTAATCCCCTCCCCCAAATCACAATTTCCGCCATCCATCATTGAGAAACCTACATGCCAATTATAGACCATATATTGTGTTCACAACATATTATAGAAAATAGCATTTCCTCAAGGAAAAAGCCTCCATTTTTTGTCAAAGATAATAAAACAAAAACACGACAGTGAATACTACAGTATACAACAATCCACAAAAAAACTAAAGTATATACTACAGTATACTACAATCCGCCAAACATTACTGCAGTAAAAAAAAACGGTGTTATTTTGGACGCAGTATTGGCAGCATACTGCAGATATACTGCACTCTAACTGCAATCTTTTTTCGTAAGGGTTACTATAGTATGTACTACAGTTTTCTTTTACTACAGTAGTTATAATATAGTTAACTGTAAATACTACAGTGTACTACCGTGAAAACTACAGTCAAATCTGCAAAAAAACTACAGTGAATACTACAGTATTTATACCATAGTATACTATAGTATTATTTTCATGTGGGTAACAATAATACTTTGATGGGTTTATTTTCAGCTCTCCATTGATGTTGTGTCTGACTCCTGATCTTTTTCATCACTCTTGAGTTTCTGTGTTTACTTCCAGACCGTGGTCTCTGAACACTGCGAGAGAACATTTGAGAAGCATTGTTTGGAAAGGAAGGTAAGACTTGTTTACATCTTGTTATTGACTTCCATGAGTTTGTTCATGTCTCTGTGCGTATGCATGTGGTACATCTTTGATGTGAACATCATAAGCCTGTCAGTGGGTGGAGTGGAATCTTCATTGAATCTGATGTTGTACTGGACTGTTGCATAGCTGGTTACACATCTCATGGAGCAGAAATAGCATCAATTCATTAGTATGGCATCACCATGGCTGCTGTAAAGAGACAACTGCACAGCAGGCTACTGTCAACACCACAGCGTGTACCATAGGGAATAGTCTATCAGCACCAGACAGAACTCACACATTCAAACCACTTTATTCAGAGTGACATATTTCACCTCAAATACTCTACTTCTTTGGTGTTAAACCAAAGCCCAATTGTGTGGACTGAATAGTGTCGGTTTGGGGTTGATTGTGTGGTCTCAGTAAGCGGTGATCATTGGTTTTAACCACAGCACAACCTCTCTGGTGGACTCATCGGTCCATCTGCCACTCACCCTGAATAAGAACGGATCAGGGGCATCAGAGTGGGACAGCCCCCCGGGATTGATGTCCAAGCTAAGAGTTTTAAATCAATGACTGAAACAGCAGAACCCTCTGTGGTTTGGGATTCCCTCGGCGCATGGATTTATACCACAAGCTGAGCTGTTATATTCTCATGTTGCAACCAATACTGATCACATACCTGATACATTCACAGCTACATAACACTGTGCTGTTTAAATTGACTGTAGACCTGTTGGAAAACCTGTCTCTTTTATACAGATAACACAGAGGTAACAGATGAATCTATTCTAGTCCATATGAACAGTTGGGCAGCTGTATGAGCAGCAGCGAACAAATGTAGCCATATGTGCACAGCTGCCTACCTCTCACAGCCTCGAAATCATTTGTAAAAACTACAGCTGACATGAATCGGTCTGTCACCTATATTCCCCTACTACTGCCTTCATTCAGTAGTTCACTGCAGTGTCACTGAAATGCAGCTCAGGTACATTTCTGTTAGCTAAAGAGTGGCCTGAGAGAAGAGGCTTAACTTTCACTTTCTGCATGTCTGTAAAGCCGGAGAGGATGACAGGGGAATGATGTCCCTTTGGTGAGTTATTCTGTTTGAAGCCTGATCTCCACATCAAACCCAGGGTGCGCAAGCGGGCACTGTTCACCTCTCCCTTTCTTCCCTTCCTCTCTGCCAGAGGAGTCCTGTGGCAAGGCCGGATAACACTGAGAAAGAAGTCTTAAAGAAACTTTTCAAAGGAAGAGATCAGCCTCAGCCACATCAAAACTTTAAAGTGATTTGAGTTTTTATCACTGTCCCTTCACCAAGCCTGGTAGTTTTCTGACTCCAGAAATGTGCCATCTTTACATTTCTTGCAGGCGGTTGCGTAAGGTGCGTTTGATAGCTCACCACAAAGGGCCTCTTCTCTCTCTGCTCCCTGAATCTGACCGTTGTGGTGCTATTCTTTCCTCATAGCACACTCATATCAGATCCCCTCTCATGTCGGAAGTAGCACTCGGTCTGTTTTCTGACCGTATTTAACCAGATCACCACCACTCATCACACTGGTCTGATTCTTCTCTCCATGCCCCTGCTCTCCTCCTGCACACTGATTAAAAGTCAAATATAAAAGTGGTCTGTTGTAGTACGGTCTAATTGATTCTTTCCACTGGATGCACCCAGAATGGGGTGACAGCAGGCCATACCAGGCTTTGTCAACATTGGGCCCGGTGCCCGCCTCTCAGGAAGGCATCTCAGTAAATCCCCTGTGTGTGCCAATGGACAGGCCACACACAGAGGCACCCCTCAGTGTGCCAGCCTGCCAGCCTGGTGTTATGGGACAGACAGATAGACACAGAAGCAGCTCCTTCTCTTTGTGTCTCTAGCTCTGAGCTCCCATCAGCTGAATGGGAGGCATGAACCAAGAAGGTCTGTGGGAGGGAGGCTGTCAGGTGATTGTTTTAAATGTGTTTGGGGGAGGCACTAGGCAGTTTCTCACCTTGTTACTAAGTCTCTGCAATGCCCACTTGCATTACCACTCATCTTACATGCACGTTTCGTGAGGGACGGTGCTGAAATGTCTTACATCTGGATCCTCACAAAAGGCTTTTCTCCAATCCCCAAGTCTCCTGCTGCTAACATCATCGCTTTAATGTTTACACGCAGTAATGATTAACAACCATTGGGGGCTTATATGAAGCATGAAGTGGTAGCAAATAAACCTTTGCTGCTGCGCTTTCTGGAAGCTTCAGTTTAGGGAGCCTTCCATTTGACTTTAAGGATTATACAGTTCATTTTATTGCTTTTATATAGCAGTCATTAATATTTGAATCCTGCTTTAGTTAAACATAAATCTCTCCCTATAGAAAGGCAGTATATCTCTGTGTATGTTCCTATACACTAAGGATTTATTGCACCTGTCAAACTCATTCCCCGGAGGGTCAAGTGTCCACGGGTTTTCACTCCTCCCTTGTACTTGATTGATGAATTAAGGTGACTAATTAGTAAAGAACTCCCCTCACCTGGTTGTCTAGGTCTTAATTGAAAGGGAAACCCAAAAACCGGCAGACACTAGGCCCTCCATGGAATGAGTTTGACACCCCTGATTTATGGGCTGATTTATGGTGGCTTGAGTTGGCTCCTCCACTCCACATTTTGGTTTTAGTGCGTTTTTCTTGCTCCACACATTAGTGGCACACTGCATTACATGCTGTTCATTACCAGAGGACATCCATCCGCTACCCTCCTTTTCTCCATGACTCTAATTGACCTTTAGCTCAGTGTGATGCACAGTAAAATGTGATAGGCCTTTATTATAATTTCACATGCTTGAATAGCTGAGTGTATGTCCTGTGCCTGTTTTATCACCCATCTGAGCAGAGGGAATGGGGGAATGGAGAGAGCTTATAAAGAGAGGGGCAGGGAGACGGCCATTGGTCTGGTGATTACTTCATTAGAAGGATGGGGCTGTGCTCTACCCATTGACGCTGTGTTAATTAACAGGCAAGGATGCTGATCTTCATCAAAGCTCATCTAATTCCTATTTAATGGAATGAAGAGAGAGTGGTAATCGAAATGATGCGAGGGGAATATATTTAAAAAATAACAAGACTTCATTGAATCAGCGGTTAAGTATTAATTTATGGCATTATGCAAATGCTTTCATTACTGGAAAGGGTTATAGCCTTATGCAAGATTCATGTTTGCATTGTGTCATTACATTGCTTTGTGACATTTAGTTCTGTCTGAGAGTAGGCTAATAGAAATGTGGGCTAGCTGGAGGGCATGCTGTACTGTACCTCCACCACACTCCCTCTCGCCCTCCCTCCAGAGAGTTAGTGGGTGTAGCAGGGTCAGGAGCACAGCCACAGGGTCCTGACAGCTGTGTGTGGTCGTGACATGGGCCTAATGGATGCCTGATTAGAAATGCAGCAGCAGCCCCACCCCAGACCTGACCTTGACATGGGCTGTGGTTACTTTTGCACTCTGAGCTGGGGGTGGAGGTCGTGGTGGAGGTATGGGGTGGTGGTAATGAGACAACATTAGATGGGGGGAAAGTCACTCTGGTTCATAGGATTCAGCACACATGTCTGTCTGGATCGTTCTCTGGTCTCTCCCTCAAGTTGTCTTCCTTCCTCAACTTCTTGTTTTTCTCTTTTTCGTGTTGACAGGTGGTTGATACTTGTGTGACTGTGGCACTTGGCTCCCCAATATAGATTACAAGCCCAGCTCTGCAGGGAGGAACAAATGATAGCAATCAGAATGATCCAGAGGTCCACTGATGCATGATCAATCTGAGCCTTCATTAAAAGCCTGCTAGGCAACCCTATGCAATATCAATACTGCAGCGCCACAGAGAGATGTCTGGGCTGTTAGGGAGGGAGGCTGCTGGCAGCCTGACTGACTGCCGTAACACTGTGGGAAGTCAGCCAGAGGATCAGTTAGACTGGAACACTTACCCTCATGTGCCAAAACACAGGTCAGGACAGACAGATGGGGTGTCTGGGCTGCTGCTTTAAGGAGGGGTAGGGATGGCTCTGTACCGTTAGAGAGGGGGACAGTGACTGTTCACTATGGGATCATATGAGTGGAGACAAAGGGTTGTGTGTTGAGTTTATGTTGCTTCACAAGGTGTGTAATTGTACATTATGGACTATTAAGCTACCATTACTATGACTGTGGTCTGTTAGTCACATTTCTGAGCCTAATAGGCAAATAACAAAGATTTTAAAATATTAAAATAGAGCATTACCAAAAACTCAGAGAAACAGTGTTATCGAACCATTCCTGTCTAACGGGGCTAAGGAGGAATTGGAATGGACATAGGGTGGTTGAAGTCCCTCTCTTTCTCCCCTCTTTATGTTCCCATCTCCCCTCCAGTCTTCACCCCCTGTGTGGTTCTGACAGGGTTTGGGGTGTGTGTTTCTAAGCCAGATAATCTACCGACAAAGGCTAAGAAGGAGAGAGAGAAGGGGGAATACGATGGAGTGAAGAAGAAAATAAGTGGTCTTTGCCTGCCTCTCCATTCCCCAAGGGAAAGCTTAACAGCAGATAAGACTGTCCCCACTGCGCCCATGTTCCCATTATCAGGCCCTGTATGAGACATGCAGGCAGGGTTGAGCCCTGGAACACTCTGGAGCCGACAGGAGATAATCCTTGTCCCTGTGGGAAGCTGTGGTCGCTACAAGTGCCCCCCTGGGAAGAACATGGACCCCCAAAGGACCTAGGAGAAGTTGGAGGAGAAAAGAATCCAGTATTTTTGAGAGCTCTGCCCAAACTTGTGTCATTCTGTACTGAAGCCTTCTGATATATCTGTAGCCCACCGTGATTTATACTCCAGCAGCCAGTGGCTGTTTACTGAAAGGCGAAACCAATATTGTCTGTAATCATCATTAAGTCAAGGCCATTAGGAGTGGCCTCTCCCTGCACTAATTTGATGAAGGAAGAGAAATGGGCAGTAATTAAAAGAAAACAAATGACAATATAAACCTCTCTCCTGTGGTGCTCTGACAATGATGGTTGATCTAACTTGATTAATGCTAGTAACCTACTGATAGGAAACTGGAAATAAACAAACATTAAGCAGTGGGGTCTCATGACCATCACTTATGTGGTTCTACCTGTGAGGTTCAAACTGGGATGGAAGCACTTTATTTGCATAGTCCATCTGTAGATGCTCTGCAGACTATCTACAGACTACCAGTAACATTTATCTATCTATTAACCCTAACCCTAATCTTAACCCTAAAGTTCACCCTTACCCTAACCTTAGCCCTAACCCTTATCTTAACCCTTATCTTAACCCTAAACTTCACCCTTACCCTAACCCTAGCCCTAACTCTAACCCTAACCTTAACCCTTACCCTTACCCTAACCCTTATTCTAAACCTAACCCTAGTCCTAAACTTAGCAAGTAGTTGCTTATCAACAGATAGTTTGTTGATATTATGACCATCTGTAGAGCATCTACAGATGGACTATCCGGACTATCCAAATAAAGTGTGACCACTAGGATCTATCACGCTCTCTATAATGTGGTTCCCACAACTGTAGAGAACATTCCCTTAAAAGTCTCATTAGGTCATTAATTAACGTTTTCATGGGAATGTTCCTGTGATATGCAAGGAATGTTTCTAGATACCAGAACGTGGTTACCATGTTCTCAGAATATCAGATATTAAAGTTCTAGACACGTGAAATGAAAACATTACACGAACATTCCTGTTTCCAGTTTTCTGTGGGTTAGGAGAATATTCCATTAACGTTCCACCAAACATACACAGAACATGGTTGCCATGTTCTCAGAATATAAGATAGGAATACTCTAGACACATTAAATGAGAACTTTGCAGGAACATTTGTGTGTCTTGTTACTGATGCCGAGCCAATCAAGGCCCTGACTGGTGAACTGACTGATACTCACTCACACACACACACACAGTGCTTTTAACGTAGTGTTTTCAACATAGATATTTGACATATATTAACATATAAAAATGTGAGACTAGGGTGACTAATGTGAGAATAGGGTCCAGAAGAAAAAAAAGAAAAAAACATTCCTCTTTAGGCACTTGTGTAAATCTGAGACACTTTGATAGGTGTAAGCAATGGGGTGAATGCACTTCGAAGTAAATCTCAGCTCTGTTAAAAGTACACTCAAGAAAAAACTTGTATTGATTATAGTGATTCATGAGTATCATTAAAACAGGTTAACATACCTCAAAGTACAAAGAAGTGTTTTTGTTTTTGTGTGTTCTCTGTTAAATGTTTGATCAGCCTACACGTTCCTACCTGTTAACACGTTTTATTTCTGTAATGCATACAATAACAATGTATTCATACTATGACTCTTACATGTCCATGTGATGTTCACCGCCCTCTTATGACGTCTGCGGAAATGTTTTATCTGGTTCGTCAATGACAGACGGAGCACACAAGATTAACTTAAATTTAAAGAGGAGCTGGGTTGGAGAGGCCTATGCTTCCACCTACTGTAGTAACAGCAGAGATGTAGGCATCCTGATAAATAAGAATACACCACTTTCACTTATATCCCAGCATACGGAATTAGATGTTTCCTCATTTTGAATTGTACCTTATTCTGTTGTATCAGATACTTATGTCATGCAATAAAATGCAAATTATTTACTTGAAAATCCTAAAATGTGATTTTCTGGATTTTTGTTTTAGATTCCGTCTCTCACAGTTGAAGTGTACCTATGAAAAAAAATTACAGACCTCTACATGCTTTGTAAGTAGGAAAACCTGCAAAATCGGCAGTGTATCAAATACTTGTTCTCCCCACTGTATATATATATTTTCGGAATACTCTAAAATCTCAGGATATAAAATTAACATCAACATTTTTTTTAGAATGGCAATAGGAAAAAAGAAAAATAAGTGGTCAACAACAGCAATCCCTTAAGTGGACCACAACAAATAATAAATACTTAGGACACCTGATAAGTGACAACAAACAACAAATATATAAAGATGACTTTATCCCATTACTAAGTAACATGAAAGCAGATCTACTATAATTGAATAATCTCCCCATAAATCTTACAGTTATAATAAACCTATTTAGAATGGCATGGCTCCCAAATGTTTTAGATTTATTTTTGATAATACCAATTACACCACCGAAGACATTTCCTGAAAAAGTATGCTCTGTCATAACAGAGTTCATATGGGCAAATAAAACGTTTTAAATGTCCCTAAGTCTGAGGGTGGTTTTAACCTTACAGACTTGGAATTGTATCAACTCCCTACCCAAGGCTTTTACATGCGACATATTGCAAATGCACTAAAGAGGAACAATGGGTACATATTGAAGATGCGCATGCTCATCTACAGAATATTTTCACGAAACGGATAATACAAGATCCAATATTCTCCCTAAAAACAAACCCCTATGGAACAATCCTTTGATAGCTTTTCAGAATTCACTGATAAATTGGTCCACATGGATGACGTGGTAATAAGAAATTGAATTATTTCCATGACAGAATTAAAAATACATTTTGGACTGACCAATGTAGACATTTTCAAAAAAATTATATTTGTATTTTTTATTTCACCTTTATTTACATTTACATTTTACATTTAAGTCATTTAGCAGACGCTCTTATCCAGAGCGACTTACAAATTTAACCAGGTAGGCCAGTTGAGAACAAGTTGTCATTTACAACTGCGACCTGGCCAAGATAAAGCAAAGCAGTGCGATAAAAACAACAACACAGAGTTACACATAACAAAACGTACAGTCAATAACATGATAGAAACATCTATGTACAGTACAGTGTGTGCAAATGTAGAAGAGTAGGGAGGTAAGGCAATAAATAGGCCATAGAGGCAAAATAATTCAAATGGATCGTTAACACTGGAGTGATATATGTGCAGATGATGATGTGCAAGTAGAGATACTGGGGTGCAAAAGAGCAAGAGTGTAAGTAATAATATGGGGATGAGGTAGTTGGGTGTGCCATTTACAGATTGGTTGTGTACAGGTACAGTGATTGGTAAGCTGCTCTGACAGCTGATGCTTAAAGTTAAAAATGGGAGATATAAGACTCCAGCTTCAGTGATTTTTGCAATTCTTTCCAGCCATTGGCAGCAGATAATTGGAAGGAAAGGCAGCCAAAGGAAGTGTTGGCTTTGGGGATGACCAGTGAAATATACCTGCTGGAGCGTGTGCTACAAGTGGATGTTGCTATGGTCACCAGGGAGCTGAGATAAGGCAGGGCTTTACCTAGCAAAAACTTATTGATGACCTGGAGCCAGTAAGTTTGGCAACGAATATGTAGTGAGGGCCAGCCAACGAGAGCATACAGGTCGCAGTGGTGGGTAGTATATAGGGCTTTGGTGACAAAATGGATGGCACTGTGATAGACTACATCCAGTTTGCTGAGCATTGGAGTGTTGGAGGATGTTTTGTAAATGACATCGCCGAAGTCAAGGATTGGTAGGATAGTCATTTTTACGAGGGTATGTTTGGCAGCATGACTGAAGGAGGCTTTGTTGCGAGATAGGAAGCCGATTCTAGATTTAATTTTGGATTGGAGATGCAAAGTGAAAATGCTGCGCCCTATCGCTAAAAAGTTAACTGACTTGCTTAGTTAAATAAAATAATAAATAATCTTTCCAATAAATGTCGAGGGTCTTCTTCTGGTGACATGATGATTGATGCTTGCCGGACTTTTTGATAAATAAAACATTCCCGCTCTTATCCATAACAAAAGAACTCCTACCCCCACTTTATCTGCGATCTGTTGGCTGGAGCGCATGTGCCAAGACCAGAGTAGGCAAATTTGCTATTTAATGCAAGAGTTTTTGTGACAAAACTATCAGTAGAGTTGAAAACTTTAGATTTGTACTCACTACCTCATCACACACTGATATTTATCGGCATCAAGTCAGTACGGTGGAAACATATTTTCTTTATGCTATTTTAGAATATTCACATGGAAATCAGTTGCCAATTGGATGGAAACCTCGCTACAGATAGAATGTTACCCTAACTAACTTTCTTTTCCCTAGAATTGTTAGCTGGGCTGTTACTGGTAGCAGGACAAAACCAAATGTATAATCCATTTAGTTTACATGTGACAAATTGTGGGGAAGCTTTGCTTCTGGTCAATAAGTGCCAATAAGATGGCCCCGCTCACTCAGCAGGTTGTCTTGTCGACCAGCTCAGTCACTTGTTTCAGCTATCAGCGTCCGTCCCAGTGAAATAAACCATGGTACCGCACAGTAGGACACGTCCCCCTATGTCAGCTCTCCCTTACACAACAACACAATAGGCTATAGCAGGGGAAAGCAGAGAGCACTCATTGACTCTTAATCAGCTAGAGTTTTACCCACCGCTAGAATAAACCCATCCAGACTGAAACAAAATACTATTTACATTTGCTTCCTCAAGGCCCAGAGATGCGGGGGGGGGGGGCACAATCAAGGCTCTGTTTCTGTTTTTGCTACCACCTCCATGTTCTTTTCGGCGTACCACTGGGAGCGCGGAGGGGGACTAAGTGGCCTGACCCCACCGGGTCACCACACACGGTGGTGGCCTCTGTTGGGCAGGCCCCAGTCCGCAGCGCTCACATCCCACCCTGTTACCGATAGAGAAGACTCCACTGGTCCCCAAGAGATGATGACTGAGTTCACTCTTTCTATTATTCAACAGCACATCCCTGCAACAACATTGATTACTGAATTACATCAAAATAAGCAAATGTAAATGTGAGAGGTGTCAAAAGCATGATTTCTTTGTTGATGTTGAGGTAAGGGACAAAGCAGAGTGATGTCCCTCTAGAATTGTGTTGGTCGAGGGGAAAAACATCTTGATCATGTTGGATCTTCCCGTGTTCACTTCAGTGAGCGCGGCTAGTTAATGAGATGTTTCTCTGTGCCTTTGTACTGTCTATCACACTCCAGCAGAGTGCTGTTTGAAGTCTGATATGCTGTGTCTTGTGTGTATTGTACATTTCTAGTCCACAGGGGTCTGTCTGAGCTCTTTGTTATCATGAACGGGTCTTTTGTCTTTAGTGAGACCATTTCACATTCATCTCCTCCTCATTTATCCAACAACCCAATCATCGGCCATCTTATCTCTCCCTGTCTCATCAGAGGAATTAAAGCAATTATGTATAATATGGATGTTTGGAGAGGGGGATGGTGTTTGTTTGGTGTGTGCGTGTGATACTCACAATTCTCCGATAACAGCCAGACCACACCACCAACTCCTGTTCCTCTTTAAATTAAGAAGAAAAACAAACCCATAGCCGGATTAATGATGTGTTAGGTTCTAAATGTATACACATCCACGTCTCACTGTCTGTGTCTCTCTCTCTGACTGATATGGAGAGTTGTGGATGAGTACCCCTGTGCTGCACAGAGTGGTACAAGCACACACACACACACACACACACACACACACACACACACACACACACACACACACACACACACACACACACACACACACACACACACACACACACACACACACACACACACACACACACACACACACACACACACACACACATACACACTGTCCAACACATAAACAGCCATAAAACACTCATCTGTTTTTCCTTCGATCTGGCAGAGACTACTACTGTACCTGGTCCATTGTGTCTGTGTATTAAAATGGGATATGATTGTGCCAATTCTGATAGTCAGGTTTTGTAACAAGTACTGTACACAGATCAGAACTAGAGGATATCTAAATAAATGATTTGCTGTGATTGTCTGACAGATCCTCCTGGCTATTTACATACTGTATTATAGGTTATTAGCACTCCTGCAGTATAATCACTCCTTTAAAATTCTATGTATTTTGGTACATGGGCCCTGCCCAGTGTTATTGATGGCATGCAAGGGTTATGTGCTTTGGGACGGGTGCGGGTTCTCTGCATTGACTTTGTAAGGGGTCATTGTTTTACCGGTTATCGCGTTAGTGTTCATTGATTGAGAAGTCATTGATTTACACATAATTGTCTTTATAATCCATCTGCAAATCAAATCAAATTCAAATCAAATGTATTTATATAGCCCTTCGTACATCAGCTGATATCTCAAAGTGCTGTACAGAAACCCAGCCTAAAACCCCAAACAGCAAGCAATGCAGGTGTAGAAGCACGGTGGCTAGGAAATACTCCCTAGAAAGGCCAAAACCTAGGAAGAAACCTAGAGAGGAACCAGGCTATGTGGGGTGGCCAGTCCTCTTCTGGCTGTGCCGGGTGGAGATTATAACAGAACATGGCCAAGATAAATGACCAGCATGATCGAATAATAATAAGGCAGAACAGTTGAAACTGGAGCAGCAGCACAGTCAGGTGGACTGGGGACAGCAAGGAGTCATCATGTCAGGTAGTCCTGGGGCACGGTCCTAGGGCTCAGGTCCTCCGAGAGAGAGAAAGAAAGAGAGAATTAGAGAGAGCATATGTGGGGTGGCCAGTCCTCTTCTGGCTGTGCCGGGTGGAGATTATAACAGAACATGGCCAAGATGTTCAAATAATAATATAATAATATATGCCATTTAGCAGACGCTTTTATCCAAAGCGACTTACAGTCATGTGTGCATACATTCTACGTATGGGTGGTCCTGGGGATCGAACCCACTACCCTGGCGTTACAAGCGCCATGCTCTACCAACTGAGCTACAGAAGGACCACAAAGATTTTTTAATTCCTTCGCAAAAAGTGCCTATTGGTCCAATCCCATCTTCAGTAATGGGAGTGTGACTCAAAAGATTCAAACAAATTCATTTGGGACTTACTTGAATGTCAGTTTTACATCCGCATGTCTCTAGCTAAAATTCAGCCCTTCATACTTGGGCAATGTGATCGAATTCTGACCACAATGTTGTTTCTGTGTTTATTCCTCCCGGGAAGAAAGCATGGTGAAATGAAGAGATACAATAATTGTAATATTGTAATAAGACTCACGCCTTTCAAAGAGCACAGTGCAACGCTGTTATGTTTATGTACCACTTTATTTATGACTGGCCCAATAAGGCCCAGTACAAGTTAAATTCCCGGTTTAAAACACGGTGTCATCTTGACAGTTTTGGAGGGAGGGTCTTAGGCTTGCGAACCCGAAGTAGAAAATACATTTATTTGTGTGTTTTGTTTTAGACCTGTTGTACTTTGTGTAGTTGCTACTGGAGACCAAGAAAGTGTTTAGATTGTGCCTTCTACATAGCGACCAGCTTGTCTTAAACGCACACATCAGCTGTCCTGACTGTTTATTATATCTGTTATGTCTTTGTGATAACAGTATTATGTAGCGGCGATTATGACTGGTTCAAGTAAGGTGTTGCCTATAACATAACCCACCTGCTAACTGGGCCTTTCCATCCATTCATCAGCTTTGTGTTGTCCTCACACCTGACAATATTTAGGCTAGGATTCAACCCGAGTCATGTTAGCAAATGACCAGCATGGTCGAATAATAGTAAGGCAGAACAGTTGAAACTGGAGCAGCAGCATGGCCAGGTGGACTGGGGACAGCAAGGAGTCATCATGTCAGGTAGTCCTGGGGCATGGTCCTAGGGCTCAGGTCAGTTGAAACTGGAGCAGCAGCATGGCCAGGTGGACTGGGGACAGCAAGGAGTCATCATGTCAGGTAGTCCTGGGGCATGGTCCTAGGGCTCAGGTCCTCCAAGAGAGACAAAGAAAGAAGGAGAGAATTCGAGAACGCACACTTAGATTCACACAGGACACAGAATAGGACAGGAGAAGTACTCCAGATATAACAAACTGACCCTAGCCCCCCGACACAAACTACTGCAGCATAAATACTGGAGGCTGAGACAGGAGGGGTCAGGAGACACTGTGGCCCCATCCGAGGACACCCCCGGACAGGGCCAAAACAGGAAGGATATAACCCCACCCACTTTGCCAAAGCACAGCCCCCACACCACGAGAGGGATATCTTCAACCACCAACTTACCATCCTGAGACAAGGCTGAGTATAGCCCACAAAAATCTCCGCCACGGCACAACCCAAGGGGGGGGCGCCAACCCAGACAGGATGACCACAACAGTGAATCAACCCACTCAGGTGACGCACCCCCTGCAGGGACGGCATGAGAGAGCCCCAGTAAGCCAGTGACTCAGCCCCTGTAATAGGGTTAGAGGCAGAGAATCCCAGTGGAAAGAGGGGAACCGGCCAGGCAGAGACAGCAAGAGCGGTTCG
This sequence comes from Oncorhynchus gorbuscha, assembly GCF_021184085.1. Lineage (NCBI taxonomy): Eukaryota > Metazoa > Chordata > Actinopteri > Salmoniformes > Salmonidae > Oncorhynchus > Oncorhynchus gorbuscha. The sequence continues at coordinate 48,285,256 of NC_060175.1, forward strand.
TTGCTCCAGATCCTTTCCGTTCACCTTCCCACTCCTGGGCCAGACTACACTCAATCATATGACCCACTGAAGAGATGAGTCTTCAGTAAAGACTTAAAGGTTGAGACCGAGTTTGCATCTCTGACATGGGTAGGCAGACCGTTCCATAAAAATGGAGCTCTATAGGAGAAAGCCCTGCCTCCAGCTGTTTGCTTAGAAATTCTAGGGACAATTAGGAAGCCTGCGTCTTGTGACCGTAGCTTACGTGTAGTATGGTCCTTCTGTAGCTCAGTTGGTAGAGCATGGCGCTTGTAACGCCAGGGTAGTAGGTTCGATCCCCGGGACCACCCATACGTAGAATGTATGCACACATAACTGTAAGTCGCTTTGGATAAAACCGTCTGCTAAATGGCATATATTATTATTATATATGTATGTACGGCAGGACCAAATCAGAGAGATAGGTAGGAGCAAGCCCATGTAATGCTTTGTAGGTTAGCAGTAAAACCTTGAAATCAGCCCTTGCTTTGACAGGAAGCCAGTGTAGAGAGGCTAGCACTGGAGTAATATGATCAAATTTTTTGGTTCTAGTCAGGATTCTAGCAGCCGTATTTAGCACTAACTGAAGTTTATTTAGTGCTTTATCCGGGTAGTCGGAAAGTAGAGCATTGCAGTAGTCTAACCTAGAAGTGACAAAAGCATGGATTAATTTTTCTGCATCATTTTTGGCCAGAAAGTTTCAGATTTTTGCAATATTACGTAGATGGAAAAAAGCTGTCCTCGAAATGGTCTTGATATGTTCTTCAAAAGAGAGATCAGGGTCCAGAGTAACGCTGAGGTCCTTCACAGTTTTATTTGAGACGACTGTACAACCATTAAGATTAATTGTCAGATTCAACAGAAGATCTCTTTGTTTCTTGGGACCTAGAACAAGCATCTCTGTTTTGTCCGAGTTTAATAGTAGAAAGTTTGCAGCCATCCACTTCCTTATGTCTGAAACACATGCTTCTAGCGAGGGCAATTTTGGGGCTTCACCATGTTTCATTGAAATGTACAGTTGTGTGTCATCCACATAGCAGTGAAAGTTAACGTTATGTTTTCGAATGACATCCCCAAGAGGTAAAATGTATAGTGAAAACAATAGTGGTCCTAAAACGGAACCTTGAGGAACACCGAAATTTACAGTTGATTTGTCAGAGGACAAACACCTTCACAGAGACAAACTGATATCTTTCCGACAGATAAGATCTAAACCAGGCCAGAACTTGTCCGTGTAGACCAATTTGGGTTTCCAATCTCTCCAAAAGAATGTGGTGATCGATGGTATCAAAAGCAGCACTAAGGTCTCGGAGCACGAGGACAGATGCAGAGCCTCGGTCCGATGCCATTAAAATGTCATTTACCACCTTCACAAGTGCCGTCTCAGTGCTATGATGGGGTCTAAAACCAGACTGAAGCATTTCGTATACATTGTTTGTCTTCAGGAAGGCTGTGAGTTGCTGTGCAACAGCCTTCTCTAAAATTTTTGAGAGGAATGGAAGATTCGATATAGGCCGATAGTTTATATTTTCTGGGTCAAGGTTTGGCTTTTTCAAGAGAGGCTTTATTACTGCCACTTTTAGTGAGTTTGGTACACATCCAGTGGATAGAGAGCCGTTTATTATGTTCAACATAGGAGGGCCAAGCACAGGAAGCAGCTCTTTCAGTAGTTTAGTTGGAATAGGGTCCAGTATGCAGCTTGAAGGTTTAGAGGCCATGATTATTTTCATCATTGTGTCAATAGATATAGTACTAAAACACTTGAGCGTCTCTCTTGATCCTAGGTCCTGGCAGAGTTGTGCAGACTCAGGACAACTGAGGTTTGGAGGAATACGCAGGTTTAAAGAGGAGTCAGTAATTTGCTTTCTAATAATCATAATATTTTCCTCAAAGAAGTTCATGAATTTATCACTGCTAAAGTGAAAGTCATCCTCTCTTGGGGAATGCTGGTTTTTAGTTAGCTTTGCGACAGTATCAAAAAGGAATTTCGGATTGTTCTTATTTTCCTCAATTAAGTTAGAAAAATAGGATGATTGAGCAGCAGTAAGGGCTCTTCAATACTGCACGGTACTGTCTTTTCCAAGCTAGTCGGAAGACTTCCAGGTACTGTCTGTATACCAGGGAGCTAGTCTCTTAATCACAGAGACAGAAACAATCACCCACAAACACACAGTGAAACCCAGGCTACCTAAGTATGATTCTCAATCAGAGACAAATAATGACACCTGCCTCTGATTGAGAACCATACTAGGCTGAAACATAGAAATTCCCAAAACCTAGAAAAACAAACATAGACTGCCCAACCAACTCACGCCCTGACCATACTAACTAAATACAAAACAGGAAATAAAGGTCAGAACGTGACAGTACCCCCCCAAAGGTGCGGACTCCGGCCGCAAAACCTTGACCTATAGGGGAGGGTCTGGGTGGGCGTCTGTCCGCGGTGGCGGTTCTGGCGCGGGACGCGGACCCCACTTCACCATTGTCTTAGTCCGCCTTATTGTCCGCCTCCGTGACCTTCTCACCATGGCAACCCCTCTCAATGACCCCACTGGACAGAGGGGCAGTGGCTCTGGCGCCTCTGGGCTGAGGGGCTCTGGCGCCTCTGGGCTGAGGGGCTCTGGCGCCTCTGGGCTGAGGGGCTCTGGCAGCGGCGCCGGACAGGCGGGAGGCTCCGGCAGCGGCGCCGGACAGGCGGGAGGCTCCGGCAGCGGCGCCGGACAGGCGGGAGCACCTGCAGGGAGACAGAGAGACAGCCTGGTGCGTGGAGCTGCCACAGGAGGCAGCGGCGCCGGACAGGCGGGAGCACCTGCAGGGAGGAGACAGAGAGACAGCCTGGTGCGTGGAGCTGCCACAGGAGGCAGCGGCGCCGGACAGGCGGGAGCACCTGCAGGGAGGAGACAGAGAGACAGCCTGGTGCGTGGAGCTGCCACAGGAGGCAGCGGCGCCGGACAGGCGGGACGCTCCGGCAGCGGCGCCGGACAGGCGGGACACTCCGGCAGCGGAGCCGGACAGGCGGGACGCTCCGGCAGGGGCGCCGGACAGGCGGGACGCTCCGGCAGCGGCTCCGGCAGCGGCGCCGGACAGGCGGGAGCACCTGCAGGAAGGAGACAGAGAGACAGCCTGGTGCGTGGAGCTGCCACAGGAACCACCAGGCTGGGGAGACCTTCAGGAGGCTTGGTGTTAGGAGGAGCCTGAAAGACCGGGCTGTGGGGGAGCACTGGAGCTTTGGTGCGCAACCTTGGCACCACTTCCCCAGGCTGGATAACTACTCTAGCCCGGACCCTCCAGAGTGCAGGCACAGGTTGAACCGGGCTGTGGGTAAGCACGGGAGATCTAGTGCTTACTACACGCACCTCTCCCTTAGGCTCCACTCCCACAGTTGCCCGGCACGAGCGGAGCGCAGGCAGAGGACGCACTGCACCCTCCCAGCGCACCGGAGACACAGCACGCAGAGCCGGCGCAGGATAACCTGGACCAAAACTGCGTACCGGCGACCAGACCCGCTGAGCAGGCACCATACACCCTGGCTCAATGCCCACACTCGCATGGCACTTTCGGGGGGCTGCCCTATAGCGCACTGGGCTATGGACACGCACTGGCGACACCGTGCGCTTAACCGCATAACACGGTGCCTGACCAGTAATGCGCTGCTTATAATAAGCACGAGGCGTGAGCTCAGGTCTGCTACCAGGCTTAGTACCACACCTCGTGTGCCCCCCCCAAAAAATTTTTGGGGCTGCCTCTCGTACCTGTCGCACTGCCGTGCTGGCTCCTCAGATTGCCGCCGCTCAGCTCTCGCTGCCTCCAGCTCTCGCTGCCTCCAGCTCTGCTTTGGGGTGGCGATTTTCCCCAGCCTGTGCCCAGGGTCCCTCTCCGTTCAGTATCTCCTCCCATGTCCAGGAGTCCTGTGATGCTGGCCTCTGTTGTTGATGCTGCTGCTGCTGTCGTCGCTGTCCTTTACCACGCCGCTTGGTCCGATTTGGGTGGGTGATTCTGTAATGAATTTCCTCCTCTTCTTCCGAAGAGGAGAGGCGAAACGGATCAGAGGACCAATGCGCGGCGTGGTAAGTGACCATGGTTCTTTTTAATACGTTAAGGTACACATGAACAACTGACTACAAAAAAACAATAAATGTGAAACTCAAAACAGTCCTATCTGGTGCAATCACAGAGACAGAAACAATCACCCACAAACACACAGTGAAACCCAGGCTACCTAAGTATGATTCTCAATCAGAGACAAATAATGACACCTGCCTCTGATTGAGAACCATACTAGGCTGAAACATAAAAATTCCCAAAACCTAGAAAAACAAACATAGACTGCCCACCCAACTCACGCCCTGACCATACTAACTAAATACAAAACAGGAAATAAAGGTCAGAACGTGACAACGGTACCGTCTTTCCAAGCTAGTAGGAAGACTTCCAGTTTGGTGTGGCGCCATTTCCGATTTCTGGAAGCTTGCTTCAGAGCTCGGGTATTTTCTGTGTACCAGGGAGCTAGTTTCTTATGAGAAATGTTTTTAGTTTTTAGGGGTGCATCTGCATCTAGGGTATTGCGCAAGGTTAAATTGAGATCCTCAGTTAGGTGGTTAACTGATTTTTGTCCTCTGGCGTCCTTGGGTAGGCAGAGGGAGTCTGGAAGGGCATCAAGGAATCTTTGTGTTGTCTGTGAATTTATAGCACGACTTTTGATGGTCCTTGGATGGGGTCTGAGCAGATTATTTGTTGCAATTGCAAACGTAATAAAATAGTGGTCCAATAGTCCAGGATTATGAGGAAAAACATTAAGATCCACAACATTTATTCCATGGGACAAAACTAGGTCCAGCGTATGACTGTGACAGTGAGTGGGTCCAGAGACATGTTGGACAAAACCCACTGAGTCGATGATGGCTCCGAAAGCCTTTTGGAGTGGGTCTGTGGACTTTTCCATGTGAATATTAAAGTCACCAAAGATTAGAATATTATCTGCTATGACCACAAGGTCCGATAGGAATTCAGGGAACTCAGTGAGAAACGCTGTATATGGCCCAGGAGGCCTGTAAACAGTAGCTATAAAAAGTGATTGAGTAGGCTGCATAGATTTCATGACTAGAAGCTCAAAAGACGAAAACGTCATTTTTTTTTTGTAAATTGAAATTTGCTATCGTAAATGTTAGCAACACCTCCGCCTTTGCGAGATGCACGGGGGATATGGTTACTAGTGTAGCCAGGAGGTGAGGCCTCATTTAAAACAGTAAATTCATCAGGCTTAAGCCATGTTTCAGTCAGGCCAATCACATCAAGATTATGATCTGTGATTAGTTCATTGACTATAATTGCCTTTGAAGTAAGGGATCTAACATTAAGTAGCCCTATTTTGAGATGTGAGGTATCATGATCTCTTTCAGTAATGACAGGAATGGAGGTGGTCTTTATCCTAGTGAGATTGCTAAGGCGAACACCGCCATGTTTAGTTTTGCCCAACCTAGGTTGAGGCACAGACACGGTCTCAATGGTGATAGCTGAGCTGACTACACTGACTGTGCTAGTGGCAGACTCCACTATGCTGGCAGGCTGGCTAACAGCCTGCTGCCTGGCCTGCACCCTATTTCATTGTGGATCTAGAGGAGTTAGAGCCCTGTCTATGTTGGTAGATAAGATGAGAGCACCCCTACAGCTAGGATGGAGTCCGTCACTCCTCAGCAGGTCAGGCTTGGTCCTGTTTGTGGGTGAGTCCCAGAAAGAGGGCCAAATATCTACAAATTATATCTTTTGGGAGGGGCAGAAAACAGTTTTCAACCAGCGATTGAGTTGTGAGACTCTGCTGTAGAGCTCATCACTCCCCCTAACTGGGAGGGGGCCAGAGACAATTACTTGATGCCGACACATCTTTCTAGCTGATATGCACGCAGAAGCTATGTTGCACTTGGTGATCTCTGACTGTTTCATCCTGACATCGTTGGTGCCGATCTGCAGCTGACTCGCCAGTATGTTTTTGTGTTGAAGCTTTATCTTGGTGTACGTCTCAACACCTGACTTTATGAATAGTGTGATGTCTGGATGCCATGGCATATACTATGTGATAATGCATGGATGTGTGAGTGGAGAATAGATTATGAATAGCAATCACTGCACCTCTCGATACAGTAGCTACACATTATCATGCAAAATGGGGTTCCAGTTCTGTACAGAATTCAGCATCCCATTCTCCACCCATCCCCCAACACACCAAATCATCCTCCAAACATACTCTCTCCCCTCAGAGAAAGAGTTACTCTAACATAGAGGCGGGACGTTTCAGAATTTGCATCTGAATACCAACTTTTGTTGGTAAATTCAAGGGTCCTTGGAGAGTTTGCAAATTCTATCCAGATGCAGCTTTTACAATCCAATGGGAACAAAGTCACACATTCTCAAAGCCCTGCCAGGCTCAATTATGACCAAAGGAATCTGTGCGATAGTGTTGTCAATAGGCTGCATTCAGGACTGGGATATGTGTTTGACATTCTTAGGTGTTTCATTAGTTTGTTTTTACTTGTTGAGTATGATGTGGATGAGTGGAGAATTTGAGTGTCACGAATGTGAAATGGACAGTGGAGTGTTCTATTTTATTCTATTTCATTTGACTCTATTCTATTCTATTTGAAATCCTTGCACTGGGAATCTAGTAAAAAAAATGCCTGAAGCAGACATTCTCATGCTTTGTTCTATCCAGACTATTCCTTGAGCTGTCTCTCTCTCTGATCCCTTTTATATCGAGACAAAAACCCACAATCTTTACCATACCATCTTCTTTACACTGCCTTTTTTTGTGTCTGAAAGGTGTAGCTGGTAAGAAAAACTATACATTAAATTCCTCTCTGGACCTAGTGATCGTTGCTGTATTTTCTTTAAAAATTCATCTTACGGCTCTGTGAGAAAACCGATCTGTGAAAACATTCCTGGTTTTGGGACGCTCACTTGGGTCAACCAATGGCTACACTCTACTCGCTTGAGAATATCACCGGTAACTTCTCTTCGCATGTTTTGCTCCGACCATTTACTGTAGATAAGGTCTGCCGCTACTAAGTCAGTTGGCGAGGACGTTTTCTAGCAAGCTATCAATGTGCATAACATCAAACAAGCAGAGGGTAGGAAGAAACTATGAAATGCCGATCTGCATTTTGACTGAGTGACAGCAGATCATCTGCCCACTGCAACTTTTGAGAACACACACACAGACACGCACAAGTCCGCTGATCCTGATCTGCTGCCACTTGTTTAATAGAAACGTGCAGGGAGATGATTAGCATAGATATTTCCAAACCCTATTAAGCATTTTAAAACCCATCGTTTTTTCCAATTATGAGTAGGCCAACATGCGATCCGACTATCAACTGTCAAATACGAATACCATTTCCGATTCAGTATAGGCTATGGCCAGATCCCGCCGAGGCCACTCCTACCCCTCGGTGTGCCAGCTATTCACTGGGATGTACTGTATGTATGGGGATATAACTCAAAGGAAGTGGCAAATAAGGGACCATTTGAAAGGGAACATAAGCATTGGAATTCTATGTGAAATATATCTCTCTCGCTCTCCCTCTCTCCCAGTTGGAACATTGATTGGGGCAGACTCAGTCTATTTTGTGCTTCTGTGCTCTTCCATATTTCATTGGCAGGAAGCTGATTAAATAATGAGAAACGTACGGATGGGTACGGATGGAATCAGTCGTCCTTCAATATGTAACAATAGTCTGGTTCTCCTCATTTTCTCATATTCTAGCCCTCTCTCCCTGGGGCATTGCTTGCATGCATCAGATGGTGCTCATTGAACAAAAAAATGTATTTTATTCGTAGGAAAACAGCATTAACTCCACTGCTAAATCTTTTGGATGTTTCTATTATGTTTTGATGTTTTTGTCCAAACTGAGAAGTTTCTGTTCAACTTGCTAGGTGTCTGTCCCTCTCTCCTCTGTGGAGGGACATTGCTATAATGTGTCTGTCTCCGGGTATTTGTCTCTCTGGTGAAAGCATTTGGCCCCTACACTCCCCTCTATTTTACCACAACGCCCACAGTGTGACACAGCTCCGTTGTCATGCCATTCATAATTCATCTTTATCCATAAATTATACAGCCATCATTAACATTTAATGCAAAGATGGAGTGTTCAACATTATATTTTCAATGGCCTTCACATTAGGGAGATTTCAATATGTATCACATTTTGGGGATGCACTTCCATTTTTAACCAAGATACAAATCAAATCAAATCAAATGGATTTATATAGCCCTTCGTACATCAGCTGATATCTCAAATTGCTGTACAGAAACCCAGCCTAAAACCCCAAACAGCAAGCAATGCAGGTGTAGAAGCACGATGGCTAGGAAAAACTCCCTAGAAAGGCCAAAACCAAGGAAGAAACCTGGAGAGGAACCAGGCTATGTGGGGTGGCCAGTCCTCTTCTGGCTGTGCCGGGTGGAGATTATAACAGAACATGGCCAAGATGTTCAAATGTTCATAAATGACCAGCATGGTCAAATAATAATAATCACAGACAGAACAATTGAAACTGGAGCAGCAGCACGGCCAGTTGGACTGGGGACAGCAAGGAGTCATCATGTCAGGTAGTCCTGAGGCATGGTCCTAGGGCTCAGGTCCTCTGAGAGAGAGAAAGAAAGAGAAACAGAGAGAATTAGAGAGAGCATACTTAAATTCACACAGGACACCGGATAGGACAGGAGTACTCCATATATAACAAACTGACCCTAGCCGTCCGACACATAAACTACTGCAGCATATATACTGGAGGCTGAGACAGGAGGCGTCAGGAGACACTGTGGCCCCATTCGATGACACCCCCAGACAGGGCCAAACAGGAAGGATATAACCCCACCCACTTTGCCAAAGCACAGCCCCCACACCACTAGAGGGATATCTTCAACCACCAACTTACCATCCTGGGACAAGGCCGAGTATAGCCCACAAAGATCTCCGCCACGGCACAACCCAAGGGGGGGGCGCCAACCCAGACAGGAAGATCACATCAGTGACTCAACCCACTCAAGTGACACACCCCTCCAAGGGACGGCAGGAAAGAGCACCAGTAAGCCAGTGACTCAGCCCCTGTAATAGGGTTAGAGGCAGAGAATCCCAGTGGAAAGAGGGGAACCGGCCAGGCAGAGACAAGAAGTGCGGTCCGTTTCTCCAGAGCCTTTCCGTTCACCTTCACACTTCTGGGCCAGACTACACTCAATCATATGACCCACTGAAGAGATGAGTCTTCAGTAAAACCTAAAGGTTGAGACCGAGTTTGCGTCTCTCACATGGGTAGGCAGACCATTCCATAAAAATGGAGCTCTATAAGGAGAAAGCCCTGCCTCCAGCTGTTTGCTTAGAAATTCTAGGAACAATTAGGAGGCCTGCGTCTTGTGACCGTAGTGTACGTGTAGGTATGTACGGCAGGACCAAATCAGAGAGATAGGTAGGAGCAAACCCATGTAATTGATATGCTCGTCAAAAGAGAGATCAGGGTCCAGAGTAACCCCGAGGTCCTTCACAGTTTTTATTTGAGACGACTGTATAACCATTAAGATTAATTGTCAGATTCAACTGAAGATCTCTTTGTTTCTTGGGACCTAGAACAAGCATCTCTGTTTTGTCCGAGTTTAAAAGTAGAAAGTTTGCAGCCATCCACTTCCTTATGTCTGAAACACAGGCTTCTAGCGAGGGCAATTTTGGGGTTTCACCATGTTTCATTGAAATGTACAGCTGTGTGTCATCCGCATAGCATTGAAAGTTAACATTATGTTTTCGAATGACATTCCCAAGAGGTCAAATATTTAGTGAAAACAATAGTTGTCCTAAAACGGAACCGTGAGGAACACCGAAATTTACAGTTGATTTTTCAGAGGACAAACCATTCACAGAGACAAACTGATATCTTTCCAACAGATAAGATCCAAACCAGGCCAGAACTTGAACCCTAACCCTAACCCTAACCCAAAATAATGTGGTGATCGATGGTCTCAAAAGCAGCACTAAGACCTAGGAGCACAAGGACAGATGCAGAGCCTCGGTCTGATGCCATTAAAAGGTAATTTACCACCTTCACAAGTGCAGTCTCAGTGCTATGATGGGGTCTAAAACCAGACTGAAGCATTTCGTATACATTGTTTGTCTATAGGAAGGCAGTGAGTTGCTGCGCAACAGCCTTTTCAAGTAAACATTTGAGAGGAATGGAAGATCCGATATAGGTCGATAGTTTTTTATATTTTCTGGGTCAAGGTTTGACTTTTTCAAGAGAGGTTTTATTACTGCCACTTTTAGTGAGTTTTGTACACATCTGGTGGATAGAGAGCTGTTTATTATGTTCATCATAGGAGGGCCAGGCACAGGAAGCAGCTCTTTCAGTAGTTTAGTTGGAATAGGGTCCAGTATGCAGCTTGAAGGTTTAGAGGCCATGATTATTTTCATCATTGTGTCAAGAGATCTAGTACTAAAACACTTGAGTGTCTCTCTTGATCCTAAGTCCTGGCAGAGTTGTGCAGACTCAGGACAACTGAGCTTTGAAGGAATACGCAGATTTAAAGAGGAGTCCGTAATTTGCTTTCTAATAATCATGATATTCACCTCAAAGAAGTTCATGAATTTATTACTGCTGAAGTGAAAGCCATCCTCTCTTTGGGAATGCTGCTTTTTAGTTAGCTTTGTGACAGTATCAAAAAGGAATTTGGGATTGTTCTTATTTTCCTCAATTAAGTTGAGAAAATAGGATGATCGAGCAGCAGTAAGGGCTCTTCAATACTGCACGGTACTGTCTTTTCCAAGCTAGTCGGAAGACTTCCAGGTACTGTCTGTATACCAGGGAGCTAGTCTCTTATGAGAAATGTCTTTAGTTTTAGGGGTGCAACTGCATCTAGGGTATTGTGCAAGGTTAAATTGATTTCCTCAGTTAGATGGTTAACTGATTTTTGTCCTCTGACATCCTTGAGTAGACAGAGGGAGTCTGGAAGGACATCAAGGAATCTTTGTGTTGTCTGTGAATTTATAGCAGGACTTTTGATGTTCCTTGGTTGGGGTCTGAGCAGGTTATTTGTTGCAATTGCAAACGTAATAAAATGGTGGTCCGATAGTCCAGGATTATGATCGCATTGACATAATCGAATAATCGAAGATCAAAGATCGAAGATAGCATTGACATACAGTCACCTCCAGAATTATTCGCACCCTTGATAAAGATGAGCAAAAAATACTATAAAATACATAATACAAATACAGAGCTATGTTGTATGCACAAAACATTTGGTGAAATTATATTATTTTATACTAATTCAATTGCTCAGAGAAAAATATTTTATTCTTAAAAATATGTCAAAATGATTGGCACCCTAAAGATTCTTATAAATAAAATGAAACTAAATGTAATCTTCATTAACATTCTACTTTTTAAAAAGTTTATCTAATTTGAAGGAACTGTATTGTGGTCTTTGATGGCTTCCCGTTTCACTGAGATATAAAAATTAGGTAACACTCATGTAAAATCCCTTTGTCATCCATCACCATGGTAAAAGGTAATGAACTCACAAATTAAAATAGACCAATTGTTGTTGACGTTCATAAATCAAGCAATGATTTACTCTACTCCTTCTCTGCTCCTCTGGTGATGGGAGAGGTTAACCCAGGCCCTGCAGCCCTCAGCATCACTCACATTCCCCAGGCGCTCTCATTTGTTGCACTCTGCCCCTATCTGCAGAGATAGTCTGCAGAGTTCTGTCATACTATCCAGGTCTCTACCCAAACAATTCAAACTTCTACTTTTAAAAATCCAAAAAGTCTATAACAAGTCTCTCACCATTGCCGCTTGTTATAGACCCCCTTCAGCCCGCAGCTGTGCCCTGGACACCATATGTGAATTTATCGCTCCCCATCTATCTTCAGAGTTCATACTATTAGGGGACCTAAACTGGGACATGCTTAACACCCCGGCCGTCCTACAATCTAAACTAGATAACCTCAATCTCACACAAATTATCAAGGAACCTACCAGGTACAACCCGAAAGCATGGGCACCCTCTTAGATATCATCCTGACCAACTTGCCCTCTAAATACACCTCTGCTGTCTTCAACCAGGATCTCAGCGATCACTGCCTCATTGCCTGCAGGCTTAATGGGTCCGCAGTCAAACGACCACCCCTCAAACACTTCAGCGAGCAGGCCTTTCTAATCGACCTGGTCCGGGTATCCTGGAAGGATATTGACCTCATCCCATCAATAGAGGATGCCTGGTTGCTCTTTAAAAGTGCTTAAATAAGCATGCCCCATTCAAAAAATGTAGAACTAAGAACAGATATAGCACTTGGTTCACCCCATACTTGTCTGCCCTTGACCAGCACAAAAACATCCTGTGGGGTTCTAGCCCCGGCCATATGCAACTTTTCAGGGAAGCCAGGAACCAATATCCTCAGTCAGTTAGGAAAGCTAAGGCTAGCTTTTTCAAACAGATATTTGCATCATGTAGCACTAAGTCCAAAACGTTTTGGGATACTGTAAAGTCCATGGAGAATAAGAGCACCGCTTCCCAGCTGACCACTGTACTGAGGATAGGAAACACTGTCACAATGATAAATCTACAATAATCGATCATTTCAATAAGCATTTCTCTACGGCTGGCCTTGCTTTCCACCTGGCTACCCCTACCCCGGCCAACATCTCAGCACCCCTGCAGCAACTTGTCCAAGCCCCCCCGCTTTTCCTTCACCCAAATCCAGACAGCTGATGTTCTGAAAGAGCTGCAAAATCTGGATCCCTGCAAATCAGCTGGGCTAGACCATCTGGACCCTCTCTTTCTAATATTATCTGCCAAATTTGTTGCAACCCCTATTACTAGCCTATTCAGCCTCTCTTTCGTATCATCTGAGATCCTCAAAGATTGATAAGCCTACACTATAGACCCAAACTGTTATAGACCTATATCCATCCTGCCCAGCTTTTTACAATCTTCGAATGCCAAGTTAACAAACATATCACCGACCATTTCGAATCCCACCGTACCTTCTCCACTATGCAATCTGGTTTGCGCCAAGCTCAAGGTACTAAACTATATCATAACCGCCATTGATAAAAGACAGTACTGTGCAGCCATCTTCATCGACCTAGCCAAGGCTTTCGACTCTGTCAATCACCGCATTCTTATCGGCAGACTCAACAGCCTTGGCTTCTCAAATGACTGCCTCACCTGGTTCACCAACTACTTCTTAGATAGAGTTCAGTGTGTCAAATCGGAGGGCCTGTTGTCCGGACCTCTGGCAGTCCCTATGGGGGTGCCACAGGGTTCAATTCTCGGGCCAACTCTTTTCTCTGTATATATCAATGATGTCGCTCTTGCTGCTGGTGATTATCTGATCCAACTCTATGCAGACGACACCATTCTGTATACATCTGGCCCTTCTTTGGACACTGTGCTAAAAAATCTCCAAACGAGCTTCAACGCCATACAACACTCCTTCCGTGGCCTCCAACTGCTTATAAATGCTAGTGAAACTAAGTGCATGCTCTTCAACTGACTGCTGCCCAAACCCTCTGTTATGAGAATTTCGTTATCAATGTTCATAAACTTCAATTAATCTACTCAGTCTGTGACCCAGAGTTTGTAAGATTCTGGTTGAATGAAACAGATAAGAGCCCCAGCTTACATTAGTCAAAATATTTATTCATGAGAGTACTCTGAAGTCCATTATACAATAACATTAATTTTATACTTGCTCCCTAATCACGCACATACTTCCACACAAACAGTAGGTATCCTACACACATACATACACACAAAGAGTAGGTGAGTTGTATCCTTCTCCAGAGTTCTCACCACTGTGTATCACTACCCAGCCGACAGTTCCATTCCCCCGAGATTAGGGAAGTATTCCCTGTCCAGCCTCTGGGTGGCGCAGTGGTTAAGGACGCTGTACTGCAGCGCCAGCTGTGCCACCAGAGACTCTGGGATCGCGCCCAGGCTCTGTCATAACCGGCCGCGACCGGGAGGTCCGTGGGACGACGCACAATTGGCCTAGTGTCGTCCGGGTTAGGGAGGGCTTGGCTGGTAGGGATATCCTTGTCTCAGCGCGCACCAGCGACTCCTGTGGCGGGCCGGGTGCAGTGCGAGCTAACCAAGGTTGCCAGGTGCACAGTGTTTCCTCCGACACATTGGTGTGGCTGGCTTCCGGGTTGGATGCGCGCTGTGTTAAGAAGCAGTGCGGCTTGGTTGGGTTGTGTATCGGAGGACGCATGACTTTCAACCTTTATCTCTCCCGAGCCCGTATGGGAGTTGTAGCGATGAGACAAGATATTAGCTACAAGTAATTGGATACCACGAAATTGGGGAGAAAAGGGTGTAAAAAACACACAAAAAAGTACTCCCTGTCCTATCATAAGTTTCTCAGAGTTCTAGCCAGGTCGGGTTAAACACAGTTTAATTGTTCTCTGTATTTTCTTAGGCACACACATTTCTCTCCCTTACAGGTCTCTTCTGAGCCTAGTTGGACTTACGTTTAATACTTTAATTATTCCTTATACATGCTACATAAACTATAATCCCTAATAGTTAGTTTCCGGGTAGATTTATTTAACACTATCTTTAACCATATAAATTATTTTATCACCCTCCCGTCCAACTAGCATCACTACTCTGGACGGTTCTGACTTAGAATATGTGGACAACTATAAATACCTAGGTGTCTGGTTAAACTGTTAACCCTCCTTCCAGACTCACATTAAGCATCTCCAATCCAAAATTAAATCTAGAAATGGCTTCCTATTTCGCAAACAGAGCCTCCTTCACTCATGCTGCCAAACATAAAACTGACTATCCTACCGATCCTTGACTTCGGCGATGTCATTTACAAAATAGCCTCCAACACTCTACTCAGCAAACTGGATGTAGTCTATCACAGTGCCATCCGTTTTGTCACTAAAGCCCCATATACTACCCACCACTGAGACCTGTATGCTCTCGTTGGCTGGCCCTCACTACATATTCGTTGCCAAACCCACTGGCTCCAGGTCATCTATAAGTCTTTGCTAGGTAAAGCCCTGACTTATCTAAGCTCACTGGTCACCAGAGCAACACTACCCGTAGCACACGCTCCAGCAGGTATATTTCACTGGTCATCCCCAAAGCCAACACTTCCTTTGGCCGCCTTTCCTTCCAGTTCTCTGCTGCCAATGACTGGATCGAATTGCAAAAATCACTCAAGCTGAAGTCTTATATCTCCCTCTCTATCTTTAAGCATCAGCTGTCAGAGCAGCTTACCAATCACTGTACCTGTACACAACCAATCTGTAAATAGCACACCCAACTACCTCATCTCCATATTATTACTTACGCTCTTGCTCTTTTGCACCACAGTATCTCTACTTGCACATCATCATCTGCACATCTATCACTCCAGTGTTAATGCTAAATTGTAATTATTTTGCCTATATGGCCTATTTATTAGCTTACCTCTCTACTCTTCTACATTTGCACACACTGTACATAGATTTTTCTATTGTGTAATTGACTGTACGTTTGTTTACGTGTAACTCTGTGTTGTTGTTTTTGTCGTACTGCTCTGCTTTATCTTGGCCAGGTCGCAGTTGTAAACTTGTTCTCAACTGTCACGATCATTGTAAATACATCAGACCAAGGCGCAGCGTGGAATCGGTTCAACATATTTTATTGATAGTCAAACGCACAAAAAACAATAAACAGCTGCCTCTGATTGGGAACCATACCAGGCCAACATAGAAATAAATGTACTAGATCACCCACTCTAGTCAAACCCCGACCTAACCAAAATAGAGAATGAAAAGGCTCTCTATGGTCAGAGTGTGACATCAACTGGCCTACCTGGTAAAAAAAAGGTGAAATAATACAAATTAAAAATGAATCAATAAAAATGGGTACAAAACAGATGTTAAAAAATAAATACCACTTATCACTATTAGGACAACAATTAAGAAGCTTAAAACCACTGTTAGAGGACACATGTGTATCTTGTTCTGATGCACAGCGAGGAAGACATTTCGTGAGGAAAATAAAAATCCAAGGGACAGTTGGATATTTACAGAACCTGGTCGCATCTTGGGGTCACCAAGTCCCCAAATGTACAATTAGATGCCACCTCCACACTAAAACACTATTTGGAAGGGTTACCAGAAAAAAAGAGAAACCACTGGTTGACTTGAACTAACAAGATGACTTGGCACAGACAGACAGAAAACACAGGTATAAATACCCAGGGGATAAGTGGGTAGATGGGCAACACTTGGAGGGGGGGTGGAGACGCACAAGGACAGGTGAAACAGATCAGAGCGTCACATGCCATCAGACTCCGGACTTGAACCCCATCAAACACCTGTGGTTTGAATTGAAAAGGGCAGTCCATAAGCGCAGGCCAAAGAATATCAAAGAATTGGAAAGATTCTGTATGGAGCAATGGCCTAAGATCCTTCCCAATGTGTTCTCCAATGTCATTAAACATTATAGAAAAAAAGGCTCAATGCTGTTATCAAGGGTGCAAAAAGTCTTGAAAACAGTTATGCCAACCATTTTTAGACCTACATTTTTAGATTTGTTGTATGAATTATTAATACATTTATAACTTTTCCAAAAATGTGAGCATACCATATAGCTCAGTATTTGTATTATTTATTTTATAGAGTCTTTTTCCCCCCTCATCTTTATCAAGGGTGCCAATAATTTTGGAGTTGACTGTAATTTTGGATGATTGTCATCAATCTTCATTCAGGCTTACAAAAATGTGCTGTGTTCACTCTCTTACAGTTATTGTTCAGTTTTTAATGAGGTCTGCTCAGATTAATATTTACTCATCTTGTGATTTGTGCCTCTGTCTAAATGGCAAATGTCTGCCTTAAATCAAATGTTATTGGTCGCATAGTTAGCAGATGTTTTCGCAACTGTAGCGAAATGCTTGTAAAGATAATTGCCCCATGTGAGATTAGAACTCGCAACCGTTGAAATATGGCTTAACTGTTTTAGCAGTCTGCGCCACCAATCAGTCATCAGCTGCATCAGCACTGTGGGCCTTTCACTTTGTAAAATAACTGATCTGACAAACAATTTGCCTTCTATATTCTTCCTTCTTTATCAGCAAGGTATCAGCAACACTGGGTTCAAATCATCAGTATTTACACAAAGCACAAAATTATTAAGTAGGTATTATGAAAGACATACCATTACTCAACTCAACTCGTGGACACTCCAGGCCATGTTTATGTTTACACATACAGTGGAAAAGCATACTGTTGGGCTGTTGTTTATTTAGTAGTTGTTATTTCTTTTTTGTTGTTGTTGCCAGAAGTATAGCAGTGCTTATTCTTTTGACTAATTTAACTTAATTTTCATATTTTCATGTATTTTCTTCCATCTAGGATATACACAGAATATGTGTTATGAAAGAGATAAAAGAGAGAGACAGATAGAATGTTTCCATGTAACTAGGGTTGCAAAATTCACTGGTTTTCCGAAAATCCTGGTTGGAGAGGTCTGGATTCACTGCTTATTCCCTCCTGATTCCAAGAATCCACCAACCAGGATTTTGGGAAAACCAGGGAATTTATTGAAAGTTCCCGGACCTTTGCAGCCCTACATGTAACTGATAAAAGGCAATAAATCCAGTCTGACTTCCTATCAGGGAAACACGGAGGTCTCAGTAGAATAATACTCGTTAATACGATTACATACATATTATCTATTGATGTATCAAGGCAGTGTGTGAAATTGAGCTGGACATTTCCTTAACTGTGTGGATATACAGTACGCTTCCCTGACATGAGAAACCAGTGTTGTTTGGATCCGTTTTTTAACACTTACTGAAGAGGAGCGAACATAGTTAGACCATTAATGCTGTCTGCTGCAGTGTATATACAGTGCATTCGGGAAAAGTACTTTTTCCACATTTTGTTACACTACAGCCTTATTCTAAAATAGATTAAATTGTATATTTCCTCATAAATCTAGACACAATACCCCATAATGACACAGCCAAAACAGTTTTTTTTTTATGTTTGCAAATCTATACAAAATAAATGTAAAAGTATGTAGAGATCAGTTAGACTGTTTTCATTCCAGTCTTCATATCATGAGGGAAAATAATAAACATGCATTGAGAAAGGGATAGATAAACAAAGATAATTTATAGCCTACTATGCAATGTTTTGTTTCTGGATTTTGCAGCACAGCCTGAATTGTGTAGCAAAATGTGTGGCCAAAAAAGCACAATTGATCCCTTCAAACCAAGCGTGCCATTTACTCCTCAGACAGCAACAGATCCACAGTATTTACAGGGCATTCAAAAAGTATTCAGACCCTTTGACCTTTTCCACATTTGGGCAATCTACACACAATACCCCATAATGACAAAGCAAAAACAGGTTTTTAGACATTTTGGCAACAAAAAAAACATTTTGTTTTACATAAGTATTCAGAACCTTTACTCAGTACTTTGTTGAAAAACCTTTGGCAACGATTACAGCCTCGAGTCTTCTTGGGTATGACGCTACAAGCTTGGCACATCTGTATTTGGGGAGTTTCTCCCATTCTTCTCCACAGACCCTCTCAAGCTCTGTCAGGTTGGACGGGGGGTTTCGCTGCAACGCTATTTTCAGGTCTCTCCAAAGATGTTCGATTGGGATCAAGTCCAGGCTCTAGCTGGGCCACTCAAGGACGTTCAGATACTTGTCCCAAAGCCACTCCTGCATTGTGTTGGCTGTGTGCTTAGGATCGTTATCCTGTTGGAAGAGGAACCTTCGCCCTCAGTCTGAGGTCCTGAGCGCTCTGGAACAGGTTTTTTTTTATCAAGGATCTCTCTGTACTTTGCTCTGTTCATTTTTCCCTCAATCCAGACTAGTCTCCTAGTCCCTGCCACTGAAAAACTTCCCCACACCATGATGCTGCCACCACCATGCTTCACCATATGGATGGTGCCAGGTTTCCTCCAGAGGTGTTACTTGGCATTCAGGCCAAAGAGTTCAATCTTGGTTTCTTCAGACCAGAGAATCTTGTTTCTCATGGTCTGAGAGTCCTTTAGGTGCGAGCTGTCATGTGCATTTTACTGAGGAGTGGCTCTCCACCATAAAGGTCTGGCCTCTCCGTCTGGCCTCTCTACCATAAAGGCCTGAATGGTGGAGTGCTGCAGGGATGGTTGTCCTTCTGGAAGGATCTCCCATCTCCATTAAGGATCTCTGGAGCTCTGTCAGAGTGACCATCAGGTTCTTGGTCCCCTCCCTGACCATGGACATTCTCCCCCGATTGCTCAGTTTGGCCGTGTGGCCAGCTCTAGGAGAGTCTTGGTGGTTCCAAACTTCTTCCATTTAAGAATAATGGAGGCCACTGTGTTCTTGGGGACCTTCAATGCTGCAGAAATGTTTTGGTACCCTTCCTCAGATCTGTGCCTCGACACAATCCTGTCTTGGAGCTCTACGGACAATTCCTTCAACCTCATGGCTTGGTTTTTGCTCTGACATGCACTGTCAACTGTGGGACCTTATACAGGTGTGTGCCTTTCCAAATCATGTCCAATCAATTGAATTAACCACAGGTGGATTCCAATCAAGTTGTAGAAACATCTCAAGGATAATCAAGGGAAATAGGATGCATCTGAACTCAATTTCAAGTCTCATAGCAAAGGGTCTGAATAGTTATGTAAATAAGGTATTTCTGTTTTTTAATTTTAATACATTTTAGCCTTGTCATTATGGGGTATTGTGTGTAGATTGATGAGGAAAAAAGTTTTTTAATCCATTTACGAATAAGGCTATAACGTAACAAATGTGGAAAAACTCAATGGGTCTGAATACTTTCCGAAGGTACTGTATACTTTTTTGTCATACAGCACTACCACTCACAGTGGAGAGGAGAGGGAACCATCCATTCCTTTATTTATTGTCAAAGTCATTGCAGCAGTGTCAGTGAGGCATTTCTGGTTTTTGGCGACAGAGCTGTTTAATTAAGTGGCTTTTCACATGTTTTTGTATAGTGTTCCTTGTTGTTGTTTTGGTTTTCATCCCATGCCAGTGATGGGAGGATAAGGGAGGGATAGAGAGGGGGACAGGAAGGGCAGAGGAGTTGGGAGAATATAACACAGCAGAGCCCACCTGGTCAGAACCTTATCCATTCCCCAGACAGGCAACAATGCCCTGAGAGACAGAGACAAAGAGGTGCTGGCATAAAAGCAGAGAAAAGGCGTGTGTGTGTGTGCGCGTTGTGTGCGCATGTGTGTTTGCGTGCATTTGTGTATATACGCATAATATGTGTGGGTCCATACTCGCATGCAAAGAGGGTGGGGTGTATGCACATAATGTGTGTGTGTGTGTGTGTGTGTGTGTGTGTGTGTGTGTGTGTGTGTGTGTGTGTGTGTGTGTGTGTGTGTGTGTGTGTGTGTGTGTGTGTGTGTGTGTGTGTGTGTGTGTGTGTGTGTGTGTGTGTGTGTGTGTGTGTGTGTGTGTGTGTGTGTGTGTGTGTGTGTGTGTGTGTGTGTGTGTGTGTGTGTGTGTGTGAGTTTGTGCTTCCGAGGGATGGGGAGGTGGATGCATATGTGTGTGTGATAGAAGAGCTTGAGTGTGAGTATAGAGAGGGTATGAGTGTGTTATGGAATCAGGACGTTCACAGACAGAAGGGCCTGCTTGGATACGGGTACTGTTTGGCACCTAGAGGCCTGTTTTCCATGAGGATATCCCTGGGCATCAACACTGTGATCAGGTAGGGGGAGGAGGGAGACAGAAACAGGGTGGCTCCCCTCCTCTGGAATAGTAACACTGATTTATCTACTTTGTGTTTGCTTGAGCTTGATGGATATGGCGATATTGTTTTATTAAATGCCTTCGATTGATTTGGCTCTGTAGGTTGTTTAGTTTGCATGTGAAGTGTGTGTCCACGTGTCAATGCATGTGCGTGCATGTGTGTGTGTCTGTGTGTGTCTGTGTATGTGTGTGTGTGCTCTATTGTCCCCATAAACAATGGCATCCCAGTGAGGTTGTTGTTGTTGAGTGATTTGCCTCCCAGCAGGGAGAGGCTGGTGTTGAGCTGTTGTTGTGGGCTGTTTTGTGTTCTTACAGTTTCTATGCTGGGAGGAATACGCTCCCTGTAGATCCACAGAACACTGAGCGAACACAGGCCATTCAATCCTGTCAATGCTCTCAGTCAGTGGTGCTGTTGGTTAATTGATTTTGTGAGGAGGCCTTGTGACGCTCTTTTATACAGTGGTATCAAGTAACTATGTTAAAATACTTTAAAGTACTACTTAAGCATTTTTGGGGGGGTATCTGTACTTTACTTTACTATTTACATGTTTGACAACTTTTACTTTTACTCCACCACATTCCTAAAGAAAATATGTACTTTTTACTCCCCCATACATTTTCCCTGACTCCCAGGGCAGCAAAATCATCCAATTCATGCCCTTATCAAGAGAATGTGTGGTCATCCCTACTGCTTCTGACCTGGTGGACTCACTAAACACAAATACTGGGTTTGTAAATGATGTTGGAGTGTGCCCCTGGATATCTGTGAATAAGGAACTTGATATACTGTATTACATTATCTATTACTTTGGATACTTAAATACATTTAAAACCAGATACTATTTTACTCAAGTAGTATTTTACTGGGTGACTTTTACTTATTCTAATACCAATCTTTCTCAATCTCAAAGCTGTGAGAAGAAACACCACACCATATTTGTATTCAAGGCAGTCTTTTCGAAACCTTTACAGCAAGTACAACCAGTTGCCATTTCCTGTACTGTGAACATATGTAATCAACAGTTTCCATGACAAACTCTGTTGGGGTTCGTTTGTAAGAATTCAGAGGTGTACTTGCATTATCAAATCAATATAAAACAAGTATACATTTAGCAAATGATGCATGAAGCTATAATTTACGAACAGAGCACTGTCACAGCGTGATGGTCTATTGTTTAACGAGGAAACGCAGTGTGTAAAGCATCAGTGAAGTTTGAGCACACAGATAATGCACCACCACATCACCACGTCTACGTCTTATGAGCACTTTTTTATCCTGCCCTGAAACACTTTCTCAATGCACACTTTCAATGCACACTTTGTAACTATTTGAGAGCAACAATATTCTGTATTTCTTTCCTCAAAACATTCACCAAAGCAACCCACAACAATGCCCTCCTGTTCAATAACCTCTGTCTCCTCTGGTAAATCTCATCCCGTCTTTAAACTCTTTCTCCATCACCCTCACCTCCGCCCTACTCCATCCCCCTGTTCTTTTCGGGTAGACGAGGGAGCCTTGGCCCCTGGCCCAGGCCCATTAGCCCCAGACTGGCAGCCATGTGTTCACCAGCAGAGATCATTACACTGAGGCAATGACACCGCTCTAATGCGTCATTAATGATTGATTAACGAGGGAAGCCTAAACAGGTGCATTTATATGGAAGAGCGCCGTGTAATGGCTTTGCTCACATCTGCCTGTTCTTTTTGTATTTATTATTATATTTTTTATTTATTTTACCCCTTTTTTCTCCCCAATTTCGTGGTATCCAATTGTTTTAGTAGCTACTATCTTGTCTCATCGTTACAACTCCCGTACGGCCTCGGGAGAGACGAAGGTTGAAAGTCATGCGTCCTCCGATACACAACCCAACCAAGACGCACTGCATCTTAACACAGCGCGCATCCAACCCGGAAGCCAGCCGCACCAATGTGTCGGAGGAAACACAGTGCACCTGGCAACCTTGGTTAGCGCGCACTGCGCCCGGCCCGCCACAGGGGTCGCTGGTGCGTGATGAGACAAGGATATCCCTACCGGCCAAGCCCTCCCTAACCCGGACGACGCTAGGCCAATTGTGCATCGTCCCACGGACCTCCCGGTCGCGGCCGGTTGTGACAGAGCCTGGGCGCGAACTCAGGGTCTCTGGTGGCACAGCTGGCGCTGCAGTACAGCGCCCCTAACCACTGCACCACCCGGGATGCATCTGCCTGTTCTTTACTTGAGTGTGTCTGTGAGAGAAATAGTTGAACGAGAGAGACACTGACAGTATTTCTCACAGAATTCACAGAGAACTACTCCTGATGACCATAGACCACAGACTTTCTGACTCGTCAATATGACATGTTTAATAATTGTCTCAGCATAGCTACCAGATTGTAGCAGTTTGTATGTTATAGATCATTTAGGTCTGGTCTCATCCTTGTCTCTGTGTTTGTCAATGTGAGTGAGGGAGTACGGCAGCAGAGTGGCCCCTGCTTCAGTGAGAAGGAGGGGAAGACAAGGTAGAGCCATGGGAGGACGGGGCCTCCTTCTCCTCCTCCTCCTGGGGGTGGTCTCCCCGGCCCAGGGCTCGTCCTTCCTCTCCGGCCAGCGCCACTGGACACGTCTGCAGAGGGATCGCCAAGCCCGCAACAATGTCCGACCCAACATCATCCTCATCCTCACTGACGACCAGGACATCGAACTGGGTAAAACACAGTGTGTGTGTGTGTCTGTGTGGTGCTTGTTCAGTGTCTGTCAGCATGTTAGTGAGAGAGGTCAGGGTAATGCTTCCTCTTGGCACCATTCTCTATTTGCCCACTCTAAGTCAAGTACACCATGGCCAACTTCAGTATTGGCATGGAGCGAGTGGCCTATGGCATCTATTGTCTGAGTGCCAAACCCTGGCCATCTCCCTACCCATTTAAGCCCTTAAACTGCATATTGGACTGGAGTGCCGGTATAACAACCTCACTGACACCCTTTGTTCCGCTTGTGAGAATACCATTGAAAACCAGGAATTTATGGTCGAGCATCTGTTTCACTAAACAATCGGCATCAGCCTGAAAAGCCTTTAGTACACATGAATTCAAATGAGCGACTCTTCACAGAAAATATTTATTCTCTCTCTCTCCCCCTCTCTCTCTCACATCCCTCACCCCCTTCCATCTTTATGCCTCTCTTCCCCTCACCCTTTCCCTCTCTCCCTCCTTCCCCTCTCTTTTCCCTGTCTCTCTCTCTTCCAGGCTCAATGCAAGCCATGAATAAGACAAGGCGTATCATGGAGCAGGGAGGCACCCATTTCTCTAACGCCTTCTCCACTACTCCCATGTGCTGCCCATCGCGCTCCTCTATTCTGACAGGGAAGTACGTTCACAACCACCACACCTTCACCAATAACGAGAACTGCTCCTCGCCATCCTGGCAGGCCCACCATGAGCCTCACACCTTCGCTGTGCACCTTAACAACTCAGGCTACAGGACGGGTGAGTGTGAACTGTGCAGCATATACACGCACACACACAGACACACATGCATTATTGCATAGTGAATCACTTTGTACTCGTGCCCACCTCTTGTCCCAGCCTTCTTTGGGAAGTACCTGAATGAGTACAACGGCTCGTATGTGCCCCCTGGCTGGAGGGAGTGGGTAGCGCTGGTGAAGAACTCTCGCTTCTACAACTACACTCTGTGCAGGAACGGTGCGCGGGAGAAGCATGGCAGCAACTATCCAAAGGTTCCATCCTGTTTCAGTTTTCACTCAAATATTGGAGTAGTAACCTATGATGATGAATAAGCCTGATTTAATCATCCAATTCTTTAAAATTATGATAATATTGTTATACAGTAGTATAAAATAGTATACAATAGTATACAATATATACAGTAGTAAACAGTAGTATACAATAGTTAACAGTAGTATATAATAGTATACAGTAGTATATAATAGTATACAGTAGTATACAGTAGTAAACAGTAATATACCATAGTAAATAGTAGTATATAATAGTATACAGTAGTATACAGCAGTAAACAGTAGTATACAGTAGTAAATAGTAGTATATAATAGTATACAGTAGTAACCAGCAGTAAACAGTTTATCTCAATCTAAATGCTGTTATAAGGTTGTTTTCTGTTTTCTTTTCCTTTCTGGAAGGAAGTAGCCTAATATTAGAGTTCAGAACCTCATGTACAGGCGATTCTTGCTTCCACAGGACTATCTCACAGACATCATCACCAATGACAGCCTCAACTACTTCCGCTCCTCTAAGAGGATGTACCCCCACCGACCAGTGATGATGGTCCTGAGCCACGCTGCCCCACATGGGCCAGAGGACTCAGCACCACAGTACAGCACTGCCTTCCCCAACGCCTCGCAGCACATGTAAGGATATACTGTAACAGACACAGACACACTCATTTGACAGAAGACGCAGTGTGCTCGTGTACGCTGAGTGTAGGATCAGCGATGATCCTTGTACATTGCAGACTTTACAGTAGATTGGCATCGTTAAAGAGGTTCATGATAAATAGGCATCCATAGACTATGATAACACACTATCCCAGCCTTTGTCTGCTTGGCACAGTACCCCGAAGATAAACGCTTGGTCCTGGGCTAATACCACCTCTCCCATTGGTCATGTGAGAGACAAACAGGGAGGCAGTAATGAGCCTGTGTCTTTGGTCGATCATCCTGAGTCCCAAAAGCATCATTAAAGTACTGAATAAAAGTGTAACACAGTGATTATATTCAGCCCAATCTGTTTTAATGTCAACTTTTAATTGCTTTTTCTTAGAAATCTACACCCCCCCCCCTGTTGGGAGCTTATAAATTATCTCGCTTTCCCTTTATTGAGGGAAAGAAAATGTCTCCCCTCTTACGCCATCCCTCCAGAAAACCCTTTTCACATCCACATTGCAGTGACTCATCTTCATCCTCTATTTAAATCTGTTGTCAGGGCCTTGTGCTCCAAGGCCATAGACGATTAGCTTTTTGCCAAGTCAAATCCATATGCTGGAATGTTAAATATGCCTTGCCTCCAAGCCCTCGTTAGATATTTAGCAGCTTGTTAACATTGAAATCATTAAGGTTCCATCTACCCCTGAGTTAATACTAGTTCATATTAATAAAATGGTCCTCTCTCTGTTAGCTGATATTGATCAGAATGGCAGCTGGTTGCCTTTTCTTTGGTTCATATGGCTCCAATTCAGCATACACAATAAGTTATGAGATCAGTTTCAAAGGTGTAGTTGGAGCCATTCCCAAGCACTCGGAGAGCCTATTGTCGTATATGTCAATCGCAAAACAACACAGGGATTGGAACCGGTTCAGGGAAAATAGCAGCATTTTTTGAGGAACGGAAACAGCACCCGGAACACACAAGTCCCCGCTTCATGCCAAATGAACTATATGAACCGTTACTGTTTCGGGTTTGAACCAGTTCAAAACTTTATTATGGTGGTCGGAAAACTGGAACTGAAAGAGAAAAACATTGATTTTGTACCGAACAGAACGATTGGAAAATGATTTTGGTTCCAACCCCTACATCATGAAACCAACCACAGCTTTATATAATCTGATTTGTATTGGAATTCACATGGCAATGCAATTCAATTCAATACAATACAATATGCAACACAACACAATGCAATGCAGTGCAAAATAACAATGCTTCCTTCACACCAGATTTTCACATTTAGACTATACAGCTATGCATATTAAACACTCTTCTATGAATACTGTGAGAACTATCACAATGTTCCCTACCACAATACTATTCAGTGTTAATTCAAAAGATATGTCACCTCTCTATAGAATGTGATCTGTAAAATGCTTTCCGTAAAGGGGGCGGGAACAGAACCACTCTTCACCCCACCGCCTTTAAAATGAAGTTTCTGTTTTGTTGATGAAACGGAGGAGAGGAGCATCCAGTATCGTGGTAAAGAAAACGTTGCGGCCCATATTCCACTGTTCTATTCTGCGTGCAGTGAAACTGCGTTCGCTGGTTGATGCAACTCCTTTGTTGTTGTAATATTGTAAACAAACATGGCAGTTTCAACAACTACAGATTTCATCTTAAAGCTCCTCTGGGATTTCTGGAGACATAATGGTGAAGACATCAGAGCAGTAAGCACTCCTCTGTCTCATGTGCTGGGTAAAAAAAAGTCATTTCCATGGCAGGAAAAGCAAAGACACGTCAATGAAGATACGTTTTGTCGAGAACTAAGTACTCGTTTCCCTCCATCCCTTTCTCAGAACCCCGAGCTATAACTATGCTCCTAACCCAGACAAGCACTGGATCCTGCGCTACACAGGCCCCATGAAACCCGTCCACATGCAGTTCACCAACATGCTGCAGCGCCGGAGGATGCAGACCCTGCTGTCTGTGGACGACTGTGTGGACAAGGTGGGTCAGGCTGGTAGACAGACAGACATGAAGAAAGACAAACAGAAAATAGTCTCTCATGCTCAACTGCATCTACCTGACTACCTGTCTCACTGTGTCCTCCTCCTCAGGTGTACAACATGCTGGTGGAGACAGGTGAGTTGGACAACACCTACATTGTTTACACATCAGACCACGGCTACCACATTGGCCAGTACGGCCTGGTCAAGGGCAAGTCCATGCCCTACGAGTTTGACATCCGGGTGCCCTTCTACATACGAGGCCCCAATGTGGAGGCAGGAGCCATGTGAGTGCAACTTTGAAGCTTTGTACAGTACCTTGTTTAGGATATGTTTCAATAGAAATGGTTGTCTTTTGGCTCTTATCTCACTGTTACTACTATTCTCTTGATATCTCTTACGCAGCACTCATCTCTCTCCCCCACCTGCTCTTGTGCCCTCCTGCAGTAACCCTCATGTGGTGCTGAACGTTGACCTGGCTCCCACACTGTTGGACATGGCCGGTGCCGATGTTCCCTCTGATATGGACGGCAAGTCCATCCTCAAACTCCTGGACACAGACAAACCTGTCAACAGGTACAGAGGGTCGCAACTTCATTTGCATGGTTTGAACTTAACACAATGGACACTCCATGTCGCTTCAGGATGACCTGAAATATCTTGCTTTTGTTGCAGGTTCCAGGTGAACAAGAAGGGGAAGATGTGGAGGGACTCCTTCCTGGTAGAGCGAGGGTCAGTATGTTACATTCATAATTGAGTCATTAACCCTCCTGCTGTGTTCCGGCAAAATTGGACCGATTTCCAAGTTTTCTCTCTGAAAAATGTAGTTAATTTAATCGTCATAAGGTTCCATGACCTTATCCATACAGGGCATCTGAACATACAAAACACATTTAGATGATTTTCATTACATTTTGGGTGTTTTATTTAACTTTTGTACACCTGTGGTGTTCCTGCTCAAAAATGACCGGTCATTAGAAATGAATGGGTGAGACTACAATTATTGTGTAAAAATGCGTTCAGGCACATGCCCATTCATCAGATGGACACACTTCCTCTCCCAGAACCCCACATGCATGTGTGTTTGAGCACACACACACACACACACACACACACACACACACACACACACACACACACACACACACACACACACACACACACACACACACACACACACACACACACACACACACACACACACACACACACACACACACACACACACACACACACACACACACACACACACACACACACACAAAGGCCATAAATAGCAAATAGAAGTTCAATACGTGATCTAACACAACATTAGGTGATAATATATGTATTGTTATGGATTTATAATCAGCTATGAGGGGGCAGTCATTTTGGAACAGGAAAAAAGAATGAATTAACATGAAACAAACACAACAGGAGGGTTAATCAAGTGCAATTAAAGGGGTAATCCCCCACAGCCATGTGATCAAAGTTTTATGTATGTTTAGTCTATGTTCTATTACTCTCATCTGAGTCCATCCTGTTCACACAGGAAACTGCTCCACAAGAAGGCTGATGGGAAAGAGGTGGCTCAGGAGGAGAATTTCCTCCCCAAGTACCAGCGGGTCAAAGACCTGTGTCAGAGGGCAGAGTACCAGAGCTCCTGTGAACAGCCAGGGCAGGTAAGAGTTCCGTACAATACCCACAGGCACAAACACTTATACATTAGCAGAAATATAGCTAAATCTCTCTCCCCATTTTCCCCTCTCTGAAAAAGGAGGGAGAAATGTAGCTAAATCTCCCACCCCCCCCCCTTCAAATCAAATCAAATCAAATCAAATGTATTTATATAGCCCTTCGTACATCAGCTGATATCTCAAAGTGCTGTACAGAAACCCAGCCTAAAACCCCAAACAGCAAACAATGCAGGTGTAAAAGCACGGTGGCTAGGAAAAACTCCCTAGAAAGGCCAAAACCTAGGAAGAAACCTAGAGAGGAACCGGGCTATGTGGGGTGGCCAGTCCTCTTCTGGCTGTGCCGGGTAGAGATTATAACAGAACATGACCAAGATGTTCAAATGTTCATAAATGACCAGCATGGTCAAATAATAATAAGGCAGAACAGTTGAAACTGGAGCATCAGCACAGTCAGGTGGACTGGGGACAGCAAGGAGCCATCATGTCAGGTAGTCCTGGGGCACGGTCCTAGGGCTCAGGTCCTCCGAGAGAGAGAAAGAAAGAGAGAATTAGAGAGAGCATATGTGGGGTGGCCAGTCCTCTTCTGGCTGTGCCGGGTGGAGATTATAACAGAACGTGGCCAAGATGTTCAAATGTTCATAAATGACCAGCATGGTTGAATAATAGTAAGGCAGAACAGTTGAAACTGGAGCAGGAGCATGGCCAGGTGGACTGGGGACAGCAAGGAGTCCTCATGTCAGGTAGTCCTGGGACATGGTCCTAGGGCCCAGGCCAGTTGAAACTGGAGCAGCAGCATGGCCAGGTGGACTGGGGACAGCAAGGAGTCATCATGTCAGGTAGTCCTGGGGCATGGTCCTAGGGCTCAGGTCCTCCGAGAGAGAGAAAGAAAGAGAGAAGGAGAGAATTAGAGAACGCACACTTAGATTCACACAGGACACCGAATAGGACAGGAGAAGTACTCCAGATAAACAAACTGACCCTAGCCCCCGACACATAAACTACTGCAGCATAAATACTGGAGGCTGAGACAGGAGGGGTCAGGAGACACTGTGGCCCCATCCGAGGACACCCCGGACAGGGCCAAACAGGAAGGATATAACCCCACCCACTTTGCCAAAGCACAGCCCCCACACCACTAGAGGGAAATCTTCAACCACCAACTTACCATCCTGAGACAAGGCCGAGTATAGCCCACAAAGATCTCCGACACGGTACAACCCAAGGGGGGGGAACCCAGACAGGCCGACCACAACAGTGAATCAACCCACCCAGGTGACGCACCCCCCAGGGACGGCACGAGAGAGCCCCAGCAAGCCAGTGACTCAGCCCCGTAACAGGGTTAGAGGCAGAGAATCCCAGTGGAAAGAGGGGAACCGGCCAGGCAGAGACAGCAAGGGCGGTTCGTTGCTCCAGAGCCTTTCCGTTCACCTTCCCACTCCTGGGCCAGACTACACTCAATCATATGACCCACTGAAGAGATGAGTCTTCAGTAAAGACTTAAAGGTTGAGACCGAGTTTGCGTCTCTGACATGGGTAGGCAGACCGTTCCATAAAAATGGAGCTCTATAGGAGAAAGCCCTGTCTCCAGCTGTTTGCTTAGAAATTCTAGGGACAATTAGGAGGCCTGCGTCTTGTGACCGTAGCGTACGTGTAGGTATGTACGGCAGGACCAAATCAGAGAGGTAGGTAGGAGCAAGCCCATGTAATGCTTTGTAGGTTAGCAGTAAAACCTTGAAATCAGCCCTTGCTTTGACAGGAAGCCAGTGTAGAGAGGCTAGCACTGGAGTAATATGATCAAAGTTTTTGGTTCTAGTCAGGATTCTAGCAGCCGTATTTTGCACTAACTGAAGTTTATTTAGTGCTTTATCCGGGTAGCCGGAAAATAGAGCATTGCAGTAGTCTAACCTAGAAGTGACAAAAGCATGGATTAATTTTTCTGCATCATTTTTGGACAGAAAGTTTCTGATTTTTGCAATGTTACGTAGATGGAAAAAAACTGTCCTCGAAATGGTCTTGATATGTTCTTCAAAAGAGAGATCAGGGTCCAGAGTAACGCCGAGGTCCTTCACAGTTTTATTTGAGACGACTGTACAACCATTAAGATTAATTGTCAGATTCAACAGAAGATCTCTTTGTTTCTTGGGACCTAGAACAAGCATCTCTGTTTTGTCCGAGTTTAATAGTAGAAAGTTTGCAGCCATCCACTTCCTTATGTCTGAAACACATGCTTCTAGCGAGGGCAATTTTGGGGCTTCACCATGTTTCATTGAAATGTACAGCTGTGTGTCATCCGCATAGCAGTGAAAGTTTACATTATGTTTTCGAATAACATCCCCAAGAGGTAAAATATATAGTGAAAACAATAGTGTTCCTAAAACAGAACCTTGAGGAACACCGAAATGTACAGTTGATTTGTCAGAGGACAAACCATTCACAGAGACAAACTGATATCTTTCCGACAGATAAGACCTAAACCAGGCCAGAACATGTCCGTGTAGACCAATTTGGGTTTCCAATCTCTCCAAAAGAATGTGGTGATCGATGGTATCAAAAGCAGCACTAAGGTCTAGGAGCACGAGGACAGATGCAGAGCCTCGGTCCGATGCCATCAAAATGTCATTTACCACCTTCACAAGTGCCGTCTCAGTGCTATGATGGGGTCTAAAACCAGACTGAAGCATTTCGTATACATTGTTTGTCTTCAGGAAGGCAGTGAGTTGCTGCGCAACAGCCTTCTCTAAAATCTTTGAGAGGAACGGAAGATTCGATATAGGCCGATAGTTTTTTATATTTTCTGGGTCAAGGTTTGGCTTTTTCAAGAGAGGCTTTATTACTGCCACTTTTCGTGAGTTTGGTACACATCCAGTGGAT
This sequence comes from Oncorhynchus gorbuscha, assembly GCF_021184085.1. Classification (NCBI taxonomy): domain Eukaryota; kingdom Metazoa; phylum Chordata; class Actinopteri; order Salmoniformes; family Salmonidae; genus Oncorhynchus; species Oncorhynchus gorbuscha. The sequence continues at coordinate 48,316,973 of NC_060175.1, forward strand.
AGAGAGCCGTTTATTATGTTCAACATAGGAGGGCCAAGCACAGGAAGCAGCTCTTTCAGTAGTTTAGTTGGAATAGGGTCCAGTATACAGCTTGAAGGTTTAGAGGCCATGATTATTTTCATCATTGTGTCAAGAGATATAGTACTAAAACACTTGAGCGTCTCTCTTGATCCTTGATCCTTTCCCTTCTCTATGTGTGTAGAAGTGGCAGTGTCTGGAGGACCCGTCTGGTAAGTTGAGGCTGTATAAGTGTAAGGGCATGGCCAGTCTCTATGCCCCACGTATGCAGGCTCTGATGGCCAGCAGCGGGTCCCAGCAGTGGGTTGGACACGTCTCCAATGCTGGAGACAGCTGTGACTGTGGCCCCCTAGGCCTCAAAATTACACCCCTGAAGAGGAAGAGACTGCTTACCAAGAAAAGTGAGTAGTCCTTTCAGTGGCTTATAGATTTACCATTAATCAAAGGCCTATAAATTGTGCTTGCAAATTATGGGACAAGTATTTGTGGTCCCGCAGTGGCATATTAGAAAACTTTACAAAAATATTTTATTTTTCTTGAAATGAGACATAATACAATTTAAGTGACTTCCTGTGCGTCATTTAAAAACAGTGACAAATGCTATATACTTTAACACCCTCTCTCTTTTGGGTCATTGGCGTTGCAATACCTTTGTAATAATAACATTGAAACGAATAAATCTTGTAACCCCATCAGAGGTAAAGTCCACTAAGAGTCTGACTAGGAACCGTTGGGCCCGGTCCATTCCGTTTGAGCTGGATGGAGACCTTTATGCTGTGGACCTGGAAGAGGGCTACAGGCCCGTGGGCCTCCGGAATACCAGCAGGTCTGGGGAGAGGAGGAGAGGAGCGGTCCTGCAGGAGGACGACGATGAGGAGTTCAGTGGAATGGGAGTTACAGCCAGACCTACAACCAGCAACAGCCTTATACCACCTGCCGCTCTTAAAGTCACCTACAGGTGTGTGTGTGTGTGTGTGTGTGTGTGTGTGTGTGTGTGTGTGTGTGTGTGTGTGTGTGTGTGTGTGTGTGTGTGTGTGTGTGTGTGTGTGTGTGTGTGTGTGTGTGTGTGTGTGTGTGTGTGTGTGTGTGTGTGTGTGTGTGTGTGTGTGTGTGTTGAGCTTCCGTGTCAGTGGGTCTATGAGTAGTAGTATGATTAATCTTTATGTTCTTGTGAAGCACACAGGCTTTACAGTAATTCATGCTCAGATGTTGAGAGGGTGCTGTAAGAAAGTGCTAACTGCTGTAAACTGTGGTAAATGCAGTTGTCAGGTAAAGGTGATGATACAGTAGCTGGTGTGTGTTTTCCCCACAGGTGCTCCATCCTGATGAATGACACAGTCAGGTGTGATGGAGGACTCTACAAATCCCTCCAGGCCTGGAAAGACCATAAGCTCCACATCGAGCACGAGGTACTGCTCTAGTTGATCCTCAATCTGACCTGGCTGATCCGTAGCCTTTCTTGTCATTGCGGGGGTTAACTATTTTGTATGTGCTGTACGCAGATTGAAACCCTACAGACGAAAATAAAGAACTTGCGTGAGGTCAAAGGTCACCTGAAGAAGGTTCGGCCTGAAGAGTGCCAGTGTAACACCCCCAATTACCTGTCCAAGAACAAAGGGATGTTCAGACTCGATGCAGGCCGCATTCACTCACTAAAGTAATGATTGTGAGATGGTGGTGTGTATGTGCATGTGTTTGTGTGTGTGAGGGAGGGAGAGAGGGAGGGAGGGAGGGAGAGGGAGATCCTCACAAATCAGTGTATCTCTCTTTATATGTCCTCTTGTGCTGTGTCCTCAGCAAAATGCCCTCTAAGCAGAAGAAGCAGTGGCTGATGAAGGAGCAGAAACGTAGGAAGAAACTCCGTAAACTGCTCAAGAGGCTCCGCAACAACGACACCTGCAGCATGCCTGGTCTCACCTGTTTCACCCATGACAACCAGCACTGGCAGACTGCCCCCTTCTGGACAAGTATGGAATGACAGAATGCAGACGAAAACAAATGCAGAACAATAGTAACAGTTAGAGTAAAAGTAAAGAGACATGGGATTCCTAAATTGTTACCACTCTGCTTCATCACTGCCACAAAATTATATATTGAATGATTAATTGTAAAGATCCAAAAATAAGATGAAGTAGGTGCGTTAAAACTGGCCATGTATCTTGTTTGAATAACTACGTCTGTCTCTTTCCATCCCCTGCCAGTGGGTCCATTCTGTGCTTGTACCAGCGCCAACAACAACACTTACTGGTGCCTCAGGACCATCAACGACACACACAACTTCATATTCTGCGAGTTCGCCACAGGTTTCATAGAGTATTTCGATCTGAACACTGACCCATACCAGGTATCTCTCTCTCTCTCTCTCTCTCTCTCTCTCTCTCTCTCTCTCTCTCTCTCTCTCTCTCTCTCTCTCTCTCTCTCTCTCTCCCTCTCCCTCTCTCTCGTTCTCTTGCTCACTTGCTCTCCCTCTCTCTTTTAAATCTCACAAATGAGCTGTAGCCTTCTATTGTGATTTTTTTACAGTGTTTGGTAACATATCCTGTCATCTGATTGTCTGTAGTTGATAAATGGGGTTAGCACCCTGGACCGCACTGCCCTCAACCAGATGCACCAGCAACTTATGGAACTGAGGAGCTGCAAAGGCCACAAGCAATGCAATCCAGAGACAGGTGAGTCAGAAAGACACACACACACATACAGTACCAGTTAAAAGTTTGGACACACCTACCCATTCAAGGTTTTCTCTTTATTTTGACTATTTTCTACATTGTGAAATAATAGTGAAGACATCAAAACAATTATATAACACATATGGAATCATGTAGTAACCAAAAAAGTGTTTAAAAAAAATCTAAATATATTTGAGATTTTTCAAAGTAGCCACCCTTTGCCTTGATGACAGCGTTGTACACTCTTGGCATTCTCGCTTCGCCTGGAATGCTTTTCCAACAGTCTTGAAGGAGTTCCCACATATGCTGAGCACTCCTTGGCTGCTTTTTTTTCACTCTGCTGTCCAACTCATCACAAACCATCTCAATTGGGTTGAGGTCGGGTGATTGTGGAGGCCAGGTCATCTGATGCAGCACTCCATCACTCTCCTTCTTGGTCAAAAAGCCCTTACACAGCCTGGAGGTGTTTGGTCATTGTCCTGTTGAAAAACAAATCACTGACAGTGTCACCAGCAAAGCACCCCCACACCATCACACCTCCCCCTCCATGCTTCACGGTGGGAACCACACAGAGATCATCCGTTCATCCTACTCTGCATCCCACAAAGACACACCGGCTGGAACCAAAAATCTCAAACAATCAGACCAAAGGACAGATTTCCACCGGTCTAATGTCCAGTGCTCGAGTTTCTTGGTCCAAGCAAATCTTCTTCTTATTGATGTCCTTTAGTAGTGTTTTCTTTGCAGCAATTAGACCATGAAGGCCTGGTTCACACAGTCTGCTCTGAACAGTTGATGTTGAGATGTGTCTGTTACTTGAACTCTGTGAAGCATTTATATGGGCTGCAATTTCTGAAGCTGTTAAGTCTAATGAACTTATCCTCTGCAGCAGAGGTAACTCTGGGTCTTCTGGGCCTTTCCTGTGGTGGTCCTCATGAGAGCCAGTTTCATCATAGCGCTTGATGGTTTTTGTGACTACACTGACTGACCTTCATGTCTTAAATTAATGATGGACTGTGGTTTCTCTTTACTTATTTGAGCTGTTCTTGCCATAATATGGAATTGGTATTTTACCAAATAGGACTATCTTCTGTATACCACCCCTACGTTGTCGCAACACAACTGACTGGCTCAAACGCATTAAGAAGGAAAGAAATTCCACAAATGAACTTTTAACAAGGCACACCTGTTAATTGAAATGCATTCCAGGTGAATACTTCGTGACGCTTGTTGAGAGAATGCCAAGAATGTGCAAAGCTGCCATCAAGGCAGGTGGATACTTTGAGAAATCTAAACTCTATAATATATTTAGACTTGTTGAACACTTTTTTGGTTACTACATGATTCCATATGTGTTATTTAATAGTTTTGAAGTCTTCACTATTATTCTGCAATGTAGAAAATAGTAAAAATAAGGAAAACCCCTGAATGAGTAGGTGTGTCCAAACTTTTGACTGGTACAGTACATACAGTGGGGTAAAAAAGTATTTAGTCAGCCACCAATTGTGCAAGTTATCCCACTTAAAAAGATGAGGGAGGCCTGCAATTTTCATCATAGGTACACTTCAACTATGACAGACAAAATGAGGAAAAGAAAATCCAGAAAATCACATTGTAGGATTTTGAATGAATTGATTTGCAAATTATGGTGGAAAATAAGTATTTGGTCAATAACAAAAGTTAATCTCAATACTTTGTTATATACCCTTTGTTGGCAATGACAGAGGTCAAATGTTTTCTGTAAGTCTTCACAAGGTTTTCACACACTGTTGCAGGTATTTTGGCCCATTCCTCCATGCAGATCTCCTCTAGAGCAGTGATGTTTTGGGGCTGTTGCTGGGCAACACGGACTTTCAACTCCAAAGATTTTCTATGGGGTTGAGATCTGGAGACTGGCTAGGCCACTCCTTCATTGCCCGGGCGGTGTGTTTTGGATCATTGTCATGCTGAAAGACCCAGCCACGTTTAATCTTCAATGCCCTTGCTGATGGAAGGAGGTTTTCACTCAAAATCTCACGATACATGTCCCCATTCATTCTTTCCTTTACACGGTTCAGTCGTCCTGGTCCCTTTGCAGACAAACAGCCCCAAAGCATGATGTTTCCACCCCCATGCTTCACAGTAGGTATGGTGTTCTTTGGATGCAACTCAGCATTCTTTGTCCTCCAAACACGACGAGTTGAGTTTTTACCAAAAAGTTATATTTTGGTTTCATCTGACCATATGACATTCTCCCAATCTTCTTCTGGATCATCCTAATGCTCTCTAGCAAACTTCAGACGGGCCTGGACATGTACTGGCTTAAGCAGGGGGACACGTCTGGCACTGCAGGATTTGAGTCCCTGGCGGCGTAGTGTGTTACTGATGGGAGGCTTTGTTATTTTGGTCCCAGCTCTCTGCAGGTCATTCACTAGGTCCCCCCGTGTGGTTCTGAGATTTTTGCTCACCGTTCTTGTGATCATTTTGACCCCACGGGGTGAGATCTTGCGTGGAGCCCCAGATCGAGTGAGATTATCAGTGGTTTGTATGTCTTCCATTTCCTAATAATTGCTCCCACAGTTGATTTCTTCAAACCAAGCTGCTTACCTATTGCAGATTCAGTCTTCCCAGCCTGGTGCAGGCCTACAATTTTGTTTCTGGTGTCCTTTGACAGCTCTTTGGTCTTGGCCATAGTGGAGTTTGGAGTGTGACTGTTTGAGGTTGTGGACAGGTGTCTTTTATACTGATAACAAGTTCAAACAGGTGCCATTAATACAGGTAACGAGTGGAGGACAGAGGACAGAAGTTACAGGTCTGTGAGAGCCAGAAATCTTGCTTGTTTGTAGGTGACCAAATACTTATTTTCCACCATAATTTGCAAATAAATTCATTAATTAGATTTTCTGGATTTTCTTTTCTCATTTCTGTCATAGTTGAAGTGTACCTATGATGAAAATTACAGGCCTCTCTCATCTTTTTAAGTGGGAGAACTTGCACAATTGGTGGCTGACTAAATACTTTTTTTGCCCCACTGTACATACATACAAACCACTGCTACTTCAGTTCTTTAATAACATGATCTCTATTTCAGGTGGTAAAGACAGAAACTCTTTAAGTGAATACAGGTACTCTAATTTTTCAGGCTTTATGTTTTTTTGTCCTTTGGTGTCTTATTGTACATTTTCCTGCATTTCCTGCATTGGGTAAATAATATAATGGAACACTTCTTTTAAGCAGATTATAAAGTCTCTTTGTCACATTGTTGATTCTGTTAATAAACAACTATTTAGGTGAATTCTAAAACACAAGCATGAGAGTTTAGCAGCTTCTGTTCCTCATGTTGCAATGAATCCTTATGGCTTGTTTCCGCTGTTTGTGTGTGTGTTTCCCCCTCACGTACGTGTGCGTGTCCGTGCTGTACATTCTTCAGGCCGGTTCATCGTCGAAAGAGGCCAAAAGTGAAGAAGCCCTCTTCCAAATCCCTGTGAGTTTGTCATAACCCATCTGTTCCCCTCAGTTCAGCCAACCTCCCCCTCTTCATCCAGATTATCTTGCTTTGTCAGATGGCCCAGCAGCATGCTTTTCAACCTTCTCGTTTGAAGCTTTTCATGTAACTAATACTTACCTGCATTTCAATGTCATGCCCTTAAGGCTTAGATAGACCTACTTTTCAAAGTCAGTGGTGTTGTACTGATGAAGTGTCCTTTGTCTTTGGTATTTTCTGGTAATTTGTCAGAGTCGTCTTCTAGTTTTTTCTTATTAAAGTTGCTGGAACTAAGATTATCAGCAATTTGTACTATTGAAACACTAATATATCTCCATCTATGTGTTGTTTATACAGAGGGCAGATTTGGGAAGGATGGGTTGGTTAACAACCTGTGTCCCACAACCCACCACATTGCAGTCTGCCAATAAAGGAGGACCAGAACTACTGGTGAACCTGAGGACTTTGTACAGACTTCATGGGAATGTAATCTGATCTACCATTATTGTGGGAGTTTATGGATGACGATGCTGATCCTACATTAGCTGCCACTGATGCTCAGATCATCACCCAGCAAAGAAAATACTGAAACATCCAAGAAAATGAAAACTATAACCTCTCCTGTCTTCTCTCTTTCTCTCTCTCTCTCTCTCTCTCTCACACACACACACACACACACACACACACACACACACACACACACACACACACACACACACACACACACACACACACACACACACACACACACACACACACACACACACACACACACACACACACACACACACACACACACACACACACACACACACACACACACACACTCATTCACTCGCACAGGAATGTCCTCACCTCTCATCTCCCATCACACCAGTTTTCAGGACCGCCAAACTGAGTTGGAGACTGATCAGTTGAGTGGGGATACACTTCGAACCTATACTTTGACTTCCAACAGTCGCCCTGTGTGAACAGTGAATGTGAGGTGTGTTTAATATTAGTCTCTCATAACCGCCTTAACATTGGGTACCAAGATTAGTTTAATGTCAATTCTGCTGCCACAACCTGAAATGTATCATCCCTTATGGCATTGTGCCACATCTGGGTTAAATCGTCACCCCGTGGGAGTATGATGTCAGGCGATAACATCAAGTCAAGCTTTCGCCTCACTGCACAGCATGAAAGGTACTGTCCAGAACATGCTAGCACGCCTGAGGGGTATGCTACAAAGGAGTATAAAGGAGTTAGCCTGCTAACTTGCCTGAATATTCTGAAATAACTTATTACTTCTTAGAAAGATAAGCTTGACATATGTATGGTCTAATTAACTTACCCATAAACACATATCTATGTTTAGCTTTCTTAATGAACCAGAAAATCAACTGTAAAATTACATCCACCAATGAAATGTACGCATTCTGCTGGTGTGAAGATAATTGTTTGGTAGTCTCGTCTGTACCATTGCCTAGGGGTGGTGGGGTAGTGGTTAGAGAAGTCCTGGTTTGAAATGAACAACTTTATCAAAGTTGAACCTGCTTTGTAGTATACCACTCTGGAAACTTCTCACTTCTTTTTGTTTGTGTTATGGCTACAGAATGGTTCCCCAGGACATTTACTCCATTATTTTGCAATATACATTATATTAACGTTGATGTCATGCGAGGATTCTTTACAACCCCCCCAAGGATGAGCTGGTCAGGATATGAAAGACACATCACATCACCACCTTGCTTATTCCCCCTAGTTTACTTTAAACCAGGATGGGACTTCGCTAACCACTACCCCACCCTCATAGACAATGGTACAGACGAGACTACCAAACAAGCATCTTCACACCAGCGGAATGTGTACATTTCATAAGTGGATGTCATTTTACTCCTTTATATTGCTAATGCCACCTGCTAGATCCAATCATGTTAGTTTGTTCAGCTTGCTATACATGGTGCTATGATAACATTGCGAAAAAAATAAAGACTTGCTGTACAGTATGTATTTGAATGTATGTTGTGCAATTAATATCAATGTTTACAATATTTTTTATAATTCAGAAAAATAGGCAGACCTCTCTTTCGTGTTTGATATGAGTTGACAAATATGACCTTTTAGAAAGAACGTAGCTTGATGAATTTTCCTAGCTCTGTATTTGTCCATTTGTCCTGTCTGGACATCTCTCTGAATTTCTCCTCTGCTCTCTCAAACCCCACTGTAGTTTGAAAATACTTATTTAAGATGAGAAAGCTTTTAGAAAATATTCACTGTGAAAAGAAGTCCCTGTAAAATGACTCTGTTGTACACAAGAGTAAACAAGTTACACAACAATGTAATGCATCTTGACATGCATATTAATTTATTGCCCTCATTTTTAGCGTTCTTTGTTTCTTAGCAGTGAGACTCCCATTGTGAATAAAGTGTTGATTGCCCTCATGTCTGTTTACTACTTTAACCTTTAACCCTGCTATGTATTGGTCGCCTCTCTGTTGTTGTCACTGCTTCAGTTATACATTAGTGGGGCTCTCGGGATGAGTGGGAACGTTCTGTGCTAAGAAACTCAACCAGCAGGTGTCTCTGTACGCTTTCTTGTTGCTGAGCCATGTCTTCCATCCAGTTCACTCTTTGACTGTGAGATCCTAATCAAACACTAGAACAGGGATGTGCAATTTTGATGTGGGTGGGGGACAAAAAAAATCTGAACTCATCATGAGGGCCCTCAAATAATTTCTACACATTTTGTCAAGGGATGTAGAAAACATATTTCTGTTTTAAAGCTAGTTTGCTGAAATTCTACACATTTTGCCATGAGAAAAGGTTGCAACTTTATAACTAATTTCACGTACTTTTTTCAAGTTGTAGTGTTAATTTTGGGCAACTCTACAATAACCCCCCCCCCCACACACACACTCACACAGAGTGGAGGCTGTTGAGGGAAGGACAGCTCATAATAGTGTCTGGAACAGAGCTAATGGAATGGCATCAAACACATGGAAACCATGTGCTTGATGCATTTGCTACCGTTCCACTGATTCTGCTCCAGCCATTACCACAAGCCGTCCTCTCCAATGAAGGTGCCACCAACCTCCTGTGACACGCACGCACGCACGCACGCACGCACGCACGCACGCACGCACGCACGCACGCACGCAAAAGGGTTGGCGGGCCGCCAGTTGCCCATCCCTGCAGAACCAACAGCTAGTGGCCTGTTTATAATGTTAAGCCCTTAGAAACGCCTACATTTTAAATTCCCATGGGGGGTGTATTTAGGACTCTCAAAAACTTCAATATTAAAGACGTGAAAATGAGACATAAATCTAAATCATCAACATTGGACCAAGAGTAGGCTTAGAATTGTGTCGAATGTTCCGTCGGAGGTAGCCTAATGGCAATAGCAGGATGAGCGGGAAGCGCGTGGGTACGTCCTGGACTCGAGTCGCGGGGTGACCCCCATCGTATGACTCACGTGCAGAGGCGGAGACTCCATATCTAAATCACTACTGGAGAGCTGTCTCTTTTTCAGACCGTCCAACGCGGTGGGAAAATTAACAATAAGTCAACATTACATTATAATTTCAAGACCAAGGCAACGCAATTTTCACAATGTGAAGAAAATGTCCGGGATAAGGTAAGATAAATGATATGGGAAATTAAACCTAACGGGCAACATTTTTAACAGAAATAACTTTAACTCAACCAGCACCGCATGATTTGTTTGGCGGACTATTTTGAATTCCGAGCACCGACTAACCACACTTAAGTGTAATTTACTTAACAGACGGATAGGCTACGATTGTTTCAATGTAGCCTAGGATCTTAAACATTTTACATTTCAGTTTAAAGTGTGTACTGTCTTATCCAATATCCCTGTGAAGATGAGGAATGGTGGAGGAAAATGATATTGCAAGGTTATGGAACTAACTTTTATTATAGTGTATGTCTGTTGTCCTGTTTATACAGTTTTTAATGCTGAAAGATGTTCAAATAATCGTTTAGAGAACTAGTCACCAAAAAATTTCCCCCATGTTATCTGGTGGTTGTTTGAGAGCTATAACTGATATGAATAACATATTTCAGTATCCTATAGAGACAATTATTAGCCATTAATCATGTTAAAAACATTCTTTAAGTCAACATATTCACCCAACATCAAAGAATGATTGAAAATGTTGTCTATTAAGGAAGTATTTCCCATAGATGCTGTATCATTTTTTGGAATATTTAGTTTGCCTTTTGAGTGTCCTTTTAATTGTCATTTCCCACTATGATTCATCTTTAACTGATTCGCAAATTGGCTTTACTGGCTCTTTAGTGTGGTTAACAGACCAATAACCAAGGCGGAAGACAAATGTTCCGTATCCCATTTGTTGCACCGCTGTTTCACTCATGTAGGTTAAGATGGCTGGTGCAGTAAGATTGACTTGGTTTATTCACACATTAATATTCTCCAACATCTGTCTCTATGCTTTAAGACAGATGTGAAGTTGCTCATTAAAACCCTTTAGCCCCTCTTTTGCTTTGATTTTGTTTTATGAAACAGATGGTTCAATGGAAATAAGTCTTCGCCACAAACTCAAAAAAAGTCTTATGTGAATGTACTCAATTTTCTTTACTTCCCAAAAAGTGAATTATTGATGAACATAAATTAAATTGTGTTTATGGATTTGAATGTGTTATTGGGTGTCACCGGTTTAAAGCGAGCATTTCTGAGATAATGTGTTTAGCCAACCCCTGCAGTCTCAACAGCCTTGATGTCTCCGTTTAGAGTGGTTCAAGGGGACATTCAAAACCTTTTTGATGACTTTCATTCCCTCACTGGTGGTGTAACCATCAGACATATTAGTCACTCCAAGGTCCTCAGTAGCATGCTGTTTGCAAAAGATGCCATTTATATGGTCTGGAGTACTAGGGAGTAGACTTCTCACTATTTTACCTCTCCGTGTGCAGCTGGTGTTCCTATCCAACGTTCGGGTATTGGTGACAGCGTGAAATGGGGAGCATCTGTGTGGTGTTGGGTTCTGCATACACACTCACTTTTCAATCCATCCCACTCAATCTATCACACGTTGTACAAGAGGAAAGATCCCCCCCATCGATACACATTGCTAAATACTGCACAATTTATCACTTGCCCCCAATCCCCCCTTCCCCAAAACAGATACATTTAGCCTTCCTGTACTTATGCTAAAAAGTTTATTCTATTCTACTGAGCCATTTACATTATGTTCATATTTATATAGTTTATTTTTTCTTATTGTTGTGTTGTCAAGAAGGACCCTACAAGTAAGCATTTCGTTGGACGGTATATACCATCTGTATCCTGTACATATGACTAATAAAACATAAAACTTCAAACATAACCGTCACAGGGATGTCCACTGACTCCTGGAGACTTTTGAAACTGAAACTAAGTAATATGGGCAATTCCACAGTAACGGAATTACTTTGACTGCAATATGTATGTTTTTGGGCGACCCGACCAAATTCACATAGAAATGTGAGTTATATATCTGTAATTATCATTGAATGCAAGCGGTAGATTTGTTCTGTGTATGCAATTTCTATGCTTTCCGTTCCTAAGTTTAGTTTTTGCGTTTTTACTTTTCTGTACACCAGCTTCAAACAGCTGAAAATACAATGTCTTTGGTTATAGAAAATCTATTTCAGTGGTTTAGATGGTACTATGATTCTCTACACTATCTTGTTTTCTCACAAACGGAAAATAGGCAAACTATTCAACATTTTGCAACCCGGAAATGGCAGAGCAATGTTAAAAATATATATTTTAATTTAATTTTTTTCTTTATTTTTATAGATGCTAACTTTGGTAATGGAATTGAAGTAAAGTCTCCCTCAGGTTTCTATGCGATATCTGCAGAAAGAATGGAGTGTCAGATATGACATGGCACCTTGAGTTTAAAAATATATCTTAGTTATTGATCGAGACAGTGGTGTAGTGGTGCCTGGAGAAGTGGGTATACTTTAATTTTGGCCCAAAAATTCTAATGGCCTGCCCTGACGAAGGAAAGGTGCTCTGAGTGAGAAATTCTATGAGAAACAGTGACATACACTCTGAATGATTTAAAATGATAAATCCCATGTTGGTCTTTCAGTCAGACCAACTCAAGCTGTACTGTGCAAAAGGCTAATAGTATTTTTATATTGACTTGCTCATTATGCATTCTCCTGTTCTATGGGTTTTCTTTAAACTTTATTTTGTTGTCTATCACCCAAATCCAATATCCTACTCATATTAGCAACCCATGATAGTTAATGTGTCTTTAAATCCCCCCTCTTTCTAATGGATATTTCATCTCTGTCCATGAAACTGCTTGCATGTGTGCTGTTCATTTTAGAATGTTTTTTTCCCTGCAATTTGCATTTTGGAATTCACACATAGGCCTACCTCCATGTGTACATTGCTGCGCCTAAAATGTGAAGAACTAATAATTTATCAAAAATTTAAGCTAAACATTGAAATCAGTAAAATCACTATAACAAATTGATAGATCTACCATTCATTTTTACTTCTTTGAACTTTCCATAATTTCATTAGAAAATATCTTGTGGGTTTTTGGTAAAGGAGTTACAAAGGAGGCAACAATTTCTCCTAAACGAAATATAAGTTTTTATATTAGTTGGCAGGGGTCTTTACGTCAACATTATTGTGTTTTGATGTATTTCTAATACTTTTTAAGACTTTTGCGGGTAAATGTTTTCTAAGACCCCTTTTCCATCTGTCTATCCAGAAATCAAAGTCGTTCTTATGCCTAATTTTTAAGATGGAACATTTAAAAAATGCATGTATGAATGCCTTCATTTCCCATAATATAGATTATTAGCTTTAATTTCACACCCAATTGATATGTTCCTATGAACATCACATGTTGATGCTCATGGATCCTTTTTGATGGAAATGCCCATATGTAAAGAAGTTAGTCAGAAAAGCCATGTTGATGCAAAAATGTTGCAATTGCCATTTCACTTGTGATTTAGAGCAAACCAATTGGGTGAACTGTTGGAATCGTGGAAATATAATGATTATTCTATAGTTAGAATATAATAGTGGGAACATTTGAATACAGTGTTTGATATGACAAAGAATGATAAATGCCAGGGAGGCGTTAATGTGAAAGGGTAAGAACTAAAGTGTTTAAGTGTTTCCTAGGGGACTGTAAAATCTTTGGCTACCTTAAATGTTTTCGCTCAGCTACTTCATATAGCGAACATATTTCTCTTTGATTTGAAGATACTGTTGCACAAACATGCTGATTTAGGTCTACACAATCACTGGTATTATCAAGCTGTATAGCTAATTACATTTGCTTTGCTAGCGATTAGCAATTCGCTAAGAATTAGCTAACTTGCTAAGAAAATGTAAACTAGCTGTTTGCAGATGTAAGAAACACACATGAATAGTATTATTATATAATGCTAGTGAATTCATATTAAGAAGCACAGTGAAAATAGCATCGTTGTCAAAATAGCATTGTTGTCATCAACGTTGTTGCAACGCCATACAACACTCCTTCCGTGGCCTCCAACTGCTCTTAAACGCTAGTAAAACCAAATGCATGCTTTTCAACCGTTCGCTGCCTGCACCCGCACGCCCAACTAGCATCACCACCCTGGATGGTTCCCTGGATGGTTCCGACCTAGAATATGTGGACATCTATAAGTACCTAGGTGTCTGGCTAGACTGTAAACTCTCCTTTCAGACTCATATCAAACATCTCCAATCTAAAATCAAATCTAGACTTGGCTTTCTATTCCACAACAAAGCCTCCTTCACTCACGCCGCCAAACTTACCCTAGTAAAACTGACTATCCTACCGATCCTCGACTTCGGCGATGTCATCTACAAAATAGCTTCCAATACTCTACTCAGCAAACTGGATGCAGTTTATCACAGTGCCATCCGTTTTGTTACTAAAGCACCTTATACCACCCACCACTACGACCTGTATGCTCTAGTCGCTGGCCCTCGCTCCATATTCGTAGCCAGACCCACTGTCTCCAGGTCATCTACAAGTCCATGCTAGGTAAAGCTCCGCCTTATCTCAGTTCACTGGTCACGATGGCAACACCCACCTGTAGCACGCGCTCCAGCAGGTTTATCTCACTGATCATCCCTAAAGCCAACACCTAATTTGGCCACCTTTTGTTCCAGTTCTCTGCTGCCTGTGACTGGAACGAATTGCAAAAATCGCTGAAGTTGGAGACTTTTATCTCCCTCACCAACTTCAAACATCTGCTATCTGAGCAGCTAACCGATCGCTGCAGCTGTACATAGTCTATCGGTAAATAGCCCACCCAATTTACCTACCTCATCCCCATACTGTTTATATTTATTTACTTTTCTGCTCTTTTGCACACCAGTATCTCTACCTGTACATGACCATCTGATCATTTATCACTCCAGTGTTAATCTGCAAAATTGTATTATTCGCCTACCTCCTCATGCCTTTTGCACACAATGTATATACTTTTTTTTTCTGTGTTATTGACTTGTTAATTGTTTTACTCCATGTGTAACTCTGTGTTGTCTGTTCACACTGCTATGCTTTATCTTGGCCAGGTCGCAGTTATAAATGAGAGGCTAGTTGAGAACAAGTTATCTGGTTAAATGAAGGTTAAATAAAATTAAAATAAAATGTGCTGCATTAACCATGCAGACTGAAGGCAAGTGTCTTATGGTCAAGGAACAACATGCACTCCTTGAGTGACAAGGGGCAGGGCTAGGTCTTTGTGGAAAGAGGCAGCTAGAGATGACTCAAGTAGCAAAGTAAACTATAAAAATGGACGTTACACACGGCTTATCACATTTCAATAAACCAAACATTCAAATACCTTTTTATAGAAGGCAAATTCAAATTGAAACATCCATACCTGTATATCATTCGATATGGTATATTGCCCAGCCCTAGTTTATTGTAACAAATCCCAGAAGTGTGCTCGCAGAATGGCAAGAACCTGCGTCTTGGAAGAGAGGAAAGTTTAACGCAAAAACAATTTGCCTCACTGTCTGCTCTTTCTGAGCTAAACATAGTTCCAAAAACAACTTTCACATTGGGGTGGACTGAAAAACTCCCTTATTAAAAATAATTATTGTTGGAGAGGGCCTAAATATAGTCTAGCTAATTAACCTTACTTTTAAAATGTCTAAATACTTTTAGCGGGTCAGAGTAGGATATGATTGTGAGCGCCTGAGATGCCTCACAATAGGATGTTGTCCCTCTGTTTACTCTGTAGACTCACAATGGTCTACAGACAAAGGAGGACAGGACACTGCATTCCTCTAGCAAGGTTACCCCAGTGCAAACCAGCCAGCCAGGCCTTTTGGGAGAGACATGACAATGTGAAGGCAGGATCTCCGTCACACAACCAATGGCTTTGATGATGGATGTGGTGGATTGGGCCGTTAAGGGCTAGTCCGATGTATTATGTCTCGTTGTTCTGTGGTGCTGATTGTTCATTTTCTGTAGAGATTGGTTAAAACGTTAGGATGAAAGAACGTGATAATTCATTAACACTCATACACCCTTCTGTGATTCTCTTTGGCTTTTACCAAGGTGATGGAGCTCTTTTTTTCCATCAAATTTGTGTGCCCTGTCCCAATTCAACCTCTGACATTTGGAATCCTTCTTAGACAGAGCTAAAGGACTGACTTAACTTTCTGACCTCAGCTGTGGTAAACATGGTTTAGTTTTTTAAAGTGCTCATGTTCCTTGCATTAGGGTTACACTTGAGAAATACTGCTCCAAATATCTTATTTAGAAATAAAATTGTGCAACTAACATCTCCTCGGCAAAAATGTTCAAATAAAAAACAACCCAAATCTCTTAGTTTACTTCTGACTGTTTTGAGGAAGGCTACTGCATCTCAAGATGATCCGACGCATGCGGAAGTCTTTAGTCTGAACCAGAACCTGCCTGCCATCAGCAGCCCATTTCCTCAGGGGGGATCACCCAGATGGATGCCTCTTTCCTGTCTGGCTCACTTGGCCACCTCTGACCCCCCTCTCACCCTGTAACTCGGCCCTGGTTTAGACACTGGGGTTGTGGTCATGTTGGCAGGAGATGGGAAACAGAGACCGCAGGCGCAACTCAAAATGCAGTTACATACAGAGACTGTCCAACTACACAGTTAAACAAGAACATTGAATGGAAAGGGTGTTGTTGGACTATTGTCCAAGCAGATGGCTGAGATTAACTCCTTATGGACTTTAAAAAAAATAATCTCAGACCTAAATGTTGGTTTATGTCATTTGTTACATTTCACCTCAGATAATCTGATGATAAGGAATGGACAAAGAAATAACAAACCTTAATCAGTTGCATCCTCATCGGTTCATTTATCTCCATATTTGTTTGGACAAGTGACTCCATTATTCCTGGTATTGACTGACATTGAGTCGTGTATTTTGTAAACACCCTGTACTCTGTCTCTATGTCCCACATGCTCACTCTCGTCTAGAGGCCGTCTGACTTGATAGTGCTCATTTGTTTGATGTTGGGAGGAGGAATAGAGGAGGCCTGTAGGGGGTAAAGGGGGCTGTTGTTGGTCAGGCTTGCCCCCTATAAAATAGGATTTATTGTGGTTTGACCCTGCTGCTGTCTCATGTCTCGGAGAGACAGTCACTGGACTTGTCCTGCTGGGCTATGAAGGGCCGGAAGTTCCCAGCATTAATTTAGTGGTAGGAAGAGTGGGATGGTGGGCGAAGACCAAGACAAAGGCCTCCATACAGCCACCATAGAGCACTGTTTCTTAGTTATTTTGGAGGCGAGGCCCAAAGTAAGCCTGTGAAGGTGGCCTGCCAACATTCAAATATTCCACATCTAAACCAATAGGAAGGTCTTGATTAATCTTGACTCGCACACAGAGAGAGTTTGTTGCAGGGGCATTGGGTTGAGAGTGGGACCCTTGTATGGATTGGGAAAGAGTATATCCTATCTGGTAATGTAAAACTGTAAGTTGGAAATAATATTGGAAAATCAATCCATTTTCAAGGGCCACCTTGTCAACTCAAAAATGTAGTCTTAATCCCAGGGCAGGAGAAGTGCAAACTGTTCATGATTTGGATTATCGCAGCTGTTGATGGAGTTCACCCCAAATCTCCTACACATGTCCCAAGCTCCACCCACTGTACTCCGATGGAGGGCTATGATTGGCTGGTGGCCCTTGTGGGAATGGTAATAGAGACAGTTCTAGTTGAATGAAGTCTGGTTGCTGATCTGACAATAGAGCCCATTGTCCATGGCCATCAGGCATTAGCATAGGGTACACTGCATACGCATTGTAATGCATATGATTGACTCATGGCTCTGGTTTTTATTCTTTCACAAGACACCCTCTGGGTTTATGTAACCCTAGAAACCTCTCAGAAGACAAACAAGTTATGATACAAGTTATGATATTCTCGAACTGTTGATTTACATTTTATTTTTATTTAATTTCATAATTGTTTTGGTGCAGAGACACAGGGAATTTCCCTTTCTACACTTCTGAAGATGAACTGACGGCTATTATGTAGAGGGCAAAAAGCAAGCTGTGGAATGTCCACTTTGAGCTGAACCGTTGATTTGGAACAGACAGAACCCAGCTTCAAATATGACACACCTTATGGCTCCCAGACAGTCAGGTTTGGAGGTGTGCAGTGTCACTCACAGGTGATACTAGAGTGATAAAGGTCACTTAATAGCAAACAGGTGTTTTATATTCCCTCACCAAGGAATTTGTGCTTTTTATGCTGGGGCTACCCAGTCATCATGACCCTTGTGGAGGTGACCCTGCAGGGTGGCAGCGTGTATAGTACAGGCTCCTGTTCTCTTCCTGCTAGCCATGCCGAATGTGGCCGTAGGGCTGCTGGCTGGGGCTTAAAGTTCTTTACCTATCTGCCCTCCCAGCCTGCCTGTCTCCTGTGCAGTGGTGTAATGTACATAAGTAAAAAATACTTGAAAGTAATACTTAAGTCATTTTTGGGGGGTATCTGTACTTTACTATTTATATTTTTGACAACTGCATCTGATCTGGCGGACTGACTAAACACAAATGCTTTGTTTGTAAATTATGTCTAAGTGTTGGAGTGTGCCCCTGGCTATCCGTACATTAAAAAATAAAAATAAAAACATCCTGCCATCTGGTTTGCTTAATATAAGGAATTTGAAATTATACTTTTACTTTTGATACTAAGTATATTTTAGCAATTACATTTACTTTTGATACTTAAGTATATTTAAAAGCAAATACTTTTAGACTTTTACTCAAGTAGTATTTTACTGGGTGATGTTTAGTTGAGTCATTTTCTATTAAGGTGTCTTTTTTATTTATTTAATTTAACCAGGTAGGCCAGTTGAGAACAAGTTCTCATTTACAACTGTGACCTAGACAAGACAAAGCAAAGCAGTGCGACAAAAACAGAGTTA
The DNA here is from genome assembly GCF_021184085.1 of Oncorhynchus gorbuscha. Taxonomy (NCBI): domain Eukaryota; kingdom Metazoa; phylum Chordata; class Actinopteri; order Salmoniformes; family Salmonidae; genus Oncorhynchus; species Oncorhynchus gorbuscha. Next base: position 48,335,536 of record NC_060175.1, read on the forward strand.
CACATAAACAAACGTACAGTCAATAACAGAATAGAAAAATCTGTATACAGTGTGTGCAAATGAAGGTGAGGCAATAAATAGGCCATAGTGGCGAAGTAATTACAATTGATCAATTTACATTGGAGTGATAGATGTGTAGATGAGGATGTGCAAGTAGAAATAATAGTGTGCAAAAGAGCAAAAAAACAAATATGGGGATGAGGTAGGTAGGTAGATGGTTGGATGTTTTTATATATATATTTTTTACAGATGGTCTGTGTACAGCTGAAGCGATCGGTAAGCTGCTCTGACAGCTGACGCTTAAAGTTAGAGGGAGATATGTCTCCAACTTCATTCAGTGATTTTTTTTTGCAATTCGTTCCAGTCATTGGCAGCAGAGAACTGAAAGGAAAGGCGGCCAGAGGAGGTGTTGGCTTTACGGATGACCAGTAAAATATACCTGCTGGAGCGTTCGCTATGGGTGGGTGTTGCTATGTTGACCAGTGATCTGAGATAAGACGGCGCTTTACCTAGCAAGACTTATAGAAGACCCAGAGCCAGTGGGTTTGGCAACGAATATGAAGCGAGAACCAGCCAACGTGAGCATACAGGTCGCAGTGGCACTGTGATAGACTACATCCAATTTGCTGAGTAGAGTGTTGGAGGCTATTTTGTAAATGACATCGCGGAAGTCAAGGATCGGTAGGATAGTCAGTCAGTATGTTTGGCAGCATGAGTGAAGGAGGCCTGTTGCGAAATAGGAATCCGATTCTAGATTTAATTTTGGATTGGAGATGCATAATATGAGTCTGGAAGGAGAGTTTACAGTCTAGCTAGACACCTAGGTATTTATAGTTCTCCACATATTCAAAGTCAGAACCGTCCAGAGTTATTTTTACTCAAGTATAACAATTGGGTACTTTTTCCACCACTGCTCCTGTGCTTTATTTGATCTCTTAACACAAAGCCAGCTTTATCATGCCTGACATATCCTCCATAAAAAAAGTACCCCACACTGGCCCCCAGTGTTCAGGATGTGTGAGGAATGAACATGAACAACTGGGGGGGGGGAGGAAAGAAAAAGACACCAACACCTTTTTTCAAAAACAATTGAAGCACACCTATACGACCACAAAAACAGTCCATAACCCAGAGACATTCGACCAAATGCTTCCTAGTCTGAGGATTTCACGACTCTATTAAAGTCACCATCGCATGAGCTCCTTTCCCGGTCCCACGAGGGAAACCCTATGCCCCAATGGCTAGGGACAGATCCCATACTTCATTAATCTCCTCCCCACAATTACCTTTATCCTCGGGGCACTCCTGCAGTGGGGAAGAAGTTTAACAGGCTTCTTAGCACTACAGTAGAATCTATGGCAAATAAACCCATTCACATTCTAAAGGGGCAGACAGTATGCAGCCTTCAGGGCCTGATATAAAGCACATTGCTGTTAGGCCTACAGATGTAATGAAGCACCAGGTTTTAATCCTCCCATTTATTGTGTTGCCAATGAGGAGAATTGGTGGGACTGTTGGAATTAAAGTTGAAAAACAATAGAAGCAAAGAATGTGTGTGACAGGTGCAGGGCTGTTCTATGTCATCTGAAACATGTGCACTCTCTCCTCTCCCTCTGATTGTTCTCTCAAGCCTGGATGTGGGTTCCTCCCTGTGTCTGTCTAGTACAATGGTGACCCAATACTCTGTATCCTATTCCTAATTCAGAAAATGTGTGGCTAGTAGGCTTCAATGGTATGCCGTATACCGGGGTATTTGGAAATGGCCACAGGATAGTTTTTCAATACCATTTAAACTACTACTTTGAAGTTTTGTTTTTTATACATTTGAATATTTGTAACTACTTTTTAGTACATGCCTGCAGTCAACTTGTGCAATATGTTAGGAGATAAAGCATAACGTGTTAATTTCACCTGTCACATTATTTTACATTTTGAAGCTTATCGGTAGTCCCCAGTCACATGTAGTTAGTTTACAAGCACACAACCACAAGAGACCAGAGCCTTGTGAGTCACTCACTGTTTGATATCTTAGAACTATTAAGTTAACTGTCTAAAATGCGCTAAATGCTGTGCAGTTATCCATTTGTTTTACTAACTTCTTAGCTAGCTAAGTGGTTAGCTTTTTGCAATCAAGCTCCTCTTGGTAACAACAGCAGAGAATTCCCTCCTTGATCAAAAGCCAATATTTGTTTTGTGCATGCAGCAAACTTTGAGTAACATTTTTGAGATACTTGTATACCTTTTATGAGCTGGGATGTCTGTCCTGGAAATAGTTTGTCAAAGACTTTATAAAAATGTTTTCATGCGTTCGTTAACATTTAGCTAGCATTTGCTATGGGATTGCATTGCTTAAAATAGCGCTCCTTGTGTTCAGTGCTGGTATTACTGAATATCCCAGGATAGAACAAGGTCGGTATGGCAACCTGGATACTGTCCAAGCCTAGTGGCTAGGTGTTAGAACTTTAATCAAACATCACTCTAAATGTAATAAATGGCCATAAGCCTACACCTGACATCCATACATACATCATATTGGTTTACTTAAGCTGTTAGCTCCCTTGTGTTCATTGCAGATACATTGATATGCTGTGTGTTCTGGGGGCCCCTAACTCTAGCATACACTATACATTAAAGGGGACATGCTACAGTCTGAATTACACACTGCTAATTCGGGGTGTGAACGTTTAAACAAAATTGGGACGTTAATCTTAATCAGAAAAACTTTCTTCCACAAAATCCCAGTGCAGTTACCACAGAACTACCACTAGCAGGTCCCGATCATCATCACTAAGGGAAAAATACAAATTAAACAAATAACTAACTCAACAATTCTGTAATGGTAGTAGGAGATATGCATCTTTCAAATTATTTGACACGAATATAAAGTGCTTGCACAGTATCGGCATGTTGGAAAAATGGCAGAGAAATGCAGTGAACAGACGGCTCTACCCTGAGTTAGTACAGTTTCGAGTCGACTGCTGCGCTGGGATTTTAGCTGACCCAACATTACAACCTATTGGTGCCAGCGATTAGTGCTTTGGAAACATGCTAAAGTATGGACTGACTGCTAGAAACATGTCTACAACTTCATCAGCAAGCTGTCAAACTATCGTAATTAAGTGACAAACTACATACTGTTTATCGGTGAACTGCCTAACATTCTTAGACATTCCATCCCTGTGTTTGTCAGTGAAGCTAGCTAACTTTCTCACTGTCTATCAGAGTATATGCTGTCTGCCTCAGTGCCTGTATTTTAATAGTGAGTAAGTCATGCACAAGACATATCATGGGAGACAATGTGCACAAATGGATTTTGATTTTGGAATATTGATGTGGCAGTTGGGACATCAGGTGCACATCATCTCAATGTTAATTTTTGCCAAATCTCTTGAAGGCTCGAGTGGCCACTTGCTTATGGGCCAAGTGTTCGCTTTGAGATTCAGTATATAGAACGTCATTGCCCACTAGCGATCCTATGCAATAGGACGACCATATGCAATAGGATCATATTCTGCATTGAGTTCACATGACAATTTCTGTTTTTGTTATTGTCTTAAAGGAAAACCAATAAAAAAGGGCAGTTTAAGCATTTAAGATAAATTGTCGATTTGTTATCACATCCCTACTGCTAATGGGGCTACTGTCGAGTACAGCACACTCAGTCTGTCTTTACAACACATTATGTTTTACAATATTTGGATAAGCAGGTTGCCTGGCAGGTATGCTGTATAGACTTTGAATGTAACACATAATCAAACAGAAGGTGGCCTTTTTCTTTTGAGGTGTATTCTGCTGCTCGCACGACTGGGCTGGATGGCTTATAGAAGGTTTGTTGTCTTTATATTGTCTGATTCCAGCCTCTGACACATTTCCAAAGGACCTCTGTAACCTGTTTTGCAAGGTGAGTAAGGAGGATTTTAACTCTGAATTTAGCTGAGTTTATTTATAAAACTAGTATCTGAGCAGAAAGAATATTTTATGTCTTCAGATAGGAAATAGTAGGTCTGTAAATACACTCAGGCTGACTTAGTTTGGCACTGGTGGACGGAGTGCTAGGTTAGCTAAATGACAGTCCATGTTTGAAACATCAGCCTGGGCTGGTCCTCAGGAGACAGGGCAGAGTCTCCCTGAATAACCTGTTGTTAGGCGAGGTTAAATGTTGGTTTACGAGGGCAGTAAACGTTAAATGGCTGTTTTAAGTTGGTCACTGATGGCTTTAGTCCTATTTCCAATGAATTTAGATATACACATGCAGTTATTCCCCATTGGTTTAGATTTCTGTTCTTCAGCCTTTAGACCATCTGTCTTTACATCAACTTGTATGTCTCCTGTTAGAGACAGTGTTCTGTACAGGGCTATAGTCTCCTGTCTCTTCACTTCATTGTGGCTGAGGTACTTGGAGGAAAACCTTATTTCACAATAGTTTATCTTTGAGGGAATCGATTTGAGCTATACTGGAATTTGAATTTGATTGAAAGCCAAAACTAAACAATGACAGAACTGTGTTGCCCTATTTTAAGACAATGCAACGTCCACTCCTATGTTTTTCACTGCTGGGAAAACTGTCATCTATACTTTGGGTTGTTTTAAAACAATGGAGCAGATTCCATGAGTAGAATGCTGTTCTGCCTTCTCGGGAAACGCCATTCAACATCAAGTTATTTTGGGACAACTGTAAATTGTGGGTTGTGGATGAAGTTATTATTAAGAATGAGATGTCTGACGCATAGTGGCTAGGAGAAACAGGATGGAGGAGAGAGTGTGTGTATGTTTATGTTGGTCTTGTTGCAATGCTCTGTCGTGTTTTCTGTTTGGGGAGGTGTTTTTGAGTATTTTTTTGTCATCCTAGAATAACCACTTGGTGAATAGATGTCTCCATGACCCAGATTGGAGATAAAGAGCCTGTGTGCCTTCCATGGAGAGAATGTGAATGTGTTATCAGATCTAGAAAATAATAAGAGCCAAACACCAGTATTAGGATATATGTTGCCAATTTATCTTAACCACTGTCTTACCTGTGGCATAGTAGGTGTATTATGTCTATGCTTCACATATTTCAATAAGCATTTTTAAACAGCTGGTCATGCTTTACACCTGGTTAGCCCTATCCCGGTCAACTGCACTGTACCCTGCCTTCCCCATTTCTCATTCTCCCAAATCCACTCAGCTGATGTTCTGAAAGAGCTGCAAAATCTGGACCCCTACAAATCAGCTGGGCTAGATAATCTGGACCCTTTCTTTCTAAAATTATCTGCCAAAATTGTTGCAACCCCTATTACTAGCCTGTTCAACCTCTCTTTCGTGTCGTCTGAGATTCCCAAAGATTGGAAAGCAGCTGCGGTCATCCCCCTCTTCAAAGGGGGGGACACTCTTGACCCAAACTGCTACAGACCTATATCTATCCTACCCTGCCTTTCTAAAGTCTTCGAAAGCCAAGTCAACAAACAGATTACCGACCATTTAGAATCCCACCGCAATCTGGTTTCAGAGCTGGTCATGGGTGCACCTCAGCCACGCTCAAGGTCCTAAATGATATCTTAACCGCCATTGATAAGAAACAATACTGTACAGCACTTTGAGATGTCAGCTGATGTACGAAGGGCTATATAAATACATTTGATTTGATTTGTGCGGCTGTATTAATTGACCTGGCCAAGGCTTTCGACTCTGTCAATCACCACATCCTCATCGGCAGACTTGATAGCCTTTGGTTTCTCAAATGATTTCCTCGCCTGGTTCAGCAACTACTTCTCCGATAGAGTTCAGTGTGTCAAATCGGAGGGCCTGTTGTCCGGGCCTCTGGCAGTCTCTATGGGGGTGCCACAGGGTTCAATTCTTGGGCCGACTCTAATCTGTATACATCAATGATGTCGCTCTTGCTGATGGTGAGTCTCTGATCCACCTCTACGCAGACAACACCATTCTGTATACTTCTGGCCCTTCTTTGGACACTGTGTTAACAACTCTCCAGACGAGCTTCAATGCCATACAACTCTCCTTCCGTGGCCTCCAACTGCTCTTAAATACAAGTAAAACTAAATGCATGCTCTTCGTCCGATCGCTGCCTGCACCTGCTCGCCCGTCCAGCATCACTACTCTGGACGGTTCTGACTTAGAATATGTGGACAACTACAAATACCTAGGTGTCTGATTAGATTGTAAGCTCTCCTTCCAGACTCTCATCAAACATCTCCAATCCAAAGTTAAATCTAGAATTGGCTTCCTATTTCGCAGCAAAGCATCCTTCACTCATGCTGCCAAACATACCCTCGTAAAACTGACCATCCTACCAATCCTCGACTTCGGCGATTGTCATTTACAAAATAGCCTCCAATACCCTACTCAATAAATTGGATGCAGTCTATCACAGTGCCATCTGTTTTGTCACCAAATCCCCATGTACTACCCACCACTGAGACCTGTACACTCTTGTTGGCTGGCCCTCACATCGTACTCGTCGCCAAACCCACTGGCTCCAGGTCATCTACAAGACCCTGCTAGGTAAAGTTCCCCCTTATCTCAGCTCACTGGTCACCATAGCAGCACCCACCTGTAGCACACGCTCCAGCAGGTATATCTCTCTGGTCACCCCCAAAACCAATTCTTCCTTTGGCCACCACTCGTTCCAGTTCTCTGCTGCCAATGACTGGAACGAACTACAAACATCTCTGAAACTGGAAACACTTATCTCCCTCACTAGCTTTAAGCACCAGCTGTCAGAGCAGCTCACAGATTACTGCACCTGTACATAGCCCATTTATAATTGAGCCCAAACAACTACCTCTTCCCCTACTGTATTTATTTATTTTGCTCCTTTGCACCCCATTATTTGTATTTCTACTTTGCACATTCTTCTGCTGCAAATCTAACATTCCAGTGTTTTACTTGCTATATTGTATTTACTTCACCACCATGGCCTTTTTTTGTCCTTTACCTCCCTTATCTCACCAAATTTGCTCACATTGTATATAGACTTATTTTTCTACTCTATTGACTGTATGTTTGTTTTACTCCATGTGTAACTTTGTTGTTTGTGTCGAACTGCTTTGCTTTATCTTGGCCAGGTTGCAATTGTAAATGAGAACTTGTTCTCAACTTGCCTACCTGGTTAAATAAAGGTTAAATAAAAATTAAACAAGAAAAAATTAGTCACACTAGCACATGTATAAAGACTTCATTTCAGATCATTATAAAACATTTATAGTAGTTTTTCAGCTTTACTGGAGTTATGCAGACTGCATTCCAAACCATTTGTTAACATTACACTGGGTGAAAAGGGTAAATATCAGGGAATATCTTTACCTATACATTTCCGGATATCTGACATTTTATTAGATATACTGTAAGGAGTAGACATGCTCCAGATACGCATTTCCTTATTTCATATACAGAGCTAGGATATTCTCTGTAATGGGACAGTTTCTACATGCATCTGATCCAGACCTCAAATCTCCCTGCTACCGTATGAGTCCAGGGAGATATCTGGGGTGAGATACGTTCCCCTGATGCGCTTGCTCCAGCTTACATATTTGTAGAATATTATAACTCCTGAAAGCCTCTAGCACTGAGATGCAGTACCTTAGACCGCTGCGCCACTCGGTATCCCTAACCGGCCGTGATTTGTCATCATAGAGAAAATAAGATGTTCACATAGGCCTGCCTCCGGATATCTAATGAGCACATCCTGCCATAGGAAATGCCCATGAGTAATCCCAGTATCATATGTCTAAAAGACTAATGTGGATTTAGAATTTGTCAGGATATGGTGCATATCCACAAAACTCAAATATGTATTGGAAATTATCTGTATTCTCTAGAATATCAAAAATGTGTCATGTGAAGATATCCCCTGATATGGGCCCTTTTCGCCCAGTGATTTTCTATTGAGTATGCCAACTGCATACTCACACACTTCTAACTCAGCGACTGGCTCTAGTGGAACAGATTAGTTTGACCATCGAGTAACACTGTAACAGTTCAACCCAATCTCACCAACCATTTGAAAGAGGGTCGATCTCTACTCTGCACAGTGAACTTGAGTGGCTGGGTGATGTTACACATCACATAGTTAGATATCGGGGAGGGTGTTGATCTTGTATAAGAGTTCCCAGAATACATCTTCCAAGAATTCCAATACCTGACCGCCAGTCCATTTTCCTGCTTATCAGCGGCTGTCAGTGAGATGCTGGTTCCACTTTGTATCCTACTGTTTATTTACCCTAGTGGAAAGTCCATTATGTATCCACTGTACCCCATGCTGCTCCTACACATCTAACTATGGCCTATGCACATGACCTTTAACCCCCGGTTTCCTGTCAGCACGTTTACATGGTGGTGTTTTATGCACGTGTTCACAACATCTCTCCGCTGCTGTTTTCTCTTTCAGATTTTCTTTCTCTCTCATTACAATAATGTAATGCCAAAAACGTGACTTTGACAGGGTTGAATCCAAAGTGAAGTGCTCTGTTTTAGGGCTGGGAATTGCCAGGGACCTCACATTGCGATATTGTCATGATACGTACGTGCCGATACTACAATTTCTTTTATTGCGATTCGATGTTCCAAGCACATTGCTCACCATGTCTGCTGCAGAGGTGAAGAGAGCCATAAGAAACCAAATTGGCTTACTATTTAAAAAATATGAAGATAAATACTGCCGTTTTGGTGCAGGTACAACCAACTAGAGCAAAGATAATATTGTGACAGTCAAGTTGGAGGCATAAGCAGTCAATAGTCCTATGCTACACACACCCCACTACTCTGCTTGCTGCTGTAAAGGTAATGCCTCCTTGGGAGACTGGAAGCAGTGGGAGGGAGGCTGAGGAGTGGGTGTGTGGGATAGGACTATTGACTGCTCACGTCTCTAGTTTGACTGTCCCTTTATTTCCACCTGCTTCCCGCCCATTAAGCTTTTGATCCATCAGTATAAAAGTCATTCCCTCCTCGACTGAAACTATCCAATGCGCCTCACTGCAGGAATTTTCTTTTGTGATTAGCTAGACTTGTAACCCCCCCCCCCCCCCATGCCTATCCCTCATCACATCACTCTCTCAATTCAAAAAGGCTTTATTTGCATGAAACATGTTTATATTGCCATTACATTGTCTGTCTGTCTCTGTCTTTCTCTCTCTGGCTCACACACTCATTCTCTCTCTCACATAATGATGTATGTGGACTCTTACATTCTTTGACTGCAGATGCTCAAAGAAAACAGGGCTAAGTTAGATTTATTTGTCTCTCTTCTTGAAGAGGTGGGTCATGTTAATTACAGTCATGTAAGCTGTGACAGGGAATTTTGTGTCCTTGTTCAGAGTGGGAGGCAGATGGTCTCCCAACAGACAGCAGAAACATTCACACTGACACCACACAGGCAGGGATCATGTGGAGGGCCCCTGTCCCCCTGGATGTTAACCTGGCAGTGACGAGGGGAACGCATACAGATAGTTTCCACTGAGCTTTATGCCCAATGCAAAGGCAGTCCTGTCGACTTGGCTGGTATTCTTCTCTTCTGAGGCTATTTTGAGGCTGGGGGTGCGGGTGGCATGTGTTGGGCATGTGTTGTGTACTGTGGCCCGTGCCAGACACCCTGCTCCCCCCCTTCACCACATGTTCTCTGGCCATGTGTCCCAAATTGTAGGGAAATGGTCAAATACTCTGGTCCATGATGATCTGGGAGTAGACTTGAAGAATGAAAACCCCGGCTCTATGCATTTACTGGTCTGTCAACCACTGACACCGCCTCCCAGTTAAAGGGGAATAAAGCAACCCAAGTGTTAACACACACAGGAACTTTAACACACACAAACATTCAGATACATGGGGATGTACTGGAATCGTTGTGGTTCTCTAATGGACAGAAACAGAGGTAATGAACACACTTTACACAATGCAATAACTAATAGCACAAATGGAGCAACAGCTTTTAACAATGGAAACAATGTATACATGTCAACAAGCTCCGTCTCACTGCAGAATTAGACCATCCAGGTTCTTCATACCTCACATTTGGAATCAGTTGTGTTGCTCTTGCTGCTCGGTATCATTCCATTTCTCCAAATTTTGAAGTTAAGGATTTAGTTTAGGCACTCATTCTGAATAGTTAAGGTTTGGTAAACGGTTAAAACCAAAAATTACTAACCTGTGTCCAGGACTAGGATCGAACGCGCAACCTTCTGATCCAGAGTCATGGGAGTACGCCCATCCACCACCCCTGTCCACAACACCCTAGCAAAACCCAAGCCTACTTGATGGTAATAGTGCTCACTGTTGCCCCTTCCCGACTTCCTCAGGACATGGATAGACGTCCAATTCTACTTCAATCTTGAATGACCTGGTTGATAAATGTATATGCTACATGCACACATTACATAACAAAGTAAACATACAATACAACTCACTTTGGAGAAAAATATACATGTCATGCAACTCCCTTTGTGCACGCACACCATCCCAGTCCACAGAAGTCCCGTTGTGTTGAGTAGGGCATAGGTGTAGGAATTTTCTGCTCTCTCCGCAACTGCTTGGAGGAGACTGAGAAGTGTGACCTGGAGAGTCCGAAGGTTGTCCGGCACCCTAGCAACTGGCATGGCAACCAATCAGAGCTAGGTCAAACAGGTCAGAGAGAGTTTGAGGCCGGATTATGGTAAAACTATACTATCAATCATCGCTACTGGGGGATAGGGAGTTTATTTTTATCTAGGCAGGTCAGTTAAGAACAAATTCTTATTTTGGTCCGTACGCACTACCCTCTGTAGCACCTTGCGGTCGGATGCCAAGCAGTTGCAATACCAAGCAGTGATGCACCCAGTCAAGAAGCTCTCAATGGTTCAGCTGTATAACTTTTGAAGATCTGAGGGCCCATGACAAATATTTTCAGCCTCCTGAGGTTCTTCTCCAATGCCCTGTCTTTACCTCCTGCCTCCCCAACCTAGCCCCGAACCGGGTTCTCAGCCGACTATAAGGACACGACAGGCTGGCTGTGGGTCCCTCATGGATTCATTGGCACACTTGAAGTTGCTCTGCATCAGAAAACTAGATCAAAAGAGACCATATAAGGGATTTCTCAAAGGGAAACATGACCCAAATGTATCTCCTCAATCTGACACGTTGCCCCCTTTCTCAATGACACATTCCTCTGTACCCTGTCTGTGTGTGTGTATGTGGGCCAGTCTCAAACGCCTCCCCGCCCCTTCCCAGCCCTCTGTGTTCTGCTGAGTTGGCTGCTAATGATCCTCATGCCATGCCCTGTGTGATGCTGTTGGCTCGGATGGTGCTCTCCAGGCCTGCTGGCTGTGGTCCTAGTGCCGTACAGAGCGGGTCCACCTGTCCCTTAGTCAGATCACAGACGCACAGAGCTCCTCCCGCTGCTCCTCAGCCCACCAGAGGGATGACATCACTGCTGAACCAGCATTCTATAGCACTCACACACAGATGGACACGTGTTGTGGTCACAAACATTCACTATACATATGGGTCGTGTAAGGGTGTTTGCTTTGTAGTACGTTTTTGACTTTAACTTGTGTGCAGGTTACCGGATAAGCATTTAACAGGGATGGTCATATCAGTAGGATTTCCATACTGAACAAAGTGTTTTGTTATTAATTGCATCAAAGCTGTTTTCTGTTACTCTCAGTCCTAACAACATTATTTTCTGTCTGTTTTTTAGTCCAGATTGGGTGGAGATCCTGGAGCCACGCTCTCAGGAGCGCATGTATGTGAACCTGGCCACTGGCGAATGCGGCTGGGACCCTCCCTTAGGCGCTCCCGTTCGTCAGGCTGACGGCAACCAGTGGTGGGAGCTATTTGACCCCCAGAGCGGCCGCTTCTACTACTACAACTCCGTAGGACGCCAGACTGTCTGGCACCGACCCCAAGGGGGCGACATAGTTCCCCTCTCCCAGCTACAGGCTATGAAGCGCTGCTCTGAGGCCAAGCGGGCCGGGGGAACTGGAGAGAGGGACAGGGAGCCTGGAACGGGTAGACTGGGAAGTACAGGCAGCCAGGGACACCGCACCCCTCGTCCAGAGCATTATGGAGCGGGGAGTACAGACAGCCAGGGACACCGCACCCCTCATCCAGAGCACCATGAACCAGGAAGCCTGGGGAGTACAGGCAGCCAGCGACACCGCACCCCTCGCCCAGAGCATTATGGAGCGGGGAGTACAGACAGCCAGGGACACCGCATCCCTCATCCAGAGCATTATGGAGTGGGGAGTACAGACAGCCAGGGACACCGCACCCCTCGTCCAGAGCACCATGAACCAGGAAGCCTGAGGAGTACAGGCAGCCAGCGACACCGCACCCCTCTTGCAGAGCATTATGGAGCAGGGAGTACAGACAGCCAGGGACACCGTACCCCTCATCCAGAGCATTATGGAGCGGGGAGTGCAGACAGCCAGGGACACCGCACCCCTCGTCCAGAGCACCATGAACCAGGAAGCCTGGGGAGTACAGGCAGCCAGCGACACCGCACCCCTCGTCCAGACCATTATGGAGCGAGGAGTACAGACAACCAGGGACACCGTACCCCTTGTCCAGAGCACCATGAACCAGGAAGCCTGGGCAGTACAGACAGCCAGGGACACCGCACCCCTCGTCCAGAGCACCATGAACCAGGACGCCTGGGCAGTACAGACAGCCAGGGACACCGCACCCCTCATCCAGAGCATTATGGAGCAGGAAGCCTGGGGAGTACAGACAGCCAGGGACACCGCACCCCTCATCCAGAGCATTATGGAGCAGGAAGCCTGGGGAGTACAGACAGCCAGGGACACTGCACCCCTCATCCAGAGCATTATGGAGCAGGAAGCCTGGGGAGTCCAGACAGCCACGGACACCGCACCCCTCATCCAGAGCATTATGGAGCGGGGAGTACAGACAGCCAGGGACACCGCACCCCTCTCCCAGAGCACCATGAACCAGGAAGCCTGGGGAGTACAGGCAGCCAGGGACACCGCACCCCTCGTCCAGAGGATAGTAAGCCTGTCCCCAGAACCCCTGAGACCCCAAGCGAGAGAGAGACTTCAGACACAGTGGTGGACAGCAGACCAGCTCAGGGAGACAACAGCTCGGACGAAAGCAAGGAGTCACTGAGGTACGTTTTGCTATTGAACCAAATGACTGTTGATAGGGAGGACATGGTTGGATTTAACTATTAGAGAATCATGTTTCAGTAAAGAGGCCATATGGTAATAGCAAAAAACCTATTTGTTATCCCATTGTGGCATACTGACTTTAAAATGCTTTGGGCATGAGACCATTTGACAAGTAAGGCTACCTCGGAATCCTTTATTTTCACTCTCACTTATCCTGACATTCCACATGCACCACGTTTTCATAATTTTCTCTGAATCACACCGCAACCATTTTAAAGCAATTGCTACCAAATGTGAAGACGGGCGCAGTCATAAAGTGCATGACATTCCCCTCTCCCTTCACGTTGGTATAAAGGCACCTAACAGTAAGGGCCATTCAAAGACCCTATCGTGTGCTCAGTGTGGTGGCAGAATCCAAACCAGCATCTCCCCTTGAGAGACAGATTCCACACATGCCAGCTCTATTTCCCCTGGCCCATGGCCACTAGTGCTGTCTCAGTGCCCCTGTGTGCTGCTCACTGCCGCTACGCTCTACTCCAGCCCCATATACGCTCATTTATTTGTCCTAAAACAACACGAGGCCCCTTGCCATCAAAGACCAATGGGGGTCTCTGTTGGGGGAAGCCATACCACCGTAGACAAAACATGATTGAGGTCCCCTTTAATAACGTTTCAGAGGAAAGAAGTGTTGTCTGCTCTTGGGTAATAACATGCAGAACTTCTACATTCCAGTTAGTTCTTAACAGGGGACCCTAGAGTTGTCTGTGTCTCTTCACTTCCCCCTGGCCCCTCTGCTCTCTACCTGGGTCCTGGGCATCAATCCTCAGCCACGTGGAGGACCTCACCTCGCTGGGGTCAGAAGGACTATCCTACCCTCTGACCCTGATTGCGTAAGGTAGAAGGGGAACTAATTGCTCACCCATTGCTGTCCGAAGGCCCTGGTGGAGGTACAGCCTGCCTGACTCTTTGACATTCCATCCTTTTTAGAAGCATTTACTCCCCAGGAATCTCCACCACTCTGTAGTCATCCCTAATGAGTCAATGTTTCCCAGAAGTCTTCATGTCTCCCCAAAACAATGGGCATCTGTGTCTCTGGGTGGAGCTGAAGAGTCTTAAACTCTTCTGGGCTTTGCACCCCACTTAGCCATATGGTGGTTTTCACTGGTCTCTCTCTCTGGGCTTGTAATTAGATCCCACCATGCAATGAGGAGAGAAGATGGAATGTGACAAACAATAAATGGATGAAAACAGAGTTTGTTTCATGTTTGGGGTTGGAGAGGAACATTTCGGGACCTGTGCTCTTCTCGTCTTCACTGTCTGGCTGATTAATAGCCTAGTCATGATCGAAGGGACATTTCAAACATTTTCAACTTCATATTCTCCAGCACCACCCCAACATCAACCTACAGTATACAAATGGTGCGTTTCTATGTTTTGGAGTAAAAAATATAGAGGAACTGTTTCCAATGACATCATGAACCAATTATTATGTAACACCTACTCATAATTGGTTAAAACCACAATTCAACGCTAATCTTCCTTTTGTAATACAAAACATAGAAACTTGCAGTTTTCACATATGTTGATGTTTGGGAGGTGCTGGAGATGAATATGAAGTAGAATTGTTTTGACATTTTCCTTTAAGAAACTCTGCCAGTTCAGTAGTGTGGAAGGCTCTGCCAGTTCAGTAGTGTGGAAGGCTCTGCCAGTTCAGTAGTGTGGAAGGCTCTGCCAGTTCAGTAGTGTGGAATGCTTCATAGGGCATGTAGTGCTCTATTGAGAGATGCATCAGATAGCCTTAGTTTGTTCAAAGATTTGTCTTGAGGAAAGTGTACACTCTTTTTACAGAAGCATCATTCATTTCTATTCCAGGACAGAAGTGGTCTGGGCATTCATGTATTCCTTGCTGAACATGGGGTTTCTTGACATTCAGCTATGTGTGCATAATGTCTACTTTAGTTTGACCAAGTTCCCTTTTCTTACTTTGTTGAATCTGTTCAGAAATTCATGTACATTTCAACAGTTGATGATGACGTTTGAGAGAAAAGTGTTCAGAGGAAACTTGACAATCAATTGTTCCAATCCCAGTTTCCTTTTAGTTCTATAAATACATCGGAGGAGTGGTCTTACAATATCTATCTGCCTGTTAACACAGGGTTTCCCAAACTCTGTCCTGGGGCCCCTCCTAGGTGCATGTTTTGGTTTTTGCCCAAGCTCTACACAGCTGATCAAATGAACCAATTAATCATCTAGCTTTGATTATTTGAATCAGCTGTGTAGTACAAAGGCAAAAACCAAAACGAGCACCCAGAGGGGGACTCGGGACCGACTTTGGGAAACCCTGTGTTTACACACCAACTGTGTTATCCTAAGCACTGTTTAGTTTATACAGCTTTTTCTCTCGCTCGCGCACGTTAAATCTGTTACTCTTATCACATGGCCTGGGAATTTCTGGCTATTCTGACCCTGTACAGCTAATCAGGAAAATGCCTTAAACTCCTTAGGTCAACATGTCCAGAAGTACTAGAGTAAGGGATTCTGATCTTTTTAAACAGTAAATGGTTGGCGATCACCTTGCTTACGACCTCTGTACTGGATTGTGGATTTCACAACAGATGCAGTGTTTCCGCTGCAGTCATTGCCACCACGCAATCAAATATGGAACAGCCGGGGCGCACATTGAAGATACTAGAACAGTACACGTTTAATTCTCCCTTGCAAAATAAATGAGTAATGAATAGAAAATCCACAAGTCCATAGTTGATCTATTTACCTAGTCGGTTTGTTGTGCATTCTGTGCGAGATGAATATTCCTCTCAAGGCACATTGAAGTTGCGAGTACCATAGGGAGGGGAACATGCATTCTGACAAGCAGTCAATGCACAACAATTCATACTGCAATCATGGGGAAAACAGTTGGTTTAATGGCCTTTATTAGAAAGAGGGGGTTCCCAGCATCCCGTTACCACGTTATTTATTTATTTATTATCAACTCCTAAATATGCGGGAACTGCACCATTTTAAACCAAGAGTTTTTAATAGCTGAATGGTTAAATGCACCTTACTGCTCCGCAATTGGCTGTGAGTGTATAAGGGACGGTGGGGCTGAATATAACATGGGTAGCTTGGGGTCAAGTGTATTCCAGTTAGTTTTAAACAGGAGACTGCTGTTCCTATAGTTGTCTGTGTGTTTCTTCACTTCCCCCTGGCCCCTGCTCTCTGCCTGGGTCCTGGGTTTCAAACCTCAGCCATGTGGAGGACCTAGCCATGGCCAGCAAGACTCTCCTACCCTCTGACCCTGATTGCGTAAGGTCGAATGGGGAACAGATGACCTGTGTGTGTATGTAGAGGGGATGCATGTGGGGTAGAAGTTGGGTTAGCTTGCCCTGTAGCTTGTCCTGTAGTGTTTTGGAGTTCCATGGGACAGATGAACTGTAGGGGAAGTGCCCTACTTGTTGAAGGCACGACAGAGAAGTGTAAGGTAACCCAGAAGTGACTTGGGGTGGTTCACATATGGGTCATAGCAACCCATTATCTTGTGGGTTGCCCCAGGGTTAGGATGGGCCACAAAAGGAAGAAAGGCCCTCCGTTAATCACAAGTGGCCCTAGGGGCAACTGATCTGTGCGCCTTCTCTGAAGAGGAAGTGAAGGTATGGTGAATAGTGAACTAAGTTACCAAAAGAATAGTATGTGCCTTTTCATTAGCCACTAATGATATAGCTACACTCAAAAGACTAACACGATTCAATCCAAGGCAGTCAGGCGAAGATCAAACACACTTTAAACGTGTTGTTACCGATCGGTGCTCAATCGCCATTGCACAACGTGTGTTAGTCTACCTAGAGATTCTCATGAAATAGATATCTATTATATAGACATTTCTATGTTGACATATAGCCTGTAAACACATTCTTTCTGTGTCAAGATATAGCTAATGGTATCCAGATTTCAGGCGCTATTCCTTACGTAGCCAAATTAATGAAGCCCTGAGTCTTTTATTTTGACGAAGATTCAAACCTTCCCTACTCAGCTCTGCGAATAAAGGCAAAAGTAAATCCAACCTGGTTATCATCACATGTGCCTCACTCTGAGTCATTGTAAGTATATCACCAGTACATTGAGGAGGAGTCTGGTTGAAATAGTTGAGTTTAAATGAGTCACATGTTGACTGGATGTTTCTAGGTCTGACACAGGCTCTAACACTTTCATCTGTCTGTGCAATCAGTGGATGGGACTAACAGCAGCGCTTTAAAGACATCGGGAATAAGACTTGTTCTCTTTTTTATCTCTGTGCGCCTGGCTTGGTAAGATCATTTCTTAGTTCTTGCCAGATGTTGACTGAAGTCACTTTTATTGTGTCATTTTTCCAGTTAAAAAGTACTGCGTTGAACTTCAAGCATCTGGTTAAATGGGTCTGGGTGGCTGGTGCTTGTTGTGACTGTCCTTATTTCTTTCTCTCTATCCCTCTTTCTCTCTGTCCCAGTTTTCACTCTCTCCCTTGTAAAGTAAAAGTTTTATGGTGTCCTCAAAAAAACTAGATTACAGACCTACTTTTTAAATTCATTTTTAAAAACTAGAACAGCAAGTCCAAGCTCTGGTTTTATTTTAAACCTGATCTAAGCATTACCATGTTACTGGACCTAGATGTCTTCATGTACAGATTTCTATGCTGAGAAGCCTTTCATTGCTCTGATAAACGACCAGTGCCACCATGTGCACTAGTCTCTGGCATGACAAGCATGCGTATCGGTTGACCTAAAGGATCCATTAACCTCGACTATGAAAGTCAGCAATGTGAGCATGTTGGTTCTGTGGCTCCTGTGGCGCACCTCCAGATCAGTGTTAAGAGGATGTGTGATTGAGAGGATGTGGGATTTGTATTACTGTTATCCAAGGAGTGTGTTCTGATGCTGTATCTGGTTCCATATGAACACATGTAGAAGCACAGTTCAGATTCCACAGGCGTTTCTCTCTGACCCCACACTGGGATGGTCTCTCTCTGTCACCATGTCCTACAGTCTGAAAACCAGGGGTCCCTGTGTCTGTCCCCAGCCCCAGTGCCTCCTAGCTGGGTGGGGAGGCGGCAGAGGGTAGGGTAGGGTGGTAGTGGGTGGTATGTGCAGCTGGTAGACATGGTGTCTCAGATCAGGGAGTTGCGTTCAGCTGTCTCATGATGACAGCTGGGTCTTTAACCTCAGAGGTGTCCCTGCAGGTCCCCCATCGCTCTGCCACTCCTGCTTGGGTTGTCTCTGTTGTGGGGTTCCTAGAATACATGACCAAAAATAAGCTGTGGACACCTGCTCGTCGAACATCTCATTACAAAACCATGGGCATTAATATGGAATTGGTTCCCCCTTTAGGCTTTCCACTAGATGTTGGAACATTGCTGTGGGGACTTGCTTCCATTCAGCCACAAGCATTAGTGAGGTGGGGCACTGATGTTGGATGATTAAGCCTGGCTCGCAGTCGGCATTCCAATTCATCCCAGATTCGTCCGTTGGACTGCCAGATGGCGAAGCGTGATTGATCACTCCCAGAGAACGCGTTTCCACTGCTCCAAAGTCCCATGGCCGGAGAGCTTTACATCACTCCAGCTGATGCTTGACATTGCGCATTTGGATCTTAGGCTTGTGTGGGGCTGCTCGGCCATGGAAACCCATTTCATGACGCTCCCAACGAACAGTTCTTGTGCTGACGTTACTTCCGGAATCCGTTTGGAACTCTGTAGTGAGTGCTTCAATCAAGGACAGACTATTTTTACGTGCTTCAGCACTTGGCGGTCCCGTTCTTTGTGCTTGTGTGGCCTACCACTTCGCATCTGAGCCGTTGTTGCTGCTAGACCTTTCCACTTCTCAATAACAGCACTTACAGTTGACCGCTGCAGCTCTAGCAGAGCAGAAATTTGATGAACTGACTTGTTGGAAAGGTGACATCCTATGACTGTGCCAAGTTGAAAGTCACTGAGCTCTTCAGTAAGGCCATTCTACTGCCAATGTTTGTCTATGGAGATTGCATGGCAGTGTAATCGATTGTATACACCTGTCAGCAACAGGTGTGGATGAACTTGCCGAATCCACTCATTTGAAGGGGTGTCCACATACTTTTGTATATATTGTGTATCACTTTTGCATTGGGATATTCCTCCAATGTTGGTTTCTGATGACGTTTGTGTCAAAGCATGTGGTCACTGTTGGAAATTGACCTTTGTCTTGTATCCTTCTTCTACGCAGATTGTAATTATCTCATTGGCCCAAGCTCTGAGGTGTTTGTGTTCAGAGCCTGGCCTATAGGACCTCATTTCCTCTTCCTGTCTGACGGGATGACGATAATAGCCCCTTTTTTGAGACCCCTACTATTCCCAGGGGCTTGTATTTTAGGGGTACTTCCCCATCCATATCCCTATCCACCAGTGACTCAGCTGATGGGTTTTACAACCATGGTTATTCCAGGAAGGAAAGAAAGAACATTTCTTGCAAATATCTTTATGTATATTTAGCTGGCTTTTCCTACCACAATCACACTCCGTGGAGGTAGGAGCAGTGGTCAGGGGCGTATGACACCAGAGCTGCCGAGACAAATTGAAATTCGCTGACCGTTAAGTTGATTTGCTGCGCCATAACCCAATCGAATTACCCAGTTGGGCTCCAAAAGATTCTAACTTAATTTCAACCTTCGGCGTTACCCAACGTCTCACATGTTAGCCAAGGCCTTAATAAGGAATGTGTGTGTCTCTATGGAAAACAAGTGAATGTGTTAAATCAAATTTTATTTGTCACATGTGCCGAATACAACCAGTGTACTTACAAGCCCTTAACCAACAATGCAGTTTAAGAAAATACCTTAAAAAAACAAGTAAGATAAGAATTACAAATAATTAAAGAGCAGCAGTAGATACAAATAGTTGAGGTAATATGTACATGTAGGTAGAGTTATTAAAATGACTATGCATAGATAATAAGAGTAGTAGCAGCAGGGTGGGGGGGGGGCAATGCAAATAGTCTGGGTAGCCTTTTGATTAGCTGTTCAGGAGTCTTATGGCTTGGGGGTAGAAGCTGCGAAAGTATTCACCCCCCTTGGCATTTTTCCTATTTTGTTGCCTTACAACCTGGAATTAAAACAGTTTTTTGGAGGGGTAGTATCATTTGATTTACACAACATGCCACTTTGACGATGCAAAATGTTTTATTGTGAACAAGAAATAAGACAAGAGAACTGAACTTGAGCGTGCTTAAATATTCACCCCCCCCCCCAAAGTCGATACTTTGTAGAGCCACCTTTTGCAGCAATTACAACTGCACGTCTCTTGTGGCATGTCTCTATAAGCTTGGCACATCAAGCCACTGGGATTTTTGCCCATTCTTCAAGACAAAAATGCTCCCACTCCTTCAAGTTGGATGGGTTCCGCTGGTGTACAGCGATCTTTAAGTCATACCACAGATTCTCAATTGGATTGAGGTCTGGGCTTTGAGGCCATTCCAAGACATTTACAGTTGATGTCGGAAGTTTACATACACCTAGGAAAATTCATTTAAACTCAGTTTTTCACAATACCTGACATTTAATCCTAGTAAAAAATCCCTGTTTTAGGTCAGTTATGATCACTACTTTTATTTTAAGAATTTGAAATGTCAGAATAATAGTTGAGAGAATGATTAATTACAGCTTTTATTTCTTTCATCACATTCCCAGTGGGTCAGAAGTTTACATACACTCAATTAGTATTTGGTAGCATTGCCTTTTAACTTGGGTCAAATGTTTCGGATAGCCTTCCACAAGCTTCCCACAATAAATTGGGTGGATTTTGGCCCATTCCTCCTGACAGAGCTGGTCTAACTGAGTCAGAGCTGTAGGCCTCCTTGCTCGCACATGCATTTTCAGTTCGGCCCCCAAATTTTCTATGGGATTGAGGTCAGGGCTTTGTGATGGCCACTCCAATACCTTGACTTTGTTGTCCTTAAGCCAATTTGCCACAACTTTGGAAGTATGCTTGGGGTCATTGTCCATTTGGAAGACCCATTTGCGACCAAGCTTTAACTTCCTGATTGATGTCTTTAGATGTTGCGTCAATGTATCCACATAATTTTCCACCCTCATGATGCCATCTATTTTGTGAAGTGCACCAGTCCCTCCTTCAGCAAAGCACCCCCAAAACCGTGTGCTTTACGGTTGGGGTGGTGTTCTTCGGCTTGCAAGCCTCCCCCTTTTTCCTCTAAACATAACGATGGTCATTATGGCCAAACAGTTCTATTTTTGTCTCATCAGACCAGAGGGCATTTCTCCAAAAAAGTACGATCTTTGTCCCCATGTGCAGTTGCAAACTGTGGTCTGTCTTTTTTATGACAGTTTTGGAGTAGTGGTTTCTTCCTTGTTGAGCTGCCTTTCAGGTTATGTCTATATAGGACTCGTTTTACTGTGGATATAGATGCTTTCGTATCCGTTTCCTCCAGGATCTTCACAAGGTCCTTTGCTGTTGTTCTGGGATTGATTTTCCCTTTTTCCACCAAAGTACGTTCATCTCCAGGAGACAGAACGCGTCTCCTTCCTGAGCGGTATGACTGCTGCATGGTCCAAATGGTGTTTATACTTGCGTACTATTGTTTGTACAGATTAACATGGTGTTTGGAAATTGCTCCCATGGATGAACCAGACTCGTGGAGGGCTACAATTATTTTTCTGAGGTCTTGGCTGATTTCTTTTGATTTTCCCGGGATGCCAAGCAAAGAGGCACTGAGTTTGAAGGTAAGCCTTGAAATACGTCCACAGGTACAACTCCAATTGAATCAAATTATGTCAATTAAGCTATCAGACGCTTCTAAAGCCATGACGTCAATTTCAGGAATTTTCCAAGCTGTTTAAAGGCACAGTCCACTTAATGCATGTAAACTTCTGACCAACTGGAATTGTGATAGTGTAATAATCTGTCTGTAAACAATTGTTGGAAAAATTACTTCTGTCAAGCACAACCTAACCGACTTGCCAAAACCATAGTTTGTTAACAAGAAATTTATGGAGTGGTTGAAAAATGAGTTTCAATAACTCCAACCTAAGTCTGTTTGTTTTATTTTATTTCACCTTTATTTAACCAGGTAGGCTAGTTGAGAACAAGTTCTCTTTTGCAACTGCAACCTGGCCAAGATAAAGCATAACAGTGTGAACAGACAACACAGAGTTACACATGGAGTAAACAATTAACAAGTCAATAACACAGTAGAAAAAAAGAGTATATAGATTGTGTGCATGAGGAGGTAGGTGTAACGGCGTTTGTCTGTTGAATGAAGAAAGTCGGACCGAAATGCAGCGTGTAGGTTACTCATGACTTTAATGAACAGAATAGCGGTACATGAAATAACTGAAATACAAAAACAGAACGGAACGTGAAACTAATTACAGCCTATCTGGTGACTACAACACAGAGACCGGAACAAACACCCACAAAATACAAAGCGAAACTGAGGCTGCCTAAATTACGGTTCCCAATTGGAGACAATGATAAGCACCTGACTCTAATTGAGAATCGCCTCAGGCAGCCGAGTCTATACCACACCCCTAATCAGCCGCGATCCCAAATAATACAAACCCCAATACGAATACAACCTATAAACCCATGTCACACCCTGGCCTACCCAAACATATAACAAAAAACACAAAATACAATGACCAAGGCGTGACAGACCCCCCCCCCCCCCCCTAAGGGGAGCATAGAGCATAGGGAGGGTCCGGGTGGGCGTCAGTCCATGGTGGCGGTTCTGGCTCGGGACGTGGACCCCACTCCATAAATGTCCTATTGCCTCCCCTTCGCGTCCTGGGATAATCCACCTTCTCCGCCGACCATGGCCTAATAGTCCTCACCCAGATCCCCACATAACTGAGGGGCAGCTCGTGACAGAGGGGCAGCTCGTGACAGAGGGGCAGCTCGTGACAGAGGGGCAGCTCGGGGCAGCTCGGGACAGAGGGGCACTGGCCGCGCTGGACAGACTGGAGACTCCGGCAGCGCAGGAGAGGAGAAAGGCTCTGGCTGTGCTAAACAGGCGAGGCGCACTGGAGGCCTGGTGCGTGGTGCTGGAACTGGTGGTACTGGTGTGTAGAGGTGGCTCTGGATAGACCGGACCGTGCAGGCGCACTGGAGCTCTTGAGCACCGAGCCTGCCCAAGCTTACCTGGCCCGATGCCCACTCTAGCCCGGCCAATAGGAAGAGCTGGTATGTGCCGCACCGGGCTATGCTCCCGCACTGAAAACACTGTGCGCTCCATAGCATAACACGGTGCCTGCCCGGTCTCTCTAGCCCAACGGTGAGCACAGGGAGTTTGCGCAGGTCTCTTACCTGGCATAACTATTCTCCCTTCTAACCTCCCCCCAATAATTTTTTGGGGCTGCTTTTCAGGTTTCCTTGCCAACCGTGTTCCCTCGTATCGTCGGCTCCTATCTCCGGCTGCCTCTGCTCTCCTTAGTGCCTCCACCTGTTCCCATGGGAGGCGATCTCTTCCGGCCAGTATCTCCTCCCAAGTGTAACAACCTTTACCATCCAACACGTCTTCCCATGTCCATTCTCCGAATAATTCATCCTCCCTTTGCTGCTCCAGCTGTCGCTGCCTGTTTATACCAGCGCCTCTCCGTTTTAGCCGGTGTGTCTTTCTTTGACTCGATTCGCCTGTAGCCCTCTTCGCACTGCTGCAGCGAATCCCAGGCGGGCGCCTGCACTCTCTCTGGGTCGGCCGCCCACCTGTCAATTTCTTCCCACGTCGTATACTCCATTAGCTCCTGCCAGTTATCTGCGTCGTTGCCAGTTACACGCTGCTCGGTCCGTGAGTGGTGGGTGTTTTCTGTAACGGCGTTCGTCTGTTGAATGAAGAAAGTCGGACCGAAATGCAGCGTGTAGGTTACTCATGACTTTCATGAACAGAATAGCGGTACATGAAATAACTGAAATACAAAAACAGAACGGAACGTGAAACTAATTACAGCCTATCTGGTGACTACAACACAGAGACCGGAACAAACACCCACAAAATACAAAGCGAAACTGAGGCTGCCTAAATTACGGTTCCCAATTGGAGACAATGATAAGCACCTGACTCTAATTGAGAATCGCCTCAGGCAGCCGAGTCTATACCACACCCCTAATCAGCCGCGATCCCAAATAATACAAACCCCAATACGAATACAACCTATAAACCCATGTCACACCCTGGCCTACCCAAACATATAACAAAAAACACAAAATACAATGACCGAGGCGTGACAGTAGGCAAATAATTACAATTTTGCAGATTAACACTGGAGTGATAAATGATCAGATGGTCATGTACAGGTAGAGATATTTGTGTGCAAAAGAGCAGAAAAGTAAATAAATAAAAACAGTATGGGGATGAGGTAGGTAAAAATGGGTGGGCTATTTACCGATAGACTATGTACAGCGGCAGCGATCGGTTAGCTGCTCAGATAGCAGATGTTTGAAGTTGGTGAAGGAGATAAAAGTCTCCAACTTCAGCGATTTTTGCAATTCGTTCCAGTCACAGGCAGCAGAGAACTGGAACGAAAGGCGGCCAAATTAGGTGTTGGCTTTAGGGATGATCAGTGAGATATACCTGCTGGAGCGTGTGTTACGGGTGGGTGTTGCCATCGTGACCAGAGAACTGAGATAAGACTGAGCTTTACCTAGCATGGACTTGTAGATGACCTGGAGCCAGTGGGTCTGGTGACAAATATGTAGCGACGGCCAGCCAACTAGAGCATACAGGTCGCAGTGGTGGATGGTATAAGGTGCTTTAGTGACAAAACGGATGGCACTGTGATTGAGTATGACATTACTTTGCAGGCTATCTCTGCAGTAGACTGCAACTCCTCCCCCTTTGGCAGTTCTATCTTGACGGAAGATGTTATAGTTGGGTATGGAAATCTCTGAATTTTTGGTGGCCTTCCTGAGCCAGGATTCAGACACGGCAAGGACATCAGGGTTAGCAGAGTGTGCTAAAGCAGTGAGTAAAACAAACTTAGGGAGGAGGCTTCTGATGTTGACATGCATGAAACCAAGGCTTTTTCGATCACAGAAGTCAACAAATGAGGGTGCCTGGGGACATGCAGGGCCTGGGTTTACCTCCACATGTGCTAGGTCCTCCTTTTCCTGTTGTCCACAATTTCCTTTGTCTTGATCACATTGAGAGAGAGAGGTGGTTGTCCTTACACCACACGGTCAGATCGCTGAACTCCTTCATACAGGCTGTCTCATTGTTGTCGGTGATAAGGCCTACCACTGTTGTGTCATCGGCAAACTTAATGATGGTGTTGGAGTTTTCCCTGCAGTCATGAGTGAACAGGGAGTACAGGAGGGGACTGAGCACGCACCCCTGAGGGGCCCTAGTGTTGAGGATCAGTGGATGTGTTGTTACCTACCCTTACCACCTGTGGTCAGCCTGTCAGGAAGTCCAGGATCCAGTTGCAGAGGGAGGTGTTTAGTCCCAGGGTCCTTAGCTTAGTGTTGAGCTTTGAGGGCACTATGGTGTTGAACGCTGAGCTGTAGTCAATGAATTGCATTCTCACATAGGTGTTCCTTTTGTCTAGGTGTGAAAGGGCAGTGTGGAGTGCAATAGGGATTGCATCATCTGTGGATCTGCTGGTGTGGTATGCAAATTGGAGTGAATTTATGGTTTCTAGGATAATGGTGTTGATGTGAGCCATGACCAGCCTTTCAAAGCACTTCATGGCTACAGACATTTAGGCAGGTTACCTTAGTGTCCTTGGATACAGGGACTTTGGTCTGCTTGAAACATGTTGGTATTACAGATCCAGACAGGGAGAAGTTGAAAATGTCAGTGAAGACACTTGCCAGTTGGCCAGCACATGCTTGGAGTACACGTCCTGGTAATCCGTCTGGCCCGGCGGCCTTGTAAATGTTGACCTGTTTAACGGTCTCACTCCCATTGGCTATGGAGAGCGTGATCACACAGTTATTCGGAACAGCTGATGCTCTCATCCATGTTTCAGTGTTACTTGCCTCAAAGCGAGCATAGACGTTATTTAGCTCATCTGGTAGGCTTGTGTCACTGGGCAGCTCTTGACTGTGCTTCCCTTTGTAGTCTGTAATAGTTCGCAAGCCCTGCCATAGCCGATGTGCGTCGAAGCCAGTGTAATACGATTCGATGTTAGTCCTGTATTGACGCTTTGGTTCGTTGGAGGGCATAGCGGGATTTCTTATTAGCTTCCAGGTTATAGTCCCGCTCCTTGAAAGCGTCAGTGCGAATGTTGCCTGTAATCCATGGCTTCTGGTTGGGGTATGTTATAGATTTTGAAAATGAGTGCTGTTTTTGTCTGAATACCGGTAATGTATTTTTTATATTCCGTGGCATATAATTTATTTTAAATTTACATTATTTGAAAAGTACCCAACAGCCAATGTGGTCAGTGTGATGAAACACAGGGCTATAACACAGGCTCTTTTTATGATTGTGGTAAAGCAAACATGTTGACAGTGTCAATGAGCCAGTAAGCTCAGCACTGCCATACCGATGTTAGGTAAGTGTTTACGTCTGCTTGAGAGAATCTGTAGATAGTCTTTAAGTGGGACTCTGCTCCATAGAGGGGCGTTGCCGTGACAATAGTGGAGCCAGGCATTGTCTATAGGCTCCCCGGCCTGGGGCCCCTAAATGAGACCTCTGAGGAATGCCAACGTTCCTGCTCATTCCCTGACGGCACTCTCCCACGACAAATCCCCTTCTCGTTCTTTCTCTCTCTCTCTCTCTCTCTTTCTCCCGCTCTCTCTCTCTTGCTCTCTCTCTCACTTCACCCTATTTTCTAACCACTGCTTTCTTATTCTGTCTCACTGTTTTAGAAGTGAGATCATTCTGGTTGGGTGGTATTTATTATTTTTATTTTATTTAACTAGGCAAGAGGTTGTTGGTGGTAAATTATAGTTGGATTAGGACTGCTACAGTGAGGAAAGCTTATATCAACTGTGGCCATTGGCATGAAGCCAGATGTGATTGGGATAATCATCTATTGCGCACCAACTGTTTGTGCTAACAAACAAAATAATGAGCCGATGCTGGAGGGCTGAAAACTAGCCTGGCTGTGCCACCCTGGTTGTGGTGTGACAATGACAAGTGAACAACAACCACTAAACCAGATTAAATCCCCAGCTCTGCTCTGTGCTAGGAGCTCGACTCAGCATGTCCAAACTTACTCTTATCATTCTGTTGTGTTGCTCTGGTTTCACCTCAAAACAACATCCAAGCAGAGGATGGTGTTTCTGTTGTTACTGGTGACATTTTTAAAGAGGACTGACATCATTTAGCGTGTAGCTGGAATTAGCACTCAGGTAGTATGGGGATGTCGAGTGTAATGGCAGTGACGCTGTGCAGAGACAATGTTCTTTCATATATGGTTGTGTTTGTTTTAATTTAGCAACATGTAAACTCCCTATAAGTGAAGGTCACCCCTCTCATTCGGCCTTACTCCAGCGTGAATGTTAGATTTGTCATTTCCTGTTTGTGTGGTGTAGGCGGCTCCAGGGGGTTTCAGAGATAGGAAATAGAACCCCACCTCCCTCTCTCAAGGTCATCAGTGGTTAACCAGACCACTCATCCCTCTCACCACTGGAGAATGAGAGTAACCTTATATGTGTGGGGGTGTACACACATCGGCCAGTTTTTTAGGTATACCACCCGTTCACAAAAATAGCTTGCATTCCGTTACTGTTCGATTGACCGTTACAATGGGAATAACGAGTGACCTAAGCAACTTTCAGCGTGGTATGATTATCGGTGCCAAGGCGTGCCGGTTCCAGTATCTCAGAAACGGATGGCCTCCTGGGCTTTTCACGCAGGAGTGTCTAGGGTTTCCAGAGAATTGTGCGAATTCGGCGGCAGTTCTTTGGGCGAAAACAGCTCGTTGATGAGGTCGAAGGAAAAATGGTAAGAATCGTGTAAGCTAACAAGCAGACCACAAACAGGCAAATAATGGTGCAGTATAACAGTGGTGTGCAGAATGGCATCTCAGAACACACAACTCATCGGTCCTTGTTAAAAACAGAAAGAAGTGGCTCCAGTGGGCACACGATCACCGACACTGGACAATTGAGGAGTGGAAAAACATTCCCTGGTCATACAAATCCCGGTTCCTGTTCAGTCGTGCTGATGGCAGTCAGGATTGGGGCCGTAAGTAGTAGGAGTCCATGGCCCCATCCTGCCTGGTGTCAACGGTACAGGCTGGTACAGGCTGGTGGTGGTGTAATGGTATGGTGAATGTTTTCCTGGCACACGTTAGGAACCCCCGATACCAATTGAGCAACGTTTCCATGTCACGAAAAATTCAGGCTGTTCTGGAGGCAAATGGGGTCCGACGCGGTACTTGATGGGTGTACCTAATAAACTGGCCATTGAGTGCATGATGCATGTGATCATTTTGCTAGGTTACATGTGGTCTTTGGCCTTTTGCTTAAATTCCTTGTCTCTTAATGGTTACTGTAATGTAGCCCATTCTGTGCCATAGTAAACTATTAACTGGCTGTTTTAAAACAGCCAGTTTTATGTTCCTGTATTTTTTTAAAGTCAATTCAAAGGTTAGTACCAACATCAGACCATAATCTTTGATCATAAAAATCTGCTTAACACTGCCTCTGTTGTGGAGGTAACATCACTGACATCACCAGCCCCTGACCATGACGGAAGGAGGACTTCCTGAGTCCCGCATTTCAGAGTTTAGACAGCAGCAGCACGTTTTCAGCTCTCCCACCTCAGTCTGTCACACTGTTGAGAACTAAAGCGGCTCTAACACAGCCGGTTTGAAGTGGTTCCCATCCACTCTGCAGCGCGTGACTATTCTCCACTCCTCTGGACCCACGTGTGGGGCAGTAAACACTGTTGATTGGTCTTTTGTCGCGTCTGAGCAGGGGGGAGGGAGGTGAGGCCCAGGAATGTTCCCAACACCACAAGGACAGGGCTGGCTGTGCTGGGAGGCTGCCAGGTGGCTTAGGCCCAGCTGTTTATGGGCTGTGGAAGCTATATCTGCTCAACCATTTGAAGAGCCTGTTTACATTCAAATCACTGAGGTGGCGTGACTGTTTGAGGGAAAGAGAGAATGCAGTTCAGGGGGGGAGAGAAGGAAGTGAGGAAGTTTGCCATTGGCCTGAGAAGCTTGAGCCCCAGGGGAGTTGTTATTGTATTGTTACAAACTACAGAAGGTCTTCTCTGTCGTCTTCCTGCTCCCCAGTAACTCCTGTCCTGAGACTTAGGAGGTATGTGTGCAGTGGGCTAGTCTGTTAGATGTCTGGCTGCAGAAGGATAGAGCCATGCAGGTTTAATAGTATTGATTACAGTGTGTTGTTGGCTATACGGTAGAGAGGGAGGAGGGCAGAAGGTAAGTCTCTGCTTTTCTAATCCTTGGTCTGTAGTGCTAGTACTGTAAAGCATGCTCAACCTTTGATTATTGAAGTTAGCGGATAACTCTTATGCTTTATGATAGTTGTTTCAGTCACAGTTGGTCAGATGGATAGAATAGTTTATTTGCTGAACCGCGGATGGATGGCAGTTGGATCTCAGTGAGATATTGAGGAATGAATGAGGCCTGAAGCTTGGGCCACAGGAATTACAGGGTTAGAAAGCTAGAGAGAGGTGTTAACAGATTAATACCAGATTAGTTCCCAGTGCTTGGATTAACATTCTGACGACGTCTGAAGTTGGCCGCAAGGGAGGAGTGTCAACCTCCAGTCCCTCAGGCCAGATGGAGACTACTGTAATTCTGCTCCCCAATTATGTTCTCAAATACACTCTTCTCTACTACTCTACTCAGTCTGTGAGTGTTTTGGAACTGTGGCAGCAGGGAATTTATATCTTAGTGTTTTGTCATTTTCTCAAATGTTAACCAAATGTTTCACGAGGTGTTTTGAGTCCGTGTAATTGATGGGTCACTACTCTTGGGAGGAGGTACTGTGTTATGGTCCAAAGCAGGAGAATGCTTAACACAGTTACTGTACGTAGGAAATGTTTTCCACACTTCTAACACAGACAGCAATGGTAATTGTGTCTTTTTAGGAGGTTGGTTTGCACAACACACACTGGAGATATTGTCTTATGACTTAGAAGGCAGTATTTTGGAGAGTCAGTGAAATGTCTGGGCAAGAATGTGAGGAATCTGATCAGTTTTCCCAAATCTGTCTGAGCTTGGAATTTAAATTTGTGGAGCATTTTTTTGATGGTCACAATTTAGAAGTAACCACAGGCTTGTTGAAGTTCGGGACAATGCTTTGCTTGTTCGGGTGACTGTCATCTGGTGTGTGTGTTTTTATCAGTAGTTATCTCTTTAAATCCAAACCCAGATCTCATCCTTCCCTTATTCTCTTTCTATTCCAGAGAGCGCTCTCAGAGATGGCAGCCTTCCCCAGGGTCTAAGGCAGCAATGTTGGTTAAAGTAAACAGTGTCAGTCGGATCCAGCCTGGAGGCCCATCTAGCCCGGACCTGCAGCTCCACCACCACAACACACACACACACAACAAGCCCAACGGCCACCAGGCCTTCACCCTCCACCCCGTCAGCAGCAGACCCCCAGGGGCTCACTCCTGCTCCACCCAGGGCTACAAGACTGCACCCTCCGGCAAGATGGCCGCCGACGCCCGGCAGGCCCACCACTTAAGAAAGACCGGCAACGGCAGCTTCTGTCTGGTGTCCTCTGACCCTCCCCAAACTCCCGCAAGTCACAGGTCCCAGCCCAGCACCCCCAGGTCAGTGTCACCACAGTATGCCTCCACACCTCACCTCTATGACGACCCGGGAAAAGAGTGTCCCATCTATGATGAGCCTCCTGTGGACATGGAGGTGGAGGGGGCTCACCTCCATAATGAGCCTGGTGGTCTATCCCGTCTCACCCCCACACACAGCCTGCAAAAGCCCAGGCTCCTCCAGCACCCTGGCTCCTCTCACTCCGAATCCAGGCACAAGAGGAACCCTTCTGCCTCTGACTACAGCCCTGCTGGCCTGGAGTGCATCAAGCACATGGTTGTTGTGGACCCAAAACAGGGCCTCCTCTCCACCTCCCCCGGTTCCACCCGCACCCCCTCCCCCACACCACGATCAGACCCCCTCTTGGCCGAGCCCCAGTCCCAGCCACGGGGGCAGCAGAGAGAGCCAGGGACCCTGGAGAAGAAGCAGACATGGCGAGCCCTGGAGGCCAGTGTCTTGAGGGCAGTGGAGGCTCGTCACAGCAGGCAGAGCAGCCAGGCCTCGCAGGACTTCCCCACACCTCCATGCCCCCAGACCACCGCCACCTACCAGGACTCTGGCTACTCCACTGGCCCCTCTCCGAGCCTGAGGAGGAAGAGCCGGCGGAGGCTGGGGGCCGGAGGCCGGCCTGGCTCAGTGGGCAGCAGCGGAGAGCTGTGTGCCCTTAACGAGAGGCTGATGGCGGAGATGAGAGAGGTGGTGAGCCGCTCCAATACCATGAGGGAGATGAAGGCTGGAGGCCTGGGGGCAGAGATTGGCGAGAGGGGCGCAGTTCCCCGGACACGTTCCCCCGTGGACTCCCTGCAGTGGTATGGAGGAGGAGGAAGGTGTGCGTCACGAGAAGACGTCCCCTCCGCCAGCCGCTCGCTGAGCAGGGGGGGTAATCATGGCAACCCGGCCCTGCCACCCCTGGAGATGCCTGGTAGGCAGAAGAGGACCTATGAGAAGGTGGACACCTTGGAGAAGAGCATCACCAGTCAGGCCGGCCTTTCCTCACCAGACACCCCTGGACCTCCCTCAGAGGTAAGCATACACTCCAGTATTTGTCTCTGTCTGGCTGTGAGAGTGAGGAGAAATATGGGAAGACCTTGGAAGTCCACTCCTGATAAATGGATTAGTTCTGGTTTGTCTGCTTAGTTAACTCTGACTGGTGCCTGTTGTTGTGTGGTCTGTTTATGTGGAACAGTTTATTTTTCTTTGGATTCTGTTTTGTTTTGTCTGGAGGTGGTTACATTGCTGCTGCCTTTCCAGGGCTACTTTTATTGCTAGATTACTTAGGACGTCTCTATGCCAAGTTAAATACATTAACAGAAGTATTTAAATTCATGGTTTTGTGTTTGTCTCCCATTTTCAGAGGTTAAAAAATTCTGAACAGAGTAAAGACAGATTAGGTCATTATGCGTATTATAAAACTGGATAAATGTACTAATGGTATTTTAACTAAGCAGAGTAATTCACACAGATGGGATGGACAGAAGTGATAACTTGCTTGCTGTCAGGAGCTTGAATTATTAGGCTAGTACAGGTGCACATGATTTGTGCAAAGCCTCAGTGCTATGAAACCTACCATTTTATAATCCCAAACCCTTTCAACAATGCACTTACTTCACCCACCCCACTCCATATGTATTTATGAAGTTTCAGGAATCTAATGAAACTATAGAGCTAATAAGTCTGAGGTTCAGTTGAAATTTAAAATAAGTCCTGAAATCAATAAGACTGGCGATTAGAATCTGACTGAGAGAAACATAAGGTGCCGGGGAAGATGCAACACCTTAAACATTCTAATCAGGAGCGGCAGGCTCAGGGGCCCCACTGGACCAATATATGGCTCAGGCATGGTGCCTGTGAGCTTAGCGCTACCTGTCCCCCTCTGACTGTCCTACACCTGGCCAACGCAGCAGGCCCCTGTCCCTCTGTGCCAGCTCTCTGCCTGGGTATCAGGAGCCTGGGCCAAGCGTGGGAGATCCAGGACATGGCTCCCCCTGGTCAGGAAGGAGGGCCACTGTGGCCCAGATGGCACAAGTTTGGCAGGGAGAGCTAGGTATGGGTGGGGTTCAGAGGCTGGTGCCATGAGGGGTTGGTACTGAAGCAATGGCATTTATACAAATATAGGAAACAATCCCCTAATCCTGTACTGAAATGTTCTACAGACCTGCTGTTATATCATGATTTGTAAGTCGCTCTGGATAAGAGCGTCTGCTAAATGACTTAAATGTAAATGTAATGATACACACAGATTTGCTCGTACAGAATACACACAAACACTATTGGTTGTTGGCTATACCCCATGTGAAGTTTTGGCTGCATTGGTCTAGCCTCTCAGAAGCAGAACATTTACTACTTGTTTTATTTTTTTAAACAGTGAACCCAGTGGTTTAAAGCCAGCATGGAAATGTGATCTGTTTTCAATGTGTAATCTATACAACTCTGAATATTTGATACTGAAATCTGTTTTAGAGACTTGTTTTATTTAACTCTGCTGTTGAATTACCACCATGTCATGGGGCATCTGTAAGCTATCTGTGTATAAGAGAAGAGGAATTATAGAATGTATCATTCATACTGTAAATGTTCCTTTGCCTAGTTAAACTTGCCCGTGGTTCCATTTGATCTCAAACAGTGACCCATACCACTCATTTAACACCATTAAGACCATATGACCATAAAGAAGTGCCGCCAAACCCAAATCCATACGGTCTAGGCACACTTTACTACTATATTACATCATAGTCAAATTAAAGAGAGATGCTGAACGTTTTATGTTCAGATAGTACATTCCTGCTGTGAATTGGCCTGGGTTTCTTGATGTTTCTCTGACTAGAGCTGCATTACTGGTTTGGTTTTTGCTGTGAGGGGCGGTGACTGTGGACAGGGCTCCGTATAGGCAGAATTCCCACTTGGGATCAGATGAAGGATTTGCACATGTAGTCTTAAAGGAGCTGTGGGTCAGGCAGAACAGAGGTAGGGTCACTCTAAGCTCCTCACCTTCTCCTGACGAAAAGGTCCATTTAAATATTGGGGAATTTTTGGTGGACGCGGCTTTAGAAAATGTATTTGCCGGTCCTGCAACAATTTCCCCTCGAGCCCTCGCATTGCAGAGCAAAGGTAAAGCAGCCTCGTCGACACTGAGGAGCCTGCAGCTGTGGACAGCCATACATATTGATGCACTGACGCTTTCTCTTTCCCTCTTTCCTCTTTTCTCCTCTGTTTTCCCTCTCTCTCTCTCCCCCCTGAAGGTGGGGACCCTGGAACTGAAGGCTCAGTTGGACAGCAGGAAGAAAGGTATGGTGGACGGACGAACAGGCTCACTGGGCCCACATCACCAACGTTCCATCTCCCATGACAACATAGAGGGAGAAGTAAGAGGAGGAATAGGAGGCTCCTACCACCAGCTCTCTTACGCCACCCTGCGCAAG
Source organism: Oncorhynchus gorbuscha (assembly GCF_021184085.1). NCBI lineage: Eukaryota > Metazoa > Chordata > Actinopteri > Salmoniformes > Salmonidae > Oncorhynchus > Oncorhynchus gorbuscha. The sequence goes on from NC_060175.1 coordinate 48,369,758, forward strand.
CCCCCGCCCCCAGACACCTCAGGCATGGCGGACTGGGCCAGCAAGCACCTGAACATGCACACCCAGGGCCTGTTCCGCCGCCGTGTCTCCATCGCCAACATGCTCTCCTGGAACCGCGGCTCCATCAAGAAGCCCATGCTGGTGACCAGCGACCGTGCCGTGAGGAAGGAAGCCTGTGAGATGTTCAAGCTGGTCCAGGCCTACATGGGAGACAGACCCTCACGGCTGGACCGTCGCCACGCCGCCCTGCTCATTGTCACCAAGTGCTGGGGCATGCAGGGCCTGAGGGATGAGCTGTATGTGCAGCTGGTGAGGCAGACCACAGGCAACACCAGCCCTAGGAGCCTGGCTGGAGGCTGGGAGCTGATGGCTGTCAGCCTGGCCTTCTTCGCCCCCTCTCCCAAGTTCCGCTGCTACCTGGAGGGATACATCCAGAGGCACACGGATCCGAGCAGTGACAAGAAACGTGAGTCTCAAACTGAGCAACAGGGTGGGTCACCTTTCTCTCTCTTTGTTTCGTCACTGTCTGTGTGTCTGTCAGTATCAGCATGATGGGTATAGTTTGATGTGTGTGAGGATTTTTAAGTGTTTTTTTCCCTCTCTTCTTCTCTCCTGTTTGCTCTTCGAGAATGTTATTTGATTTTCTGAATCTGCTTTTAACCTTTGCCTTATTTCCTGGTTTCCAGTGGCTCAGTTCATACTAGACCAGCAGGACATGAAGCTGAAGAAGAACTCAAAGTCCAGAAAGAAACGGAAACAGAACACCGATGAAGAAGGTAGGTCTGAGATCACTTAGGCAGCATTATAAAGATTTGTGTTTAGTGTGGGGTGAGTTTTCCTAAGGAGGACGTCTGTTGGAGAGTTCTGAAGTGAGAGACCAATCATTTATTTATTATTTTCTCATGGGTAGGAAGCCATTACATATCAAACATGGTTCATATCTCACTGCAGATTAAGAATTTGGAGAAATGGGAATTTATGATTTGTCACTTGACTACCATGCTAATATGCAGAACTTCCCTGGTAGATGTATTAAATGGTTTTCACAAAATACCAGTGGAGGTGGTAAGGGAGCTGAAGGATAAGAATTTCTATAGAGATACAATAGGGGGCCATGTTAGTGTTCCTCTCTGGCAGCCCCACATTGTGATTTAGGTAGCCTACTCACTGCACTGACCCCAATAGACGGATTGCCTGACAAAGGCACGAAAATGATGCGCGCGCATCGCAGGGGTAAAACGGCTGTGTTATGATTCTAAACAGCAAGATAGCTGGCAACAATGACAAGAAGCTGTCACATGGGGAATCGTAGGTGGCTCGTTTCAGTTTGTTGTATTGTTATTGATACCATGTCTTGATTTCACTTGTGTCATGTCTACTAAAATGGTTAAAATTCCCTGGCTAGCTAACAACTTCAACCATGTTTGAGAGACAAGTGCTCATTCTGCAAATGGATGTATGTTTCCAATAAACATTCAAAGAGGAAATATAGTTGACATGTTATCAACAATCCTTTGATTCTAAGTCAATCCTGTCTGTTTTGCCCCAAACCTGCACACTCATTAGTCTTGTTGCGATAGGGCAACCCACAATATCAGCCGTGATGATGTCATCAGAGAGGAACCTACCCGTCTAAGTGGCAGTGACCACAATGGTGAACCCACACACATTGTTCATCAATGGCTGTAACATCAACCTATTGTACACACTGGATAAAATCAGTGACTCGCAGGCCATGAGGAATGGCTACCCTTCATGGCAGTGACTCACTGTAGAGGTCTTGAGATAGAGGCAGGAATAATGACTTGAGGGAAAGGGCTATTGCATTGCTCATGATGTGGACCCACCAGCCAATCACAAGGGAAAGCCTCCTCATGAACAGCATGAGAGCTGCTGTCTGGATAGACGAGCTGAAATGAAGGGTGGTGTTGTGACCACAGCATGGAGCAGCTGTGAGCAGAGTGGTGGGAGGGAGTAGTGTGTGTGGGAACTGGAGGCCTCTTGTCTTTTCATGAGCCTAGGCTGGTCTGAGGCGGGCCTTGCTTACTTGGGTTTAAAAACTTTGCTGAGGTAGCATCACTAAACTGATACCCCGGGAGAATCTAACAGATATAGGCAGACCGTCTGGACCCAGAAGTTAACAGGTGTCATTACAGTCTTTGACTTGTGCTCTTAATCCTCTGAGGGGTGATTTCTCATGGGCTCTGGTTGTTTCGTTGTTGTTTTGCCTTGTCAAAACAAAATTTTCATTTGGACCACCGCTGGTGTTCAAACCTGCTCTCAGGCTGGGTAAAAAAAAGTAGTCACTCTTGCTTTTCTTCCCCTAATGATTAGTTAATTCAGGGAATCTTGGGAAAAACAGTGTGTTTTCCCTGAGATCAATGGGAAATTATCGTTATGATCTCTGTAATTAGCTGTAATTACAGTCAAACTGGGACAGATTAACGATGGCGGTGTACATGCATGAGTCAGTCACCTGTTTGCTATAAATCCAGGGTCTTTCAGTCTAGAGAACATTCCAGGAAGGATATTTTTCATCGCAGCACAAAATTCTCCATCTGGCCAGGGCTCAGCCACCTGAGAGAGTTCTCTGGGAAGGAAGGGAGATGGTTGAGATCCCATGGGTGTGATAGGGAGGCTCTGGGATGGAAGTGGAGACCTGTTTATGTGTAAATTTGAGTTACCACAGTGACGACGGCCTGTAGTACGGAAATTATGCGGTTCTCTTAGGAAGTGGCTCATAAATTTGGAGCATGATTGTTGAGTGCCTTGTTCCATTACTTTTCGAGGCCCAGTCATGATTATTTAATTCCTCAAATGTATCTTACTTCAGAAAATACACACAAGTACAGGGAACGAGGCAGACCGCTAGAGTTTGGGTCTGTAGGTAGGGGTACTGCTCCCTCCAGTGTACTAAGTGTCTGTCTGATGAATCAGCTGGGACAAGATGTGCTGGCTGGCTGGCTCCATTCTCCCAGCTTTTCTTTCTATACCGGGACAGTTGAGACGTGTATACTCTGATCCCCTTATGCCAGAATCACACAGCCAGCATCTCTCCAATTACTGCCTTGGAAATGTCTGACATCTATGGGAACAAATTGCGTGTGCATTTAGTGAGGAATTGTTCAACCCTTTTATCTGTTGTTTTGGTTGAAAACCAAGGCTCCTTAGAGGATTCACTCACTGAGCAGACGTATCTATGAAGGTGTGACGTGCAGCTATAGTAAGAGCTGTATTTCCCATGGTGTTGGGTTACTGAGTCGCATTCCTCAGTGTTACAGTGGCCCTGTCTTCCTTCTCTCGTCACAGGTCTGCCCATCAGCACGTATGCAAAGTTCTGCTATCGCAAACTACAGAAAGTGGCCATAACTGGAGGCAAAAAGGTGAGTTGAGAAGTGAGCATGGCAAAGGGGCAGGGAATGACAAGGGAAAATAGTATTTGTCACAAAGGTATTTAAAAATGCCCAAATCGAGAAGTCAGTCAAAACACAACCCCACCCTGAATGTCCCTATTTGTTTAATACTCAAAGGGTTCCTAACCAATACAGATGTTGATAAAGATATTAATAATGCTAGAGAGTTAAACATGGACATTAGTCAGAAACATATGGATAGATTCTTAGTCACAGGGCTTACATACACACAAGACAGTCTATTTCAGATATAATCTTTGATGTTAACAGTTATAGACTAACAGTCATAGACTAACAGTCATAGACAAAGTCTTACATGAACAGTGTAAAATATAGTCCTAGTCGTCACACTGTGAACCTCCCCTGCAGGGTCTTCGTAAGCCAACTCTGGAGGAGATTGACCACAGCAGACGGGCCATCGTGACCCCCTCCCTGTTTGGCAGCTCCTTGGACGAGGTGATGGAGCGCCAGAGTGAACTCTTCCCAGACAGGAAGCTACCCTGGGTACAGGTGCAGCTCTCCCAATACGTCCTGGCACTGGGAGGGGCCCAGACTGAGGGCATATTCAGGTGAGAAGGATGGACAGGGTCAGCAAATCACCTCATTTGACTTGGTGTATTCATCAGTGAGGTGTGGGTTTGTGTTGTGTGTTTAGCAGGGTCGCGGTCATAAAAGGAGATCTAGTGAGGATCTAGACAAATGTATGCCAGCCTTGGTGGGTGGTCTCCTGAAGCAGTACAGTTTAAAGCAAACATTCCCTGTGTACTCTACTGTAAAGAGATGGACAGCAGAGCAAACATTGCATACCACTGCTCAAGAGCCCCTGGAGACCAGCAATGTTTCATTTGATACTTTATAAAAAATGTTTACACTTTTGTTTTTGCATGAGGCCATGGGCTTTCAATCATGTTGTTAGAGCTATTCTCATATCTGTGATTTGTGAGTAAGTATTTTTGTTTGGTCTGAATTTCTGTAGATTATTCTATTAGGTTTGAATTTGTTTGGAGGAGTATTTATTCTCAACATAAACGTTATACCCCACCCACTACATTGTTTCATGGGCGATAAGGAGCTTTGGTATTTTTTTTCTCCTACTCCAGCTAATACAGAACATGCCTATTCACCATGGTTATTATCATAGTCAGTCCCTAAATCCAAACAAATTCCACCAATTAACAACATGATACTCCCAGTGCCGTTTGTGTCATGATAACCGTTTCACCATGTTATAATGGGTTTTCAAGCTATGCCACTGAACATACCTGTAGATTGGTAATAGTGGGTGTTATAGTTCCCCCTAGTGGCCATGCAGTGCAACTGAATACTGAATTAAAACACTTGTTCTGAAGGGTGCCTGGAGATATCGATGAAGTCAACGCATTGAAGCTCCAGGTCGACCAATGGCGGATCCCAGAAAACCTCTCAGACCCCAACGTACCTGGTGAGTTAGTCTGTACCTCTGCTACTATCTTTGCGTGTGTGTGTTAGTGTTAACACTGTCCCCGTCTCCTCTAGCCTCCCTGATGAAGCTGTGGTATCGTGAGTTGGAGGAGCCTCTCATCCCCATGGCCTTCTACAAGCAGTGTGTCAGCAACTATGACGACCCTGTGGCAGCCATTACTGTTGTACAGTGTCTGCCTGAGCTCAACAGACTGGTGCTGTGCTACTTCATCCACTTCCTGCAGGTAATAACCACGACACAGAACACCACAGCTAATACAATACAATCATACTGACACAACTATTATCGTATTCAACATTGGAGACATGGTCATTGGTCAGGAAGTTGAAATAGAACAAATCACTATAAACTCATTAATTTGTCCTTAGTCAATCTGTTTCAAGTTACATACTCTGCCTTCAGTCCCTAATGATTTTATCCCACATTAATTATCCCCAGGTGTTTGCTCAGCCTGCTAATGTGTCTGTTACTAAGATGGATGTCAATAACCTTGCCATGGTGATGGCCCCCAACTGCCTCCGCTGCCAGTCTGATGACCCACGAATCATCTTTGAGAACACACGCAAGGAGATGTCTTTCCTGCGCATGCTCATCGTTCACCTGGACACCAGTTTCATTGAGGGCATTGTGTAGACTGACTCCCTTGACACCACGTGCCCCAGTGCCACTGAGAGATTTGCTCTGCGAAGCCCGCCCCACTCCATTGACCTATCGCAAAAAACACACACACACACACACTGGAAATCATACTGATCAGTTCTGTCTTCAAAGGCAGGGTCATAAGAAGATAAGAGAGAACCCAGATGTTTCACCACTGAGTACTGTACGTAAGTCACTTGACAGTGAACCCATCCTCTGTTCTACTTTCTGACTGCAGAACAATACATCTGTGCCTATATATGTGATGGAAACCCCACAATTATTGCACACACAGACTACAAATGACTTTACATCATAGGGACCGCTTTTTATCCAGTTCATCTGGATGACTTTGTTTTAACTGCATGTAAAATCAGATTTTCCTCCTACATTTATAACTGAATGTGAAGTGCCATTGTTTCTTTGCTGGATATGGGCTGTGCAGGAGGAGTCTCATATGGTTTGTACAGGATGGACATTGTCATCAGGAAACAGACCCAGGGTCCCCTCTTTATATCTATTTGGCCTCATGTATGTGTGTATGTGTGTATGTGTGTATGTGTGTATGTGTGTCTGTGTGTATGTGTGTCTGTGTGTCTGTGTGTCTGTGTGTCTGTGTGTCTGTGTGTCTGTGTGTTTGAGTTCTAGAGACTCAGACTCCAGTTCTTATTTACAAATGAGAAAAAAATGTTTAATTTAAAAATTAGCGTGCCTGTGATGTTTTTAGTAGTTCTATCAACAAGACTGCATCAGTCTCACTGCTATGTTGGTGATTTTATCTAAAAAAATATAAAAAGGTTATACCACAGCCATTTTGATATAGAGCCACAGTCTATAGTCTGACTACAGTAGAGCCACAGTCAGAGCGTACATTTCAAAGTACAAACTGGAAGCAATAAGACCATGTGTTTTGGAGCTTGCATAAAATGCCCGTTTCAGTGGTCTCCTCAACAGTGTGTGTTGTGCATTAACAACCCTCTGATTTTCAACTGCTGAGGGAGGATGTTATAAATGTATTCTGGTACATGTATGTACTATGTGTATGGGAGATCTATTCGGCAGCAGGTAGCCTAGCAGTTAGAGCGTTGGGCCAGTAACCGGAAAGGTCGCTGGTTGGAATGCCTGAGCTGACTAGGTGAAAAATCTGTTGACGTGCCCTTGAGCAAGGCACTTAATCCTAATTTTCTCCGGGGTTGCCGTACTGCTATGGCTGCACTTATCCAGTGCGTTGCCAAAAATACATGTTTTTTTTGTTGTTGCAATACACCAATATTGAAAGAGGCATAAACACATGTGTAATGTAGTAACACTATCACTTCTTTTCACCATAGATATTTTGGCTCAGGTGTTCTGTTAAAACGGGTGTAGTGATAACTGCTCTCTGCTTCCCTCGGTAAATGAAGGTCTGAATTTCACATGCATCCAAACTATGATGTAGTAAACTGACAATGTAGATAAGACACTCCCTGGAAGCTTTCATATGTAAATAATGCTTGTAAATAGTAACAGTAACTCTGGCTGTATTTTCAAATGATCATGATAAAGATAAACCTTTTTGATTTTAACTACTCATAATTTCCCTCCTGCAAGCTTGCCTTTGAAAATAGTACTGATTCAACCACTCATTGTTTGTGTTGTGTATTATGTGAACATACCCTCTGTTATTCTATGAAATGATTGTTCAAGAAAAATAAAGGTTTAATTGTAGACTGGTTATCAGACCTTTACTGGATTAAGTGTGTAAAAAAATTATATGTTATTGAGGCTATTGCCTAATGGCATTCCCTTTATTAATGTCTTGTCCAAATGTATTGTAAAGTAGGCCGACATGGTCCTCAGTTCTTTATGGTTGTCTTGTCATTGTCCTTATCGTCCTGGTAATTCAAACAAATATAGTGGATCATTTTGTACATAAGAATGTAATGCAGAAGTTGCAGGAAATTAAATTAACATGATTCGGATTTTTTTTAGTTTTAGAAAGTGCTGTCTTCTAAATAAAGGAAATATAGCCTATTTCGGAGTAAAATCGAGCTCTATTCAAGAAACAATACCCTGCCAGCATTTACAAGCCAGCAATTAGCTATGTTAGTAATACGATGTAATATAGCCTAGCCTACTATTGATGTCAATTTGCCATTGGCTGTACATGTCATATTGGCAGGCCTACGACAAAGTAATTTACTTGTGTATAGCCTGCAAATCGCCTCTACCATGCATCTCTGGAACAGAAGGTATATTTAATACATGCGTAGTTGCGCGCCGGTAGGGCGAGTGCATCGAGAGAAAAAAAATCAACTGCGTGCTCTCAAATCAGAAGCGGAGGCACCACACGCTGCACATCACCATTGGAAACACAGTATCCAGAAATCAAGGTAACATTTGATATCAGTTTTCTGCACAATTTTAGTCATTAGTATTTGAGACAGAATAGAAATAGTTTATGCATCAATAACACAAAACATTGTGTAATCTGAATGCGGCATGACGCTTCTGCTTCCTAAACAAATAACTTTTAAAGACTTGTAATGAAGATTTGTTTTGGTTTGCGGATATCTTATGCTTGGTGTAAGGTTGACTCGTCATTGTTTCGGTGGCTTCAGGGAAGTTTAAAGTGCTCTATTTCCATGCCGTATTTACCGTAAGAAAACGTGTGGCCAGGCGTAGAGGCCCGATCCTCTTATGAATGACAGTCTGAATAGCCTGTAAAATGTCTCAAGCCCGCCCATATCAGACCGCTTAAACCAATTAGCTTTATTCAAGTCACTGACAAACTACAGTGAAATATATTCAAGACTCCTTATAGAATATCGGAAGATAAACTGTCAGAAACGAATCCATAAAAGGCAGCTTTTGAATTGTATAAAATCATATGCATCTTATTTAAGCCTTACTTTGGAGTGGATGCTGGGTGAATGCTAACGTGCAAGCAGCGCTGCCAAATAATGGAGAGTGAAAAACATGGCAATTTACAGGATTAGGCTATATTTCAACATTTTATCGGCAACTAGCCTTCTATGGTTATGTTACATAGGTAATGTAAAGCCATGGACTATAGTAGGCCTATAGTTGAAGCCAAGGTCTAAATTGAAAATTATTTTCACCCTTATCGAGTCTGTGATAAACAACTGACGTGTATTTCGCGTCATTGAGGTCGCTTCCGTGCGTTTAGAGCCACACTCCACCAGAAATAATTATGCCGTATTCGTTCATAAATGCTTCGTCAGAGTATGTGTTTATGGAACCCACATAACGTTGATTCATGTTATCCATGTATGTTACATAAGCAACTGGCCTACATAACTAGCTTAATCTAATTTCAGAGACCATTTGCATTGCTATTGTCTCCCATTGTTGCAATATGTGGAATGTTCGCCTGACCAGAAAACACGTGGGTTGCCAAGTTGTGTGAAGATATCCGGCTACTATTGTTGCATTTAAATGGAATATGCTCAAAGTCTCTACACAAAGGTGAGTTTTTCCTCCCGAAATTAGGCGAATGTATTGCAAAGATCTGTTTAGAATCGTGTGTTTCCCGGGATTTTAGTGATTGTGTTTGACAATGCTAGAGGATACAAAGTATTCAGGGTGCGAGACACAATGTAACGCTCTGCGATGAACCAGACAATGGACCATTTTGAGGAGCACAGATTTTGTTTGAGCATATTTAGTCATCAAAAGCAACATTTTTGTCAATTTGACCGAATTGGAATTCAGTCATGAATCATCACACTGTGATCACTCCAGTTGGACAAAAGGATACATAATAGACAGTGTCGGAATTTCTCATCGTGCTGCCCAAGTCTTTGAAAGCTGTCTGGCTCTTGACCTCGTTATTAGGTACTGGCTGCACAAAATTCTCGAGACAGGGATTAGACAGTATTGCTATAAAATCGATGGAGTAAGGGTTACATACAGATGCTTCAAAGAGGAAGGTTTGCGTGCTGTTATGAGATCTGAAGATTGCTTTAAGCATATAACGTTATGTGTTTCTTTGCTAAGTGTTTTCGTTGGATAAACATTGGAGCCTGATAGCCTAAATGACGGGGCAGACATATTTGCTATCATAAACGAATGTCAAGCCATTTTAAGGATGTCAAGGGGGTTATGCCATCTTTGGATGACCACCAGATTTAAGGGCCTTTCACATCGCTCATTATGTAGTACGACTTTGCTTAAATTCTTATTAAACGTCTATGTAGAGCTTATGACTACTTTATGGATGCCCTATAATGGCTTAAGTTGTTATTTCTTCGTTTTTATTTATTTAGATGATACACACTACAATGTTTACACCTATCTTTGGATGCAACAAACTTAAGATTTTAGATATAGCTTAGAACTACATGGTGTCAACACACCTTTTAGACTAGGGGCTAAATTCCACTGTGCCTGCCAACATTGTTGCTCAGTCGTTGGTCTTTTGTAAACATTGTGGAATCCCTTCATGTGTCTACTGCTACAATACTAACTTCAGTAATGATCGTTTTTATTCCCCATGTGTCTACATACTTACAGTAGTTATTGTTGGGTACACACAGTATTGTGTTCCTGTATTTATGGAATAATTCCCTTTTCTCTCAGCCATATAGACAAGCCTCATCCCCTGTTCTCTCACCTCTCTTCCTGGCAGTCCTCTCAACACAATGACTAAGACCCTTAGCACCATTGTTTGCTTTCACTTTCCACCACTATGATTCATTATGTAACAAGTAAATGCTGATCAAAAGAAATTGAGAACTAACTAAATTTTCCACTGATTATGGAGTCAGACCTCTTTTGTATTTAAACCAGTTCACTATAATCCAGTCTCTAGACCAGTACGAACTCACGTTGGACCCCCGTCATGGCAGTTTTAAGAACTAGAAGTGTATGTGTGTGTCTGGTCTTTAACCGAGTAGAACTGTGTGTCTGTCAGCAGGAGGTGGATGTGGGCATGATGAGCAAGACACCCCCTAACAGAAGAGGGATAACCTTTGAGGTGGGAGCAACGCTAGAGGCCAGAGACACCCTCAAAAACTGGTGAGTCATGCTTCTGTCCCTCCATCACTCTCTCTCATTCTCAGTACAGTATGTCTTTATCTGCCTGCACTCTCTTTGTTGCATTCCTCAGCTATTTTTCAGTCTTTCTTTGTCTTTCTCTCTGTCTTTCTGTTATCCAGTTCAGTTGCTTTGCTCCCATCTCAGTCACCCCTCATATATCCCCTGCTCCTAGGTATCCGGCCAACATAGAGAAGATCGACTATAGTGATGAGAAGATCCTGATCCACTACCGTCAGTGGAGCCACCGCTATGATGAGTGGTTTGACTGGACCAGCCCCTACCTGAGACCTGTAGAGAGGATCCAGCTGAGACGACAGGGACTGCTGGACGACGATCCTATCCCTGTAAGATAGGGACTAGATCCCTACTGTTTGCTCTGCTTAGCTTTACCTGGTCTTTTGTTTGCTCCGCCTACTTCTATTGGATGTCATTTGCTCAAGCTGATACTGGATCCATGTGTGACACCTCCTTTCATCTGTCTCTTCAGGGATTTCATGTGAATGACAAGGTCCTCGCCAGTTGGACCGATTGCCGCTTCTACCCTGCCAAGGTCTTAGCAGTCAATAAAGATGGTGAGTGGTTTGGAAGTACACTCATATGCATATTGAAGGGATTTGTGTGTTCTGTGCTGCAGAATAGAGGACCACAATGGAAATGAGTCTCTTGACATTTTTGTGTTTGTATCCTTGACAATTTTGTTATGTACAGTTGAAGTCGGAAGTTTACATACACTTAGGTTGGAGTCATTAAAACTTGTTTTTCAACCACTCCACAAATGTCTTGTTAACTTCTTGCGTCAAGCCAACCCGGATCCGGGATCATGACTACAGCCTCAAGCCCATTACCATAACGCAACTACGTTAACTATTCATGGAAATCGCAAATGAAATGAAATCAATATGCTAGCTCTCATGCTTAGCCTTTTGTTAACAACACTGCCGTCTCAGATTTTCAAAAATATGCTTCTCTACCATAGCAAAACTAGCATTTAGCATTTAGCGTTAGCATTTAGCATTAGCATTTAGCGTTAGCATCACCAGGCAACATTTTCACAAAAACCAGCAAAAACATTCAATAAATGAATAACTTTGGATGTTTTCAATGAAGAGACTCTCAGTTAGATAGCAAATGTTCATTTTTCCTGAAAGATTATTTGTGCAGGAGAAATCGGTCCGTTTTCTGCGTCATGTTTGGCTACCAAAAAAAAATTAAAAATCAGTTATAAAAACGCCAAACTTTTTCCAAAATAACTCCATAATATCGACTGAAACATGGCAAACGTTGTTTAGAATCAATCCTCAAGGTGTTTTTCTACATATCTCTTCAATGATGTATCGTTCCTGGAAGTGTGCTTCTCCCTCTGTATCGAATGGTAAAATGAGTGCCACTGACAATTGCGCACCAATTTAAACAAAGGACACCGGGCGGACACCTGGCAAATGTAGTCTCTTATGGCCAATCTTCCAATGATGTGCCTACAAAAACGTCACAATGCTGCAGAAATGCTGTTTGAAATTTCATCTTTGTTTCGCCTGTAGCATCAGTTCTGTGGCACTCACAGATAATATCTTTGCAGTTTTGGAAACGTCAGAGTGTTTTCTTTCCAAAGCTGTCAATTATATGCATAGTCGAGCATCTTTTCGTGACAAAATATCTTGTTTAAAACGGGAACGTTTTTCATCCAAAAATGAAATACAGAGTTTCAAGAGTTTAATCCAACCACAGTGTCTGATTTCAAAAAGGCTTTACGGCGAAAGCACACCATACGATTATGTTAGGACAGCGCCTAGCCACAAACAACCATACAGACATTTTCCAACCAAGGAGAGGGCTCACAAAAGTCAGAAATAGCAATTAAATTAATCACAAACTTTTTTTTACCCCTTTTTCTCCCCAATTTCGTGGTATCCAATTGTTTTTAGTAGCTACTATATTGTCTCATCGCTACAACTCCCGTACGGGTTCGGGAAAGACAAAGGTTGAAAGTCATGCGTCCCACGATACACAACCCAACCAAGCCGCACTGCTTCTTAACACAGCACGTATCCAACCCGAAAGCCAGCCGCACCAATGTATTGGAGGAAACACTGTGCACCTGGCAACCTTGGTTAGCGTGCACTGCGCCACGGGAGTCGCTGTTGTGCGATGAGACAAGAATATCCCTACCGGCCAAGCCCTCCCTAACCCGGATGACGCTAGGCCAATTGTGCGTCGCCCCACGGACCTCCCGGTCGCGGCCGGTTACGACAGAGCCTGGGGGCGAACCCAGGGTCTCTGGTGGCACAGCCCTTAGCCACTTCGCCACCCGGCAGGCCCCCTAATCACTAACCTTTGATGACCTTAATCTGGTGGCACTCCCAGGACTCCATGTTACACAATAATGTTAGTTTTGTTCAATAAAGTCCCTCTTTATGTCCAAAGACCTCAGTTTAAATTGGAGCATTATGTTCAGTAATGCATTGTCTCAAATAACATCCGGTGAAATTGCAGAGAGACAAATCAAATTACATAAATACTCATCATAAACTTTGAAAGACACAAGTGTTATACATATGATTAAAGATAAACTTCTTGTTAACCAGCCTCTGTGTCAGATTTCAAAAAGGCTTTACGGCGTAAGCAAACCATACTATTATATGAGGATTGTACCCCATCAAACAAATGCAGACAATAATTTTTCATCCCGCCAGGTGCGACACAATACTCAGAAATAACAATATAATTCATGCCTTACTTTTGAATATCTTATTTTGTTGGCAATCCAATATGTCCCATAAACATCACAAATGGTCATTTTGTTCGATTAATTCCGTTGTTATATCTCAAATGTCCATTTACTTGGCGTGTTTGATCCAGAAAAACACAGGTTTCAACTCCCGCAGCATGACTACAAAATATCTAATAAGTTACCTGTAATCTTTGTCCAAACATTTCAAACAACTTTCCTAATGCAACTTGAGGTATTTTTTAATGTAAATAATCTATACAATTTAAGACGGGATAAACTGCATTCAATAGCGGATAAAAACAAAGTGGAGCGAGCTTTCAGGTCACGCGCCTCTAACAAACAGTACACTTCACTCGACCCTCGTTCTGAACAGGGCTACTTCTTCATTTCTCAAAGGAAAAACATCAACCAATTTCTAAAGATTGTTGACATCCAGTGGAAGCGATAGGAACTGCAAGCAAGTGCCTTAGAAATCTAGATTCCCATTGAAATCTCATTGAAAAGAGAGTGACCTCCAAAAACAAATTCCTGGTTGGTTTGTCCTCAGGGTTTTGCCTGCCAAATAAGTTCTGTTACACTCACAGAAATCATTCAAACACTTTTATAAACTTCAGAGTGTTTTCTATCCAAATCTCCTAATAATATGCATATCCCAGCTTCTGCGCATGAGTAGCAGGCAGTTTACTTTGGGCACGCTTTTCATCCGGATGTGAAAATACCGCCCGCTAACCTAGAGAGGTTAACAAACTATAGTTTTGGCAAGTCGGTCTACTTTTGTGCATGACACAAGTCATTTTTCCAACAATTGTTTACAGACAGATTATTTCACTTATAATTCACTGTATCACGATTCCAGTTGGTCAGAAGTCAACATACAGTAAGTTGACTGTGTCTTTAAACAGCCTGGACAATTCCAGAAAATGATGTCATGGCTTTAGAAGATGACAATAGGCTAATTGACATCATTTGAGTCAATTGGAGGTGTACCTGTGGATGTATTGCAGGGCCTACCTTCAAACTCAGTGCCTCTTTTCTTGACATCATGGGAAAATCAAAATAAATCAGCCAAGACCTCAGAAAAATATTGTAGACCTCCAAGTCTGGTTCATTCTTGGGAGCAATTTCCAAACGCCTGATTATGTAAGTATAAACACCATGGGACCACACAGCCGTCATACCGCTCAGGAAGGAGATCCATACTGTCTCCTAGAGATGAACGTACTTTGGTGCAAAAAGTGCAAATCAATCCCAGAACAACAGAAAAGCACATTGTGAAGATGCTGGAGGAAACGGATACGAAGATATCTATATCCACAATAAAACGAGTCCTATATTGACAACATGAAAGGCTGCTCAGCAAGGAAGAAGCCACTGCTCCAAAACTGCCATTAAAAAAAAGCCAGACTATGGTTTGAACTGCACATGGGGACAAAGAACACCATCCCAACCATGAAGCACAGGGGTGGCAGCATCATGTTGTGGGGGTGCTTTACAGCAGGAGGGACTGGTGCACTTCACAAAATAGATGGCTTCATGTGGAAGGAATATTATGTGGATATATTGAAGCAACATCCGAAGACATCAGTCAGGAAGTTAAAGCTTGGTCGCAAATGGGTCTTCCAAATGGATAATGACCCAAAGCATACTTCCAAAGTTGTGGCAAAATGGCTTAAGGACAACAAAGTCAAGGTACTGAAGTGGCCATCACAAAGCCCTGACCTCAATCCTATAGAAAATGTGTGTGCAGAACTGAAAAAGTTTGTGCGAGCAAGGAGGCCTACCAACCTGACTCAGTTACACCAGCTCTTGTCAGGAGTTATTGCGGGAAGCTTGTGGAAGGCTACCCAAAATGTTTGACCTAAGTTTAAATTGTTTAAGGCAATGCTACCAAATACTAATTGAGTGTATGTACACTTCTGACCCACTGGGAATGTGATGAAAGAAATAAAGGCTGAAATAAATAATTATCTCTATTATTCTGACATTTCATATTCGTAAAATAAAGCGGTGATACTAACTGACCCAAGACAGGGAATGTTTTACTTGGATTAAATGTCAGGAATTGTGAAACTGAGTTTAAATGTATTTGGCTAAGGTCCCTCAGTTGAGCAGTGAATTTCAAACACTGATTCAACCACATTTTTAATTTGTTAAATTATATAAAATCAAGCATCAACCTGATCCATCTGATCTCCATTTGCCCTCAGCATCTTACACCGTGAAGTTTTATGATGGAGTCGTCCAGACAGTGAAGGGGATCCACGTGAAGCCTTTTGTCAGAGAGGTGAGCTCTTTGTTTCCTTCTCTCACCAGGGACAGTCAATTGTTTGTACCTGCTCAAATGGCACATACGGTGCCTTCAGAAAGTATTCACGCACCTTGACTTTTTCCACATTTTGTTGACACAGCCTGAGTTTAAAATGGATTAAATTGACATTTTGTGTCAATGGCCTACACACAATACCCCATAATGTCAAAGTGGAATTACGTTTTTAGAAATGTTTTCAAATTAATAAATGAACAGTTGAAATGTCTTGAGTCAATAAGTATTCAACCCCTTTGTTATGGCAAGCCAAAATAAGCTCAAGAGTAAAAATGTGCTTAACAAGTCACATAAGTTGCATGGACTCACTGTGTGCAATAATAGTGTTTAACATGAATTTTTATTGACTACCTAATCTCTGTACCGCACACATCAAATTATCTGTAAGGTCCCTCGGTTGAGCAGTGAATTTCAAACACAGATTCATCCACAATGATTAGGGAGGTGTCTGGTCGCAAAGACGGGCACCTATTGGTAGATGGGTAAATAAAAATAAATAAAAAAGCAGACATTGAATATCCCATTGAGCATGGTGACGTTATTAATTACACTTTGAATGGTGTATCAATTCACCCAGCCACTACAAAGATACAGGTGTCCTTCCTAACTCAGTTGTCAGAGATTAAGGAAACCGCTCAGGGATTTCCCCATAAGGACAATGGTGAATTTAACACTGTTACAGAGTAGAATGGCTGTGATAGGAGAAAACTGAGGATGGATCAATTACATTGTAGTTACTCCACAATACTAACCTAATTAACAGACTGAAAAGAATGAAGCCTCTATAGAATACAAATATTCCAAAACATGCATCTGGTTTGCAATTAGGCACTAAAGTAGAACTGCAAAAAATGTGACAAAGAAGTGAACTTTATATCCTGAATACAAAGCATTATGTCCAACACATCACGGAGTACCACTCTTCATATTTTCAAGCCTGGTGGTGGTTGCATCGTGTTATGGGTATGCTTGTCATCTGCAAGGACTACAGAGTTTTTTTTTAGGATAAAAAAAAAAATAGAGCTAAGCACAGGCAAAATCCTAGAGGAAAACCTGGTTCAGTCTGCTTTCCAACAGACACTGTCAGACAAATTCACCTTTCAGCAGGACAATAACCTAAAACACAAGGCCAAATATACACTGGAGTTGTTTACCAAGATGACATTGAATGTTCCTGGGTGGCTTAGATACAGTTTTGACTTAAATCAGCTTGAAAATCTATGGCAAGACTTGAAAATGGCTGTCTAGTAATGATCAACACCAAATTTGACAGAGGTTGAAGCATTTTTAAAAGGACAATGTGCAAATATTGTACAATCCAGGTGTGCAAAGCTCTTAGACGTACCCCAAAAGACTCGCAGCTGTAATCGCTGCCAAAGGTGATTCTAACGTGTATGGACTCGGGTGTAAATGAGAGATTTCTGTATTTCATATTCAATAAATATGCACAAATGTATAACAACATACTTCCACTTTGTCATTATTGTGTGTAGATGAAAACCCAATTTAATTCAGGCAATAACGCAACAAAATGTGGAATGAGTCAAGAGGTATGAATACTTTCTGAAGGCACTGTCTCTGTTCATATTGTGTTGGCTTGCCATGCAAAGGGTCACATTTCTGTGGGTCATACTTTGCCTTATTTTCCTCTCTTTTCTTCACCCCTCTCTTCCTGGAACTAGAGAGGAGGAGGGAAGACTCGGTCTGCTGAGAGGAATGGAGTCAGGAAGCATCAGAATGGCAGAGAACGGAGGCCTCAGGAAAACAGCCCCAAGAATAAAAGGGCCAGACGCAGTACCTCTGACCTGGAGGGAGACAGTGAGACCGAGGATAATAATGAGGTTGATGAATGGGACAAGAGGGAGGGACAGGAGAAGACCAAGAGGAAGGACGGTGAGGTGGACGTCACCAAAGATAGTCCACCCGCGATTAAGCTGGAGGAGCATACAGAGCAGCATGCAGGACAGAACGACCTCCGGGATCACATGATAGCCACTGTGGGCCCGAACGGAGTGAAGGTGGAAGAAGACCGAGGACAGAAGGTGGAAGAAGACCGAGGACAGAAGGTGGAAGAAGACCGAGGACAGAAGGTGGAAGAAGACCGAGGACAGAAGGTGGAAGAAGACCGAGGACAGAAGGTGGAAGAAGACCGAGGACAGAAGGTGGAAGAAGACCGAGGACAGAAGGTGGAAGAAGACCGAGGACAGAAGGTGGAAGAAGACCGAGGACAGTGTGAGGAGAGGTCTACTCATAATTTAAATGGAGGGATAAAAAAAGAGATGGAAATGGAAACTGAGTACACAGTCCTGAGCTCACCAAATGAACCTAAGCCACCCACTGAGTCACCCAATCAGATGTCAACACTGACAGGGCCAGTGTCTATCCCATTACCCTCAGCTTTGTCCACCAATGACGAAGTGGAGCAGAAGGCAGCGAGCCAACCGGAGAGCTCAAAATCTGCACCAGTGGACCTCCCAGTGAAACGTAAGACGACACCCTTCAGAAAATCACTATCCAAAAGGACTTATTTCCAAATAATGGAAGCTGTCACTGCAGTTATATTTCAAGGTTCTGTCCACATTTCAAGTCGACAAAATAGTATAGAAGGTTTGAATATATTTATGAGAATTCTGAGAGAGTGAAGTGTTTTTAATTTGTTGTTGAATGTCATCAGTCAGGGATTGTCAGTTTTATATGGTGTCTTTTGTTCCAGCAATAAGGAAGCAGGGTTTTCACAACCCCAACAGATTCAGCAGAGAGCCATGTGAGTTCTCCCCCTGCTCTCTGTTAGATCAGTTTACATGTTTCTTTCCACTCCTAGCTGTTTGTCCATCCTCTCTTACACATCTCCATTGTGTTTTCAGTGTACAGAGTGATCAAAAACCAGCCTCCCCCAGTCCTGTCCATCAACTTGGACCACAACCCGTTTAAATGCAGCGCTGTGGGTTGCACCAAGTCGTTCCGCAAGGCCAAGCTGCTTCACTACCACATGAAGTACTACCACGGAGAGGACCAGCAGCTAGAGGATGACCTCAGCCCCACCAGGAGCGTCCAGACCCAGGCCTCAGAGAAGCACCCCTTCCCTACCATTCTGGAGAGTCCTAAGAGGAGACGCACCATCTCTGCCTCAATGCGTGAGTATAAAAAAATGGCTGTTGATAGATTTACCCAAAGGTTTAGTCATAATAATGTTTTTCTATGCCTGGCAGACTCCACTGTGCACAGTCCTATCAGAACTCCCCCGTCTCCACGTAGTGAGGCAAAGACAATGAGCAGACGCAGGTCAGTGCCACCTGCTGTCAGCACAGAGCCAACGCAGAGCCAGCAGCAGAGGGCACTGCTGAGGGAGAAGAGCAAAGAGAACCAGCTGGACAGGAATGGCCAGAGACCGGTGGTGACAGAGACGTTTATGAGCAGTGGCATGGACTTAGGTGTGTATAAAATGGAGACGTGGAAAGATCTAAAGAGAGGGCTTAAATAGGTCAATAGATGGGAGCAAATGTGTAGGCATCTTAGCTGATTTCTGATCAGAGATTCATTTTCACTTTCTCTAAATGTGACAACAGGAATATTGTGAATTTGGCATGCTCTAGTGTTTGTAATGCGTTCAGGATCTAAAGCACTCTCTTAACTCTTGGTTCACTCTGTGTCACTCCAGGATTGGTGAAAGAACGAGACCGGCTGAAGGATAAGAAACAAACGGACTTCCTTCGCGTTAAAGTGAAGAAAAAGAAGAAGAAAAAGAAGGCCAAGTCTGGTAAGAAGGGGACTCTAGTCACCCTACCGTTCTGAATGGGGCCCGTGTCCTGTTGCTCAGCTGCATGTGCAACGCTTCATACAGGCCGTTGGAAGGCCCCTGAGCACAGAGCCATCCTGCATTCCTCTTGGTGTGGTAGGTGTAGGTCTGTGTGGGATTATCACTAAAACTACCTGTCCACACTACTGGCCTATACCGCTTCATCAGTCAAATAGCCACTGCTCATTTCATTTGCATCAGCAGTCTTGTGCTTTTACCTCCCTTTTCACTGACCTTTAATGATACGCACATCTTCGGCTCATGTTTGGTTCATATAATAACACATTAGCCTAGGAAGGCCTTTATTATGGATTTAATAACCATCTCACTCATCTGTGAAAAGTCTAATGCTGACCACAAGCCACTGTGACACCACTTCTCTAACCAAGTTTGAACCACTATTGGTCTGTTGACCTAGTTTAAATTCACTCTGAGTGTGGATAACACTTGTTATAACACCTTTTAGGAGGATAGTTTATTTACTATGCACAATTAGACTATATTTACACTGTTTTGGCCAGTTCACCTCTCAGAAATACTCAAGTAGAGGTATTTTATGGACACAAGTTGACCATTTATGGTTTCTTTGTTATACGGAAATATTCCCCTACCAATAATAGTATCTTTAGCTGTAAACATCAGAGGTCTGTTTTTATATAGTGTTTGTTTGTCCCCCCCCCCCCCCAATAGAGTATCTCTTGTTTGTCCTCATCAGCAAGTCCAAAGTTGACATTTTGTTCTGTGTCTGCTTCCCCCTCCCCTTTATTAACAGAGTACACAGGTCAATATTCTCCTCACTACATCTCAATATTCGCTCTTCAGTCCAAATTGAATTTGCCACTCAAATCCCCCTCTCACACAATCACAAGCCTGAGTTATATATACCACTGCAGGCCCGGATACAACCAGTCAGAGCAGATACACATGGATGGTGGGTATCAGGGTGTGTATGTTATGTGTGTGTGTCGCTCTCTCCCTTTTGCCATTATTCTTTGCCTGGTGTCAATCCAAGTCATTTGTCCTTGGCTTCGACCTGTATCTTTTCAATTCTGTATCAAACCGATATTGCTCATTATTTTCCACACTTTCTGGCGTGAAAAGCAAACTAACTGTTGTCACGGTTGAGGACTGATTCTATGGTTTATTGATAGAATCAAGGGCGTTTTTTTGCTGCTATGGCTTGCTTTATACTCATTATTGTGCAACATACAGAGCTATGTATAAGGGATATACAGTTAACTGCCAAAATAAAGGAAACGACAACAAAATGTCTTACTAGAACGTTGGGCAACCATGCGATTCCAGAACAGCTTATATGTGCCATGGCATAGAGAGAGAGAGACACACACACACACCCTTTAAACCCCTATGCTCCTTTGAGACCCCTCTTAAAGTCACTGGGATCTCTTCTAGCCATGGTAGCCAAAATAATGGGCAACTGGGTATTTTTATACATGACCCAAAGCATGATTGGATGTTAATTGCTTAATTAACTCAGGAACCACACCTGTGTAGAAGCACCTGCTTTCAATATACTTTGTATCCCTCATTTACTCAAGTGTTTCCTTTATTTTGGCACTTAAATGTACATTAAAATACTGTGGATGAAATTAGCTATAGTTTATTCCTATATTTTCTACCATTATTGCTGGTGTTACAATATTCTCTTGATCAAACATGTCATTTGGATGTAAATTCTGTTATCTTCTGGGGACTCACATTGAGAAATATACTGTTTGGTATGAAACTAGCTCATGGAAGAAATATAGATGTCTATGTAGTATTGCAATGTTTCTAAAAGAGACTAGGGTCATCTTGACCAGGATTGTTTGTATTAGTTAATCTTTTCCATCCCTTGATTTCCCCTCCTAGATGAGGATAGCATCAGTGATTGGTCAACTGACAGCTGTGAGTGGAGTGATGATGAGCAGGGGGCGGAGCTGGACGTCACTACTCCACCCCTGAATCTGGGCTCTGTTGCCATGGAGACGGGCGCTCAGGAGATTGTGCGTTGTGTCTGT
This sequence comes from Oncorhynchus gorbuscha, assembly GCF_021184085.1. Classification (NCBI taxonomy): domain Eukaryota; kingdom Metazoa; phylum Chordata; class Actinopteri; order Salmoniformes; family Salmonidae; genus Oncorhynchus; species Oncorhynchus gorbuscha. Next base: position 48,391,180 of record NC_060175.1, read on the forward strand.
GAGGTGGAAGAGGAAAATGATTTCATGATACAGGTGAGCTACCTTGGGGTTTTACCTGGCTCTAGCCCAAACCTCCCTCCAATACACATCAGTGAGACTGCGAGACTAGTGGATTCCTACCAACTCTATATATTTAAATCAATCACATTTGTCAAATGGCACCTAATCTCTCTGAGACAGATTCTGCGATTCTGTAAACCTAAGAATCTATCGCGACGGGATGGAATGTGTAGGATAACAAGCAGCAGTAGTTCAGGTGTTATGATAGTGACGGTTTGTCGATGCTGATGGTTTGTCGGGACTTTTACCGTTGTGACTAGATGGAGTTAGGCCTACAGTTGGGCTAGGCCTCAGGCCTACCAGATGGCCTACTAGATGGAGTTGGGACTACACTTATTGACAATTGGAGCATTTTAACTAAGCCTAACCCTTTTCCTAACCTTAACCTCATTCACATAAACTGCTATGTTAATTCTCCCACCTTGCCATGATAGTTCTAACCTGCTATGTAAACAAAGCATCAGCCTTGACAAACCATTAGTATCACCACATCAGTGTTTGGGTTTTTCATCCCCGATTATTTGGACGTATCAGGATTGGGGAAAGGCCGTCCTTAAACATTATTTCTGGAGTAAACTGAGATTAAATAGCACCTAACTGAAGGCCAAGCCCATCTCAGGCCAACCATTAGCAGCTGAGAGAAACCTTGATTTGCATGATTGAGTAGTTGATAGTAACTCTGCTCCCTGGCCTTGTCTCTCTCCCTCAGTGTGAGGAGTGTCTGTGCTGGCAGCATGGCACCTGCATGGGCCTCCTGGAGGAGAACGTCCCTGACAAATACGCTTGCTACGTCTGCCGAGACCCACCAGGTGAGAGCCAGGAACACACAACTGGGATTGCTAGTAAATCCATCGCAGGTTTCTCCACAGGCGTTTAAAAGAGGCTCACACTAAACTAAATAAGCCAATACAATTAACTGTAATTTTTCTGGATGTGTCTTATGATACCATGTGACCCTTCATGATCTTTGTTCCAGGTCAGAGGCAGAGCCTGCGGTACTGGTATGACCGTGATTGGCTGAGCAGGGGTCACATGTACGGTCTGTCCTTCCTGGATGAAAACTACTCCCACCAGAATGCAAAGAAGATTGCAGCAACACACCAGCTACTAGGAGACGTCCACCATGTGGTGGAGGTGCTCAATGGCCTGCAGCTCAAGATGAGCATCCTACAGTAAGTAGAGGAATAGAATGGGAAAAACAATCCATCTATACACTAATATGAATGAATATCTTATACGCTTATGAAATGAGTAGAGTCTGTATGGAGTCTGAATGCCTGTGTGTGGCCCTGTAGTACCCAAACCCACCCGGACTTGCGGCTGTGGTGCCAGCCCTGGAAGCGGGCAGAGAGGCCCTGGAGGAGAGACGGCTCGGGGACGGGCACTGACGCAGCACCGTCTCCAGCGCCAACAGACGAGGGCTCAGAGAGGGACCACAAGAGTCTTGCACGTGGGGGAGCAGAAGCTCTGATGTCAGCCGCCATGGAGAAGCTCAGTCGAGCCTCCTCTTCCGCCTTCTCGCCATACCAGTCGTTCCAGGACTCGTACATTATGAGTGAGCACTGCTACCAGAAGCCGCGGGCGTACTACCCTGCGGTGGAGCAGAGGCTGGTTGTGGAGACCACACGGAGGGGCTCTGAGCTGGAGGACAGCCTGAGGAGTACTGAGGACCTCCTGGAGAGAGAGCAGCGCTATGGAGGCATGCTAGAGACAGCCAGGCCCAAAGCCCACACACACCTGAACACTCACACCAAGGTTAGTGCTGTTTCAGCCCACACACACCCCTGAACACTCACCCCAAGGTCCGTTCTATTTCAGCCAGTGATGTAGTGGTAAAACAATAGGTGGGTATACAACTGTGATCGCTGGTCCTTGTTAAAAAACTAAAGCTTCCTATACTCTCTATCCATACATCCTGCATGCACAATACTATAGAGTGGTAGTCAACCTTATGACTGAAGCATCTTCTTTCCCATGTGTCCAGTGCTCAGATGTTGGTCGCTGGGGCCAGGCCGAGGTGAAGATGGAGGGAGGGGACGGAGACGGCAGTAGCCAGCAGCACCAGTGGCAGATCAACCTGCTGGATCACATAGATGCCGTACAGGAAGAGGTCACTCACAGGATGGACTTCATTGAGAGGGAGCTGGATGGTGAGGCATGCCCTTTGTTTTCTGTCAGCAAGTAAAGAGTTTTGTGATGCCACTGATTGTATATGTACAATGAGGAAAAAGAGATTTTAAAGCAAAACAACTCAAGACATTGCCCACTTACCTGTCACAAAGGTGTAGCCACAATCAATACATCTACTGTATATTATAGGTTCTTCTCAGCTATGCATCTGACATGAGTGATTGACAGTGTTGTCTGTTCCGTCTTTTCTCCTCAGTGTTGGAGAGTTGGCTGGACTACACAGGGGAGCTGGAGCCCCCAGAGCCTCTGGCTCGCCTGCCTCAGCTTAAACACAGCATGAAGCTGCTGCTAACAGAGCTGGCTAAGGTGCAGCAGATTGCCCTGTGCTGCTCCACATGAGGGTGCCAGTGAGCAGTGTGACATCCATATTCACAGACCAACACAGCACTCCCAAGAGACAATGCAGTGGAGAGCAGCCACTCACAGGTCTATCTATGGCATATGGGGGTTGGACTGAGGAGAAATGACCAGATAATTAAATGCAAATGCACTTTCAGTATACTGCAGACTAGTGGGAGCATTTCATGGCATGGGGTAAAATGCTTGAGGATGACAGTTGGTGTTCCTCTGTAAAGCCTCTAGTCTGTACAGGGAAAAGCCCACATAATGGAAATGTGCTGTATCGTGGTCATTGCAGTAGGTAATGGATGGAGTCAATACAAGAGAGAACAAACGGGGACAGTTTATGATCGGATGGGTTTTGTTGGTGCAAACCTGCATCATATTAATGCCTTGGTCTGAGGTTTTGTTTGAAGCTTACTGTCATGCACTCCACAAATTGATGAGCTGTACTATGTATTCAAAGATCTCACCTGAACTTCTGATAGGCACACTGTCAATATTCAAAATGACAGCTTTTGGAAACACTGTCCTTGGAGCCATATTTTGCAACTATTTTTCCTGTCTGAATATTGTAAAGTACTTAGTCAATGATAATCCAATTTGTAAGTCGCTCTGGATAAGAGCGTCTGCTAAATGACTTAAATGTAAATGTAAAATAATCTCGCATAATTATTAAGCTTATGTTTGCTGATCATGTGGATTGTTTTACAGAGCACAACCTTAATAAGGTTATAAATAGGGTGTGACAATACAAACTATATTCTTATAATGGTACTGTATAGATAAGATGAATCTTTCAGATTTTACGTAGTGACTTTTTACTTGGTCTGTATTATAGACACTGGAGGGACAGTACACAGTTTGATGACGAGTGACGTTTCTGGATTTTTGTTTTAATATTGTTTAAATGTGGTTTCTTTCCAACGCTAATGTCACTTGTATTTTGTTGGATTCCGTGCTTCTTCTCTTCTATGCTATTCACTGTCGTCTCGCGAGTTCCTGCCCTACTACTTTGCAGATGCATGCCAGATCTTAGAATGCCTGCAATAGGTGTAACATTTTAGCCAACCACCTCGTATGATATAGCAATCTGGTGCCCGACTGCAGTCTGACGTGGCACACAGCCATTGGTAGATGCAATGCAACGCCTGCCCTGCACATCTAGTCGTGCAGGAACTCGACCTTTAACTTTTCTTCACTGTAGCTTTTGGCTTACTGCAAATGTGTGTGGAGATGTCTGCTACAACCTCAGCAACTTGTGTTCTTTTCCCAGTGGAAGACTTGTAACAGATCCACGATTTTCCTTTTCTTGTATCGTTTTATCTGTACTGTTTATTTGCAATATTTTGTATTTCTTGTGTAAATACATCTGAATGTTTCCTGGGATGACTTTGTATTGATGGTTATTTTTCAACATAGCCCTCCAAAGAGCCATACTGTACTAGTGGGTCAACCAGGTGAAGAATCTAACAAGATGTTGAAAAAATGCAACAAATATGCTGGTACATAAATACACTATCTCTCATTGATATATTCGGAAAGTATACAGACCCCTTGACTTTTTCCATATTTTGTTACATTATAGCCTTATTCTAAAACCTATAAACATTTTTTTTAAATGTTTCAATGACAAAGGGTTCTTATTTTTTTTAAATGTATTAAATATTTTTTTTAAACATACCTGCCTCCTGTTTCAATTGATCATCCTTGAGATGTTTCTACAACTTGGAGTCCATCTGTGGTATATTCAATTGATTGTACATGATTTGGAAAGGCACACACCTGTCTATAGAAGGTTCCACAGTTGACAGTGCATGTCAGAGCAAAAACCAAGCCATAGAGCTTCGAGACAGGATTGTGTCGAGGCACAGATATGGGGAAGGGTATCAAAACATTTCTGCAGCATTGAAGGTCCCCAAGAACACAGTGGCCTCCAACATTCTTAAATGGAAGAAGTTTGGAACTACCAAGACTTCCTAGCTGGCAGCTAAACTGAGCAATCGGTGGAAAAGGGCCTTGGTCACGGAGGTGACCAAGAACCGGATGGTCACTCTGACAGAGCTCCGGAGTTCCTCTGAAAATGGGAGAATCTTCCAGGAGGACAACTACCTCTGCAGCAGTCCACCAATCAGGCATTTATGGTAAAGTGCCCAGACAGAAGCCACTCCCCAGTGAAAGGTACATGGCAGCCTGCTTGGAATTTGCCAAAAGGCACCTAAAGGACTCAGACCATTAGAAATAAGATTCATTGGTCTGATGAAACCAAGATTTAACACTTTGGCCTGAATTCCAAGCGTCACGTCTGGAGGAAACCTGGCACAATCCCTACGATGAAGCATGGTGGTGGCAGCATCATGCTGTGGGTATGTTTTTCAGCGGTAGGGTCTGAAAGACTAGTCAGGATCGAGAGAAAGATTAACAGAGCAAAGTACAGAGAGACCCTTGGTGAAAACCTGCTCCAGAGTTCTCAGGACCTCAGACTGGGGCAAAGGTTCACCTTCGAACAGGACAATGACCCTAAGCAGTCTCTGAATGTCCTTGAGTGGCCCAGCCAGAGCACGGACTTGAACCCGATCTAACATTTCTGGAGAGACCTGAAAATAGCTGTGCAGCGACACTCCCCATCCAAGCTGACATAGCTTGATAAAAATGGGAGAAACTTCCCAAATACAGGTGTGCCAAGCTTATAGCTTCATACCGAAGAAGACTCAAGGCTGTAATTGATGCCAATGGTGCTTTTTTGGTCAATTGTGCTTTTTTGGCCACATTTTGCTTCACAATTCAGGCTGTGCTGCAAAATCCAGAAACAAAACATTGCTTTATCAAAACATTATCTTTATCTATCCCTTCCTCATTGCATGTTTATTTTTCACCCTCATTTTATGAGGACTTGAAGGAAGCGGTCTTGCTGATCGCCACATTTTTACAGCTGGTCTGGAAATAGCCTACAACTTCAAAACAAGTCCGAGGTTTAGATTAAATCGAATTTTTTTTTAACATGTTGCATCACCGCCTGTTTGTATTCTTATTCAATCAGTTGAGGATTGAAATTGAATTCTAAGCGCATAATCTCCGAGAAATGGGTCAATTCAATGATGATGGGACTGATAGTGTACACTAGTTTTTTGACAGAATCTTCTCAGTTAAACCTCTTGGGGGCGTTCAAATTAATTGCTACTGCCTCCTCGTAGGCTATTGGTTGGCTGCTTCGTTCGCTTCCCCTCTGTGTCAAGAACGCAATGTGTAGTTCCGCCCTGAGAGTGACATCGAAATACTCGTTGAAATAGGAACGCAACCAGGCAAAGAACAAGAACGTGCAGTTTATACCACCGGTATTTCACCAAAAGTCCAGAGGATTTGACGCATATCTAACGGATACGTATTCAACCCAAGCGGTAAGTGTAGATTTTATTCAATCCAAGCGGTAAATATAGATCTTGACATTTTCTAATATTGCTATGCCAACAGCAAATGTGGCCATTGGTGTGGATAATCCACCAGTTCGCGGTGTATTCTTGATATAATATCCCATATTCATCTTCCAGCCAGTTCTAATGTAGGCCTAGGTGAGATCTGTGAGTAACCAATATTAAACGTCACAATAGTGTCCAATGTAATCCACGATTCTGCGCGGGTTGAAACAAATGTAACAAGATGAGGTTAACTTGATAAGTGTCAAATTCTGCATGCGTAAATGCACACGAACTGTATTGCTATTTTATAGCTCAACAAGCCTATTCACTTTCATTGTTGCCTCTAACACGATTTGCTGCTGCGACAGTAGCCTCTGTAGGATATAATTTCCTGTTGAATAACTTACTTTTGTTTTACAGGTTAAGCACTTCATACTGTACGTCAATGGCCCGCCCATATCTATGTCTCAACATCGAACGATTAGGAAGGCGGTTGCTGAATATTGTCACGATCCCCGAGATAGAGCAATATAAAAACTACCTGCCCTGTTTCACTCTCACGTCTAGAACCGTTCAGTGTAACATCAACGTTACAAAACATGATCTCGCTCGTAGTCTACTGAATTTTATGGTTGCTTAATTAAGTAGACAAGACTTGGCATATCCACGCTGTTACACTGATGTAGTTGGCAACCAGTGGCGTGGAGAAATTAGGCTACATATCATTATTCTGGCACCACATGACATTGTCAGCAGTCACCTGGATAGGGTCTATGAGACCAGGCTGGGATAGGTGAAGGTCACACAGGTGAATCTGAACTGTAGGTCATTGGATTCAGGCGTGTAATCATTAGTACAAACCAGGGGTGTCAAACTCATTCCTTGGATGCTCTAATGTTTTTCGCCTTTCTTTTCAGTTATGACCTAGACAACCAGGTGAGGGGAGTTCCTTACTAATTACTGACCTTAATTCATCAATCGTGTACAAGGGAGGAGTAAAATCCCCCAGACTCTCGGCCCTCCATGGAAAGATTCTGACACGTGTGCTTGTATTTCAAACTCATAAAAGACACACCCTCGTTTTATGACCTTGGGGGGAATCCCCGTGACCATCTTGGTCAGTCCAAACAAGGGTAGTTTGCAATGTAAGCACCCGTTTCTGTGAGTGTACAATTATGTTCACTTCGGGGTCTGCACTAAGAAATGTCAGCCGAAACTTACAACCACAACGTAAATATGGATAAGTCAACATACAAGTGTAAGTAAAAACAAATGTAAAAAGGGTAGAAATTGTACTAGTAATGCACATGACGGCACAAACAAGTCTCGTAAATTAATGTTTGGTTAGCTTTTGGAAATTATAGAAATAAAAAAAAACTCTTCCTTCAGAAGCTCCAGTTATGCAGGCTAACCGTAGTTAATCTCATTTAATTTGCTAGCTATCATACAGTAGGTGTATATTAATAATGATAAAGTTAATATAAGTAGACATGCAATCATAATTGACGTAGTGCATATAAAAAGCACCCACAATCATCGCGGGATGCACGAGTGATGAATTTCCGGGCAATGGAGGTCCATTTAAAAATCATTCCTTCCTCCCGTACTCTTCAGACTTGATGTCGACCGATTATGATTTTTCGATGCCGATACAGATTATTGGAGGACAAAAAAGGGAGATACCGATTAAACATATTATGGGCTTTTGGATGGCTGTTCTTAAGGTGATTCCACAGGTTGGTGGTATTTTTTTATTTAGCCGTTGCTGACCCCATGCTTACATCTTTATCACAAATAAGACACTTTGCTTTCTCTGGTGCCAATTCCATGTAATAGTCCCACACTGGTGCTTTGCTTTTCTCTGCCATCTGTAAAACACACACACAGCTCTGAAGTGACAATTATACTGAAGTCTGCTTAGGAGACAAATACTCAACTGTTTGAATAAAAATGTAGTTTAAGTTAACTGCCATGAATGTTAAACAAAAACTGTAATTTCTATATGCAGGAAATCCTATTTTAATAATATGCATGGTAAGAATTGACTACCAAAGTGCGAGTCATAATTCCCATGACACCTTCTAGCAAAATCTGAAAAGCGGTTCCTTCATTCATTTATTCCATAGGATATTTTTAGATTCACGTAAAATAAGGTCTGTGTTTCATGTAGGCTTACAACACCTTGCCAATTTTATACCTGTGTAGATATCCATAGGACAAGGTAACTCTGATCAATATTGGCTAAATATAAGCGAATAATTGTTTTGTAGAGTGGATTTATGAAAATATGTTGACAAACGATACCTTATCCTAGTGAGATTTACACGGGTATCAAAACGCAGAGGCGGTTTAAGCCTGAACGAAACACAGACCTTATTGGAAGTAGATCAAGACATTCTCTATGGAAGACATGAATGGTAAAATAATGAAGGAACCCCTTTCAAGTTCAGCCGCAAGTTATTACACAAATTATAACGCGTCAACTATTTCTCTCTAAACCATATACCTTTGACTATTACGAGCCTGCTGCTGCCACCCCTCAATCAGACTGCTCTATCCATAAACTTAACTATAATAAACACACAGAAATACGAGCCTTAGTTTCTGGATTTGACCTATCACCTCGAAAACAAAACGTTTATTCCGTTCCGTATTTTATCTAACGGGTGGCATATATGAGTCTAAATATTCCTGTTACATTGCACAACCTTCAACGTTATGTCATAATTACGTAAAAGTCTGGCAAATTAGTTCGCAAAGAGCCAGGTGGCCCAAACTGTTGCATATACCCTGACTCTGTGTGCAATGAACGCAAGAGGTGATACAATTTCACCTGGTTAATATTGCCTGCTAACCTGGATTTATTTAAGCAAAATATGCAGGTTTAAAAATATATGCTTGTGTATTGATCTTAAGAATGGCACTGATGTTTATGGTTAAGTACACATTGGAGTAACGACAGTCGTTGATTGTTTTTTATAAGATAAGTTTAATGCTAGCTAGCAACTTACCTTGGCTATACTGCATTCGCGTAACAGGCAGGCTCCTCGTGGAGTGCAATGTAATCAGGTGGTTAGAGCGTTGGACTAGTTAACTGTAAGGTTGCAAGATTGTATCCCCCCGAGCTGACAAGGTAAAAATCTGTCATTCTGCCCCTGAACGAGGCAGTTAACCCACCGTTCTTAGGCCGTCATTGAAAATAAGAATGTGTTCTTAACTGACTTGCCTAGTTAAATAAAGGTGTAAAAAATAACAATTGCAGCCCAAAAATACCGATTTCCGATTGTTATGAAACCTTGAAACCGGCCCAAAGTCATCAGAAGTGTCCACTTAATTTGAGGGCTGAGGGGATAGGGTATGTCTTAAGTGTTTGGAATTCAGCCGTGGTCCAAACAGTTGCATTTTGCAACAGAATTTGGAGTTTATATTGGACAAATTCAGGTAGGTCATTCCTCGTTTTATTCTGTTTTCTTTTGCTTGGTTCTGTTTGGTTCCTAGTGAATACACCCCAGGTGTTTGAATTCAGTTGGTGGGAGGGAGGGACTATTACCTGAATGACCTCAACAATGCCACATAATCAGAGGCGTGCATAGTTTACAAAATAAACACTAACATTCTTTCCAGTTGTTTTCATTCACAACAGTGCTCCCATTACATGACCACTACAGGCTTTTGGTCAGTTTACTATGGTCTAAAGAGGCTTTAGTTTGACACACCAAAGAGACACCGAAATTCTACTTTAGACCAGAGATCATCAACTAAATTCCACCGCAGGCTGATATTTTTTTCTCGAGTGGATGGTCGGGATCCCGCATCTCTTTATTATGCGTCAGAATACTTGGGGCAGATTAGCAAAATTAAAGTCAATTGTTTTTACAGTCTTATGTCCAACAATGAAAATAAAATAACATTTTGCTCAGGAAACTTGGGGGCCCAAATAAAACCACCCACGCACGGGCTGCCAGTTGGGGACCCTGCTTTAGACGTTGTTATCATAATAGCCTTAGCCTTCTATTGGGAGGGAGCTGCAGTCCACCATAGTTAATTATCACAGTAGAAAGTGATGCTTAACAGGTGACTGTTGACAGTGTCTTGTGGTGCCAGAGGAATGATATGTAGTGTAATCTCTCCACACCATTCACATCCCAAAGTCCTTTCTCCAACAAAGCTGATACGTGCTCAACTGTGGGGCAAGACAGACTGGGTTGGCTTTCAATCAGAACAACTCACAGCTTTTAGCCTTTTGTTGCATACGCATTAATATTGTACGCGTGCTATTGTCAACTAACCCGTCTGAGCGTCTGCTAAATGACTTAAATGTAAATGTAAACGTAAATCTACCAAAGAGAATATTCAAATTTATACTCAGGATGCCACGTCCTTTCTCCATTCTACATTAATGTGGATGCTACCATGATTACAGATAATCATGAATAATGATGAGTGAGAAAGTTAGAGGCACAAAGATCGTACCTACAAGACATGCGAACATCTCACCAATAACAGGGGAGGTTAGCCATTTTTGAAGGGGGTATGATATTTGTGCCTCGATTTTATTCACGATTCATTTAGGATTATCCGTAATCAAGATAGCATCCACATTCCTGTCAACGTGTTCAGAAACGTATTATATTCTTTCTTACAATAAAAGTACAAATTTGTTAACAAACTTCCCCAAGCTATAAGATACTTTTTTCAATAGGCGCTAAAGCAGTTAGCATCTATGAATGGGTTAGTCCAGACTCAGACTGTTTTAACGCTCTTGGTTTGACCACCAGTTATAATTTTTCCTCATCAATCTACACACAATACCCCATAATAACAAAGCAAAAAATGTTTTTATTTTATTTACATAAGTATTCAGATCCTTTGCTATGTGACTCGAAATTGAGCTCTGGTGAATTATGTTTCCATTGTTCATCCTTGAGATGTTTCTACAATTTGATTGGAGTTCACCTGTGGTAAATTAAATTGATTGGACATGATTTGGAAAGGTACACACCTGTCAAAATAAGGTCCCACAGTTGACAGTGCATGTCAGAGCTAAAACCAAGCCATGAGGTGTGGTGGCTAATTTCTGCATTAGGAGAAACAAACTTCACGCACCAGTCAGAGTTATATTTAAACTACATCTTTAATAATAAGATACCACTGACTTTCAAATGATTCGCTATTTCTAATGAACTGTTGAGAGTGACAACACAAAAGTACAAAGATCTTTTATAGCCAAGATACACCCCTCTCAAACTACATGACAAAACACAGATATTAGGAACACTTCACAAAGGGACTTTATAATTGAGAAAGGAGTATCCCTTAGCCAGATAACATTCGCTATAAATTATCGTTCAGTTTGGTCCCTAAGACGAGGTTCTAATCTCTTTCCTGGTACTTCATAGAACAGAACCATTACCTCATCCAATGGCATAACTCAAACTTCTTGACCCCTCTCCTGGACAAACTCACTGAGGGGAGTGAGCCTCTATGTCATACACTATCCCAGGATAAGTGCAACATCAGAGAGTACATACAATGGTTCCAGACACTGCCATACACCTCCCCCAATGCCAAAGGAGGGAGTGACTTGCGCACAGACATTGTGGAGACAAGTAATTGGTTCCCCCTTAATCACGCCATCCCTTCACATGGTTTAACTGTTAAACCTTAACAGATACATTCACAAATGAAGGCAATGTTCCATCCTGTCCTCTTCCCTTTCCGATACTCTGCATTGCATCCGGGATATGTGAAAGACAAGCCTGACCTCTCCCCTCTCTGGGCTCCAAGTGACTGAGCTCCAGCTGAGAGAAAAAATGCAACTGCCAAAACTAGAGTCTATTAGAAATACATTCTAAATAAAATTATATCACATAAGAATATTATGCAGATAAGACATCTTAATTATTTATGTTACCCAACTAATTCTGATTAATCCACCACAGAGGTCAATGGATTTGCCCATAGAGCTCAGAAACAAGATTGTGTCAAGGCACAGATCTGGGGAAGGGTACCAAAAAATGTCTGCAGCTTTGAAGGTCCCCAAGAACACAGTGGCCTCCATCATTCTTAAATGGAAGAAGTTTGGAACCCCCAAGACTCTTCCTGGAGCTGGCAGCCAAACTGAGCAATCGGTGGAGAAGAGCTGGGTCGAAGGTTCACCTTCCAACGGGACAATGACCCTAAGTACACAGCCAAGACAACGCAGGATTGGCTTCAGGACAAGTCTCTGAATGTCCTTGAGTGGCCCAGCCAGAGCCCGGACTTGAACCTGATCGAACATTTCTGGAGAGTTCTGAAAATAACAGTGCAGTGATGCTCCCCATCCAAACTGACAGAGCTTGAGAGGATCTGCAGAAAAGAATGGGAGAAACTCCCCAAATACCGATGTGCCAGACTTGTAGGTCATACCCAAGAGTCGAGGATGTAATCGCTGCCAAAGGTGCTTCAACAAGTACTGAGTAAAGGGTCTGAATATTTATGTAAATGTGATATTTTATTTTTTATTCATTTCTAAAACCTGTTTTTGCTTTGTCATTATGGGGTATTGTGTGTAGATTGATGGGGGGAAGCGATTTAATCCATTTTAGAGTAAGCCTGTAACTTAACAAAGTGTGGAAATCGTCAAGAGATCGGAATACTTTCCGAATGTACTGTATGAAAATACCCTCAAAAGGTGACATTTTGTACTGTCCCTTCGTATGAAACATTTGATCTCATATCCAGAATTCTGGAGTATAGAGCTACATTAGGTTTTAGCTTCACTGTCCAAATAAATGCATAGGGGAGTGTAGTACACCTGAGACTATATTGTACATGGAGTTACAGTTAAACATGATGCATACTTAATGATTCCTGTACCCAATTACCCAAATGAGGAGTGGTGATGTGAGACTTGTAATGGAGTTAGAGAGCTGAATGTCAGGGAATACTGGCCACAGGGGATATGAGTGATTTAATTAAGCTGCGCTGCCAGTCAGTCAGTGTTTTGGGTTCCCTCTATCACCTCAGCTTCCCTGTCTGTCTGTCATGGCTGGGAGGGGGGGCAAAACAACGCCCTGGGAACCATGGCAAAGAGAGAAGTAGTGTGTCTTGACATTTTCAAACCGTGTTTCCTCCACATCCATCTCATCCTCACACGGAACCCAAACCGGCTGCACGCCTGCGCCATCGTGCATAAATTTACCCCCCCCCCCACACACCAAACGCGATCACGACACGCAGGTTAAAATATCAAAACAAACTCTGAACTAATTGCATTAATTTGGGGACAGGTCAAAAAGCATTAAACCTTTATGGCAATTTAGGCTGGCTAAGTTGTCCTATTTAGCTAGCTTGCTGTTGCTAGCTAATTTGTTCTGAGATATGAACATTGAGTTGTTATTTTACCTGAAATGCACAAGGTCTTCTACTACTTTTCCTCTCTTGACTTTATATTGAGATTGGCAACTTTCATAAATGAGGTGCATTACCGCCACCGACCTCGTTCGTCTTCAGTCACCCACATGGGTATAACCAATGAGGAGATGGCATGTGGGTACCTGCTTCTATAAACCAATGAGGAGATGGGAGAGGCAGGACTTGCAGCGCGATCTGAGTAACAAATAGAACTGACTTCTATTTTAGCCAATGGCAATGCAGACGCTCGTTGGCGCACAATAATTGAATAACACAGATTTCTACATTTATTTTGCAACCCACGCGACGCAAGCGGTATGGTCAGCCTGTCAGGCTGCTAAAATTCTTATCCAATAGATTCTCATATTAAGTGTACGGTTCTAGTAGTGACGTCTTCTAGCCTAGAGCATCAGACAACTTCACTGTTTGTGGTTCTTTTCTCACTCACTGGTTAGTATAGTTATGTGCTACCTCTCTCTATACACATCACTCTATTTTGTTTTTTTTATGGCACAGTTTCACCTATTTGCCCTCAAGTGAAGTGATGGGTCTTTAGTTGCTGTAGTTGAATAGTGTGGATGTAATTTAAGCTTTGCTTGTCCCAGCAGTCCTTAGCAGTACCTGCTTTGCACAGCAGGTTCTTTTTAAGTGGACCTATCAGAGGAAAGAGATGATGCACTGGCTCCTCTTCTGTGCCTATAGTTCTTGTAAAGGGGAGTTTTAGTTGAACAAAAGAGAAGAGCAGACGCGGATATAGTCAATCATAAATCATTTAGGTTTAATTACAAGTTGCAACAGGGATATCCTTCCAGCACATAAGCAGAGAAAATCTCTAACTTGGCCTTTGTCGAGAAAGGCCCTGATATTCTAATTACACAGAACCAAGAAGTCAAAACAACTTTGTCAGCTGCTCCATAATCACAAAGTGCTCCACAGAATACAATCAATGTCCTTGGTACTTGGACCTCCAGTCTGGCGTCAGTCCCGATCTACAGATGAGTTTAACATAAAGCATCGAGTCTAGTGACCATCAACCAGTGACACATGAGTGTCACAAATAGAACACTTGAAATCATGTGAATTACATAGAGAGAACATAAGTATGCTAATCATTGTGTTAATGACTCTTAACTGAATATTAACTTGATTCATCTTAAATATTCCCCATTACAGTCCCCGGTTTTTCATTTGACATACCCGTCAGAAGTGGCATGCCAAATGGCCAATTCTGACATTTGGATACAGGGATTTCCATCGAAAGGACCCATGAACACCAACGTGAAGTACATGGGAGCATATCAAATTGTGTGTCAAATGAAAGCTAAGAGTCTACATTTTTCAGACATGAAAGAATAGATACATTTTTCTAAAATGTTCCATCATAGAAATGAGGCATAATTAAAGGCTTTTATTTTTGTATAAACAGATGGGAAAAGGGTCTTAGAAAACATCTACCAGAAAAAGTCTTAAAAGGTATCAGAAATACATCAAAACCCAATCTCCATAGACAAACATTGGCAGTAGAATGGCCTTACTGAAAAGCTCAGTGACTTTCAACGTTTTACCGTCATAGGATGCCACCTTTCCAACAAGTCAGTTTCTGCCATGCTACAGCTGCCCATGTCAACTGTAAGTGCTGTTAATGTGAAGTGGAAACGTCTAGAAGCATCAATAGCTCAGCCGCGAAATGGTAGGCCACATAAGCTCACAGAACGGGGCTGCCGAGTGCTGGTTTGGCAGATGCCAGGAGAATGCTACCTGCCCAACTGCATAGTGACAACTGTAACATTTGGTGGAGTAGGAATAATGGTCAGGGGCTGTTTTTCATGGTTCGGGTAAGGCCCCTTAGTTCCAGTGAAGGGAAATCTTAACCCTACAGCATACACTGACATTGTAGACAATTCTGTGCTTCCAACAGTTTGGGGAAAGTCCTTTCCTGTTTCAGCATGACAATGCCCCTGTAAACAAATCAAGGTTCATACAGAAATGCTTTGTTGAGATTGGTGTGGAAAATCCTGACTGGCCTGCACAGAGCCCTGACCTCAACCCCATTGAACACCTTTGAGATGAATTGGAACGCCAACTGCGAGCCAGGCCTCATCGCCCAACATCAGTGCCCGACCTCACTAATGCTCTTGTGGCTGAATGAAAGCAGGTCCCCGCAGCAATGCTCCAACATCTAGTGGAAAGCCTTCACAAAAGAGTGGAGGCTGTAGTAGCAGGAAAGGGGGGACCAGCTCCATATAAATGCAAATGATTTTGGAATGAGAAGTTTGACGAGCAGGTGTCCACATACATGATTTCTTTGTGTTTCTGTCATCTGGTGGTCGAACCAAGATTGTTGAAACAATCTGAGTCTGTACTAACCCATTCATAGAGGCTAACTGCTTTAGCGCCTATTGACAATATTATCTTCTGGCTGGGGGAGTTTTGTTAAAGATCCCCAACACTCTGAACGTTAAACCTCATCACTTGCGGTACTGTTTTGAAAACATAAAGCACATATCTTTCCTATTAGTGAGAAATAATAATAATTTAAAAAACTAAAGGTTAAATGACTACACACCTTGTTTTAGGGTTATTGTTCACACCTGGCCATGTCGCCATGTTACATCACTGGTTTATGGGAGACAGGCTGCCTGCCACCTGTGCTATTTACACCTGTGTAACTGGGGAGGAAGTGTACAGTCGTGGCCAAAAGTTTTGAGAATGACACATTCATTTTCACAAAGTCTGCTGCCTCAGTGTCTTTAGATATTTTTGTCAGATGTTACTATGGAATACTGAAGTATAATTACAAGCATTTCGTAAGTGTCAAAGGCTGATGCAAAGAGTCAATATTTGCAGTGTTGACCCTTTTAATTTCAAGACCTCTGTAATCTGCCCTGGCATGCTGTCAATTAACTTCTGGGCCACATCCTGACTGATGGCAGCCCATTCTTGCATAATCAATGATTGGAGTTTTTCAGAATTTGGGGGGTTTTGTTTGTCCACCTGCCTTTTGAGGATTGACCTCAAGTTCTCAATGGGATTAAGGTCTGGGGAGTTTCCTGGCCATGGACCCAAAATATCGATGTTTTGTTCCCTGAGCCACATAGTTATCACTTTTGCCTTATCATGCTGGAAAAGGCATTGTTCGTCACAACTGTTCCTGGATGGTTGGGAGAAGTTGCTTTCGGAGGATGTGTTGGTACCATTTTTTTTATTCATGGCTGTGTTCTTAGGCAAAATTGTGAATGAGCCCACTCCCTTGGCTGAGAAGCAACCCCACACATGAATGGTCTCAGGATGCTTTACTGTTGGCATGACACAGGACCTTGTCTTCTCCGGACAAGCTTTTCTCCGGATGCCCCAAACAATCAGAAAAGGGGATTCATCAGAGAAAATGACTTTACCCCAGTCCTCAGCAGTCCAATCCCTGTACCCTGTACCTGCAGAATATCAGTCTGTCCTTGATGTTTTTCCTCGAGATAAGTGGCTTCTTTGCTGCCCTTTTTGACACCAGGCCATCCTCCAAAAGTCTTCGCCTCACTGTGCGTGCAGATGCACTCAGACCTGCCTGCTGCCATTCCTGAGCAAGCGCTGTACTGGTGGTGCCCCGATCCCGCATCTGAATAACTTTAGGAGACGTCCTGGTGCTTGCTGTACTTTCTTGGGCGCCCTACTATCTACATTGTAGAATAATAGTGAAGACATCAAAACTATGAAATAACACATATGGAATCATGTAGCAACCAAAAAAGTGTTAAACAAATATATTTTATATTTCAGATTCTTCAAAGTAGCCACCGTTTGCCCTGATGAAAGCTTTACACACTCTTGGCATTCTCTCAACCAGCTTCATGAGGTAGACACTTGGAATGCGCCTTGTTAATTTGTGGAATTTCTTTCCTTCTTAATGTGATTGAGCTAATCACATTCATTTTTTTGTTTAACACTTTTTGTTTTGGTTACTACATGATTCCATGTGTGTTATTTCATAGATTTGATGTATTCACTATTATTCTACAATGTAGAAAATAGTAAAAATAAAGAAAAACCCTTCAATGAGTAGTTGTGTCCAAACGTTTGACTGGTATTGTATGTTTCACAGCTGTTTAGATGGAACAATGATTCTCAGACTATACTGTATTTGCTTGTTTGGTCACAAACTGAAATTAGGCAAACTATTCTAATTTTTGCAATTGGGGCAGCAGGTAGCCTAGTGGTTAGAGCGTTTTACTTGTAACCGAAAGGTTGCAAGATCCAATCCCTGAGCTGACAAGGCAAAAATCTGTCGTAATGCAGTTAACCCACTGTTCCTACGCAGTCATTGAAAATAAGAATTTGTTCTTAATTGACTTGCCTAGTTAAATAAAGGTCAAATTTTAAAAAGGCAATGGCAGAGCGATTTCTGCATAGTGCATCTTTAATTCGGAACAGATATTTATGGTCACATAAACCTGTGGTCACAAATGTGGTCACATAAACCTGAGATATTTTACCATAATTATTTGACCAAAGTTTGCATCTGCACAGTTCTTCCACTAAATGTAGTTTTTGTACATTTTTCAGTGAAAGTGATTAAAAGCAGTCGTTTGCATGGTTTGTTAAACTTTTGAAGTACATGGTTTTTGTTTTAAGGGAAAAAATATACGCATACTATATGTCCCTAAATCAATATTCTGTTAAGCCTCTATTGTATTAGCCTAGTCAACAAACATCAAAGACAAATATACATGAGTATAGACTGGTGGGTCGCGACCAACTTTGGGGCAAGACAGACTGGGTTGACTTTCAATCGAAACAACTCACGACTTTTAGCCTTTTGCATTGCACGCGCATCTATACCGTGATGTTGTCAACTAACCTTTCTTTACATCCATTTACCAAAGGGAGTATTCAACATTCTAGTCAGGATGCTGTTCACATCTCACCTCCCTTTCTCCATTTTGGAATGTGTTTTAGTAACTTTGTTCTGCTGTTCCAAAAGATTACTGAAATCCAGTGGTAATCTTTGGATACCAGAGGAAGATGATCTCTTGGAGAGAAACCATAGATGCTCCTCGAAGAGGAGTACAAACAATTGACTCACCTGCAGGGAGCTGATTCTGAAGCTTTTGCTCAATGAACATGGCTGAAAACCTTAGCATCCCATCCTTGTCGCCAAACTGTAAAGGGGATTTTGAGGTGAACAAAAGGGAGGGGCAGTTGCGGATATAGTCGATCAACAATACTTTTCTTTACATGGTGCAACAGGGAGACATTTTCTTTGTTTCTGTGCTGGAGGTGTCTCGCTGTTGCAACTTGTAATTAAACCGAAATGGTTTATGATTGACAATATCTGCGTCTGCTGTTCTCTTTTGATCACTTGAAAATCCCCTTTCCACTTATTCAAAACCTGGGTCTCTACTTAAATGGTCAGTTTTACTACATTGTAATAACACTCATACTAGTTAGGCCTATACTCCACTACTGTACTCTAGCCTAACACACAATACAGAGGTGATGTATCTAGTCTGTGCTGGACACTGTAAACCTATCTGAACACTGTACAGTCTCATCCATAGTCATATGAAGCTCTGGGGTGTCCTTTCCTCACAAAGCCAATCTCTTGGATCACACCTCTGGGAGCTCTCACTTCTTTATCTGTGTCAGCAGTAGCAGCAGCGCAGCAGCAGGTGGTGAGAGAGGGAGAGGGAGCACAGGTGGCCGGCTTGTTGATCCAGGAAGATGGATAGAGTCCAAGCCAGCCCTCTGGATGCCCTGTGCTGTCCTTCACTGCTGCCGGGGTTCATATTCACAGTCGCACACATACAGACACCCACACATGCACGCACGACACGTACACACACATATAATACATGATACTCACACGCACCTCTGCTGCAGTGAACTATTAGGAGACGCCAGACTAGGGCCGTTGTGGTGACTGTTTTACCACCACACCGACAGTCACAAGTCACGAAGGCAGTCAAATTCCACAGTAATTGGGCTTCTCCAAGCTCAGATGATGCTGCTGGTAGGCTACTAATGACCAAACTTGCTAACTGCCTGGTACTCTGCACTCTGTTGTCCCTCTATTCACTCTGACATCAATGCAAATGTAATCGAAAACCTAATCAAACACTTCGTGAGAGCCCATGAGCTCATGTTGTGCAACATTTCTATAGGCTATGCAATTGCGTGATAAAACAGAGTCATGTCCTCTACTAAAAAAAAGAGGATCCCATACGCTTTCTATAGGCTTCGTCTACTATATTTATTTCTCAACTTTTCATTGCTTATATTTACAACAGGAGTATAGCCTACCTGACTGGCATGAAAATAAACCATGCATAAAGCATCCTCCATTTGCAATTTAAGTGCATAGATGACATATGTTTTTCCGCTGCATAATGGTCCATTCTTATTCCAAACAAATTTCACACATATATATTATTTAGTATATGTAAAGAAAGATTAAATCAAGGATAGTCTGATGGATGACAATATTAGCCTATGACTTGTGAATTATATATTAGCACTTCTGAATGATACCCAGCCTAAGAAACTGTTGATTTCTTTGTGACCTTTTTTGAGTCATAGTCGCACATTAATCCGCTTTACAAGGATTGTAGAGCCTATCTGGCATACATAAATAAGCAATGTGTGAGTTTCAAGTTTGGGATGGTCATTTTCACCATAAAAATGCACATTTATAGTAAAAGCATTACATGCATAGTTGCATTTGTTGTCCCTTTTGTAAAATGTGAAGGAATAGCCTGATAGTTTATCAACATTTAAGCTCAACGTTCTGATCTGTTGCGTCAGCCACATTGCGTAAACATTTTTGGGGGATTCTAATGGTTGTATTAAGTTGGGATCAATCGCATCCCACAACTGTCTCAGACTATGTTTGGAATATTTATTTCTCTCACAGAATAGAATAGGTCAACTTTGTACTATGGGGGATAGTAGATTGACATAGGCTAGTGCTTTTGCTGTTCGTTAGGCCTACTCATCTTGTTGGCTGACAACAAGTAAATGTGGACAGTTCTCCCAATATCTTCAATTGACTCCAAGGAATTGGATAAGGATGCACAGAGTTGCGTACCGGATGTGTCAGTCTTCACTTGTAGAGAAAGACATGAGGAAGGGGCATGTGAGTGAGAGGTGATTCAGAGCGCTAAGCACTCAGGGAGAAGGGCACAAAGGCAACTGGTCGCAAAAGGCATGGATTTTTTAGGGTGCTTTACGCCCACACAAAGGGGACACCGCTGCGAAATGCTTGGCATTTATCAAGTGCTTGTCAAATTGTGAATGAGTGACCGATGTATTGTGTACACCCTGCGCAAAAAAAAACTAACACGGAACTCAAACCGGCTGCGCGCGTGCGTCATCATGCATAAATGTATTTTGTCCCCCCACACCAAACACGATCTCGACACGCAGGTTAAAATATCAAAACAAACTGTGAACCAATTATATTAATTTGTAGACAGGTCTAAAAGCATTAAACATGTATAGCAATTTAGCTCGTTAGCTTGCACTTGCTAGCTAATTTGTCTTATTTATCTAGCTTGCTGTTGCTAGCAACTTTGTCCTGAGATATAAAAATTGAGTTATTTTACCTGAAATGCACAAAGTCCTCTACTCTGACAATTAATCCACGCATAAAACCAAATAGTTTCTAGTCATCTCTCCTCATTCCAGGCTTTTTCTTCTCTTGACCTTATATTGAGATTGGCAACTTTCATAAATGAGGTGCATTACCGCGACTGACCTTGTTCGTCTTTCAGTTACCCACGCGGATATAACCAATGAGATGGCACGTGGGTACCTGCTTCTATAAACCAATGAGGAGATGGGAGAGGCAGGACTTGCAGCGCAATCTGCGTCAGAAATAGAACTGACTTCTATTTTAGCCCTTGGCAATGCAGACGCTCAATAATGGAATAACAACATAGATTTCGGAATGTATTTTGCAATGCTCTCGCATGCCACGCGAGCGGTGTAGTCAGCCTCTAAGCAGATCTCATGCCTTTTTAAAGCGACTTTTAAAAATGATCATTAGTCACATCATGCAGCCTTACAATGTATTTCAAATCAAAACAAATCGCCTAACGTTTGTAGAACAACTAAAGTTACATTAATAACTCTAAACTAAGCATATAGGAATACTTTTTTTTTTGTTAACCGCTCAACACAGAATAGTATGTGTGCACTCCCTCAAATCATTTGGAGAAAATATCCTTTTTATTTTTTTCAGCTTTGTTCAATTGTACTATAAAATAATGCCATGGACTTCTAAGCAAATCTTGCCTGCTAAATGAACTAGTGTAGCCAACAGCCTTTTGGCATAGGCAGCTCAGGACCTAACATTAGAACAACTTCTATTCTGTTATAGATGACATTTTCTTCAAATCATGTTTCTTTAGACCTGTCTAAAATAAATTATAGATTTATTGTGAAGGTGTAGGCTATATTACATGGAACTATTATACTTTTTAAAATGTAGATGTTCCCAAAAGTCTGCATCAGTGGCTTGTAGGCTATGTGTTGAAGCCAGGAGATGCTAAATGTGTTTATGTTAATTAACGGTCAAATACCGTGAGACAGTTATTTGCTTGACAATCACCCGCTGACAATTTTGTGACCGCTACAGCCCTACACCAGACCAGATACATTCCTCAGTCGACATCTGGGTATCTACGCTGTTGGATATTCTCAACAAGGTGTTAAGGTGTCTGGGAGAGTGTCCAGTGACTGCATTTACTGTATATTTCTGACCGATTTAACATCTATGTACTGGACACTAATGGATGGATATGAGGTCCTCATTAGTTTTCCTCTTCATGGAAAGACTGCTCTTCGTTTGAGTTCATTTTTTTCCTACTTCATCTATTATATTTAGTTTTTTATATATTTGTATGTTTACTTGTTCATAAGTGTTTTGTCCGTCTGTTATTGTGATACTTTTGCCTGTGTATCTCAGCTTTTGTGGGTTACATCTAGAGATTTCTCATGTTCTGTAGCTAAAGCACCACTTGGGAGGCCTTTGCTGATCTGTGCTCCATTCAACAAAACACTTCAGCAACCAATCGATGATTGTGGTCAGGCTCCTCCCGTACATAAATATCCAATACACAGTCAGCCTTCTAGAGAAGGGAGTCAAACGACGGAAGGTTATAGAGTATAATGATTTTGTCCTTGGCTTCTTTTAACAGGCCCAGAAAATGTAATACCTTACCAGTTGTAATTGCAGAGAAGCAAAATATGACGCCCCAGTGAATTGAACTCCTCCTAGGGCTGTTTCTGCGAGTGCAGTTAAACTGAGAACGAGAGGAACATAACAAACAAACATCAAACACTAATTTACTAAGTGAATGGCACTCAGTGAGATTGGGCCTGTGCTTGAGCAGCAGCTCCCCAGTGAGTCGTGACCCTGCTGTCTGTGGAATGTATATAGACCACAGGATAGAGCTGGGCATTTCCATGTAAAATGACCCATGAGCACTGACATGTGAAGTTCATAGGAGCATGTCAAATGAAAGCTAAGAGTATATTTTATTTAGAAATTAAGGCATATATACGTGTTTCAACCATTTAACATCCTAAAAATGTTGATTTAAGGAAATGCTTTTGTTCCAAACTTGGAAAAGGAGTCTTCGTCAACATCAACCAAGATCAAGTCTTAAGGTATCAGAAATGCATCAAAAACAATCATGTTGAAGTAAAGACCCCTGCCAACTATTATCAACACTCATTTAGTTTTAGAGATAGTATTTGCCTTCTGTAAGATTAAGAAACATTGCATTGTGCATTGTAATTCCATTACCAAAAACCCATATATATTATCTCATTTCTCTACCTCATAAGGGGGAGGATAATGAAAGTTCACAGAAGTAACTAGTAAATCTAGATAAATCTATTAGTAAATCTATCCTGAACAAAACTATAAACGCAATATGTAAAGTGTTGGTCCCTTGTTTCATGAGATGAAATAAAAGATCCCAGAAATGTTCCATATGCACACATTTGTTTACATCCCTGTTAGTGAGCATTGCTCCTTTGCCAAGATAATACATCCACCCGACAGGTGTGGTATATCAGGAAGCTGGTTAAACAGTATGATCATTACACAGGTGCACCTTGTGTATATGGCGTCGTGGGCAAGATGTTTGCCGCTGTTAGGAACAGAGTGCCCATGGTGGGGTTATAGTATGGGCAGGTGTAAGCTACAGACAACGAACACAATAGCATTTTATCAATGGCAATTTGAATGCACAGAGATACCGTGACGAGATCCTGAGGCTCATTGTCGTGCCATTCATCCGCCGCCATCACCTCATGTTTCAGCATGATAATGTGCAGCCCCATGTCGCATGGATCTGTACACAATTTCTGGAAACTGAAAATGTCTGTTCTTCCGCGGCCTGCATACTCACCAGACGTGTCACCCATTGAGCGTGTTTGGGATGCTCTGGATCGATATTCAGCAACTTCGCAAAGCCATTGAAGAAGAGTGGGACAACATTCCACAGACCACAATCAACAGCCTGATCAACTCTGCAAAGTAGATGTTGTGCTGCATGAGGCAAATGTGATCACACCAGATACTCGCTGGTTTTCTGATCCACATTCCTATTTTATATTTAAAGGTATCTGACCAACCCATGCATATCTGTATTCTCAGTCATGTGAAATCCATAGATTAGGGCCTAATGACTATATTTAAATTGACTAATTTCCTTTATATGAACTGTAACTCAGTAGAATCTTTGAAATTGTTGCATGTTGCGTTTATATTTTTGTACGGTGATAAATCGGTAATGGAATTACCAAAAAAATCATTAACGGAATTGGCTATAATGGGAAATCGTTGTAGTTACAAACCATGGTTGGGCATACTGTTGTGTGCAGCTGATGACAGGAAGAAAAAAACAGTTATCTTGTGATCAAAGCAAGAGTGTGAAAACAGTCTGGATGACCCCTTCCTCTCACTTTCGAATCCCTCTCTCTGCTCCTCTCACTCTTTCCAGTTAATGTCAACTGTCCAAGCTCTTACTGACACCTGCCATGACCCCTACCACTTACCTTCTTTATTTAGCTTTTTAAAAATAATTTCCTACTTTTACCCCTTTTTCGTGATGCTATAATTGGTAGCTACAGTCTTGTCCCATCGCTGCATCTCACCTACGGACTCGGGAGAGGTGAAGGTTGAGTGTCATGCGTCCTCCAAATCACGACCCTGCCATGTCGCACTGCTTCTTGACACACTGCTAGCTTAACCTGGAAACCAGCTGCACCAATGTCTCGGAGGAAACACCGTCCAGCTGGTTACCGAAGTCAGCTTGCAGGCGCCCGGCCCGCCACGAGTCGGTAGAGCGCAATGGGACAAGGAATTCCCGGCCGGCCAAACCCTCCCCTAACCCGGACAACGCTAGGCCAACTGTACACTGCCTACTGGGTCTCCCAGTCACAGCCAGCTGTGACACAGGCTGGGATCAAGTGGCGCAGTGCCTTAGACCGCTGCGCCACTCGGGGGGGCCCTCACTTACCCTCTTTCTATTTACTGTAACAAGCATCCTCACCCACTGAGCACTGCCCGACACCGACGTCCATGGATGCTGAAAAGTAGTTGAAATTTGTTCAATCCACTCGGGCTGGACCAAATCTTAACCAATCATAGACGTCTATGTTTCACAAGTTTGGACACCACTGTTCAGTACTCTACTACAGTAGAGTTCAGCACAGTATAAAACAGAAAAAGTAAAGTACTGTACTGAACTCTGCTGTGCTGAGCTGTTCTGGGATGTCCAAACTTGTCAAACAGACACTTTTGTGATTGTTTCAGATTTGATCTGATCTGATCTGGACCAACCAAATCTGGTCTTGTCTGGGGGCAGAGTTCATTACAATAATAAACAATGTGTATAATTATACCCAAATATGCAAAAGAATGATATTGCATATTTCTACTTTTTTTGTGTATCTGTTAAGCATACATCGACATGAAGAGAACTATATTCATATCCTAAATTATGCATTTCTGTATAGTACAGATTAGAGGTCGGACGATTATTTTATTTTTTAACGCCGATACCGATTTAATCGGCTGCTTTTTCAATTGTATTTATTTATTTCTAATAATGACAATTACAACAATACTGAATGACCACTTTTATTTTAACTTAATAAAATACATACATCAATTTAGCCTCAAATAAATAATGAAACATGTTCAATTTGGTTTAAATAATGCAAAAACAACATTGGAGAAGAAAGTAAAAGTGCAATATGTGCCATGTAAAAAAGCTAACGTCTATGTTCCTTGCTCAGAACATGAGAACATATGAAAGCTTGTGATTCCTTTTAACATGAGTCTTCAATATTCCCAGGTAAGAAGTTTTAGGTTGAGGTTTTTATAGGAATTATAGGACTATTTCTCCCTATACCATTTGTATTTCATATACCTTTGACTATTGGATGTTCTTATAAGCACTTTAGTATTGCCAGTGTTACAGTATAGCTTCCGTCCCTCTCCTCGCCCCTACCTGGGCTCGAACCAGGAACAAATGGACTACAGCCTCCCTCGAAGCATCGTTACCCATCGCTCCACAAATGCCACGGCCCTTGCAGAGCAAGGGGAATAACTACTCCAAGTTTCAGAGAGGGTGACATTTGACATGCTATTAGTGCGCACCCCGCTATCTAGCTAGCCATTTCACATTGGTTACACCAGCCTAATCTTGGGAGTTTGTAGGCTTGAAGTCATAAACAGTGCAATGCTTGAAGCATTGCGAAGAGCTGCTGGCAAACGCACGAAAGTGCTGTTTGAATGAATGCTTACGAGCCTGCTGCTGCTCAGTCAGACTGCTCTATCAAATATAATTATAACATAATAACACACAGAAATACGAGCCTTAGGTCATTAATATGGTCAAATCCATAAACTATCATTTCGAAAATAAAACATTTATTATTTCAGTGAAATACAGAACCGTTCTGTATTTTATCTAACGGATGGCATCCCTAAGTCTAAATATTGCTGTTACATTGTACAACCTTCAATGTTATGTAATAATTATGTACAATTCTGGCAATTTTAATTACGGCCTTTGTTAGGAATAAATGGACTTCACACAGTTTGCAATGAGCCAGGCGGCCCAAACTGCTGCATATACCCTGACTGCTTTCACTGAACGCAAGAGAAGTGACAATTTCCCTAGTTATAAGAAATTTATGTTAGCAGGCAATATTAGCTAAATATGCAGGTTTTAAAATATATACTTGTGTATTGATTTTAAACAGGCATTGATGTTTATGGTTGGGTACATTGGTGCTACGACAGTGATTTTTTTCGCAAATGCGCTTGTTAAATCTTCACCCGTAGGCTGTGATTCAATGAGAAATTAACAGGCACCACATCGATTATATGCAACGCAGGACACGCTAGATAAACTAGTAATATCATCAACCATGTGTAGTTAACTAGTGATTATGTTAAGATTGATTGTTTTTTCTAAGAAGTTTAATGCTAGCTAGCAACTTACCTTGGCTTCTTGCTGCCCTCGCGTAACAGGTTGTCAGCCTGCCACGCAGGCTCCTCGTGGAGTGCAATGTAAGGCAGGTGGTTAGAGTGTTTGACTAGTGACCGGAAGGTTGCAAAAACGAATCCCCAAGCTGACAAGGTAAAAATCTGTAGTTCTGCCCCTGAACAAGGCAGTTAACCCACCATTCCTAGGCCATCATTGACAATAAGAATGTGTTCTTAACTGACCTGCTTAGTTAAATAAAGGTGTAAAAAAAGATCGGCAAATCTGTGTCCAAAAATACAGATTACCGATTGTTATGAAAACTTGAAATCGGCCCTAATTCATCGGCCATTCCGATTAATCGGTCGACCTCTAGTACAGATCAGGGAGCCATGATATGATTATGTTACTGGATGTAAATCCACTTCACCTACTGTAGTTCAATCACCAAAATATTTCATAGATGACAGCTCATTCTTTCTGCAGACTTCTTTTAATCTTAATTCAGAGCAGATTTTTAAGAGTTTGGGGAAAACATGGTCACATAAAAAAATGCATGGGAGATTGTACTGTAATTCTGTGACCAAACGTTGAATCTAAATCGTTCTTCCAGTAAATGTGTTTTTGTGAAATATTCTGTGTAAAATGTTCATAGAGTTATATGGTTTGTTGAACTTTGAAATCAATGGTTTTTGTTTGGCATACATTTTAAGTGAAAAGTCTGAGTCAAGGCGTAATGCCCTTGCCATGGAATTGCCTATTTGTGGGTAGTGTATGTACAGAAAAGATCTGTGCTCAAGAAGGCATTCTTATTGCACTCATTTTTTGAGTTCCCGTTACTGTACTTTGTCTCAAATTATCGAGACATTTGGAGATATTTTAATGGTCAGCTTTCAGGGTTTTGCCTCAACAATACTGAGGACAGTTTACACTGTTGAACCCAACTGTGGTTGCTAAATTGTTTGGGTTGGTCTGATGAGCGGTTTTATGTATATTATCATGGAAAGGTAATTTGGTCGTCATGGCATCACCAGTAGGGCTGCATGGATGGGGGTGACGGCCCCCTTTTGTTGGCGACCAGGAGAGGAGAGATTGCACCAGTGCTGTTCTGGAAGGGGCCACCTCTGTCTGTCTCAGATTGGATTGTCATGATCTGTCACAGTGACAGTCAGCCATGGCCGTGTGGTTAGACCAACAGGCTGCTCACCACAGATCCATACATTTCTACAGACTGACCTAGACCCAACCCACCTACCTGCGATCCGCATGGAGATATTCTCATATGCCCGTGTTGAATAAAGAATACCACCTTGCATTTGTTCCTATTTAATAATCTCGCAGAGAGAATGGGTGTGTGACAGTGTCTTGGTTATCTCTGAGTGTGAGCCTTGCTGTTTGGTTGTCACACTAACATGTACCGATGACCTTGTGGTTCTGTCATCCATCTTTGGGTCAGTGTTCTGCCCTGTAATGTAGACACACCAGACGTGTGTGTCTACACTACACCAGACCTGGGTGTCTGTCTACACTACACCAGACCTGGGTGTCTGTCTACACTACACCAGACCTGGGTGTCTGTCTACACTACACCAGACCTGTGTGTGTGTCTACACTACACCAGACCTGTGTGTCTGTCTACACTACACCAGACCTGTGTGTCTGTCTACACTACACCAGACCTGTGTGTCTGTCTACACTACACCAGACCTGTGTGTCTGTCTACACTACACCAGACCTGGGTGTCTGTCTACACTACACCAGACCTGGGTGTCTGTCTACACTACACCAGACCTGGGTGTCTGTCTACACTACACCAGACCTGGGTGTCTGTCTACACTACACCAGACTTGGGTGTCTGTCTACACTACACCAGACCTGGGTGTCTGTCTACACTACACCAGACATGGGTGTCTGTCTACACTACACCAGACATGGGTGTCTGTCTACACTACACCAGACATGGGTGTCTGTCTACACTACACCAGACCTGGGTGTCTGTCTACACTACACCAGACCTGGGTGTCTGTCTACACTACACCACACTTGGGTGTCTGTCTACACTACACCACACCTGGGTGTCTGTCTACACTACACCACACCTGGGTGTCTGTCTGGGTCCTGTAAACCTGTTATCTGGAGTAGGGTTCACCGTGGCACAACTCTCACATGAACCCTGCCTCATCTGCATTATCATGCTCTCTCTCTCGCTCTCTCTCTACCCTTTTCTTTACCTCTGGCTCTCCCTCCTCCCTCTGTCCTGCCTCTCCACTCCTGTCTGAACAAGTAAGCAGTGCTAGGAATCCCCCACAGACCGTCCCTATCCGGCTCCTTAGCGGGGTAGCCTGCAAACAGGGCGGAGTGGGGCGTTCCAACACAGACAGTGGAGATTCTATTATCAGCGCTTCGAACAGACACGTCAGCCGGCCCATTCAGCCTTATATACAGCAGGAGTAGCAGCACTGGTAGTGTCCTGGACAATGTTATAGATTGTAGCAGATTTATTGGGAGTCATTCATCTGTTGTCATTCCGCTCAGTAGTATATATTTTTTAAGTTGCCCCTGTGCGTTTTGTGAGGGCTGTGTTGGGTCGTAATTGATTTACCGATAATGACAATGCAAGCCAGTTGCCGTTGTCCGGATGGAAGGGCAGCGTCTCCGTTCCCTGATTTCTAATCTGTTTAATAATCCTTTGGAACGTCAGATACACCTCCTGATTGTTTACCTGGCAGAGTCTTTTTTTTGTTCTATTTCAATCTGTGGGTATAACGTCATGAGAACAACACATACAAGTAGAGCATTTTCCACCGCTAGTGTTGAGTCAGAGGTTCTGTGCCACCTTCATGCTCTATAATCACCCCCCCCCCCCCTTGATGTAACAGGGGTATCATTGCATTTCTGGCCTCAGAGAGAGCAATAGACACTGCAGAATCAAATCACATCACCCAATAAGTGATCTGCATGCAGTGTAGTTTTCAGTCCACCACATGACTTATACATGGCCACTAAAATAGACGTTCCTGAGTCGGGAGAGGCTGAGGATGTAGGCTACACACTGAGAACACAGAAAGACTTACTCATGGGCAATTCCATGGTAATGGAATTACGCTCAGACTTTTTCACTTTAATATGCATGCCAAACAAAAACCATAGATTTCATAGAACTCTATGCATAATGACTCCTTTTAACGATCTCCACTGAATATTTTATGAAAACACATTTACAGGAAGAACTGTGCTTCTGTTTGGTAACAGAGTAAAAGGGAGATTTTACCGGAATTCTGCTACCAGAAAATGTTTTTTATTTATTCATTACTGAGTCAATTGTTCACAGTGATCATTGTGGATAGAGTTGTATGGTTTGTTGGTTTTGAAATAGATTTTAAAGTGAGTCTCAGCATGATTCTGTTATCGTGGAATTGCCCTCATACAATCGGCTCTCAAAGACACTCAGGATCTACATGTCATGATGCAGTATTTATGGTTTAGACATACACTTCCTTTGATTTAATGTTTAAATTTAGTTTTCCAGTTTGCTATTTGCAGCGGAAAGAAAGTGGGCTCGACAGTGACGCCAAAATAGACTGCTGGACAGGTTTTTTAGTGTAGTAAAACTAGCATCCCTTAGAATTTGTGACGTAAAGATTTGTGCGCATGCATGTTGGGGGGGGGGGGGGGGTGTATTGGAGACCTGCTGATGATGCCAACTGATATGAGGTCTTAAATCAATATGGGAAATGCCTTTTTTAATCTCATAAGTACATTAGCAGATAAAGTACCCCCGCAAGGAATAATGCAATTCTTTAAAAGCCCTCTAAGAATAATGAGAGATGTCTTGTAGCGGATGTTCCGAATGAGAGAGACTTGACAGAGCGCGTGTGTGTGCACCTGTGTTTTGTTTGAATACGACAGGGTTGCCCCGTCCTTAGTGACTTTAGAGAGGGGGATGAGGCTCCCCTTTTGGCAGACAGATAAGCGCAGTGACTGCTGTGTGCCAGTGAGGGCTCTGATAATGAACTGAGCCTTGACCTGCTCTGACACACACACACACACACCGGTGACTGTGTTTTGAGTTATTGCTTGTAGGAGGGTCAGGAAATTAAATCTCTGAGAGTGTCTGTGTGGTTGTGTTTTCCAATATGAAAGTGACAGGTTTAAGACATCGAAGTCATTATAAATGAACAATGTATTGTGTATTTGGCTGTTAATCCTTCAAAGATCCAGAGAAGTGCTTGGCATTGTGTGGGCTCGGTTTTAGATTATTCCTAACACTCTAACCCAGGCTGCTACTTTTGGTCAGAGAATTAGAGGGAAAATCTCTTCATTTCACACAATTATACTCTGGGGTGGATTATGCCTTTCTTGCACTAACACTCGCATGTGTCTTTTGTCACTAGCACTAACTTGGCTGATAGCTGCTTTATTGAGGAAAGGTTGTAAGGATGACTGTGAGCTGGGTGGTAGCCTAGTGTTTAAGAGATTGGGCCACTAACCAAAAGGTTCTGTCGACGTGCCCAAGAGCAAGGAATTGAACCATTATTGCTCCTGTAAATCGCTCTGCATAAGAGTGTCTGCTAAGATATAAATATAAAATATGCGTGGTTGTCTCACCTAGCCACCTTAACATGAATGCACCAACTTTAAGTTATACACAGACTCAGTGCTCTAAACAGTGTGGAGGAGGGCACCGATGTGGAGCAGCCAGGGAAGATGTTTTTAGTGAAATCTTCCTGGCTTGAACACAGGTCAGTTAGTTGTACTTTTCAGAAGGTGGCCATGACAGGACCATTGAGTCACATAAAAGAAAGCAGGCATGGGATCTGGTATCAATTGTTGGCTGTGAGGGCAGCGTGCGCATCCCAGGAATTTGGCTTGGCTTGTTTTCCTCAGGTTTTTTATGCCTGACTACCAATCCAAAACACCTTCCCCACACACATAGGATTCTCTGTTCTTTAATTGGGACGGTCATTAAAGTTATTAGACACAAAATGAAGCGGGACAGTCAGAAAACAGACTCCCTCTATTTCAGCTTGTTGCCAGGGCCCTGCTCTCGCAGTAGATCCTTCAGTCATAGGGGACCTTAAGGTAGGACAAATCAGGGTCACCATGGTAACATACAGGCAGGTTAGTTAACTCAGGGTCACCATTGTGACAATACGGTAGGTCAAATTAGGGTCACCGTGGTTGTATCTAGGTAGGTTACCCTAGGCCTAGGGTTTCCATGGCGATGTCTAGGTAGGTAGAAATAAAGTCACCATGGCAACATGTAGGGGAATAATTCAGGGTCACCATGATGCCATTTTAAGGAAGGCTACCTCAGAGTCAGCATCATGACTACGTTCTCAGAAAAATGTGATCCATCATTGGAGCCTCTCCCAAACTGCGCTGCTCTTCAAGGTGAGATGGAGATAGATAGATGGAGAGGGGGAGGAGTGTGAATGCGTCCTCTCCATCGATCATTCAGCACCGGCTGCTGACAAGGCGGCTACAGGACTCCCTTTTGTTTCGCGCTGGCGTGTGTGTCTCAGCACTAGGCTAAAGTTAATAACACCTCCGACCCCCATCTAGTCCAGGTCAGAGGGCAGGGCATCAATGGTGGGTTATCCTTTAGACCAGTGGAGTTTCAGTCACACAGGATGGAAAATGGCGAACAGAGGAATACACAGTCAGACATTTTAAAATAGGGCTATTTTAACTCGTGAATTCCTATGAAGTAGTATATTGCCAGGACTTTAGTAGTATATTGCCAGGACTTTAGTAGTATATTGCCTGGTAGCTGGGGTGAAGACCTGAGCTTTCTTCAGTTTTGTGGCTGTGGTTATTCTCAGACATGATCTCCAGTGATGTTTTTCCTAGCGCTCGGTCCCAAGTCTCTGTTGCAGTGTGGTGGGATTTTTAACATTGATAGGAGAAGGCACTGGGAGCAGCGTGCTGAGAGCTAAAATTGACCACGAGAACAGCTACTGTGTCTGTGTGTGTGTCCCTGCATCTCCTTAACCTTTTCATCCACGAGAGAGTTGATAGCCATACTGTATTCAGAATATCCATCATCCAGTACCAGTCAGGCTTTCCAGACAGTTATGCACCTCATTGTACTGTTTAAGCTGTTTCCGCCATTTCCCC
Organism: Oncorhynchus gorbuscha; assembly: GCF_021184085.1. Lineage (NCBI taxonomy): Eukaryota > Metazoa > Chordata > Actinopteri > Salmoniformes > Salmonidae > Oncorhynchus > Oncorhynchus gorbuscha. Next base: position 48,424,199 of record NC_060175.1, read on the forward strand.
TTCCCCCTTCCTCCATATTTATCCATGCACTTGACATGTTCTTAGAATCGTCTGATGTCAGAGGCATTTAACCAAATGTGAAAATATCTCAGTCAAATATGTGTCCACAGAGAGCAAACACATGGTTTGTCTATCCATCTGTCTTCTAGGCTATCTCCTCTTAACTCTCATTGCCTGAATAATCTCTGAATGACTGTATCTGAAGTGTGTTACATGGCACTGTGGATGAATGTGACCACAGGGAAGGAGTTAGAGTCTCTCTCCAGACCTACACTGCCCCGATCTGTTCCTCCCATTACAGTCTATCTCTTCCCCTTGTCTCTTTGGCTCTCATTTGTCCCAAGGGGCTCCTAGCTTAGAATAAACATCGCCGGCTTTGTCTCTATGGCAACCGCAGCACACTGCGTATAGTAGAATGTGAATCTGTTGGAGACTGAGGTGTCTAGACGTGACCTGGTGTTCTTATAGTTAACGTGGGACAGGGTCGGGCCAAAGACAATATACAGTACAATAAAATACAATACCACTTCCTATTGTGGGATAGCTCTTAGGGACTTACCCCCCCCCCCCCCCAAATGAGAGAGGGCAATTCCATGATAACTGAATTATGCCAAATGTATGCCAAACAAAAGTTTAACAAACCACAAACTCTCTGCACAATGACTACTTCGAACAATTTAAACAGTAAAAAAAATACATTAACTGTAAAATACAGTACAAAATACATTACAGTAAAATATCCCTGTTATTCTCTTACCGAACTTTGTATCGGCACAGATCTTCCTGTAAATGTGTTTTTTATCAAATATTCAGTGGAAATTGTTAAAAGTAGTCATTGTGCGTGGAGTTTTGTGGTTTGTTAAATGTTTTAAATGAATGGTTTTTGTTTCTTATTCATTTTTAAAGTGAAAAATCTGGGTCTCCGTGTAATTCCATTTACCATGGAATTTCCAAGAGCAATTGAGGTTTGTTTGTCAGGTAACCCAGTACGGGTCGAAGGAGTTGAGGTGTGAAATGAAGCTGTTTGTCTGTCATTTGGGTATAAGCCTGACCCTGACCCTGCCCCCTGGGGGCTGCGTTAGCCGATTTAGAAGGCTATGATTACAGTTGGCCTTTGCTACCGGCCCACTTTCTGTGTCAGCCAGAGGAAGTGTTGGATTTATCCAGCCAATCCGCTCAAGCATGCAAGTATTTGTTTTTCTTTTTTCTAGCTTCTTGTCAAAATATTATTTAGTTCCTTTGAGCCGGATTTGTCAACCAGGATTGCTGGGCATATTTTCACCCTGTTAAGTACTGTCGACGCTTGATGTGCAGGCATAAACTACCGTTTTGCTTACTTTTATGTGATGGAACGTCCAGTCTGTTTCAGGAAAACAGTGAAGTCTTGCCACAGGGATATATTACGTTATGTATATTATATTTCACTCATCAGACGGGAGGCTCTTTACACTGGTCATGCAATATAGCAGGTCTAAGAACAGCCTAATGGTTCCTGCTGACTCAAACTGGGATGACGTAATCTGTGGAGTGGAGCTGTTCTGGTTGGCTGAGTTCCAGGCAGTCCAAGCAAATCACCAACCCACCCTGAAGGTTAAATGCTACCTCAGCTCAAGGTTGTCCGAGGCGGGCCCGGACACAGGAAGTGATTGTAGTACTGGAACTCCCATTGGCTGTTGTCAATCCAATACCCATGGCCTTTTCTTTTGAAGACCAGCCTTCACTGTATTTGTGCTGTACATTTTTAGAGCAATTTTTATGTTAATTGAGCTTTTTTAATATGAGGACACAAAAATATAGGTGAGAGTCAGTTACAATATGGCCTCAGTATTATATTATTCTGTTGTTAGAAGCATTGACCTAAGAGAAGGCCTCTAGATGATATCTCCTGTTATCCATAACATGATCTTGTCTCTCAGAGAGCCAGGTAACAGAACACCGTTAAGGTCCTCGCCTTGAGCAGGCGGCGATGGGGTGAAAGGGGCTGGGGCTGGTGGGGGTGATTGCGTGCCGCCCGGGCATCGTCTCTCTCTGTGTAATTGTTTGCCAGGACAAACTGAGGCCTCAAGGGGAAAAGAAATGAGGAGGGACTTGTGTGGTATCCCTGCTTGCCTTTCTTCCTGCCTGCCCGGTCCCTGGGTATAAACTATGAAAGGATAGATCGATAGATAGAATCACCTTTTACACAGACAGTCAGAATTCTCTTGAACCCCCTCAGCTCCATCATCATCATCATCATCATCCTCATCACGTGTGTCACGGCGACACAGCTCAGGTCTGTTCGGGAGAGTCCCAGGGGAGGAATGACAGGGCACGACACACGGCTGCCTACCTCTCTCATCCCACATAAACAGATCAATCAGCCTGATGTGTCGTTACGAACTGCTCCCATGTTAACTAATAGCGAGAAGCTGACATGAATCTGAACATCTTATCGACGCATCAGGGGTCTCTCAGATCTTCTTTTTGTTTGCATTGACACATAACATCATACAAAGACTATTATTTGCATGTGCTATAATTGTGCAGCTCTAATTTCTGAAGATGTGCTATGTATGCCATGTGTAGCTCACAGAGAGGAAGACAAAGAAATACACCTGTCTGTCTGTCTCTCTCTCTGTCTCCTCTCTCTCTCTCTCTCTCTCTGTCTGTCTCTCTCTCTCTGTGGCGTAGTGACAAGACAGAAGGATGGATGAGCTACAGGACGTGCAGTTGACTGAGATCAAGCCCCTGCTGACCAATAAGGTGAGAGGATGAGATGACCACTTGCATGGAAGATTTATACATACACAGACAGATGTGCAGAATGTTGCCTATACATGACACACAGAGACTTATTCTGTATTTGTCTCCAGCGTGAACAGTGCCTCGCTCCCCACTCCAGAGCGCTGCTCATCAAAGTGAATTATTTATCATCTCAGCTTCACTGTAGTGAGGGAAGAGTCAATAGAAGAACAAAAAGCAAGAGATGGAGTTAGGAGAGAGCGAGAGAGAGACCTCCAGCAGATCAAAGCTTTCTTCCCACGGTTCCTCTAGGACCTCAGTCTACACTGCAGCATCAGGGAGGGCATGAGCTCCGAGCCTGCCTTGGAGAAGGAAGTCAGCCCATCTGTGTAAATTGACCGCTATTAAACCCAGAGGGGGATATTCTGTTCCAGTGCGACCTGGAATTTTAATTTAGGAGCATCAGTACGCCTAGAAAAATGACAGATTCTAGCTTTATTACCCCAAATATTTTGCATTGTGCTCCTAAATTTATTTGTGTACATCTACGTTTTTAAAACTCAGACGCATACGTGCTCCTTGTGAAACAAAGGTCAGCGTAGAGCCCTGTAGACTCTCTGCTTCACAGGAAATAAGTTGATGTATAGGTTGAGGCAGAGGGTGCTGCGCCATGCATCATGGGCTGAACAGGCCATTTATCACCTGACAGTGGTGCTGGTGAAGTGGGCTGGCAGTGGAAAGAGAGGAAGAGGAGAAGTGCGAGGGTTCACTCCCATCATTATCTGTCCACGTTAAGCAGACCGCCTGCCTTCCCTCCTTTGGAACAACTCCCATTGTTAGGGTAGAGACAAGACCACCTTGTCAATATATACAGTATCTCGGCTGTGGACCGGTTGAAGGAAGGCAGAATCATGAGCTCATCTGAATGAATGGGTTTATGGCTGACCACTCACTCCATCTAGTGGCCAGGCCACCTCATTAAGAACCAAGCAGACACTCACAGGAGCCTGCAGGGTAGACGTTAGGACATACAAACGGTAATGAGATTATAGGTGAGGGAGATAGATGGGATAGCATATTTCGTCTGTCAATCAGTGCATGTATACTGAAACTCCCATAGTCGTGTTTTCAAAATACTGTAGGGCTCCCGGATGGAGCAGCGGTCTAAGGCACTGCATCTCAGTGCTACAGACGTCACTACAGACCCTGTTCAATTCCAGGCTGAATCACAATTGGGAGTCCCATAGGGCGGTGCACAATTGGCTCAGCATGGTTAGGGTTTGGCCGGGGTAGGGCGTCATTGTAAATAAGAATTTGTTCTTAACCAACTTGCCTAGTTAAATATGTTTTCTAACATCCAACACCTCATTAACATACCTTTCTTTCCTCTTTTCTCTCAGAATTCTCGTAACTTCCAGGACTTTGACTGCCAGGTGAGTGTCTCCAGTTCTATAAGAAACGGATGCTGTTTTGTACTGATCTATTTCAGTGATGTGATTCAGGCCAGGAGAGCTTTGAAAGGGCTCTCCTCTCAATTCCTGTTAATTGAGCCAGACAGAGGGAAAGTGTTCTGCTCAGGTAACAAGTGGTGGTTTGGGGACATAGCCTCATTCTGATTCTCCTGCTACTGCATTTAGTTTGCAGTAGCATGGATTTAACTGGAGTTCCTTTCTCACAATGAAGAGTCTGCAGGTGGAATGGTGATGCAGAGTTTGTGGTAGTATATGTTTAAACACAGATCTTGGATCAGATTCCCCTACCTCCAATCCTAACAATCACCATGAGAGGGGGGGGGGGACATCTGACCCTGTATCACTGGCTAAGGGCAGCATCTATCTACTGATGCTAATTTCACAAGCCAAGTGGTGGAAAACATGTTGCTTGTGAGACTGGCTCAGCTTGTTTATTTGTTGATGTGTACGCAGCAAACGACAAACAGCAGCATTAGTAGTGACCTTTGGGTCAGCCTCCCACTGGCCTTAAGCTCAGAGCTATGCCCCCGCTCCCCAGCTCCTGTGCGGTGTGTGAGTCTGCTGATGGGGGAGTTGAGGCCGAGCCATGGAGAGCGCGGGACAGCCTGGCATTCATAGTGGGCCTCCAGCCATGCAAGGCTCAGTGGGGTGTACTACGAATCACGTTTGAGGAATTAGTGAGGTTACTTTGGTCAACTCTTAGTTCATCTCGGGTTAACCGGTACCACAAAAGTGGCTCCCCTTTTAGCCAGGAACATTTCTATGGCAACGTATCCTTCAGAATGAACCTGCTCTGGAGCAGGCTAACTCCATGTATCTTTAGTCCGGGAGTTGAGGACCAATTAAATCAGATTCCCTCCCTCTCGCAAAGATTGTGCCTCCATCCCCTTGGACAAGCCACCACGATATGAACATGCAGTTACAAGCCTAGCTTGAGCAGGCTCAAGTAAGGGGCGGGTGCATGATCAATATCTACCTTTTGTAATGTGGATATTGCCTGAGGTGGAATGTGAAGTTAACTGAAGCTGGCTAGCTTTATAAAAGCCTGAGTAGATCTAGCTTGCTTCGTACTATTGACGGCTTGGTTGTTTAGCAACAAAACTGATGCATGTGCAACTATGGGGAAAACCAGATGGGGTTGGCTTTGTTGACAACATGTGAACTATATTTTGTCTCCAATGTTTATTGAAAATATAAATCAATTTGCAGAGTGAGCACTTGTTGTCTCTCAAATACATTGTTACAGTTGTTGGTTAGCTATAGCTCGCTATAGCAGATGTTTGTCAAAACACCTCAAAATAAGACATGGTTTCAAGAACAAGATGAAACGAACTGAGCCATTTTGGTTCTGGAGTTGTATCTGTCAGTTGCTCTGGTATGGTTCTCTATTAATGTACAATTGAACAAGTGACGTTTTATTCCATGATTAAGGTTTTATTTTGATGCTTTGAACTTCCAGATTCTGGTGTGTTAAGTTGTTGTAAGGCCCTGTTCTGTGGACAAACCTTTTATGGAATAATACTGTGTCGTGACTCGTAAAACCACACCAGCCTGAGGCCCTGAGGATCACGACAACAGCCAATGAATGCCTTTCGTTCTCCATTACACATCGAATCACTGCTTCACTGCCATGTAACACTGAGTGGGAAGAAGAAGAAGAGGAGGAGTGGTTTCTGTCATATTGTGTGATGTCTAAACACATTTCAAACACCCAAATAGAACTGCCAGACAGGATAATTATTAGTGATGGGGGGGATCGATACAGTTACATATCGGGATATTATTTTTTTAACATTGTCTTGTTTTGACCTGTGTTAGTTGGCTGTATTTTCACCAAAACGCCAGTATTTTTCCTTCCTAGCTTGTGCTCCTTCTTCTTTTTAAATAGGGAGACAATTTGTTCTCAGCACTTTAATGTCCATGACTGATCAGACATCTGGTCAATGTTGGGAATATTGAATTCCAGTCAAATCATAGTGTCAAATCGCGATACATAAAGAATTCATTTCATTGCAATTCATATCGTATCGGCACCTAAATATCATGATAATATCGTACCAAGAGGTCCCTGGCAATTTCCAGCCTTAGTTATTATTAACATACATACATACATACATACATACATACATACATACATACATACATACATACATACATACATACATACATACATACATACATACATACATACATACATACATACATACATACATACATACATACATACATACATACATACATACAGTGGGGAGATCAACTATTTGATACACTGATGATTTTGCTGGTTTTCCATTTTACAAAGCATGTAGAGGTCTGTAATTTTTGTCATAGGTACACTTTGACTGTGAGAGATGGAATCTAAAACAAAAATCCAGAAAATCATCATTTTTAAGTAATTAATTTGCATTTTATTGCATGACATAAGTATTTGATCACCAACCAACCATTAAGAATTCAGACTCTCACAGACCTGTTAGTTTTTCTTTAAGAAGCCCTCCTGTTCTCCACTCATTACCTGTATTAACTGCACCTGTTTGAACTCGTTACCTGTATGAAAGACACCTGTCCACACACTCAATCAAACAGACTCCAACCTCTCCACAATGGCCAAGAACAGACAGCAGTGTAAGGACATCAGGGATAAAATTGTACACCTGCACAAGGCTGGGATGGGCTACAGGACAATAGGCAAGCAGCTTGGTGAGAAGGCAGCAACTGTTGGCGCAATTTTTAGAAATGGAAGAAGTTCAAGATGACGGTCAATCACCCTCTGTCTGGGACTCCATGCAAGATCTCACCTCGTGGGGCATCAATGATCATGAGGAAGGTGAGGGATAAGCCCAGAACTACACGGCAGGACCTGGTCAATGACCTGAAGAGAGCTGGGACCACAGTCTCAAAGAAAACCATTAGTAACACACTACGCCGTCATGGATTAAAATCCTGCAGCGCACGCAAGGTCCCCCTGCTCAAGCCAGCGCATGTCCAGGCCCGTCTGAAGTTTGCCAATGACCATCTGGATGATCCAGAGGAGGAATGGGAGAGGTCATGTGGTCTGATGAGACAAAAATAGAGCTTTTTGGTCAAAACTCCACTCGCCGTGTTTGGAGGAAGAAGAAGGATGAGTACAACACCATCCAAACTGTGAAGCATGGAGGTGGGAAATCATTCTTTGGGGATGCTTTTCTGCAAAGGGGACAGGACGACTGCACCGTATTGAGGGTAGGATGGATGGGGCCATGTATCGCGAGATCTTGGCCAACAACCTCCTTCCCTCAGTAAGAGCATTGAAGATGGGTAGTGGCTGGGTCTTCCAGCATGACAACAACCCGAAACACACAGCCAGGGCAACTAAGGAGTGGCTCCGTAAGAAGCATCTCAAGGTTCTGGAGTGGCCTAGCCAGTCTCCAGACCTGAACCCAATAGAAAATCTTTGGGGGGAGCTGAAACTCCGTATTGCCCAACGACAGCCCCAAAACATGAAGGATCTGGAGAAGGTCTGTATGGAGGAGTGGGCCAAAATCCCTACTGCAGTGTGTGCAAACCTGGTCAAGAACTACAGGAAACGTATGATCTCTGTAATTGCAAATAAAGGTTTCTGTACCATACAGACTCGAGTCTTCTTGGGTATGACGCTACAATCGGTCCACTGTTGTGACGTCATCACCCAGTGTGTGTGTGTGTGTGTGTGTGTGTGTGTGTGTGTGTGTGTGTGTGTGTGTGTGTGTGTGTGTGTGTGTGTGTGTGTGTGTGTGTGTGTGTGTGTGTGTGTGTGTGTGTGTGTGTGTGTGTGCGTGTGTGTGATGGAGGAGACTGAGCCAAAGGGATGCTGCCCATGTCTTACATCACAGGGAGGCATCCACTAGCTGTGTCACCCTCCCTCCCTTCACACATGTACATTTACACTGTTGCGGGAATTCGGAAACAAAATGATGGAGCTAGAAATGTCTATGCTTTCAAAATGGAAACGTGTGAAGTGATTCTAAATGAGTGCAGTCCCAGGAGACCTGCTCTGGCAGCTGCAGTAATACGAAGGCGCAAGTAATGGGATGCTTAGCTCTGTTACAACATCACAATTTAGTTCTCCTTGCTAAGATAATGGTGTAGGCCTAATTCATTTCAGAAGTATTGTTCTCCTATGTACAGTAAATATACTGCGCAAAAATAGAAAAGCAACGTGACAACTTCTTCATTTTCTTTACTGCGTTACAGTTCATAGAAGGAAATCAGTCAATTGAAAAGAATGCATTAGGCCCTAATCTATGGATTTCACATGACTGAAAATACTGATACGCATCTGCTGGTCACATATAACCTCTTTTTAAGGTAGGATCTTAGATCAGACAACCAGTCAGTATCTGGTGTGACCACCATTTGCCTCATGCAGCGTGACACATCTCCTCTGCATAGAGTTGATCCAGCTGTTGATTGTGACCTTTGGAATGTTGTCCCACTCTTCTTCAATGGCTGTGCGAAGTTGCTGGATATAGGCGGGAACTGGAACACGCTTTCGTACATGTGTTCCAGCTGTCGTACACCTCAATGGGTGGCATGTCTGGTGGGTATGCAGGCCATGGTAGAACTGGGACAGTTCCAACTTCCAGGAATTGTGTACAGAAAGCGTTGTGACATGGGGCTGTGCATTATCATGTTGAAACATGAGGTGATGGCGGCAGATGAATGGCACGACAATGGGCCTCAGGATCTTGTCACGGTATCTCTGTGCATTCAAATTGCCGTCGATAAAATGCAATTGTGTTTGTTGTCCGTAGCTTATGCCATAACCCCACTGCCACAATGTTGACATCAGCAAACCACTTGCTCGGACAACACCATACACATGGCCTGCGGTTGTCAGGCCAGTTGGACGCACTACCAAATTCTCTAAAATGACATTGGAAAGGGGGGATACCAAGTCAGTTGTACAACTGAATTCCTTCAATTGAAATGTGACTTCTGCATTTAACCCAACCCCTCTGAATCAGAGAGGTGCCGGGAGCTGTCTTAATCAACATCCACGGCCCCTGGAGAACAGTGCCTTGCTCAGGGGCAGAACGACAGATTTTTACCTTGTCAGCTCGGGGATTTGATCCAGCAACCTTTCGGTTACTGGCCCAACGCTCTAACCCTAACCACTAACCACTAACCTGCCACCCCTCACAAGCAGACTTTAGAGTGGCCTTTTATTCTCCCCAACACAAGGTGCACCTGTGTAATGATCATACTGTTTAATCAGCTTCTTGATATGTCAAACCTGTCAGGTGGATGGATTATCTTGGCAAAGGAGGAATGCTCACTAACAGGGATGTAAACAAATGTGTGCATAAAACCTTGGAGAAATAAGCTTTTTGTGCATATGGCACATTTCTGGGATATTTTATTTCAGCTCATGAAACATGGGACAAACACTTCACGTTGCATTTATTTTTCTTCAGTGTAGACTAGAATGAATGTAAGGAACCTGACAATAACTTCAGCTTGACCTTGGCCTCCTCCAGGAAATGCACTGTCCTCTCTCTTCCCCTTCAGTGGGTGAAATGTCTTGGTATAGCATCAAACTGGGATTGCAAGTCATTGCTGTGGCCCCCTGTGTTTTGCTGATCTCATTTAGCCCAGGAGATGGCGCTGTAAGCCTGTCTGATGGTACGGAGCAGATCTTTAGCGTGATGTGCCAGTACACAGTGTTGGGTAGGTTTACTTTCTAAATTGTAATCAGTTACTAGTTACCTGCCCAAATTGTAATCAGTTATTTTGGGATTACCCAAACTCAGTAACATAATCCGATTACATTCAGTTACTTTTAGATGACTTTCCCCTTAAGAAGCATTAGAAGAAGACAAAAATATTATATTTACCAATTGAACAACATCTATTGCAGAATAAATCAATGTTAAAGTTTATATAGCTGGCCATATATGGATGTTAAATTTTACTTTATGGGTTGGTTATGTAGACTTCTTCTAACCTATCACTTTCTACTACATATAATAATATGATTCAATTAGACTGGTTTTTATTGTCAAGATATATCAGAATTCCAGTCATTACAATAAATGTTATACCCCTTGATCTTCAAGATTAGGACTTGGAAATATGGAAGTATAAATTAACCAACATTTTTTCCTGAGCATAACACCAAATTTAAGGGTTTATTAGCCAGCCCTACTCTGTTGTTTATGATTTTGTTGTCATGGAGGACTGATTGGGCTCATTGATTGGAGTATAAAATAAATGCTGCGCTCATGGAATGGCATGCTTTGAGCACTACTGAAAAGGCCTATTTACGTGTGAAAAATGAATGCCATAATGCTGCATTTGCTATAGGCCTATTTTTTTAAATATTTTTGTTGATGACACTGTGATATCTTGATAATATGCAGCTGTTTAAAGGGCAAATCCACAGATGAAACAAAAACAAAACGGTTGCCACGCCTCTGTTTTGGTACAAAGCTGAGAGATGGGCCTGGAAAAATGTAACCACTCTCAGATTAATAGACAGAGCTATGGATGGAAGGACTGACCATCCATGATATCAACATGGTTATTTTAACCATGTTATGAGGCTAAACAGTGTTTGTTTACATTTACAATGTTTACAAACATAGGAGAAAAATCAAGTTTATATTTTAGGATCTCATGGAGTGTGACAGTTGAACTGAGCTCATGAGGCATAAGTTACATTCTTCAAGAATCAATGGATATACATTTATAAATCCCAAAATGGATTGTAAGCAACTACAGATTGCCCCTTTAAGTCAATCAAAAGTGTGCGAGTCTGAGCTTGTGTCCATTAGGCCTATGGATTATTATTATTATTTTTTACCCAGATCAATTAGATCGAGCAATAAAAGCCCCACTTTTCTCTCTTTATCCATATCACCGTGGACCACACCACTGCTGTCATCCTGACCTCCAAGCATTTATTCAAGTTGGATCATCTTTGGATGCCGACAGCAGTCGCACCGTTGGAAGACACAGCTTGGACTGTAGCCTACAAAAGCCTATTCCTGCTCTTTTCCCTCGATCCATCAAACACATTTGGTGTGCCAGCATAGTGGTCTCTGACTTGTGGTCAGACTCGCTCAGGTGGAACAAACTTAAACTTGCGCCTTTTTTTCAATGCTGATTTGAATGTCATTGAGAAAACAGAGAAGTGTCAAAGATTTTGCTTTCGTAAACAACCCTTCTGAATTTAAAAGTAACCCTCAATAATCATCTAGTTTTTCAAAGGTATCTGTAATCTGATTACAATATTCTAGCTGGTAATGGATTACATTTACCGTTTTTATTTATGATTAGTTACTCCCCAACCCTGCATGTACAATACAGAAGGCTTGCCTATGTTATATATATATATATTTTAAAGGCTTATATTAAAATGGAATTCAGATGTTGGTAAATGTAGTTGTGGTGAAAACAGTGCAGACGAAATAAATCAGTGTCCCCTGTGACTATCCCTGTCCTCTACTTTCTCCTCTGAGCGTCCGACCATCTGTCTGTCTCCTTGGAGGGGGTGGTTGGTGCTGAGACGACAGTATGACTCACAGGGAGGGAGAGGTGGCAGTATGACTGTCACTCTCACTGTGGTGCCTGAGAGACTTCAAAACAGTCGCGCCGAGTCTCCGTGATTGCATTCTAAAACACTGTGGAATTGGACAAAAGCAGACCGTAGTAAGAAATGTATGCCTGAATAAAAATGGTGATGTTTATCAGTAAAAAAGACGTGTGCATCGCTGCTGTGTGCCTGTGTGCATGAGAAAGCAGATATTGATATCCGAGTGGGGTAATTTATTCCAGAGATGCACGCATCATCATCATCATCATCATTAGACCGGTCAACGTGTGTTTGTACAGTATATATGTATGTATGTATGTATGTATGTGGCACCCCCCTGTGGGGCAGTAGTGGGAATCATTCATGTAGAGAGGCGAGGCAATGCGTTCCACCCAGCTCGCCTGGCGCTCCCTGTAGGTAGGTGGAGTTCACACTGTAGGACCAATAGAACACACAGTGAGTGTGCTGCTCCGCCCACTCGACACATTCTATGTACGTTCCATTGGTCCCCTGGTGGAAACTCCGCCCACCGGGCCAGCTGCTTCCTGCAGGTAATAGAGAAGAGAACATGACAAATCAACAGGTTATCAAACTCAATAAGTAAACACATACTGTTCACACACACAGTAGTGACATAGAGCAACGTGGATTGTTATTACAGTGTAACAGCCATTTTGTTCATCTCTCTTAGACACAAGGTGCTCATTTGCAGCCCATCACAGTGACGGTGCATTGGACTACCTTGGGGTCACAGCAGGTCGCATGATTGCAGGGTCGTTAGTGAATAAAATCAATATACTGAATGTCTTAGTTACTGGAAAATCTGCTGTTACAAAACCATATTGGTGCATTGGAAGACTGAGCTCATATTGATATTCAATGCAGACCTTCCCTCACTGTCTAGTCTGACACTCTGCGACAAGAAGAATGGATTTCATCATCATGTATTAGCCTGGTTGCTCATTGATGACAGGTGTAGTGTTTAATCCAATTCCAGCCCATAAACTGACATCTCAAGGTGATGCTCTGATAATTCAGCAGGATCAGACAGTGACTTTAGAGTGCAGCTGCTGAGCTGATGCAGAATACACTGGAAGGAAGGGGTCAGTAGTCAATGTCAGCATCCCTTCCCTTTTTCAGCACCCCTCTATCTCTCTCTGTGACGTCAGAGTGCTGCATGTCTCCACCCCAGCACCCTCTCCACTCCCCATCCATCCCCCACCCCCTTTCCTCTGTTCTCTAGCCCAACCCCTTTCTACCCACCTGACCTGCTGAAATCCAATTAGAATTACCGGGACAAAGCCTTGGCCGCCCAGACGCGCTGTGCTTACCAAGCACAAACTGCAGTCTCACTCTCTCCTTCTCCCACTCTATTTTCCTCTCTCTTCCCTCCTCTCTGTCCCTCTGCATCTTTTCCATCCCTCTCTTTCAAAATATTCACTCTTTCTCTCACTCCTTTTTGTCTCTCCCTTCCCTCTTGCTGGTCTAACTTGTGCAGCGAGTCTCTATCTCCTCTCTTTCTCTGTCTCTCTCTCTTGCTCTCTCTCTCTCTCCACCCTGCACTGCCTCCCTCTCTCCCGCCCTCCTAGCAGCACACAGTCCTCTCCTGCGTGGGAAACATGTCAGCCATTCTGGACCTGGACCAGATCGCATGCTCTGGGAATGCAGTGGTGAGTGCGTCTAACTGACACACCTCGCTGGGTTTAGATTCAGGGTGCTGAGCCCCTGGCTCTCTGGGAGGGGCTGGACCGGGCAAGACTCCCTGGCTGGTTGGCAGCACACCTGCCTGTCTGCCTAACTGCCTCCCCAGACAGACGGCTGGGGAGGCAGGCAGCTGAGACGTTTCAGTGTGCAGAGAGGCATTTGCGTGGGCGGACGTTTGTCTGCAGGAGAACACTAGATTTGTCTTGTTTGCGTGCACTTACTGTTGAGTGTGTGTGTGTGTGTGTGTGTGTGTGTGTGTGTGTGTGTGTGTGTGTGTGTGTGTGTGTGTGTGTGTGTGTGTGTGTGTGTGTGTTGTCAACATAGACTTATGAATGTGTTCTTGTGTGTTGGTACATTTTAATGTGATGGCATGAAATATGCATGTGTATAACTGTTCAGGAGTCTCAGCATACAGCATGGTAGGCGGGAGGATAGGCAGGAGGGTATGCGTATGTACCTGTCTGTGTGTGCACGTCGCTGGATGTACTGCATTTCTGTGTCTGTGTTTGCCAGATCGTGAAGAGAAAATAGCTGTTTTTTCTGTACATATCAGTGGTGACCGAGACCAGCTAGACAGGCCTTGTGATCCATGTGTGTGAACTGCAACAGTCTGACAGGGACCAGGAACTGATCTTTCACCCACATAACAACGACAGATTTGTTGAAGTCTGAAAGATATCACAGGATGACCTTTTACCGGCTAAATGTTTTTTTCAGCCCCAAGACATAGACAGGTGTGTGTGTATCCTCTCCTCCCTCACCCTCTCTATCGTCTCCTCCTCTTCCCTCACCCTCTCTATCGTCTCCTCCTCCTCCCTCACCCTCTCTATCATCTCCTCCTCCTCCCTCACCCTCTCTATCCTCTCCTCCTCCTCCCTCACCCTCTCTATCCTCTCCTCCTCCTCCCTCACCCTCTCTATCCTCTCCTCCTCCTCCCTCACCCTCTCTATCCTCTCCTCCTCCTCCTCCCTTATCCTCTCCTCCTCCTCCCTCACCCTCCCTCACCCTCTCTATCCTCTCCTCCCTCACCCTCCCTCACCCTCTCTATCCTCTCCTCCTTCCTCACCCTCTCTATCCTCTCCTCCTTCCTCACCCTCTCTATCCTCTCCTCCTTCCTCACCCTCTCTATCCTCTCCTCCTTCCTCACCCTCTCTATCCTCTCCTCCTTCCTCAACCTCTCTATCCTCTCCTCCTTCCTCAACCTCTCTATCCTCTCCTCCTTCCTCAACCTCTCTATCCTCTCCTCCTCCCTCACCCTCTCTATCCTCTCCTTGTTCTCTCTTTTCCTTCTCTGTGTGACTTTGTTACCATCTTTGGCAGATTCCTCTGGGTGTCTCTGCAGGGCACCTCTATGTCCTTAGCCCTCCATTTGTTATAGATCATTATCAGCCGTCTTTGACGATACACAAATCCAAACCCCACATTAACATTGTCCTCCACATTCTATGAATTTTGTCTAAACCCCCATTAAAGAAGCATAGATTCACTTTGGTAAAGGATAAAAGGGGTGCAGCCATTGCAGTGCTCACTCCTCTTCCCCCTCCCTCTTCAGGCCAGCAGCCCCGCCCCAGTTCTGTTTGCGTCTGAGGCTCAACTGCGTGTGTGTGTGTGTGTGTGTGTGTGTGTGTGTGTGTGTAAAGAGAGAAAGATGAAGGAAAACAGACCGCATGCATGGCTTACTCCTACATCAATACAACCCAAAGACAAGGCTCTAAGCTAGATGACTGGATCTGGGGCCTTGTTCAGATCATGGTGTTTATGATAAACCATTTTATTCCTCTATGCCAAGAAAGCCACTCCCTTGTGTTTGTTTTTCATCATTGGGTCTCCTCTCCTCTGTCACCCTTTTATCAATCTTTAATCGCTCCTTCATGCTCAACTTATCTTCTCTCTTCTGTTCTATCATTCTGCCTCTTCTTCTTCTCACTCCGTCAGCAGCCTCAGATTGTGTGTGTGTGTTTGTGCTCCAATTATTTGAACAATCGCTTTTATCTCACTCACGGTGTCCTTGTTGCTGTCCTTCTCTCAACCTGAAACACTCTCCTTTTGCAGCAACACAGAAGGGAGTGTTTCATTGTTAATAACAACGGGTCGTGCAGCAACACAGAAGGGAGTGTTTCATTGTTAATAACAACGGGTCGTGCAGCAACACAGAAGGGAGTGTTTCATTGTTAATAACAACGGATCGTGCAGCAACACAGAAGGGAGTGTTTCATTGTTAATAACAACAGATCGTGCAGCAACACAGAAGGGAGTGTTTCATTGTTAATAACAACAGATCGTGCAGCAACACAGAAGGGAGTGTTTCATTGTTAATAACAACCGATCGTGCAGCAACACAGAAGGGAGTGTTTCATTGTTAATAACAACAGATCGTGCAGCAACACAGAAGGGAGTGTTTCATTGTTAATAACAACCGATCGTGCAGCAACACAGAAGGGAGTGTTTCATTGTTAATAACAACAGATCGTGCAGCAACACAGAAGGGAGTGTTTCATTGTTAATAACAGGTCGTGCAGCAACACAGAAGGGAGTGTTTCATTGTTAATAACAACAGATCGTGCTGCCTTCATCCTTTGACCATCGTGTCATTTCTGTGAGCTTCAAATACGTTCTTTGAATGCAGAGCGGTTTAAAGGGTCCTCTTCTTTTTCATAATACTTTGATATGGACAGCATATAATACTAAAGACAGTAACCTGAGGAAAAGCCTTTTCCACTGATCTCTGTTGCATGTGTCGCCATGTTTCTGTTCTGTGTTTGTCTTTGTCTCCACTCTGGGCGCCTGGCTGTTGATTTAATGCATGTACCTGCCTCCGTGCATTTACATGAAGTCTTAATCTGACGATAGTGAATTTTAAAGCATTGAAAATGGCTGGTATGTTTGGTTGAGATCTTCGACAGGGATACCGCTGCCCTGTCCTTGACCGGTAGGTTGAACCTTCACTTCCTCCAGAGGAACTTTGAATTCCACCATTCTCATTTCTTAAATGTTCAAATGGTTCCTGCTGCAGTGTTCCCAGCCCTGCCTCTGAGCAGAGGAGGCTCCTTTCGCTCTCTCTCTTAATTATTGCATGACCAGTGCGCCTTGAGACTAGGCGCGCTCTGTGACCACCACGACCTCATGCTCCTATACACACTCACCTACACTCATACACTAACATGCTCAGATACCCAGTCCCAAGTCAGGCCGTCCTTGTATGGTGTGTGTGTGACGTCAACAGATACTGCTGTCACAAATTTAGAGAGGTACAGGATCGGTCTTTAGAAAGTGTGGAGGCACCCCAGGGAATGACGCTGTTATGTCCTTGGTGTATTGCATCACTTCCTGTTTCAAGTCATGATATGTGATGAAGCTCAGAAAGATGGCAGTTTATTGCTGTCATATTTTTGGGCCTAATTTGCCCTGGTCAACCAGATTATTATCTGACTCGGTTACACTGAAAACCTTAATGCACAGACTTGGAATCCTAAAAAATCATTCAGCATTTTATAGATGGCTCTAGTCTCTGTCTCTGTGTAATTTTAGGGTTCAGTCTCTTGTTAAGAAAGGAAGCTATTTAGTGCAGAGAGAGGCATGGAGAAAAATGAAGGCAGTTTGAGTCTGAATTTGAATAGAAGAGGGCTAGTCCTCCCTTCAGTGGCAGCTTTCAATGGAGGCGATGACTCTGGATTTTTGCACAGTAATACTTTGGGGTGGAGTGCATTTTAAAATCAATCTCCAAGAGAACCATCTGATCCTCTGCCCAGTGCGCACACTCTGCTCCTCCTCGTCCCATCGGAGGGCTCTGGAAAGGAGACAGGAAGCTGTATAGTCTGTATGCATTCAATCATAAGGACTCACTCAGTATTGGATTGTCAATTTGTTTTGTCTTTTTATGTCATTCTCATATCTGAGGAATGATGTAGTAAGCTGTAATTAGGATATGAATTCATAAATGTCCACATCCAAGCCACTCCAGATCCCCTACACAGACCCTGGGGCACTTGGTGTAGATTGAAAAAGATTAGATAAGAAAAAAACAATACGGTGAAAATGTCCTCGACCTCAAGGGCCTAGGAGTCCGTTTGGAATTGGGCATATGTCAGTCTGGCCCCTACATGTGTCGGTGGGTCCCTCACTACCTCCGTACTGTTCAGATCTGTCTACCAACGCCTTGACCTGTCTGTTTTCCTCTCTGATTGGCTGCAGGAGCATGATATTGAGACTCAGCATGGCGTGCTCCATGTGACCATGAGGGGCGTTCCCAAGGGCAACCGGCCAGTAATCCTCACCTACCATGACATCGGCCTCAATCGTGAGTGTGCAGATTAACCGTAATACTATTATCTAAGACAGTGTGTTTAGAAACATGTAACATATCTTCTATAAGTATTACTTGTAAGTTTATGCCATGGATCTGTGTTTCATGTATGATAGGTTTGTGCCATTCTTGTGTATCTTATTTCTAGGTTTACTTAAGCAATAAGGCACGTGGGGGTGTGGTATATGGCCAATATACCATGGCTAAGAGCTGTTCTTAGGCATGACGCATCAGGGAATGCCTGAACACAGCCCTTAGCCGTGGTATATTGGCAAATATCACAAACCCCAGAGGTGCCTTATTGCTATTATAAACTGTTTACCAACGTAATTAAAGATGTAAAAGTAAATGTTTTGTCGTACCCATGGTATATGGTCTGATGTACCACGACTATCAGCCAATCAGCATTCAGGGCTCGAACCACCCAGTTTCTAATTCTTCATATCTAATGAATGGGTTTGCATTACTATCCTTTTGGTCCCCTCTCTGTGCAGATAAGTCATGCTTCAACACGCTGTTTAACTTTGAGGACATGCAAGAGATCACGCAGCACTTTGCTGTGGTCCACGTGGACGCCCCCGGACAGCAGGAGGCGGCAGCACCCTTCCCCACCGGGTACCAGTACCCGACCATGGACGAACTGTCTGAGATGCTGCCCTCGGTTATGACTCAGCTCAAGTGAGTGACATGGACATTGATCACTTGGCTTGTTCAGGTTGTGATGGATAAACCAGTGGAAGTTGGTGTTGCTGAGTGTGATGTATTTCCTGATGTCCACAGGGTGAACAGTGTGATTGGGATTGGCGTGGGAGCAGGAGCCTACATCCTATCCCGGTTTGCAGTAAGTCTACTTAACACTTGACAACAGCTCTCTCATCCAATGAGTGAGTGAGTGAGTGAGTAATATATATATATAGTCTGGAGGATTTAGGAATCACAGTGTTTGATGTTTCTCTGGGGGTCTGCTCAACATTTATTTTCAAATTCCACCAATTAGGGGTTGGAGTGAAATGGAAACCAGGTAGGTAGATTGGTAACAACTGTCGTTGCATTTGATGTTAACATGTAGTTTCGGGTAACCAGCATCTCAGCCGCCTCTGTTGATACATCTGGCCTTTCTTGAAAATGACAAATGTTTGTAGCATTCTGAATGCATTTTAATGCCAATCACCACATCTCCCTGAGATGTTCATCATCATCTTCATTCCTTTCTTACTATACTAAGTATGAAGACTGGAATGATGCTGTGCTGCTTCACCTCGTGTTGGGGGGCTGATATGTTGTTCCTCTCGCCTGCAGCTGAACAACCCTACTCTGGTAGAGGGCCTGGTTCTGATCAACGTGGATCCGTGTGCCGAGGGATGGATCGACTGGGCTGCCTCCAAGGTCAGTAGTCCTCAAACCGATCACCCGTATTTACAGACCAAGACATAGATCATTTGATCTCCTAGAAGTGACCATATTACCGTCACACCGGCAGTCATGAGTCATGACGACAGTCAAATTCCATGTGACCGTTTAAAAAAAAATATATACACTTATATTCATTTAACCTTTATTTAACTAGGCAAGTCAGTTAAGAATAAATTATTATTTTACAATGACTGCCTACCCCGGCCAAACTCTCCCCTAACCCGGACGACGCTGGGCCAATTGTGCGCCACCCGATGGGACTCCCGAGCTGGGACTCCCAAGCCAGTTGTGATACAGCCGGGGATCGAACCAGGGTCTTTAGTGACGCCTCTAGCAATGAGATGCAGTGCCTTAGACCGCAGTGCCACTCGAGAGCCCCCCAGTTCTCTCGAGATAATCTCCTTTTATGCACTGTGGACATGTTTTGGTAGTACACAACTCGCTAACGACCATCAGGTTGAAAATCACATCAGCCACTTATCATCAAAACAGTATCATGCTTTTAAAACTCACCTTACTGATCAATTTGAAGAAAGAAGTTCAACGGCAGGTTGAAACTAAGTGGAAAACATGGTTGTTGTGGATGTTGTTTCAAAGCCTTATGCAACTAAATTGACGGTGCTTTCTAAGGTGATTCCTTCAAATAGTAAAGCTTATGCATACTCATAGGCTAATGAGCCCAAGCCTGAAAAAATAAATAAATGTAATAAAAATGATGATTGTGCCATTATACAATACATAGCGTATCACATATTACCCATGGCAGAAAAACATAAATGCTCTCGCCTCTACTCCAAAATTAAACAAATTTGAGTAATCGCCTTTGAGTGTAGACTGTATTATTATTCATACTGGATGGACTGGTTACCTTATGCTAAGCTCCAAAATCTCTATACACTAGTCTGGGAGAGAACGTATATCCCTAGTCGATCCTGTTGGTTCGTTGATTTGTGCAGGGCGGCTAACAGTTAGTCTACAATTATAGTGAATTTGTATTTGATTTTGAATAGCCTAGTAATAGGGATTTCTTTTTTCATAAATTTTTTGGGTGAAATATGTTTCGTTGCGAAAACATGTTATTGTTGATTTTCCATAACAGATTTCACTTGGTTTCTGAAATTAAGCACTTGGTAGGTGCAGGAACAGGGTTGGAGAGCCCATGGCATTCAGAGTTTAGGCGGAATATCACCTGTCGCGCAGTGAGAGCATTCTTCTCAAACAATAGTTGATGCGTGGAGTGAAATAAGTATATTTGTTTCTCAGCTGCTCATATTAAGCACAGCTCCGCTATAAAATAGAAGTAGCCTATCCGGAATCATTGAAAACAGACCTCCGGGAAAGCGCACAGCCTTCATTCGCTATTCGAGTGCATACAGATTACACATTTTGTGATGGGTAAAATTATGATCACTTGATGGGAGAACAGCTGTGTAGCCTGAGGCAAGGAACAGAGAGCAAGCTTTCTCAAATCATCAATAGTCTATAGTCGCATCATACACCCCATACATGTTTTGATTTCTAAGACATTCTAAGGTTTGTATCATTCACAGCTAAAGTTGCCACATAGCTCTAAATCTAGCATATAGGGCCTGTTTCAAATTATCACTTTTGCGCTCAACAAAGCAACTTCGGTCTAGAATGGGAAAAATATCCTTTCTATTTAAGTTAAATTATATACTTCTTACTATAAAATCATACAAATATATGATATGGCATCAAATCAAATCAAATACACATATTTAGCAGGGTGGAGTCAAATGCTTGTATTCCTAGCTCTAACAGTGCAGTAGTATCTAAAAAATGCACAACAATACACACAAAACTAAAGTAAAAGAATGAAATTAAGAAATGTTTAAATATTAGGACGAGCAATGTCGGAGTGGCATTGACTAAAATGCAGTAGAATATAATACAGTATATACATATGAAATTAGTAAAGCAGTATGTAAAAATGATTAAAGTGACTAGTGTTCCATTATTAAAGTAACCAGTGATTCCATGTCTACGTATATGGAGCAGCAGCCTCTAAGGTGCAGAGTTTAGTAACCGGGTGGTAGCCAGCTAGTGATGGCTATTTAACAGTCTGATGGCCTTGAGATAGAAGCTGTTTTCCTTGCCTTTCTTTATGGTAGTGGGGTGAACAGGCAGTGGCTCGGGTGGTTGTTGTCCTTGAGGATCTTTTTGGCCTTCCTGTGACATCGGGTGCTGAAGGTGTCCTGGAGGGCAGACAGTTTGCCCCCGGTGGTGCGTTGTGCAGACTGCACCACCCTCTGGAGAGCCCTGCGGTTGCGGGGCACAGCCTGACAGGATGCTCTCAATTGTGCATCTGTAAAAGTCTGTGAGGGTCTTAGGGGAAAAGAAAGTCCAGGACCCAATTGCACAAGGCGTGGTTGAGACCCAGGGCCTCAAGCTTAATGATGAGCTTGGAGGGTACTATGGTGTTGAGGGCTGAGCTGTATTCAATGAACAGCATTCTTACATTGGTATTCCTCTTGTACAGATGGAATTGGCCAATGTGCAGTGCGATGGCGATTGCATTGTCTCTGGGTCTATTGGGGCAGTATGCAATTTGAAGTAGCTCTAGGGTGTCAGGTAAGGTAGAGCTGATATGATCCTTAACTAGCCTCTGAAAGCACTTCATGATGACAAGTGAGTGCTACGTTTGCTTTCTTGGGTACAGTAACAAAGTTAAATCAAATCAAACTTTAGTTGTCACCTGCGCCAAATACAACAGGTATACCTTACCGTGAAATTCTTACTTACAAGCCCTTAACCAACAGTGCAGTTCAAGAAAGAGTTAAGAAGTCAAAAATTATTAAAAGTAACGCAATAACAATAACGAGGCTATATACAGGGGGTACCGGTACCGAGTCAATGTGCGGGGGTACAGGTTAGTCGAGGTAATTTTGGGTTTCACGGTTTTTGGGGCCTCACTTTAATTTTAAAAGTTTTGAGCGTCATTTATACCCAGCAAACGTTCAACGTTGCGCACACGTAGTTTTTTGGTATTGGTTGTAAGCTGTCTCAGCTTCGAATAGACTGTAAGTCGCTCTGGATAAGAGCGTCTGCTAAATGACTTAAATTAAATGTAAATGTAATTTGTACACGTAGGTAGGGGCGAAGTGACTACGCATAGATAACAAACAGCGAGTAGCAGCAGTGTAAAAAAACAAATGGGGGGGGTCAATTTAATTAATTGTTCAGCAGTCATATGGCTTGGGGGTAGAAGCTGTTAAGGAGCCTTTTGGTCCCACACTTGCCGTGCAGTGGCAGAGAGAACAGTCTATGACTTGGGTGACTGGATCTTTAACAATTTTTTGACACCGCCTAGTATATAGGTCCCGGATGTCAGGAAGCTTGGTCCCAGTGATGTACTTGGCTGTACGCACTACCCTCTGTAGTGCCTTATGGTCAGATGCTGAGCAGTTGCCATACCAGGCAGTGATGCAACCGGCCAGGATGCTCTCAATGGTGCAGCTGTAGAACATTTTGAGGATCAGGGGACACATGCCAAATATTTTCAGTCTCCTGAGGGGGGAAAGGTGTTATTGTGCCCTCTTCACAACTGTCTTGGTATGTTTGGACCATGATAGTTTGTTGGTGATGTGGACACAAAGGAACTTGAAACTCGACCCGCTCCACTACAGCCCCGTCGATGTTAATGCCTATTCGGTCCGCCTTTTCCTGTAGTCCACAATCATCTCCTTTTGTCTTACTCACATTGAGTGAGAAGTTGTTGTCCTGGCACCACACTGCCAGGTCTCTGACCTCCTCCCTATAAGCTGTTTCATCATCGTCGGTGATCAGGCCTACCACTGTTGTGTCGTCAGAAAACTTAACGATGGTGTTGGAGCCATGCAGTCGTGGGTGAACAGGTAGTACAGGTAGTACATGCTAAATGTTTATGTTAATTAACGGTTCATTACCGTGAGACCGGCAGACTTTTTTGCATGACAATAACCGTCTGACAAAATGTCTTGACTGCCACAGTCCTAGCTATGTATTACTTAGACCTTGTCCTGTTTTTTTCTCTTCAGCTCTCTGGATGGACCAGTAACATCGTGGACACAGTGATGGCTCACCACTTCAGCACTGTGAGTATGATGGGTTGGCATCTGCCCATCTTTGAGTTCCGTTCACCTTTGATAATATTCAAAAAACTAACCTGGTTTGAAACATTTTTATATAAAAGTGATTGAAGATGACGTCATGATACCATCCACACACATAGCCATGCTGATGCCTTGTGTATTCCTCTAGGATGAGCTAACAGACAACCAAGAGCTGATCCAGACCTACCGCCTTCACATCGCCCAGGACATCAATCAGGACAACCTGGCCCTCTTCTGTGCATCCTACAACGGGTACGTTAGGCAGGAGTGGAGATGGGGCAGGGATCCACTCCTGCCCAAGGTACTCGCTGACTTTACTACTGACTTACTAAGTGAGGCTTTAACCTTTCTTTCTCTTTTTTTTCAATGACAGTCGTCGGGATCTGGAAATCGAGAGGCCAGTCATTGGTCTGAATGAGGAGACAGTGAACACACTGACGTGAGTTTGAAAGTTTGAACTGACGTGTTTTCAGCAGTATGCTCAAGCGGACCTGTTGTAACTCACAGTGCTTATGGAAACTACACTCTTCCCCTCCAGGTGCCCTTCTCTGTTGGTGGTTGGAGACACATCTCCTGCAGTGGAGGCAGTGGTGAGTTAGTTAAAGGTGGTTGTTGTTTAGCTTCTGACTATGGGATCGTTCGCTTCTACATGCTTGTGTGTATATATAGTAGGATGATGGAACTAAATGTTGAAAATCAGTTCCTTTATGTGATTAAGTTTTGTCCACTAACACTCTTTAACCTTGTTTCAGGTGGAGTGCAATTCCAGGTTAAATCCAACGAAGACTACACTGTTTAAGGTGAGGTGAATGAAGCAGGACATCCTGTGTGTGTCATGCATAAAAAGTTTATGCTAAGCTATTGCATGTGTAGTGACTCAAAGGTTCTCTCTCTCTCTGTAGATGGCTGATTGTGGAGGCTTGCCTCAGGTTGTGCAGGTGAGGTTTGAGCTTCTGAAATGCTGTTATTATATCCTTGTGTGTGTTTTTTATGTCATTTTTTATTTACATTGATGACTAACTTACTGTCGTCTCTTCAATAGCCTGGGAAACTGGCAGAGGCCTTCAAGTACTTTGTTCAGGGTATGGGTTATAGTAAGTACACAACTCTTACTTTTCTTTATAAATGTGTGATCTCAATAACCATTCCTTTCTAGCATACTTAAAAAATAAATAATGTCTCTGGCCACTTGTCTCTGGCCACTGGTAACTGTTTGCTTACCTTGGAATTTGACTCTTGAGTATTGAT
Organism: Oncorhynchus gorbuscha; assembly: GCF_021184085.1. Taxonomy (NCBI): domain Eukaryota; kingdom Metazoa; phylum Chordata; class Actinopteri; order Salmoniformes; family Salmonidae; genus Oncorhynchus; species Oncorhynchus gorbuscha. The sequence goes on from NC_060175.1 coordinate 48,448,727, forward strand.
TATCCACTAACAAGCTGTTGTACGTCTTTGTGGTTAACATATGTGTTCTGAACGGATTTCCTGTTGACGTGAGCAAAATAACAACTGTTGCTGAAATGAGTATTGTTTTCATCACGGTTTCCCATGAGCCTTTGCCAGACCCCCTCCTGGGTTTGGAGTGCAGCCAGTTGTGTCTGAAAGGACCCTCTTTTTGTCACACTGGTCACGGAGGAGGCCGCTCCTCACGCCTCACAGCTAACGTCATTTCCTCTTTCATCTTTGCAGTGTTGACTAGCCTCAGTTCTTAGTAGGTGAGAAACAGTGCTTGTAGCATGAATGACGAGCAACAAAGATGTTCTGAACAGCAATTGACTTCCTGTTCAATTCTGCGTGGGAGAGACTCTCTTGCCTTGTGTGTTTTTGTTTTCTAACCAAATTGTTTAAGATTGCAGCTCTTCCTGTGACACAAAGCAAAGGCTTCTCTGTTTTCACCTCTCACCTTTCACCAGCACAGCATTTATATGGTACGAGGCTCTTCTGTTTCCTCCCCCAGTCCTCCTCAGTGGGAGTGTTGCATGCAGCCCCAGGTGTCACTATGTGAGAGGAGAATTGTAGAGTGGAGGTGAAGGCCATGCAGCACAGAGTCACTCCCTGCAGAGGCACAGCCAGAAGAGGACTGGCCACCCCTCAGAGCCTGGTTTCTCTCTAGGTTTATTTCTAGGTTCCCGCCTTTTCTAGGGAGTTTTTCCTAGCCGCTGTGCTTCTGCATCTGTATTGCTGTTTAGGGTTGTAGGCTGGGTTTCTGTACAAGCATTTTGTGACATCTGCTGATGTGAAAGGGCTTTATAAAAACATTTGATTGATGATTAGATTAGGACATTTCACTGTCAGATTAGAGTTGATTAAAGCCTCTTCTCGTAGTCATCTATGAGATATGTTCTACTGCACGCAGAGGCCGAAACGTCAGCGAAGCGAGGTTAGTTTGAAGCAGCATAGTTTGACGTTCCAAGTCTGTTTTCTTCGACAGCGAGAGCGTTGCAGAGACATAGATGCACAGAAATAAGCACATAATATCAAATATAAATTCGTAAGTCATCTTAATAATCCTAAAACTAAGTAGTGAAATAGCTCAAATCACCTGACACACATTGAAAGAAATGGTATCACATTTTAGGCTTGATTTAAAAAGACAGATCAGTTGACACAGTTGTTGATGTAACTAGCTACTTCAAACCATTTAAATTACAGCAACTTTGTTGGAGAGGCTGCAAGAATATCCTCCTATTATGAAGTGTGAACCACGTTGACAGATGTATGAGGGTACACTCTCGTCACGATCCCAGTGCAGCACCCTGTAAACCACGTTGACCGATGTATGAGGGTACTCTCTCGTCACGATCCCAGTGCAGCACCCTGTAAACCACGTTGACAGATGTATGAGGGTACACTCTCGTCACGATCCCAGTGCAGCACCCTGTAAACCACGTTGACAGATGTATGAGGGTACACTCTCGTCACAGTGTTGCTGTTGTTTTGCTGTAAGGGCCCGTTGAGTATTGGCCAAAATTCTGCTTTGTCTCGTTTGGGCTATCTCTGTCTCTGCCCTACCCCAGAATCAGACAGGAAGAACACATCGGGTTTTTTTTTTTGTTGGGGGGGGGGGGGGGTGTTGTCTCTCTGGTACACAGAAGTTGTCTTTTCCTTCAAAATGACTTCTATTCATTACACCAACCTTCATAAACCTTATTCCCGTCCAATACGTTCTCCTTTCTTCTTTTTTCAATCCTTTCCTCAACTCCATCAATGCTAACAGTTCCCTACATTCTTCTCAGTCACCTGAGCAACGAATCAGGTACCAGGTGTTAAAGCAGTAGCAGTTTTAGACCAGTTGGCCAAATACCAGCCTCCATTCAACCTAACACACATTTCATGAATGTCAGTGTATGCTCAGAAAGTCCATTTAACGTCATATTATTGGTAATTTCGGTCATCTGTATTGTTCAATTAAGTGGAGAACCGTCTGCATACTTTGACATTTGTTTAAGTGGTAATGTGGCTCCTTTAAGCATGAAACTTATGTTAGATTTTTTACTATTGTTGCACATGGTGCTAGTTTTGCTTCCTTTTGCCTTTATCAATTTCTTTCAGTGCTTTATGCTATTATTGTATTGCCTTTTTTACAAGACATGCTTGTCAGAGTCTTTGGCTTGCATAGTGTAGTTGTGTCTGGTACTGAAGTCTTTTTTAAAAATTGGTCCCTTTTATTTCCTCAGATTTGTCTGCATGGTGAATGTCTGCAGTATCTGTATGATTTCTTGATGTGATTCCCTAACAGAGGGAACACATCATAATGCTTCCTGCATTGCATGAAGTGCTCTACATTGTGACTGGCATGTTAACACTCCTGTGTTGTGTCGTAGTGCCCACGGCTGGAATGAGTCGTCTGGTCCGATCCCGCACCACCTCCTCCTCCAGCATCACCTCCATGGACAGCATCCGCAGCCGCAACCTCAACAGCCTGCTGGAGAGAGCCAACACCACTGGGGGTCTGGACAACCAGCCTGGGCCCCAGACCATGGAGGTCTCCTGCTAAATCGTCCCATCTCTCCCTCACTCCACATAGGGTAGCCGCCCTCACCGGTGGCCCTCTCTTCCTCCAGTAACTTATGTCTCCCAGTCTCTCCTACCCTGCTCCGAAGCTACTCAATGCCAGGGTGTTCAGTGATGAATTGTGTGATAAATATGAGAATATATACAAATGAAGATGAAATATAATACTGTATACATGTCAAACTTCGAGCCACAAGCTGAGGGGACAAAATAAAGGATGAATCAGATATACTGTATACTCCAAGGGTCTAGATGGTACGATCCCCCACCCAACTGTTTCTCATCATTTCATATGTATGCATGTGTCTTGTGCAAGTGAATCTGGAGACTTGTTCTCCCGGTTTCAATTACTGTATGTCCCTCCTTTGTTCCGATTGTTGCCTTTCACATCTGTTATTTATTCCCCATGTGTCTGTGTGTATAGGATTGGTTCCTCAGCACAGGAGGGGTTGAAGAGTCCCATCTCTCACATCCGCTGTAGTCCAAACACACATTCCTCTTCCTTCTCTTATACTATGATCTAGAACACATTTACACTTAAAACCTTCATTCATTGCACACATTTAGACACATATTTTTTAATGTTGTGAACTGTGAACACACGCCTCCTTTGATTGTGTGGCATAGTGTAGATGTGTGTTTTCCTGTACTGTACCTTGCTGCACTGCTCTGCTCTGCCGAGTCACTCCATTCACACCGTAGAATGATCACTCATGCTGGGTGCAAACACAAGATTCATGACTTCCTGTACATTTCTCTGCATTGTGTTGTTTTCCATATGGCAGGTTATACTGGCCCAAATGACAGAATGAATGCACTGTGTTTTGGTTGTTCTAGAACATTATATTTGCTTTTTAGGAATATGCAAAAATGTAAAGAAATTCAATGGGAAAGAACCGTGGGCCAAATGTGATTGTCTAGATTCAATCACTTCTCCTTTCATCTGTGTGTTTAAAAAAATTATTTTGTAATTGATGTCGTCTTTTTATGTTTTACATTTTTTGTTTTTATAGTCCATTCACTCATCGCTTGAGTAGACATACACAATGAATAACAACTTAACAAGCCTGTTATAATGTGGAAATATGTTCAGTCTTCACTGCAGGGCCCAGTGGTGCTTATCACGGTCTGCCAATACAACTCATTTATACTACTAAACTACTAAATAAAGCTAGAAGATGTAAAATGGGCCCTTGGTTTGTGGTCATATCTTCAAGTGTTTCCACTGCGCACACAAACACATACGCCAGCAAATCTATCAAATAATTGCAAAAGTTAGAGAAAAATAATCAATGTTCTGCATTTCAGACTAAACTAGTTGACACCTTTCAGCTTTGTCTTGGCAGAAGACTTAAAGGAATATGGTCAATAGTTTCCAACCACATATGTGAGCTTTTTCTCTCACTCTTACATCAGTTGACCTCAAACTGCATGTAAACGGTGAGGGCAGGCTATTTTTAGCTTGCTCTAAAAATAAAGTAGAACGGTCAGCTATGCCCTAGCTCAGATAAGGTTCTGTGAAGTTTGCTTTTCCATTTCAGCTAACCACTGAGAGTGCAAACATATAGTACATCTGATTTCTGCATCTCACCAAGACGTCCCATCTGAGTGCATCAGGTCTTAATCAGTTGGCTATAGGTCAAGGCAAAATAGATTATCATCCTTTGTGAGTCAGATCCTCTCCTCCTATCTGATGACCAACAGTCTATATGGAAAGTTTTAATTCCCATTTGATTTATTCCACATTTTGTTGTGATACAGCCTGAATTTAAAATGGATTAAATGTATTTATTTTTCTCACCAATCCACACACAATACTCCGTAATGACAAAGTGAAACAGTTAGCAAATTTATTGAAAATTAAATACAGAAATGTCATTTCTACTGAACAAAAATATAAACGCAACAATTTCAACGATTTTACCGAGTTACAGTTCATATAAGGATATCAGTCAATTGAAATGAATTCATTAGGCCCTAATCTATGGATTTCACTTGACTGGGCAGAGGCCCACTTGCGAGCCATGCCTAGCCAATCAGAATGAGTTTTTCCACACAAAAAGGGCTTTAATATGGACAGAAATACTCCTCGGTTTCATCGGCTGGCTGGTCTCAGACGATCCCGCAGGTGAAGAAGCCGGATGTGTATGTCCTGGGCTGGCGTGGTTACACGTGGTCTGCAATTGTCTAAAAAGCTGTTTTTGCTTTGTCATCATGGGGTATTGTATGTAGATTGATGAGGGATTAAAAAATTTACAAAAAATAAAGAATAAGGCTGTAACCTAACCTAATGTGGAAAAAGTCAAGGGTTCTGAATACTTTCTGAAGGCACGGTATTTAGTAGGCCTATACTAAATACATGCTGATTGCAACAATCCTGGAAAAAAAGTTGTTTGTAATTTTAAGCAGAATATTGATCTTGTGTTTTTTGTGCACCTATGCAGAAATAAAATGTTATTGACATATCAAATGTCAACCCTCCATACGCACACCCACACATTGCTTTGTGTCAGGAGGATGTCAGAGCCTTTGGCGTCACAGAAAGCTACTAGAGACATAAAAACCAGTCCTCATCCAGTGAGCCTCTGTCTTGTTTCTATCTACCCTTTGGCCACATCTGCGTAAATGGAGTAGTTGCCTTGAGCAACAGAGCAGAGGAGTGAGACGTCTTCTCTTTCAATAAGGTGAGCAAGTTTTCAGTTTTAGTTTATAACCCACTAACACACTATGGAAGCACCTTGTATTGCATTTACACTCATTACAAGTTATTCATTACATTTACATTTACATTTAAGTCATTTAGCAGACGCTCTTATCCAGAGCGACTTACAAATTGATTCCACTGGTAAGTATACTGTTCTAAGGTCTGTGTATCGTAAAGTGCACCCAACTCTTTTATTTCTCCAGAGTTCATGTTTAGATAGTAATGAATATGTATATATTTTTTAATGGAAACTTCAGGTTGAGGAAATTATGGTTTCTGGTTGTGGTTATTTCTCTTCCTGTGTCATCTTGTTTTAGCTTGACATATAACAAGAGAAGATAAATGACACTACACTTCTTTCTGTCTCTCAGCCTACAGAGCCATACAGACATATACAGTAGCTAGAGAACAGCTGGTCATGGGGAATTGCCCCGTCAAAGTTCGATCCAGTATGCCAACCCTTGAGAATCCAATTGAACCTGCAATGTCAGGTAATACTAAACGCCCAGCTTCCTCCATAGGTCTTCTGAATTCTTGAATTTTGTTAACCTAATTTGAAATCATCAACCAACCAGCATGACTGCTGATTGCAACTATTAAAACCATTCTTCCTTTTTAGACAATAACAGGCCCATGGTGGTGTCCCTTTATGACTTCCCCTCCCAAGATCCCTTGGAATCCAGCATCCGCATGGGGGAGAGGCTCACTGTGTTATCAGAGTAAGTGGCATACACGCATGGAGCTGTACATATACAGGGGTGTCTGAAATGATTGACACCCTTGATAAAGATGAGTAAAAATGACTGCATCAAATAAAGTATTCAAATAAGGATGGATATTTTTTGCAACAAAAAAATTGAAATTATATTATTTTAGAATAATACAATTGCTCAGAGTGGTGTTTGTTTGTGTTGAAATGAGAATGCATAAGCAGAAAATAGCCCCGTACCTACTGTGAAATATGGTGGTGGATCTTTAATGTTATGAGGCTATTTCACTTCCACTGGTCCTGGGGACCTCGTTAAGGTCAACGGCATCATGAACTTTACCCAGTACATTTTAGCCCGAAACCTGGTTGCATCTGCCAGGAGGCTGATACTGAAAGTGGGTCTTCCAGCAAAACAATAGCCCCGAAAATACATGACAATCCACAAAGAATTTGTTAATTGGCCACAAAATCAACATTTTGCAATGGCCATCTCAGTCTCTGGACTTGAAACCCATTGAAAACCCGTGGTTTGAATTGAAGAGATTTGAATTGAAGAGGGCATTCCATAAACACAGATTAAGGATATCAAGAATCTGGAAAGATTCTGTATGGAGGAATGGTTCAGAATTGCTCCCAATATGTTGTCCTGCTCATAAAAATATTTTAGAAAAAGTCTCAGTACTGTTATCCTCTAAAGGTATTAAAAACAGGGGTGTCAATCATTTTAACCCTACCTTTTTGAGAAAATGATGTATTACTTGTTGAACAAGAGCAATTGTATTAGTATAAAATAATATAATTTCCCAACTTTTTGGAGTATACAATATAGCTCAGTATTTATTTATTTTATACAGTCCTTTTTGGTCATCTTTATCAATGACGTCAATCATTTCTGACCCTACTGTATGTAGTAGTTTGTGATAGTTTAGTTGAATGCACTGACTGACCTCTTTATTTGCAGTGATGGGGATTTTTGGATGGTGCGATCCACAACAACAGGCAATGAGAGTTACATCCCCAGCCACTACACTGCCAAAGTAATAAACAGGTAAGATACCTACTACTTATTCTCAAGTTTTACTTCTGACTGTCACAGCTGTTTACACATCAGTGAATGTCATTAGAGGGTGGGAATTGGAATGCGTCAATTTGAAAGAGCAATACTGTAGATGTTCTCTCGCTCTGAATGACATCATCAATGTCCTAATTATGTCACTCCTCCCCCAGTGGGGGATGATGGCACCAGTAGTTCTAGTGGAGTTTCCTCGCAGGGTGGAGAGGAGTGAAAAATATAATGTACTATCTTATTTGTCTTCTGATAGTGAATATTTGATATTTCTCATCCATCTTTAATCAGGTGGCAGTATAATGGCATCAGCAGGTTAAATGCAGAGGAGCTGCTGTTGATGCCACACAATTACACAGGGGCTTTCCTGATACGACAGAGTCAGACAAACACAGGTGAGTCTATGTTCATGGCTTAGGGCTCATTTAATTAAATTAATTTTACTGAATGTTATGTCAAGTTAAAAAAAAAAAGTTTGCTATAAGCACAACAACTAGGCTAGGACTTGTGCACTGTTTCATTGCTGTGGCGTGACAAGAGTCTTGTGTTACTTTTGGTCACAGACACCTATTCGCTCTCGGTCCTTGGGAGGACCGACTCCTCGTACATGGGCACAGTGAAACACTACCGCATCCGTCGCCTCCAAAATGGCTGGTTCTACATCTCCCCCAGCCTCACCTTCTACACCCTGGGCCAATTGGTGGAACACTACTCTGGTGGGTACAAGCCCATCGACGGGCTCAGATGCATTATTATTACAGCACAGTTCTTACTCTGGTATGCAAAGAGAGTGGACTGTAAGGTACTACTGTAATGTGTTGTTTGGGTAGAGAATGTTCTAAACATTTGGAAACATGTCTATCCACAGAGTCAGCAGATGGGTTGTGCTGTTTACTGAGGGAGCCTTGCATCATCCAAGGCTCAAACAATACTACTATGATTAGACCATACCCCAAAGCTATCAGGAGGCCCACCCTCAACTGGAAGGACGTAGACAGGTGGGGCACATTCCTAAATCCTCCATCTACCATATTTTGTGTCCCAAGTGACCTACACACTACTTATTTGACTATTTGTCAATATGATATGATATGTCATGCTATAGCTATGCAATTAATTGCATTGTAATTCACATTGTAAGATGATGTATATACTGGTGGTAGGTATATCACATTCCCTATGCCTGCCTCTTGTCTTCCCAGCTCATTGATCTTCAGTAAGGGCAGAGTGGATTCAGAGGGCTCTCTGGTGAGCAAAGGGCTGAGGGAGGCCATGAGCTCATACCTCTACATGACAGAGGCCAGCTGCCAGGACTGTGGCAAACACTGGGATACCTGATGAGAGGGAAGACTGAGAGTAAAATAATAATACATAATACTCTCTGGTCTGCCGCTGCCCTGGCCCAACGGTACTAGGCCAGAAAGGGTGACCTAAACAAAAGCATAGAGGAAGTTAAAAAGAAGTAACCCTACCATTTACAACCACAATGAAAAAATGAAAACTACATTTACGTCTTGATGGTAAAATGTGGGTTTGGGTTCAGGTAGCCACAAGGAGCCGTGTTACTTGGCACTTCTAATGCTACTGGTTCTTGTTCTCAAGAGCACATTTCACAAGGTGAAACCTATGATTTATATATATATATTTATATATACACTAGATGACTGACAGGGGTAATATCTCCATCTTGTCACTCCCCCACCCTTGCAAAAAATATTTTGGAAGTTATAGAAATGCATGTATTAATGTCTACATTCATTTTTTGCCATATTTATTCTATTACGGACACCTTAATGCATACTATTAAATTGTATGATGTGAGCTAAACATTAACATTTAAATACAAATATATATAAAAAACATACTTTCTTAAAGTATAACTTGTTGAAAGTACTAATGTTACTGTCCCCACTACAACAGCAAATACTTAAATATGTGTAATTGTGTCTTTGAAATATTTAATTGAAATACTGTAGAATTACGTTCATTCCTATGGAGCAGGGTTTCTCAAACTCGGTTTTGTTTTTCTTCCCCTGTCACTACACAGCTGATTAAAAACCCAAGCTTGATGATGAGTTGGTTATTTGAATCAGCTGTCCAGTGCTAGGGCAAACAAATTAAAAAGCTTTACCCAGGGGGGTCCAAGACCGAGTTTGGGAAACTGCTCCTTCTGGGGAGTGACAATATGGCCGACCAGTTGCTTTAAAGGCTCTTATTGGCCAATACATAGTATCAGCAATCCAGGGTTTATATACATTGGATGGAACTCAGAGGTCTTATGATATGAGGAGTAGCACTTCCTTTCAGCTCATGGAAGGTTTCATACTGCTTGTCCACACAGAAACACCTATGTATTGGTCTATTTTGAACCAAAGAAGGAAGATCACTGAAATACAATAATGTTGTATCTGGACTAAAGGGAGAACCCATTTGTAGTTTCATATGCAATCTGTTTGTATGAATGAATTGCCATGTCTGAGTAAAGGACGTCACGCTGCTTGCATAACAAGAATCGATTCCTCCTGATTCGGCCCATACCTGGCGCGAACTCGGGACTTCTGCCTTGCTAGCACACGTGACCACCCTCCTGAAGCATCTTTCCACTCGACGTCATGCGAAAACTAGCTAGCGCAAATGAAGACACTTACCGCTGAGGAGTACATCTCACACATCCCCGTATAACTTGAAACTAACTCAGACGTTTTTACCAGAATGTGGGTGATAATGAGTAATAAATAAATAGATTTGAGTGACTGTTTTGTTTCATTGGTTTCTTATCATGGCCAACCTCTTAATCAAGATCGTCCAAACATACAAGACAATGGATGCTGTAGTTTTCTCACATCTGGCCCACAAAGAGAAAGCATCTCATGTCAAAACCATTTTCAAGTCCTACCACTAGATACCGCTAGATACATGGGAATATTTTGTATCAACCATAGCTCACTAAATCCACAGAACTTCCTGCTTAGAACTGTTCAGGAAAAAGAAATAATGGCGACGTTTCTGGGGTCTGAGTCCCCTTGGACTGGAGGAAAGCGAAGCAGTCGAAATATCATTGCAAAAATCACACACAGTCAGATCGCAGGCCAGGGTTTCAGCAGAGGGACACAGGTAAGACAACTTGTGCGATGTATCGGCAATGAAGGTATTTGAAAGGGGAAGGACGACTCAAGCCTGGCTGGGATTGCGTTTGGTAACCCTGCTGAGAGCTAGCTAACGTTAGCATATATAGGGAAACTAGCTAGCTGTTTATCAGACTTTCTGTTTAGTTGGCTAACATTAGCTGTCTATGCTACAAAATAATGTGATCATTTCGCTAAATGACCAAATACACCCGCAAGTTAGCCACTTACAATAAAATGACAACCGAAACCTTGATGTAGCCTACACTTGTTAGCTCTTTTGTTGATTAAGATTTTTTTAAGTGTTGCTAGTATATTTACGCTAACCTTTTTTTTCGCTAACCCAAGTAGATAGCCATCTTTGGTAGTATCGTATGTGTCTGTTCCCATCCATGACGTTACATACAATTGGTATCTGTAGTTAGTTATATTACTCAATGTTGTTATATTAGCGAGCTACCTAACATTTGATGACTTTGCGAAACGGAAAGAGTGCGCCACTGCTGCTAGCAGCTTAGTTTGGCTATCAGTTAGCTACGGCTAACTAGCTTGGTTTTAGGTTTTGACAGGATGTGTTTTTCATCTGCTAGATATAACTAACTTGGAACAACACGCGTGATTACGTAACGTTAACGACACCAGCCCCCAGCTACTTTCGTTTCCATAAATGGGAGCCGCCCATCTGTGCCTGGGCACGGCTCAGTCATTATACTGCCAACAGGTATTTTACCTAACTAGCTACTTGTTTTTGCTCATGTGAGCCTCTCATTACTAGCCAGATAAATAAACCTTACAGGGGCAAAAACCTTTCTCTTTCATGCACTGTTGAAAATCTACGACACCTTTTGTTTTGCTAATAATCTTGTGGAAATGGTCAGTGGTGGAAAAAGTACCCAATGTTTATACTCGAGTAAAGGTAAAGATACCTTTAAAAGAAAATCACTCAAGTAAAAGTCACCCCAGTAAAATACTACTTAAGTAAAAGTCTAAAAGTATTTGGTTTTAAATGTACTTAATTATCAAAGGTAAAAGTATAAATAATTTTAAATATCTTATATTAAGTAAACCTGACGACACGATGTTCTTGTTTATTTAATTCACGGATAGCCAGGGACACAGTTCAACACTCAGACACAATTTACAAACGATGAATTTGTGTTTAGTGAGTCCGCCAGATCAGAGGCAGTAGGAATGACCAGGGATGTTCTCTTGATAAGTGTGTGAATTGGACCATTTTCCTGTCCTGCTAAGCATTCAAAATGTAACTAGTACTTTTGGCTGTCAGGGAAAATGGATGGAGTAAAAAGTACATTATTTTCTTTAGGAATGTAGTGGAGTAAAAGTTGTCAAAAATATAAATAGTAAAGTACAGATACCCCAAAAAACGACTTAGTAAGTATTTTTACTTAAGTACTTTACACCACTGGAAATGATACATTATGCACTCATTCATGTGTGTATACAAATGGCTGCAGTAGACTAGATGGTGGTGATTTTAAAACAAACCTTTTGAATTATACATTTAACATGAAGAGCTACCTTGTGCATGCTGAGTATGTCTATCCTAGAATTACCCTCTGACTCCCTGCCCTTCTTCTTCTATGGAGATCATGGCAGTCCGCAAACAAATGTTTACAGTGCATGCCACCACCTATTGTGCTGGAAAGTTTGTACGCTCAATCATGAGCTGCCCAATTCTGTACTACCATGAAAATAAAATCCAAAACCAAATAAATCCATATAACTATTAGTATAGTAACCTTACTAATAATAGCTATGAAGTCAACTCATAAGCGCAACATTTCTGAAAATGCAATGGGGACAGGACAAATTCTCTGATATTGAAACTAAGGAATCCTGTGTACTTTTCAAGGCAACCTCAGACCTCAGCAGCACTGATAAGCTTTTACTTATTTTCCTCATTTCATTCTTGTGAAATGTGGCCTGCTTAACTCACTGCCAACTTGCCGTTAAAGAATAGAAAAGGCCTATGTGTTGCTCCACCGATTCCAATAAAAAGTCTCAAATGGCAGTTTGAGCCACATTCCTCTCAACGTTTCAGTGATAATTGAGTTTTGAGAACTGAAAGTTATATTGTGCTCCATTTGTGAGGAGCATGATTTGGAATGACTTCTGACTTAACTGGTGCCAGAAGATGGTCTCTGCAACTGGAATCTGGAGAGGATGCGATTATTTTTGCACTAACATCTAAGACCTAGGCTTTTGTTAAATCTGTCTCCGGTTGTGTGGGTGTGCTGAGGGTAGGGTAACAGGATCAACTGTCAGTGTTCTTGTGACACGGGAACATACCGGAGACATTTTCTAAGCTCTCGCATATTTCCTGTATCCACCACTCATTCGTTGTGTTCCAGCTCCCAGAGGCTCTGCTCCAGGAGAGAGATAAGAGGGCCAAATGGCACGGCATCCCTGAGCTGCTGCAGAAGCTCCATGAGAGCAGCCATCCTAACAGTGACCTCTCCCACACACACAGTGTACTAAAGGTACCCAGATAATATATACACCACAACATCAACTAAGCGCAGTCTCCTAGACTATAGGAGCCGACTGAATGTGTATAGTTTACTCTAAGATTAAGGCCTAATTATCCGTTATTTTTAACAGGAACTATCATCCCTACTTTCCATGGAGGCCATGTCTTTTGTCACAGAAGACAGGAAGAGTGCTCAAGAATCCACCTTTCCCAACACATACACCTTTGACCTCTTTGGTGGAGTTGATGTATGTTTACATACTGTTTATTATGCTCTTGTTACTAGTGTGTTCTGTGCTGTGATGGAAAGTAAATCAATGACCAGTTTGAATGTCTTGAATCCGCCATGTCACCTCCTACTGCAGTGTATCAGTGCCTTCTGGGATACTATCAGGCGACGTTTGTTCATTGCATTCATTTTTCCATCCCTTCGAAGCTGCTGGTAGAGATCTTGATGAGGCCTACACTCACTATGCAGAAGAAGAAACCTCAAAGTAAGCAGTAACACTTAGGTCTGATATAATTTCTCTCTGAAGACTGCACTTTTGACATAAGGGACCGTTGCTATTCATGTCTGTGTCTCTTGTCCCTGCAGTGAATGATGACTTAATCAAGGACTGCCTCAGTGTTCTTTATAACTGCTGTATATGTGTAAGTTCCCTCTTCGCAGGCCATCACTTCATATGCAAAAAAAACGTTGTCATGTCTGCTTTTTCCTCTTTAGACATTCATTAATCGTCAAATCTCTCCCCACATTTTCTCAGACGGAAGGGGTTACAAAGAGCCTTGCAGCCAGAGACGACTTTGTCCTGTTTCTCTTCACCTTGATGACGAACAAGAAGACGTTTCTACAGACTGCCACTTTAATCGAGGATATTCTCGGCGTCAAGAAGGTCAGAGCAACTTCACGGCAAAGTCTTCATATTATTTTAATTTATACTAATATTGTTCACACAGAGTATGAGGGTTTGCTCTAGGTAGAGATTTGGTGTCCATGATCATGTTATGCCGATGGTGATCCATTTGTTTGGTCCTGGTCTTCTCTCTGCCCCAGGACATGATCCAGTTGGAGGGGATTCCTAACCTGTCTGGTCTGGTCCAGAGCTTCGACCAGCAGCAGCTGGCTAACTTCTGCCGCATCCTCTCTGTCACCATCTCAGAACCCGACGTGAGAAATGATGACAAACACACCCTGCTGGCCAAGAATGCACAGCAGAAACGCAACGCAAGCCCCTCACGTGCAGAGGTCAATCAAGGTAGGACAGGGATACGGGAACACACTGGAGAGATTAGATTGTATTCTCACTATTTAGCTCAATTACCCTTTCTTTAGGGTCTCGTTAAAGTATTGGTTTGATTCGTCTGTTCATTTGTAGTACTCATTTAAATTCGATACCCTTATTCTGTCCAAAAGTTTTCCCGTCGGTGCTCAACCGGAAACTATTGTAGAGTAACGTTACATGATCGATGAATGAGCCCACCCTGCCTCCCTGTTCCCAGTTACCCTCCTGAACATCCCGGGCTTCATCGAGCGCCTGTGTAAGCTGGCCACCAGGAAGGTGTCTGAGGCCACCGGGGCGTCAAACTTCCTGCAGGAGCTGGAGGACTGGTACACGTGGCTGGACAATGCCTTGGTGCTGGACGCCCTCATGCAGATGGCCACGGAGGAAGCTGAGCACAGCAGCACAGGTCAGCATCCTCTCTGCTCCTGCTCTGTACCACTGCCAGTTATCACTTAAAAGGTCTAACATTAGATGCACCATTCTGCCTGTGAAATGTTTATTTATTGTACTATACAGAAATATCCTGGACATCTCGGTTGTCACCTACCCTTGTACCTCTGTACTTATCTATAAACATTTCTTCTCATTTTAATTTAAAAAATAATAATTTTAAATTACATCCTGTTGTGTCTCCTCCACAGAGTCATCAGATGAGAGTTCGATGGCCACCAGCCCTCTGAGGCACCGTCTGCCCCAGTCCATGAAGATCGTCCATGAGATCATGTACAAGGTGGAGGTGCTCTACGTGCTCTGTGTGCTGCTAATGGGCCGCCAGAGGAACCAGGTGAGGGACTGAGGGACAGAGCAGACGCCTCACCTAATACAGGACATGGGTTCTCCGGTGTAGGCACTCCTGTGCTCTTGTGTGTATTTGACCACCTGATCCGTCTTCCTCAGGTACACAAGATGTTAGCAGAGTTCCGTCTGATCCCAGGTCTCAACAACCTGTTTGACAAGCTGATCTGGAGGAAGTACACCTCGTCCGATCACGTGGTGCATGGACAGAACGAGAACTGTGACTGCAGTCCTGTAAGCAGTGCACTCGTCTCTCACTGAGCTGTCCCTGGACATGATCGGTGGCTTTTTCTAGGATTCTCACTCTGGGTAACATATTACCATTGCTGTGTTATAACATTTGCAATATCAATCACGCTGATTCTGTCCTTCCCTTAGGAAATATCCTTCAAGATCCAGTTTCTGAGGCTTCTCCAGAGCTTCAGTGACCACCACGAGTGAGTAACCTTCAAACAGTCTGTTTGACCGAAAGTTCCCCCGTTAGCTTCACTTGAGTTTAACAAACAACATTTTCTTTATTTCAGGAACAAGTACCTTCTTCTGAACAGTCAGGAGCTGAACGAACTGAGTGCCATTTCTCTGAAGGCCAACATACCGGAGGTGGAGGCCTTAGTCAATACAGACAGGTATGCATCCTAAATGTAACATTTATTTAACTAGGCAAGTCAGTTAAGAACAAATACCCCGGCCAAACCCAGATGACGCTGGGCCAATTGTGCGCCGCCCTATGGGACTCCCAATCACGGCCGGGACTCCTTTTTGACTCCACCCTCAATACGTCACACTACAGAGGCATTATGATCTCTGAAACCTCAAATGCAATACCATATTGTGTGTCCTAAATCTTTTGAGTGATTCACACACTAATGCGCTCTCCCTGTCTCCTTGTGCTCCTGCAGGAGTCTAGTGTGCGATGGGAAGAAGGGACTCCTCACACGTCTGCTCGCCGTCATGAAGAGGGAGCCTCCAGACTCCTCCTTTAGGTTCTGGCAGGCCAGGGCAGTGGAGAGTTTCCTCCGTGGAGCCACCTCTTATGCGGACCAGATGTTTCTGCTGAAGAGGGGGCTGCTAGAACACATCCTGTTCTGCATCATAGACAGTGGCTGTAAGTCCAGAGATGTCCTGCAGAGCTACTTTGACCTGCTGGGGGAACTCATGAAGTTCAACATCGACGCCTTCAAGAGGTTCAACAAATATGTCAGCACAGACGACAAGGTGAAACCCTTAGCGAGTAGCAACCCCCCAGAAAATACATGAAATAATGCAATATCGATTCTTATAGTCATATATAAGTAATCTCAATGTACCCAAGTTTTTGCGATGTGTGTGTTCTATAATGCTGTGTGTCCCATTCCTCTGTTCGGCTCGGCTGCAGTTCCAGACCTTCATGACCCAGATCAACAGTTCCCTGGTGGACTCCAACATGCTGGTGCGCTGCATCGTCCTGTCCCTCGACCGCTTCGAGAGCCAGACAGAGGATGTGAAAGGTAAGCCGCACTGTCTAATCCCATAGTAAGTGAATGGAACGATGAGAGAGGGTCACATGTAGTATCTTAAGCTGCCAATGCTGGAATGAATTCAAGCTTTGAGTGCATTATAATGGTGCTGTTCCTGATGTAATTGTTGCTGGCTGTGGTCCTGCAGTGGTGGAGGTGCTGTCTGAATGCTGTCTGCTGTCCTACATGGCCCGGGTGGAGAACAGGCTGTCCTTCCTCTTCAGGCTGGTCAATGTCATCAACGTGCAGACTCTCACACAGGTCTCTCTAACACCAGACAAACCCACACCTCTGTATCTCTCTTTCAGGATAAGAGGAATGTGTCCTCAGTTTATTAGTGTTTGAGGTTGTTGTTCTCCAACATCTGGCGCTGACATGTCCCCCTCTCCCCTGCCCATCCCCTGGCCCAGGAGAATGTGAGCTGTCTGAACACCAGCCTGGTGGTCCTGATGCTGGCCAGGAGGCGGGGTAAACTTCCCTTCTACCTCAACACATTGAGAGAGAAGGAGTATGCAGAGAAATATCCTGGCTGCCTGCTAAACAACTTCCACAACCTGCTGCGCTTCTGGCAGCGCCACTACCTCAACAAGGACAAGGACAGCACCTGTCTGGAGAACGTGAGTGTCCTCGCCCTGCTCTGTCCCAAACAAGGGAAAACCAGATTTATTTTCTTCAAAATATATTATGCAGGGATGCAAACTTGGCGCTTCTTGGCGATATTCACAGTTTTGATCTCAAAATAGGTAATTCACATGAATTGTGTCGATCCATGAAAACAAAAGTATGCCTGGCAACGTACGCAGTGTGTCACCCATTGAGCTATAAAAGAGAGGTGTGAACAGAATCTCAATTGCACACTCCTCGCGTCCTCTCTCCTCACCTCCTTCTCAAAACCCATTGGAGGAGAAGGTCAGAGGGGAGGGACCTCTGGCTTTCACATCCATTGGGGTTTGAGGAGCGAGAAGTATGCAATTGAGGTTCTCCCACTTTGTGCTCACTAACGTTACCTTCTCTGGCGGCTGAGTCATCATCCACTCCACACAACAAACTTTGTTCCTGACTGGGAAATTTGGAATGCAACTTGAGGTAAGCAACCTGTGTTCGCAATAATGCTGCGGTTGTATTTGATACATGCAACTATAATTTGCTTATGTTTAGCGCTGTGGCGGTCACAAAATTTAGTCAGCCAGTGATTGTCAACTGTCTCATGATAATTAACCGTTAATTAACATAAACACATTTAGCATCTCCTGGCTTCAACACATAGCCTACAAGCCACTGATGCAGACCTTTGGAACATCTACATTTTAAAAAGTCTAATAAATCCATGTAATATAGCCTACACCTTCACAATAAATCTATAATTTATTTTAGACAGGTCTAAAGAAACATGATATGAAGAAAATGTAATCTATTTCAGAATAACAGAATAGCATACTTGAGTTATCCTGATCTGGCTATGCCATATGGCTGTTGGCTACACTAGTTCATTTAGCAGACAAAATCTTCATTGAATTCCCGTGGCATTATTTTTCTAGTATGAAGACTACAATTGAACAAAGCTAAATAAAATAGAAAGGATATTTTCACCAAACAATTTGAGGGAGTGCACACATACGGCTATTCTGTGTTGAGCGGTTAACAAAGAAATAGGTATTCCTATATGCTTAGTTTAGAGTTATTAATGTAACTTTAGTTGTTCTACAAACGTTGGGCTATATGTTTTGATTTTTAATACATTGTAAGGCTGCATGATGCGATTCTAACGATGATTTGAAAAAAGTTGCTTGAAAGGCATGAGCTCTGCTTTGTTGTTTTTTTGCACGGACTGTACACAATACATCAGTCTCTCATTCACAATTTGGCAAGCAGATGATAATGCCTCGAATTTCCCGGTGGCAACCCCTTTGTGTGGCTGTAATGCACCCTAAAAAAATATATGCCTTTTGTGGCCGTTGTGCCACAAAGTATAAGTTTAATAATTTATAATGAGCCTCTCCCTGAGTGCTGCATGCTCTGAAGCACCTCACTCACATGGCTCTCCACGTGATCAGGTCTTCCTTGTAGGCTACAAGTGAAGACACATCGGGACGCAAATGCGTGCATCCTTATCCAATTCCAAGGTGCATAATGAAGAACTGTCCACATTTACATTTCGTCATCCAACCAGATGAGTAGGCCTAACGAACAGCAAAAGCACTAGCCTATGTCAATCTACTATCCCCATAGTACAAAAGTCGACCTATTCTGTGCGTGAAATAAATATTCCAAACATAGTCTGGGACAGTTGTGGGATGCGATGGATCCCAAATTAATATAACCACTAGAATCCCAAAACTGTTTTATGCAATGAGGCTGACGCAACAGATCAGAACATTTAGATGAAAAAAATGTTGATAAACTATTCGGCTATATCTTCCCATTATAAGTGCAGTAATGCACACACAGCAGTAAGCATGTATGTTCCATTAGCGGGAAAACAACATTATCAAACATTACCGTAAATGTGATTATGCATATAATGCTTTTATTATAAAGGTGCATTTTTATGGTGAAAATTATCTTCCCCAAACTTGAAACTCACACGCCAGTTAGGCTCTATACAACCCTTGTAAAGAGGATTAATGTGCTTAATTTTAAGAAGTTATTTGGACACTTTAGTTGTGATACAAACCTTATTAGAACATATATATATAGGCCTATGGGCTAGGCTACATGAGGTGTGCGACTATGATTCGACAAAGTTGCAAAAAAGGTATTGTTTCTTGCCTTACGCTTGGCATTATTCACAAGTGATAATATAGAATTCACATGTGATAGGCTGGTATTGTCACCCATCAGACTATTCTTGATTTAATTTTGTCTTTACATATACAAAATAATATATATGTGTGAAATTTGTTTTGATTTAGCATTTATCATGCACCTGTCAAAAAAAGTTTGGGGAAATAATACATATATTCACTTAAATTGCGAATGGAGGACACCTTTCCCCCTGTGGTTTATTTTCATGCCAGTCAGGTAGGCTATACTCCTGTTGTAAAGAGAAGCAATGTACTTAATATTAGGAAAGTAAAAAAATATATATAAAAAAAAATAGTAGGCCTAGCCTATAGAAAGCTGATGGGATCCTCCTATTTTTAATCACTGTGTTTTCTCACGCAATTGCAAGGCCTATTGAAATGTTGCGCAACATGAGATCGTGGGCTCTCATGAAGTGTTTGATTAGATTTTCGATTACATTTGCATTGATGTCAGAGTGAATAGAGGGACAATAGTGCTGAGTACCAGGCAGCTACGAAATTTGTTAGGCTACTAATGACCATCAGCAGCATCAGAACTTGGAGAACCCTAATTACCGTGACTAAATGGCCACGTGGAATTTGACTGCCTTCGTGACTCGTAACCGCCGGGGTGGCGGTGATACGATTACCACAATACTTAAAACACATATTACAGCCGTACTTATGTTTCAGTAGCGCAAATTATTACACACTAAGTTATTAACGTTAGCTAGCGAACTACTTTAGCATCTATGCTGACAAGCTAAAATAGAATATCAGAGTTCAGAGTGTGATGTCATATATGTCAAATCGGATCGCTTCATCCAATATCACGTGTGACAGCTGTGCGCAGCCAGTCACATCCCCTAACCAGTCATTAGTCTACTCAGCTGCTTCTCTCCAGACCCGGCGCCAGGATAAAGTGACTAAGGGGGCAGTTGGCATTTTTTGGGGGGGGTTCTTGCATTGGAATTGTATATTGAGTTCTGCTTATATCACGCTACACCACAATAACCATAAAAGTTAAAATGGCGAGACTCTTGAGACCATTGATTGAGTGATTTTGGAAGTGACAGGTTGGCACAAAATCTGTAGCCCATCTCTGCTGCTTATCACACTAAAGCAAGGCTGTTTTGGTAATGAATATAGGCTACAAGATAAATAGGGTAAGTCACCTATTACCGACAGCCTGTGAATGTAGCCATGAACACTGCTGTCTTAATAAATGCTGGAAGTGGTAGCCTAGTTATTCATGCATGCAAACAAAAATACTGGATTGCAGTTTGGCTCAGTATACTGACAACTGCAAATGCAAACGAATGAATTCAAATAGAACAAAACAGCACTACCAAGTAGGCCTAGTAAACAGTATCAGATTGATAAAAGCATGACGCAATCTTTTATTTAGGCTACTTACATTAACAGTAAACAAATGCAGTAAACAAAAGGCAAGTGATACTACTCCACTGCACGGTTGGAGCTAGGAACACAAGCATTTCACTACACCCGCCATAACATCTGCTAAATATGTGTATGTCATCAATAAAATTAGATTTGAATCGAGATCCAAATGACCAGCACACAGCCTACTACAGTGAGATGCAGCCTACTACAGTGAGATGCAGCCTACTACAGTGAGATGCAGCCTACTACAGTGAGATGCAGCCTACTACAGTGAGATGCAGCCTACTACAGTGAGATGCAGCCTACTACAGTGAGATGCAGCCTACTACAGTGAGATGCAGCCTACTACAGTGAGATGCAGCCTACTACAGTGAGATAGATGCAGCCTACTACAGTGAGATAGATGCAGCCTACTACAGTGAGATGCAGCCTACTACAGTGAGATGCAGCCTACTACAGTGAGATAGATGCAGCCTACTACAGTGAGATAGATGCAGCCTACTACAGTGAGATAGATGCAGCCTACTACAGTGAGATAGATGCAGCCTACTACAGTGAGATAGATGCAGCCTACTACAGTGAGATGCAGCCCTGCACAGCTGGCTTGCCAAATAGGCATATACAGGCCCTCTGCTTCGCTCATGTATTCAGCAACATGTTGTGATATGGAACTATACACTTATGTGGATTAAAGACCCACGGCATCAATTAAACAAGGCCAGCCTACCATAAACATGCTTCCAGGGTATTGAGATTGTTCAAATATGTGCTTGTTATTCCCTGAAAATATGTAACGTTTGTCACCTTTTTGGGCCCTCGGCAGTTTGCGTCCCTGTTATGAGCTCACCCGATCTAGTTGTAGTCCGTAGACTGGCTGGACTGTCATTTAACTAGCCTTTGACTAAACTTTAAATTCAAATCTTGCAAGGTTTAGTGAGGGGCCATTTAGTCAGAAACTAGTTCAATGGCACGGAGCTGGGTGTGTTTCAGAAGACGCGCGCGGAAGCCAATCTTCAAATCCTATAAATGTGCTTGTGTTTTCATTAGTCTGTGTCCACCACATTTTGTTGGGGTACCGGGCAGGGTCGGCGGTAGTATTTTGTATTTCCTAAGACCGGAGAAAGTTTCATGTTGCGATTTTGCACTACTCCACTTACCATGAATATCCCCTTCTCCTCTTTGGGTAAAAAATATGTGTTTTACAAGTCTTAACCCCCTGTTTCCTCTCTCCCTCAGAGCTCCTGCATCCCCTTTGACTACTGGAAGGAGACAGTGTCAGTGCTGCTGGGCTCAGACAGGACTTCTCTGTGTGCCATAGCCAGCTACATAGACGAGCCCTTCATGGACCTGGACAGGGACCTGCTGGAGGATTAACCCATACAGGCGGGTTTGGGTGTGGCTGGCCTGGTGGAGGGGGTAGGGGGTTGCTGGGGTATGGACACCTATCATGAGTGATGACCATGCCAGAAAGCTAGAGCAGGACTGTAACTGTGGCTGGACACAGACTCGTTGCTATGCTGTCTGTAACTAGGCCAGGAGGCCGTTACTGAAGGAGGGGTGGGGGGGTGATTCTACAATCCTGGCCATCTTCACTCCTCGCTCCATTCTCTTCGGAGGAGAAGGGGCGAGACTGCACCTGTTTGTCTGTCCATTACCAGACCCTACAGTAGAGAGATACATTTCTTGGACCTTGAAATACTCCTATGTTGGTGGTTTGCTTTAGGTAAAATCAAATAGCCTTTTATATATTACATAAATATATTGAAAAATCTATACATACGATGCAACAAATTAGATAGGATCTATCCATCTAACACAGAAAATGGTTTGTTTTCACTATGGGGGACTTGTTATAAGTGGGGAGGCCCAGAGTATGTCTGAAGACTAAGTCCCCCCTGTGTGTCTTCTAGCCCACATGGCTCTCTTAGAGAAGGGAAGTGTTGACTCCATGTCTGGGAGCCTAAGAGGGCTGCTCATGACTGGATGCAGAGGTGGCATCAGTCTTGTCCAGTGGTCTTTTGAATGAATGGCTTCGTCTCTGATCTATATGTGTATGTAGGGCTCTCTCTCTTAGGTGAATCTAGTCGACTGGTACTTGTAGCTTTACTCAGCCCGTCCAGGTAGCTTGTGGATCTGTTAATGGTTGACATTCTATGGTGTCCTATGGTGGATGAGATGGGGCTGGACGGGACCCCCACTCACCTGAAGTCACCAACCCCTTCATGACTTTACCCCAACACAAGGAAACACTTTCCTTTCTGTTTTTCAGACATTGTTTTTGTTTTTCATCTTGTTAAGAGAATATCTTTTAGTTCTAAATAAAGTGTAGATAAAAGGAAGAAAATATTGCACTGTTTGAATTGTTGTTTTGTTTATTTTGATGACCGGTGTTTTCATTTTGTATCAGACTTTATATGCATCAAGTGAAAGGGGGTTTGGCAAAATAATTAACTATGCAGGTTCTAGTATTCAATCCCACTCTCTGTCGCTGATAGTTCTCACAACAGTTCCTTAACCCCTTATCCTTCAACCAACAGCCACGCTGTGCTGCGTCACTTGATTGTTCTCTAGTCGTCCACTTAACTCTTGACTGCTCCTATCTTACCATGAGCCTAGACTTCGACAATCTTGATCTGTCTTTGTGATGATTCTGTGCTTGATGTCACCTCTAATGTGATTGGCTGAAGGGGGGAATGGGAGTAGTTACATTGCTATGGCTCCTCTGGCTAGAATGTGCTGATGTTGCCGATGCAGAGTAAGCATTTAGCAAAAAATCGAATCCAAGAAATTGACCAATGATTGAGCTACCTCATTTTTCAACCCAGCAAGCACCAATTGGATCACTCACAGGGTGTATGTCGAAATGAAACTAATCCTGTTCAAACTGTTTTTTTTTTTTTTTTGCTATCATACATTCAGTCATGTGAACGTACAATTTGTTCACAATTTGGTTTGCCCTAACAGTTGTTATTGCTACATAAAAACAGGCTTGGTTTCTTTACCTACCTACACTTCACCACTACTTAATGTGGATGACTTGTGTTCATGTACATCATGGAAGGAGCCTGCAATGTTCATAGGAGTCCTACCGGTGCAGCACCATTTAGGTCATTCTGTGTTCTTCTAGTGTTTGGAACAGAACTGTTGCCATGAGAACTCTGTGCATGTTCCACGCTCCCCAAGAGTCATGATTGCCTGTGGAATAGCATATTGTCTTTTTTTTGGCATCTGGTGCAGAGTAGATAACCTACTTTTTAAAAATCTGGTCTTAATTGCTAGATATAACTTTGAAAATCAAACGCAGTACTGTATTTCTATACTATCCATCGTTAACAGCCACCCAGATTTTGTACGGTTGAAACATTGTACATACTGTATATTTGGTTTTGTGCAGATTTGCTTCACACTAAGAACTTACACTTCAGAAGCAGCCTATATACATTAAATCCAATACAAAAAAAAATGAAAGTCTGACTTGACATTTTTAGTTGATAATTGGTGCTTAATTATTTGAATTTGATTGTAATTCCTAGTCTCTTACCCTTCTTACATCAGATACATTATTTGATGGAATTGTTACTCTGTTCTTTGGCATATATGCCAAGTTAGTTTCCTTTGTTTGACTGTGTGTGGTATACCCAGTCACTGTTATCATTGGAGATGAATAATAAAAAGCATATGGTGTGTGTATACCTATAGAAATTAGATCAGCAAACCTTTGTTTTCTGAAACATGATCAAATCATTTTTGTATGTTTATATTTTGCTTTGACATTGGATATTGGGGTGGTGATGTTTTAGTGTACATTGGATCCCCCCCCCCCCCCCCCACACACACACACACACCACTCCTAATCCTGACTCAATCCACCACAATCCCCCTAAAATTCAATTTCACACCTGTTTTCTTAATCTTATGTTTAATTTAACAGTCTTGTTTGTGAATTTAATACAATGATAATCCTAAATAAATTCTCAACTTTCTTTTTGAGTGTGTGCCCGGTGTATTTTGTCACAGTGGTTTTAAGGATGGGACACCGATAATGATCATGTGTGGTGGGTGGTAGGTGCTTATATTTGTCCTCATGAACATCGGCTGTGTGCAGCAGGCAGCCGTCCTCTTTCCTCTGACCACAGAACACTGGGTGTAAATTCTCTTGTAATTTACTGACGATTCCATGCGTTGACCACTACCATCCATTACTCACTGCATCTCCACGTACCACACTAACTGCCGATAGTAATGTGGGCGGTAGGAAGCCTACGGTTACAACGTTGGACCAGTAACCAAAAGGTCGCTGGTTTGAATACCTGAGCCGACAATATATTTTTTTTCAAACTGTCTGTACCCATGAGCAAAGGCACTTAACCTTAATAGGCACCCTACTACTATGGTGTTTCCCAAACTCAGTACTTGGAACCCCAAGGGGTGCACCTTTTGGTTTTTGCCCTAACACTACACAGCGGATTCAAATGATCAAAGCTTGCTAGTTTGAGAAACCCTGCACTAGGCCCTCCATGGAATGAGTTGACACCGCTGCTGTAAAACCACACCTTTCACTGCACCTATCTGGTGAGACAAATTGTACTATAAGTGTTTTTAGAAGTCTTTATTGGGTCTGTATTGCACTCCCACAGTCACACCACAACTGCTGCAGCTGGCTGGCTGTGATATCTTTGGTTTGGCAGTTATCCTCTGGATTACTCTGCGAGCTGAAACACACAAGAGAAACACAGTATGTTTCAGTAACAACCACCGATAATACTGAGGGCATGGGAATAAATACTCCGGAGAAGACCATGTTATGTGATATCACAATTTACTGGTATCGTCCATGAAGTGTAGTACTGACCTTGGGCCCTTGGTCCCGAGTGCGAACACAGAGCTTGTTGACAGTGGCATCGGCCCTCTGCATTGTCCAGATCATGCTGGATCTTCCTGAACTTGGCCAGGTTGGAGTTGGCTTGTTCCTCCTGAGAGGAGAAGACAGAGAGCAGGGAACTAGATCATGCCACTGTAGGCCATTTGGAAACAGACCCACATTTCATACAATAACACAACAGTTGAAATGAAAACTTGAAATGTTGTGGGGGACTTACCGCTTCCTCAGCCTGCCTCTTGTAGCTCTTCACCTTGGCCTGCAGCTTGTCAATGAGCTCCTGAGAACGGGCCAGGTTCTTACTGTCCTCCTCTGTCTGCAAGGACAAACACAAACAGCAGAGGGCAGCATGACGCACTACATCACATCACAACACCTGACAGGCCAGGCAGCTCTTTCAATAAACAGTGCATATAATCATGTGGTATGTTTCAGTACCTGGTAGGTGAGCTCTTTGATCATCCTCTCATACTTGCGGACTCCCTTCTGGAACCCTGGCTCCTCTTCTGGTCAGACTCCAGCTCATTCTCCAGCTCTTTCACCTGTTGATGGGAGACTATCAGATCACTGATCTACACTCACCGTCCAATATTGGTGAAACAACTTTAACCAAGTAAATGAAGTAGCCTTGCACAAGCCTTGGCAGGTTGCCATTTATTGGGAAGACTCATGTACTGGAGGCAGCTCTGAAGGGTAGTCACTACCTGGCACAGCCACAAAGTCATAAAATCTGATTTTAAACCTAACCCTAACAGTAAACACACCTTTAACCTCATGCCTGACCTTAAAATAAGACCAAAAATTACATTTTTGTTTACATTTATTTTTCGGTAAATAGACAAATTTGACTTTGACGCTGGCCCTGTCATGTTTTGTCATTGATTATCATGCCTTGTCCCTGTTCTTCTCCTTCTATTCGTTTCCCTCTGCTGGTCTTATTAGGTTCTTTCCCTCTTTCTATCCCTCTCTCTCCCCCTCCCTCTCTCACTCTCCCGCTCTCTCTTCTCTCTATCGTTCCGTTCCTGCTCCCAGCTGTTCCTATTCCCCTAATCAATCATTTAGTCTTCCCACACCTGTTCCCGATCCTTTTCCCTGATTAGAGTCCCTATTTCTCTCCTTGTTATTCGTTTCTGCCCTGTCGGTTCCTTGTCTAGAATTCACCGTGCTGTGCTTGTGTATCGCCCTGTCGTGTCGTGTTTTCCTCAGATGCTGCGTGGTGAGCAGGTGTCTGAGTCTGTTTGGTTCTAGTGCCTTCCCGAGGCAACCTGCTGTTCACCTGCTGTTCAAGATCGAGTCTCCAGTTTGTCCTCGTCATTTCGAGTCAAAGTTGTGTTTTTTGATTGTATTTACTTTACTGGATTAAAGACTCTGTTTTCGCCAAGTCGCTTTTGGGTCCTCTTTCACCTGCATGACAGAAGGAACCGACCAAGGAATGGACCCAGCGACTTCAGACGCTCGTTACACTGCCGTCGAGATCCAAGGAGCCATGCTCGGCAGACACGAGCAGGAATTGTCTGCTGCTCGCCATGCCGTGGAGAACCTGGCCGCTCAGGTTTCCGACCTCTCTGGACAGTTCCAGAGTCTTCGTCTCGTGCCACCTGTTACTTCCTGGCCTGCCGAGCCTCCAGAACCTAGGGTTAATAACCCACCTTGCTACTCCGGGCAGCCCACTGAGTGCCGCTCCTTTCTCACGCAGTGTGAGATTGTGTTCTCTCTCCAACCCAACACATACTCTAGAGAGAGAGCTCGGGTTGCTTACGTCATTTCACTCCTTACTGGCCGGGCTCGAGAATGGGGCACAGCTATCTGGGAGGCAAGGGCTGATTGCTCTAACAAGTACCAGAACTTTAAAGAGGAGATGATTCGGGTTTTTGACCGTTCAGTTTTTGGTAGGGAGGCTTCTAGGGCCCTGGCTTCCCTATGCCAAGGTGAACGGTCCATAACGGATTATTCTATTGAGTTTCGCACTCTTGCTGCCTCTAGTGAGTGGAACGAGCCGGCGCTGCTCGCTCGTTTTCTGGAGGGACTCCACGCAGTGGTTAAGGATGAGATTCTCTCCCGGGAGGTTCCTTCAGATGTGGACTCTTTGATTGCTCTCGCCATCCGCATAGAACGATGGGTAGATCTTCGTCACCGGGCTCGTGGAAGAGAGCTCGCATCAACGGTGTTTCCCTGCTCCGCATCGCAACCATCTCCCTCCTCTGGCTCAGAGACTGAGCCCATGCAGCTGGGAGGGATTCGCATCTCGACTAAGGAGAGGGAACGGAGGATCACCAACCGCCTGTGCCTCTATTGCGGAGTTGCTGGACATTTTGTTAATTCATGTCCAGTAAAAGCCAGAGCTCATCAGTAAGCGGAGGGCTACAGGTGAGCGCAACTACTCAAGTCTCTCCATCAAAATCCTGTACTACTTTGTCGGTCCATCTACGCTGGACCGGTTCGGGTGCTACATGTAGTGCCTTGATAGACTCTGGGGCTGAGGGTTGTTTCATGGACGAAGCATGGGTTCGGAAACATGACATTCCTTTCAGAGAGTTAGAGAAGCCTACGCCCATGTTCGCCTTAGATGGTAGTCATCTTCCCAGTATCAGATTTGAGACACTACCTTTAACCCTCACAGTATCTGGTAACCACAGTGAGACTATTTCTTTTTTGATTTTTCGTTCACCGTTTACACCTGTTGTTTTGGGTCATCCCTGGCTAGTATGTCATAATCCTTCTATTAATTGGTCTAGTAATTCTATCCTATCCTGGAACGTTTCTTGTCATGTGAAGTGTTTAATGTCTGCCATCCCTCCCGTTTCTTCTGTCCCTACTTCTCAGGAGGAACCTGGCGATTTGACAGGAGTGCCGGAGGAATATCATGATCTGCGCACGGTCTTCAGTCGGTCCCGAGCCAACTCCCTTCCTCCTCACCGGTCGTATGATTGTAGTATTGATCTCCTTCCGGGGACCACTCCTCCTCGGGGTAGACTATACTCTCTGTCGGCTCCCGAACGTAAGGCTCTCGAGGATTATTTGTCTGTGTCTCTTGACGCCGGTACCATAGTGCCTTCTTCCTCTCCGGCCGGGGCGGGGTTCTTTTTGTTAAGAAGAAGGACGGTACTCTGCGCCCCTGCGTGGATTATCGAGGGCTGAATGACATAACGGTTAAGAATCGTTATCCGCTTCCCCTTATGTCATCAGCCTTCGAGATTCTGCAGGGAGCCAGGTGCTTTACTAAGTTGGACCTTCGTAACGCTTACCATCTCGTGCGCATCAGAGAGGGGGACGAGTGGAAAACGGCGTTTAACACTCCGTTAGGGCATTTTGAGTACCGGGTTCTGCCGTTTGGTCTCGCCAATGCGCCAGCTGTTTTTCAGGCATTAGTTAATGATGTTCTGAGAGACATGCTGAACATCTTTGTTTTTGTCTATCTTGACGATATCCTGATTTTTTCTCCGTCACTCGAGATTCATGTTCAGCACGTTCGACGTGTTCTACAGCGCCTTTTAGAGAATTGTCTCTACGTAAAGGCTGAGAAGTGCTCTTTTCATGTCTCCTCCGTTACTTTTCTCGGTTCCGTTATTTCCGCTGAAGGCATTCAGATGGATTCCGCTAAGGTCCAAGCTGTCAGTGATTGGCCCGTTCCAAGGTCACGTGTCGAGTTGCAGCGCTTTTTAGGTTTCGCTAATTTCTATCGGCGTTTCATTCGTAATTTCGGTCAAGTTGCTGCCCCTCTCACAGCTCTTACTTCTGTCAAGACGTGTTTTAAGTGGTCCGGTTCCGCCCAGGGAGCTTTTGATCTTCTAAAAGAACGTTTTACGTCCGCTCCTATCCTCGTTACTCCTGACGTCACTAGACAATTCATTGTCGAGGTTGACGCTTCAGAGGTAGGCGTGGGAGCCATTCTATCCCAGCGCTTCCAGTCTGACGATAAGGTTCATCCTTGCGCTTATTTTTCTCATCGCCTGTCGCCATCTGAGCGCAACTATGATGTGGGTAACCGTGAACTGCTCGCCATCCGCTTAGCCCTAGGCGAATGGCGACAGTGGTTGGAGGGGGCGACCGTTCCTTTTGTCGTTTGGACAGACCATAAGAACCTTGAGTACATCCGTTCTGCCAAACGACTTAATGCCCGTCAAGCTCGTTGGGCGTTGTTTTTCGCTCGTTTCGAGTTTGTGATTTCTTACCGTCCGGGTAGCAAGAACACCAAGCCTGATGCCTTATCCCGTCTGTTTAGTTCTTCTGTGGCTTCTACTGATCCCGAGGGGATTCTTCCTTATGGGCGTGTTGTCGGGTTAACAGTCTGGGGAATTGAAAGACAGGTTAAGCAAGCACTCACGCACACTGCGTCGCCGCGCGCTTGTCCTAGTAACCTCCTTTTCGTTCCTGTTTCCACTCGTCTGGCTGTTCTTCAGTGGGCTCACTCTGCCAAGTTAGCTGGTCATCCCGGTGTTCGAGGCACTCTTGCGTCTATTCGCCAGCGCTTTTGGTGGCCGACTCAGGAGCGTGACACGCGCCGTTTCGTGGCTGCTTGTTCGGACTGCGCGCAGACTAAGTCGGGTAACTCTCCTCCTGCCGGTCGTCTCAGACCGCTCCCCATTCCTTCTCGACCATGGTCTCACATCGCCCTAGACTTCATTACCGGTCTGCCTTTGTCTGCGGGGAAGACTGTGATTCTTACGGTTGTCGATAGGTTCTCTAAGGCGGCACATTTCATTCCCCTCGCTAAACTTCCTTCCGCTAAGGAGACGGCACAAATCATTATCGAGAATGTATTCAGAATTCATGGCCTCCCGTTAGACGCCGTTTCAGACAGAGGCCCGCAATTCACGTCACAGTTTTGGAGGGAGTTCTGTCGTTTGATTGGTGCGTCCGTCAGTCTCTCTTCCGGGTTTCATCCCCAGTCTAACGGTCAAGCAGAGAGGGCCAATCAGACGATTGGTCGCATACTACGCAGCCTTTCTTTCAGAAACCCTGCGTCTTGGGCAGAACAGCTCCCTGGGCAGAATACGCTCACAATTCGCTTCCTTCGTCTGCTACCGGGTTATCTCCGTTTCAGAGTAGTCTGGGTTACCAGCCTCCTCTGTTCTCATCCCAGCTTGCCGAGTCCAGCGTTCCCTCCGCTCAAGCGTTTGTCCAACGTTGTGAGCGCACCTGGAGGAGGGTGAGGTCTGCACTTTGCCGTTACAGGGCACAGACTGTGAGAGCCGCCAATAAACGCAGGATTAAGAGTCCAAGGTATTGTTGCGGCCAGAGAGTGTGGCTTTCCACTCGCAACCTTCCTCTTACGACAGCTTCTCGTAAGTTGACTCCGCGGTTCATTGGTCCGTTCCGTGTCTCCCAGGTCGTCAATCCTGTCGCTGTGCGACTGCTTCTTCCGCGACATCTTCGTCGCGTCCATCCTGTCTTCCATGTCTCCTGTGTCAAGCCCTTTCTTCGCACTCCCGTTCGTCTTCCCTCCCCCCTCCCGTCCTTGTCGAGAGCGCACCTATTTACAAGGTACATAAGATCATGGACATGCGTTCTCGGGGACGGGGTCACCAATACTTAGTGGATTGGGAGGGTTACGGTCCTGAGGAGAGGAGTTGGGTTCCGTCTCGGGACGTGCTGGACCGTTCACTCATTGATGATTTCCTCCGTTGCCGCCAGGATTCCTCCTCGAGTGCGCCAGGAGGCGCTCGGTGAGTGGGGGGTACTGTCATGTTTTGTCATTGATTATCATGCCTTGTCCCTGTTCTTCTCCTTCTATTCGTTTCCCTCTGCTGGTCTTATTAGGTTCTTTCCCTCTTTCTATCCCTCTCTCTCCCCCTCCCTCTCTCACTCTCCCGCTCTCTCTTCTCTCTATCGTTCCGTTCCTGCTCCCAGCTGTTCCTATTCCCCTAATCAATCATTTAGTCTTCCCACACCTGTTCCCGATCCTTTTCCCTGATTAGAGTCCCTATTTCTCTCCTTGTTATTCGTTTCTGCCCTGTCGGTTCCTTGTCTAGAATTCACCGTGCTGTGCTTGTGTATCGCCCTGTCGTGTCGTGTTTTCCTCAGATGCTGCGTGGTGAGCAGGTGTCTGAGTCTGTTTGGTTCTAGTGCCTTCCCGAGGCAACCTGCTGTTCACCTGCTGTTCAAGATCGAGTCTCCAGTTTGTCCTCGTCATTTCGAGTCAAAGTTGTGTTTTTTGATTGTATTTACTTTACTGGATTAAAGACTCTGTTTTCGCCAAGTCGCTTTTGGGTCCTCTTTCACCTGCATGACAGGCCCATCTAGTGGAAATCGCTCAGCTCTGCCACCAGGATAAGATTCATCCAAATAAACGCCAACCTGTCAAACTGGAGCGGCTCATAGAAGCAGCAGCTTATCTTCTGTTTCTGTAGCGCGAGGCAGCATGATGTACAAGTACACCCCCTGGATAGAACGCAGGTCTATCGCAGGGCCTTTCCCCCAATGCTGAGTGCTAAGCAGAGACACAACGGGTCCCATTTTTACAGTCTTTACAGGACTGTTAAAATGGGTACGGCCTAAATTGGTAAAGCAAAACCCAGAGCATGCTAATTGAGTCAACAATCTACTTACTTTGCACTCTCCTAATGAACAGATGGTGAATGAGAAAAGGGTGTGCTCTCTGGACTCTCACCTTGCTCTCCAGTTTCTGGATCTGTTTCTTGCCACCCTTGAGGGCGATCTGCTCAGCCTCATCCAGGCAGAGCTGCAGGTCCTTGGTGGTGTGCTCCATGTTTTTCTTCATCCTCTCCAGGTGAGAGCTGGTGTCCTGCTCCTTCTTTAACTCCTCAGCCATCATGGCTGAATGGACAATGACAGAGAGAAGAGTTTGACCTGTAATATGGTTCCAGGATCTATTGCAGTAATTATGCTGTAATAGTTTGTTTCGGAGGGCTTCTCTCTCTCTCTCTCTCTCTCTCTCTCTCTCTCTCTCTCTCTCTCTCTCTCTCTCTCTCTCTCTCTCTCTCTCTCTCTCTCTCTCTCTCTCTCTCTCTCTCTCTCTCTCTCTCTCTCTCTCTCTCTCTCTCTCTCTCTCTCTCTCTCTCTCTCTCTCTCTCTCTCTCTCTCTCTCTCTCTCTCTCTCTCTCTCTCTCTCTCTCTCTCTCTCTCTCTCTCTCTCTCTCTCTCTCTCTCTCTCTCTCTCTCTCTCTCTCTCTCTCTCTCTCTCTCTCTCTCTCTCTCTCTCTCTCTCATATATTTAAACTCTTCTGCCTGCGGCTATAAAACCCTGACCTGTTCGCCGGACATGCTGTTTTCGACTCTCTCTCTCTCTGTCTCTACCGCATCTGCTGTCTCTAACTCTGAATGATCGGCTATGAAAAGCCAACTGACATTTACTCCTGAGGTGGTGACCTGTTGCACCCTCTACAACCACTGTGATTATTATTATTTGACCCGGTTGGTCATCTATGAACGTTTGAACATCTTGGCCATGTTCTGTTATAATCTCTACCCGGCACAGCCAGAAGAGGACTGGCCACCCCTCAGAGCCTGGTTCCTCTCTAGGTTTCTTCCTAGGTTCTGGCCTTTCTAGGGAGTTTTTCCTAACCACATTTCTTTCTGTTTGTGGTTCGGCTGATGTAAAAATGGCTTTATAAATACATTTGATTGATTGATTTGTAATCGGAAATTAATTTAATTTTAAACTAGACACACAAGTAAGTCTAGCCTGGGTTTCTGGCTCTCTCCCTTACGCCAGCTTGGCTTTCTCCTCTTCATTGTGGCACTCGTGCGAAGCCTCGTCCAACTCAGTGGACAGCATAGACAGGTCACTCTCCAGCTTCTTTTTCTGGTTGATGCGCCCTGTGTTCTTTTAAGTGCAGCAGGTGAACCCTCTCGGTGGACTCCAGCAGCTCGGCCAGTTTGCGTGCACAGTCGTTCTGCTCCAGCAGGGCTCGGAGCTCCTCCACCTCTGCAGTCAGCAGGCTGTTCCTGCGCTCCGTCACCGCCGTCTGCTCCTTCAGCTCCTCGTTCTGGTGCAGCGTCTCATCCAGCTCCAGCCGCA
Source organism: Oncorhynchus gorbuscha (assembly GCF_021184085.1). NCBI lineage: Eukaryota > Metazoa > Chordata > Actinopteri > Salmoniformes > Salmonidae > Oncorhynchus > Oncorhynchus gorbuscha. The sequence goes on from NC_060175.1 coordinate 48,482,032, forward strand.
GGTCCTGAGGTTATAGAGGAGACAGAGAGTGTTCAGTAGTAGTGCCGGGAGCTTGTCTAGCAGTAGTGCTGCCAACCCCCCAGACCACACGTCGCCCCTGGAGCCATGTGTTCAAACCCAGACTGTGGGACTGCTATGTCCCTCTCCGTTATCTCCTCAATCAAATCAATGTGTCATAACTATACAAATGTAGGAGGAAGAAAATATACAAAGGAAGAAAAGAAAAGGCCTGTGTTCGGTACAGCACGCTATTGACATAACCCAGCAGGCAAATGATCTGAAGGGTCAATGAGTCACGTAGCTAACTTTAAATTGAATGAGTCTGAAGAGATGTGGTCGTACCTTGGAGGTTCTTGTTCTCTCTCTTGGTGGTGTCCAGGTGGTCTAGGGCCTCTTCGTAGGAGTTCTTCAGCTTGAACAGCTCTGTGCTCAGGCTGCTGGACTCCTTCTGAGAGCTCTCCAGCTCACACTGGCACTCCTCATACTTCTGCCTCCACTTAGCCAGCGCCTGAAATCAGTAATACACCTCATTAGCAATTCCATTGCCCCTGGCTGGATAACGTTTAGGTTCAAAACAACTTAAATTTCAATTTCTTCCACCGAGGTCATTCACTTGAGTTCCTTACTCAGCAACATCAAGTTGACAGCATGTAATTTGCATTCCCCATGATAATCTCAAATTGCTGACCTTATCGAAGTTGCGCTGCTTCTTGTCAAGGGCGGCAGCTGCAGTGCTGGAGCGCTCCAGGTCCATCACTAGGTCCTCTGTCTCTGTCTGCAGCCAGTGCTTGGTCATCTCCAGGGAGGAGCACTTGGGCGTTGGACGCCTCCACAGACTCCTCAGCCTCCTGCAAACGTGTCACCAGCTTCTTCCTGTTGAATAGATACATCATCTCACGTTAATTAGATGTCACTCTTTTAGTTACTATGCCAGGGTTTAAAACATAGATGAGAGTGAAGAGTCATTGTCACTGTATGTAGACCTTAGATGCCTCACTCACTTTGCCTCCTCCAGCTGCTCTGTCCTTTGGATGGCGTCTGTCTCATACTTGGTCCTCCACTGGGCCACCTCAGCGTTGGCCTTGGACAGGCCCTGCTGCAGCTCATACTTGGCCTCCTGCTCCTTGTCATACTGCTCTCTCAGCAGGTCACAGTCGTGGCGGGAGGACTGGAGAGCACGGGCCAGTGCATTCCTTGCCTGAAGACAATGACAGTGGAGAGTCGTACTGTTAAGCACACCAACTAATGCTGGGTGTACACTACACTACACAACATTTTAAAAACCCGAACATCGCTGTTCCTCTCACATTAAATGATTGTCTTTCCTGTAGTTTTTTTGTCTTGCCAACATAGTGATGCCCACATTAAACCATCTATATATGATGATGTGATTAGATTGTTAATGTAACTAGAACGAGCTGTGGCTCAAAGCAGCCTCATAAAAGTTTTCAGTCAGACATTCACGTTTGCCATACAATGTTGAAATTTCTAGCCAACATTTTGAATTGAATAACATTGCTTGTGAACTTCAGCGCTGTAACGATTCAACGCTTTGGTTAAAGGCAAGTACAAACACATACTAGTGATCATTGCTCCTGCTCGTGAGTCTACACAATCTGGGTGATGCAAAACAACATCATCAACTCTCTGAGCGCTTCTCTGGCAAGCTGTCATTGGCTATTGCTGATCACCGTTCTCAAAACATGTCATTGCACAGCTCACACTACAAAAGCATTGCATATTTTGTGCCGATTGCGTTTGAAAATATAGCCTTCCGATTGCGTCTCTAACCCGCTTATAATAAACGAGCGTCGGTGACGGCCGCGCGACCCGAGTAGGCAACGACATGGAGATTTTGTCTCCGATTTCAAAAACTTGCCTGGGACAGCTAAATTGGTGCCAAAATCGTGTAGTGAACACTAGGCTTAAGTGGGCTATGATATTGAGATGTTTATACATTGTCATTAAGATACCAGACTGATGCTGGCATCAGCACTCCACTACAGTATGGGGCTTCTGACTGGCCCTAGAACTGCCTCTAACCTTATTGTCCTCCTCCAGCTGCTTCTTGAGCTCCCCAGCATTTTGACTAAATGAGTACTTGGTGCGCTGCAGCTGAGTGACCAGGGCCTCCCGCTCCTCCAGCTTTCTGCCGAACTCAGCTACAGGGGTGGGGGACAGAGTGGGAGATCAGACAGGGAAGTCTTTTTTAAAACTAAACCCTTGGCTTTACACATTGTCTCTATAATGCTCTAGGACAGGGCCTCACCACTGTTGGCCTGAGCGCAGGCTCTCTGGGTGTTGGTGTCATTGAGCTGCCTCTGGAGCTCCTCCACCTTGCCCTTGGCCTCGTTCATTTGGTCCTCACAGAGACGGCACATCTTTAGCCTGGAAATCCAAGTGGAATCAGCTGAAATAGTACCAGTGTGAGTGTTCTCTCTACCTTGCTCTTAGAGAGCTGCTCCACGTTGGACGCTTGGTCGTCCACCTCCATCTTGGCCTCGCCCCTCTCTTTCTCCAGCTTCTGTTTGATGCGCTGCAGGCTGTCGATCTGCTCCCGCAGCTCGGCTCCGTTGTCGGCATGTTTCTTCCTCAGTGCGGCTGCCGTAGCCTCATGATGCAGCATGGTCTCCTCCAGATCCCGCTGAATCTTCAGGATGTCTGACTCGTGCTTCTTGTTCATTTGGATCTGAGCGGAGGTGGCGTCCCCGGCCTCCTCCAGCCGCTCGCTGAGCTCCTCCAGCTCCCTGGCCACGTCGCCCATGCTGTTTCTCCACCTTGGCCCGGGATTCCCGGTCAGACTCCAGCTCCTCGATACGAGCCTGGGAGAAGATATGGGCATAGACGTAGAGATCAATGGACGCATTCAGCTTGTGGTCTGTGATCTTTGTAATGTACTGAGAAATGTGATAGTATTGTATTATATTAACCAGAAATTGCTGTTACTATTTCCAGACCCAGTATTCCATTCATACCTGTAACTCCTTGATCTTTTTCTGGAGCTGAATGGTCAAGGCTTGTTCATCCTCAATCTTAGTACTAGTGTGGTTAATCTCAAAGTCCTTCCTGATTTGAAAGAACATTCATATTTGATCAATAATCATGGAACTGATCAGTTGTTCAGACTTCAATCAAATAGATTGTTCTCACTTTTTCAGCTTCTCTTCAAGTTGCTGCTTGTTATTCTCTAGGTCCATGACAGACTCCATGGACAGCTTAAGGTCTGCCTCCAGCTTGTGCTTGACCCGTTCCAGGTCCATGCGCATGTTCTTCTCTCGCTCCAAAGAACCTTCCAACTGATTTGGGAAAGAGTACGGAGAATGTCAAAGATTAGGTGGCTGTAAAAAAAGGCAATGTAATCAAAACAAAAATGTATTTCCCTTAATTTATATCTATTTTCGTTTTAGTCAGGTTGGATATGGATTGTAGTTCCTTGTGCGTAAACTCACATCGTCCACTTGCTGTTCTAGCTTGATCTTTGCCTTGGACAGTGTGTTGACCTTTGCCTTGGACATTGTGTTGACCTTTGCCTTGGACAGTGTGTTGTACTCCTCGGCCTGCAAGTTGTCCAGTGTCTGCTGGTGGCCCTCATGCAGGGCCTTCTTCTCCTTGGTCAGCTTCAGGACGATCTCATTCAGAGCTGACATCTCCTCAATCTGATTCTTCACCTGAAGAAGAGGAGACAAGTGATACGATGACTTCAGGAACTCAGCTATGCACATCGCATTCTCATCTGCACATATTCACCAATATTAGATTGCTAAAGTTTGATTTTTTTCAGACGTTTCAGTTGGATGGAGTATTGACGTTGACTTGATTAATGAATTACATTAAGTCAGGACTATACTACCACTGTTTGTATCATCTAAAATTAGGAGGAATCTCTTAAATCTCTCACTTTAAAGGACAAGAGGACTATGACATCTGTGGTTCAGTGTCCTCTCCCTCTCTGTGACTGTCTGGTCTGATCTCCTTCTCTGTGTTCCTCGAGTCTCCTCACCCTATTCTCAGTGGCGTGTTTCTCCTTCTCCACCTTGGTCATGGTTATCTCTATGTCATCAATGTCTTTCTTCAGCTCAGCACACTCGTCCTCTAGCTTGCGTTTCTTGGCGAGCACGCAGGCGTTCATCCCCTCCTCGTCCTCCAGCCTCTCCATCATCTCTTTGACCTTGGCCTCCTGCTGGATCTTAGCCTTGATCAGGAGGTCACAGCCGTCCTCCGCATCCGCGAGGTTTTCCTACTCCTGCAGGAAGAGAGAGAGGGAGAAATGTGAGGTGACATTGGAGCCCTAATGGTACCATGCTGTAGGAGGTAGTAAATGCGTGCATCGCCGTCAGTCTGTGGGAACTTACTGCCTGTAGCTCCAGAGAGAGGTGGATCAGATTGAACTGCTTCTTCTCCAGCTCTTTACGTTTTACCTATAACTTCTCCAGGGCCTCCTTCAGCCTGGCCTACTCCTCCTTCAGAGTGGCCATCTCCTTCTCTGTGGTGGCGCTCTTTAGCAGAGGCTTGATCTTGAAGAAGAATATCATGCATTGCCAGTGCTTCACCGTGTTGAAGGTCCGGATGTTCCACTGGATGATCACCAGAGCCTCCCTGGATACAGGAAGTAAGTAGAGGTCAGAATTAGGGCTTTTTCCGTCTTCTTCCTGTGCTCGACTTGGACTCAACCAGTTTAAGTTGCTCCATCGAGTTCATATGAGCAAGTCTAGAGTAGCAGAGATATACCCTGACTTCGATGACAAGTGTGGACGTTGGGCCCAGTCTCCTGCTAACCTCACACACACGTTCTGGTCTTGCTCCAAAATGATGAGCTTCTGGACTTCAATATTTTAAATATCATCACAGGTACTAGCTATTCAACTTCAACCATCACCCCATGCTGCTATTTTTAGAGATGTAGAAGACCCCATTTACAGTGCATTTGGGAAGTATTCAGGTCCCTTCCCTTTTTCCACATTTTGTTACATTACAACCTTATTCTAAAATTGATCAAATCGTTTTTCATTCTACACACAATACCCCATAATGACAAAAACAGGTTTTCAGAAAGTTTAGCAAATTTATTTTTAAAAACAACTGAAATATCACATTTATTCTGACATTTTACTCAGTACTATGTTGAAGCAACTTGGCAGTGATTACATCCTCAAGTCTTCTTGGGTATGACGCTACAAGATTGGCACACCTGTATTTTGAGAGTTTCTCCCATTCTTCTCTGCAGATCCTCTCAAGCTCTGTCAGGTTGGATGGGGAGCATCGCTGCACAGCTATTTCGATCGGGTTCATGTCCGTGCTCTGGCTCGGCCACTCAAGGACATTCAGAGCCTTGTCCTGAAACCACTCCTGCATTGTCTTGGCTGTGTGCTTAGGGTCATTGTCCAGTCTGAGGTCCTGAGCACTCTGGAGCAGGTTTTCATCAAGGATCTCTCTGTACTTTGTTCCGTTCATCTTTCCCTCAACCCTGACTAGTCTCTCAATCCCTGCCGCTGAAAAACATGCCCACAGTATGATGCTGCCACCACCATGCTTTACCGTAGGGATGGTGCCAGGTTTCCTCCAGACATGACGCTTGGCATTCAGGCCAAAGAGTTCCATCTTGGTTTCAACAGACCAGAGAATCTCATGGTCTGAAAGTCCTTAGGTGCCTTTTGGTAAACTCCAAGCGGGCTGTCATGTGCTTTTTTACTGAGGAGTGGCTTCTGTCTGGCCACTCTACCATAAAGGCCTGATTGGTGGAGTGTTGCAGAGATGGTTGTCCTTCTGGAAAATTCTCCCATCTCAACAGAAGAACTCTGGAGTACTGTCAGAATGACCATCGGGTTCTTGGTCACCTCCCTGACCAAGGGCCTCCTCCCCCGGTTGCTCAGTTTGGCCGGGCGGCCAGGTCTAGGAAGAGTATTGGTGGTTCCAAACTTCTTCCATTTAAGAATGATGGAGGCCCCTGTGTTCTTGGTGATCTTCAATGCTGCAGACATTTTTGGGTACCCTCTGTGCCTCGACACAATCCTGTCCCGGAGCTCTACGGACAATTCCTTCGACCTCATGGCTTGGTTTTTGATCTGACATGCACTGTAAACTGCGGGACCTTTTATAGATAGGTGGACTCCAATCAAGTTGTAGAAACATCTCAATGATGATCAATGGAAACAGCATGCACCTGATCTCAATTTTGAGTCTCATAGCAAAGGGTCTAAATAAGGTATTTCTGTTTTACAATTTTTGTACATGTTTTGCTTCATCATTATGGGGTATTGTGTGTAGATGTAATCAATTTTAGAATAAGCAGTAACGTAACAAAATGTGGAAAAACACCCTCATGTTATTGCATTCACAGCTGTGCTGAGCCTTCGCAGAATTCTGCTGAGTTGGAAATCCTCAGCGCCTATACCTGCTTAGCTGTGTGGCTCAAAGAAGTTCTTTCTTTCTTAAATTAGAAAATATCAAATTTACCTTGAGGTTTATCTTTGTCTTATACTTTGAGGATCTCTCTACCGTTCCTACTAAATGAACAATTACCACACATATATAAGTAAACTGTATTTTTTGATCAAGTGAAAATGACTGGTTAGAAACTCACCACAGCTTGTAATTGACCTAGGCCGTCTCATCATAATTATGAGTTCCTTTATTGTTAGGCAAATTAAAACTGGAATAATTATGCAATCTGGCATCCCTCATGACATGTTTAATGTCTTGGATCAACCAAAGGCTGAAGATTTCCAAAATAACGATGGCGTCTCACACCCCTAGACATCTTCAACTACACTATTTGAAAAAAAGTGCTATCTAGAACCTAAAGGGGTTATAGGAGAACCCTTTGGAGAACCCATTTTGGTTCTACATGGAACCCAAAAGGATATTATTATATTATCCTTATTCGGAAAATCTTAAGCCTGTGGTTTTGGAACCAAAAAGGGTTCTACCTGGAACCAAAAAGGGTTCTCCTATTGGGACAGCTGAATAATTATTTTAGATACAAGACATTTTTACAACTTGGTCAGGCACTTCCTGTCAGAGTTGTGAATGTGTGCCTGAGTGAGTACAGGGCCATGGTCAGGCAGGGTGTCGGGGGTAGCAGAGTGAATGGGGAGGTGGCTGTGGTATGAGTATGATTGCATTTCTGACATGACTCCATGCTCTGCCTCTCAAAGGTGAGTGTCTATGTGTTTATTTAGAAACTAAAGCCCTCTATCAAACAGCGGCCTTTAATCATCTGTCACCCACCACATATTCCATCTATGTGCTTACTTAGAACTGCAGGCGCCTGGGACAAAAGAGGCCAAGGGCCACGGGGTAGGCGGGGGGTTGTATTTTTAGGGTGGGCCCTAGCAGCTGCCACTTGGCACATGTCGCCACCTGGCTCTAAGGACACCGTCAGCATTGTTTAATTTAGGGAGAGCAGAGAGGGGAGAGGGGCCGGGACGGGTGGGGAGGAGTGTGTGTGAGGGAGGTAATGGGGTCAATATTACCGTGGGGGCCACACACATGCAGGGTAACCATACATGGACAAGCACACGCCTCACACACGCCGCTAACATTGCCCTTGCATACCACACATACTAGACCAGGACTATTCAACTAGCGGCCCGCGGGCCAGATCCAGCCCGTGTATTAATTTATACTCGCCCTTTGATCAATTCTGAACATTTAATAAAAGCTCTGCAAAAAATTCCGTGCACAAATTGGACGTTCAGTACCAAAACGACAAGTGGTTGTTTCTAGTGTTGTTTTTCTAGCATTTTCTTTAGGGGTTTCTAGCACCTCTGGCGTGTCGATTTACTTTTTCTTCATATGAATTTGGATCTAGCCACAGTTTAAGCTACAAAATATTATGACCCCATTCCTGAAAGATATGACCCCAAGGAACACGTAGGTACGTGCATTCTGTTTCCCTCTCTGAGACTCGTAGGACTCGGTAGGAGTGTGACTAAAAGTGCACCTAATGACAAAAGGAAATGAATTCAAAGCTTTAAACTCCCTTCCGACAGGACTTTGGCATTACCTGATTTGAATATGTCTTTGTGTCATTTATTAAGATGCTTAGTTTTGGTGAGCGAGCGTTTGCTCCTTTTCCTTATCAATGACGATCAAATTCGGGGGTTGCACCCTCGACTCACGTTGGTTGAGCGCCCTCCTCCTTTCCTAACTACTTTTAGTGACGATTAATTTTAAGAAATGTGCTTTATTGGTAGTTCTGCGTTGCTTTTTTACAGTTCTTCCAAAGAATGTGAAAAATTGTCCGGCCCCCCTGCAATAAACCTTTTTTCTGGCCCACATAAGAATATAGTTGAATAGCCCTGTACTACACCATGGGAGCACTAAGTTATAATATATCACAAACTGAAAGGGAGCAACTGATCATATTACTATTGAACCTGTTGGAGGAAGCAACTGGTGGAGGAGTTGGTTTGTTTATGCTGATGTCTTTATCTTACTATGGATGGTTCCAAAAAAATGCCATGATAAAACCTCTCTCTGGGTTTAAATGTTGGCCAAATACTCTCAGATCATAAGTACACCTGACTTCATTTAGGTACTCTACTAGAGCACTTGAAAGGATCAAATCAAATGAAGCCACGGTCCCTTACTTCCTGGTCATCATATTCTGGAGCAGTTTCTCTGTTGCTTTCCTGCTGTCCACAAACGTATCATTGGGGAAGGCATGTGGGTTCAGGATGTGATAGCTGTTAGTAAAAAAACAACAACATTGTATTGTATGATTCATTTTTTTTATGTGTGTGTTGTGGGAATTAATGTGTGTTATCACACTCACCGCTGTTTGAACTCTGCGTATATGATGCTGTTTGGAAATCCCTTCCTGCATATCCTAATGCCCTCCAGCACACCGTTACAGCGAAGCTAGTGCAGCACCATGAAGGAATCCATGATCCCTGCAGAGGACCGGGGGAGAGGAGGTAATCAATCAGAGTAGAGGATGCTCTCTGGAGCACTTACAGTAAACAAGATGTTCCTCAGATTTCTTTGGCACTCCGACTCCCTTGGATCTCAGTTGAGTGTTGCACTGTACCTTGGGTCTTGGTCTCGTTGGGGATAAGGCAACGCACAAAGTGTGGCTGAGTGGAGCGAAGGTTAGTCATCAGTTTGTTCAGGTTCTCCTGCAGACAGAGAAGCGCACATAACGGATGGAGAGAATGAAAACCTAAGCTAGCATTGACGATGGCAATGTTGCTCAATGTAGGTTCAGCGTTTACAACGTCAGCAAATATCTAAGTTATTGCAGCAGTTTATGAAAACAAATTCTCCCTCACTCTTTCAGTTATGGTGCACAGCTGTAGCTCTTCCATTGACTTCAGGGAGGATACAGTGTGCGATGTTTATGAGAATGGAGCCAGCACAGACTTAAAGTGATGTTCATGTGATCATTTCCCTAAACATCACTGCAAGTCTTAACTGTCTCCTTCTCAGCACAGGATAGATGATCTCTCAATGTTGATGCAGCTTCACTGCCTAACTAGCGATATCCTTTCTGTTTGTTTATTACACCATAATGACTTGTATAGTTTTACTGTCTACTACAGTAGGTAAAGTATAATCCAGCTGGATCTCATTAGATTAGCTTGTGATATTGTCAATTTATCCAGCATTTTGTTGATAGAGCAAATTGTCACTCTCACCTCATACAGGTGTGACATGGTCTGGAAAGAGGCAGCCTTCTTCCTCTTCTCCTTTCCTCCAGTCTTTTGGTCTGAGTCAGGGCCAACATAGTTTTCATAGAGGCACGACAGCAGCTTGTTGGAGGACTTCTGGAAGCCCACCACCACCGTCTCATTCAACAGGTCTTTGTTTTTGTCCAGCCACCCAATGATGTTGTATGGTACCTGGGGTGTCAGGATGAAGTCAACCGTTAACATACTTTCTAGATAATACTTTCACATACACTACACGATAATTAGGAGGACACATCGTTTTCTGGAAAGAGGGGTATGGAAAGGACATATCACAATACTTTCAAATCCTACTCGGTTTTGAGTGAATATCACTAAGGATATTGATATTGATTGAGAATCTCATGTGGCTAAAAGTTGCTCTAACTACTGCCAATAAATCCGAATGAAATGTGTAAGTGAAAAATGAAACGTTTGTTTCCTTTTCTACTTTCTGTGTTGTATATATATATATTCATGATTGTCAAGTTATCGGTTTGTTTCAATTGTATTGTAATATTATACCATTCATACACACTTACCACTCCAGGGTAGTGCATCAGCTCAAAGTGGTTCTTATCGGCCCCGGTTTCTGGAAGTTAGCTGACTTTCCAATGTGGTTGTCGTACATCTTGGCTTTAAAGCTGTTGTCTGTAGCCTTGGGGAACATACATGATCCCCAGGGTCAGAAGAAACAAAGCTCAACTAAACATACATGTATTGAATCTGAGATGGATCATGCAATCAAATATAATACAATACATACAAATTCTGCAGGAACAAACACACATGCAGGATCCTGTCATGAAACATACTGGCAAGCAAACACATCATTGGGTTCAATACCTCATCCGAGGTGGGAAGTTCTTGTTAATTTCTAATGTTAATGCAATGTCTTTGAGAAGTGGTAGCTCCACATACCTTCTCTATGAGGTCAATGCCAGCCTGTATGAGTCCAAAGTCTATAAAGGTCCACTCAATGCCCTCCCGTTCGTACTCCTCCTGCTCCAGGATGAACATGTGGTGGTTGAAATACTGTTGCAGTTTCTCATTGGTGAAGTTGAGGCATAGCTGCTCAAAGCTGTTGAGCCGAAATGAAAGAGGGACAGGGGTTATGAAAAAGTATATTGAGTGGGATAAAAGCCTCAGATTGTAAGAATGCAAGAAGCACTTCAGATTTTAGTCTTGTGAAATGAAGCTGGAAAAGAATGTTGATATTTACAGACCACACACAAAAATCTGTTTAAGATCCAGGAAGAGAGTGAATTAAAACATTCTGTGAAAATTGTTGGAAGGAAAGACACATCAAAGATCTCAAAGCCAGCTATATCCAGCACTCCGATAAAGAACTGGCAAGGCAGGGATGTGTACAGGGTCTTGTTGATACGTCCCACCAGCCATTTGAACATACATATAGTAAGTGGCTTTGGCCAGAGCTCCGACGGAATAGTTAAAACACACACACACACACACACACACACACACACACACACACACACACACACACACACACACACACACACACACACACACACACACACACACACACACACACACACACACACACACACACACACACACACACACACACACACACACACACACACACTTGCTTGGAGACCAGTTTCTAGAGTCTGCTGAATATATTGACCAATAGAGGATTAAGAATCCCTGCAGACATGCGCAGTACTGAGCTAAATTATCACAAATTAAGCTGAATTCACTTCAAGAAAACTGAATATTTGTAGCTGTACAGATGCTGTTGAGTGCTGTGTCCTGACTGTGCGGTGGTGAGTCCTCCTCACCTGTTCGACGCTCTATCCCTTCACCACATACTCGTTCCCCACCTTCACCCTAGGGTGCAGGAGCCCCTTGATGAGATCAGCTGAACTGACTCCCATCAGTTAGGAGGCTTTGTCAGCACCTGGACAAACACACAGGACATATACATGATGAAACATACGCATAACACACTTGGTTGGAGGCTACAATGGAATTGGTCCTGATCTGCTCTTGATTATTAGTCTTATACAGTCCACTTTTATGCAAAATCTCAAATTGGTAGTCCCCCTTACTTTCAGTGCCATCATCCTCTGCCTGCTCATCGCGTTGCTTCTGCTTGAACTTCATGTTGCCGAAATGCATGATTGCTCCCACTATCTTATAGCAGCTATACTTCTCAATAGGAGTAAACCCCAGGATATCCATGGCATGCTGTGGAGAAACCAGGGGAAGTGATGTCATGACTCACCAAGGCTGATCAATGGAGCAAGTACATTTGACAAATTCCTTACTGATAGTTGGTCTAGCAGTAAGGAATAGCAGAGTAAGAGCTCTTACATCGGTGGCCATGAGCTCCCCTCCATCGTACATGTTCTCCACATTGGTCACGCCATGAGAGCAGAAGTGGTAGTCGTACGGGTTGGTGGACACCAGCAGTATGTCTGTGGTGGAGACAATCTTTGTCAATCAAAACCCATGCAATTGGATCACCTAACACTAACACTTTCTGGGTAGTATTGAATTTCATCCTAATTTACCCAGAAGTTCTGGTTTCTTCTGGGACATGATCTGGTAGCAGATATGGTAGCTTCTCTCCAGGCTGCTGAAATGTCACTCTGTATTTTTCCAGAAGATCTAAAGGAGAGAAAGAATGGGCATATCTTTAATTTCAACACACTCTGAAACTTGTGTGCAGAGTTGTGCTCTTTATGCAGGTGTTATGAGCTCATCCCACTTTGCTTTTTAATGGTACTCACATATATCAATATCTGTAGAGGCTAGTTTCCCTGTGGGCCCAAAGTGGATCCTGATGAACTTGCCCTGTAGAGTAAACAGTAACAATCACATAAAGCAGATGGAGTATAATCAACCAACTCATTTATGCGATTGCCATCCATTTTTCAAAAGCTTTCATTCATTTTGGATACTCACAAAACGGGACGAGTTGTCGTTCCTCAGCGTTTTGGCATTGCCAAATGCCTCCATGGCAGGGTTAGCCTCAATGATCTGGTCCTCCAAGGTGCCCTAGCAGAGAAGCAAGACAAGTACAGGACTAACACTGAGTCCCAACTAGACAGAACTGCTTTTGTGGATCACACTGGAGTTGATCAAGCCTGGCCTGAGAACAATACAAAATATACTTTACATATTTCTGAGCACCTCCAAGACGTGTGATACTTCCTAATGGTCTCGTTACTTAAGACAAACATGAAAATAGGAAGGTTGGTCAGGGAGGATGGATGTGCGTAATCTGTGACAGTCGAGCACAGGGGTTCTCAAACTTTTTAGAGACCGGGACCCCATTTGTGACAGCAAAGTCATCAGGGACCCCCTCATAATCAGAACATAACTCAAGTGAGATAGAAATAGCATACGAAGAGTTTTACTTTGACTTCGGCAGGGCATTGCCGGACAAACCAAGTCTCAGACCTTTGGAAGGAACATTTTAAAGGCCAGCCACTTAGCAACAGAGAGAAAATGTTGCTTTTTTCAAGTGAATTTCCAGCAATTCTACACATTTAGTCAAGTGTCAGAGGTTTTTTGTTGTTGCAGCTTTAAAGATAATATCCTGCAATTCAACATGTTTTTCCATGAGGCAGAGAGAACACTTTGCAGTTATTAAGCTTAATTTGAGTGAATTTATGCTTTAAAAAAAAACACATTTGTGGGGAATTACAAGAAGCATTAAGTTGAAAATTGTTATATTTGGTGGAGTACTGTAGAAACCAGTATCCCTGTGAGCCTCCCAGGCCCATGTTGCCCAGTGTTAAGAACATAAATTGTAGATTAATATTACAAAGTATTGTATTACACCCTCTAAACTTATTCTACCGATCCCTTAGCCAACATTTGTTTAATCTGCTGTTGTTAGTAATAATCATAATGTTTTATATACAGTGGGGCAAAAAAGTATTTAGTCAGCCACCAATTGTGCAAGTTCTCCCACTTAAAAAGATGAGAAAGGCCTGTAATTGTCATCATAGGTACACTTCAACTATGACAGACAAAATTAGAAGAAAAAAATCCAGAAAGTCACATTGTAGGATTTTTAATGAATTTATTTGCAAATTATGGTGGAAAATAAGTATTTGGTCACCTACAAGCAAGATTTCTGGCTCTCACAGACCTGTAATTTCTTCTTTAAGAGGCTCCTCTGTCCTCCACTCATTACCTGTATTAATGGCACCTGTTTAACTTGTTATATAAAAGACACCTGTCCACAACCTCAAACAGTCACACTCCAAGGCCAACATTACAAGTTGTTCTTCTTGTTTTTGCTAGTAGTGTAATGAAACAACAGCAGACTAGGTAGGGTATCACAATGATTAGAGCAATGATTAGAGCAGTTTTCTGAGATGGATTTGGGTTTTTACTTATGTGATGAGCATGGACTGATTCTCGCGATCTGTGTAGATATCATAAAGAGTGAACTGTTAGAAAAGGCTTGTGTAATAGTAGTAGCACTACGTCAACTTGTATTTTGGTGAAGCTCTACTTAACTCATGTCATATTCCATTACTGTCTGGTGTTTGTGTGCACTATCATGACTTCTAGTGGCAAGCATCAGGTTTCTGACAACATGGAGGAGTGTGAGTATTATTTGTGCTGAGTGACTCACTGCGCAGCATGTCATTGTAGGCGTTGTCTGTGATGGCGTAGACGTGGGGCGGGACCTCTGCACGGCGCTTGACTTTGTAGGCAGCGACAACAGGGGAGGTGCAGACAGGCAGCCATTTGCATGGGTTCACTGTCACACAGAACAGCCCAGAGTAAGTCTGTGGAGAGAGAGTTGAATAAGGCAATTCATCATACCTGGGCTATAGTTTCAACACCTTTGACATACTGTTAAATCAAGTTGTTCCCCAAAAGACCCAACTGAGCAATAATAGAAGGATGAGGAGCACTAACTGACAGTCTCATTTCATATGGCCTAAAACAGACTGACTTGTGGTTCTGGCTACTCAAGGATCCCAGGAAGTGCATGGAACAACTGTCCCACCCCACCATTGCCCCTGTGGGGTCACTCACGTAGATCATCCATGCGGTGTAGCGCCCGCGCAGGTTGAAGAGCACAGAGGCCTCGTTGAGCTGTGTCAGCATGGCCATATCCTCTATCCTGTCAAACTTAGGAGGATGTATCTGCTGGATATACTCCTGCTACACTATAAGAGACTGGAGTTGGGGAGAGGAAGTAGGAAGAGGCGGCAGTGAGACTGGGGCCTTGGACAAGGAAAACGGTGGTCATATATATTCTGGTTCTGTTGTCATATCATATTCAGTCACTACAAACCTATAATCCATTTATTCTTAAAAACTATTAATAATAACGTATCAGAATAAATTATTATATTATATTTATTATGAGTATTTAATTATTTATTTAGTATTTAACTATCTATAAAAACCTGCAAAGAAATGACCCACTGGGCACAGATGCCAGTTCAACTTCTAGTTTTGATTTACATTTAGTTGAGTTGTCAACTAAAGTGAAATCAACAAAACATTACATGTTATTTGACTTAGGTTAAAAGGTGGGTGGGGAAAAAAACGAAATTCCCTTATGTTGATGACTTTTTGCAAATCCAATCAGTTTTCCCACATTGATTCAACGTCATCAATATATATTAAAGACGCGGAAACAACGTTGATTCAAACAGCTTTTGCACAGTGAGGAGGTAGTCATATCTTCTAACCCTGAGTAAATGGTTGTGTCAAATCCCTGAGCGCAACACTCACCCTACTAACGTTGGTCTCAGCGATGACTTGGTCTCCGTTGAGCTCGTTGATCTTAACCTCAATGTAAGCCTCCTTTACGTCTGGAACCCATGCTCGCTTTTACCATCAAACGCGATGGTCTTCGCAGCCAGCAACTCCAGGTCAGTTTTGCATAGAAAAGGACCAGCCTCTCCGAACTCATTCGCATCAACGCGGGACATGACCGCAATGGCAACTCCACACGCCGACGAAGCACCGACAGGACAGACGATTTCTCAAACTCCTTGGAAAAGAGAGGAACATTTACTTTGCATTCTTTTGTTTTCTTATTACTGTTCACATTTAAGTGAGTCAACTTTTTCTTCATTCATAAAAAGTTAAGTTTGGACAAACTCAAAGAACAACATTTACGATTCGTGCGTAATTTAGTGAGTAAATCCATTCTTGACAATAGATGACAACACAGTTTAGGCAGCAGAGAAATAGCAAAATACATTTTTTTCAGCAATAATTTAAAAAAATGATTGTATAAAAAACACACATGGGTTTACACTGGTGCGTAAAGGCGTGTAATGATGTAAAAAAAAGCAAAAAACAGACGAGTTTACGTTGTAAACTGACCTCAAAACAGGGTCCTGCAACGGGATGACTATTTGGAACAGTGTGTGCGCTTTTTATTGTCTTTCTCAAGGTCACGGTCAGAGTAGCTTAATCCCTAATTAGCATATGCCACCTCCTCCATCGCCTATTGGTCGTGACCGCGTGTCTCAATTGACACAAAAGGAAAGCAAGGTTTTTATCTCAAGCTGGCTATTTTTACAGTAACAATTTATGTAGGGTACACATTGTGAAGGGGTAAACATAATTATAATACGTTTGAACTGCTTTTATAAACTTTGGTGTCACTGTCAGCTGTGGAACCACTATCTAGTCGACAACCATGCAGAATGACAATACGTAATTGCCTCTAACTAGACTGAAACACAATAGATTTGACTGATAATCCGTTTTAGTTGCCCACGATATTGTAAACAAAAGTGGTTTAAAAAGTTCAAATACCGTTGTGAGCAGATAGGTCTATAAAGTGTCATCCTGAAATATATTCTAAATAACTGTCTTATTACACAAGGGTTAACTAATAGTTTACTATTATTAAATAGTTTATTCACAGTTATTTACAGATATTATTGCCTGTGAATGCAATTGTCCGGTATATTTTACAAAATACTTCACACTTATCCATTATATGTAGTAGCTTGTTAAATCTATTTGTTGAGACTAAAACCTGCCTAGTGTCACTTTTGTCCTCAATGAAAATACCAAGTGTTATCTTATTCTCTATAATAAAAGTTCCTGAAAATCTCAAGTCTGCACAGCGCAACAGGAAGTGAATGAGATGCCCATGTGCTCACTCTGTCCCTCAGTAATTGCCCAGGCGGCTTCTTTGTTGTGAGGAGCCAACAGGGGTGTCTGCCATTGTGTGTGGCCACAGGAGGATGCAACCTGAGAAGAGATTATTTCAGGAGCCCGTCTGTGTGACATTAAACATGCTCTATAAATACATCACACAATATTAATAGAGACAAACGGCTCTCTGTTTGAACATGGTGGCGGACAGTACATCTACATTCTCTACGCGGAAGATACTGACACTGAAGATGTCTGAGCAATGTATTGATGAAATAGCAACGCAGTAATATTTTGGTAACAAGTTATATTGGTGTTCTGTCATAATGTCGACACAAGGTGGTCACAAATGACTTATGCAAAGATAATGGCACATTGCCAGTACTCCATATTGTGAACGTGAAATATCTCAACTCCAGAGAACTCTACTGTGCTAAATGTGAAAGGAAAACTACTAGTGTGCTTTAGTCTATGAACGTTATGAGTCTTATTATTAGGACGGTGCCTCTCAAATTCTGGCCCCAGTGGACCTGACCTTCAGTCCAGAGGAGCAGAGGAGGAGATGGTGCCTTGTATGAGTGCATAGAGGGGGGTGGGTTCAAAGTGTCCCAGAATAGACAAAGCCAGAGTCCAGCATTCCTGATTGAAAGATTCACTGTTGGAAAGATCTATTGTTGAACAGGCACAGTAGCACACGTCCATGGTCCAGTGTTGTAGCCACAGCAGTACAGAAGCAGTGGCCGAAATGCGATTGGGATTCATTTGTAATTTCCTCAGCTGAAGAGACAGTACAAACAGAGAGAAGATACAAATTAGAGGGTTATTATGTTCGGTAACACTTTATTTGAAGGGTCCATTACAAACCATTCATAAGGCATTAACAAATTGTGTGTTCATCATTTATTTATCCTTACTCCTACATTAATAAACCATTTACTAATCATTAGTAAAGTATTTTTGCAGTCCCTAATCTAAAGTGAGTGCTATTTGTACTTTAAAATGAATACTTTATAGATGTTTTGATTGACCAGTGTAATTCCCCACAAAAAGATTGGCATGCCATTGATAGACATTCCTGCAGTACCTGGTAAAAGATTAATCACACAACACAGGATGTTTAAGGAATTACATACACATACAGTTGAAGTCGGACGTTTACATACACCTAAGCCAAATACATTTCAACTCAGTTTTTCACAATTCCTGACATTTAATCCAAGTAAAGAATCCCTGTCTTAGGTCAGTTTAAATCACCACTCTATTTTAAGAATGTGAAATGTCAGAATAATAGTAGAGAGAATGATTTATTTCAGCTTTTATTTCTTTCATCACATTCCCAGTGGGTCAGAGGTTTACATACACTCAATTAGTATTTGGTAGCATTGCCTTTAAATTGTTTAACTTGGGTCAAACGTTTCGGGTAGCCTTCCACAAGCTTCCCACAATAAGTTGGGTGATTCCTCCTGACAGAGCTGGTGTAACTGAATCAGGTTTGTAGGCCTCCTTGCTCGCACACACTGTTTCAGTTCTGCCCGCAAATTTTTGTATTTCCTCTAAACATAACAATGGTCATTATGGCCAAACAGTTCTATTTCTGTTTCGTCAGACAAGAGGACATTTCTCCAAAAAGTATGATCTTTGTCCCCATGTGCAGTTGCAAACCGTAGTCTGGCTTTTTTATGGCAGTTATGGAGAAGTGGATTCTTCCTTGCTGAGCGGTCTTTCAGCTTATGGCGCTATAGAACTCGTTTTACTGTGGATATAGATACTTTTGTACCTGTTTCCTCCAGCATCTTCACAAGGTCCTTTGCTGTTGTTCTGGGATTGATTTGCACTTTTCGCACCAAACTATATTCATCTCTAGGAGACAGAACCCGTCTCATTCCTAAGCGGTATGACGGCTGCGTTGTCCCATGGTGTTTATACTTGCGTACTATTGTTTGTACAGATGAACGTGGTACCTTCATCCCAAGAATGAACCAAACTTGTGGAGGTGTAAAAAAAAAAATCTGAGGCTGATTTCTTTTGGTTTTCCCCATGATGTCAAGCAAAGAGGCACTGAGTTTGAAGGTAGGTGTAATGGTTCTCGGAGTTGAAGGAGAGGTGGACCAAAATGCAGCGTGGTTTCTATTCATGGTTCTTTAATAAAGTTAATAAACTATACATGAATAGACTAACAAAAACAATAAACGTGAGAACACCTAAACAGCCCTATCTGGTGCAAACACAGAGACAGGAACAATCACCCACAAAACCCAACACCAAACAGGCTACCTAAATATGGTTCCCAATCAGAGACAATGACTAACACCTGCCTCTGATTGAGAACCATATCAGGCCAAACATAGAAATAGACAAACTAGACATGTAACATAGAATGCCCACTCAGATCACACCCTGACCAAACAAAACATAGAAACATACAAAGCAAACTATGGTCAGGGTGTAACAGTAGGCTTTGAAATACATCCACAGGTACACATCCACAGGTCAAATGATGTCAATTAGCCTATCCGAACCTTCTAAAGCCATGACATATTTTTCAGGAATTTTCCAAGCTGTTTAAAGGCACAGTCAACTTAGTGTATGTAAACTTCTGACCCACTGGAATTGTGATACAGTGAATTATAAGTGAAATAATCTGTCTGTAAATAATTGTTGGAAAAATGACTTGTGTCATGCACAAAGTAGATGTCCTAACCAACTTGCCAAAACTATAGTTTGTTAACAAGACATTTGTGGAGTGGTTGAAAAACAAGTTTTAATGACTCCAACCTAAGTGTATGTAAACTTCTGACTTCAACTGCATGTGAATAATTAGCTTACTAACATTTACAAATGTGGGAGTGATGATTAATAAATGGTGAGCAAATGCTTTTTAAATGCTTTATAAGTGTTCTTATGTGTTAGAGTGCAGGACTCAATAGTGACGATAGGGGAAAACAATGTCCTACATGGGAATCTTGGTTTAAGAGGCAGCCATCTTCGTTAATGGCATTATCTCCTGCCGTGGCAGGGCGAGAGGTGTTGCGTTGATGGCTGCAACGTTCTTGGGCATCAGTTAGATATAGCAGGCCAGAGCTATTTCAGGACAAGGGGCACTTCAGAGTAGTGGTGGCTGTGTTATGTACTGTGTCACTTGCTCTGGAGTTTAAAAAGCTGACATGCCGATAACACATGAGAGGGGATGAATCCCCAAAGTCCACCAGTGTTGCTTTAAAATAAATCCACACTGTAGTATAGTATGGACCAACCCAGCACGTCCCTCTGTAGTGCCACACTGCATCCCACTGCAACAGCTGAGTCCTGAAAACAACAGCTCTCCTTACACCCTGAAAATACTCTACCAAAACCATTTGGGAGGTTGTATACAGAGAAGGCCCTCTCAATGCCCATATTTTGATTATTACACATACGGTAGACTGTATGCTGTGGGTTTACAGGCCTAACAGTAAGTTGATCCCCATGTGGAGAGCCAGTGTAGTCATCTGGGACATCACGACAAGACCTGAATCCCAGGAAGCTCTGAAGGGTCACAGTTGTTTTAGATCTTCATTCACAGAATACCATGTGGCTTAGACAGAGAGATCGAAAGAGATTGAGCTTTACGAGTGCATTGCATTCAGCAGTGTTAAACACCACATGTGCATGCTCTCATTCTCTCTCTCTCTCTCTCTCTCTCTCTCTCTCTCTCTCTCTCTCTCTCTCTCTCTCTCTCTCTCTCTCTCTCTCTCTCTCTCTCTCTCTCTCTCTCTCTCTCCTCTCTCTCTCTCTCTCTCTCTCTCTCTCTCTCTCTCTCTCTCTCTCTCTCTCTCTCTCTCTCTCTCTCTCTCTCTCTCTCTCTCTCTCTCTCTCTCTCTCTCTCTCTCTCTCTCTGTTTCTCTCTCTCTGTTTCTCCCTCTCTCTCTCCATTTCCACCTCACACATGCACACAATTACACAATAACAAAAGTAAAGACCCGTTTCTCCACTCTTACCCCTTTCAAATAAAATAAAATGTTATTTGTCGCATGCGCTGAATACAACAGGTGTAGTAGACCTTACAGTGAAATGCTTACTTATGAGCCCTTAACCAACAATGCAGTTTTAAGAAAAATATGAAGTAAAATATAGATAACAAAAATAACAAATAATTAAAGAGCAGCAGCAAAAGGACAGTAGCTAGGCTACATACAGGGGGGTACTGGTACAGAGTCAATGTGCGGGGGCACATGTTAGTCATTGAGGTAATATGTACATGTATGTATAATTAAAGTGACTATGCATAGATAATAAACAGAGTTGCAGCAGCGTAAAAGAGGAGGTGAGGGGGGCTGTGTGGGGGGGGGGGCAATGCAAATATTCTGGGTTGCCATTTGATTAGCTGTTCAGGAGTCTTATGGCTTGGGGGTAGAAGCTGTCCGGTTGCCGTGCGGTAGCAAAAATAACAGTCCATGACTACAGTCTTGCTCCCAGACAAATTAAATAACTTATTTGCTCGCTTTGAGGACAATACAGTGCCACTGACACGGCCCGCTACCAAAGCTTGTGGGTTCTCCTTCTCCGTGACCAACGTGATGAAAACATGTAAACGTGTTGACCCTCGCAAGGCTGCCAGCCCAGACGGCATCCCTAGCTGCATCCTCAGAGCATGCGCAGACCAGCTGGCTGGTGTGTTTACGGACATATTCAACCAATCCCTATCCCAGTCTGTTGTCCCCACATGCTTCAAGATGGCCACCATTGTTCCTGATCCCCAAAACATTACATTTACATTTACATTTAAGTCATTTAGCAGACGCTCTTATCCAGAGCGACTTACAAAGCTAAGGTAACTGAACTAAATGACTATTGCCCCATAGCACTCACTTCTGTCATCATGAAGTGCTTTGAGAGACTAGTCAAGGAACATATCACCTCCACCCTACCTGATACCCTAGACCCAATCCAATTTGCTTACCGCCCCAAAAGGTCCTCTGTCGATGCAATCACCATCACACTGCACACTGCCCTATCCCATCTGGACAAGAGGAATACCTACAGTTGAAGTCGGAGGTTTACATACACTTATGTTGGGTTAAAACTCGTTTTTCAACCACTCCACAAATTTCTTGTCAAAAACTATAGTTTTGGCAAGTAGGTTAGTAGGTTACTCTACTTTGTGCATGACAGAAGTAATTTTTCCAACAATTGTTTACAGACAGATTATTTCACTTATAATTCACTTTTGACCCAATTCCAGTGGGTCAGAAGTTAACATACACTAAGTTGACTGTGCCTTTAAACAGCTTGGAAATTTCCAGGATATTATATCATGGCTTTAGAAGCTTCTGATAGGCTAATTGACATCATTTGAGTTAATTGGAGGTGTACTTGTGGATGTATTTCAAGGCCTACCTTCAAACTCAGTGCCTCTTAGCTTGACATCATTAAAAAATCAAAAGAAATCAGCCAAGACCTCATAAAAAAAATTGTACACATCCACAAGTCTGGTTCATCCTTGGGAGCAATTTCCAAACATCCGAAGCTGTCTGTACAAACGATATCTGTACGAACGATAGTACGCAAGTATAAACACCATGGGACCACGCAGCCATCATACCGCTTAGGAAGGAGACGCTTTCTGTCTCCTAGCAAAAGACCTTGTGAAGATGCTGGAGGAAACAGGTACAAAAGTATCAATATCCACAGTAAAACAGGTCCTATATTGACATAACCTGAAAGGCAGTTCATCAAGGAAGAAACCACTGCCCCCAAAACCACCATAAAAAAGCCAGACTACGGTGTGCAACTGCACATGGGGACAAAGATCGTACATTTTGGAGAAATGTCCTCTGGTCTGATGAAATAAAAATAGAACTGTTTGGTCATAATGACCATCATTATGTTTTGAGGAAAAAGCGGGAGGCTTGCAAGCTGAAGAACACCATCCCAACCGTGAAGAATGGGGGTGGCAGCATCATGTTGTGGGGGTGCTTTGCTGCAGGAGGGACTTCCTCAGGTCACAAAATAGATGGCATCATGAGGAGGACAATTATGTGGATATATTGAAGCAACATTTCAAGACATCAGTCAGGAAGTTAAAGCTTGGTTGCAAATGTCTCTTCTCAATGGACAATGACCCCAAGCATACTTCCAAAGTTTTGGCAAAACGGCTTAAGGACAACAAAATCAAGGTTTTGGAGCAGCCATCACAAAGCCCAGTTACACCAGCTCTGTCAGGAGGAATGGGCCAAAATTCACCCAACTTATTGTGGGAAGCTTGTGGAAGGCTACCTGAAACATTTGACCCAAGTTAAACAATTTAAAGGCAATGCTACCAAATACTAATTGAGTGTTTGTAAACTTCTGACCCACTGGAATGTGATGAAATAAATAAAGGCTGAAATAAATCATTCTCTCTACTATTATTCTGACATTTCACATTCTTAAAATAGAGTGGTGATCCTAACTGATCCTTGCTATCCTTGGACCACACAGCCAGGTCACTTACCTTCTCCCTATAGGTCTCATCGTTGTCGGTGATCAGGCCTCTACCACCGTTGTGTAGTCGGCAAACTTAATGATGGTGTTGGAGTTGTGCTTGGCCATGCAGTCATGGGTGAACAGGGAGGTGTTTAGTTCCAGCGTCCTTAGCTTAGTGATGAGCTTTGAGGGCACTATGGTGTTGAACGCTGAGCTGTAGTCAATGAATAGCATTCTCACATAGGTGTTCCTTTTGTCCAGGTGGGAAAGGGCCGTGTGGAGGGCAATAGACATTGCATCATCTGTGGATCTGTTGAGGAGGTATGCAAATCGTAGTGGGTCTAGGGTTTCTGGGATAGTGGTGTTGATGTGAGACATGACCAGCTTTTCAAAACACCTTCATGGCCGCAGACGTGAGTGCTATGGGTTGGTAGTCATTTAGACAGGTTACCTTAGTGTTCTTGGGCACAGGGTGGTCTGCTTGAAACATGTTGGTATTACATACTTAGTCAGGGACAGGTTGAAAATGTCAGTGAAGACACTTGCCAGTTGGTCAGTGCATTCTCAGAGTACATGTCCTGGTAATCCATCTGGCCTTGTGACCTTGAGAATGTTGACCTGTTGAAAGGTCTTACTCACATTGGCTACGGAGAGCATGATCAGACAGTCATCCGGAACAGCTGATGCTCTCATGCATGCTTCAGTGTTGCTTGCCTCGAAGCGAGCATAGAAGTAATTTAGGCTTGTGTCACTGGGCAGCTCGTGGCTGTGCTTCCCTTTGTAGTCTGTAATATTTTGCAATCCTGCCACATATGACAAGCGTCGGAGCCGGTGTAATACGATTTGATTCCCCTCTTTTCCCCTTTTCTGTTGGCGAGGAGATTACAAATTCCAATCCCTTACTTTTCCATTCTAGATAACCCAAACCTAATGGCAGAGACACTGAGGTGGCTGTCCATTTTCTACTGTACATTTCATCGCCTGATAATTTTTCTGTAATCGTCCAGTGATTGCCTACAAACGCTGACAGCAATTGTAGAAGCTCAAGTTGAGCCATCAATTATCAGAGAGGAGACACAATGATGCGTCACACAGGCCAAAACCTCAATGATTCCTCTGTGAAAGCTCCCTCCATGCCCCCTCCTAGTCAACAGCTATAGCCCACACAGACAATAATATGAGCTAATCAGTCTTTTAGCAACTCGTTTGGATAAGATTTTTCTGACATTACCCCCTGGCTCCAAACAATGGTATGTCTTTCAATGTGCTAAGTCTCGGTTTCTGTCTGTGCGCCTGCCCCTGCTCGGGTATGGATGCCCTCAGCTGTCTTTCTATTTCCAGAGCATGGAGGCATACCTCAGCCTCGCCGGGCCATCAGAGACAATGGGCATGCTGCCTTATCTAAACACAGCCCGCAGACAATCTGACGCACTCCAGGATCCCACTGAGTGCCTGTTCCAGCCTCCAGCCCCCCCCCCCCCATTAAGCACAGAGACTGACTAGAGGGGTTAACAAGGCAACACAAACACAAAAGCTGTTGAGTTATCTGTGGACACTAAACGGTCCAAAACAAGGAGTAGTCCACTGGGCTCAGTTGTCCACAATGTAGTTATTTTCAACTTTTCTTGTGTATTTTGGGCATAAATATGAAAATATCAAAAGATGCTTTTCCATAATATTGGAGATATCTTGATTTATTATTATGCTCCATTTAGTATGATATGTTACGTTTCATATGGTATGTATTCATTTGTGGTATGTATTCATATGTTATGAACTTGCAAAGTGTTTGCGATGTTATAAATTCTAGCTAGGTGGCTAACGTTAGCTAGGCTAGGAGTTAGGGTTAAGGTTAGGGTTACGTTTAGGAGTTAGGATAAAGGGTTAAGGTAAGTGTTTGGGGAAGGGTTAGCTAAAAGGGTTAAGGTTAGTGTTAGGGGAAGGGTTAGCTAAAAGGGTTAAGGTAAGTGTTAGGGGAAGGGTTAGGGGAAGGGTTAGCTAAAAGGGTTAAGGTTAGAGTTTGGGGAAGGGTTAGCTAAAAAGGTTAAGGTAAGTGTTAGGGGAAGGGTTAGCTAAAAGGGTTAAGGTTAGTATTAGCGGAAGGGTTAGCTAAAAGGGTTAAGGTTAGTGTTAGGTGAAGAGTTAGCTAAAAGGGTTAAGGTTAGTGTTAGGGGAAGGGTTAGCTAAAAGGGTTAAGGTTAGTGTTAGCTAAAATGGTTATGGTTAGGGGAAGGGTTAGCTAACATGCTAAATAGTTGCAAGGTTGCTAAAATTCTGAAGTTGTCCATGATGACATTCGAACTCGCAACCTTTGGGTTGCTAGAAGTTCGCGTTACACATCCACCCTACTTTTGTTTTTGCAATAAGTAACACCTGTCTAATGTAACCATACCAAACGTAACATTTCATACTACCGTCAGTGTCACAGATTTACATTTGCTATGTTACGTCTAGTCTATGAGACTAGGCTGTAAAGAAATGTTCTATACTGTGGGCCTTGCGTTTAGTTGCTCTGCATGGCCTAAAATAGAATTGGAGGTCATTTGTCAGGCTGCTTGTGAGAGCAGCATTATGTGACCCACGACATCTCATTGTCAACGTAGACATATCTTAACCTAATTTACAAGCAGGCAGGCATACCTCTGGGGACCTTGGGGGTCCTTTTAAAGATGCCCATACGGTACAGGTGGCGACACAGGCTTGAGACAGTGATTTGGTCCCTGTGACATTTTGATATGAGATATGAAAGCTCCGGTGACAATGAGAGGCATACCCGTGGGCCAGTGTCAGTCCATACACCAACAGGAATGTGTAACTGATGCACAGGTTCTCTTGCACAGTTTACACTACATGTATCAGACTCATTCCACAGATGTCTGAGTGTCTGAGGGTTTTTACTCCTCCCTTGTACTTGATTGATCAATTTAGGTCACTGATTGTTTAGGTCTTAATTGAAAGGAAACAACAAGAACCTGCAGACAGTAGGCCCTCCATGGAATGAGTTTGACACCACTGGTTTACACAGTCCTCAAGCCCTGACCTATTTCTACATACACACACACAAACCCCACAAGACAACAGCACCTGTCTCCCATGGCAACTGTTTCACTGCCCAGATCCACCATTTATACCTGGTTCTAACATGCATCCTTTGTCCTGATCTTGTCCACATTCTGATTGTGCCCACGTTTTTAGGCAGGTGTAAACGATTAAAAGATGCATGATCACGATCAGATCACATTTCTGGAGGCAGTCAGACACACAATGTGTAGATGGATCTGGGCAGTGAAACTATTGAAATGTTCATTATCCTGCCCTCTACAATGATTGACAGGTGTGGGCACCATTGACTTATGGCATTAATATGTGTCTTAAAATAAATAAATAAATATTATTTTCAAAGAATGTCTGTCAAGTCATTTGCATACAGCGCGGGACGAGGAAAACTGGTCACAATGCTGACACAGTGCGCTAATAAGAGATACATTTTACTACCATGTGTAGATGCTATGGCTTCAGTATGGGCACAATCAGAAGATGGCTAAGATCAGGACAAAGGACTAGTGGCATCCTGTCATTCAGGGCAGTTAGGGCAGAGCCACCTTTCTAGAAGAAACTAATTATTTAAAAGTGATATATAATTGAGGGGAGATGCCTGTTTTGCATGTTATTTTGGCATTCATACATGTCACATATCAGTTTGCCAACAATAGATAAAAATGAAGATTGAGTTAATAAAGTCGCATACAAACATGGTCTCTTTTTTACTTTCTTGAGTAAGGCAGCTCCAAACTGCAGGTGTTTCAGTCCAGCTCAGCGCTTTCTGTGGTGGTGGGGCAGTGGAAAATACAGAGCATAGGGGTTGGTAATGTTTTCTAGTTGCGTGATTGGCTCAGTGTTCTGTCACTCATGACGACAGTACGTCACCTCCAAATCTAAGGCTAGAGCTTGAAAATTCAAGTCCCTTGGGTTCTGCCATAGAGGTACATTAGAAGTGCCCATCTAAGAAGGCTCAAGGTCATTGGCCACAGATAAATTTACATCAAATCACATTATATCTACAGCAGCTTTGATTGGACTGATCATGTCAACAACATACTTTCAAAATCTTAGCTAGCAAGCTAGACAAGCAGTCGCCATCATGAATCAAGTTGACAATCTACAGGCCAATCCTCTTTAATCCGTGTCATATGAAGAGAAATAATGAAGAGAAATTATTGATAAAACGTATCGGTGCTCATCGGCCATTGGACATAAACATTACACAACAAGTTGGAAATCGCAAATTCAACAATGAGTGTTTTGGAAGGAATTAGTGACTAACTGCAAGCATTGCAAAGCAATGACTAGCTTGCTATTCAGTGGATTGGGTGTGTGGACCCAAGTCTGGGTTTAAGGGTCTCTTTTCCAAGCTTAAAATTATAAACATTCAACATTGACCATGCTGTCAATCCAGCAGGATTTATGCCACGCGCTCAAAACAACTGGAAACTCAGAACTGGGAAATCTGATTTCCGTGAGTTCAAGACAACTGGGAACTCAATCTAGAGGATGACAGACTTTGATGACAAATGTTGCCCGCCCGTCGTTCCATAGTTTGTACATCTCAACTGTCAGTAGAAACCACATTTATTTAAGCAAGTTAGGCATATTGGCTATCTTATCACAATTATGGAATAGATGGAACATATGAGCTATTTTGGAAGTTGATTGATATGCTACACTTTACAGTAATTAGAATTTGTAAAATTCCCTGGTTTTCCAGAAATCCTGGTTGGAAGATTCCAGGGTTCCCTACTGACAAAAAATATGGGAAACTAACAGCCAGGATTTCAGGAAAACCTGGGAATTTTGGAAAGGCTACTGGAATTAATAGTAATCTGTCTAAAATGACTAAAAACACCAAATGTTTGACAGATCGACTCCTGTCATGTCAGTGGTCTAGCCAGTAGGGGGCACCTTAACACAACCTATTTTAATACTCTTCGTAAAAGTATTTATCTTCAACACGCAATATGTAGATTCTATTCGATTAGATAGATTGAAATTGTACGGTAAAAATCATAGCATAGTTGAAAGATATGTGTTGCGTAGAAACACGAAGTGGGTGGCCAGCAGAGATAGATGGGTTGGGCTGAGGGAAGCTGAGGGTTGGTATGTGGAATTGGAGACAAGTGGGAGTGGAGTTGCTGTGTGAGAGAGAGAATGATGGTCAAAAGATAAAAGGGGAAAAAAGTCCAAATAAAACATAATAAAAGTACATTTAAATGACACTAAGTGGCAGTGTTTTTACAACTAATGCCGGTTTGCCTGAGGCTGATGCCGTGTAGGTGTTTGTACACATGCATATACACACACTCTCATTCAAATTAACACATACAAGAACACACACATACATGTAATAGTGTCAGACATGCACACAAACATATACAGTTGGCATTGCTGTTATGAATTCAGTTGTCCTTGATGTCCTTTATTTTAAATTCATTATTTTGTTTTATATTTTTTTCATTGTTGTTTGCTGTTTTCTTCCGTCTTTTCCTTTTTTCTCTTTAGTTTATTCTCTTGGTTGTTGGTGCATTGGGGGGGTTCCTGGGGGTGGGGAATGGAATTAACTGTATTTAAAAATATATATATATTCTGGGGGGGGACTGTGGGAGGGATCTTGAATGGTTGAGGGACAGCTATTGGGGAACTGTGGAGGGGATCTTGGAAGGATCGGGTTTCACAAGATTGTGATCATGAAAAAGGAAACTATGACATATATTTTATATCCCTATCATGCACATGCATGAGGATGGCTCTGTTGCAGAAAGACTGATGCATGTTTCATAGTGTCTTGATGCTGCATTGTTTGTCCTTCATGTTCTAATACTTTAATGTGACCCCTTCCTTGTGTTTGTTTTTGTAATAAATAATAAATAAATAAATAATTTTAAAAAACGATTTTATTCCGTCAATGATCACAACAATATTCTGCTTCCATGGTTCTGTGAAAGAAGTAATCTTCTACGCTATACCAAAGCTATACTCTGTTATATATTCTGGCTGTTCTGTGTGTTGTCCTAGTAGCAGGTGAAGTGAGTCCTGGGGGAAAGGGAAAGACCCCACATCCCCCTGCTGGAATCCTGAGAAGTGCTACTTCCCGGCAGCAGGCCTGTCACTTGAACAGCTGAGACCAGTGTGTCTCTATTCCCCCCCCCCCACACACACACACACACACTCAATATAGCACACAATACCACACTATATTATCCTTTATGAAAACTTGAGGTAAATTGTTTTCTTGATTGACAGTAAAGATGAGTATCATGCACAAGGAGAACATTGAATTACTTATTTTACCTGTTGAGGTTGAGAGCATGGTGCCTTGAAAGTTGAGAGAGAGACCTAGATCCAAAACGTATTCTTTTAATATGATTTGTCAAACTTATATTTGAATGAAAACCCATACAGTCTAACAGAAGAGTTCTGAATGCAGCCAGCCACATGACAAGTCAGCAGAAAGAAAAGCAGGAAACTGACTTAATACTAATCCTGAGCAACGCTGCCCTCTACTGCAACAGTGGGCTAACCACATCATTATTTTTATACACACCACCCATCCATCCACCCACCTGCTCGTCGAACATCTCATCCCAAAATCTCATCCCGAAATATGGAGTTGGTCCCCCCTTTGCTGCTATAACAGCCTCCACTCTTTTGGGAAGGCTTTCACTAGATGTTGGAACATTGCTGCGGGGACTTGCTTCCATTCATCCACAAAGCATCAGTGTGGTCGGGTACTGATGTTGGGCGATTAGGCCTGGCTCGCAGTCGCCGTTCCAATTCATCCTAAATGTGTTCAATGGGGTTGCGGGCAGGGCTCTTTGCAGGCCAGTCAAGTTCTTCCACACCAATCTTGACAAACATTTCTGTATGGACCTCGCTTTGTGCACTGGGGCATTGTCATGCTGAAACAGGAAAGGGCCTTCCCCAAACTGTTGCCACAAAGTTGGAAGCACAGAATCATCTAGAATGTCATTGTATGCTGTAACGTTAAGATTTCCCTTCACTGGAACTAAGGGGCCTAGCCCGGACCATGAAAAACAGCCCCAGACCATTATTCCTCCTCCACCAAACTTTACAGTTGGCGCTATGCATTGCTGCTCGGCTATTGAAACCCGTTTCATGAAGCTCCCGACGACCAGTTCTTGTGCTGACTTTGCTTCCAGAGGCAGTTTGGAACTCGGTAGTGAGTGTTGCAACCGAGGACAGACCATTTTAACATGCTACGAGCTTCAGCACTTGGCGGTCCCGTTCTGTGAGATTGTGTGGCCTACCACTTTCCGGCTGAGCTGTTGTTGCTCCTAAACATTTCCACTTCATAATAACAGCACTTACAGTCAACTGGGGCAGCTCTAGCTGGGAAGAAATTTGACCAACTGACTCGTTGGAAAGGTGGCATCCCATGGCGATGCCACGTTGAAAGTCACGGAGCTCTTCAGTAAGGCCATTCGACTGCTAATGTTTGTCTAAGAAGATTTCATGGCTGTGTGCTCGATTTTATACACCTGTCAGCAACGGGTGTGGCTGAAATAGCCTAATCCACGCATTTGAAAGGGTGTATGTTAATGTCATATATTTGACATTTACTTCAACAGGCAGAACTGTGTGAGAAAAAAGAACCCTAATCCAATTCAAGCCTAACCCAGCTATCACATAATGAATGCTTGTTTCCTTTGAAAGTAGGGTCTGTTGGAAAAGACTAAAATGAACAGCTTGGTATGAGTTTGAAAAAAAAACAGCATGGCATGCTAGCTCCATCCTGGTGGCGCAGTGGACTAATTCCATGGATAAAGAACAGAAGATTACAGGTTTGAATCTCACTGACGGCGTGCAACAAAAATAAAAAAGTGTTTGCATGATTAATTCCTAAGCAAATGAATTCCCATGTGTTCTATCTGTGCTTGGAGTTCAGCAGTTAACCTAAACCAGCAGTCTTGTTAAAACATTCAGTGAAACTTTTTCAAAAACCTCAAAATGACCTATTATTTCCATCTTTCTCAGGACATTAATATAACCTCCCAGAAATACTTTCAGAGAACCATAGTAAAACGTTCTGAGAACCTCCCTGCAACTAAAAATGTCATCTTCCCAGAACATTTTTTTTTAAACAGCCTGTTAAGCCTGTTAAGGCTAACTTCATCATTAGATCCTTCGTTGGAGCATCGTTAAATCTCTGAGCTGTTTCCCAAAACCATCGTTGTCAACGTTGCACTTTAAAATGCTCGCAATCTATCGCCTGCCTCAGACCACTCTTAGAACAGCTAAGTGCCTCGTTAGATGCTTTTCTGCCCTCCCGAGTCACTTTATACACAGATCTTCGCTAAACATTGAATCACATGGTTTATCTGTCATGTTTTGTCATTGATTATCATGTCTTGTCCCTGTGCTTCCCCTTCTATTCGTTTCCCTCTGCTGGTCTTATTAGGTTCTTTCCCTCTTTCTATCCCTCTCTCTCCCCCTCCCTCTCTCACTCTCTCGCTCTCTCTTCTCTCTATCGTTCCGTTCCTGCTCCCAGCTGTTCCTATTCCCCTAATCAATCATTTAGTCTTCCCACACCTGTTCCTTATCTTTTCCCCTGATTAGAGTCCCTATTTCTTCCCTTGTTTTCCGTTCCTGTCCTGTCGGATCCTTGTCTATAATTCACCATGCTGTGTCTATGTATTGCCCTGTCGTGTCGTGTTTCCCTCAGATGCTGCGTGGTGAGCAGGTGTCTGAGTCTGCTAGGTTCAAGTGCCTTCCCGAGGCAACCTGCAGTTCTTGATCAAGTCTCCAGTCTGTTCTCGTCATTACGAGTAGTATTATGCCTTTTGTTTGTAAAGTAACTTTACTGGATTAAAAAACTCTGTTTTCGCCAAGTCGCTTTTGGGTCCTCATTCACCTGCATAACAGAAGGATCCGACCAAGGAATGGACCCAGCGACTACAGATGCTCGTAACACTGCCGTCGAGATCCAAGGAGCCATGCTCGGCAGACACGAGCAGGAATTGTCTGCTGCTCGCCATGCCGTGGAGAACCTGGCCGCTCAGGTTTCCGACCTCTCTGGACAGTTCCAGAGTCTTCGTCTCGTGCCACCTGTTACTTCCTGGCCTGCCGAGCCTCCGGAACCTAGGGTTAATAACCCACCTTGCTACTCCGGGCAGCCCACGGAGTGCCGCTCCTTTCTCACCCAGTGTGATATTGTGTTCTCTCTCCAACCCAACACATACTCTAGCGAGAGAGCTCGGGTTGCTTACGTCATTTCACTCCTTACTGGCCGGGCTCGAGAGTGGGGCACAGCTATCTGGGAGGCAAGGGCTGATTGTTCTAACAATTACCAGAACTTTAAAGAGGAGATGATTCGGGTTTTTGACCGTTCAGTTTTTGGTAGGGAGGCTTCTAGGGCCCTGGCTTCCCTATGCCAAGGTGATCGATCCATAACGGATTACTCTATAGAGTTTCGCACTCTTGCTGCCTCTAGTGACTGGAACGAGCCGGCGCTGCTCGCTCGTTTTCTGGAGGGACTCCACGCAGTGGTCAAGGATGAGATTCTCTCTCGGGAGGTTCCTTCCAGTGTGGACTCTTTGATTGCTCTCGCCATCCGCATAGAACGACGGGTAGATCTTCGTCACCAAGCTCGTGGAAGAGAGCTCGCGTCAACGGTGTTTCCCTGCTCCGCATCGCAACCATCTCCCTCCTCTGGCTCAGAGACTGAGCCCATGCAGCTGGGAGGTATTCGCATCTTGACCAAGGAGAGGGAACGGAGGATCACCAACCGCCTGTGCCTCTATTGCGGATTTGATGGACATTTTGTCAATTCATGTCCAGTAAAGGCCAGAGCTCATCAGTAAGCGGAGGGCTACTGGTGAGCGCTACTACTCAGGTCTCTTCATCTAGATCCTGTACTACTATGTCGGTCCATCTACGCTGGACCGGTTCGGGTGCTACATGCAGTGCCTTGATTGACTCTGGGGCTGAGGGTTGTTTCATGGACGAAGCATGGGCTCGGAAACATGACATTCCTTTCAGACAGTTAGACAAGCCTACGCCCATGTTTGCCTTAGATGGTAGTCATCTTCCCAGTATCAGATTTGAGACACTACCTTTAACTCTCACAGTATCTGGTAACCACAGTGAGACTATTTCTTTTTTGATTTTTCGTTCACCTTTTACACCTGTTGTTTTGGGTCATCCCTGGCTAGTATGTCATAATCCTTCTATTAATTGGTCTAGTAATTCTATCCTATCCTGGAACGTTTCTTGTCATGTGAAGTGTTTAATGTCTGCCATCCCTCCCATTTCTTCTGTCCCCACTTCTCAGGAGGAACCTGGCGATTTGACAGGAGTGCCGGAGGAATATCATGATCTGCGCACGGTCTTCAGTCGGTCCCGAGCCAACTCCCTTCCTCCTCACCGGTCGTATGATTGTAGTATTGATCTCCTTCCGGGCACCACTCCTCCTCGGGGTAGACTATACTCTCTGTCGGCTCCCGAACGTAAGGCTCTCGAGGATTATTTATCTGTGTCTCTTGACGCCGGTACCATAGTGCCTTCTTCCTCTCCGGCCGGGGCGGGGTTCTTTTTGTTAAGAAGAAGGACGGTACTCTGCGCCCCTGCGTGGATTATCGAGGGCTGAATGACATAACGGTTAAGAATCGTTATCCGCTTCCCCTTATGTCATCAGCCTTCGAGATTCTGCAGGGAGCCAGGTGCTTTACTAAGTTGGACCTTCGTAACGCTTACCATCTCGTGCGCATCAGAGAGGGGGACGAGTGGAAAACGGCGTTTAACACTCCGTTAGGGCATTTTGAGTACCGGGTTCTGCCGTTTGGTCTCGCCAATGCGCCAGCTGTTTTTCAGGCATTAGTTAATGATGTTCTGAGAGACATGCTGAACATCTTTGTTTTTGTCTATCTTGACGATATCCTGATTTTTTCACCGTCACTCGAGATTCATGTTCAGCACGTTCGACGTGTTCTACAGCGCCTTTTAGAGAATTGTCTCTACGTAAAGGCTGAGAAGTGCTCTTTTCATGTCTCCTCCGTTACTTTTCTCGGTTCCGTTATTTCCGCTGAAGGCATTCAGATGGATTCCGCTAAGGTCCAAGCTGTCAGTGATTGGCCCGTTCCAAGGTCACGTGTCGAGTTGCAGCGCTTTTTAGATTTCGCTAATTTCTATCGGCGTTTCATTCGTAATTTCGGTCAAGTTGCTGCCCCTCTCACAGCTCTTACTTCTGTCAAGACGTGTTTTAAGTGGTCCGGTTCCGCCCAGGGAGCTTTTGATCTTCTAAAAGAACGTTTTACGTCCGCTCCTATCCTCGTTACTCCTGACGTCACTAGACAATTCATTGTCGAGGTTGACGCTTCAGAGGTAGGCGTGGGAGCCATTCTATCCCAGCGCTTCCAGTCTGACGATAAGGTTCATCCTTGCGCTTATTTTTCTCATCGCCTGTCGCCATCTGAGCGCAACTATGATGTGGGTAACCGTGAACTGCTCGCCATCCGCTTAGCCCTAGGCGAATGGCGACAGTGGTTGGAGGGGGCGACCGTTCCTTTTGTCGTTTGGACAGACCATAAGAACCTTGAGTACATCCGTTCTGCCAAACGACTTAATGCCCGTCAAGCTCGTTGGGCGTTGTTTTTCGCTCGTTTCGAGTTTGTGATTTCTTACCGTCCGGGTAGCAAAAACACCAAGCCTGATGCCTTATCCCGTCTGTTTAGTTCTTCTGTGGCTTCTACTGATCCCGAGGGGATTCTTCCTTATGGGCGTGTTGTCGGGTTGACAGTCTGGGGAATTGAAAGACAGGTTAAGCAAGCACTCACGCACACTGCGTCGCCGCGCGCTTGTCCTAGTAACCTCCTTTTCGTTCCTGTTTCCACTCGTCTGGCTGTTCTTCAGTGGGCTCACTCTGCCAAGTTAGCTGGTCATCCCGGTGTTCGAGGCACTCTTGCGTCTATTCGCCAGCGCTTTTGGTGGCCGACTCAGGAGCGTGACACGCGCCGTTTCGTGGCTGCTTGTTCGGACTGCGCGCAGACTAAGTCGGGTAACTCTCCTCCTGCCGGTCGTCTCAGACCGCTCCCCATTCCTTCTCGACCATGGTCTCACATCGCCCTAGACTTCATTACCGGTCTGCCTTTGTCTGCGGGGAAGACTGTGATTCTTACGGTTGTCGATAGGTTCTCTAAGGCGGCACATTTCATTCCCCTCGCTAAACTTCCTTCCGCTAAGGAGACGGCACAAATCATCATCGAGAATGTGTTCAGAATTCATGGCCTCCCGTTAGACGCCGTTTCAGACAGAGGTCCGCAATTCACGTCACAGTTTTGGAGGGAGTTCTGTCGTTTGATTGGTGCGTCCGTCAGTCTCTCTTCCGGGTTTCATCCCCAGTCTAACGGTCAAGCAGAGAGGGCCAATCAGACGATTGGTCGCATACTACGCAGCCTTTCTTTCAGAAACCCTGCGTCTTGGGCAGAACAGCTCCCCTGGGCAGAATACGCTCACAACTCGCTTCCTTCGTCTGCTACCGGGTTATCTCCGTTTCAGAGTAGTCTGGGTTACCAGCCTCCTCTGTTCTCATCCCAGCTTGCCGAGTCCAGCGTTCCCTCCGCTCAAGCGTTTGTCCAACGTTGTGAGCGCACCTGGAGGAGGGTGAGGTCTGCACTTTGCCGTTACAGGGCACAGACTGTGAGAGCCGCCAATAAACGCAGGATTAAGAGTCCAAGGTATTGTTGCGGCCAGAGAGTGTGGCTTTCCACTCGCAACCTTCCTCTTACGACAGCTTCTCGTAAGTTGACTCCGCGGTTCATTGGTCCGTTCCGTGTCTCCCAGGTCGTCAATCCTGTCGCTGTGCGACTGCTTCTTCCGCGACATCTTCGTCGCGTCCATCCTGTCTTCCATGTCTCCTGTGTCAAGCCCTTTCTTCGCACCCCCGTTCGTCTTCCCTCCCCCCTCCCGTCCTTGTCGAGAGCGCACCTATTTACAAGGTACGTAAGATCATGGACATGCGTTCTCGGGGACGGGGTCACCAATACTTAGTGGATTGGGAGGGTTACGGTCCTGAGGAGAGGAGTTGGGTTCCGTCTCGGGACGTGCTGGACCGTTCACTTATTGATGATTTCCTCCGTTGCGCCAGGATTCCTCCTCGAGTGCGCCAGGAGGCGCTCGGTGAGTGGGGGGTACTGTCATGTTTTGTCATTGATTATCATGTCTTGTCCCTGTGCTTCCCCTTCTATTCGTTTCCCTCTGCTGGTCTTATTAGGTTCTTTCCCTCTTTCTATCCCTCTCTCTCCCCCTCCCTCTCTCACTCTCTCGCTCTCTCTTCTCTCTATCGTTCCGTTCCTGCTCCCAGCTGTTCCTATTCCCCTAATCAATCATTTAGTCTTCCCACACCTGTTCCTTATCTTTTCCCCTGATTAGAGTCCCTATTTCTTCCCTTGTTTTCCGTTCCTGTCCTGTCGGATCCTTGTCTATAATTCACCGTGCTGTGTCTATGTATTGCCCTGTCGTGTCGTGTTTCCCTCAGATGCTGCGTGGTGAGCAGGTGTCTGAGTCTGCTAGGTTCAAGTGCCTTCCCGAGGCAACCTGCAGTTCTTGATCAAGTCTCCAGTCTGTTCTCGTCATTACGAGTAGTATTATGCCTTTTGTTTGTAAAGTAACTTTACTGGATTAAAAAACTCTGTTTTCGCCAAGTCGCTTTTGGGTCCTCATTCACCTGCATAACATTATCACCCTCTGTAACCACCAATAACTTCAAAACAAAGTTGACTACAAATACAAAGTTGCCAATGTCTCTCTGCAATTGGTACAAACAGTCAAGTTTAAAAATATAAAAACGGAGGTGACTGCATTCAAATATAAATACAGTAGGTTATGGGCCTATTTAATCATATTGAAATACATTTAAAGTTCAATCAATTCAGCGGTCATTTATCTCAATGCATTTAAGGATGTGTAGCCTAACGTGTGCAATTATGTTAGGGTAAGCATTATAATAAGCCGCCTCAATATTTGCAGCCATTGGTTATAATGTATTTGTAGTAGCTGATCCATCATCAGTACTGTGCAATGAGAAGATTTTAATGAAGAAAGCTGATCCGAGAGCAGCGCTGCCTTTCTTTCGATCCTATCAGAATCGACACAGGCCTCAATGACATGGTGTTTTGGGAAACGTATGTCACATCTTCGGACGTTGTAGGAAAGATGCATTGTTAAAACACTCGTAAGCCTAAGTTCCATCATTATTGGGAAACAGGGCCCAGGAAGCGCATGGCTTTGTTTCCAGAACCAATGGGAAATCAAAAACGTGCATTCCCCCAACTTCCAAGGAACCAAATGTGCTAGCTGGGAACCCTGGCCCTAACTAACACTAGCTTCATGTCCACACCCAGGTTCAACCCTAACCTAAACTCTAGCTTCATGTCCACACCCCAGTTCAACCCTAACCCTAGCCATAACCCTAACCCTAATCTTGGCTTAACCCTAGCCTTATGTTCAACCCTGGCCCTAGCCCCTTCAATTTTACATTTACATTTTAGTCATTTAGCTGACGTTCTTATCCAGAGCGACTTACAGGAGCCATTAGGGTTAAGTGCCTTGCACACCGACAGATTGTTCACCTAGTCGGCTCTACGTTTTGGTTACTGGCCCAAAACTATTTTAACAGCTAGGCTACCTGCTGCCCAATCCAAGTAGGGTTCACTTACCACCGAATTCTCTGCCTGTAATGATGAAGTGTTGTGGCAGTATGATTGCTTTTGCCAGCAGAGGGATCCACAGGGTGTGTTGCAAACAGCAGTGTTACCAGGTTTCACGTTAATCTATTGATAGACCAGATTTACAAAACCCTGCATCTGCTCCTATTACAGAACTTGTGAAAATTGTGTTGTCAATGTGTTCTTATAAAACTACACAAATGAACTATACAAATGTATCTGATAAAACTGACCAATTCTAGATAATGGCCACTCTTGGAAATAGTAATTCCACTGGTGTTTTCTTTCAATAGGTTTCTGTTGGGCTGTCATTTGGACAGGAAGGGTTTATCTGATAGGAAGTGGAAGTAGGAGCGTCCCCCCACCACTGTAGTCCTCTAGCTTCCCCATCCTGTAGCTGGGATTCTCTGAGCCAGGAACACCCCCTGCTCTCCAGGGTATGGCTGCCTGCTTGTATTTTGGTAATCGTCATCCTCAATGACCTGCTGCCCCGATCCTGGCGCCAGGAGTCTCTGTGCCTCCCACCCATTCCCCGCCACCCCTGACCCCCTGGATAATTCCGACCAGCTGTTGCAAGGTGCCTTGACCACCCCCCACCTCTGTCCACTCGCACTTGCCATTTCCATAGTCCTCGGTTCATCAGGAAAATGCTTGCTGTGCTTTTGGAGGCCCTGACTTTGCATGAGGTCTCAGCACTACATAGAGGAAATCAGATTAAACCAAAATCCTTATTTCCCATCTTACTGTGCACATTATACTATTCTGTACATTTCCCCTCAAAATACGTTTCAGTTGTCTTTGACCTGCACTGCAACCATTTTACGATCTCTGATCTTAAAATAGTATTATTGTAAAAAATAATACAGAGCAGAGTTTCTGTACAGTGTTTTTGGAGTCTTCATTGGAGTCACATGAAGAGCATGTGCTCCCTCAATAAACAAGTGACAGTAGGAATACTGTGTGGAGAATTACTGCTGTGGAATGTAAAGAGGCGGGCAAAACTGAAAGAGAAGGCTTCAACGTACCGCAGATAACTTTCCTCCCGTAAGGAATTTGTGAAGGGAAACAGGAAGTGTGTGTGTGTGTACGTACACTTTTTGGTGTATTATTTTCACTTTGTGTTTTTGGCATTTAGGGTCTCTGTAATGGAGGTGCCTGTCTGTCTCAGTCCTAACCACAGTGGGACTGTGCTGGGAGACATTGGGGAACCCTGAGCTTTTGATCCCCCTCCCCACTGCTGTGTGTGTGTGTGTTGGGGGGGTCTCACAGTGCTGCAATGTTTCGTGTTGGAAGTTGGTTGAGAGACGGGGGCAGGATGGAGGGGGTGGGGGATCACTACAAAGGCTTTTTCTGGTAGAACTATGTAGAAGAAGTTCAGTGTGCAATGGGATTTCCTGTCTTTTCCCTGCCAGCCCCCCCACCTTTCCCTACCCTCAATATCTCTCTTTCTTTCAGAGATGGAAACTCATCACAGAGTATTTCCCCAAACTGTGATGGATGAGGTGACCTATTTCACGTAATAAAAGGTACATCAGGGATTCTCAGTTGACAGTTGTTGGCTACTTACAAACAAACCAGTCCAATCCAGTTTCCATTTATTTATTTATTCAATTTCCATTGAGGATTTCCACCAAAATGTTGAGACTGATTGGTTTGACTGTGACGGGACTGATGCATTTCTCATTTGTGTCTGGTGCGTCTCTCGCTGACATATTATCTAGTTGAATTATGTCATCTGAGCTGACTTCACATCCAGATGGGAAATAAATCAATACAATCTGAAGGGGGACTTGTCAAGTTAGATCAGTCGACCTACGCTACATTATTACTCATGTTAAACCTAGCGCCAGAGAGGACAGGTGCTTCCACATTTGGTCCCACAGACAGACATATCATGTTGGTGTCAAAGAGGGGGTGGGGAGGACACTAGAGTGTAAAACACCCCCCTCCTTCACCTTGCCCCTGCCCCATACTTTGATCTTAGGTGTAAGTGGCGTAGCTGTGGGGCATGTATCACCCATTAGTGTTCCGGTGAGAGTGGCAGTAGCCCAGCCAGGGAGATCAGCCCAGCCAAGCTCTGGGAATATTGCTTAAGCCATGCGGGGAGGGATGCTGTGAAAGGCCTGCCAACTGTGTTCCTGCAAAAACAACAAAAACACAGAGCCATGAGGTAAGGGGGAAACTGGGCCCTGGGCTGTGGGAGAGAGAGGCGGGGAGAGAGCAACACAACGGGAGTACACACTGACTATCTAGTGTTTCCTATTCTAATCAAATCAAATTGTATTTGTCACATGCACCACATACAACAGGTGTAGGTAGACCTTACAGTGAAATGCTTACTTAGAAGCCCTTAACCAACAATGCAGTTTTAAGAAAAATAAGTGTTAAGTAAATAATAGATAAGTAAAAAATAAAAATAACAAATAGTTGGAGCAGCAACTAAATAACAGTAGTGAGGCTATATACACGGGGTACTAGTACAGAGTCAATGTGAGGGGGCACCGGTTAGTCAAGGTAATTGTGGTAATATGTACATATACTGTAGGTAGAGTTGAAGTGACTATGCATAGATCATAACCAGAGAGTAGCAGCAGCATAAAAGAGGGAGTGAGGGGGAACAATGCAAAATGTCTGGGTAGCCATTTGAATAGCTGTTCAGGAGTCTTATGACTCGGGGATAGAAACTGTCTTAACCTTTTGGACCTAGACTTGACGCTCCGGTACCGCTTGCTGTGAGGTAGCAGAGAGAACAGTCTATGACTAGGGTGGCTGGAGTCTTTGACCATTTTTAGGGCCTTCCTTCCTTTTAGAGTCCTGGATGGCAGGAAGCTTGGTCCCAGTGATGTACTGGGCCGTAAGCACGACCCTCTGTAGTGCCTTGCGGTTGGAGGCCGAGTAGTTGCCATACCAGGCAGTGATGCAACCAGTCAGGATGCTCTCGATGGTGCAGCTGTAGAACCTTTTGATGATCTGAGGACCCATGCCAAATATTTTCGGTCTCCTGAGGGGAAATAGGCTTTGTCGTGCCCTCTTCACGACTGTCTTGGTGTCTTTGGACCATTCAAGTTTGTTGGTGATGTGGACACCAAGGAACTTCAAGCTGTCAACTTGCTTATATTTCTATGTGTTTGGCCAGGTATGGTTCCCAATCAGAGGCAGCTGTCAATCGTTGTCTCTGATTGAAAACCAAACCGTTTTCCCAATTTTGTTTGTGGGTGGTTATTTTCCGTTTCAGTGTTTTCACCATACGGGACTGTTTCGGTTTTCCTTTGTTCTCTTGTTCGTTTGTTTTCTGTGTTCAGTGTAATAAATATGACGAACACTTACCACGCTGCATATTGGTCCGATATTTCATACTCCTCCTCAGACGAAGAGGAGAACCGTTACAACACGTCAAAGCTCATGGACCGTGTCAGTTCCTCCAAGTCCCTCTGGCTGAGTAAGGCTGTTCTGCACTGTCATCAGTAGACTGTCTGCACGATTGGGTCTTCCCCATGGTCAGCACAGAGCTTTCCGTGATCTACAGACAGTAATCTCAGAACATTAAAGCCAATTTCCCGGAAAGTCAATTTTCGATGTTTTCCTAGTTTTCAGGCTTCGACCACATTCTTGGGATTTCAGTGTAACTTCCCATATCCCAAGGCCCAATCGGGTGGCAAATCTCTCAGCGCTCTCTCTGGATAGATTGCTTTCTCTCGGGTTGAGAAATAACAAGCTTCAGAGTAATGACTTAACAAGCTACAGTGTAATGGCTTCAACATGTGCGAGTGCAAGTGTGTGTGCATGTGTGTATGCGCTCGTGTGCATAATGTGAGTGTGTCTCCTCATTCCTCAGCGTGTGAAGAATTCTATTTGATCCAATTGTACTTTGTTTGACAGCTGTGCCGACAAAACCTGTTGAGCGTTATAGCAAAATGTAGATTTCCGCCTAAATAGACATACCCAAAAGTGATTATTTTTCATTAGATGGCCATAAACAATACCTAGAAATGCTGCATGGTTGTACCTTTTCAGGTATTTAAAAAAATATATATAAATAGCTGAGTTGTTCTCACTTGTGAGGAAACAAGCTCAAGAGCATAGTGAAAATATTATGAAAATCTAGAAAAATCACAATTTTTTTCCTATTCAACAAAGATAGCACTTGAAATGACTGAAATGCTCTCTATATATAGTAACAAAGAGGGTTGGGGAGAAACGGATGTTTTTTTACCTTTATTTAACTAGGAAAGTCAGTTAAGAAATATCTCCTTATTTTACAATGACAGACTACCTGATCAGGCAGCAGAATGACAGATTTTTACCTTGTCAGAGCAGGGATTTGATCCCACAACCTTCTGGTTACTGGCCCAACACTCTAACCACTAGGTTACCTGCCGCCCAGAGATGCATGTAACGGATTACAAGAAAACTATAACTAATCTGATACATTTCCAGAAAGAATGTAATAGGATTACAGATACTTTTGAAAAACTAGATGATCACTGTTAAATTTAGAAGGGATGTTTGGGAGAAAATAAATCTTTCTGTTTTCCCAATAAAAAATGTGAAAGTTTTTTTTTTTTTTACCTGAGTGAGTCTGACCACAAGTCAGAAACCACCAAAAAACTATTTTGGCATTTGTTTCATTAGTCCATTGTTGATATAGTGCCAAAATGTTTTGCATGTCAGCAATCAAGTTTTCAATCTATATATAGCGTTCAAAATACAGAAATACTCCTGGTATCATACAGGCTTTATTTCTGTTTTTTGAAAATTATATATCTAGAAAATGGATCGCTGACATCCGCTCTGAATAGAGTGGATCCCAGTAATAAAAGATTGAGAAAGTTAATCCCTTATAAACTCCTCTGTGGTATTATGCTCCACATACTTTAAGCAAAATTATATTTAAAAAGACCATGAGTAGGGCTTTTATTTATGATGATTCAAAAATTATCAAGATATCAAAGTGTTACCAACATAAACGTAAACAAACAGGCCTATAGCAAATTCAGCATAAGGCAAACATTTTTCACATGACAAAAACATCATAAACTACAGAGTAGGCTAATAAGCCCTTCATTTTTAGGTTATGCTCAGGCAAATTCATTTCAGGTAAGCTATATTTCCATATTTCCAAGTCCTGTTCTTGAAGATCAAGGGGTATTAAATGATTTGGTTTGACTGGAAATCTGACAAATTGAGTTTGGGTAATCCAAAAGGCTCGAGTTTGGGAAATCCAAAAGTTACGTTACTGATACAAATGTTTGACAGGTAACTAGTCATTGTAACAAATTACATTTTGAAATTAACCTACAGAACCCTGCAATGAAATTATAAACAATTTACTATAAGATTTCAACTTTATTATAACTGTAAAATAAATACGATCATATTTAGTGACAGTACAAATTTGGCCACATTTCATATAACTGACGACAGAGGATTTTCTGCCAAGTCTCCTCTGAGCGACGTAGAGACACCATTCAAATGTCTACTGACTTTTTACAACTTCTGATTTACCCACAAAGTGATTTGATTTCGCCCCTTTGTCATCAAGAGAAAGTGGTCGTGTTTCAATTCACAAAAAATGATTTTATGTTGAGAGCTCTAAATCCGCCTGGGAATATCACAGCTAGATGAGGCCACAATTGCTGAAATCACTAGACTCTCCCCTTTCATATGCCATCTTTCAGGCTGGGCTTCGTTGATCAGAGGGAGAGCAAATCGATTCTTTGACTGAATAAGCCAGAAAATGTGACATCTCACTCCCTATGCAATGATGGGGTGTGAAACCTGACACATTCAACCAGACAGATGGGGCTTTCTGGCACTATAAGGCACTGGATCCTGCAACGTTTACAGAGCGTTTTGTGTGTTTTGGGGGGAGTGTTTGATGGCTTGTGATGAAATATGACAGCTGTGGATTGGTCAGCGTTTGTTTGACTATCTGTAAAAAGCGTTTTGAATTTACGCATCTGTTCCACCGCTCCAGCCCTTCAGCTGTTGCCAGTCTTAACTCTCTTTGATCTCTTCTGATTCTCCAGTTGGGAGGAGGTGCTCCGGCAACTTACGGTTAAGTGGAACAGTGACAAACTGTGCACATGTTCTCACCGAACTCATCTCTCTATGTGTGTCATACTGGGGTGGGCTCTGGATCTGAGCAAGTGCTTCATGCACCTGTGGGGCTGTTCATGGGACAGAGGCAGTGGTACAAGATGGACAGCTTCCTAAGTGAACCTATCACTTCCACTCCATCAATAAAATGCTCAATTGTATTGACACATGATGTACTCTCCTACATACAGAAATCTGTGTTTTGGCAAGTTATTACTTCCACCCATGTTTGTCATGAAGTCAAATTCTAGGTCAAATGAAAGTTTCACGTGGGTCAGTAATAACGTTCCAAAACGGTATTTTTCTCAACACACTCTCTGGTTGCTTACGCTCAATCTGACAAGTCCTGACAAGAGGACAAACATTTACATTGTTCTTTCACAATAATCTCCAGCAACTGTTCAACATCCCCTTGCACCTACTCTGGGACAAAGCACTCAGGTGCATTCCTCACATGGATCGAGACCTTGGAATTAGAAGGTTCAATCTGACATTTTGGTCAACATTCAGTTATTTACATAGTTGCTCTTTAGATGGTCTTTCCCATATGAGATATGTCAGATGATTCTCAACATTGCAGGGTTTCCAATCAAAAAATAAATGCAGGTGAGGTGATGTACTTGAGTCATGAAAGACATTCAAAAACAGTTCCGAGATCTGGGAATTGAATAACCCTCTGTATCTCAAAACTATATTTTGCAGTGAGAACATTAAAATGCCAAGTCTTTGATTATGCATATCATAGGTTACGGCCCTCTTTTGCAATTATTTATATATTTTTTCACCACTTTTGCAGACGCATGCCCAT
The DNA here is from genome assembly GCF_021184085.1 of Oncorhynchus gorbuscha. NCBI lineage: Eukaryota > Metazoa > Chordata > Actinopteri > Salmoniformes > Salmonidae > Oncorhynchus > Oncorhynchus gorbuscha. Next base: position 48,526,911 of record NC_060175.1, read on the forward strand.
AACCTCTGTTCTTTCTGTCCCAAAAATAAATAAATAAAGGTACCTTGGAGCATCTTTAAGGCCCATTGGAGAGGCATCTCTCTTTTTGTCTTGCTCTATGTCAAAACCGACAACCTCCGTGGAAGCAGTATTTCACCAGAAATACAGACTTAACACATGGATAACTACCAAGTCGTTGGGCTTACTGTGGGAATCGGAGACCAGAATAATATATCAGTTTACTCCAGTGACGGTCAGTGCCGTTTAAGAGGAGGATTATTTTTTTGTTCATGTTCATGGCCTTATTTCTATTACAGCACATTGGATGATTCTCGTTCATATTCCATTCACCCAGTTCAATGTAACAGCGACAAGTTTAGGCATGATACTTACATTTTCCCTCTACCCATCATCAGGCTCCTACAACCTAGCCTATGAATGAATGTTTACAATGTAGGTGAACACAGGTCAAGAGACAAATTTGAGGGGACAGACAGTGACACATGGACAGACAGTGACATTCAGTACTGCCTTGCACGCTCTTGCCTGCATCTAGTTAAGGACTAGGGGAAGAGTTGCAGGGGGAGAAGAAAAGAAGGATGTGCCTATTTGAAAGTTAGAAACAAAATGAGTAGCTCACAACGTTTCATTAGCTCTCATGCTAGAGAAGGTTGGTGTAACGTGGGTTAGAACAACCGAAGCGGCACTCCTAGTGGCCGGTGATTTTAATGCATGAATTCATATCCACCAGCATGTTACCTGTGAAAATTGAGACGAAAAAAATGTAGATCACCTTTACTCCACACATAGAGAAACATACAGAGCTTTCCCTTGCCCTCCATTTGGCAAATCTGACCATAACTCTATCTTCCTGATTCCTGCTTACAAGCAAAACCTCAGACAGGAAATGGTCTGATGTAGAGGACGCTGAGCTACAGGACTATTTCGCCATTACAGACTGGAATATGTTCCGGTGCTCATCCAATGGCATTTAGGAGTTCACATCAGTCATCAGTCACCAGCTTCATTAATAAGTGCATTGACGACGCCATCCCCACAGTGAACGTACGTACACTATGGATTACAGGCAACATCCGCACTGAGCTAAAGGCTAGAACTTCTGCATTCAAGGAGCAGGACACTAACCTGAACGTTATAAGAAATCCTGCTATGCTCTCCAACGAACCATCAAACAGACAAAACATAGGACTAAGATCGAATCCTACTACACTCATAAGATGTGGCAGGGCTTGCAAACAATCACGGATTGCAAAGGGAAACCCAGCCGCGAGCTTCCCAGTGACAGAAGCCTACCAGACAAGCTAAATGCCTTCTATGCTCGCTTCAAGGCAAGCAACACTGAACCATGCATGAAAGCACCAGAGGTTCTGGACGACTGTGTGATCAGGCTCTCTGTAGCCGATGTGAGTAAGACCTTTAAACAGGTTAACATTCACAAGGTTGCAGGGCCAGACAGATTACCAGGGCGTGTACTCAGAGCATGTGCTGACCAGCCGACAAGTGTCTTCACTGACATTTTCAACCTCTCCCTGACCCAGTCTGTAATACTTACATGTTTCAAGCAGACCAGTTCATGTGCCCAAAAACGCCAAGGTAACCTTACATCTATAGCCATGAAATGCTTTGAAAGGCTGGTCATGACTCACAACACCATCATCCCCAACCTAGACTCAGAGCATTTTGTATTATTCTGTACATAAATCTGAGACACTCCATTTAGTATGATATGTTTTATGTTTCGTGTGTATCCATATGTGGATGTCCATCGCCTACTAAGTTTTATATGACACAAATTATTATTCTATTATACTTTACGAATTTGCAAAATGTACAATATGTTACGTATTTGCAAAACGTACTATATGTTACGAATTTGCTCAATGTATGATATATTACAAATTCTAGCTAGGTGGCTAGCTGGCTAGCTGGCTAGCTGGCTAACTTAACTAGGCTATGGGTTAGGGATTAGGGTTAAATTCAGGAGTTAGGTTAAAGGGTTATGGTTAGCGGAAGGGTTAGCTAAAAAGATCAGTGTTAGGTGAAGGGTTAGGTAAAAGGGTTATGGTTAGGGGATATGTTAGCTAACATGCTAAGTAGTTGAAAAGTTGCTAAAATACTAAAGTTGTCCATGATGAGATTCAAGCTCGCAACCTTTGGGTTGCTAGACATCGACCAGAGTTGGGTAGGTTGCTTTCTAAATGTAATCCATTACAGTTAGTAGTTACCTGTCCAAAATTGTATTCAGTAATATATCTTTTGGATTACCCAAACTCAGTAAAGTAATCTGATTACATTCAGTTACTTTTCGATGACTTTCCCCTTTAAGAAGCATTAGAAGAAGACAAAAAATGTATGTTACCTATTGAACGACATCTATAGCAGGATAAATCAATGTTAAAGTTTACATAGCTGGCCATATATGGATGTTACATTTTACTTTATGGGTTGGTTATGTAGACTTCTTCTAACCTATCGCTTTCTACTACATATAATAATAAGATTCAATTATATCTTTACATTAAAAACCCAAAGTGTATCAGAATTCCAGTCATTCCAATAAATGTTATACCCCTTGATCTTCAAGAATAGGACTTGGAAATATGGGAGTATAGATTAACCAACATTTTTTCCTGAGCATATCCCCAAAACTAAGGGTTTATTAGCCAGCCCTACTCTGTTGTTTATGATTTTGTTGTCATGGAGGACTGATTGGGCTCATTGATTGGAGTATAAAATAAATGCTGCGCTCATGGAATGGCATGCTTTGAGCACTACTGAAAAGGGCTATTTACATGTGAAAAATGAATGCCATATGCTGCATTTGCTATAGGCCTATTGTTGACCTTTTTGTTGTTGACACTGTGATATCTTGATAATATGCAGCTGTTTAAAGGGCAAATACACAGATGAAGCAATAACAAAATGGACACCCCGCCTCTGTTTTGGTAAAAAGCTGAGGGATGGGCCTGGAAAAATGTAACCACTCTCAGATTAATAGACAGAGCTATGGATGGAAGGACTGACCATCCATGATAGCAACATTATTATTTTAACCATGTTATGAGGCTAAACAGCGTTTGTTTACATTTACAATTTTTACAAACATTGGAGAAAAATCAAGTTTATGTTTTGGGATCTCATGGAGTGTGACAGTTGAACTGAGCTCATGAGGCATGTAATAAGTTACATTCTTCAAGAATCAATGGATATACACGATTGTTCAAAAATTTGGGGTCACTTAGAAATGTCCTTGTTTTTTAAAGAAAAACATCAAATTGATCAGAAATACAGCATTGTTAATATTGTAAATGAATATTGTAGCTGGAAATGGCAGATTTGTCATGGAATATCTACATAGGCGTACAAAAGGCCCATTATCAGCAACCATCAATCCTGTGTTCCAACTGCACGTTGTGTTAGCTAATCCAAGTTTATCATTTCAAAAGGCTAATTTATCATTAGAAAACTCTCTAATGTACTTGTCCTCTTGTTCAGTTGTGCACTGGGGTCTCCTACTCCTCTTTCTATTCTGGTTAGACTCTAGCCACCCAAGTCATAGACTGTTCTCTCTGCTACTCTACGGCAAGCGGTACTGATGCACCAAGTCTGAAACCAACAGGACCCTGAACAGCTTCTACCCCCAAGTCATAAGACTGCTAAATAGTTAGTCCAGGTAACTATAATGATTCAGGTGGCCTCTATCTTGAACAAAAATATAATAAACAAGCAACAATTTCAAATATTTTACTGAGTTAAGAGTTCACATAAGGAAATATAAGTAAAATTTAATTAATTAATTAGGCCCTAATCTATGGATTTCACAATAATGGGCAGAGGTGTAGCCATAGGTGGGCCTTGGAGGTCATAGGCCCACACACTTTGCAGCCAGGCCCAACCACTGGGGAGCCAGGCCCACTCAATCAGGAGTTTTTCCCCACAAAAGGGCTTTATTACAGACAGGAATACTCCTCAGCAGCCCCCCCTCACCCCTCAGACGATCCCACAGGTGTAGAAGCCGGATGAGGAAGTCTTGACTGGCGTGGTCTGCGGTTGTGAGGCCGGTTGGATGTACTGACAAATTCTCTAAAACAACGTTGGAGGTAGCTTATGGTAGAGAAATTAACATTCAAATCTCTGGCAACAGCTCTGGTGGACATTCCTGCAGTCAGCAGGCCAATTGCACACTTCCTCAGAACTTGAGACATCTGTGGAATTGTGTTGTGTTACAAAAATTGTTCCCAGTACAAGGTACACCTGTGCAATGTTCATGCTATTTAATCGGCTGCTTGGCAAAGAAGAAATGTTCACTAACAGGGAGGTAAACATATTTTTGCACAAAATTTGGGAAAAATATGTTTTATGTGCATATGGAACATTACTGGGAAAAAAATGTTCAGCTCATGAAACATGGGACCAACACTGCATGTTTATATTTTTGTTTAGTGTATTGACCCTTTATTCACTAACTTTTTTGACTCATCACATATGCTGCTGATACTGTTTACTATAGAATGTTACTAGTTCGATCCCTGTTCGAGGCAGAACCAAACGCACGCTGTTACATCTGCACTGTTCAGAGCATTTAGCCCTTTCTATGACTATGCTGTCAGGATTTCATCATTCTTGATTCTTCATAGAGAGTACAGTCAGAGTATCCTGACCCCTTAGTGAAATCTGACATGAGAAGGGTTTCCCCGGTCAAACCAAGCATTTTTCCTGTAACTAAAATCTTAATTCAAAGTTCACATGGGGAGAAGCAGTCAGCGGATGGTACCTTTTTTCTACAGTAGTTATTCTTTTGTCCATTTTTCTCAATATCCTTTCTCTTTTCAATCCCCAAAGTCACTTTCTCTCTCACCCGTGGATCACATGTTTCTTTGGTTGTCTTCCACTGAAATTCTGGAAAGACTTATCATTTTTGGAACTGAATAAAGTGACTATTGATATGGGATAATGGGTCCATTTATTGCAAAAGTTAAGGTTTAAGTCTTTGGACATGGAAAAGGGGAGAAATTAAAAATGTAATACTTTTCTTTTACTGGTTTAAGTGAGGCTAAACAGGCAATGAATACTTCCCTTTTGGATATAATTCAGTAATTGTTCGGCAATATTAGTTATGTACACAAACTCTCTCACCCTCAATCTCCCTTCTCTCTCCCTGAGTGTGTTTGGAGAAGAGGATGGTAAAGGAATTGATGGAGTTAGGTCAAGATGCTCACTGAAGATCTCTTGTTTCCTGTCCTGGCCTAAAAGGCTGGGTTTATTTTTCCCAGAGTGGGACGGGACAACCCTCCTCCCCAATCATCAGTGTGAGGCAATGCCCAGGAGGGAGAGAAAGAGAGAGGGCTTAGGCGCCATCCGTCCTTCCACCTCTCCCCCTCTCCTCGCTTCTCACTGGCACAGAGTCCACAGCAACACATGTCTCTGATCAAGTGTAGCCTGCGTCATCAGTTAGTAAACTCCAGACTCCAGGAAAACAGAGAGCACATTCATCCACGGCGACCCTGTGACTGAGTGTGTGATTCATTACTCTTTAATATGCAACCCCCCCCCCTCCAACCACCTCTCCAATCCTGGCCTCAGGCAGACTCCAGACCCTGATGAAATCCATCATTAGACATACTTGTGGTGTTACTGTTGTTGGGTTCTTTATTTACCAGATGCAGTGGTTGTCCTTGGCCTATTTGCAGACAGAGGAGACTTAACAGGCTAGATTTTCACATCTGGGTGAGTTTGTTCGTCTGAGCTTCCTCTCCACAGGCAACAGGCAGAGAGGAGACTATTATGAAGACTTTATATAGGATACGAGGGTGGGGAAGTATACATTGGACGAGGGTTGCTTAGAGAGCTACTCAGGAGGAGATTATAACTTCATTGCAAGTACAACACACCCTGGTTCATTTTAAAAAGACAATCAACAGAAAATATTTCAATTATACTTTACATTTCTCCTGAGAACTACTACTTTTAGTCCGTTCCCTCTGCTGTTGAGTTTATATTTCTCAGCACGGCACCACATTGAGAAAACAGCGTCACAGCCCCCTGAAATCAGCGTACTTCACTGCTGTGTAGGAAAACATGCAGAGAAGATAACCACAGACGGGGACCGGCGCCTGAAGGAAAGCCCCGTAGGAATCCACAAGTCTGGAACTTAGCAGTACACAGTGTAAAAACTGTGGGTTGGCAGCGGGGTGGCCGGGGAGCGCTACCCCCAAGCCCTCTGTGTCATCTGCGCAGGATGAGTCGTGTTTATGGGAGGCTGACAGCTCCTTCCTGTATCCCAGGCCCTGAGCCCACTGTGAGCCCTGGCCGCTGCTGCACTGAAGGCCGTTGTCTCTCTCTCCCCCTGACTGGGACTGGGCCTGGGAGCGGGCGTGGGTGGGACCAGTGGAGAACAGTGGGGGGATGGGATATGGTGCAGTGGCAGTAAGCAGTGAGGGTTAGCACTTGAGCTCCTCGGCTCCTAGCCTGTCTTTTTTGGGTGAAGTAGGCCAAAGTAAACTCCCATTTCCTGCCGGCCTGTCTCTGAGGAGGAGAGCTGAGCCTCCTGTGAAGAGAGAGAGAGCTGCTTCTCTGCAGGGACACTTCACGCTCAACACATATACGTACATAAATAGATATACAGCCAGAGGCAGGGAGAGAGAGAGAAGAATACACAAACCCAGTGGGGCTCTGGAATGTTAAACACTTAATGGCATAAATAGCAGCCCCTTTGGTAAATTACAATGAGTGTTCTGGCACTGGGAAGCGTGCAGCAGGAAAACGTTCTCACATTTCAGAACCAGGCATTCTAATCTCCCAAAGGAGTGAGTGGGGGAGCAAGTACTGTTTTAATTTCCAAAAAAAGATTAATATATACACTAACTTGGAGTGTGGTGAGGGTTATGATATGTTGGGGGTTCAACTGGAGGCTGGATTTCAAAATGGTAGGCCTACTATATAAGCTTTGTGGCAAGAAAGAAGTTCAACTGCCGAGACATTATTCATACAGCAGAATGAGTGATTCCAATGTAGTATTAATAAGTTAACTAGAGAGCATAATCTGACTAAAACCGTTACTCACTTCAACTTGCAATGTTGTGTGATTTTATTAGCCGAGCCGCCACCCTCGCCTGAGGACACGCTAACAATTTACATCCTAAAACCACTGAATTAATTCCAAGCAGCTGGAACTTAATAGGCCTGCTGTATAAGAACATCCATGTCAAAGGTGCAATGGTAACAACCAAATGACGGAACTATTAATCCACCTCCCAGACCTCTCACTCCATATCGGACTCGTTGTTAACTCACAGCAGTATGACCAAATGTCTAGAGCTCACCACAGAAGTCTTATCTCCTGCTCAGTGAATATTTCCCTGACTGAGAAGAAAATGTGGAGTTTAAGAACCGTGCAACTAGAAGCTCCAGCAGACAGAGAGGCTGAGTGGAACAGCTCATCTCACCCTCGGCAACAGCCCACGCACCCTCGCTGCTCTGTGACCAGACCTGGGATACGTTTCCCAAAAGCATCATAGCACTAAGGTCTTAATTCCATTTAAACTAAAATGGACGAAAGATGATCTTTGTGCTACGATGCTTTTGGGAAACCCACCCCTGAGCACCATGGGAACTTAGACTCTCCTGGCTACACAGACTGACTCACTGTCTGGGCTACATAGTAGGAGCTTCAACTCCCTCAACTAAGGAAATACAGACCTAGAACAAGTTTAAATCAGATGAATGTTGGCCAACAAATCTACTCTCTCTTTCACACACACACACACACACACACACACTGTTTGCACAGTGGCTGCAGGAGGCGGTGGCAGGTGGAGAGATGGAGACATTGAGCCAGTGTACGCAGTAGTCCTTGTCCATCACTCAGTGTGTTCACCTGCACACCTGCCTCCCACTAAACGTCACAATGGGATATTCAAACTGCTCATTCACTCCCAACAGACTACATTTACAGTTGTTGAAAGAGAACCCTATTCCAATTAACAGTCTCCAACCAAACATGCATATACGGTTGTTGTATTAAGTAGTGCTAGACTCTCCTTCAAAAAAAAAAAGATAAAACAATACTTTTTAAAAACATAAATTATTTTATTGAATGCAAATCCATCAGCTATGAAATAATTGAAATAGAAGTGAAAAACACAAACACAGTAAAAAATAAGACTACATACAATCTGGACACCGCACTGCAAACCATAAGGTTTAGAAAATGTAAAATTCACCTCTTTACAGCCAGGGCTGTGAAACCGTGCCTCTATGACGTAAACATTTTAGACAAGGCATTTGGTCCCCTCCTTCCCCACAGTTCTGACTGTTTGATGCATAATGGTAAAACTACCAGCTGAGGCAAGAAGACACATCTTTGGTTTAGAAAGAATACATTTCACAAAACAAGTTTATATCTTACAAAAATGGCATGGGAAAGACTGTTCTCTCCATCATTGTAGAGAACAATGGCAATAATTAACACTGTGGTAACCTGGAGTGCACGGCTTAGATTATCATTCAGGAATTAAAACGACATTGAAAGCTGAGAGCTTCCATAAGGAATAACAACAGAAACAAATGGCTTTATCCTGTCTTTGAAACACATCAGATTACATCTGGGCTTGATGTAGTCAAAGTAAAAGCTTAAGACGCACCCACTAGAGACATGCACACAAAGGGACCAACGGACCCCATCCTCTTTGTGATGATGACATACTTCCTCTTTCTGGGGGAGGTGGAAGTCACCTGTTATCAGCCCAGTGAAGGTCAGGGCCAGAGCACCTGTTAGCACCTTGTCTATCTACACCACTCTACCAGGGACAGCTGTGTGTGTGTGTGTGTGTGTGCGTGTGTGTGTCATGCTGAGAGATGTATCTCACACACGCACCCCTACCTCTCTCAGCAGCTGTGTCTAGGCCACGATGATCCTGAACTTGTCTGGCCAGGACAAAGGCCGGGATAGACAAAAACAATGGCACCACTAACCCTCATGAATCCACTACTGTATATGCGGAAAGAACTAAGTTGGGACTGGGAGAATGGCAGGAGTACAGAGTTACTTACAGTCCAAAACATCTACCAGACTTGAAATGGGAGGAGTTTGAAAAATGTTCTTCTTCTTTAAATGAGATTGAAACTGAGATGGCTGTGGAAGTTCCATCCAAAGAGATACGAGTCAGGGTCAACTTCCTCTCCTACCAGTTAACGGTGAGTTAATGGTCTCTGTTGGCAGATTGGTTCAGGCTCCTCTGGTCTTGCTGGTGATATGAGTCTGTAGACTCTCCTACCGCCCTGAGGTGTCTGTGGGGAAAACTCCATGGCCCCTTCCTGCTCATGCTGTGGAAGAGGTGGAGCAGCTGACTGCGCTGTGTTTCTGGAGGAGGGACATGCGGCTGAAGGTACGGGAACACACGCCACACTGGTACTTCTTCACCTCAGCGTGGGTCTGCAGGTGCGCCCGCAGGTTGGAGCGGTCGGCGAAGGCACGGTTACAGTGTTGGCAGGAGAACGGCCGCTCACCTGAGAAGGAGGAGATGGTTGGAGGAGCATTGGATTGAGATGCATGACACGAACTGTGTGATGTTTCAGGGTGGCAGGTAGCCTAGTGGTTAGAGCGTTGGGCCAGTAACCCGAAAGGTTGCTGGATTGAATCACCAAGCTGACAAGGTAAAAAGCTGTCATTCTGCCCCCTGAACAAGACAGTTAACACACTGCTCCCCGGTAGGCCGTCATTGTAAATCAAGAATTTGTTCTTAACCGACTTGCCTAGTTAAATAAAGGAACACATTTAAAAATTGTAAGCCTGTGTATGAGACGGGTTCTGTGAACCTTCGCTTTGATTAGCAATACACACAACTACATCAATTTGGCTGTCTCGGAGCTCACCAGAGGGGTTCATTAACACCTCAGTGAATACAGCTCATTTAAAGGGTAATATGAATCTGGTGTCAGGATCAGGACCACACTTGAATTAACATGACTAAATCAGTGCCAAATTAGATTACTACTTTCAAGTTGCTGCTGGTAGTAAGTGGGCCGTTTGAAAGCTGAAAGATTCCTTATGTTCTTTGTCCCCTTCATCACAATGTTATCATGCATTCTGTTGTCTCACAGAGTAGCCAATGATAAGATAATTCTCAGGGAGTCATTGTTACAGTGTGGTAGAACACAATGAGTGATCAATACAAAGCCCTTTGGGCTTGTTGGTCAAACTGCAGGTGTTGATCTAATTAACTGAATAATTGCCCCTGCCTTCTACCAAAGTAATATCCAATGGAAAGTGTGGGAGTTCTTACCTGTGTGTGTGCGAATGTGGCCGCGCAGCAGCCAGGGCCTGGAGAAGGCTTTCCCGCAGGTGGGGCAGACACAGGGTAGTGTGTGCGAGCGGATATGCATCTTCAGCGCCCCCAGGCTGGTGTACTCTTTAGGGCAGTGCTTGCAGAAGAAGGCTGGCCTTGCTGCAGTGACTGGGGCCACTCTCTCGTCCTCGGTCAGGCCATGGCTCTTGATGCCTGTGCGTTTGGGGCGCTGGGGGGGGTGGTAGGTGTCTGTGGGCTCGGGGCTGGGTGGGTCAGAGGTGCGCCCCTCATCCTCCTCCCCACTGCTACTGGCACTGCTGCTGAGGCTGGATGGGGAGCTGAGGTCCAGGGGACCAGGGGTGGGAGAGGCATCAGTGGGGGATGTGGGGACGTAGAGGGCTGGAAGGAAGCTCACGTCCCATACCAGTCCTGTTGTGTAACAGGTGGCAGCTAAGTTATTGTCCCCTGCTGGAAGCTCAGCTAGTGGGTACCTCTCCAGTGAGGTGGCTGAGGGATGAGGAAGAGGGTTAGGTTATAGAAATTCTGTCAGCTGTGCTGTAAATGTTACTGAGACGTGTTCATCATGGACATATAATTAAATGTAACTGGAACACAACATAATGAATAGATAACATGAAGTTTGGATAGGCCATATATTTTCAACTTGTAAAGCAACAACTGCCTGTCAGGTTTCTCTGTGATATCTTTATAAAATTCTAGAGCATTTTACACCAGAAACATTAGAGATTCAACCAAGCTGAGATTTCATGGGCCATTTCCTCCCACGTATTCACATGGGGTAGAAAAAAATGTATTGCAGCTCTGTGCAGTTTAGGGGGAACTACTTTTTTTTTTTAAATTTTACAACGAGCCTACTTGAAAAAAATCGAATATGATTTGTACAGGTTGCCAACGTGGAGACAGTTTATGTTTGGGCAACACAAGTAAAAGTGGATCAAGTAAAACATATCCCCAGAGGTTTATTGTAAGGAGGAATAATAGAGAAAACAGATGGTTACCTATTCTGTAATGTTTTATGTATTTATGTAATGCATTCTACTTCATACAATTAATAAAGTAAAGCTACTCACCATTTTGACACTCCAGTTCACTATAGTTGGGTTTTTTATTGGCGAAATACTTTTTGACCAAGAAAGACCGAGGCATTTTTCCACTTTGCGAAATTTGTACGTAAAAATATCCACCAGTCACGGGTTCAAACTTTGGAAATAGACAGACGTCTACGACTTAGACCCACATGAGAATAGCGGAATATAAAGAATAATATATCGTTGAAACTTATAGTCTACCCGTTTGTCTCAACCTGCTCAACTGTGGACCACTGTGTGACTGTCTAAATAACGGACGGTCTCCAAAATGCTGCTCTGTCCTCTGCTGAAATACTATGACGCCCTGAGGGCAGACCCCACCTCCGCATGAGCGCAGGATGAGAACACTCGCTTACCCATTCCTAAACAAAAACATGTCCCCCAAAGCGTTCACCCGGCCTTGATCGCATTGACCTGCAGATAACACACATCACGCAATAGTATTGGCTATTCCAATTATGCAAATTAAACACTTGTGCATGAACACGTTGCCCTATTTGCTCCCGAATGGCGCAGTGGTGTAAGACACTGCATCTCAGTGCTCGAGGCGTCACTACAGACCCTGGTCCGACACCCGGTCGTGATTGTTCTTTAACTGACTTGCCAGGTTAAATAAAATTACTTTATTTATTTTTATTGAACCTTCTATGGAGACTTGCGCAACCCTGTCATATCAATATACATACAAGCATTATTGTCTTATTCGACTTCAAGACAATAATGCTTGTTCTTTAAGACGTCAGTATGTCTAAAACAAAAGAATGATGGTTTGGTGTGTGCCGATTCTATCAATGCTAGCCTACATAGGCGCGGTAGGCCAGGTCACATAGGGTGCGACTGGCCTTTAATGGTTTTGTTCAGCATTTTCAACATGCAATATTTGGATAAAAGACCCCTTATTCAGATACGAAAATTGTTTTAGTATTGTGTGAATACTAACTACTGTGTGAATACCAACACTTGGCAAGAATGCATTATGTCAAGACAATACACCCGATTTACCGGTACCAGTGCCTCATTTGCTGCTGGTAGTTTCATGACGCCACCTTTTGGGTGGAAATGGTATCTGAATCAAGTTCAATATCAGCAGGTTTCAGTTCGACAAGTTCACACAAGATGTCCTACCTGTCCCAGACCTGCTGTTTTCAACTCTCTAGAGACAGCAGGAGAGGAAGAGATACTCTGAATGATCGGCTATGAAAAGCCAACTGACATTTACTCCTGAGGTGCTGACATGTTGCACCCTTGACAACCACTGTGATTATTATTATTTGACCCTGCTGGTCATCTATGAACATTTGAACATCTTGGCCATGTTCTGTTATAATCTCCACCCATCACAGCCAAAAGTTGACTGGCCACACCTCATAGCCTGGTTCCTCTCTAGGTTCTGTCCTTTCTAGGGAGTTTTTCCTAGCCACCGTGCTTCTACACCTGCATTGCTTGCTGTTTGGGGTTTTAGGCTGGGTTTCTGTACATCACTTTGAGATATCAGCTGATGTAAGGTCTTTATAAATAGATTTCATTTGATGTGATGTCCTACATCTGCATTGAGCTTGCAGGTGTTTCAAAAAACAAGTGTTTCAGCCTAGCTCAGTGCTTTCTGTTGGGGCAGCCAGTGTAAATTACAGAGCCTAAGGGTTGGTAATGTTCTCTAGTTGCACCATGATTGGCTCAGTGCTCTGTCACTCATGGGGACAATATGTCACTGCAAAATCTACAGGGAAAGCTCGAAAATGTAAGCCCCTTAGGTGCTGCCATAGACTTACATTAGAAGTTCCCATCCAAGAAAGCTCAAGGACATTGGCCACAGATAAAAGGATGTCAAATCACGTTATCTAACGTAGCTTTGATTGAACTGATCCTGACAACATCATACTTTCAATATCTCAGCTACCAAGAGCTAAAGCTCCTACCTAAAGATCCTTGACGTCATATTTCAATCTTGTTTTTTTCAGAGTTCGCAGTTGTCTTGAAAGCACCATAAATCCAGAGAATGCCAGACTTCGATGACAAAGTTTAATGACAAAATGTGTCCACAAGAAGGACCGCCGCGCCATCTTCCTGTTCTAGTGAGCACAGCACAACAAGATGAGTCCAAAAATGTCTTGTATGCTGCTGCATAAATGATGTAATATGCCAGGGAGATATGTATACTGTAGCTAAAAAAGTAATACTAAGTGTTTGTTGTGTAGTAAGATGTTAGTAGCCCATGTGCCTCACCCTAACAATTTGGTGCCTTTCCCTCTCATAGCTTAGCATACTGTTCTGACTTGGTGGTGCACATGTAGCCTATAGCCTGTTTTAGAGAAATCTAATTGTCAAATATTAGAAGAGCTTTCATTGTCTGCTTATATGCCCCATTTATTTATCCAATGGTTCTGACTTGGTGTACAGGGAGAATACTGTACGAATGGCCCATGTTCTGAATTCTGTACATTTCAAAAGTGTAAAATGAAACAAAGCCAGAACCCATACGGCCATTTCTTGTGGCTAAGATCAGGGACAAAATGTTGTGTTGTGTACAGATGATCTTAGTTTGAGGTTAGGGTTAGGCATAAGGTTAGCAGTGAGGTTAAGGTTAGGGTTAGGTTTAAAATCAGATTTTAAGAATTGAAATTGCAGAAATAGGCGGGGTTTTGCCATAATTATGACTTTGTGGCTGTGGTTTAAGATACTTAAGTAAAAATACTTTAAAGTACTATTTAAGTAGTTTTGGTGGTTCTGTACTTTACTTTACACATTTTTTTTACCACTTTTTTTTTTACATCACTACATTCCTAAAGAAAATAATTTACTTTTTACTCCATACATTTTCCCTGACACCAAAAAGTACTCGTTACATTTGGAATGCTTAGCAAGACAGGAAAAGGGTCCAATGGACTCACTAAACACACACATGCTTCACATAATTATTATTATTATTATATTATTTGTAAAGTATGTCTGAGTGTTGGAATGTGCCCCTGGCTTTCTGTAAGTAAATAAAACATACAAGAAAATGGTGCTGTCTTTGAAATGATTTGTACTTTTAACTTTTGATACGCAAGTATATTTAAAACTAAATACTTTTAGACATTTACTCAAGTAGTATTTTACTGGGTGACTCACTTTTACTTGAGTCATTTTCTATTAAGGTGTCTTTACTTTTACTCAAGTTTGACAATTGGGTACTTTTTCCACCACTGGTGGTCAGTAGTGTCAACCCCTTCCACCACTGGTGGTCAGTAGTGTCAACCCCTTCCACCGCGGATGTGTAATGCCGATTTCAAAAGATACAATTTCCCTAACAGAAGGATTTTGGTGGGGATTTTATTATTACTATATATTTATTATGCCTTAAGCGGAGCTTGGGGGGAAGGGGGCCTCAAGCGGATATTTTTCATTATTATTATGTCCAACTCACGAGGCCCCTTGATGATGTAAGACCTGAGGCAATTGCCTCTTCTGCTCTTCTGTGTGTGTGTGGAGTATAGAGGCAAATGGAGTATAGAGGAGTGTGTGGGGTATAGAGGCAAGCTGTCATCAAGGAGAACGGTGGCTACTTTGAATATTCTCAAATATAAAATATATTTGTTTAACACTTTTTTGGTTACTACATGATTCCATATGTGTTATTTCATAGTTTTGATGTCTTCACTATTATTCTAAAATGTAGAATATATATATTTTTAATAAAGAGAAACCCTTGAATGAATAGGTGTGTCCACACTTTTGACTGGTACTGTATGTTTCCGTAAAATTGGATTTTTAGCATTTCTGGCAATGGTTATCAACTGTACTGCAGTGATGGATCGAAAGTCGCAGAAAATTGAGATTGTGATGGCAGCTGCAGAGACGTATTTGGGTGTGTGAGACTTGATGTCAAAAGAGTTGCAGGGTGTGTCAAGGGGTGGTGTCCCATCCTTTCAGGTTGTTGGCCTGCGGTAGGACTAAATAGTGGAGTGGGGTGGTGTAACTTGTAGTGTTAAATGGTAGGGTATTTGTTTATTTATGATTTTTTTCAAGCAAAGTATAAGGGAGTTATACTCCAATCTAGTAGATGGCGGTAATGCAACATTTATTGGATGCCACCCGCCGTTAAACTAATCGAATAATTAAGATGGGCGGGGGAAGAGGCTGCGATACATTTCTAAAGAAACAGTTGCAAAGACCAGCCAGGGAATCAAGAACCGATGCACATCTTTTGGAGAAAAAAAATAGTGCAGGGTTGCAGTTCTAAACCGATGCCTCGTCAAAGGAAAATGCATTGATCAAGGAATCGGTTATAAAACCTCATTCAAAGGACATTTTGGGGTTAACATAAAATCAATGTCCTACCCAAACAGAAATATTCTCCGAATAAAGGTAAACTACGTTTTATTTGCCTCTAGTCTATTTCTATTTAGCTTTAACCTGTCGTATTTGATTCGGCATGTATCCAAATCGGTCCCTTATCAATACAGCTTGCGTAAGTTGTTTGCTGCAAACGGTTTTGTATTTTTGTATTGTCCGTATAAATAACTTATAGAGCCCAGCCCTAACATTCATTCACAAGATGACCTACTGCTGGCTGTCATTTACAGACGCCTCCATTTCATATCAGACTGAGTTTGTCACCTTCACCACACCAGTACGCTTTCATATCCAGTTATTCATTTCAACGTTATTTCTCTGTTGATATAAAGCTAACGTTCAGGTTTTATTTTGTAGTCATCATGAAATTGACTCGTTTAGTCTTGCAGTGGTACCCCAACCTTGTTCTCTGCTCAAGCTGTTTAGGTTTTGAATAGTGACGCCAGTTGCTTACACATGCGACGCTTTCGGGGATGTCGTTTTGTTTTTGGAAGCCACTCCCATAGACCACATCTTTGCTCAATTGAGTAGATGCCATCACCAAGTTCATAAGTAGAACGCCTGAACATCACATGGGTCGTTCCATTTCATTTCAGCAAGCCATGACACTCACCATCTCGGATTGTTCTGAAATAGTTTTTGTAGTTAGATTACATAAAATACGCATTCAAGCAACATTATTTTGTTGAAAGAGAATTTGAACTCTTAAGAAATTAAGCTAATTGATTGAACCCAAATTGGCAATTTCAATGTATAGGATTAATATTATATTCAATAAATATAGTACTCAACATCCGATTTGTACCAAATATCTTAAATGATTAAGAAGTGAGGAATCCAAAGAAATGGTCAAAAGCCACTGGCGTTCCCCCCATAAATGAGTGTGAAAGTACCAGGTTTTGGCCAGTAGATGCCGCTGTTCCTGTTTCTGCCACATACCTTTATCAATTCTGCTGGTCTCTTGTGTTTATCAAATGGATTACACTATTTACTTTGCAATTTTGGGTAGAAAGCCAATAGATTTTTGCTCATGATGAAAATCAATTGTGTTCTTAATCTCACATGTCTAGTAGTCTGAATATTGACGTTGATCTCATCACCAAAAAAATACTCCAAGCCGCAGATTCATACTACTTGTCAAACAGTGAACTGATACCGTATACTGTCCATACAGTGGGCTTGGTGTGAGAATTTTTTTGGGGGGGAGGGGGGGTCAATGTATTATGACAATTTATTTTGAATCCATTGTTAAGAAGCGGTTTGGTCCAAATCAGATGTTGGGTACTATATTTATTGAATATACAAATCCCAAAAGTTGAAATGGCTAATTTGAGTGCAATCAATTATCTGAATTTCTCAGAGTTCAAATTATCATTCAGCAAAAGGTTGCAGGAATGCTTATCTGTTTCTAACTACAGAAACAATTTCAGACTAATCACAGATGGTGGGTGTTATTCTTCTTTCTTGTGCTTTTTGCAGTGGAATGCCTTACTCAAGGGAACATTGACAGATTTTTCACCCTGTTGGCTCTGGAATTAGAACCAACGACCTAACCTCGAGCCTAATACCACGCTGGACTCTGCAGCCATGGGCCTCGTGCCACTAAATCTGCTCGCTTATTATCTATCCCAAAACTGTTCTCATAAGCTGAATGTGGGACCTTGTGCATGATAAGCCCCAGTCACATTGATCAAGGTTTACCATAAGAAACCATGCTTTCTCTGCTTGGGGTGGAGGGGGATTCCCTGCGTGCATGAAAAAAATGGCATAAGTGTTACTTTCGGAGACCGACAATTATAGCCGTTTGCCAACAAACAGCAATATCAGAAAAAGAACACCTGAAAAATGTGTCCTATAATTTTTATTAAAGCTGAAAGCATCTCCACTATATTTGGAGGATTCTATGGGGATGCTACTATACTGTTGCAGAGTATAGACTGCCCCCTCCCCAATAAGTTTAATAGCAGATGGACTCTGACAATGGAGCTCTGCAGGGGGTGCTGATTATTTAGGCCCTGTATATTCATAAAGAGCTCATTGGCCAATCAATGACCGCCATGGTCAGTTGACCTGAGGTTGCATTAATTACCATGGGCCAGTATGGATGTGTGGGGTCTAGACATCACTCCTAATTCATCACTGGGGGGGTTGTTTTCAAAAGAGGATTCAAAATTATAAGAAGAGAATGTTCTTATAGCAGGTTTGAGTTATAGGAACCAGACTTGATTTTTTTTCTAATTTCTTGATCAACCAGGTCTTTGTGAGAAGTATTTCCACAACCAAAGCCTCTGCTGCTACGCCTGAGCCTCCTGCCAAATACTGGAAAGGACAAGAGAGAGAACACAGCTAACGACCTCACAACACCAAATCACAACCAATTCTGAGACCCAGAATCTAAGATAACACTTTGAACAGAACCCAGTCATGTTCCGAAGGCTCACCAGTCTGTTTTTTGGACAAGATGAGGACATCCCTACAGGCCAGAGGACATCCAAGCCTGCGGAAATGCTTGAGGAAGGGTGGTTTCTGGTCAACCATCAAGGTCTGTTTCTCACAAGAAGTAGTGGTTGGACTGTACATAGTAGGGATCGGTTTGCTCTGCTGGACATAATATGGGTAACCCTAGCTCTCGTTCCTTTACAGAAGCTATCAATGAAGTGAGCTCAGTGGAGGAGCCGGTGGTGGAGTGTGCCAATACGTCTATCTACAGATGTCCCTCCAACCTAACTGTCACTGGGGAGAGTGAACCCATCTCAGAAACTGACGTCGGGTGAGAGAAACAGACTGTTGTGTGTTTGACACAGGAAGTTGTCAAAAGCATTTTTACAATATCAATGTTCTACCACTGATTCCACATTTTGATTGTCCGCTTGTTTGTGAACAATTGTGGGTGTGCATTTGTAGGCTTACAATTGGGTCTTTCTCTGCAGCATGTCAGAACCAGAGCTCCCAGTCCAAAGAAGCGCCACCAGCCCCAGCCGAATCATTCGTGAATCAGTGTCCATGGCTGGACAGCTGGCTAAGGTGACGCAGGTTGCCCGTGTCCAGAGGGCTCAGACCCGGGTGGACCGCCGCCACCTCACACGGAGCTGCATCCAGCGGCAGAACAGTGTCTGCCTGAGAGCTCAGCGACACTCTTCCCACACAACCTACCTCCAACAGCCAGGACACCGCAACTTCAGCCACTGAACACCCAACAGCAGTTAACACAAGAACAACAGGAACCTTCAATCTGCTCGCACCACACACACACACACACACACACACACACACACACACACACACACACACACACACACACACACACACACACACACACACACACACACACACACACACACACACCATAAATTGATTGACAGCATGCTTCAGCACAGCGAAATACAGTCATAACTAGTGTAGATTAAGCTATTCCCCCAAATGAATCCTAATCTACCCCAATTGATACAAAACACTAGGCTTGTTAGTCAGAATTGTAACCTGTTCACTGGCAGCTAAAATTACTTTTGAACCTGCACTATATACTGTATGACAAGAGATGGTAAACTCCATATCAAATGAGATACATTTGTAGGCTTGTTAAGTGTCAGTAGCTATAGGTTTCCATCCAAATGGCAACAAATGTAAATGCGAATATTCTAAAATCCGCATAAAAACAATATGCACATTTTCTCACCAGAGATGTTTCCATCAAATTGACTTGTTGCAGATAAGTCTGTGCGTGATGACATAGTGCACATAAAGATACCTTTTGCGGTTCAATTTCCATGTACCAAATAAAAAACTACAAATTAAATGGTTTCCATCGCATTTAACTCTACTGATGGTTTTCTCACAAAAGATATTACAATATATCCGCAGAACTCAGATTGTGGGCTTTTGGCTAGAGCGCATGTATAGTTTACATGATGAGACTATTGAGGACAACAGATCGAGATTATTTTTATTTTTAAAACGTTAGACAAGCATCGATCATCTTGTCACCAGAATAAGATCCTCGATATTTATCGGAAAGGAGCAAACTCATCACCTTGCACTTTCACCACCCTGTGAAGTTCATCACAATTTATTTCATCTGTAGCCTAATAAACTGTCGTAGTGGGAGGACCACACAACAGGCTTTTATATCAATATTTAAGCATAAAAGCATTTCCACTGACATTTCTTGCATACTTAATTTTACTGACACAAAAAATATCTTGTCTGGCGTATTTTGTTTAGTCAACATTTGGAAAGTTTACCGAAAAATGTTCTGTTTCCATCGGGCCTGTCATGACATTTTTTAACCGACAAACATTTTACTCACATAAAAAGGTTGGATAGAAACCTGGCTAGTGACACGCACATTTCTGTGCAAAGCCTATGCAAAAGAAATATCTAACATATGTTGAGGGAAATGAAAAGGTATTGTATCATTACATGTACAGGATGTATTTTGTCAGATTGTCGTGTGGGGGTTAAAACATTTTATATAGCAATAAAAACAATGATGACCTACCTACATGATTGCACCATTGTTCCATTATTCGATTATAATGCCAAAGCTGAGGTAGAAATGCAAGATCTGGGCTATTTGGTGACCAAATAGTAATGTTATCCAATTTTTTAAATGTTATGTGAAACAGTGTGAAAGACGGTTATAAAAACAGCTGGGTATAGTAAATAAAATAAAAAAGGCTGATCATTTGGATAATGAATGGCCAATCTGATTGGCTGAGTAATTATTAACCCGTTTGTCATTATTGAGGTGTTGTAAATTCAAGGAAGTGTATGGAACGCCGTTTAGAAGTGCAGGTAAGAGTGATGCTAGTAATGGAGAGCTCATTAAACGGTTCCACTAGATTAGTAACATAGTGGAACTGTTTTTGTGCATCTAAATGATCCCTGTCTGAATATAGACAAGATGTATCTGAGTCACCTAGCAGTGGTCAATCACAAGTTGTTGACAAGAGCTTTGATGGCTTACCTCAGTTGACCATGGATGACACATTGACCAAAGCCTAAAATGGAAACTTGGTTTGGAAGCAACTCAATGCCACTTACCTGATGTGAAGAAAATCTTGCTTGTGTCAACCACAAATTGCCACACGTACAGTTGCTTTTTATCCCACCTTCACTATGTTACCTTCAAATCAAAATCAAATCAAATTTATTTATATAGCCCTTCGTACATCAGCTGATATCTCAAAGTGCTGTACAGAAACCCAGCCTAAAACCCCAAACAGCAAGCAATGCAGGTGTAGAAGCACGGTGGCTAGGAAAAACTCCCTAGAAAGGCCAAAACCTAGAGAGGAACCAGGCTAGGTGGGGTGGCCAGTCCTCTTCTGGCTGTGCCGGGTGGAGATTATAACAGAACATGGCCAAGATGTTCAAATGTTCATAAATGACCAGCATGGTCGAATAATAATAAGGTAGAACAGTTGAAACTGGAGCAGCAGCACGGTCAGGTAGACTGGGGACAGCAAGGAGTCATCATGTCAGGTAGTCCTGAGGCATGGTCCTAGGGCTCAGGTCCTCCGGGAGAGAGAAAGAAAGAGAGAATTAGAGAGAGCATATGTGGGGTGGCCAGTCTTCTGGCTGTGCCGGGTGGAGATTATAACAGAACATGGCCAAGATGTTCAAATGTTCATAAATGACCAGCATGGTCGAATAATAATAAGGCAGAACAGTTGAAACTGGAGCAGCAGCACAGCCAGGTGGACTGAGGACAGCAAGGAGTCATGTCAGGTAGTCATGGGGCATGGTCCTAGGGCTCAGGTCCTCCGAGAGAGAGAAAGAAAGAGAGAAGGAGAGAATTAGAGAACACACACTTAGATTCACACAGGACACCGAATAGGACAGGAGAAGTACTCCAGATATAACAAACTGACCCTAGCCCCCCGACACAAACTACTGGAGGCTGAGACAGGAGGGGTCAGGAGACACTGTGGCCCCATCCGAGGACACCCCCGGACAGGGCCAAACAGGAAGGATATAACCCCACCCACTTTGCCAAAGCACAGCCCCCACACCACTAGAGGGATATCTTCAACCACCAACTTACCATCCTGAGACAAGGCTGAGTATAGCCCACAAAGATCTCCGCCATGGCACAACCCAAGGGGGGGCGCCAACCAAGACAGGAAGATCACGTCAGTGACTCAACCCACTCAAGTGACGCACCCCTCCTAGGGACGGCATGAAAAAGCACCAGTAAGCCAGTGACTCAGCCTCTGTAATAGGGTTAGAGGCAGAGAATCGCAGTGGAGAAAGAGGAACCGACCAGGCAGAGCCAGCAAGGGTGGTTCGTTGCTCCAGAGCCTTTCTGTTCACCTTCACACTCCTGGGCCAGACAACACTCAATCATATGACCCACTGAAGAGATGAGTCTTCAGTAAATACTTAAAGTTTGAGACCGAGTCTGCGTCTCTCACATGGGTAGGCAGACCATTCCATAAAAATGGAGCTCTATAGGAGAAAGCCCTGCCTCCAGCTGTTTGCTTAGAAATTCTAGGGACAATTAGGAGGCCTGTGTCTTGTGACCGTGTACGTGTAGGTGGGATCACACCATGGGATCACGCAGCTGTCATACCGCTCAGGAAGGAGACGCGTTCTGTCTCCTAGAGATGAATGTACTTTGGTGCGAAAAGTGCAATTCAATCCCAGAACAACATCAAAGGACCTTGTGAAGATGCTGGAGGAAATAGGTACAAAAGTATATATATCCACAGTAAAACGAGTCGACATAACCGGAAAGGCCGCCCAGCAAGGAAGAAGCCACTGCTCCAAAACCGCCATAAAAAAGCCAGACTACAGTTTGCAGCTACACATGGGGACAAAAATCATACTTTTTGGAGAAATGTCCTCTGGTCTGATGAAACAAAAATAGAACTGTTTTGCCATAATGACCATCGTTATGTTTGGAGGAAAAGGGGGGAGGCTTGCAAGCCGAAGAACACCATCCCAACCATGAAGCACGGGGGTGGCACCATCATGTTGTGGGGGTGCTTTGCTGCAGGAGGGACTCGTACACTTCACAAAATAGATGGCATCATGAGGTAGGAAAATTATGTAGATATATTGAAGCAACATCTCAAGACATCAGTCAGAAGTTAAAGCTTGGTTGCAAATGGGTCTTCCAAATGGACAATGACCCCAAGCATACTTCCAAAGTTGTGGCAAAATGGCCTAAGGACAACAAAGTCAAGGTATTGGAGTGGCCATCACAAAGCCCTGACCTCAATCCTATAGAAAATTTGTGGGCAGAACTGAAAAGGCGTGTGCGAGCAAAGAGGCCTATAGACCTGACTCAGTTACCCCAGCTCTGTCTGGAGGAATGGGCCAGAATTCACCCAACGTATTGTGAGAAGCTTGTGGAAGGCTACACAAATCATTTAACCCAAGTTAAAAAATGTAAAGGCAATGCTACCAAATTCTAATTGAGTGTATGTAAACCTCTGACCCACTGGGAATGTGAAGAAATAAAAGCTGAAATAAATAATTCTCTCTACTATTATTCTGTCATTTCACATTCTTAAAATAAAGTGGTGATCCTAACTGACCTAATACAGGGAATTTTTACTGGGATTAAATGTCAGGAATTGTGAAAAACTGAGTTTAAATGTATTTTGCTAAGGTGTATGTAAACTTCCGACTTCAACTAATTCATTTGACCGGATCCCACCACGTCGAACAAACAAATAATCTGTCGGCATTTATCAAATTGTTGTGAAACTTCCTGTTTCCATCACAGCTGTCATGATGTTTTTGTATGTGCTATGACTTTACTCGCATAACAACTGTCGATGGAAATGTGGTTACTCAACAACAACAACAACCAAAAAAATCACTGGACAAGAACATATGATGCATCTTGCCATAGACATCCCACATTTAAAAAAATATACTTATTGGCCCAAGGCAGGAGCTAGAGTAATTAACAAGCCACCAGGGTCTGACAACCTGGATGGAAAATTACTGAAGATAATAGTGGACAATTTTGCTCTCTCTTCAATTTAAGCCTACTAGAAAGTGTGTACCCTCAGGTCTGGAGGGAAGCAAAAGTCATTCCGCTTCCCAATAATAGTAAAGCCCCCTTTACTGGCTCAAATAGCCAACCAATCAGCCTGTTACCAACCAGTAGTAAAAAAATATGTTTGACCAGATACAATGCTATTTTACAGTAAACAAATTGACAACAGACTTTCAGCACGCTTATAGGGAAGGACATTCAACAAGCACAGCACTTATACAAATGACTGATGATTGGCTGAGAGGAATTTATGATGAAAAGATTGTGGGGGCTGTTTTTTAAAAAACTTCAGTGCTGCTTTTAACATATGTGTTATGGCTTTACACCCCCTGCTATATTGTGGATAATGACTTACCTGTCTAGCAGAACACAGAGGGTGTTCTTTAATGGAAGCTACTACAACATAATCCAGGTAGAATCAGGAATTTCCTAGGGCAGCTGTTTAGGCCCCTTACTTTTTTCAATCTTTACTAACAACATGTAACTGGCTTTCAGTTAAGCCAGTGTGTCTATGTATGCAGATGACTCAACACTACACGTCAGCTACTACAGCGACTGAAATGACTGCAACACTTAACAAAGATCTGCAGTTAGTTTCAGAATAGGTGACAATAGTTCAAAAACTGAAATCATTGTATTTGGGACAAACCATTCACTAAACCCTAAACATCAACTAAATCTGGTAAAGAATAATGTTGAGGTTACTGTCATGGTCAAAACATATTGATACGTCAGGAGCTAAGATGTGGAGAAGTACTGTATGTCCATAATAAAGCACTGCTCTGCCTTTTTAACAACACTATCATCAAGGCAGGTCCTATAAGCCCTAGTTTTGTCACACCTGGACTACTGTTCAGTAGTGTGGTCAGGTGCCATGAAGAGGGACTTAGGAAAATTACAATTGGCTCAGAACAGGGCAGCACGGCTGGCCCTTGAAAGTACACGGGGAGCTAACAATGTCAATCTCTCATGGCTCAAAGTGGAAGAGAGATTGACTTCACGACTACTTGCTTTTTGTAAGAAGGGTTGACAAGCTGAATGTACCGAGCTGTCTGTTTAAACTGCTAGCACACAGCTCAGACACCCATTCATACCCCACAAGACATGCCATCAGAGGTCTCTTCACAATCCCCAAGTCCAGAACAGCCTATGGGAGGCGCACAGCACTACATAGAGCCATGACTACATGGAACTCTATTACACATCAGGTAACTGATGCAAGCAATTTTTTATTTTTTTAATACACTTTATGGAACAGCAGGGACTGTGAAGGGACACACACATGTACAGGCACACGCATACAAGCGCTAACACACTCACACTACACACATGTAATGTAACTATTACAATGTACATATAAAACAAAAGATAAAACATACCTTTCTATACCTTTTGTATTGTAGATATGTAGTGGTGTAATAATGTTAGTTGATTCATTACATATAAAACAAAAGATAAAACCGTGTAAGAGCCTTAATGTGTTTGGACTAAAGGAAGAGTAGTTGCTGCCTTGGCAGCAGCGAATGTGGATCCCTATTAAATACAAAATACTGTACAAACTGAAATGTGTTAGTCACATGTGATGTCTCAATTGGGCAGAGGGGGGCGCTGAATCATTCATGGTGGACGACAAGTTTACTATTCCCTTTCTCTGTCACAATTCTCTTGAAGAACAATCGCAATCTTCATTCTGAAGTGTCACTTTCAGTGAGGAGAGGACAGTATGAAATGGGCGTGTTCGGTCACAGTGCTACAGTATACCAGTTAGGCTATCTACGCTGGAATACTTCCTTATTCTGAGCTACAGTCGCCGAGGATTCAGTTGTACCTTCCAGTCATCTGAAGAATGTGTAGTACTTTGGAGTAACTGCTCTTCAGATACTTGTATAAACGGTCGGTAAGATTGACTCAATTTAAATGGAGTAATTTCGTATGCAACTACTGTAGGCGACTCGATATTGGTTTACACTAGACTGTGGGCAGTGTAATACAATATAATTGTTAGAGATATTGTTGCCAGTTGATTTTGGTTCCAGACAGATACAAATCTTTTTTTTTTAAAGATGTATTTGTCACATGCGCCGAATACAACGGGTGCAGACGTTACAGTGAAATGCTTGTCATGAGCCCTTCCCAACGATGCACAGTTAAAATATAATAACACAAAATTAAATAGTAACACAAGAGTAATAAAATACACAAAAATATAGCTATGGAGTACCAGTTGGTACGAGGTGATTGACGCAGGGTCAAGTAACCAGGCATCAGCATAGATAACAATATGAATAAAGATTATAGTGTGTGTGTGTGTCAGTGGAGTCTGTATATTGTGTGTGTATAGAGTCAGTGCAAGATAGGGTCAATGCAGATAATCAGGGTAACTCTCGAATGAAATGTTTAACGTTAGCAGTCTGACCGAAGTCGGACATAAAAAAATACAATTATATTTACAAAGACTTTACCGGTTGTACATGCGGTAGGAGGTGGAGATAGGTTATCCACAGAAAAGTGTTTACTTGACTTTTTGCTGCGCTGGTACTGGCAGACCATGGTTGACCAAAATGGTTGACCTTTTATCCCATTATAAGAAGGTCCATTCCAGTATTCTATATCCCAAAACTATGGTGATATCACTGAGCTGGATGTTGAATTATCGTTAAAAACTGCATAAAAAATATCCCAACGTTTTTTTTATGATTCCATGTTTTAGGGTGGTTTCACAAGACAACACAAACATCCTAAAATGAATTGATTTCAAAATCTGTGTACACCTCTACCCAGAGATATGCCTCTGCCACTACCTATCTGTCACTTATTTATACATTAGAACCTTTAAAGCCATGCTTTGAGTGTGACAGCACAATGGAATGACTGTGACCTCACATTCTCATAATACAAGTGAATAATCACAAGGATAGAATAATACCTTCTTTACTTTTTCCCTGACAGGGTGCCTGCTAGTCACACAACAAGGACCATTGTTCACTTTAGAAGAGGAATGGAATTTAAAGGAGATGGGAAGGACAAGTTCTTCATAGTGACACGGGGGAAGGTGAGAAAAGGCTTCTCCAGAGGATGCATCGGCCGTGTGGAAGCAGTGATGCATAAGGGAGAGCTGATGGGACTGTTGTACGGAGGTGGCAGCAGTGGGAATCCTAAGAGCGGGGACATGGTGAAGAGGGAGGACACGTACCCCCTCACCCGACACCAGGCCCAGCTGCTGCTCTTCGTGTCCCCCTCCAGCAAACGCCTGGAGCTCCTGTGTAACCCCCAGCTCTTTTCAGCCATCTGTGTACTGTCTCAGGATGACATGGTAGTGGTTAAGCACAAGAAAGGTCACCAGCCAGGCCTGGTTCGGAACCTGATGCTGATCGGTAAGAAGGAGAACCAAGGGGACCTGCTGATGCTGGGCTTTGAGGTTGAGTTTTTGGTGAGTATGCAACTTCTACAAATATGGTAGGGAATGGATTCCAGCATTTTGTCCAAAGTATAAGCATATAATCAGGAATTTCAACTGTCTGTTTGATCCGCTCATCAATAAGAGAAACCTTTTAGCCTATTGTTGTCACAGTATGGCAGACACTGTGAGCTGTACCTGTCAAGTACACCTGAACCTCTCATTGATTTACAGTACATGAGTGACAGCAGGAGACAAGAATGTTCCTCTCAGGGGAAGATCCAAAATGTTATCTGATTAGTTACAGCACCTAACTTTTACGTAACATCTGAAACTTGATAACATTATCTGAGCAATTGGCAGTTGCACGAAAGCAGTTTGTTGTATTTCCAGCTCGCCAGTAAAAATTCTCAGCACAGCTACTGTATGGGATTGAGTGTACTTGATTTACTGATTTAGCGTAATTGTCCTGTTTTCTTTCCATTTCAGCAGGACTCTGATCAAACAGTGTCCCCTAAGAAGCCAGCTCCTCTCCCCCTGTTCAGTGCAGCAGACATTGTCCAGGTTGTCCCAGCATACTCTGTAGGCATTGGCCCTCGCTGGAAAGACAGTTATTCAGAGGGTTAGTACTGTATGTTTACCTTCTGGTGTTCAATGCCCATGTATTCTCATGGATTAGTATGCAAGCACATAGGCCTACATGTATTTGTTTACCAAATGTGACACATTTACCTGGTTTTTCTAGTTATACAACCCACTAGCCTACATCAGGGATGCAACTGGCAGCCCCCCTCTTGTAGGTCCGTCGGACAATTTATTTTGGGAAGGGGGGGACTCAGTCAGGTTCTCAATTTACTGTTGAGAGTTAGAATAGTAAAATACACAAGGTACAGTTTTGAAATGTGGTTGTGCATCAGCAGTCACTCAATTAGTCCATGTCAGCTCATTTATTTTAGATTGGTAAGTTAGTCTAGCGAACAGCTATCTAAACTTGTAGTAAGCATGGTCGAATTACCAACCGGGGTGGGGCCCATTGCCATTTTTAATATGACAACTGATGATCAAACATTTGCCTCCACCCTATAGAAAAATGTGTAGAATTCCAGGAAATTTGCTGTAAAACTGCACAGTTCTCTCTCCATGGCAAAATGTGTAGAATTGCAGGAAATGAACTTGAGCTGTCACGAGGGGGGGCTGCTAACATGTTTTGCTCGCAAGGTGAGGGTATGTAGACCCACATACTGTACATATCTTCTTGAAAGAAATCAGAGCAATGGTACCAGGAAAATAATATCAGCTTTCAGAATCCTGTGGCTTGGTCTCATTTTAAACATGCTTTGCAAAGACACATGTGGCTCACTTGAAACTCCAGGGTTGTTGGTTCTGAAAAAAAGTATGAAAATGTAAGTTGCTCTGGATAAGAGCACCTGCTAAATGACTAAAATGTAAGAAGACAGAATTCTTTGAATGATTATCATCACTTTCAAAGTTCATCTGTAGGACTTGCTGTGAATTGGTTCAATTTACACGTAAAAGATCCCACCCTCCCCCTTAGAAATATTGAATGGCAATGAGCAGCACCTGTGGCTAGACAGTGGGGCATAGAGCAGTTCTTATACAGAACTGGTAAAACTGGCCGAGGTGCTCTGGAATGTAGCAGCAGAGCGCCATCACATGCTCTGAGCTCTCTGCATACCTCTTGTGGAGATAAACAGACATGTTTACCACAGGTCAGTCTCATGACAAGGAGAGAAACCATGTGATGTGTCATTTTTACCCCTCTTCAACTTCTTCTCCCCCAGGTCTAAACAGAAAGGCGGTGCCACCTATCATCTCCATGTCTAATATGGGATCTCGTGGACGACAAGTGAGAGGTATAAACCATTTAGACCAGAATGTCACCCAAACCCCAACCCAAAGCCCGTCACACCACCCTTTTGAGGTGGGATCCATGGTGGAGGTAACATCCAACACTGGGATAACTGTATACGGGGTGATCCGTTGGATGGGCGTCCTTTCAGAAAATAAAAATGACTGGGCCGGAATTGAGCTGGTGAGTGTAAGATGTGAACTGTGTAAGCAATGTTCTTGAGCTGGCCTCTTATTCTCCCCTGAGATGTAAATATCTCAATCAGTTTTGATTCCTCAGCAACTCTTTTGTGGTTTTGCCATCAGGATTATGAGGTGAATAATTGCTCAGATGGGACGTATGGAGGCCAGCAGTACTTCACTTGTAAAGGGGGCAGGGCCCTGTTTGTGCCCCTCACAAAGTGCAGTCCAGATGGAAGGTTCTTATGTCCCCCCTCTGAAAAGGAGACCCTGAAAGCAACAGATATCCCCCCAGGTTAGACACCAATTATATAGGTCCTAATTCCACACACATAAACAGTGTAGATAGGCTATTATTACAATGCCATGACCTAATAAGCATTAGTTTGCAGCTCCCACCCTAACCCAAACACACAATGAATCAAACACCAACCAACAACAGATATAAAACATGTACCAGTTGTATTTCTATTATAAGTAGTACTTCATAATGTTTTTTTGTATGGTTTGTATAAGTCATTCCATTGGAGGAAACAGATGAGAATGTCCCTCCTATCCCGGAGGCGGAAGCCCTGTCTTTGCTCGTGGGCAAGATGAAGGGGATCCAGGGGCACTATAACTCCTGCTACCTCGACGCCACTCTCTTCAGGTAAACTTAACTCAATCCCCTCTGGTCAAATGGTTTTTCTGTAAGTCACTGTTCCTAACTCTCATAATTGTATGAAAATGTGACACTATTTATTGGGCATGTTTTTCATTGAGCCCAGTTTATTGTAGTAAAGGACTACTTCTCTCCACAGTTTGTTCTGCTCATCTATGACCCTGGACAGTGTTTGTCACAAACCAGATGGCACAGAAAAGAGCATATCTCGCTCTCTGAAGAAAGACATTGTCAACCGTTTGCGCAGGTATAAACATTGTCTGTTCTTGCAGTTTTCTAGATCCTCTTGACCCTCATGCAGGCCTGTATTATCAGCTGGTCTTCAAATAAGGGTGTTATGACATTGTAACTCAACCTAGACTGAAACACAATAGCCTTTATGTGGTTGTAAGGCATGTCTGATATTACTCTGCCACATTGGTAGTGTATGTTCAGGTATATATGTGTGTTTGTATTATATGAAAGTGTGTATCTTTCGTGTGTGGCCACCAAGAGTGACAATAGTGTGTGTGTTATCCACAGACAAGGTTTTGTGCCTGCTGAGAGCGTAATGAACTTCCGCAAGCAGCTCGGTTGTGACACCTTTGTAACAGAAGAGAAAGGTACGCACACACACTTCTCAGAGTGATGATTCTATGGGTCTGAATTAGGATTTTTTAAATGGCTGCAGTGTCTCTAAATTCACCTAAATGGTGTTATCCTGCCTCCATGCAGACCCTGAAGAGTTCATCACAATCCTTCTACAGCGGGTGCTTTGCATGAAGTCATTGCTTAAACTCAGGTTTGAACCAGTTCACCTTTCTCTAGTTGACCTGACCAATATATGTTCTCTTCCTTGCATGTTATGCTGTAGGCCACTTATTTCTCCTTGCTTCCCGTCCTCACACTTCTTATCTCCATTCTCTGGGATTCTGAGTGTCTGTTAGACCTTATTTGACACTGCCATGACTGAGTTGCTTAGCTTGATTGTTCTCTGGGCCTCAGGTCGAATGACGACACATCTCAGGATGCCTACACATTCCAGATTATTCTGGATAAGGAGCAGGTGACACAGACTCCCACTGTCCAGCAACTCCTGGATATCTCCTTCCTGTCTTGTGGCCTCAAGTTTGAGGAGGTGGGTGATACTGTGCAAGGTTATCTAAGGAGGAATATTTACAAATGGTGCGCTGGCCTTGTAGTCAGCGCACAATTTGTTTAGAAGGCAAATCACTTTGTTTTAATATTTAGGCCCTGTGCAGTCAAAAACATGATTTTCCTGTGTTTTATATATATTTCCACACTGTGAAGTTGGAATAATACTGTGAAATTGTGAATATTATGATAATGCCCTTTCAGTGTAAGAGCTGTTTGAGAAGACTGCCTGAAAATTCTGCCTGTTTTGATGGGATGGAGTTTTGGCTTAGTAAATTGACTTAATAGACCAATAAGAAATAGAGTTCCAAACCTCTCTACCAATAACAACTCGTTTTCTGTTTTCCCCTCCCCACTCAATCCACCCCCAGATAGTCCTAGCAAAATTATTGCTTGAGGAATTGCTCTTAACAATTTTAATTGAAAACAACCACAGTAAGGCAGAGTACTTATTTGTTACCCAGAAATGATTTGATATTCAGATCAAAAAGGCTTCATTGGACCGTTAATGTCTCTAATATGTCCCTCAGATCCCATCCTGCCTCATGGTCCACATGCCAAGGTTTGGGAAGAAGTACAAGATGTTCCCCTACATTATCCCCTCAACAGAATTTGACATCACAGATCTTCTATACAACTGTGAGTTTCAGCACAATCGCATAATCACACATCTGCCACCTATATCTATGAATAAAAGTAAGGCCATGCAGTAACTCGCTAAACTGTCTTCAGGTTGAGTGACACCTTTCCACCTTCTTCTCACATCAGCCCCCCGAGAATGCTTCCTCTGTGGGCGTTTGGCAGAGTACGAGTGCCCCCAGTGCCTACAAGACCGCAAGCTCCAGCCAGGAAGAATCAAACAGTATTGCACTACCTGCAAGACACAGGTATACAGTAGGGTCAGAAAGTACTGCCACCCCTTGATAAAGATGAGCAAAAATGACTGTATAATATAAATATGAAAAAAAATGAAATTATATTATTTTATACAGATACAATTGCTCAGAGAAATGTTGTTTAACAAGTAATACTTTTTTTCTCTCAAAAAATGTAGGGGTCAAAATGATTGACACCCCTGTTTTCCATACCTTGCGAGGATAACAGCATTGAGCCTTTTTCTAGATTGTTTTATGAGTTGGAGAACACATTGGGAGGGATCTTAGACCCTTCCTCCATACAAAATCTTTACAGATCCTTGATATCCTTAATCTGCGCTTACTGACTGCCCTAAACAAGGGCCCCTGGACCGGTGGAAGCAAAATAGCCCCATAACATCAAAGATCCACCACCATATTTTACAGTAGGTATGCGGTTCTTTTCTGCTTATGCATTCTCATTTCGATGCTGAACCCACCACTGGTGTGTGTGGCCAAAGAGCTTTACTTTCATGTCATCCAACAAATGTAAACTCCAGGAGTTTGCTAAACGGCATTGGCACTTGGATTGGAACCGGTGCTATGGTCAGATGACATGAAATTAGAGCTCTTTGGCCACGTACACCAGTGGTGGGTTCAGCATCGAAATGAGAATGCATAAGCAGAAAATAACCACATACCTACTGTAAAATACGGTGGTGGATATTTGACATTATGGGGCTATTTGGCTTTTTTTTAGCATACAATATAACTCAGTATTTGAAATATTTATTTAATGCAGTCATTTTTGCTCATCTTTATCAAGGGTGTCAATCATTTCAGATCCCACTCTACACAGTTAAGCAGCATGACTGAGCTACAGCTTTTCTACCTGCAAGTATATTGATTTAGTCTCAACTGAATCTCTCTTTCTACTTTCCCTCTTCCCAATCCTCCATCTCCACTTCTTCCTTTGTGACAGGTGCACATTCATCCCTCTCGGCAGAGCCACTGCCCTAAAGCCCTGGCAGTGCCAGCGGAGGTGCCAGCAGATGCCCCTGTACCCAGGCACAAAATGCAGTTGTTCGCTGTGCTCTGTATCCACACCAGCCACTATGTGTCCTTTGTAAAGTATGGCCCTGGCCCTCGCTCCTGGCTCTTCTTCGACAGCATGGCAGACAGATGTGGTGAGATTAACCTCAAAGAACACAGTTACAACGTATTACCAAACGTATGTGGACACCTGCTCTTCGAACATCTCATTCCAAAATCATGGGCATCAATATGGAGTTGGTCCCCCCTTTGCTGGTATAACAGCCTCCACTCCTCTGAGAAGATGTTGGAACATGGAGGGGGGGGGGGGTCCCACGTTGAAAGTCCCTTAGCTCTTCAGTACAGCCATTCTACTGAAAATATTTGGCTATGGAGATTGCATGGCTGTGTGCTCGATTTTATACACCTGTCAACAACGGGTGTAGCTGAAATAGTCGAATCCACTCATTTGAAGGGGTGTCCACATACTTTTGTATCTTTGTCTAAGAATCTTGTCTGTTGCCATCAAAAGTTTATTTCAAAACCTACTGAGTGGATGTCGGGTTGGTACAACATTATTCTAAAAGGAAGAACAGACCGCTAAATCCATTTCTTCTGAGGTGCGGAACAAATAATAGTTCCGTTCAATTGCAGACTGTTCCTTGCCTTGTAAAGTTATTTATTTGTCTTACTTGTCACTAGATACCCAGTGACTTACTTTGTCTTTGAACCTGATGTAGAGAACACTGCAACCTGACGTAAATGTCTAGTCTTATCACTTGTCAGATGCCTAATCTTCAGTCCCCTCAGGTGATGACCAGAGTGGCTACAACATTCCAGAGATCAGGGCTTGTCCTGAGGTGGGTGACTTCCTGTCTCAGTCAGAGGAGGAGCTAGCGCGGGGTGACCCCTCCCAGGCTGGAGAGCCTGTCCGCAGGCTGCTGAGTGACTCCTACATGTGTTTGTATCAGAGTGCCTCAATGGCACTCTACAGATAAAGTCAGCACAAGGCTGAGGTGTACTGGGGAGAACACAGCATTCTCACAACAATGCTACAATAACCCTGGTTTCAGAGTCGCCATGGCGTCAATTCATTTTCACAGAAATAAAACTGATGATTAGCTGAAGACCTTGAACTTTCTGGGCTTTTATGAGAACAGAAATATTCACCAAGGTCTTCTCAAATCTTTTTCTTTGTCAATGTAGAGGTACTTCACCTTTGTTTCAATAAAGATTGATTGATGAGGTTGGGGTTAGGAAGGGCAAGGGAACTATATTATTCCCCCCCCTCATTGCCTTCAACCAACCATTTCCCACTCACTGCTTGTATTTTGGCAATGTTTTATTGCTGCCAATGTTATGTAAACATACAGTATTGTATACTCTAGATCAGTGGTTCCCAAACGTTTTATATTCTGTACCCCTTCAAACATTCAACCTCTAGCTGCGTAACCCCTCTAGCACCAGGGTCAGCACAATCTCAAATGTTTGTTTTTTTGCCATCATTGTAAGCCTGCCACACACACTATAAAATACATTATTTAAACATAAGAATGAGTGTGAGTTTGTGTCACAACCCGGCTTGTGGGAAGTGACAAAGAGCTCTTATAGGACCAGGGCACAAATAATAATAAATCATTTTGCACTTTATTTATCCATCTTACATATAAAACTTCATTTGTTCATAGATAATTGTGAATAACTTACCACAGGTTAATGAGAAGGGTGTGCTTGAAAGGATGCACATAATGCAATGGTGGATTGTATTGGAGAGAGTCTCAAGTCTTAAATAACTTTCCACACACAGTCTGTGTCTGTATTTCTTGTTCATGCTAGTGAGGGCTGAGAATCCACTCTCACATAGGTACGTGGTTGCAAAGAGTATCAGTGTCTTAACAGTGCGATTTGCTAAGGCAGGATACTCAGCGCAGCCCAATCCAGAAATCTGGCAGTGGCTTCTGATAAAATTAAATTTTCACATAACCGCTTGTTGCAATTTCGATGAGACCCTCTTGTTCAGATATTGGTAAGTGGACTGGAGGCATGAAAGGGATAACGAGTCCAGTTGCTTGTGTCATCCGTTTTGGGAAAGTACCTGTGCTTTGCTATATCACATTTTACTTTGTCCGTAAGCTTGAGTTCATTTCCACACAAAAAAAATCATACAATGAAGGAAAGACCTGTGTGTTGTCCTTGTTAATGCAGGCATAGAAGAGCTCCAACTTCTTAATCATAGCCTCAATTTTGTCCCGCAAATTGAATATAGTCGAGGAGAGTCCCTGTAATCCTAGATTCAGATCATTCAGGCGAGATGGGCCAGTCGTGAGAGAAACTCGACATCGTGCAAGCTGTCAGACAAGTGAGAATTATGGTCAGTAAAAAAACTTTAAGCTCATCTCTCAATTCCAAAAAATGTGTTAATACTTTGCCCCTTGATATCCACAGCATTTCTGTATGTTGTAAAAGCGTTACATAGTCGCTGTCCATATCATTGCATAGTGCAGAAAATACACGAGAGTTCAGGGGCCTTGCATTAACAAAGTTAACAATTTTCACTGTAGTGTCCAAAACGTCTTTCAAGCTGCCAGGCATTCCTTCGGCTCGGTGATTGCTGCAGTGTACCCAAGTGGCGTCGGGAGCAACTGCTTGCATGCACGTTACCACTCCACTATGTCTCCCTGTCATGGATTTTGCGCCATCAGTACAAATACCAACACATCTTGACCACCAAAGTCCATTTGATGTCACAAAGCTGTCCAGTACTTTACAAATATAATCTCCTGTTGTCCTGGTTTCCAGTGGTTTGCAAAAGAGGATGTCTTCTGTAATTGACCCCCCATAAATGTAACGGACAAATACCAGGAGCTGTGCCAGGCCCGACATGTCTGTTGACTCATTCAGCTGTAATGCATAGAATTCACTGGCTTGTATGTGAAGTAGTAATTGTTTGAAAACATCTCCTGCCATGTCCATGATGTGTCGTGAAACAATGTTGATTGATGAAGTAATTGTCTGTATAGCTTTTTTGGCCTTTTTTGTCCCAGCCATATCTGCGGCAGCTGTCCTAGCCACTCGGTAGCTCACCATATAAGACGCTTCTAGTGCCTTCTTCTTAAGCTCTCGGGTATGCTTCCCACCTGGCCAACATCCAGTGAGATTGCAGAGCGCCAAATTCAAATACAGAAATATTCATTATAAAAATTCAGAAAAGATACAACTATTTTACATAGGTTTAAAGATTAACTTCTTGTGAATCCAACCACGGTGTCAGATTTTTAAAATGCTTTAAGGCAAAAGCATACCGTACGATTATTTGAGAACATCGCCCAGCAAACAAATCATTACAAACCGTAACCAGCCAAGTAGAAGAGTTACACAAGTCAGAAATAGAGATAAAATGAATCACTTACCTTTGATGATCTTCATATGGTTGCACTCAGAAGACATTCATTTATTCAGTGAATGTTCCTTTTGTTCGATAAAGTCTCTCTTTATATCCAAAAACCTCTGTTTTGTTCGCGCGTTTTCTTCAGTAATCCACAGGCTCAAACGCAGTCACAACAGGCAGATGAAAAATCCAAATTGTATCCGTAAAGTTCATAACATGTCAAATGATGTTTATATTCAATTCTCAGGTTGTTTTTAGCCTAAATAATCGTTCATTTTCAACAGGACAATAAAGTTGTCAATATAAAAGGCAAACAAGAAAGGCACTCTCTCGGTTGTGCACTTGAAAAAGCTCTGTAACACGACAGAGTAAACTCATTCAGACTGCTCTTACTCCCTCATTTTTCAGAATACAAGCCTGAAACAATTTCTAAAGACTGCTGACATCTAGTGGAAGGCATAGGAACTGCAATTTGAGTCCTAAGTCAATGGATACTGTAATGGCATTGAATAGAAAAAAGGGGTTAAATCCTACTTCCTGAATGGATTTTTCTCAGGTTTTCACCTGCCAAATCAGTTCTGTTATACTCACAGACACTATTGTAACAGTTTTGGAATCTTTAGAGTGTTTTCTATTCAAATCTACAAATTATATGCATATCCTATCTTCTGGGCCTGAGTATAAGGCAGTTTAATTTGGGCACACTTTCCATCCAAAATTCCAAATGCTGCCCCCTACCCTAGAGAGGTTAATGGTATCTGTTGCTGTTATACATGTCTTACTACTCAAAAGTCCGCTTAATTCTCGTTCAAAAAACTCCTGTGGCTTATTTTTTAAATTGGCATGTTTTGTTTCTAATTGTCTGCACAAGAGTGAAGGTTTCATCGAGTTGTGAGATATAACTTTTGCACATATAACACACTGTGGCCGAGGAAAAGCACTACTCCCAATATACGTGAACCCCAAATCAATGTTGTGCTCGTGGAAGCAGAACAACTTGTGTCGTCGACAGCTGCAGGTGTAGTACTGCTGGTAGTAGTAGTACAACAAGTAGAGCTGGTATGTGTCTCTATGGACGCGAGCCTTACTTTTTTAACCATTTGTCCATTTCGAGCAAACGGAATGAGCAGCAGCTACATTTGGCTGCATACGGACCGTTAGTGGAATTCCCGTGAGAGAGTAACGGTGAATGTGATTGGATGTTAATTATTTGACTAGGCTACTTGTATTTGACATTGTGTTGTTATTTCGCTGAACACGAGATGGTTTAGTTTTATTTTTGGCAGTGAAACGTGGCTACTCAGGCGAGGGAAAAAAACTCACCCAAATGTATAGCCCCGTTGGAAAATATAAATGGACTGTTTGAAAATGTGAAGAAAATACATTTTTATTTGGAGTACCCCGGATGGCATTCCCAGTTAGGGAATACCTGCTCTAGAATTATGGAATTGGATCTATGATTAGGACTTGTGGAATTCTATTGAATGTCAATGTTTTTCCGCTTTTTTATATTGAAGGAATTATATAATTAATGATATACTCTGGTACCTTTTTATGTTGTATTCACTGAACATGCTGTTGAAATGACAATGTTGAGTTATCCATGCCTAGTTAAACTTGATTGAAACAGTGCTCGAAATGATCAGAATTTGCATTTAAACTATAAAAAAAAATTTGGGATAATGAATTATCTGTGTTTTCTGATTTCCTCCAATTGTGCTTTATATACACACCCCAGTTCTTAAATAACTGATGATAAATGTGTTTTGGGTATGGAAATTAGATGGAGAGGTCGATTGTCAGCTTGCAGCCCACCTATGAGCAGTAGCCGTGTGTGGGTAAAATCACTGGGGAAGCCAAGCCAGGGGGAAAAAAGCCATATTACAACTTGTGTGTTGTGATAATTGTGTTGTTTGTCATATATAGGCTTAAGGCCAAGACAATAAGAAGACACAGTGGCAGAATATATTCAACCACACCTTTGTTTCATCACAAAACAGGAGAGCAACCTCTGTCTGGTGGAGTCCACTAAGCACATTGCATGTAACAAACAGTTACCTACAGCATGGTCAATCAAGTTAATGTTTCCAACATTTTTGAACTACTAAACAACTATTGATTTAGGATACCGGAGAGTTACTGCAAATCAAGAAGA